>NC_140434.1:10000-1210000 GCF_965140295.1 Lepidochelys olivacea
TGGGTCGTCCTTCAGGATAGGTTGTAGATTCTTGATGATGCGTTGGAGAGGTTTTAGTTGGGGGCTGAAGGTGGTGGCTAGTGGCGTTCTGTTATTTTCTTTGTTGGGTCTGTCCTGTAGTAGGTGACTTCTGGGTACTCTTCTGGCTCTGTCAATCTGTTTCTTCACTTCAGCAGGTGGGTATTGTAGTTGTAAGAATGCTTGATAGAGATCTTGTAGGTGTTTGTCTCTGTCTGAGGGGTTGGAGCAAATGCGGTTGTATCGTAGAGCTTGGCTGTAGACAATGGATCGTGTGGTGTGATCTGGGTGAAAGCTGGAGGCATGTAGGTAGGAATAGCGGTCAGTAGGTTTCCAGTATAGGGTGATGTTTATGTGACCATCGCTTATTAGCACCATAGTATCCAGGAAGTGGACCTCTTGTGTGGACTGGTCCAGGCTGAAGTTGATGGTGGGATAGAAATTGTTGAAATCATGGTGGAATTCCTCAAGGGCTTCTTTTCCATGGGTCCAGATGATGAAGATGTCATCAATGCAGTGCAAGTAGAGTAGGGGCATTAGGGGACGAGAGCTGAGGAAGCGTTGTTCTAAGTCAGCCATAAAAATGTTAGCATACTGTGGGGCCATGGGGGTAACCATAGCAGTGTTGCTGACTTGAAGGTATATATTGTCCCCAAATGTGAAATAGTTATGGGTGAGGACAAAGTCACAAAGTTCAGCCACCAGGTTTGCCGTGACATTATCAGGGATACTGTTCCTGACGGCTTGTAGTCCATCTTTGTGTGGAATGTTGGTGTAGGGCTTCTACATCCATAGCGGCCAGGATGGTGTTTTCAGGAAGATCACCGATGGACTGTAGTTTCCTCAGGAAGTCAGTGGTGTCTCAAAGATAGCTGGGAGTGCTGAGGATAGCCAGACAGTCCTGCTGTCAGGGTGCCAATGCCTGAGATGATGGGGCGTCCAGGATTTCCAGGTTTATGGATCTTGGGTAGCAGATAGAATACCCTAGGTCGGGGTTCCAGGGGTGTGTCTGTGAGGATTTGTTCTTGTGCTTTTTCAGGAAGTTTCTTGAGCAAGTGCTGTAGTTTCTTTTGGTAACCCTCAGTGGGCTCAGAGGGTAATGGCTTGTAGAAAGTGGTGTTGGAGAGCTGCCTAGCAGCCTCTTGTTCATATTCCAACCTATTCACGATGACGACAGCACCTCCTTTGTCAGCCTTTTTGATTATGATGTCAGAGTTGTTTCTGAGGCTGTGGATGGCATTGTGTTCTGCACGGCTGAGGTTATGGGGCATGTGATGCTGCTTTTCCACAATTTCAGCCCGTGCATGTTGGCGGAAGCACTCTATGTAGAAGTCCAGTCTGTTGTTTCGACCTTCAGGAGGAGTCTACCCAGAATCCTTCTTTTTGTAGTGTTGGTAGGAAGGTCTCTGTGGATTAGTATGTTGTTCAGAGGTGTGTTGGAAATATTCCTTGAGTCGGAGACGTCGAAAATAGGATTCTAGGTCACCACAGAACTGTATCATGTTCGTGGGGGTGGAGGGGCGGAAGGAGAGGCCCCAAGACAGGACAGATTCTTCTGCTGGGCTAAGAGTATACTTGGATCAATTAACAATATTGCTGGGTGGGTTAAGGGAACCACTGTTGTGGCCCTTGTGGCATGTAGTAGTTTAGATAGTTTAGTATCCCTACAAAAGGTTTTCTCCCCCCCCCACCCCGGCTCTCCTGCTGGTATTAGCTCATCTTAAGTGATCACTCTCCTTACAGTGTGTATGGTAACACCCATTGTTTCATGTTCTCTGTGTATATAAATCTCCACAATGTATTTTCCACTGAATGCACCCGATGAAGTGAGCTGTAGCTCACAAAAGCTTATGCTCAAATAAATTTGTTAGTCTCTAAGGTGCCACAAGTACTCCTTTTCTTTCTGGGGGCTGTTTGCCTTGTGGGGGCCGTGATTGCCTTGTGGGGGCCATGATTAGGTTATAGGGGTTGTGATCGCCTTCTGGGGGCTGTGTTTGAGTTCTAGGGGCTGTGAGCCTTCTGGGATCAGTGATTGCATTCTGAGAGCTTTGTTTGACTTCTGGGGGCCGTGATTGCCTTCTCAGGGGGGGGGCTGTGATAGGCTTAGGGGAGGCCATGATAGGTTTCTGGGTGTCATGTTTGCCATCTGGGGGCCATGAGTGCCTTTGAGGTATTGCCTTCTGGGGGCTGGGATTATCTTCTGACAGCCATGTTTGCCTTCAAGGATCTGTGATTGCCTTCAGAGGGCTGGGATCGCCTTTGGGGGGCTGGGTTTGCCTCCTGAGTGCTGGGTTTGCCTTCTGGGGGCCGCATCCCTGGTGTTACCACTTCTTGCCACAGGCTACTCTAACTAGCAGCCATTGATTAAAGGCAGAAAGTAGGCTGACGAGAAGAACAGGCTCAGCATGGGAGGCTTAGGGCAATAACTCACCACCTCCTGCCGCTCTGCAGCAACTTAACCTTCAGAAACGTGCAGCATACCCTTTCCGCCCAGAGCTGTGCTATAGCGCCCCTCGATCTCGTCCCGCAGCACTGTTAGCCCCACCCTGGGCTCTCTCCCACAGCTCTGCGGAGAACGAGCCACGATCCGCCTCAATCTTCGGAAACAGAGATGCAACTTTGATATTTTAAACCCATTGCTGCCCTGCACGTCCTAGTCTTGCCGTGAACAGTGACCGACAGTGCCTTGGTAAGCCAAATAATATAACAGGAACACTACCGGACCGGATCGCTAAGCCAATCGAGAACATCCCACTAGGAACAGTGACCGGAACTTGCCGTCACACCGCCACGGACAGGATTCCTGTGAACCGGACACCGGAAGTCGTTGGAACTGTGCGGTCACTATGACAACGGTCGGAAATTGCGTCAGTTGGCTCTGGGCTGGCGGAAATGACGAAGAGTTTGGAGCGGAGGTGGCTGAGCCGGGTCGGAGCCATGTCAGCGGGGAGCACAGGGCAGCGAGATTCTGGGGCCGCTGGCGGGTGAGCTGGGACTTGAGAGTCTGGTTGGTGGGTGGGGGTTTGGAGTCAGCATTTCCACGGGGGGGGGGTCCGGGCCGAGGACGGTCCCTGCAGTTTGGGGGAGGGGGTAGATGGTTGGAGACTTCGGTGGAGGGGGGGGTGTCGGAGCTGAGATGAAGCTGAGCGTGTTTTGTTTTCCAGGCGCCGCAGTAAGTGGGACCAGCCCGGTCCGTCTCCTGCTCTTTTCATTATTCCTGGTTCGGCCCCACTGCCTGGCCGCCCCTTCCAGAGCAGCGGAGATAGCGTCTCCGGTGTGCAGGGTTCCGAAAGCTCTGCGGCCCCCTCAGGAGCTCTGGATGCAGCTGCTGCTGTGGCAGCGAAAATCAATGCGATGCTCATGGCTAAAGGAAAACTGAAACCAACAGCGAACACTACAGACAAAGTGAGTGGCAGGGTAGGGGGTTGTGTCCACCTCCCTTTATGTCTGCTATAATGCGTGAATATACTTTGCTACCAAGATACCTAGTGTCTAGGGTTTAAGGCCAAAGGCACAGTCCAGTGAACTGTGAAAGATTTCAGATATTTTGTCAATTTTCTAAAAAGAGTATAAGATTTAAAAAATTAAAATGATTTAAACATAATGGAAATTTAATAATTGAACAGGAAGCTCCATGTTGGGACTTGGATGATACAAATTTCAATAGAAAGACCCCACTTTGTATTCAGAAGACTTTAGAAACTGAGATGCTTCAGTTATTGAGAGATCAGTTCTACAACTCTCCTCAAGAAAAAAAAGTTTAACTTGATTTAGTAATATTTTGAACTTATAGCTTCTTCAAAATACTTTATGCATATTAATTCTTCAATCCTATAAAAATACATATTTAACTTTAAGCTTTAACAAGTAGCCTTTTTGAGCCCACACTGCTCACATGTTTAAAGTTAGCCATGTGTTTAGTGGCATGTTCAGGGCCTTAATTAAGGAATCCTCACAAGAAGTTTTTTGTACAGATGCAAAAGCATACACAACATAAGTAACTTGCTTAAAAATTCACATAGGGTACCCGTATGCTACATCTGAAGGTGTAATTTCCAGTTAAGGTAGACATACACACACCAGCTTTGATAGAAGATTGAGCAGGCTGACCCATCGGGGGATTGAGTAGATGCGCTTCTTTATTGCGGTGCTTGTTCCCCTCAACCCAATTGTCGAGTAAGCACTTAATTAGTTACAGCACACTTTTTTTAAATTTTAAGTTAATATGTAAATATCTATGTTTACTGCAACACCCCCAAAACCCTTATTGAGTAATATGAATGCCCATACAATGATTATTAATAGCTATATACTGGATATAATTATCCCCACCCCTATTACTGTTTACAGCATAAGCATATTCTACAAATAATTTTTACCTTGAAGATACATTTTTTGCAGTAATTATAGCCACATTTTCCCTTAATCAGCAGTTCACAGGGGCGGGAGGAAGGGGCCATGACCCTATCATAAATATGAAGGGAAGGGTAAACACCTTTAAAATCGCTCCTGGCCAGAGGAAAAAACCTTTCACCTGTAAAGGGTTAAGAAGCTATGATAACCTTGCTGGCACCTGACCAAAATGACCAATGAGGAGACAAGGTACTTTCAAAAGCTGGAGGGAGGTAGAAACAAAGTCTCGCTCTGTCTGTCTGTGTGATGCTTTTGCCGGGGACAGAAAAGGAATGGAGTCTTAGAACTTATTAAGTAATCTAGCTAGGTATGTGGTAGATTCTGTTTTCTTTAAATGGCTGAGAAAATAAGCTGTGCTGAATTGAATGTAGATTCCTGTTTTTGTGTCTTTTTTGTATTTTAAGGTTTTGGCTAGAGGGATTCTCTATGTTTTGAATCTAATTACCCTGTAAGGTATTTACCATCCTGATTTTACAGAGGTGATTCTCTTACTTTTTCTTCTATTAAAATTCTTCTTTTAAGAACCTGATTGCTTTTTTCATTGTTCTTAAGATCCAAGGGTTTGGGTCTGTGTTCACTTATGCAAATTGGTGAGGATTTTTATCAAGCCTTCCCCAGGAAAGGGGGTATAGGGTTTGGGGAGGATTTTGAGGGGAAAGACGTTTCCAAGCGGGCTCTTTCCCAGTTATATATCTGTTAGATGTTTGGTGGTGGCAGCAATAAAGTCCAAGGGAAAAAGGAAAATAGTTTGTACCTTGGGGAAGTTTTAACTTAAACTGGTAAAAATAAGCTTAGGAGGTTTTCATGCAGGTCCCCACATCTGTACTCTAGAGTTCAGAGTTGGGAAGGAACCTTGACAGACCCCAAACTCGTTTATGTTGCTGGGGAAGGAAGGGAGGGGGAGATAATACTGCTTTATGCAAAGAATATCTTTTAGATCCCCACATTCCTTATGCAGCTGTAATGCTTATTAATCCTTAACAAGGGGAAGGGAAGGGAGAGGGGTAGCACTTTATTTATCAAACGAAGAGAGTGCCTGCCCATGCCTTCCTCTCTAATACCATGCTAGCGGTTACCCAGCTCTTTACTTAACCCTTGCATATCCTAACAAGCTTTGATAAAGCTAGCATGCTAAAAATGTTGGTGTAGCTGAGGCAGTATGGGCAGCAGCACTGTCTAGCTCTCTGAGTATTAATTCCGTCTGAGACTCTAAGCCCGTGCCATGAGTGCACTGCCACAACTACACTGTTGTTTTTAGCATGCTAGCTCAATCAAAGCTAGGAGACGTGTCTACCGGAACTGGAAATTATACCTCCAGCTGTAGTGTAAAGGAACCCCCTAGTCAGTGGTAGAGCCAGATTTGGAACTCAGGTGTTCCTGCCTCCTAGCCCCCTGTTCTAGCCAGTTGACATGTAATGTTAATAAACGTTTCTTTAAAAACTGTGGATATT
Source organism: Lepidochelys olivacea (assembly GCF_965140295.1). NCBI lineage: Eukaryota > Metazoa > Chordata > Testudines > Cheloniidae > Lepidochelys > Lepidochelys olivacea. The sequence continues at coordinate 15,883 of NC_140434.1, forward strand.
TATGGTACATTTTACGCTGTAATTTCCAGTACCTGCTGATGGTAGAAAGAACCATCAATTCCAGCAAGTTTTCGTAATCTAACAGAGCCAGTGCTGTGAAGTTGCATTAAAAATTTTAGTCCTTATTTTGTCAGAGTCCTTATTCACCGAGTAAAAATATTGAAATGATGGAAGGTTTATCTAAAACTTGCTTTGAAAATTTGTTATATGGGCTTATGTAGTAAACATTTCTCTAAGATCTCCTTTCTCCCAGGAATCTTCAGAATTTTGCTAACTGGTGAAATTGGTTGATGAGTTTAACCTCCTATGAAACAATCACAGAACCTCATTCTCTATTGTTTCATGATACGGGCTCCAACATGAGGATCTGAAGTTTTTGGCCTCAGTAGGGTGTTGCTTGCATCTCCTGGAAAGAAACATGAGAAGGTATATTGATTTGAAGCAGTCTTCAAAATCACCATGGAAGGAGCATGAAGTGTGTCCACTCTCTGGATGTTTTTGAGTATTGTTAAGTGTATTGTAACTTCTAATGTTTCCTAATTTACTTGGTTTCCATAAAGACCAATGGTACCATGTATTTCACTATTAGGTTCCCCTCTTGATTGTTGTTTCTCAAGACAGAACATACACAGTATTTTTAATCTTTCCTCGTAAATTGGTTTTTCTAAACCTTTCATCATTTTTGTTGCTTTCCTCTGGATTCTCTCTAGTTTGTCCATATTGTCTGAAGGTGTGGTGCCCAAAACTGGGTGCTCACCAGTGCCAAGCAGAGCATAACAGTTACCTGTGACCTACGTATGACACTCCTGTTAATACATCCCACAACTATATCAGCATCAGATTATTGGCTTATAGTTAATTTGTAATACATTATAACCCCAAATCCTTTTCTGCCTAGCCAGTTCTTCCCCATTTTCTATTTGTGCATTTAATTTTTCTATCCTAAGTCTAGGACATTGCACTTGTCATTATTGAATTTCATCTAGTTAATTTCATATCAGTTCTCCAATTTATCAAGATAATTTTGATTTCTAATCCTGTCCTCTAAAGTGATTGTAACCTCCTCCAGCTATACCTCTTTGTGCCTTTGTTATCATGATTATTTGTCTTATTATAGCCTCTAGAAACTATACCTGAGAACAGGGCCCCATTTTATTATGCACTGTACCAACACATAGTAAAGACAGTCCCATCTTGGAAGAGTTTACAGTTTACACTAAGTGTGAAAGAAAGTATTTTCCCCATTTTACACACGGGGAGTTGAGGCAAATAGAAATTGTCTTGTCCAAAGTCTCACAGGAATCCAGTTCCTTAGCCACAAAGCTCTTCCTTTCTCAGGTTCTCTGTCTGTAAAATGGAAACAGTAATACCCATCTCAGAGAAGTGTTGAAAATGATTAATCAGTTGGTATTTATACAGGATGTTTGAAGATGTGAAGAGCTAGGTAAATAATGAATACTAGATATAACCAATAATTTTTTACTGTAAAGCAAATGAGTTCAGAGTGTGAAAGGAGATACAAAAAGACAACATTGTTATTTGTGTTAAAGGACCATCCTGGTCAAGTTGTCTTGTTGTATAGTGCAACAGAGTATTGCCGTGTATCAAAGTTTTGTAATGGTCTGTTGAAGCTACAGGCCCCAGGGAAAAGTTCGGCCACAAGCAAAAGTAAAGATGACCTTGTAGTAGCAGAAGTGGAAATCAATGATGTGCCCCTCACGTGCAGAAACCTGTTGACAAGAGGACAAACTCAGGACGAGGTGTGTAAAAAAGCTGTATCTAATTCTTTGGCTTTCAACTGTTTTTAAAGTTTAAAAGGATTAATGTTCGTCGATTCAGGGAAGGTTCCTAGAAAAAGTGTTTGGGTTGTGGGTAGGGAGATGGCAGGGGTCCATAAGCCACATTGTAACTTATTGGCCAGAGTGACTAGATTCTGAGTTTGAAACTATGCGACAGAATAGTGAAATATGTGACTGCTTGTAAAAATATTCAAAATAATTTACAGAGAGACCTCATGCTGAGACATGGTAGCACCTGTGATTGGAGCAACATTCAGCTCTCCAATGTGTTAGTTTTAATGTTCCAGTTTGAGGGAATCCATGTTGTTAGAGGTGAACAACTAGATTAGAACTCTTATCTTCTAGGGACTAATAAAAATCAATCTTGCTTATGATGTTAAAATAGAAGTACCTTCTGTTCCAGATGGTCTTATTTATCTTGAGTATGACTTTGATTACTCACATAGCTGGAACATTTTTAAATGCATTGATTTTCCTAAAAAGAAAAGGAGTACTTGTGGCACCTTAGAGACTAACAAATTGATTTGAGCATAAGCTTTCGTGAGCTACAGCTCACTTCATCAGGTTTTTCCTTCTCTTGCCTATAAAGGCAACACCTCTGTTCAGTCTTTGTAGAGATATAGGAATTGCTATACTGGATCAGAACACTGGTCCATCTATTCTGGACTTCTGACTGTGGCCAATATCCAAAGCTTCAAATGAAGATGTAAGAAACGAAGTGAAATAAATTGCCCCTGAAAGAGGTGTCTTGCTGATGCCCATTAGTTAGAGGTTCGCTTGTATCCTGAACCCAGAGGATTTGTAGTCCCCTTTTTTAAAAAAAAAAAAAAAAAAAAGGGAAAGAAACCCTTGTAATTTTGTACCACAAACAAACAAAATTCCTTTTTTCAGCTTTAAATATGTTCTTTTTCAACATAATTTAATGTTGTCTTGTATAATTAAAGGTAAACTGAAGTGCCCAATGTAACTTTTGTATAGTATTTATCATCTCTCTATCAGGTAATGTCTTTAAAATCAACAGTCCTGGTCTTTACAATCTCTCTTCATACTAAAGTGTTTCCATATCTTTATTTAATCAGTTTAATTTTCACTGACTATCTGGTCCCTATTTCAGTTTCCACTTGTTTCATAACTAAGGCTGCAACATTGTGGATCCTGCAATATTAAGCTTCCACCCCAATTTTGTCAGCCACCCGGGGCTCCTGCTGTTAGCCCCAGGCACCTGCGACTCATGCTTTCAGCTCCATGCATTAATGACAGTAATATAGTTGCAGCAAAATGTCTGGTTTTCCAAAAAAATAAATTAGCAGGTGTAACATAATACTTGAGTGTTTATATTGTTCCAGCAAATTTTTCTTAAACAAGTAGGTCTTCTCTGGCCAAATTAATAAAGGTCTGTGATTACTTTTCTGCTATTTTCCATGTCTTGTCCTCAACCCAGCAGCAATTATTTTACAATCATCCTGCAATTCAAGCAGGGCTTTACTCATAACTGATTTTTTTTTTTTTTTAATGTCTACAGATAAGTCGTCTGAGTGGAGCAGCTGTCTCTACTCGAGGGAGGTTCATGACTGTGGAGGAGAAAGCAAAATTAGCACCTGGGTTTGTAGTTCTTTTAAATTATTTGGCATCATGGTTGGATACTTATGTGGATATATATATATATGTGGATATATATATATAGTTACCCTCAAAGATTCTCTGTTATGTAGCAGAGTAAGTTGGTATAGTGGTTATTATGGAGGCTTTTAATAGGCTAATTATCATCAGGCTGAAATACTGATTGCATGTCTAGCTGTGTTTGTACAGCACCTAGCACTGTGGGATTCTGGCCCATGACTAGGGCTCTTAATCGCTACAGCAGTGCAAATACTAAATAACTATGGTAATAGTCGAACTAATATGAAATCAAAACTGCTTTCAGTTACTCCCGGGAACTTTAGTACATGTGAAGGTTTATCTCTATTGTCAAGTATTTCAGTGTGTAGTATTATGAGCATTTCAAGAATAATTTATTTACATTGAGACTAGGAATTCTTGCTTTGAGATTCAAGTGAAGCTTTAAATTAGTAGGTTTCAGAGTAGCAGCTGTTTTAGTCTGTATCAGAAAAAAGAACAGGAGTACTTGTGGCACCTTAGACTAACAAATTTATTTGAGCATAAGCACAGTGTTTTTGTTGTATGGGGTGTGGTTGCTGGTGAGTATTTGCTTCAGGTTGGGGGGCTGTCTGGAAGCGAGGACTGGTCTGTCTCCCTAGATCTGTGAGTGAGGGATCATCTTTCAGGATAGGTTGTAGATCTTTGATGATGTGCTGGAGGGGTTTTAGTTGGAGGCTGAAAGTGACTGCTAGTAGCGTTCTGCTATTTTCTTTGTTGGGCCTGTCCTGTAGTAGGTGACTTCTGGGTACTCTTCTGGCTCTGTCAGTCTGTTTCTTCACTTCAACAGGTGGGTATTGTAGTTAGAGATCTTGTAGGTGTTTGTCTCTGTCTGAGGGATTGGAGCAAATGTGGTTGTATCTTAGAGCTTGGCTGTAGACAATGGATCGTGTTGTGTGTCCTGGATGGAAGCTGGAGGCATGTAGGTAAGTAATAACCACCACCCTATACCGGAAACCTACTGACTGTTATGTGACCATCGCTTATTAGCACAGTAGTGTCTAGGAAATGGACTTGTGTGGACTGGTCTAGGCTGAGGTTGATGGTGGGATGGAAATTGTTGAAATCATGGTGGAATTCCTCAAGGGCTTCTTTTCCATGGGTCCAGATGATGAAGATGTCATCAATGTAGTGCAAGTAGAGATGGGGTGTTAAGGGACGAGAGCTAAGGAAGAGTTGTTCTAAGTCCGTCATAAAAATGTTGTCATACTGTGGGGCCAAGGGAGTACCCATAGCAGTGTTGCTGACTTGAAGGTATATATTGTCCCCAAATGTGAAATAGTTGTGGGTGAAGACAAAATCACAAAGTTCAGCCACCAGATTTGCCGTGGCATTATCGGGGATACTGTTCCTGATGGCTTGTAGTCCATTTTTGTGTGGAATGTTGGTGTAGAGGGCTTCTACATCCGTAGTGGCCAGGATGGTGTTTTCTGGAAGATCATTGATGGATTGTAGTTTCCTCAGGAAGTCAGTGGTGTCTTTAAGATAGCTGGGAGTGCTGGTAGCGTAGGGCGTGAGGAGAGAGTCCACATAGCCAGACAATCCTGCTGTTAGGGTTCCAATGCCTGAGATGCGGCTTCCAGGATTTCCAGGTTTATGGATCTTGGGTAGCAAACAAAATACCCCTGGTTGGGGTACTAGGCATGTGTCTGTACAGATCTGTTCCTGTGCTTTTTCAGGGAGTTTCTGGAGCAGATGGTGTAGTTTCTTTTGGTAATCTTCAGTGGGATCAGAGGATAATTGCCTGTAGAATGTGGAGTTAGAGAGCTGCCAGGCAGCCTCTTGTTCATATTCCAGAAGTCACCTACTACAGGACAGGCCCAACAAAGAGAATAACAGAACGCCACTAGCCGTCACCTTCAGCCCCCAACTAAAACCCCTCCAGCACATCATCAAAGATCTACAACCTATCCTGAAAGATGATCCCTCTCTCTCACAGATCTTGGGAGACAGACCAGTCCTCGCTTCCAGACAGCCCCCCAACCTGAAGCAAATACTCACCAGCAACCACACACCATACAACAAAAACAGTGGCCCAGGAACCTATCCTTGCAGCGGGGCCCAGTGCCAACTCTGTCCACATGTCTATTCAAGTGACACCATCATAGGACCTAATCACATCAGCCACGCCATCAGGGGCTCGTTCACCTGCACATCTACCAATGTGATATATGCCATTGTGCCAGCAATGCCCCTCTGCTATGTGCATTGGCCGGGGCGGACAGTCTCTATGCAAAAGAATAGACGGACACAGATCTGACATCGGGAATCATAACATTCAAAGACCAGTGGGAGAGCACTTCAGCCTCTCTGCCACCTTTAAGTCTGTCACTGAGTGATTAATTTTGCAACAGAAAAGCTTCAGGGACAGACTCCGGTGAGAAGCTGCTGAACTTGAATTCGTGTGCAGGCTAGATACCATTAACTTAGGTTTGAACAGAGACTGGGAATGGCTCAGTCATTACACTAATTGAATCTATTTCGTCATGTTAAGTATCCTCACACCTTCGTGACAACTGTCCGAAATGGGCCATCTTGATTATCACTTCAAAAGTTTTTTTTTTCCCCCTGCTGATAATAGCTCCTCTTAATTAATTAGCCTCTTACAGTTGGTATGGGTACTTCCACCTTTTCATGTTCTCTGTATGTATAAATATCTTCTTACTATATGTTCCATTCTATGCATCTGATAAAGTGGGCTGTAGCCCATGTAAGCTTATGCTCAGATAAATTTGTTAGTCTCTAAGGTGCCACAAGTACTCCTGTTCTTTTTAAATTAGTAGTTTATCATAATGCTGTTGATGAAATTGCAGCATGATGTAAATTTCGAGGAACCTTTTCTTTACATAACCAGCTCAAGGATAGGTGCCTTCATGAATGTGACCAGGGTGGAGTTTCACTTTTCAGATCTATAAATGCATATTTAATATTTTGCTGCACTATTAAATAGCATGTGTGTGGGAGATGTTATGCGCTTCCTTATGGAACTCTGGATTATGGCTTGCATGCTGTTAAGAGTGAAATCCTGGCCCCAAGTCAATGGGAGTTTTGCCATTGGCTTCAGTAGAGCCAAGATGTCACTCCTAGTGAGGAGCACACTGGTGTGGAGCTTGCCATCTCTTGGGCTGGTAGACCTGTCACAATAAAAGTCTGGGAGATGGCAGCATGTTAATATGCAAACCACAAAGTGAAACTGACAAAGCTTGGGCAATTGAACCAGATAAGTGAAATCCAAAGAGTAAATGCAATGTAAATGATTAAAATTAATTATATTTTTCAAGTTCCTGGTTTTATTAATCTAGGGAGTCTTCATTCATTCAAACAAGGAACTTCTGAATTTTTTTATGTAGATTGTATCCCTTTGCCTATCAAGGGGTCATGAAATTCAATGAAAAATACGTAGTTAAGAAATACTCAGTTACTTTTATTTACACTTTCTCAGGCTGCTGATCTCTGCTTTGCTGCCATTTCTCTCAGAATTCAGCAGGGATTGTTGTTATATTTATGAACGAAAACTATGTAGCATTATCAAAACTGTAATGGAATTGGGATGAATTCATTACTGGATGGTGATGTCAGTGCTTTCATAGAATGTTTTGGTGTTCTTTTAATAGGGATCGGCCTTTGTATCTCCATGTCCAGGGGCAGACACGAGAGCTAGTTGACAGTAAGTAATACATAATGTTGTGTCCTGTATTATTGTGTTTTTTTATTAATTTGATATATATTTTTATTATGAGCTGTAAATTATCTGGGAGAAGGTAACAGTTCATGCACTAATGGTAAATCCCTTGTTGGTTGAAAAGACAGAAGCATTTTCCATTGCATCCTACAAGTCATCAAACTAAGGCTTTGATGGACCACAAGGTGTGACTTGTTGAGCTCAGGTGCAGCCCCACTATAAAAAGGAATAATCTGTCATCTGTCCGCAGGTGAGACACAGCAAGAACTGGCATGGTGGGGCATAAGTGGAGAGGCCCTCTCTCTGGTCATGTATATTCAAATCTAAGGATACGTGCCTACATTTAAACCGCTGCAGCGGCACAGCTTCCATACTGCAACTGCGCCACTATAGTACTTCAGTGTAGATGCTGTCTATGCTGACAGGAGGGGTTCTCCCATTTGTGAAGGTAATCCACCTCCCTGAGAGGTGGTTGCTAGGTTGATGGAAGAATTTTTCCATGAACCTAGCACTGTCTACACCGGCGGTTAGGTCAGCATAGCTACATCTCTGAGGTGTGGATTTTTCACACCCCTGAGACACAGAGCTATGCCAATGTAAACTCCCAGTGTAGACGAGCCCTCGGTGGTGGTGTTACAAAAGGTGAGTTTTGAATTACAGAGGCTAGATTGCATAGCCCACCAACACAAATTTTAAAAAAAGCAAAGGAATAAATAAAGTTGTTCAACTTCACATCTGCTCTTCTTGTCAGTTCGCCCTCCCAGTTTCCCTCCTTTACACTACTTGCAGTCCTCATATGCCCACCCTAATCCTGATAAACCAGTGTGAAACCTTTCCTGTAATGTACAGATTTATCAAAGTATGCAGATTTCAATTATGTAATTTCTACATACAAATATTTTTAAATAATTGCTAATATAGATCACCCAACTGGGGAGAAAAAACACATCTTATTACCACTTGCAGTCTGACACAAGGACCCCAGTTCTGGCCAGAACATCTGTTGGGTCCCCATGTTGGGAATTCTCTTGGCACAGGGCCAGCATAGGTCACCACATCCTGTTCTCCTTTGCAGGCCCCATTATAATGGAACGTTGGAATATTGCTGGATCACTTTGTGGTTAGGATATTTTGGGCTGTGGAGCAGCTCCATAGGTAGCTGTGGGGGTAACAGCTGTAGGTTAGAACAGCAGTTGTGGGCCATGCCAGTCCCTGGACCAGGCCTGAATTCAGCGGTTGCAAAGATGGGGTAAAGCGACCTTTGCTCCTCTGTTCATTGGACTGTACCTGGGCAATATCTGGCTCCATATCAACCATATTTATTTGTTCTATGCTGTTGCATTAATGACTAATATAGAGATAGTGTGGCTTGCATTTACATTGTGATTCTGTACATCGTTTTTATCTATATTTGTAAATGAGGTGTCATAAATATAAAGGGAAGGGTAACCACCTTTCTGTATACACTGCTATAAAATCCCTCCTGGCCAGAGGCAAAACCCTTTCTCCTGTAAAGGGTTAAGAAGCTAAGGTAACCTCGCTAGCACCTGACCCAAAATGACCAATGAGGGGAGAAGATACTTTCAAATCTGGAGGTGGGGGGGAAACAAAGGGATCTGACTGTCTGTCTGTGTGATGCTTTTGCCGGGAACAGATCAGGAATGCAGCCTTACAACTCCTGTTAAGTGAGTGAGTAAGCTAGCTAGAAATGCGTTAGATTTCCTCTTGTTTAATGGCTGGTAAAATAAGCTGTGCTGGATGGAATGTATATTCCTGTTTTTGTGTCTTTTTGTATTTTAAGGTTTTGGCTAGAGGGATTCTCTATGTTTTGAATCTAATTACCCTGTAAGGTATTTACCATCCTGATTTTACAGAGGTGATTCTTTTACCTTTTCTTTAATTAAAATTCTTCTTTTAAGAACCTGATTGATTTTTCATTGTTCTTAAGATCCAAGGGTTTGGGTCTGTGTTCACCTGTACAAATTGGTAAAGATTCTTATCAAGCCTTCCCCAGGAAAGGGGGTGTAGAGCTTGGGGGGATATTTTGGGGGAAGACGTCTCCAACTGGGCTCTTTCCCTGTTCTTTGTTTAAAATGCTTGGTCGTGGCAGCATACGGTTCAAGGACAAGGCAAAGTTTGTACCTTGGGGAAGTTTTTAACCTAAGCTGGTAAGAATAAGTTTAGGGAGTCTTTCATGCAGGTCCCCACATCTGTACCATAGAGATCAGAGTGGGGAAGGAACCCTGACATGAGGTATGGTGGGCTTTTTTTTGCATCTGGAACCATAGACTCCTTTAACATGAGCTTTCAGTATTTTTATATTTTAATTTCAAGCATTTTGATTTTGCTCACTTTGAAATTCTGAACTAGTATTCTGTCTCCAAGCATACTGATAGCAAAATTCAGTTTGCAAAATCTAGGATGCACAAATGAGCTGGAACCAGAGTTATTAAGTTCTAATGTTTTTACCAGAATGTAATGTTCACGTGGCTCCCCAATATAAACAAGTCTTTTATTTTAGCCTATTTTGAAAAACAAAACCTAGATTGAAAAATAGGAAACTAGTTAAAAAAATCGTAAAGGTTGAGAACTCACAAGTAAGAGACTTTCACTGTGGTGTAATGGGTAGTGTTAAGGATGAGGCCAGGCCCATGGACTCTTCATATTAGAGACTGGAAAGTGTTGCTGTGGAACTTTTTTTTAACTCGTTTTAGGATTTCTAATCAATGGGTGGTATGCTTCCTGTTTTGTTTCTCACAGATGATGGTGATGATCCCTGAGAGCATGTGTAATTTTACTTGTTTAAGTGTTAAATTAATAACTGACTAAAGTCAGTTGGGAATGATTAACTTAATGGAGAAATAATGATTTGTTTGAATCTCCGGAACAATGTGATCTTAAGCTCCATGTGAAAGGTACTTGTGTTCATGATGAGAAAACAGCACTAAAAACACCTGTGTTTTTTTAAAACTCTGATCTTTTAGATAATGAAAATTAAGAAAATTGTTCTCTCCTGGGTGAAGTCACTCCCCAAGTTTCATCTGGAGAAAAATTGCTAGCAAAAAATAAAAACCCTTAACATTTATTATGGAAATAAAGGCAAACATCTCTCTAGTAATAGTATCAGTAAGAGTGATTCTCTTCTGCTAAGGATTACATAAAATCAGTAAAATCCTCAAGATGACTTAGTTTTCAGTAGTCTAAATGTATGTAGAGTAGTGGCAACATGATTTAAATGATATTTAAACAAATAATATAACAAATAATGTTAGGATGTGGCAAATTAAGTGGCCCAGGAGTAGAATTGCAGTACAGGGAATGAGTAGACTGTATCAGTTGCCTTAGTTTGCTTTTGTTCAGGTATCTTGTCCACGTGTTCTTTTAGCACTCCGAAGTTAGCATGTGTATAATACTAGTATAAATGTAGAGTATTTGTTTCTGTGTAAACTAACTGGAATGCCAGGGCTGTATTTTGTTTAGCACCGTGTCACTTTAAGGGTTGGAACTCTGCTGAAGAGGTGAGAATGAAACAGATCTGGGGAAGCAGTTTAGTGCTCCTGGAAGACTTTCCAACATTGGGTTGTTTGGGGTAGTTTTTTTGTTTTTGCAACCTGTGCATACTTGTTTGGATTCTGAAAAGTTTTATTAGAATGCTCCAGTTTCAAACAGCCCCTGGTTTGGGAATATAGCATCTACTTGGTGTAAGGATTGGCACTGGCACTCTGGAAATAGAAAAGACATGGCTGATCTCCTGTGTATGTAATATCAAGGCATTAACATCAGGCAAGCCAGTAATGCACATATTGTTTACAGCAAGAGCAGGTTTCTGGCTTGGATAGTCCAATCAAAAGAAAGGATTTAAAGTATGAAGAACCCGAAGATCTAGTCATTTGGTAGGATGCTTTTCCTGAAATTAAAGTGGTATTATGTTATACCCAACAGGAGCTGTAAACCGAATTAAAGAAATAATTACTAATGGAGTAGTGAAAGCTGCCACTGGTTCCAGTCCAACTTTCAATGGAGCTACAGTTACCGTTTATCACCAGCCTGCTCCCATTGCCCAACTGTCTTCCGCTGTTGGCCAGAAGCCTCCATTCCAATCAGGGGTATGTAATGCATACCTGTGATTCTTGTAGTATTTTATGCTCATATTGTAAGATTTATCCATTTGTAAATTTGTCTTTTTAAACTCTTATTCGCTGTGGTAACTGGAGGATTAACAAGGTGGAGTCTGTAAAGTGGGGCTCTGCTGATACCATCCTCCTAGAGGAAGGGGACGGAGAGAGCAGTCCTACTTACAGAAGAGCAGAGGACTGACTGTACCATCCAACATTTAAACTTCCTCCAACAGAAGTCAAATAGTTATCCTTTGAAATGAGTTGTAAACTTTATACATGGAATGATTAGCTGTCTACTGTTTTATGTTTGCAGATGCATTACGTTCAGGACAAATTATTTGTTGGTCTGGAACATGCTGTACCTACATTTAATGTGAAGGAAAAGGTGGAAGGGCCTGGCTGCTCCTACTTACAACACATTCAAATTGAGACTGGTGCCAAGGTCTTCCTACGTGGGAAGGGCTCAGGCTGCATAGAGCCAGCTTCAGGCAGAGAAGCCTTTGAACCTATGTACATCTACATAAGGTATGGGTAATTTTAAGAAGCCATGCGATCTAGTCATTCGGAATGTAATTTCAGGTTATGCTGAAAGCATAGAAATATCTTCATCTGACAGCTGAGTAAGCTTGAATGAAACACTGTCTAATGTAGCAACTGCTTTTCTTAAGAGGTAAAATTGCATGCAGTTTAATCTTAACTTACTGCTTTGCACAAGAACACAGTACCGTGTAGTTCTAGTTGGATTTGTTTAGAAAGAGATGTTATGCCCCCGTTTAAATGTTTCATAAAACACTACGTCTATATACTCTAAGCACCGTCAAATTGTTACTGAGAGCAGAAGATGGACTACAGGAAGAATGTAGAATTTTCCTTTTAATGTTGACTGATAGTGTCTTACAAGTGGTAGAATTTAAAAGGAAAACGCAATGTTCTTCTTTCAATCAGGTCACTGACCTCTGTAGTACTTCCTGCAGCAGCTGAGCCTCTTTGAACTTTCATTGTAAGAGGAAGTGGGGGCACATTTACTTTCTAAATGAAAGTTCAGAGGTCTAGATGTGCTGTTGAGCAGACAAGCAGTTGATCACCTATATGAAGGGAGAGGGAAAAGGCCTGGAACTGCGCTACCCAATGGAGGAAGTAAAGAGGAAGAAGCACCCAAGCCTAGTCATAAAATTCAGTCATAAAAGAGCAAGACCACTAATGCACTTTTTTTCAAGTTTCTGACTCTTGTTTTTTCAGTCATCCAAAACCAGAAGGTCTGGCAGCTGCCAAAAAGCTCTGTGAGAATCTATTACAAACTGTAAGTGACTTTTAATGGTGGCTTATTCCCATAAATATGAGATTTCAGGGTCCCTTTTAGCTCTGCTATGCCTCAGTGTTGTAACTGCTTTTATTATGCTCTCGGCAAAACTTTTCATAAGCTTTGACGTGGTGGTGGTGGTATGTTTCAAGGAAACAACTGGCTTTGAGCAGGGGGTGTGTGCAAGACGGGGAAGCAGCGATATGGGCCCTCCCAGTAATCAGTGGGGGATACAGAATTCTTTTTGCTCCTGGGCTGCGGCAGGGAGAGCGAGAGAGCTCCCCTTTCCCCACATCAGCCCTGGGAGAGCAGAACTCCTTCTGCTCCTGGGCTGCGGCGGGGAGAGTGGAACTTCTCTAGCCCTGCTCTCTTCCCGCCACAGCCCCAGGGCTGATGGAGTTCTCTCTCCCCGTTGCAGCCGCGGGGGAGAAGAGCTCTCTCACTCTTCCCTGCTGCAGTCCAGGAACAGGAGGAGTTCTGCGGAGGAGTTTACTCCCCACCCCCCGCCAGAGGAGTTCTGCACCCTTCTAAGGATAAAAATATTTCAGAATGTTATATCTAATCTTTAGTGACTCCAGCAGTACATCTCTGGTAAAAATCTGTCATGCTTCCATGCCATACCTGTGACTTAGTTTTGTCCTTTTCCTTTTATTGCTTGGTTCATTATCATTACTGTGCTCTTGGTAGAACCCAGAGTCAGGGCCACATTGTGCTAGTTGCTGGATAAATATGTAGTAAGAAATATTCTTTGCCTCACTAAGAGCTAGTCTGACATGGTTCATGGTATACATTTTTTTGCTAATCTATTAATGTCCTTTGAAGGTTCATGCTGAATACTCCCGATTTGTCAATCAAATAACCACTGCAGTACCTTTAGCAGGTATGTGTTAATATCTTTGAAGTTTGCAAGTTACATTGTTTCTATGAGCAATATTTACACTTACATATATTCCAGTCAGATGGTATTGGGCAACAGTCTTATTTTTCCCTGTCAATTTTGAAAGTCTTTTCCCTCATTTATCTTCAGTGAACAACAGCCCACCTTCTTTACCTTTCCTCGTCAATTACATTTTTTTAGATTCTGCAGCTGATTTAGAAGTAATTATTTTTATTTTTTTTCTCCTCGCCAGGTTTCACACAACCTGCTGCTATAAATAGCATACCTCCTCAGCCATCATACTATCCATCCAATGGCTACCAGTCTGGTTACCCTGTTGTTCCTCCTCCTCAGCAGCCAGTTCAACCACCTTATGGAGTACCAGGCATAGTACCACCTGCAGTGCCACTGGCACCTGGAGTGTTGACAACATTACCCACAGGAGTACCACCTGTGCCCACACAGTACCCAATTTCACAAGTACAACCTCCAGCTAGCACCGGCCAGGTAGAGAAAGAGATGCGTAACTTGGCCTAAAGTTCTTGGCTAACAAGTTTCTGCCTCTAATAGAGAAATCTTTATAGTAGCTCTAAGACTCAAGATGACTTTCTTCTTCAGGATATGCTTGTATAAAATACTTCTGCTATTTTGCTGGGTCTCTTTGAGTCATGTACTGCTACAATCACCTAAGAGATGACAACTCCATTCATAGCATGTATCCATTAGTCAGGCAGAAATTTCTTGAATTCCCATTATCTGTGTTAATGTTGGAAATAATTTTAATTACCACAGGCATTTTCATAAACTGCACTACAGTTGCACTGGTAGAGTAGGTTTGAATAGCTATCACTTTAAGATAGCATTCCACAACTTTGCTACTTAGTGGGCCTTTAAACTAAATACAATTTTTAAATTATTTGCCTTTTTAGTACTTATGAGGAGAAAGTACTGAAGGTATTTTATTCCTTTGTGTAAACTTTAATTAGTTTAAACCGTTATCTTTGTTAGTGTAATATCAGATTCTTACATGCTATATTTTTAATTTTTGTGGTCACTAGAGTCCGCTGAGTGGGCCTTTTCTTCCTGCGGCCCCAGTAAAAACAACCTTGCCGACTGCTACACCGCCACAAGTCCAACCACAGCCTCAGGGCCAAAAGAGGCGCTTCACTGAGGAGCTACCAGATGAGAGAGAGTCAGGACTCCTGGGATACCAGGTGGAATAAAATAAGCAATTTTAGTACCTGCCTCCAATTCCCTTCCCTACGAAGAGACTTGGCTGTAAATTGATCATTCTTAATATAGTTTGAGTTGTTTCATGACTGTCACTTTAGGAGATGCTAGTGAATTATTAAATAGAATTTAAAATTTAATCATGAGTGATGAAGATGAGACTTCACACTTCTGTTCTTTGGAATAGATGCACCATTTGCATCTAGTGCCTCCCATTTCTTTCAGACAAAAATTAAATCTTTCCTTTTCACAGTCTTCCATAACGAAAAACAATTGTTGCTTTTGTTGTGAGACAAAGTATATTGATTGCTTCCAGAATCTTCTATTCAGATTTCTAGAAGTTTTAGTAGTTAGGAGGAATTGTTTGAGATAGCATGAGGCATAAAGTTATGAGATAAAAATCTTACTCCATACAAACAGCCATATTTAATTTAATAAAAAATAATTTACAACTTTTCCTCAGACACTTCCATGTGTAAGGGAAGTTTCCACCATGGAAAAGTGTCTTCTCATTCCTGAAGTATTTTCCTGAGTCCAAATTGCCCCTGGTAAAATTTAACCAAACTTGCATTTAAAAGGCTATTTTGGCAGAAAACACTTAAAAAATTACTCAGGATCAGAATCTCAAATGGCAGACATGTTTGCACCCACAAATGTATGTGACGTGAAAATTGGTGTTTCAAGTAGCATTCTGTTTTAGCCTATGAAGGAAGTAGATAGTTGTCTGGCTGCTTAATGGTAGTACAATCGAGCATTGTGGGGAAGATGGGTTTGATGATGTGTAAGGTCTCTTCTACCTCAGCACTTGGGCCGAGATTGTTTAGGTATTGCAGTGCTCAGCGTTGCAACATATAACTGGTTTGGGAGCCTAAATTTAATTTTCAAAAGGGATTAAAGCACTTAAGAGTCTGAATACCTTTAAAAATTTGGGCTTTAGACACTGATTACAGATGCAATACAAAATTCTTTGTGACAATTCATAGATGTTTATATACATAAGTTACCTTGTTCAGGATACAGTAGGGAAAAGCATTTGGAATAACTACACTAGAGAGCAGTAGATATTTCCTGATCCCTTATGTATAGGGCAATCACAAAAATATTAGACCCAGAAAATTAGAAATATTAAACCCAGTCTGTAGTTTGCAATATACTCCGAAAGGTTGGTCTTCCTGACATTTTCATTAAGGAGCTGTAGCTTATAACATAGTTGTAGATTTGCTAATGCCATGTGTTTTTCTGCTCATAGCATGGACCCATTCATATGACTAATTTAGGTACAGGCTTCTCCAGTCAGAGTGAAATCGATGGGGCGGGATCGAAGCCAGCAAGTTCCTCAGGAAAGGAGAGAGAGAGGGACAGGTAAATGTTGTGTTTAACTAAAGTACGAAAGGATTACAGTCATATTTGTTAATCCTAAAGAAAAGTTGAACTTCTAAATCAGTGTTTCTCAAATTGTGGGCTGTGACCCTCACAGGGGTCACAAAAGCCAATCAGAAGGGTTGTGAGGCACTGAAAATTTTCTTATCTAAAGATGATCTTGGTTCCCACTCCCTGCACACCCTTACCTTCAAGGTTAAGTATTCTCTGTGAACATTTTGAAACACTCACAAATTATGTTTGCTTCTCACGGAGATGTTTACTAAATGTGAAGTTGTTGCCATATTTTTTTTCTACTTCAAATGAGGAATTGCCAGTTCAGAGAGGTTGAGAAATAATGTTCTAGATCTTATTTGAGGACATGAAAAAATACATCTGGGATATTGGTAAAGTTTTAAAAACTCTCAAATCTTCTTTAGAACTAAGTGAATAACTTTCTTAGGTATTTTGAAATATAAGGGATCAGATTGTCAAGTTATCTGGAAACTTAATCATGGTGAGCTATCCGTGAGATGGCCCGTCTACCTAATTTGTTGTTGTGCTTGATGGGGAAAACATCATGCAAGCAGGATCTTTCCTTTAAAATCATAAGATAATATTAATCTGTTTCTGGTAGATCTTTAGCAAGATGTTAGAATTCACTCCAATCCCATGTTGTATAATTTTACACACCCCTCCCCCCCCTTAAATCCCTCCTAACCCAATACTTTATATTGCTTAATTATTGAATAATTAAATTAATCAAGTAGGTCAATAATTATTTTAAACATTACTAAATTATTTAATTTAATGAAATAATACTTTTATTAAAACAGGCAGTTGATGCCTCCACCAGCTTTTCCAGTGACCGGAATGAAAACCGAATCCGAAGAAAGAAATGGATCGGGGTCCTTATTGGGCAACCACGGTGAGCACAATGGACAAAACAAATTCATATGCAAAAGCAAGCTTGACTTGCAAGGTACTGATATAATGCTGACTTTGGCAAATACGGAAATGCCCAGTCAATTCTGGGCTGTCCTTGGGATTGCAATTCTAAGTGAGAAGATGGGCATGTTCCACTGGCTTTAAACCATGCATTTCTTACATGAGATACCTAGTTTCTGAGAGCTAAGGTAAATATTTAAGTGAATGATAGAAAAACCTTGGGAACTGTGATATGTGTAACTCCTAATTTGAAAGAAAGAGGAAGGCCTCTTTTTTGTTTTTGTTTTTTTTAATTTTGATAATCCGCCCAGGCACAGCTGATAAGAAATTGCTCTGTAACACTGGTATATCATATAGTTTTACATTCCCATCAGGCTCAAATTGTATAGCTCTGTATATTAAGACAATCACTAACGTAAGCCATGTGTCTAGTAGACATTCTCCCAAAGTGGTCCACAACTAACAGAAATCCTTAGTGGATTCCATCTTTTCATAGGATTCTGTAGCATCAAATATTCGCTACTTGAGAGAACATTTTAAATCCTTGTTCTTGTAAGTGCCCTGAAAGTTGCACATTTCCTTGTATCCAAGAGCTGCAGACACAGTATATTAGTTTAACCTCAGTTTTTCCCCAATATTGATGCCAGAGTTTGCCATTGTATTAGACTTCTTATGATTAAATTTGGACTTTTCTTTACATATTTATCTCTTAACGGTGAAATTGCTGTCACTTAAACTCATTTGCTAACTTTACCTTTCTTTTGTGTTTCTTTTTTCTTTCTCTGCTCTCTTACATGGTTCTGATGGATCACATGTGCTGTTGCTGGTGCTGTCTCGTGTGACATCCGACCTTGGGTGACCACTGACCCTGTGACCTCAAAATGGCGTCCAACTAACAATTTATAATTAACGTCTTTTTTTTATTTATTAACTTGTTTGGGGTATTTTTATCTTTTTCTTCCTTCTTGGGGGGGGGTGGGGGGGATGTGTTTTTTCCCTCTAGATCATCCAGCTAAGAAGATGAAAACAGCTGAAAAGGGGTTTGGATTGGTGTCTTATACTGGAGATTCATCAGATGAAGAAGAGGAACATGGTGGCCATAAAAATGCAAGTACTTTTTCACAGGCATGGAGTTTGGGATACCAGTATCCTTCCTCACAACAGCGAGCTAAACAACAGATGCCATTTTGGATGGCACCATAGAAGCTACAGAACAGTTTTTGTACCCTCAGTTACACCTTTTTTTCCTCTAGCAATAATGCATGTATATTACAAAACGAACTTTGCAAATGTACATTATTCTTACCTTTGCAGAAGCTGCTAAAGGTGCACTATTCCCTTTTGAAAGGGGTTCTATTATATTTTTACAATCCATATTTCTGCAGTGAATTTGTCATCTATGAAAAGTTATTTGAAATCACAAACTCAGTGCAGCACGGACTTTTTATACAGTGAGGGAATGTGCTCACAGAACAAGAACAGGGAGGTATGTCGCTCCCCCTGCATTTTCCACTTGCCCTGGATAGCTTGAGAAATGGAGACAGACAGCCAGGCTGACTTAAATACAGATTTTGTGTGTTTGTTTTAAGTAATTTTCCTTTTGTCAACTTGTGTTGGTCAGTGGTGACAACAGATGTCCTCAATGTTTGGACTTTCACTGGAGAAAGGAAAATCTATGCATTACACGATTAATTTTTAAGATCATGTTTCCTTAAATTGCTAATTTTATTTATTTTAAGCTGCTCCCATGTGTGTTTCTTACCCCCCTTACCCTGCTTAATTCCAAAATGCAATTTCAGTAACTCAAAATAACTTTTGGTTCTAGGCAAATTTCTTGGGGTTGGGGGGGGGAATATAGGTTTTCCCCATTTTCTATTTTGGATGGATTTGGCTTGCTACTAATACTTCGACATACTTGGTATATCAGTGGTATGTACACTCTAACCTTCTTCAGCTGGTCCAGGTGATACTACTTGTCATGAAGGTGTCAGTCTGTTAATTTCTGTCTGATTCCACCAGTTTTGTTTTATGACTGTTTAACAAAGTAATATAGCATCCTGGTTTGTGTATCTCCAAAGACCTGATTGCAAGCACTGCTATTACACTGAAGCACAGAAGCGAAACCTCTGAATAAATTGTGGATTGTTTACAGTGACTGGAACTGCAAAGGGGCCTTTCTTATCATGGCAAGCTGTTGCCAAAAGATTACTCTTTTGTATTGATAACATTGATGTGTGAATCCACTAATGTGTGGTGGGACACAATGTAAATGGAGGTGCGGGTCTGCATTTGAAACATGAGTAATAGTTTGAAGTATTGTAATAAGTGTAACTTTTACACATTTTGACTACCTTGCAGGCTGGCTGGCTTTGTATAAACTTATTCTCTGGTTTCCTACATGTTGTAAATAATTATAGAAACATAATTTCCTTATAAATAAATGTACAAATATTCCTTTTGCTTCCATCTTTTTTCTTCAGCTCTGTCAGATAACTTTCTTGGGTACAGCACATGCACCTGGGGCTGGAATGGTGACCACCTCTGTCTAGCCCTTAACTTGGTGTTTTAACAGACACAGACTTCGGTGAAATAGTCTTACTCACTAAGAAAAGCTTTTAAAAAGGTTTTAAAACCTTATTAACTGTTTTTAATGGGACACAACTTGAAAATCACTCTTCTATCTGAAAATATTGTACCTTTTTATTGTTACAGGTAGCTAAGACTACCATAACTGGACATTAGCAGTAGCTTATTTTTTTCCATTTGACAGAACTTTGTGCGTTGACAGTGCAAAGGAGCAGAAAAACAATGGGACATACATAGCACCTTTTAAAATAGTATCAGAAAATGGATATTTTTAAACCAGTTGAACCATTTAGTTTTGCTCATTTGTAGTAGCAGGCAATCTAGAAACAAATTTAAAGGAAATTCTCCACTTAAATTTGGTCTATGATTAAAAAAAATAGAAGTTTTTGTTCTGTTCTATTTAGGTTCTTTTGCTACCCTCAACACTGCAATATCTGAACCCCCTTTGGTAGTGCATTAAGCAAGGTGACTAACTTCTGTCATGTAATTTTTCTTCTCTCTCATATCCTCTGTACAAGGGCAGAATTGTGTATGCAGTGTAGTGCTTTGGTTTGGCAGGACTTTTATTATTGGGTTTGATTTTATATATATATATAATTTAAAACTGTAGCATCAGAATTTTTTATATATATATATATAATATACTTGCTTGGCCTCTCTCTTTGTCTCAGAGAGAACACACACAAAGAGACAAAGCAAAAACCTTTCTGTAAGTTAGCTGTATGTTTATGACACTGTAATCTAGCTCCTACTGAATAATTACTATTTCTGTAAATTAGATGCATCATTCAGTAGGAGCTAGATTACAGTGTCATAAACATACAGCTAAAGGTAGCATAAAATCCCTCCTTTACCTGTAAAGGGTTAAGAAGCTCAGATAACCTGGTTGGCACCTGAGCAAAAAGACCAATAAGGAGAGAAGATACTTTCAAATCTGTGGGGGGAACATTTTTGCTTTGTCTCTTTGTGTGTGTTCTCTCTGAGACAGAGAGGCCAAGCAAGTAATCTAGCTCCTACTGAATAATACATCTAATTTACAGAAATAGTAAGTAATAGCAAGGAAATGCATTAGAGTATCTTTTTGTTTTAGCTTGTGAATTTTCCCTGTGCTAAGAGGAAGGTTTATCCCTGTTTTTTGTAACTTTAAAGTTTTGCCAAGAGGGGGATCCTCTGTGTTTTGAATTTTATTACCCTGTAAAATTACCTTCCATCCTGATTTTACAGAGGTGTTTCTTCATCTTTTTTCTTTATAATGAAGTTCTGTTTTTTTAAGAATCTGATTGGTTTTTAGTGTCCTAAAAAGCAAGGGTCTGGTCTGTGCTCACCTGGTTTACCTATTTGGTAGATTATTCTCAAGCCTCCCCAGGAAAGAGGGTGAAGGAGGGATATTTTAGGGAAACAGGAATGCCAAGTGGTCCTTTTCCTGAATCTTTGTCTAACTCACTTGGTGGGGGCAGCTAGTACCCATCCTAGGACAAGGATTTGTACCTTGGGGAAGTTTTTAACCTAAGCTCCTAGAAATAAGCATGTGGGGTCTTTCATGGGGGTCCCCACATCTGTACCCTAGAGTTCAGCGTGGGGAGGGAACCTTGACACCAATTCCCATAAATTACTTTTAATAAACCCCAGTCCTGCAAACATTTATGCACATGCTTAACTTTAAGAGGGTGAGTAGTTCCACTGAAATCAAAGTCAAGAGGGCCAGACTCTAGGTCTAATAGTTTTCCAGTGTTTTGAAATCTCACCATACCCATGTTTGTTTGTTCGCTAATTATAGCGAGGTAGGTAGAAACTACCAGATAGTCTTTTTTACATTGTTAGCAAAAATAAATGTACAAAAGCCAGAAACTGGCAGAGTAAATTTACTTTTAAAATTAAATGCTTAGATGTTGTGGAGTGGCTGGGGAAAGGAAGTGAGTTTCAGCTGCATAAGATCACCCCGCTGATCAGCCTGGCCACCTATTAAAGTTATACACAAAAGGCTGCTTTTCACTAGGAGATGATGTTTGAGAAGAATCGAGGAAGGTAAGCAATTTGCTCAAAAGACAAAGGCCCGGGAGCGAAGGAGTCAGGGACAGTCCCTCTCCCACCTTTAGGCGCAGCGCTGCCCTTGCTCCCGCTGCACTCCATGCACGGAAGGGGCGGGCCTATGCGCGGGCGGGGCATGAAGCGCTCGCTGGGCCTATGGCAGCAAAGTTGCTGCCGCAGCCATTTTGGTTTGCTCTGAGAAGGGGCCGAAAGGGTGGTGCGCCGGTCCTGGGCCGGGGGGGGGTCCTGCCCTGTTAGTGAGGGCGGCAGGATGCAACGCGGAAAAGCCCGGCGTCCCTGACGCGGTGAGTTCGGGCGCCCGCGCTTGCGAGTTTTGGGGGGGGGGGAGATGTAACCCGTCTCGGATTGGCGCGGGACGGGGCGGAGAGAGCCTGTGGAGACCCCGTGGCTCCGGCCCGCTCCACCCCTTCCCGGCCGGTTTTTGACACACACTCTTTTCTCCTTGCAGGCGGCGGCGCTTTCCCTGGCGCCGGGGGAGATGGACTCTGGAGCCCGCCAGGGCGGTGGCGCCTTGGGACAATCCCGCGAGTATAAATTAGTGATGCTGGGAGCTGGAGGCGTGGGCAAGAGCGGTGGGTGTCTCAGGCCTGCTGGGGTGTGGCGCCCTTTGGCTCAGGAGTCGGGGGAAGAGGCTGTCCCGCGGGACGTCTCTGAGCCCTGAGGGGGTCGAGGTGGGGACCTCTGTCTGGCACCGTTGCGGGCGTCACTGCTGAGAGCGGTGGCTCCCATGGTGAAGAATGGGTTTGCTTGCTGCTATACTGTGGAGGTACCCACTGTGAGGGGGACAAGCTGGGTGAGGTAGTATCTTTCTGTTGGTGAGAGACAAGCTTTTGAGTGACACAGAGCTCTTCTTCAGGCGTCAGGTTTCAGAGTAGCAGCCGTGTTAGTCTGTATCCGTAAAAAGAAAAGGAGTACTTGTGGCACCTTAGAGACTAACAAATTTATTAGAGCATAAGTTTTCATGAGCTACAGCTTTGCTTCGTTGTAGAGACATAAGGGTTGGTTTGAGATTTTTAAAAATATATTTTTCCCCAGCTCCTACCTTTGTATTCTCAATAATTGAAAGTATATCTGTGAAAATCCTTGATTAGGATTGATTAAACTGTAATACAGCAGTCTCTGTTAAATTTGAGAGTTAATATTTGAGGAGTAAGGATCGTAAACACTGCAGAGTTCTAATATGTTGTATCTATAAGACATTGTTTAATTTAGTAAACCATTTTAAGCTGGTCGCCCTATACATGAAAATGATAGGTAATAGGTGAGAATATTGTTCAGTTACATACTGATAAGTAAGGCTGTGAGTCTGTCATGGATTCCGGCCCAATCCCTGGGCCAGCAACATCGGCCGCACCTGGGGCAGTCTTGGTCCACCGCCCCCACGCCCAAGCAGGAGTTTGGGTGTGGAAGGGGGCTCAGGGCTGGGGCAGGGAGTTGGGGCACGGGAGGCATTTACCTCGGGTGGCTCCCCGGAAGCAGTGATCTGTCCCTCGCATGGCTCCTAGGCGGAGGTGTGGCCAGGTGGCTCTGCATGCTGCCTCTGCCCGCAGGCACTGCCCCCACAGCTCTCATTGCCCATGGTTTCCAGCGAATGGGAGCTGTGGAGCCAGCGCTCAGGATGGAGGCAGCGCATGGAGATCCCTGGCCGCGCTTCCGCCTAGGAGCCAAAGGACATGTCACCGCTTCCCGGGAGCTGCGCAGAGTCAGGTAGGGAGCCTGCCAGCCTCACCCGCCCTACCCCCCAGCACCAGCAGGGGTACCCTCCCCCAAGCACCCATGGCACCCCTCAGCCTTCTCCCCTCCCCCACCCTGAGCAACCACAGCGTCCCTGGGCGGTACCCCGCCCCCGAGCATCCAAGATTTTGTCAGGGCTATATAATACAAATCATGGACAGGTCACGGGCCGTGACTTTTACTAAAAATACCCGTGACTAAAACGTAGTCTTACAGATAAGTACATTTTACCATATCACCTTTGCGATTTGGGGTGAACAAAATGTGCATTTTCCTTATGAAGTGCTCCAATTTTTAGCAAATGCCAAAATAGTATGCCAGTTGTATAATTTAAATGTTTCTGTGTAATCAGTAATTCTAAATATTTTGTCCGTTATCATGTCCCCACCTACACCTGTGAGGTTAGTCAGGACGACTGGAAATCACCTGTGTAATTGTAGTTATCCAATGTTAATTTTCAGCTATGACCATGCAGTTCATCAGCCACCGGTTCCCAGAGGACCATGATCCTACCATTGGTAAGAAAAACCTCTACAACATCTGTCTCTGTTATGCAAGTTAAAAAGTAGCTTTTGTGGAATCATTTACCATGAACTTTATACTCTAAGGAAAACCAGAAACTCTGCTGCAAGGAAAGCATTCATAATCATGTTAGTAATAGCTAGACAAGTTGTTACGAGTCCAAAGTCTGCAAAGAGGATTGTGGGCTGTGCTAGGAACAGGACTAATGGCCACATCTTTAAAGTTATTTACAGAAAATTCTGCGCATACAACGTTAATTTCTGCACAAATTCTGCATTGCGCAGTGGTGCAGAATTCCACCAGGAGTAAACAGCAGGTACTATAAAGTTATACATTTTAAAATCAGCAAGTCTGGATAACTTTCATCCAAGAATTTTAAAAGAGCTCTCTGAGGAGCTCGCTGGACCATTCATGTTGATTTTAATTAAATTGTATAACAGTAGGGAAGTTCCAGAAGTCTGCAAGAAAGCTAATGTTGTGCCAGTATTTAAATGGGATGATATGCATAATTATAGGTTAATCAGTCTGACATCAATCCTGGGCAAGGTAATGGAACAGATGGTATGGGAGTTTAAATAGTCTATAATGAATGCCAGTCAACATGAGCTTATGGAAAATAGATCCTGTCCAACTAACTTGGTATCTTTTTTGATGAGATTACAAGATTGGTTGATAAAGGTAATAGTTTAAGCTCATGCCTCTCAACATTTTTATTAAAAAAAAAAATAGAGCAGTACAAAGTTAACATGGCACACACTGGATGGATTAAAAGCTGGCAAACTGTTAGGTCTGAAAATGTAATTGTAAATGGGGAATCCTGACTGAGCACGTGTGTTTCTAGTAGGCTTCTGCAGGGATCTGTTCTTGGCCCTGTGCTATTTAGCATTTTTAGCAGCGACCTGGAAGAAAACAAAATAATCACTGATAAAGTTGGCTCATGATACAAATTGGGTGAGTGGTAAACAATGAAGAGGACACTAATACAGAGTGATCTGGATCACTTCGTAAACTGGGCACAAGCATACCATGTGTTTTAATACGGCTAAATGTATATAGGTAATCTAGGGGACAAATATTGTAGGTCACACTCTCAGAATGGGAGACTCTATCTTGAGTAGCAGTGACTCTAAAAAAGATTTGGGTGTCATTCTGGATAATCTGCTGATGAACATGAGCTTTCAGTTCAATGCTTTGGCCAAAAGGGCTAATGTGATCCTGCAGTGCATAAAGAGTGGAAACTTGAGTACAAGTAAAGAAGTTATTTAACTTGTATTTGGCACTGGTGTCGCTGCTGGAATACTGTATCCCGACCTGGCTTCCACAATTCAAGGAGAATGTTGAAAAATTGGAGAGAGTTCATGGAAGAGCAATGAGATTCATGGGAATTAGAAACCTGGATTATAGTGATAAACCAATATAAGTAGGTCAATTTAGCTTAATAAAGAGAATCTTAAGGGATAACCTGATTAATCCATTTGTTCTCTGCGTGAAGAACAAATAATTAATAATAGGTTCTTCAATCTAGCAGATAAATGTATAAAACAATCCAATGGTTGGAAGTTGAACCTAGACAAATTCATGCTGGAAATGAGGTGTACATTTTTGGAGCAATTCATAAGGTTCATGGTGGATTCTCCATCACTGATCATTTTTTAAATCAAGATTGGAAGCTTTTTTTAAAAGATGTACTCTAAGAATTATTTTGTGGAATTTCTATGGCCTATGTTGTTCAGGAGGTCAGACCAGAAAGATGATCACAATGGTCCCTTCTGGCTTTGGAATCTATGAATCAATTTCTCCATCTGTAAAATGGAGGTGGTGATACTTTATCTCCCTGTAAGTATTTTGAGATCTTCTGGTGAAAAGTGCTATATAAGAGCTAGGTATTATTAAATACTTGCAGAAAAAGTTAAGACTAAGATAAGTTAACTACCAGTCACAATTAACAGACTAATAACAAAAATAAGACCTCTTGATGGCCATCAACTCTTCTGTCATACCATTTTTGCTGTGCAGTGTGATAGTTTCAGTCGTACATTATTGCCTTTGTGTCCTTTTGTTGTTGCTACTTTTTATAAATGTGCAGCAGATTAAAAGAAGGAAGAGAGTAACTACCCAAAATGCTTCTGTTCAGCTAAATTATCTCTTGTGTGTTCCATTTGATTTTCCCACGTCTTTTGTCGAAATTATGAATCAACAGATTTACCCTTCCACATACAAACCAGGAGAACTAGAAGAGCAAGCAACCTTAACTTTTCTTTAGTAGGTGACTCTAGAGGCATACATTCTTGAATTTTAGTCATTTAAAACAGCAATTCTCAAGTGGGGGTCCATGAGCCCTTTCAGGGAGTCCGTGGAGCCCGAGCCCTAATGGCCCCACGGGACTGAAGCTGGGAGACGTGGAGCTGAAGCCCCAATTCTCAGCGCCCCCTGTGGGGCTGAAGCCAGGAGGCTGCGGGGTTGAATCCTGGAGCCCCAAGCATGGGTGCTCCCTGTGGGGTAGAAGCCCTGAGCCGAGTTGGGAACCTGGAGGGCATTGCAAGAGCAGGGCAGTCCGGGGGGCAGTTCCACACCTTCCCCCGCCCACCCCCCATTTCCTCTCCCCGTTGCCTGGCCAGGTCAGCGGCAGGAAGCCAGAACCAGGCAGTGTGGGGCAGCTGCTGCTCTGGCTGCTGCCATGGAGCAGGCAGCAGCAGTGTTCTCTCATCTCCTGCTGGTGCCTCAGGTTGAAGCTGCTCCTCAGCTGCCAGCCCCCTTTGCTCCTGCAGAGGCACCCGGTAAGAGCGGCCTGAGTGAGGAGACCCGGCTCCATGGCTGGCAGACCCCTCCGGGAACAGGGGCTGCAGGGGAGCCCTCCCAGCACACAGCCCCTAATACCTCCCTCCCTGCACCCTGAGTTACCCCCTGCCCACACATAGCCCCTAGTACCCTTCTCCCTGAGCTACCCCCCTGCCTGCACACAGCCCCTAGCTACCCCCTCCCTGCACCCTAAGCTGTTTTCAAACTTTTTGATGTAAGCCCCCCCACCTTTGAGTTACAATTTGTAGGTTCCCTCTTCCTCAACAGGCTGGGTGGCCTGCTGAGGTGAATCGGGGTGGAGGTGGCACTCCTCCCTGGATCCCACCATGCAGAAGTGGCTCTAGTCCAGGGGAGGGCAAAGTTCGGCCCATGGGCTGGATCCAGCCTGTCAGGGCTTTCAGTCCAGCCCACAGGATTGCCAGCCCCGTGGCGCAACAGGACTAAGGCAGACTCCCTGCCTGCCCTGGCCCCACACCGCTCACAGAAGCGGCCAGCACCATGTACCTGTGGCCCCTGGGGAATGGGGGGGCAGAGGGCTTCATGCACTGCCCTTGCCTCCAAGCACTGCCCTCCGCAGCTCCCATTGGCCGGGAACGGGGAACAGTGGCCAATGGGAGCTTCAGGGGTAGTACTAGTATGTGAGGGCAGTATGCGGCGGAGCAACTGCAGGACATGCTGGCCACTTCCAGGAGCTCGCCACTTCCACAGCTTGCCTTAGCCCTGCTGCCACCCTGGAGCTGCTTGAGGTGAGAGGCACTGGGCCGGAGGCTGCACCCCAACCCCCTGCCTTGAGCCCCTTCGTGCAGTCCTCACCCCCTCCTGCACCTCAACCCCCTGCCCCAGCCCTCCATTCATGGCCCTGTATACAATTTCCCCACCCAGATGTGGCCCTCGGGCCAAAAAGTTTGCCCACCCCTTCTCTAGTCTGACCAGTTACTTGTTTTCAAGAAGGTTTATCTCTCTCCCACTACTTTTTACCCCGCCCCTCTCAAGGCAACACTAACTTCTGTGCTGAGAGAACTTGCCTCAGCAACGAAAATATTCCAAACCAGTATCTACAAAGCACCATGCATGGGCGACAGGTGAACCCCGGGCTCAGGGAGGCTAGTCCCCGTCCCGGACCATCCCTTCTGCCCAAGGTCCTGCCCCTCCCGCCGGAGCCCAGAGTCCTGTTTCCCCCCCATCCTGGCATGGCAGGCAGCTCCCCTTTTCCCCCCTCCCCAGCCTGAGCGCCACCAGCCCCAGAGCGCTGGGCGGTGAGCTGGTGGCATGCCCCACCCCAGCCCCAAAGTGTTGGGCTGGTGAGCAGGTGGTGTGGCTCAGCCATGGTGTGCCTGGAAGGTGGCGCAGCCTCCCTCCCCCAGCCCCGGAGTGCAGGCCGGCCCCCATTAGTCCCGCAGCCTGGGACTCTGGCCACCAGGGGGGGAAGAGTCCCCCACAGCGCACAGCCTAGGAACGGGAAGCAGGAAAGGGCCTGGGGGTGGAGCATGGCCAGGGCCATGCAAGGCTGTTTGGGGAGGCACAGCCTTTGATACCCACCACCCATGGCACCATGATTTTTCAAAATCCTGTAGGATATCACTGTTATTTTTTATTTGCATTACTGTGGCACGTAGGAGCCTTAGCCATGGATCAGGAACTTCTGCAATCTTTGTCTCCAAATAAAGTGGTGTTGTTAGTTTTGAGATCTGACTGTTTTATTCAGTCTACATCTTTTGGAGTTTTCACTCAGCCCATTAGTCATGATAGGAGAATCTGATCTAACGGAAAGGAGAACTTGCTTTTCTATTCAGGTTCTTATAGCGTGCCCATGACGGTAACGACTGAGCACCTTTTGGTGACTTTTTTTTAATTGGGTTAGTTTAATTTGGAGGGAAAGATCGGTTTCTTTCTAAGGCATGGTCTACACCTGAAACTCGGGTCAGCCAAGCTATGTCTCACAGGACTGTGAAAAATTTCATGCCCTATGTAACATATTTAGGATGACTTAACCTCCATTGTAGACGCAGTTAGGTTGACGGAAGAATTATTTCATCAAATTAGCTACTGCCTCACAAGGGGGTGATTTTACAATGGTGACAGAAACACCCCTTCCGTTGCTGTAGTCAGTGTCTACACTACAGTGGCATAGTTGTGCTTGTTGTGTTGACATACTCTTAGTAATTTATCCTGTTTTAGGAAATTGGCAGTGCTATTGGTGGCTGCCATTAGGATTATTTTATTTGTCTGCCTGTTCGCCTCAGTTGAGAAAGGCCCATTAGTCTGAGAGAGCATATGTCTGTCTTAAGGTACACAAAACTGAATTCTTACATTATTAAAATTGATTTTATAACATATTTTCTGTTGCTTTATATCAAATGCTCAGTAGTAGTATTTCGTTGTATGCATGAGATAGGTACTGCAATTTTACTGAACTTCTGTTACTCCCATCCCTCTTCTTCTAAATCCACAGAAGATGCTTATAAAATACGAATACGGATTGATGATGAACCTGCAAATTTGGACATTTTGGACACAGCAGGACAGGTATGTGAGCAATAAAAATATGAATAGGATGGAACTAATGGCCAGGCATATTCACAGAGATCCTTTAAAAATGTATTGTCTGTCTCTGTCTTTTCTTTGTTCTAGTTTTGTCTTCGGAATTATCCCATTTCCCCAACATATTGTATTTGTTTTGTACCCTGCTTTATTGTTTCCCCATTTTTCCATTGTTCTTTTTTTATACATAATATATACAAACTAAGAGCTGCCAGCATTCTTACCCATTCCCTGAAGCAACAGAAACTCATGCCTTTCATTTGCTTCGTATATTGGTCCCAAATTTTCACAATATTTTGTTTGATGCGTTAAAAATAGGAAGAAAACAAATGTTCATAACTTTCTTTTAACTGTGACTGCTACATGTTGCACTTTTAGTTGTGTATTTCAGGTGTTTAAGTAATATTTTACATAGGGAGAATCCATAAAATCTCCAGTTTTTTCCAATGGACCATGTGTGGCATAAGCAAACCAGTATGTTGCGTGGCATATAGCTGTTGTTAGAATGGAAAGAGGGCTGCCAGTGACTAGATGATCAATAGCTGCTGAGCTTGTACAAGAATTGAAATATAACTTTCTTTCTAGGCAGAGTTTACAGCCATGCGGGACCAGTACATGAGGGCAGGTGAGGGATTTATCATCTGTTATTCAATCACGGACCGCCGCAGTTTTCATGAAGTGCGTGAGTTCAAACAGCTCATCTACCGTGTTCGGCGCACTGATGACACTCCTGTGGTTCTTGTGGGGAACAAATCTGATCTGACGCTGCTACGACAGGTAAACTACGCAAAGGAGTTCAGGAGGTATATATGTTAAAACTAGGGCTGCCTGTCAAGCGATTAAAAATATTAATCACGCTGTTAAACAATACTAGAATACCATTTATTTTAATACTTTTGGATATTTTCAACATTTTCAAATATATTGATTTCAGTTACAACACAGAATACAAAGTGCACAGTGCTCACTTTATATTTATTTTTTATTACATGTATTTGCACTGTAAAAAAACAAAAAATAGCATTTATCAATACACCTAATACAAGTATTGTAGTGCAATCTCTTTATCATGAAAGTAGAACTTACAAATATAGAATTATATACAAAAAACTGCATTCAAAAATAAAACAGTGTAAAATTTTAGAGCCTGCAAGTCCGTTAAGTCCTACTTCTTGTTCAGCCAGTTGCTCAGACAAGCAAGTTTGTTTACATTTGCAGGAGATAATTCTGCCCGCTTCTTGTTTACAGTGTCACCACTAGTGAGAACAGGCGTTCTTATGGCACTGTTGAAGCTGGCCTCACAAGATATTTACGTGCCAGATGCGCTAAAGATTCATATGTCCCTTCATGCTTCAGCCACTATTCCAGGGGACATGCATCCATGCTGATGACAGGTTCTGCTTGATAACAGTCCAAAGCAGTGCGGACGGATGCATGTTTATTTTCATTATCTGAATCAGTTGCCACCAGCAGAAGGTTGATTTCTTTTTTGGTGGTTCAGGTTCTGTAGTTTCTACATTGGAGTGTTGCTCTTTTAAGACTTCTGAAAGCATGCTCCACACCTCATCCCTCTCAGCCTTTTGTAAGGCACTTCAGATTCTTAAACCTTGGGTTGAGTGCTGTAGCTATCTTTAGAAATCTCACATTGGTACCTTCTTTGCGTTTTGTCAAATGTGCAGTGAAAGTGTTCTTGAAATGATCAAAGTGCTGGGTCATCATCCTAGACTGCTATAACATGAAATATATGGCAGAATTCAGGTAAAACAGAGCCGGGGACATACAATTCTCCCCCAAAGAGTTAAGTCACAAATTTAATTAACACACTATTTTTTTAACGAGCGTCATCAGCATGGAAGCATGTCTTCTGGAATGGTGGCTGAAGCATGAAGAGGCATACGAATGTTTAGCATATCTGGCATGTAAATACCTTGCAGTGCTGTCTTCAAAAGTGCAATGTGAATGTGTGTTCTCACTTTCTGGTGAAGTAAATAAGAAGAGGGCAGCATTATCTCCTGTAAAGGTAAACAAACTTGTTTGTCTTAGTGATTGGCTGCACAAGAACTAGAACTGAGTGGACTTGTAGGCTCTGAAGTTTTACATTTTTTGTTTTTGACTGCAGTTATGTAACAAAAACATTCTACATTTGTAAGTTGCACTTTCACAATAAAGAGATTGCACTACAGTACTCCATGGGGTGAATTGAAAAATACTGTATCTTTTGTTTATCATTTTTACCGTGCAAATATTTGTAATAAATATACGCTTTGATTTCAGTTAAAACACAGAATACTATATATGAAAATGTAGAAAAACATCCAACATATTTAATAAATTTCAATTAGTATTGTTTAACAGTGCAATTAAAACTACGATTAATTTTTTTGAGTTAATCACATGAGTTAACTGCCCTACTTAAAACATAATGTTATGGTTTATTCTAAGTGTATTTGCTTATTCCTTTTTCTTGAATTACGTTTTTTGCTCTTGGTTTAATGGTTAAAATAAATGTAATATTTGTATTAATAATGTTGAAAGAGGGATGTGATGCAATGGTGGTAAGCACAGAATGCAGGATCTCTAAAATGCATGTAGTTTTATTATAGAATAGTAATATCAAAAGTAAAGTTAATAGACATGACATAATCTCAAACTCATCAGTTTTCAGCTTTGAAAACCTGGGTGTTTGCCACTAGAATTTCTAACCCTCAACTCCCGTTATGTTCTTCATTTCTCTTATCCTGAAAGGAGAGTGCATCTGCACAGGGCATTAAACCGCACTTGAACAAACTTTGCAAATAGTAATACATTAGGAAGGGTTGTGAGTACATTGAGAAAAGAGAAATAATAAAAGGTGATTTAGAAAGGGCAGAAAATAAAATAAGATTCAACTTGGGAAAGTGTTAGCTAGAACATTTGGGGAAGAATAATCCAAAATACAGATTCACTGTGAGGGGAAAAAATCTGGCAAATAGTAACCCTGAAATAGACCACAGGTAGTGGTTGCACAGGAAATTGAGTTTCCAATGTGATATGAGAGCAAAATGCCATGGACATAGTTGGATCTATATGCTGAGGAGTCATATCACAGGACAGGGAATCAACAGTCCCTTCATATGGCTCCAGTGAGCCCACATTCTGAAATGTTGTGCTCCGTTCTGGGAGGAAAGATGGACAAATTGGATGGTGTTCAGAGAAAACCACCAAAAATCGCAGGTGGTGACTGATGTGAAGAAATACAGTGGACCCTCGCTAGAGGGTGCGTCGCTGTAGCGCGGCTTCGCATATAGCGCAGTCATGGCAATGGATCCCAAACCCCGCGTTCTATCCAGTGTATAACTTTCCTATTGACAACTTGGGGAGGTTGCATGTTGCCTTCAGATAGTTGCAGGTTTAACACCAACAAGGGAGGTTAATTATTTGATAAAAGGGTGTTTAAATATGAAATGAGATAAAATTATGAATGGAAAAAAATTAGTCTCAATATCTGTAAAATCATCCCAACTAAAATGTTTTAGACAGTGGAATAGTTGCCACAGGAACGTGGTTGAAGTGCCATAATTTTGGACAAAAGGCTATAAAACCTGCAGTAGAAGAACACTCTTACGCTGACAGGGAAATGGATTAATTGTGACCTAATACATGTCTTGTCATTCCACCTCAACAATTGTTCTCATTTGTTTTTATTAATTTTTCAGGTTTTGAAAGATTAATAATTTGTTTGCATATAGTGCTATTAAATCCCTATTCTGTTTATTACTTATATAGTGCCAAAGGTGTACACATTATTTACAAATGCAGATTATGACCCAGTCCATACCTCAAGGAGCTGGATTTCTTATGGATATAGGATGCAGTACAAATGTTTAAAAGATCAGGTGAATGACTAGGAGTAAACAAAAGTTTAGAGAAAAGTGGATTTTAGGGAGAGATTTCAGAGAGATGCATGGAAAGGGGATGTTCCAAAGGAGCAGGTAATGTGAAAGAATGCACATGGTTAAGACTGAGAAGAACAGGCAAAGGGAGCAGAAAGGGGGAAGGAATGAACACTTTTGCTTTGTTGACAAATATGTACTTCGTTGAAGGTCTCCAAAGAAGAAGGCTCAGCTTTAGCACGAGAATTCAGCTGCCCTTTTTTTGAAACTTCAGCCGCGTTCCGCTATTATATCGATGATGTATTTCATGCTCTCGTGCGAGAAATCCGTAGGAAAGAGAAGGAAGCAGTAATGGCCCTGGAAAAAAAATCCAAACCCAAAAGCAGCGTGTGGAAGAGACTAAAGTCACCGTTCCGAAAGAAGAAAGATTCAGTGACCTGAAATGGGGGGGCGGGGGGCGCGCACTGTGTGGTGTATCTGTCAAACTGTGAACTGGAATATGTAATCAGAGCTGTCCAGTGACCTACATTTTGAGCATCATGCTTTTTTCTCTATTTTTTTGACTATTTTAAAAGGAAATCTAACTATTGGGAGTTTTGAGGGGGCTGCAATTTACATTGTTGTTTAAAGTAATCTTTCCCCAATTTCAGAACATTTGGTCTATGACACAGCAGTGGGTTTTACTTTTGTTTACTGTCACTTTCTGACTTGGATCCTGCAAATGTCATTGACGTAGTTGGTTGAAAATGCTGTTACCTATGTTCCTGCACTTTTGAATGTTTGTCTTAAGGGATCTCAGCAAAATGAAAACTGAACCATGTAGAATGTCTTTGAACTTTTACTTAGAGCCTAACTTAGTTAAGTCTTTTTTTTTTTTTTTTTTTTTCCCCTTCCCCTGGAGGATTGCACAACAAAGTTTGCTGCTTTCTGAAAAAGTAATTCACAATGTATGAGAAGGCTTGTCAAGATCAGTGTTATGTTTGTGAAGCACATGTAGCAGACTAATGGAACAAACTGCATGCATATGTCAGTGAGAAGAACTCATGTTGAAATTGCTTTTTGTTCTGATTGTGCATTTTTCCAACAAACGAGTAATGATTGACTCCATGTGCATGTTTATCTAAAAGTAATTATAAGAAACCAGTGTAATGCAACAGTATAGTTTAGATTTTAAACAAGTCAGGAAAATTAAAATTATGATTCCCAAGGCAGCCATAACTTGAGAATATTTCATGAGTATGTAGCATTTTCTGAATGTATATAGTGTGTTCTTGTACTGCCATAGGATAGTATGTGCAATGTGATAAAGTTGCAGGGGCTCTAGGAAACTAGAGCTTTGACTTTCCTGGCTTGCATGCTTAAAATCTTATCTGTAATGTTGCATTAGCTTATGTATTTGCATAAAATTTTACATTCTTTTCTTAAAGAAGCCAATATTGTTAGATTGAAGTCTCAAACACAGTTTCATTACAGATTTTTTTTTATGCTTTGAGGCTCTGTACCCGACACTGCACTGTGTTGTAGAGAGAGAGTGTAAAATCAGAGATTACTGGCAATGGGACTTAGCAGAAATAACTCCAAACCTGGTGAGACTCTTCCATTGCAGGTAGGTGGGGAGATGAGGGGGAAAAGGTCCTGAGAATGATGTACACGGATATCCCTACATATACACAAACTCAAGTGGGTATATATAGCTATTTGTGCCCAGTGATCACTTACGCTGGTTAGGAAGCTGGTGTTTTGTCAAGCACATTTTTTAAATGGTGCAAATTAAATGTTCCTCATGAAGGACTATATATATGTCAGTTATGAAGATTTTTAATCTAGAGTTTATTCAAGTATAAAAATAGCATGAAAGATTGATTTTTTTTTTTTTTCAGTAACTTAATTCACATAGGTAACTCAGAAATGGCAAGAGAAAATTTAGGCTAAACATAATTTCTCAAAAAATCAAATACTAAAAACTGGAATTTAAAACGAAAGTGCTTCCTTGCCCACAAATATAGTATCACAACTGTATTCTATGATTGGTTTTGTCAGTTAAGTTGGCTATACTGGGTTGGTGTCAGATCTGTATTCTCAGCCTTAGTTTGACATACATGATCATTGTACGTTCAGAGTTGGAATGCAGAGATGTTAAGATTTGTGTATCCAAGGGATCCAATGAAAGCAACAAATAGGGCAAATGGGTGAGCCCTCATGCTTTCCTTCACGAAACTGCTTAGCTTTTCCTGTTCCTTTGCGAACAGCATCATAGGAAATGAAAGCTTTTTAAGTTTGATTTTTTGTGTAGGAAATTGGAGAAACTGATATAGAATTTTCTGGGTTTTTGTTTGTTTTTGTTTTTATACTTTTTTAAAACTGTGCACCTGCACAACAAAGTTGTATAAATCAGTTTATGGGTTCTTTCTTATAAAGTTCCATTGCAAATCCACCTGTGTTGTGCTGTGCTGTGCCACAATCCATTACATGGAAAAAGTAGCTGAAAATAATCTAGAACATTTAGAATGTATTTTACTTGTTTGTTGCAGTGTAAGATGAAAGAGTTTGGTAAAATTAACTTCATGAGCAATGTTGCATACCTTTACCATAGCTACTGATTTAGAAATTAAGGCCCTAATAGTTATTCGGTATTGGAGTAAGTACGGTCTATAACCATGAGATAAAAATCCCGGGTAAGCCACACAACAGAAAACATCCGTGAAAAAATATAGAAATAGTGCACACACACAAAAAGGCTGTTTCTAATTAAAAGATGAGACAAAACCAGCTTTCTCTAAAAGTTAAACAGCATTTTAATTCATACTTCTTTTCAAGGATAGAAACTTGACTTGAACTTCTACTCAGCTACTACTATGTTCAAAACTTGCAGGCATTAACAAGACATAACCTGTGAGCAGCGATGAAAGCTAATGGGGCTAATCCTATTTTTGCCTTCTGATAAATGGTGGGATTTCTGTGCCTTAAATTAGCCCTTTAACAAATTCAATGTTTAGTGATTCCATTTGAGCCTGTTGCTTGTGGAATTAATAAATCTGAATAGCAAGCACTTTTTTACACAATGTTATTCAAGAAGATTGTTTTATTTTTGTCATGTATACATTTGTACACAAAGAAATGATTTTCATTTTGACACAATACAGAATTTTTAATATAAATTTTCGTATTTTATGTTTTAATCCTAGGTGCCTAAGACTGTCAATAGAAAATATTGCGGCTGGGGGCTCAGAAATAAACAGAAAGTTTGTAGTATGCTCATAACTTCTGGTGGATGTAGCTTACTAGCTGGAGGCTTAGAAGGTGAGCTGTAAAACTAAATAACCATTTAAAAGATGCAAGGATAAGAAGTACCATAAGAAGAGTTTGATGCTACCACCTGCTTAAGATTGTGAGAGAATTTTCATTAATATAATAGTTCAGACTGGTATGTACTATATAAGAGTCTTTGAGTTGCCATGTTTTGACTTTTAGGATTGGGAAGATAATGGTGTTTAGAAGGGTAAGCAGCTAAACTTTGTCTGGAAAACTTGATATCATACAGGAGAACTTAATCCTGTATTTCCCATTGTATAGTTTTCTTTGTGTATTATTTGCACTTAGTTTTTACTAGCTAACAATGGGGCAACTGTTTTGATACCCTATTAAAAAAGGCAGGTTAATATTTTTTTTTTTTTTAATTGAAGCTATTGTATGACTCTTTTAACTTTTTAAAAACATCGTCCTCCACCAGTTTACAAGGTTTATTATTTAATCTGAATTTTTTTGTTTTATGATAGATGAAAGGAAACTATAATCACCTTTTTTGTGTTGATAATCTGGGCTGGTTCTATCTGCACCCGTCTGATCCATATGAGCTCTCAAGTCCTCAGCCCTTCAGTTAGGCAGACGCCAGTGTTCCATGGTTAAAGTAGCATGAGGGATTTATGTAACAAGCATTTGTCTTCCTATTTTATTCTATAGAAGTTCTTCTACCAATCTTAACATGATAGTATGAGTGCCAGTAGCACATTAAGCTACATGGCACATATCTGTCATGTGGTTCGCTTTCTCTAATACACTGTTGTGTGCAGTGTACTGTTTGGAGTTTTAAAATAAATATATAAATGTGTTCATATTAAAGAAAGCAAAGTAAATGTAGTGTACTTTGCACAGGCAGAAGAAGATAGTAAAGTTTGTGATAGTTCTTCGATCTGGTGGGAATTTGTTCAGCAATTTGAGCACCTTCTGAGAAAGTACCCTATCTCCTGCATAGACATTTTTTACTCTTGTGGTAGAAAATTCTACTGTGCTGAAGCAGCAGAGTTGTTAACTATAGTCCTTATCCCAAAGCTTTAGGTGATCTAGATATCCTGGGCCGTGGCAATTGTACACCTTGAAAACAAGGATAGAGACCTTGAACTTGACTCAGTATTCTATATAGAAAGCCAATGTAGAGAGCAGAGGCTAGATTTGGTGTGCTTGCAGTAGTTCGTCTTTGAGTGCTTGTTCACGTCCATTCCAGTTAAGTGTGCGCACGTCATGTGCACGGACGTCAGAAACTTTTTACCTTAGCAGCCCCCGTTGGGACGGCAGGGGAGCCCCCTAGAGTGGTGCCCTTATGACGGTGTATACAGTACCCTTCTGGCCCAACCCTCTTTCAGTTCCTTCTTATCGTCCGTGACAGCGTTGGAATATGCTCTCTCACTTGCGAGTGATCCCTTATCAATTTAGTCTTTCTAGTTAGAGTTGTTCTTAGATAGTTTTACAACTTAGTTAGATACAGTTTTTAGTTACAGGCGTCTGAGAGTTAGTTCCAGCACCAGTCTTGGGCTGTGGAGGATGCCGCAAGCCCAGAGGTTTAAAGCTTGCGCCACCTGTCTCAAGCCTATGCCCAACAGCGACCCCCACGACTCCTGCCTTCGTTGTCTTGGGGAAGTGCATCAGGCTGAGCGCTGCAAAATTTTCTAGGCTTTCAAGTCACACACAAAGAAAGAAAGAAAGAGACTTTTGTCTTAAGCAGCTGCTCATGGAGGCCGCGTTGCAACCAGCGGCCCCAGACCGCCCGGTACCAGGCCTGAGCTCCTCGGTGAGAAGTGCCGCAGCATTGGTGCACGACTCAGCACTGCCCAGGCATCATAAATCGCTGGCAGCGAGACGGGCTGACCAGCCCTGGCACTGCTCGACCTCTTTGACACTGACAAGCACAATAAGGGGGAAAGAAGACGCTCCCCTCAAAGAGCAACCAAGACGCCCAGAGAGGCCCCTAGCACTCAGAGACAGGACTTGGGTCCCCTCCAGGGGCTGGCACTGTTGACTCTGGCGCCGCAGGCCCTGTTGACTCCAGTGCCCAGCGACTCCAGCGCTGATGAGTGTCTTGAGGAGGTCTTAGAACCCCCCTCCATGCCTGACACATTTGAGGCAGCAAAAGATCTCTTAGAACTGTCAACGCCAAATCCCCTCCCTTGCAGGGAGAAGCCTCTGGCATCACCAAGGCGGGTGCTGTTCAAAGGAAAACCAGCAATGATGCGCCGCTCAAGGTCACCAATCTGGCACCGCTCATGACACCGCTCCCGTTCGAGCTCGGCACAGCACCACTTCCTGGCACCCATGACCCAATACGAGGTTACGGCACCCTCATCGAGGACTCGATGCCATTCCACGACGCCATCGGTTGCTCGGCACTGGGACTCAGTGCCAACCACTTCCCTGGCACCACATGTGCGAGACCGATCCAGGTCTCGGGATAGCTGGCACCATTCGCGGTCCCAGTCATCTCAGTACCAGTCCCTGACCCGCACCTCATGGCACCCCACAGCCGCCCAAGGATCGGCACCACCTTGGTCCTCTCCTTTGGCCTCCTCTGTCTCCGAAGCCGATTCCAGTCGCTCTAGCTACAGCAGGCACCAGACCATGACCAGCAAAGAGTCCCACACAGCGTGGCAGCCGCAGTGGTCTCTTCTGGGGCAGTGGCCATTCTGGACCCCATAGGCCTACCACCACCAACGGCACCCTTTCTAGAGCTTCTAGATCCGGGCACTCAACGAGACGCCACTCAAGGTTTCCATATAGGCACACCTCAAGGACAAGAGAGGCCATGCTCTCTCGGCCACCCTCGGATCCCCTGGAGCAGCCTACAGTGACAGGTCTGTTGCCGAAGCAGACTACGTCTCAGGAGGGAGTTATCTTCTCAGGCCCCGACACCTCCCAAGGCTATGAGGAATTACAGGAAGGCCAGGACAATGGCAACCAGCCCCAGATGAAGTAGTGGCAGGTACATCAGTTTCAGGACCAACACTGCTTGACCATAGGGCCCACCAAGAGCTTCTCCGCCGAATTGCCCTCAACATGGGCCTTCAGATGTAAGAGACTGTCGAGCCGGAGGATCCCATGGATGACATCCTGGCTCCAGAAGATCCCTCCAGAGTCGCACTACCTCTGATTAAGACCATCCAGAGCAACTACAAGACTATCTGGCAAACCCCGGCCTCGATTACACCGATGGCCAGGGGGGTGGAAAGGAAATTTTTTGCCCCATCCAAGGGCTACAAGTTCTTGTTTTCCCGCCCTGCTCCCTGGTCGTTTCAGCTGTAAACGAGAAGGAACGCCAGGATCAATAAGCCTGGGCTCTGAAAGCCAAAGAGGCCAAATGCTTAGACCTCTTCAGTAGGAAGGTATACTCATCAGGAGGCCTCCAACTTTGCACAGCCAACCAATAGGCGATCCTTAACAGTTTCAACTCTTGGAACGCTATGTCCAAGTTTAAGGATTGCCTGCTGCAGGACTTACACCCAGAGTTCGCTGCGCTAATCCAGGAAGGGAAAGCTGTAGCCAAAACATCGCTGCAAGCCTCCCTCGATTCGGCTGACTCTGCAGTCAGAATGATAGCCTCAGGAGTGGTTATGAGGCGTTCAGGGAGGCTGCAGGCGTCTGACCTCCCTCCCGAGGTCCAAAACACCCTGCAAGACCTCCCCTTCAAGGGCTCAGGCCTCTTTTCCAAGCAAACTGACTCCAGACTGCACAGCCTTAAGGATTCCGGGGCCACAGTGAAATCACTGGGGATGCATACACGAGCAACCCAGAGGAAGCCCTTCAGGCCGCAGCCTCCGCAGCAGAGGCAGTATCAACCTCACCCCAGACAAGACCTGTATCGCAGGTGAGGCAGAAATAACAGGCATAGGCTGTCCAATAACACACCTAACCAAGGCCAGAATAAGCCCAAGCAAGGGTTTTGAAGGCACATTCAAGGAGAGTCTACCAATCCAGTTCCAAGATCCATCCCCCGTTTTTTAAACTGGCTATCCCACTTCTACCATGAATGGTCCCATATAACTTTGGACCGCTGGGTCCTACGCATGGTACAGGTGGGATACTCCCTCCAGTTCTCCTCCTTCCCTCGCTCCCGCTCCTCTTCAAGGACCCCTCTCATGAGCAACTCCTCATGCAGGAGGTCCATTCACTCCTCGATATAGGGGCGGTGGAGGAGGCTCCCCAGGAGCTAAGGGGAAACGGGTACAACTCCTGTTACTTCCTAATCCTCAAGGCAAAGGGGAGTCTCTGACCCATTCTAGACCTTTGCAGACTCAACAAATTTATGGTCAAGCTCCAGTTCCGCATTGTCTCCCTAAGCACTATCATCCTGTCTCTGGATCCAGGAGATTGGTACGCTGCCCTCGACATGAAGGATGCCTATTTCCATGTTGCCATCCATCCGGCACACAAATGCTTCCTCTGGTTTGTAATACACTAAGAGTACTACTGGTTCACGGTACTCCAGTTCGGCCTGTCCAGGCCTTCCCACATGTTCACCAAGTGCATGGCGGTTGTAGTGGCCTTTTTGCACAAAAGACACATTCGAGTGTACCCATACCTCGACGACTGGCTTCTGACAGGACGATCCAAAGATCGGGTACAGTCCTATGTGACACTTGTCAGGGACACCTTTCACAGACTTCAGAGTAACAGCCGTGTTAGTCTGTATTCACAGAAAGAAAAGGAGTACTTGTGGCACCTTAGAGACTAATTTATTTGAGCATAAGCTTTCGTGAGCTACAGCTCACTTCATCGGATGCATGCTGTGGAAAGTGTAGAAGATCTTATTATATACACACAAAAAGCATGAAAAAATACCTCCTCCCACCCCACTCTCCTGCTGGTAATAGCTTATCTAAAGTGATCACTCTCCTTACATTGTGTATGATAATCAAGGTGGGCCATTTCCAGCACAAATCCAGGGTTTAACAAGAACATCTGGGGCGGGGGGGGGGGAGGTAGGCTACCTTGCATAATGACTAAGCCACTCCTAGTCTCTAGTCAAGCCTAAGTTAATTGTATCCAATTTGCAAATGAATTCCAATTCAGCAGTTTCTCGCTGGAGTCTGGATTTGAAGTTTTTTTGTTGTAAAATAGCGACTTTCATGTCTGTAATCGCGTGACCAGAGAGATTGAAGTGTTCTCCAACTGGTTTATGAATGTTATAATTCTTGACATCTGATTTGTGTCCATTTACTCTTTTACGTAGAGACTGTCCAGTTTGGCCAATGTACATGGCAGAGGGGCATTGCTGGCACATGATGGCATAGAATCATAGAATATCAGGGTTGGAAGGGACCTCAGGAGGTCATCTAGTCCAACCCCCTGCTCAAAAGCAGGACCAATCCCCAATTAAATCATCCCAGCCAGGGCTTTGTCAAGTCTGACCTTAAAAACTTCTAAGGAAGGAGATTCCACCACCTCCCTAGGCAATGCATTCCAGTGTTTCACCACCCTCCTAGTGAAAAAGTTTTTCCTAATAGCCAACCTAAACCTCCCCCACTACAATTTGAGACCATTACTCCTTGTCCTGTCCTCTTCTACCACTGAGAATAGTCTAGAACCATCCTCTCTGGAACCACCTCTCAGGTAGTTGAAAGCAGCTATCAAATCCCCCCTCATTCTTCTCTTCTGCAGACTAAACAATCCCAGTTCCCTCAGCCTCTCCTCATAAGTCATGTGTTCCAGACCCCTAATCATTTTTGTTGCCCTTTGCTGGACTCTTTCCAATTTATCCACATCCTTCTTGTAGTGTGGGGCCCAAAACTGGACACAGTACTCCAGATGAGGCCTCACCAATGTCGAATAGAGGGGAACGATCATGTCCCTCGGTCTGCTCGCTATGCCCCTACTTATACATCCCAAAATGCCATTGGCCTTCTTGGCAACAAGGGCACACTGCTGACTCATATCCAGCTTCTCGTCCACTGTCACCCCTAGGTCCTTTTCCGCAGAACTGTTGCCTGGCCATTCGGTCCCTAGTCTGTGGCTGTGCATTGGGTTCTTCCGTCCTAAGTGCAGGACCCTGCACTTATCCTTATTGAACCTCATCAGATTTCTTTTGGCCCAATCCTCCAATTTGTCTAGGTCCCTCTGTATCCTATCCCTGCCCTCCAGCATATCTACCACTCCTCCCAGTTTAGTATCATCCGCAAATTTGCTGAGAGTGCAATCCACACCATCCTCCAGATCATTTATGAAGATATTGAACAAAACCGGCCCCAGGACCGACCCTGGGGCACTCCACTTGACACCGGCTGCCAACTAGACATGGAGCCATTGATCACTACCCGTTGAGTCCGACAATCTAGCCAACTTCCTACCCACCTTATAGTGCATTCA
The DNA here is from genome assembly GCF_965140295.1 of Lepidochelys olivacea. NCBI lineage: Eukaryota > Metazoa > Chordata > Testudines > Cheloniidae > Lepidochelys > Lepidochelys olivacea. Next base: position 58,585 of record NC_140434.1, read on the forward strand.
TCCAGCCCGTACTTCTTTAACTTGCTGACAAGAATACTGTGGGAGACCGTGTCAAAAGCTTTGCTAAAGTCAAGAAACAATACATCCACTGCTTTCCCTTCATCCACAGAACCAGTAATCTCATCATAGAAGGCGATTAGATTAGTCAGGCATGACCTTTCCTTGGTGAATCCATGCTGAGTGTTCCTGATCACTTTCCTCTCATGTAAGTGCTTCAGGATTGATTCTTTGAGGACCTGCTCCATGATTTTTCCGGGGACTGAAGTGAGGCTGACTGGCCTGTAGTTCCCAGGATCCTCCTCCTTCCCTTTTTTAAAGATTGGCACTACATTAGCCTTTTTCCAGTCATCTGGGACTTCCCCCGTTCGCCACGAGTTTTCAAAGATAATGGCCAATGGCTCTGCAATCACAGCCGCCAGTTCCTTTAGCACTCATCCGGCCCCATGGACTTGTGCACATCCAGCTTTTCTAAATAGTCCCTAACCACCTCTTTCTCCACAGAGGGCTGGCCATCTATTCCCCATGTTGTGATGCCCAGCGCAGCAGTCTGGGAGTTGACCTTGTTAGTGAAGGCAGAGGCAAAAAAAGCATTGAGTACAATAGCTTTTTCCACATCCTCTGTCACTAGGTTGCCTCCCTCATTCATTAAGGGGCCCACACTTTCCTTGGCTTTCTTCTTGTTGCCAACATACCTGAACAGGTTTCAGAGTAACAGCCGTGTTAGTCTGTATTCGCAAAAAGAAAAGGAGTACTTGTGGCACCTTAGAGACTAACCAATTTATTTGAGCATGAGCTTTCGTGAGCTACTTACTCTTGACATCTCTTGCTAGCTGCAGCTCCAGGTGTGATTTGGCCCTCCTGATTTCATTCCTACATGCCCGAGCAATATTTTTATACTCTTCCCTAGTCATATGTCCAACCTTCTACTTCTTGTAAGCTTCTTTTTTATGTTTAAGATCCGCTAGGATTTCACCGTTAAGCCAAGCTGGTCGCCTGCCATATTTACTATTCTTTCGACACATCGGGATGGTTTGTCCCTGTAACCTCAACAGGGATTCCTTGAAATACAGCCAGCTCTCCTGGACTCCTTTCCCCTTCATGTTAGTCCCCCAGGGGATCCTACCCATCCGTTCCCTGAGGGAGTTGAAGTCTGCTTTCCTGAAGTCCAGGGTCTGTATCCTGCTGCTTACCTTTCTTCCCTGTGTCAGGATCCTGAACTCAACCAACTCATGGTCACTGCCTCCCAGATTCCCATCCACTTTTGCTTCCCCTACTAATTCTTCCCAGTTTGTGAGCAGCAGGTCAAGAAAAGCTCCCCCCCAGTTGGCTCCTCTAGCACTTGCACCAGGAAATTGTCCCCTACGCTTTCCAAAAACTTCCTGGATTGTCTATGCACTGCTGTATTGCTCTCCCAGCAGATATCAGGAAAATTAAAGTCACCCATGAGAACCAGGGCATGCGATCTAGTAGCTTCTGCGAGCTGCCGGAAGAAAGCCTCATCCGCCTCATCCACCTCATCCCCCTGGTCCGGTGGTCTATAGCAGACTCCCACCACTACATCACTCTTGTTGCTCACACTTTTAAACTTAATCCAGAGACACTCAGGTTTTTCTGCAGTTTCATACCGGAGCTCTGAGCAGTCATACTACTCCCTTACATACAGTGCTACTCCCCCACCTTTTCTGCCCTGCCTGTCCTTCCTGAACAGTTTATAACCATCCATGACAGTACTCCAGTCATGTGAGTTATCCCACCAAGTCTCTGTTATTCCAATCACGTCATAATTCCTTGACATCACCAGGACCTCCAGTTCTCCCTGCTTGTTTCCAAGGCTTTGTGCATTCGTATATAAGCACTTGAGATAACCTGCTGATCGCCCCTCATTCTCAGTATGAGGCAGGAGCCCTCCCCTCACAGACATTCCTGCCTGTGCTTCCTCCCGGTATCCCGCTTTCCCACTTACCTCAGGGCTTTGGTCTCCTTCCCCTGGTGAACCTAGTTTAAAGCCCTCCTCACTAGGTTAGCCAGCCTGCTCGCAAAGATGCTCTTCCCTCTCTTCGTAAGGTGGAGCCCGTTTCTGCCTAGCTCTCCTCCTTCATGGAACACCATCCCACGGACAAAGAATCCAAAGCCTTCTCTCCGACACCACCTGCGTAGCCACTCTTCTGGCTCTATCAATCCACACGATCCATCATCTACAGCCAAGCTCTGCGATACAACCGCATTTGCTCCACTCCCTCAGAGAGAGACAAACACCTACAAGATCTCTATCAAGCATTCTTACAACTACAGTACCCACCTGTGGAAGTGAAGAAACAGATTGATAGAGCCAGAAGACTTCCCAGAAGTCACCTACTACAGGACAGGCCTAACAAAGAAAATAACAGAACGCCACTAGCCGTCACCTTCAGCCCCCAACTAAAACCCCTCCAACGCATTATTAAGGATCTACAACCTATCCTGAAGGATGGCCCAACACTCTCACAAATCTTGGGAGACAGGCCAGTCCTTGCCTACAGACAGCCCCCCAACCTGAAGCAAATACTCACCAGCAACCACATACCACACAACAGAACCACTAACCCAGGAACCTATCCTTGCAACAAAGCCCGTTGCCAACTGTGCCCACATATCTATTCAGGGGACACCATCACAGGGCCTAATAACATCAGCCACACTATCAGAGGTTCGTTCACCTGCACATCCACCAATGTGATTTATGCCATCATGTGCCAGCAATGCCCCTCTGCCATGTACATTGGCCAAACTGGACAGTCTCTACGTAAAAGAGTAAATGGACACAAATCAGATGTCAAGAATTATAACATTCATAAACCAGTTAGAGAACACTTCAATCTCTCTGGTCACGCGATTACAGACATGAAAGTCGCTATTTTACAACAAAAAAACTTCAAATCCAGACTCCAGCGAGAAACTGCTGAATTGGAATTCATTTGCAAATTGGATACAATTAACTTAGGCTTGAATAGAGACTTGGAGTAGCTTAGTCATTATGCAAGGTAGCCTATTTCCCCTTGTTTTTTCCTACACCCCCCCCCCCCGACGTTCTTGTTAAACCCTGGATTTGTGCTGGAAATGGCCCACCTTGATTATCATACACATTGTAAGGAGAGTGGTCACTTTGGATAAGCTATTACCAGCAGGAGAGTGAGTTTGTGTGTGTGTGTGGGGGGGGGGGGTGAGAAAACCTGGATTTGTGCTGGAAATGGCCCACCTTGATTATCATACACATTGTAGGGAGAGTGATCACTTTAGATAAGCTATTACCAGCAGGAGAGTGGGGTGGGAGGAGGTATTTTTTCATACTTTTTGTGTGTATATAATCTACACTTTTTCCACAGCATGTGTCCGATGAAGTGAGCTGTAGCTCACGAAAGCTTATGCTCAAATAAATTGGTTAGTCTCTAAGGTGCCACAAGTACTCCTTTTCTTCTTTCACAGACTGGGGCTCCTCCTCAACATAAATAAGTAGTCATTCATACCAACATAAAGGATAGAGTTCATAGGGGCGGTCCTGGACTCAGTACAGGCGAAAACGAGCCTCCCAGATTTCAGGCCATAGAGCAAATTGTCAGGACAATGCTACAGTACCCCACCACAACCGTCAGGATTTGCCTGAAGCTAAAAGGACATATGGCAGCCTGTATGTGTGTGGTCAAGCATGCCAGGCTGAGGCTCAGGCCCATACAAGCATGGCTCACAGCACATTATTACCTGTCCTGAGACAGCCTGGACCTGATAGTAACGGTACCCAGGCAAGTCCAAGAGTCCCTGCACTGGTGGCTGGACTGATCAGTAGTCTGTGGAGGAGTCCCCTTCAACATGCCCAAACCTTCTCTGATGCTAGTAACAGACACTTCAGACCTGGGCTGGGGTGCACACTTAGGGGATCTGAGGACACAAGGTCTGTGGTCCCAGGGCGAGATACCCCTCCATATCAACCTGAAGTAGTTCAGAGCGGTTCGTCTGGCCTGTCAAATCTTTCATGCCACTTTGCAAGGTCACAGCGTGACAGTCCTGACACACAACACCACCGCCATGTTTTACAAAAAACAAACAGGGCGGAGCTTGCTCCTCGCCCCTCTGCTGCAAGGCTCTTCTCCTATGGGACTTCTGTATAGCCCAGTCCATCCAAGCATCCTGCCTTCCCGGGGTAAAGAACGAGCTGGCAGATCACCTCAGCAGGTCCTTCCAGGCTCACGAGTGGTCTGTCCGATCAGATGTCCTGCAGTCAGTTTTCCAAAGGTGGGGTTATCCCCAAGTCAGTCTCTTCACCACCAAGGACAACAGATGCTGCCCTTGGTTCTGCTCATTTCAAAACCACAGCCTGGGCTTGATGTCCGACACATTCTTAATACTGAGGGACAAGGGGCTGAAGTATGCCTTCCTCCAATCCTGCTGATCCAGTGGGTCCTGCTCAAGATTTACAGGGAGAGGGTAATGGTAATCATGATTGCCCTGTTGTGGCTGCGGCAGCATTGGTGCATGACACTCCTAGACCTGTCCATAGAGGCCCCGATAGCCCTGCCCCTGTACCCTGACTTGTTCATGCAGGACCACTGGCACCTTCTCCACCCGAACCTGCAGTCTCTGCACCTCATGACTTGGAAGCTCCGTGGCTAAATCCCATGGAGAGCCAGTGCTCTCAGCCAGTGAGACAGCTTCTCCTTGGTAGTAGGAAACCTTCCACCAGGGCAACTTACCTGGCCAAGTGGAAAAGGTTCTCCTGCTGGTGCGAACCCAAACGTCTTCTACCACTACAGGTTTCTGTCCCGGGTATTCTGGATGACCTGCTGCACCTCAAGCAACAAGGCCTGGCATTTTCTTCCATCAGAGCACACCTGGTGGCTATCTTAGCTTTCCATCCAGGGGAATCTGGGCACTTGGTGTTCTCAAATCCCATGGTGGTGCGCTTCCTCAAGGGGCTGGAGAGGGTGTACCCTTACTCTCATCCACCCATATCTACCTGGAATCTGAACCTGGTTCTCTCCAAACTTATGAGCCCACCTTTCGAGCGCCTAGCAACTTGTTTCCTCCTTTACCTTTCATGGAAGGTAGCGTTCTTGGTGGCCATTACCTGGGCAAGGAGGGTGTCTGAACTGAGGAGTCTCACCTCTGAACCCCGTTACATGGTGTTTCATAAGGACAAGGTACAACTTAGACTGCACCCTAAATTCCTCCCCAAGGTGGTCTCCCAATTCCATATGGGGCAGGATGTTTGCCTGCTGGTGTTCTTTTTGAAGCCCCAGATGAGCCCACAGCACCACAGCTTACACACCCTAGATGTTCGAAGAGCCTTAGAGTTCTACATACAGCACATGAGGCCTTTGCGCAAATCAACCCAACTGTTCGTGGCCACAGCCGATAGAATGAAGGGCCTTCCGGTTTCCACGCAGCACATATCATCATGGATCACAGACTGTATTCCCACGTGCTATGAGCTGGCCAAGGTCCCAGCCTCAGGAATCCCAGCCCATTTGATGAGAGCGCAAGACCACCTTTCTGGCACAGGTACCCATCCATGAGATCTGCAAGGCGGCTACCTGGTCTTTAGTGCATACGTTTACAGCCCACTATGCCATCGACCAACAGTCCAAAGATGATGCAGCGGTTGGCAGAGCTGTCCTCCAATCAATCATTCCCTGACTCCTACCCACCACTGATGGTCAGCTCAGAAGTCACCTAATTGGAATGGATGTGAACAAGCACTCGAAGAAGAAAAGACGGTTACTTACCTCTCGTAATTGTTGTTCTTCTAGATGCGTTGTTCACATCCATTACAATACCCACGCCCCCTTCCCCTCTTTTGGAGTCAATGGCAAGAAGGAACCAAAGAGGGGTTGGGCTGGCAGGCTACTATATACACGGCCATAAGGGCGCCACTCTTGGGGGCTCCCCTGCCCTCCTGATGGGGGCTGCTAAGGGAGAAAATTTCCGACGTCCATGCATGTAACGCGTGTACACCTAATTGGAATGGACATGAACAACACATCTTGAAGAACAATGGTTATGAGAGGTAAGTAACAGTCTTTTCATCTTTCTGAAAAGATGAACTGTCACGTTCTGAATTAGTTGGAGTTTCCTGAGGGCAGATGGCTTCATGCCCAGGTATATTGCATTGCTGTAAATCTGATGGAAGATGACAAAGACATGTATAACTGGGGCCAGTTCAGTTCATCATCTGCCAGGGTGGGTCTCCTAGCCAGCCAGAGATGGCAAAAAGCATTACTCTGGGATTCTGCTATCTGAGAGGTTAACATCAGCGAGGAAGAGCGCTGCTCAACTACCTACTGAACTAACCAATTATATATAGATTCTAAGGCCAGAAGGGCCCATTGTGATAATCTAGTCTGACCTCTTGTATAACACAGGCCATTGAACTTGCCCAACATAATTGCAAAAGCAGATCTTTTAGAAAAACATTTAATCTTGATTTAAAAATTGTCAGTGATGGAGAATCCACCACAGACCTTGGTAGATTGTACCAATGGTTAATTACTTTTATAGTTAAAAAATTGTGCCTTATTTCCACTCTGAATTTGTCTAGTTTCAAATTCCAGCTCTTGGTTCATGTTATATGTTTCTCTGTTTAAGGAGTCCATTATTAAATATTTGTTCCCCATATAAGTACTTAGACTGTAATCAAGTCACGTCTTATCCTTCTCTTTGTTAAGCTAAATAGATTGAGCACCTTGAACCCATCACTAAAAGGCACATTTTTCTAATCTTATCATTCTTGTGGCTCTTCTCTGAACCCTCTTCAATATATCAATTTATCATTCTTGAATTGTGGACGCCAGAACTGGATATGGTATTCCACCACCAGCTGCATCAGATGCACTCAAGAGTCATATGTCCCTTCATGCTTCAACCACTATTCCAGGGGACATGCATCCATGCGGATGACGGGTTCTGCTTGATAACAGTCCAAAGCAGTGCGATCCAACAATGCTCATTTTCGTTATCTGAGTCAGATGCCAGCAGCAGAAGGTTGATTTTCTTTTTTGGTGGTTTGGGTTCTGTGGTTTCCGCATCAGAGTGTTACTCTAAGACTTCTGAAAGCATGTTCCACACGTTGTCCCTCTCAAATTTTGGAATTCAGATTCTTAAACTTTGGGCCGAGTATTGTAGCTATCTTTAGAAATCTCACATTGCTACCTTCTTTGCATTTTGTCAAATCTGCAGTGAAAGTGTTCTTAAAATGAACAATGTGTGTGCTGGGTCATCATCAGAGACTGCTGTAACATGAAATATATGGCAGAATGTGGGTAAAACAGAACAGGGGACATACAATTCTCCCCCAAGGAGTTAAGTCACAAATTTAATTAATGCATTGTTTTTTTTAAACAAGCGTCATCAGCGTGGAAGCATGTCCTCTGGAATGGTGGCCAAAGCATGAACGGGCCTACGAATGTTTAGGATATCTGGGATGTAAATACCTTGCAATGCCAGCTACAAAAGTGCCAAGCAAATGCTGGTTTTCACTTTCTGGTGACATTGTTCCCAAACTTGGATCTGTTGTAAACATAGAGTCAGAGGAGTGGAAGGGATCTTGAAAGGTCATCTAGTCCAGTCCCCTGCACTCACGACAGGAGTAACTATTATCTAGACCATCCCTGACAGGTATTTGTCTAACCTGCTCTTAAAAATCTCCAATGATGGAGATTCCACAATCTACGTAGGCAATTTATTCCAATGCTTAATCACCCTGACAGGAAGTTTTTCCTAATGTGCAACCTAAACCTCCCTTGCTGCAATTTAAGCCCATTGCTTCTTGTCCTATCCTCAGAGGTTACAAAAAACAGTTTTTCTCCCTCCTCCTTGTAACAGCCTTCTGCATACTTGAAAACTGTTATCATTTTCCCCATCAGTCTTGTCTTTTCCAGACTAAACAAACCCAATTTTTTCTATATTCCCTAATAGGTCATGTTTTCTAGACCTTTAATCATTTTTGTTGCTCTTCTCTGAACTCTCCAATTTGTCCACATCCTTCCTGAAAGGTGGCACCCAGAACTGGACACAGTACTCCAGTTGAGGCCTAAGCAGCACAGAGTAGAGCGGAACAATTACTTCTCGTATCTTGCTTACAACACTTTTGCTAATACATCCCAGAATGATGTTCGCTTTTTTTCTGCAACTGTTGACTCATATTTAGCTTGTGGTTCACTATAACCCCCAGATCCTTTTCTGCAGTACTCCTTTCTAGGCACTCATTTCCCATTTTATATGTGTGCAACTGATTGTTCCTTCCTAAATGGAGTACTTTGCATTTGTCCTTATTGAATTTCACCCTATTTACTTCAGACCATTTCTCCAGTTTGTCCAGATCATTTTGAATTTTAATCCTATCCTCCAAAGCATTTGCAAGCCCTCCCCAGTGGCGTAGCCAGGTGGAGAAAACAGGGGGAGCGGAGATTTTAAAAAAAAGGGCGCCACCTGCTAGTACTCACCCAGCAGCGCTCCGGGTCTTGGGCGGCAGGTCAGGCAGCGCTCCGGGTCTTGGGCGGCAGGTCAGGCAGTGCTTCGGTGTCGGGTCCTTCACTTGCTCCTGTCTTCGGCGGCACTGAAGCCCCCCCAGCCACCATAATGCCGCTGAAGACCGGAGCAAGTGAAGGGCCCGACGCCGAAGTGCTGCTGAAGACCCAGAGTGCCGTCTGACCCACTGTCCAAGACCTGGAGCGCCGCCGGGTGAGTAAAAATTTAAAAGGCACCAAAGAATTAAAAGGGCACCACTTCTGCTTGGTGGGGGAGTGGATGCTGCCCCGCTCCCTCACTAGCTATGCTACTGGCCCTCCCAGCTTGGTATCGTCCGCAAACTTTATAAGTGTTCTCTCTGTGCCATTATATAAATCATTGATTAAGATATTGAACAGAACCGGACCCAGAACTAATCCCTGCGGGATCCCATTCATTATGTCCTTCCAGCATGACTGTGAACCACTGAGAATTACTCTCTGGGAACGGAGTAACAGCCGTGTTAGTCTGTATTCGCAAAAAGAAAAGGAGTACTTGTGGCACCTTAGAGACTAACCAATTTATTTGAGCATAAGCTTTCGTGAGTTACAGAGCAGTAGCTCACGAAAGCTTATGCTCAAATAAATTCCTTAGTCTCTAAGGTGCCACAAGTACTCCTTTCCTCTCCGGGAATGGTTTTCTAACCAGTTTTGCACCCACCTTATAGTACCTCCATCTAGGTTGCATTTCCCTAGTTTGTTTATGAGTAGGTCATGCGAGACCGTATCTAAAGCTTTATTAAGGTCAAAGATATACCACGTCTACTGCTCCCTTGCCTGCCCCCCCCCCCAATATCCACAAGGCTTGTTACCCTGTCAAAGAAAGCTATCAGGTTGGTTTGACATGATTTGTTTTTGACAAACCCATGCTGACTGTTACTTATCACCTTATTATCTTCTAGATGTTTGCAAATTGATTGCTTAATTATTTGCTCCATTATCTTTCCGGGTACAGAAGTTAAGCTGACTGCGCTGTAATTCCCTCAGTTGTCCTTATTTCCCTTTTTACAGATTGGCAGTATATTTGCCCTTTTCCAGTCTTTGGAATCTCTCCTGTCTTCCATGACTTTTCAAAGATAATCACTAATGTCTCAGATATCTCCTCAGTCAGCTCCTTGAGTATTCTAGGATGCATTTCATCAGGCCCTGGTGACTTGAAGACATCTAATTTGTCTAAGTAATTTTTAACTTGTTCTTTCCCTATTTTAGCCTCTTCTGTTCCTACTTCATTTTCACTGGTACTCATTATGTTAGACGTCCAGGTAGCAAGGAGGAAGATGACCCTTGCCAACTTCATTATTGTCAGCTGCTAGTCAATCACAAGGAACATCTATATCCAACGCTTCTGGCTAGAGGTTAGACATGACCTTAAAACACTCTCCAAACCTCTGTAATAAAGAAAAAGTTTTTGGATAACCATGATGTAATGAAGACCTAGTAAATATGCAGGCTTTCTTTTCTTTTCTTTTTTTTTTAAAACGGGGTATATAGAAATCAAATATTTGCACATGTTCTTTCCATGACCTTAAGGATACTGCTGTATGGAACTGCTAGCAATTCTTTTTTGAAAGGAGTCAGGTTTTTTTTAATATTTCTGTAGAACCCCATTGTTGTAGGTGCTGTACAGACATGTAGAAAGAGATGGTTCCTGCCCCAGAGACCTTACAATGAGAACTGGAGCAGGACCAGAGAAATGGAAAATAGCAAATTTGATCCCAATATTCACAAAACATATTTATAATTATCAAACAGTATATTAACCGCCCCCATTAAAACATAACTTTAAGACTGAGCTGTTCAAGGCAGAAGTCAAGAAATTCCAAAGTTCACGTTCATGTAGTAATTCTCTTTAAAAACAAGCTAAGCGGATACCTTCAGACTGATTAATATCCTTGGCATGGAGGTGGACAGATGTAACTGTATGCCAGAGACTTCTTGTTGGCCGATGACATAAAGTGGGACAGTTGAAAACAGCAAATTCTGACCCCTCCCCATGTGCTGTGCCCAGCTCCCTTTGAGTTTAAAATCTGCTGTGAAAGTGAGAATCAGAAGGAAAAGGCGGGATGCCTCTGGTGGGGAGACCAAGATGAAAAGGAATTGTTTTCTGCAGGGAAGCAGAGCCATCATTGTGCTGAGGCACTAGTAGAGCATGAACTTTCCCTGTTAGAGGAATAAAATACTGTAATTTTTTAAGTTGTCAGACTTCAGGTAGCTGAGTTAATCCTTAATTTTGAGTTTATTGATGTGTATTTAAATACCTCTCTATTAAAGCAATGCTTGCCTTGAGATGCATAAAATGTGCACTTCCATGTCAATGAAAGCACGAAACAATTGGCCTCTTATCAGGGCAAAAGGAAACTGGACAGTATTCTTGGCTAAGCAAACAGTCTGTCTCCTGCTAACTCCATCTTGCTTCCTGTCTTTCATGCAAATGTTTGAGAGGTGCTGTAGTGAGCATTAGTGGGCAACAAACCTGGTCTTAAGACCAGCTAGAGGAGTAAAATCCAGATTTGTGGGCCATATACTGAAAGCAATTCAGTTACTGATCAGCTAGCCTCAACTGTTATTTCAAGTACTTATATTAGGTGAATTGAAAAATACTATTTTTTATTATTTACAATGCAAATTTATTTTTTATTATAAATATAAAGTGAGCACTGTATACTTTGTATTCTGTGTTGTAATTGAAATAAATATATTTGAAAATGTGGAAAACATCCAAAAATATTTATATAAATGGTATTCTATTATTATTTAATAGCACGATTAATCTCAATTAATTTTTTTAATTGCTTGACAGCCCTAATAAGTATCAAACATATTTTGTCCTATGTGAGAACTAAGCAGTAGTATTTGTGATGATTGTATTCTAGAGGCTCTGTTTGATCTTGGTGCGAATAAGAAAATATCATTCTTCGAGTGTTTGCTCATATCGATTCCAATTAGGTGTGCTTGCACCGTGTGCACAGTCGTTGGAAATTTTTTCCCCTAGCAGCACCCGTCGGGTTGGCTGTGGAGCCCCCTGGAGTGGTGCCTTCATGGCGCTCAATATATGACCCTGCCAATGGCGCCACCTCAGTCCCTTCTTACCACCATTGATGGTCGTTGGAACAGTGGAGTCTTGCTCAGCATGTGCTCCATGTTTCCCTAGCTTTGTTTGTTGTTCTCTAGGCGTATTAGTTAGTTTTAGTTGTTAGTTAGTATTAGTAGTTAGCAGTTGGGCTGGGGGGGTTACCCTCTATCCCGATCGCTTTTTCTTGGGAGGGCTTACATGCCCAAGTCCAAGGCGTTCAAGTCCTGCAGTAAGCCCATGCCAATGGGCGACCACCACAACTCTTGTCTAAAGTATCTGGGGGAGGCTCACCAAGCCAAATGGTGCAGGATTTGTAAGGGGTTTCACCCCAGAACCAAAAAGGAGTGAGACTTTTGCCTCAAGCAGCTCCTTATGGAGGCAGCACTTAGGCCTCAGCCTCCGCCAGTGTGGCAAACCCCGTGCTGAGTCCATCAGTGCGTAGCGCCCCAGCGACAGTGGTGGAAGTGGAACCACAGAAGAACTCTGGCAGAGACCTGCAGCACCGCCACTCCCCTGCACCAAAACCGGCGAGATCAACTCAGCACCGCTCCCACTCCCGGGCAGAGAAGTGGCACTGGAAGCAAGGGAGGAGCAGCTCTCCGTCCCAAGTCCACCCCTCTAGAGCCGACCAATGGGGTGCGTCCTCATGAGGAGTACGCAGTGCCGGAGTCTGCGGAGATGGCACTGTCAACTTTGGCCCTGCAAGGGGCACCATCGAGTCCAGTGCCACTGGACTCCCCAGCCCAGGTAATCAAGGAGGTGGAACTGCCATCCACCCCAGACATCTTTTGAGGCCGCGAGGGACCACATCGCCATGACAGTGCCAAGGTCACTCACCCTTCGTGCCAAGCCTCCGGTACCATGTGGAGTGGCGCTGTCTTGAGGCAAACCAGTGATGCTCTGGCCCTCAGCACTGCTGATGGAGTCCCGGCATTGCTCCAGGTCACGCCAACACTCCAGCTCGCAGCACCGATCCATGCATCTATCCCCATCACACAGCAGGTCTCGCTCCCGGCACTGGTCCCGGCGTCTCTCAGTGACCCCGCACAGCTCCAGGTTGCGGCATCGCTTTGCAGCACCGCTCTCTGGCATCAAGACACTGCTCCCCAGCATGGCGCCACTCACCGGATTAGCTCCGCTTGGCACCGCCCTGGCCTTTGTGGTCCCGATCCTGGTCTTCAGACTCGGAGGCGGGATCTAGATACTCAGAGCGGGGCCAACGCTGGTCAGGCCGTGGATGCTCTGAGGTGGTGGCAGGGCTGTGGCCTGCGCAGTGGCAGGGACTAGCACAGTGGCCATTTTGGACCCTATGGGCATACCACCAGGGGCAGGGTGCCCAGTCTAAAGGCTTCTGATCGCCCACCTCTGAACCATGGGTGCTGGAGGCTTCCGCCAGTCGCCCCACACCTAGGGGTGCCAAGGAGGTGCCGTGCCCTCGCCCCCCCACCCCCACAGAACCAACTCCAACCCTGGTTCCTGAGCAGGACCCTGGTCTACTTGGTCCAGCCAGCGAGACAGGATGAGAGGTTCCTGACGAGCAGGAGGGACAGGAGGCCCTGTTCCCCCATTAGCCTCCTCGTCCTGCTCCCCAGACAAGGCAGTTGCAGGCACTTCTGTCTCCGGGATGCCCCCCCGCCACCATAGGCAGCCACGCCCACCAGAACCTCTTTCGCAGAGTGGCTCGCAACATGGGTCTGCAGGCTGAGGAGGGGTGGAGACGGAGGACCTGGTAGTTGACATTTTGGCCCCAGAAGATCCTTTGAGGATGGCTCTGCCCCTCATCAAGACCATACACGCCACTGCCAAGACCATCTGGCAGACCCCAGCCTCCATCCTTCCCACCGCCAAGGGCGTTGAGAGGAAATACTTTGTTTCATCAAAGAGATACGAATACCTCTTTACGCACCCACAGCCTTGCTCATTGGTGGTTGCAGCAGTGAATGAGAAGGAGAGGCAGAAGCAACATGCCCCAGCCCCTAAGTCCAAGGACGCCAAGCCCCTGGATTTGTTTGAGCATAAGTTGTACTCGACGGGGGTGGGCTGCAACTCAGGATTGCCAATCAGCAGGCAATTCTGAGCACCATGGTATAACTTCAACTCCTGGAACTTGATACTCAAGTTCAAGGAGCTGGTGCCAACAGAGTCCAGGGAGGAGTTTGGAGCAATAGTGGAGGAGGGCAAGGCGGTGGCATGGACCTCTTTACAGGCCTCATTGGATGCTGTGGACTTGGCGGCATGCACCTTGTCCTCCGGCATAATGAGCGTAGTTCATAGTTGCAGTTCTCGGGCCTTCTGCCTGAGGTTCAACAGATGATGCAGGAGCTGCCTTTTGATGGGGCAGGCCTGTTTGCGGAGCAGACTGACTCTTGGCTGCATAGCCTAAAAGACTCAAGGGCTACTATGAAATCTTTGGGTATGCACACTCTGGTAACCCAACGCAAACGTTGCAAGCCCCAACAGCAGCACTCCTACCTCCTTGGCCAAGGCAGGATTTTTACAGCAGATGGGGCAGGAACGGCAGAAGGAAGCCTTCCAACCGCCCTTCCGGGCCAGGGCTCAACCAAACCATCATCGGGTTCCAAGCAGGCCTTTTTGAAGGGGTGCCTGAGGATGGTGCACCAGCCTTGATTCTGGATCCTTCCCTGTCTTTTTATTTTTTTAATCGTCTGTCCCACTTCTGTTGTGCTTGGTCCCAGATAACTTCAGACCGCTGGGTCCTCCAAATGATGGAACTGTGATATTCTTTCCAGTTCTGCTCATACCCTCTCCCCCATCCCCCTTTCCCGTCCCTGTTCAGGGACCCCTTTCACGAGCAACTCCTTATCCAGGAGAGGAGCAAGCACTTCTTGCGATGGAAGCGGTGGAGGAGGTTCCTGTGACGAAGTGGGGGGTTTTTTTGGTTTTTTTCCCTTGTTTTCCAATGGTTTGCATGCAGAGGGGGTGAGACTCTGTTTCCCTGGGTGTTACTGGTTTAACAAGGTGATGGGAGAGGGAGTTTGTTGTTACAGAGGACCGGCGGGGGAACTTGGGACCCCAGGCAATGGCCTGGAGAATGGATACCCCAGCGACAGGCAACCTGGTGACCCAGAGGCCCAGCTCAGGACTCGCAGCCGATTCTGGCCAGTGGGAGGACAATGGGCTGTGAAGAGAGGACCCCGGTGACCTAACCAGCCGGTTCCGGCCAGAGGGAGCCAGAGGACAGAAGAGGGGAGAGGAGGCCCAGGTGACCCTGTTTACCTGGAGAGAAGACAATGGACAGAGGCGGAGCTTGGGGCCAGTGATATCAGATGTCCAGCTGGGAAGCAAGGGGGCTCTGGGCTGGGGAGAGGGAGCAGGCAGAGCCCACCTGGATGCTGGGGAGACTTGGATGTGCTATGCTGAGGGAGGCAAGGCCTGAGGGCCCTGAGAGTTTCCTATGCTGTGTTCAAATGCTCAGTAAAGCCTCCTGTTTTACGCTGGCTGAGTGTCACTCCAGTCTAGAGAACAGGGTTGCATTATTCCCTCTGGGAGTGGAGGCCCCGGGGGTCCAGAGCAAGTGGACTCCCTGAGGGGGTCCACGGTGAGAAACAGCTGTGCTAAGGCTCAGAGCAGTGCGGCTCCAGGAGGTGGACGGGCTTAACTCCCGAGAGAGAGTGGACTCCCGAGAAGGGCTGTGTCACTGAAGGGGGTTCTCCCAAAGGACCGCATGGGGCCAAGAGTGGGCATCACCTATGAGTCCGTGACAGTTCCTCAGGAGCTAAGGGGCAAGGGATTCTATTCCTGATACTTCCTAATCCCCAAGGCCAAGGTGGGGAATCTCAGACCCATTCTAGATCTATGCGGACTCAACAAATTCATGGTAAAATTGAAGTTCCGCATGGCCTTCCTGGGCACCATTATCCCCTCCCTGGATCTGGGAGACTGGTATGCCGCCCTTGACCTGAAGGACAGTGACTTCCATAGAGCGATTTGTCCCGCACACTGGCGCTTCCTACGCTTCGTGGTCAACCACAAGCATTACAACTTCACTGTCCTACCGTTTGGCCTCTCAACAGCCCTCCAAGTGTTCACCAAGTGCCTGTTGGTCATGGCTATTTTCCTCTGTTGACAGCGGATGCAGGTACACCCCTACCTCGACAACTGGCTGCGCAGGTGCAGTCCCAAATCCGTTTGGTCAGGTATACGTTCGAGCAGCTGGGTCTCCTCAACTTGGGAAAGTCAACCTTGGAACCAACCCAAAGAATAGAATTCATTGGGGCGGTGTTAGACTCAGTTCAGGTGTGAGCCCTTCTGCTGGATACCCAATTCTGAGCCATCACGGACATAATTCAAAGCCTCAAGCAATTTTTTGCTGGTTACTGAGTCTCCTCAGCCACATGGCTGCTTGGATTTACGTGACCCGGTCCGCCAGGCTGTGGCTCAGACCGTTGCAGGCCTGCCTCGCCTTGCCCTACTGCCCCGGGTGTGAGAGCTTGAATTCAGTGATCATGGAGCCAGGGCAGGTCTTCATGTCCCTCCACTGGTGGATCAGCCCTCAAGCAGTGTGCGAAGGAATTGCCTTCCACAACCCTCAACCTTCCTTGTCCCTGGTTATGCACACATCGGCTCTGGAATGGGGTGCGCATCTGGGAGACCTCCAGACACAGGGCCTGTGGTTGCAGGATGAGCTCTCCCTACATATCAACATCAAAGAGCTGAGGGCGGTGCACCTAGCCTGCCAGGCCTTTCAGGCCCGAATATAAAGCCAGTGCGTAGCAGTTCTAATGGACACCACCACCACCATGTTTTACATCAACAAATGAGGGAGCCTGTTCCTCTCCCCTATGCCAGGAGGTCCTCCGACTGTGGGAGTTCTGTGTAGCCCACTCCATTCACCTGGAAGCATCCTTTCTACCAGGAGTTCAGAATGCACTGGTGGACCACCTCAGCAGGTCCTTCCGCACACACAAATGGTCCATCTGGCCAGATGTCATGCATCTCATTTTCTAAAAGTAGGGGTTTCCCCAGGTTGACCTGTTTGCCACCCGACGCAACAGGAAGTGCCCAAGATTCTGCTCCTTCCAGGGTCACAGCCGAGGCTCACTCATGGATGCATTCCTGCTATCCTGGAGAGGTTGCCTGCTCTACGCCTGTCCCCCGTTCCCTCTCGTGCAGAAGGTCCTGCTCAATGTCCGCAGGGAGGGAGCAAAGGTAATTCTGATAGCTCCAGTGTGGCCCCGACAACACTGGTACACTATGATGCTGGAGCTGTTGGTGGAGGCACCGATCATGTTACCTCTTCTCCCCTACTTATTCACTCAGGACCATGGTCGCTTTCATCACCCCGACCTGTGGTCCCTCCGCCTCACAGCTCGGAGGTTTCGTGGCTGAACGCCATGGAACTTCTGTGCTCAGAACATGTAAGGGAGGTCCTCCTCAGCAGCAGGAAGCCCTCCACTAGAGCCACATATCTGGCAAAGTGGAAGAGATTCTCATGCTGGTGTGACCGGCATCGTACACCCCCCATCTAGGCCCTTGTACCTCTCAGCTTGGAGTACCTTCTGCACCTGAAACAACAAGGCCTGGAGGCGTCCTCCATAAGGGTACGCCTCACTGCTATCTCGGCCTTCCACCCAGGAGCATCTGGTCAATCCATCTTCACCAACCTTATGGTTGGTCACTTCCTCAAAGGTCTGGACCGCCTATATCCCCAGATCAGGACCTTAACCTGGTCCTCTCCAGACTCCTGGAGCCCCCATTCGAACCACTGGCAACTTGCTCCCTCCTGTATCTGTACTGGAAGGTAGCTTTCCTGGTCACCATTACTTCTGTGAGGAAGGTGTCTGTGCTAAAGGCTTTCACCTTGCATGGTTGACCCACCTTACGCAGTTTTCCACAAGGATATGGTGCAACACAGGCTGCACCTGGCCTTTCTCCCCAAGGTGGTGTCGTACTTCCACGCCAGCCAGGACATTTTCTTTTACCCTAAGCTAAGCCTCATGCCAGTAACCGGGAGCAGAGGCTGCACTCCCTCGTTGTTTAACGAGCATTAGCTTTCTACATTGAGTGCACTAAGCTGTTTAGAAAGTTGAACCAGTTGTTCATAGCGGTGGCAGACCAGATTAAAGGACTCCCGGTCTCATCTCAAAGAATATCCTCCTGGATCACGTTATGCATCCGCACATGCTACGAGCGGGCCAAAGTAGTGACCCTGGCTCTTAACGGCACACTCCACAAGGGTCCAGGACTTGTCAGCAGCGTTCCTGGCCCAGGTCCTGATGCAAGAAATCTGCAGGGCAGCAACTGGGTCCTCAGTGCATACCTTTATCTCTCAGTACTCCATCGTCCAGCACGCCAGAGGTGACGCGACTTTTGGCAGAGCAGTGCTACAATCAGCGTTTCCTTAGCTCTGACCCCACCACCTAGGTAAGGCTTGGGAGTCACCTAATTGGAATCGATATGAGCAATCACTCAAAGAAGAAAAAATGGTTACTCACCTCTTGTAACTGTTCTTCGAGATGTGTTGCTCATATCCATTCCAAACCCGCATGCCTTCCCCTCTGTCGGAGTGACAGGCAAGAAGGAACTGAGGAGGCACCAGCTCGGCAGGATCATATATTGAGTGCCATGAAGGCGCCACTCCAGAGTGCTCCAGAGCCGACCCAATGAGTGCTGCTAGGGGAAGAAATTTCCAATGACTGTGCACATGGCATGCGCATGCCTAATTGGAATGGATATGAGCAGCACATCTCAAAGAACAACAGTTACGAGAAGTGAGTAGCCATTTTTTTAGAAAGTTGTCGCTAGTTATACATTGAAGCTATATAACATAATTTAGATTTTATCAAGGTAGGAAACTATTCTAATAAAAATTTTCCTCCTTTTCCTATGTCTACCCCTGATCAACTTCAGCAGTATATTGGATCTTGCATTAAGATAAGCTACTTTTTAACTGATTACAAAAAAATAAAAAGTACAGTGCACCTCTTGCTACCTCTCTGTCTTTTCCTGGGGAGTTTTTTATTCAATGTATATATCTAGTTATGCTAATTTCTTTGTCTGCCTCATACTTCAAATGTACTGGAAAAATCTTTTCAGATACTTTGGGGTGCTGCTTCAGGCTTGTCACCTTTTTTTTTTTAATATGTTACAGGAAACGGTGATGTAACGTAACATAACATTATCATTGCTATGAATAAAGGTAAAGCTTCTGCTGACATAGTTGTTAATGATGATTATCAGTGTGCCTGTTTGTGACTTTTCAAAGTCAGTTATAGTAGTATCGCATACAGCGGGATGTCTATGTTGTGATAGGTTTCAGCGTAGCAGCCGTGTTAGTCTGTATTCGCAAAAAGAAAAGGAGTACTTGTGGCACCTTAAAGACTAACAAATTTATTTGAGCATAAGCTTTCGTGAAGTGAGCTGTGTAGCTCACGAAAGCTTATGCTCAAAAAAATTTGTTAGTCTCTAAGGTGCCACAAGTACTCCTTTTTATGTTGTGATAGAAGTTTTAGGAGTTAGAACCATTGTACTGTAGAGTATTAAAAAAAAAAATTGCTGAAATGCCTGACAAATTAAAGTAGCAATCTTAGTACAATTTCAGGATTAGAAGAATTAAGCAAAACATTGTCTGGAAGATGGGTCACTGAGACCTTTGGGCCTTCGGCAACTTCCTGATACTTGTTTTCTTCCTTTTCTAAAGGTAGTTGAGTTGTCAAGTCCCATGCCTCCCCTTCCCATTTCTCTTTCTCCAGCCAGTTGCCTTTCACTTGTATAAGGCTAGCTGAGAGTGAGTTTGTGTGTAGGGGGGTGGAGGGTGAGAAAACCTGGATTTGTGCTGGAAATGGCCCAACTTGATGATCACTTTAGATAAGCTATTACCAGCAGGACAGTGGGGTGGGAGGAGGTATTGTTTCATGATCTCTGTGTGTATATAATATCTGCTGCAGTTTCCATGGTATGCATCCGATGAAGTGAGCTATAGCTCACGAAAGCTCATGCTCAAATAAATTGGTTAGTCTCTAAGGTGCCACAAGTACTGCTTTTCTTTTTGCGAATACAGACTAACAAGGCTGTTACTCTGAAACCTAGCAAAGATAGTCCCTGAAAAAATAATTATGGGTGTCTCTTGCTGACAGACACATTCTATCCCTTTGTCACAACAAAGAAGTGATATTGAAATGTCCACAGCCCAGCCAAGGTAAATAGAATTAGGTAATGTCTTTCAAAGTGAGACTGCACAATAAAAGCACATGACAGGAAGCCTTGTAACTTGATTTGCATTGTAGGAGCTAAACCACTAGATGGCCTTATTAAAGATGAATGGCTAATAATCTTTACATCTGACTTATTTTTGATAAGCAGCAAAAAAAAAAAAAAAAATCTAAAAGCAATCTTGATAATAGTGAAAAATCAAAGCCTACCAGTACAGAATAAAAATTCTAGAAAGGTTGTTTAAGACATATAACAGGCAAATGACTTGGGTTTAAGATTATTAGATTTACTCAAGGAGAAATAGAGTTTATCCCGTAATCTCACAAAGACCCAGAAGCTACCTCATCCCTTATGCCATAAAACTTTACAGAAGGTTCAGGTAAAGTCTGACTTTACCAGCTTTTTTTATTTTTCTCCATTTTATTACATGAACAAGAAACTATTCCTGGTGTATTGTACTGTATTCCCTGAGATCAGAAAGAGGAACCACTGCCTGGTCCTCTCTGGGACGCTCCTTAAATCAGACTTCGGAGTTTAATTTTTTTTTTGGCTGTCGTCAAAGCCTATATTTTCCACAAGACACAATTGCAAGAGATTCCTGATGTGGAGTTTGTAATGAAGAAATAAACATAAATGAGTTACTGTGCTGATAAGAAACTTGTTGAGGTGTAAGAGTTACCTGGGGTGGAAGTGTCGGGGGCAGAAAGGCTGAATTGTGCTCCCATTGAAGACAGTGACAAAATTTCTATCTGCTTGAGTGGGATCAAGAGCCAGACCCAAAGAAAGGAGGGAAATGAGTGATAGTTGAACTTCTTTGTTTTTTAAAACTGTTTCCCTTTTCACAGTTTGTCAAACCCATTTTCTTTGTTTTTTATCTTATGTAAACTTTGGATTGTTTCTACTTCAGCTGAAGGGGATAAACACTGAGGTGGAATATTTGTTAATGGCAGGTAGTGTGAGCACTAAGTAAGGAAGCCAAGAAGAGATGTGTGAAAAGATTTTAATGTTTACAGTAGAGTTGGTGGAAAATAACTAGTTATTATTCAAACATTTATACTTTGGCAGACAGTCATTATTAGCCAATCATTACACATATTGCACAGTTATTGAGATAATGACAGGCAGTTGACACTGATTAGACACTGAACCTCAGAACCAAAGTGCAGAGAACACCAATAACTAGTGGAAAATTTAGTTGTTTCGATAACTAAGATCCCTGTTGCAAGATATTTATTTTGATATGTGTATATAGAACTGTCAGATTCATAGGTAATTGTGGTAGCTTCTTTGAAATTTAATTCATGCATCAGGTGCCAAATTGGACTGAATTCCACCATTAACTTAAAAATTTCACCTGCACTTTTAGGAGTCTGTGGTATCTGCGCATCTTCCAGTAGTGACGTGAGTAACATTTATCACATGTGCGTCATACATTGTCATCCTTCCCCCAGGGGGGAAATTTTGTGTGTAATGTAGTGTTTTGTTCTAGTAAGGTTTTTTTAAATATACATGCTGCTATGTGTTTATATTAGTGAAGTCATGATCAAATAAGTGCACTTTGCACTTGAAGCGGACAGTAGTGAGGTTTGTGATGGTCCTTAGTTTCTGTGGCAGTCCCTTGGGAAAGCTGTCTCCAACATAGACAAACTTTCCCCATATGGTAGAAAATTCATTGTGCTTGAGGTGCTGAATTGTTGACCATGGTGCTCATCCTGGACTTTAGGCAATTTTTTATATATTCTGGACTGAGGCCATTGAGTGTCTTGAAGATGAGGATTGAGACCTTGAACTTAAATTGATAGTCTGTGGGAAGCCCGTGAAACAAGCAGAGGACAGATTTAATGTGCTCACAGTAGCCTATGTTGCTGGGGAGACGCGTTAAAGTGTTGTGTTGTATTTGGCATTTCCTAAGGGCTGAAGGCTTCATGCCCAGATATATTGTATTACTGTAGTCCAGAGGGGAGCTGATGAAGGAGTGTATAACTGTGGCCAGATCACTGTCTTTCAGGACTGACCAACATCTCCTCGCCAACCAGAAATGGTAGAAAGTGTTAGGCTTAGGGCTCATCTAGACGAATAGTTAGTGGGTGGCAAACTGGGAAGTAAATCTAAAATGAACTAGCATGACATGCACAAACTGTTTGTGTGGACACTGCTACCATGCACTAAAAAATTCTCTGGTACACGCTGACCTCCTCCTGGTTCAAAGCGACCAGCTCTTTGATGCAGGTATGTAAGAGCTTAGTGTCAGGGCTAGTATTCTAGGAACACTCCTAAAAGACAGACTGAACTAATTAATAGCGGCTGTGCACTGTCAACAAAAGGAGCCTGCATCAGGACTGCAAACTCTCACGAGTGGTTTTTCTCTGCTTAGTAGCATCATCTCTGTCTTGCTTGGGTTCCACTCCGAACAGCTTTTGTTCATCCATGAGCTGATCTTGTCCAAACACTGGGCTGTGGTGGTGGTGATAGTCATATGCAGTGAAGGGACAAGTAGATTTCATTAATTTGGTTTCTGCATTTGATGTTGCTCAGCTATTACTTTGATGTTTTTCTTGTACATGAGCTGCTGCTTCCTATAAAACAACAGGTTATGGCAGGAACACAAATTTTAGAAATTAATTCTTAAAAGTAGTTGGTGTAGTTATGTTTTAAATACATTTATATTCTTCTGATTTCTACAAACGGTCCACAGTCAGTAGCTATTTAAAGTGAATCAATCTTTATTCGCACACTCAACGTGCGTTAACAAATTCAACATACAAGATAGCATTACATATTGTAGATTAGCATACAGTATTATGCAGTTTCACACATTTCAAGTTAGTTTTTTTCGCTTTTCAACTTTTTTTTACCACAAAGTTGTAACTGTCCAAGTTAATTTTACAACAGAAGACACAAGGTAAAGAAAAAACACATCTGGGAGATGCCACCGTGAGGCAGCTGTCAGTAACTGTCAATTTTACACCAAAGAAAAATTATCTGCACATCTTCAGTTTTCCATTATTCTTGAGGAGTAATGGAGCTATTCACATCTGTCCAATAAGCCTAAGTTTAATTACCCTGAGCACTTTTCCTTGACAAGATGTTAGTCTTTCCTTTTTCAACTAAGGAATAGGAATAAGGAGATGATCTAGGCTTAAGTATACTTTTCACATTGAAGACAAAAAGGGAACCTCTTAGTTACTTTTGAATGGAATGTACACAAGTAATCATTTTTATAGTGGGGGAAGAATGTGGAAGGAATAGTGATAGATCCTAACCTTTAACAATCAGATTGCTCAGTGTAAAAACTCAGATTCAAATAGATCTACACCAGCTTCCAGATGAAAATCTGTTCTCCTGTTCATGGCTGAGTGCCACTAATAGAGTAAGAGCTACAAAGGAATTAAGACAAAGATCAAAATCTACTGTAACCTCAAGCAGGAATCAAGATTGAGATGTCCTGATAAATCATATGGAGAAGCCCGCACTGTATTTACTTCACTGCAAGTCTTAGAAATATTGAGAGGACTTCAGTCTCAACATCACTGTTAGTCCTGGACCCATTAACAGCCACAGCTAAACTGAAACTTTCTTTCTCTTTAAGGGAGTTCCTACAATCAACAAAAGCTGACAGTGGAAAGATTCAACTTTCCAAAGACAGCTTGTCAGAAAGTGCTGCTGAGAGATTAATGGGTGGTAAAACTTAGGTTGTTTGCCAACCGAGAAGCCGTTGCTCTATGTTATGGCTTGAGAGGAAACTGGAGGCTAAGACATGCTCAGTTATTCTACTTTCAATAGTAAGAACATTGTGAGGATCATGCTTTTCCAACAGGGCTCTAAAATTCAGTGGTCTCAAGTACTGTAAACAGATAAATGAATTTTTAAAAATTTACTTATGATACATTATTTACATTCCACAGGGCACAGAACAGTGGCTGCATGGAAGCAACAAAATGAATACTGAAAACTTGCAGTCTTCTGTGTGCCTTTCTGCCCACTCAATTCTTCTTTGTTTTTAATGTGTAGTGTTTAAAAATAAACTCAGATCCCTGCAGAGGAGCTGTTTACTAGGTCTCTTGTTATAACTGTTTATGATCAGCTTGCCAATAATGTTTAAAATTAAAAATTGACTTGTTTATAGGAAGCCAAATCAGATTACTTTATCAAGATATCTTGTACAAAAGTTTAGACCAGTGTTTTTACAGTGAGATCTAGTGCAACTGCTTCCACCCTTTGTTTACCTTTACAGAACTTGGGTCCATGTCCTTCTGTACAAAGAAGTTGCTGACTATTCAGGCAAATGTTCTACAAAGTGCTACAAGTCACAGTTATCCAGTAAAGTTTTTAAATTCCAAAGATGACAGTAAGCAAATTCTAATTCTTGGAAGCCAAAAACGTAAAGATAGTTCAGAATGCTTTGTACTTTCATTTGAGAGTTTAATTCATGTTTTGAGAAGACAGGTTTTTTTATTTTTCTCAATGTAAATTAAGTCTAATGCTTTGAATACTGGCTATTATAGAAACAAATCGTAAAGAAGTACATTTAATATAATCTCAAGTCAAATGTGGAGGAGGCTATATCATTAATTATTTGATTATATTCATTAAAAGCCTTTCTCCAGCATAAAGTTTCCTGTCTAATTTCAGATATGTCACTGTCAGTCTAGAAAAAGATGATGCTTAGGTAGAATTCAAAATCCTTTTAGAGAATTAGCCTCAGTCGCCCTAAAATGAATCTTACACATTTAGTTTATAATGTTCTGTATGGACCCTTTATTCATATACAGAGTTGAATAAAATACAGTTTGTGCTCTGTGGGAATTCGGGATGCACCAAATATTTATCCTGAACCAAGTCCCATATGGCAAAAGCAAAGTGATCAGGTTGCTAATATTTCAATTTTAGATGTTTATACCTTCAAGCATGACTTTATAGCTCTATAGCAAATACATCACAAAGGGAAATATTCCAATACCAGGTTACAAGGCATTTTTCTTAAAAGGAGAGAGCTATTCTTCCTTGTACGTCTTTGCACTATTGCTGAATTCTAAACTTTTATATATGAAAATGCAGTTAATGCTTCCAAATCAAAGGACTGAACAGCAAGAATCTATAGGCAGATGAACTAACAAGAAACTAGAGGTTAAACAGCAGAATTCAGAAACTTTGGGAGAAGCCTAATAAAGAGAGGGCAGTTGTGGTGAATACCAGCAAAGACAGTTCGGCACAAACACAACTTCCATAGTAACAGATAATATTAAAATCTGCAACTTGATATTGGTAAGTTACACTAATTTTAGTTTGTATTAGGCATGCAATAGCGTGATTACACTTACATATAGTTGTGGTATTTTTAAATTTAATGCTTTTTAAGAATTTTAGTGCCCTGCAAAATCACATCACTTGAGAACCAATCAGCTGCATCTTACGAAAGTTTAGTTCTATGACTAAAACAAGGTTTAAGTCTGTTCTATGAGCCAGCAGTCGCTGCTGCAGCAGCCTCTGCTAGTATTCGCTCAGGCTGTGCCATTTGGCAATCTGCTTTCTGGGGTTCTCGCACACCTCTCGCCAGTGTTCCACGCCACCAGTGGTGATGCTGTGTGCTCCCAAAATCAGCCGACCTACCACCTCATTTTTTGTGGTGCGGTCGAAGTCGATGACTAGAAATTCAATGCTGATGTCAGGAAGGAGATCCACAGGGATATCATAAATGAAGGATTCATTGAAGATGGGATTCAAAGTGCACTTCTTCACATGGGTCTTCTTTTTTGCTATGCGTTTTCTCCCATAATAAACGTTCACCTTAACATAGGGGTCTGCCAGAGAAAAGAGAAAAGCAAACCAATAACACAGCCTAATAATACTCTTTGGAATAGTACGTCTAAGAGGTCAAGAATGAATTAAAGGTTAGACATCACAGTGCCCCATAGCTCCCTACACCTTGGCTGCCCTCCCACTTATACCACTTCCATTAAAATCCAAACCATGACCGTGGAAATTAGAGACTCTGATCAGAAATAAAAGTTTATTGTCCCATAAATATCTGAGAAAGTTTGTTTAAATCCCTGGTTCCCTTACAGGTGAAGAACCAAAGCGATGAATAATTCCCCAAATGAAAAACTTTAAGAGATCTATACAGGGAGCAAAAATATACATAAAAAGAAAAGGAAGTTTGTGCCCTTTCAGGCCGCCTTTATACTGGGTAAAGAAGCAAAAAAAAGGTTTTGTTCTAACTTTCTGCTTCCCAATCTCCTCCCAATCAAAAACTGTTTTATTATTTTGAGAGGAAAAAATGCTCATCTTCCTTGTGTTACTGGCAGTCTCCATGGCGGACTGGAGAGTTAGTTAACTCACAGACTGACCTGACCCATGGCTGAACTTTAAAGACTGGTTAGGACGATATGTAAATAAACAGAACTTTGAAATGCAAGCCTGCATGGTTAGAGATAGAAGGGTAGATTTTTGCTCAGGTCTTGTGATGTAAGCAAACAATTCTTGTCTATAGCTTTGATTCAGAGATCAAAAAAGGAGTATTAATATTTAGGAAGACACTTAAGTAAAATAGTATTATTGTCTATATGTCTCTCTGAAGGTTGTGGTAACCTGTATCTGAACTGTTCAATGGATAAATTACCCTATGCTAATTGCCATGATATTTGGGAGACGGAAAGTTGAGCCTATTGTTTTCTCAGGCCAAGAGGCTGCTGGAAATGTATAAAAACCCTGGGACACGATCCTTCTTCATCTCAGATCTGCTTTGGGTTTCAAGAAGGGGAAACCCTAAGCCATAAGAACTGAAATCCTCAATCACTGACTGGAGCCACCCTGAATATGGACATTGGTCTATAACTTATGGACTATTTCTAAAAGAACTTTTGGCAACTACAAACTCACCATCTCTGCTATGTATCTGGACCTCAAGAAATTGAACGCAAGTCTATATGTATATTGATCTTTCAACCAACTCTCTCTCTCTCTTTTCTTTAATAAATCTTAGTTTAGTTAATAAGAATTGGCTATAAGCATGTATTTTGGGTAAGATCTAAGTTGTTGTTTGACCTGGGTGTGTGGCTGATCCTTTGGGATTGGGAGAACCTTTTGTATGATGAAATAAGATTTTTTCAGAATAATTCATCATATGTTTGACATGTGTGTCTGGATGGAGGCCTGCGGCTGGGTAGTTTAAGGGAACTGCATTGTTCGGCCTTCTGAGTAACCAGTAAGGTAATACAGAGGCTGTTTTGGGCTGGCTTGGTAAATCTAAATTCTGGAATATCCACCAACGTTTGGGGTTTGTCTGCCCCGTTTTTTTGCAGTTCACCCTGATTGAGTGACCTCAGCTGGCTCCCACGGGCAGCATTGTTACAACAGGGTACTGCAGTCCCAAGCTGGCAGGGAAAACGGGCTCAGAGGTAGTCTCAGCACATCAGGTGGCAGTCCCAAGGGTGTTTCTGTGACCCAACCCATCACACAGCTGATCAAGCAATCCAGATTGTTCTAACTACCGTGTCCACATTAACATAGGTCTTCAGTATCTACAGATTTTTATCAACAGTAATTTTTATTCAAATATTTAAAATAATTATTAGTGTTGAGCTTAGAACAGATGGATGCAGAACTACACTAGGAATACCCCATTTTGCTGATTCCTCATTTACAACTACTTTTTGAGAGCTGTAGGCCAGTTGGTAAGCCCTTTAATGTGCTTTGATGTGTATAGTGCTATTTTTTTAATTAGAATGTCATGCAGTAGTAAGTCAAGTACCTTTCTGTGACCACGGCCCTCTTAAGCCAACTGGGAAGCAATTATAGAAATTTCATGAGGTTGGTGTTTACATTCTAGTTCACCAAAGAATGTAATGTGAGGTCTCAAATAAAAGCCAGTGTCATTCTGGTATTAATATTGTTCTGAAACCTATTGTGACAAAGTTCCTGCTCTACCTTGGTGGGTCTTGTGCTTACTGGCGGATTTGCTTGCCTTGGAGCTTCACGGCAGCCCTCAGCTTGGCTGTTTTTCTGAACCCACGGTCCAAGTCAACTCCTCCTGTGTCTGACCAGGAGTTGGGAGGATTTGGGGGGAACCCATGCCCACCCTCAATTCTGGGTTCCAGCCCAGGGCCCTGTGGAATGCAGCTGTCTAGAGTGCCTCCTGGAACAGCTGTGTGACAGCTACAACTCCCTGGGCTACTTCCCCATGGCCTCCTCCCAACATCTTCTTTATCCTCACCATAGGACCTTCCTTCTGGTGTCTGATAATGCTTGTACACCTCAGTCCTCCAACAGTCCACGTTCTCACTCAGCTCCTAGTGCCTCTTGCTCCCAGCTCCTCACACGCACACCACAAACTGAAGTGAGCTCCTTTTTAAAACCCAGGTTTTAAAAATCAGGTGCCCTGATTAGCCTGCCTTAATTGATTCTAGCAGCTTCTTGATTGGCTGCAGGTGTTCTAATCAGCCTGTCTTAATTGTCTCCAGAAGGTTCCTGATTGTTCTGGAACCTTCCCTGTTACCTTACCCAGGGAAAAGGGACCTACTTAGCCTGGGGCTAATACATCTGCCTTCTATTACTCTCCTGTAGCCATCTGGCCTGATCCTGTCACAGTATGTACAGGCACTATAGAGACAATGTGGGTGCGGTGATTTTTTTAAGTTAAGAAGTTGGGCCAATAAAAGATTACCTCTCGTACCCCGTGTGTCTCATATCCTGGGGCCCACATTACTACAAAAACACTGAGTATACAGATACTATGTAAAGCATCATGCATATATACTGAAAAGGTTTTTAAAGTTTGTATCTCAAGGTATTAGTCACCAGCAAAGGTGAAAAAGATGTTTTCCTCTGTCAGGATGCAAATTACGCATTGTAAACTGACACAAGGGATGTCTATTAACTTGTAAAGAGTTGTGAAATCAAAACGGAAGTCGTGTCATTATTCTGGCTATGAGCTAAGACAATGAACATTGGGGGTATAACTAGGAAGCAAAGAAGACATTCCTTCATCCTTGACCTCAGAAGTAAACAAACAGCACAGTTTCATTAATAAAAATAGGATCTCAGCCAACGTTGGTTTAAATTGCTTAAGAGGATTCTAGGTGAGAGAAACTTCTTTAGACAGGAGGTTAACCTGGTAATTAAGTTTAGTCTCTAGAAAGTATATTATGATCTTCTTTTATATGCAACCATTTGTTTCCAATATTCTTACTCACTATCACTTGAATCTTTGATACTAAACTTACTCTTGTTTTCACTATACGTATAGCTAGCTAAGTGCTGTGATGTTAAGCAAAGTGCTGATCCCAAAGTGGAATTTTACAAGCTGGTATGGTCTGTTCCTTTGGGAATAGCAGACCTGGTAGTTCTGTGAGTAGCTAGTGTTAGGGGCTAGATATCACAGGGGAATGCTTCAAAGGGACTTGGGGACTGAGGTGGACATAGTGTTAAACTGCAAGGCAAAGTAAGGGCTGTCATAGCACTGAGAAGAGTGCTTGAGTAGCTAACAGGCTAGCAGTGTTAGGAGACTGACACCCAGTTAAGAACAAGCATAATTCCCTCATGCTGGTGGCATGGGGAAACAAGGTAATTCATAGCTCTAGGCACCCCGAGAACCATCACGCTTACAAAAGTTTAAATGTATTATATCTACAGTTACCTTTCTCTGCTAAACTTATCTAATCAAAGAATGGGATATTTGTTTGAAAAGATGTATTTTCCATAAAACCATGTTGACTGGCAATAATTATATTCCCATACTTTAATTCTTTATTTACTGAATCCTTTATTAGCTTTTCCATAATTTTGCCTGGAATTGATATCTGACTAACCAGCCTCTAATTACCTAGCATCATCCCACTTGCCCTCTTTTAATACTGGCACGATTTTAGCACTCACACCGTCTTCTAGATTCTTCAGTATTTCAAGATTTATTAAAAATTACCACCAACAGGCCAGAGATCTCCTCACTCAACTCTTTTAGGACCCTGGGTGCAAATTATCAAGGCCTGCTAACTTAAAAATGTTTATCCCTAGTAGAGGCGGTCTCCAATCCTCCTTGGACTGGAAAAAAAAAAAGTTAACCCTCATGCAGTATGAAAACATCATCCTGCTTCTTTCCAAATACCAAACAGAAATATTTATTAAGCACTTCTGCCTTTTGTGCACCTCCATCTAGGCCCCCCACCCCAACCCTCTGTCTTGTATTTTCGTCCCCAGCAAGCAGTTTGTTTTTTGTTCATACTGCAAGTAGAAGTGTGACACACACTAGGATGAAAATAAAGCAGTCCTCCTTTGTACTGACACACTCACAGCATACCATGTTAAAAGTTGTTCTCTATAGTGCCTGTGTGGGGTAAATTTTTATTGTTGCACTGACTTCAAGGCATTAAATGGAAGAACAAACACTTCAGATCTAGTTGATGCGTTAACCAATAAACAACTGATCAGTAACTACAGTCTAAATTAACACTCCATTTTACAGCATTCCCTTTGTGTTTACAGGGAAGAACAAACTATGCATCAGGTGGAGTGCAGTAAACTATTAATAGGCTGGAGAAAATAGCTTCTACCTGAGAGGCCAGTGATATCCATTTTCGGTAAATGTCTAGCTTTCAGCACCACAACAGTCATTCTCTGCGCAACAGGCTGGTAAGACAGTGAGACTTGCAGCTCTCCTCTGCTAATGCATTTCTGTGGAAAAGAAGCAGATACAACTGGGAAGACCTGGGAAGTAATAAACAGGTAGGTGCCAGGAGGTCATGACCACAGTACCCTTCCCATATTGCTAGATGGGAGGGAGATTCCCAGGGGGTGTCTCACAATGGAAAAAATGAGGATCACTGCCTCAGAGGTTGGCTTGTGAAAAGAAAACAATGACCAGCTTAGGGACTATGAGGCTCCTGTTGGGAAAGCTTTCTCCTTATCTTGAAAGTATTGATGTTCAGCTAGAATTGGGGGAACGTGAACTCAGTATTTACAGTTACATCGGTGCCAGCCTTCCTTACCAGGAGGTACTGTAGAAAGAGATGTTTCAGAGTAGCAGCCGTGTTAGTCTGTATTCGCAAAAAGAAAAGGAGGACTTGTGGCACCTTAGAGACTAACCAATTTATTAGAGCATAAGCTTTCGTGAGCTACAGCTCACTTCCTCAGATGCATATCGTGGAGACTGCAGCAGGCTTTATATATACACAGAGAATATGAAACAATACCTATTCCCACCC
This sequence comes from Lepidochelys olivacea, assembly GCF_965140295.1. Taxonomy (NCBI): domain Eukaryota; kingdom Metazoa; phylum Chordata; order Testudines; family Cheloniidae; genus Lepidochelys; species Lepidochelys olivacea. Next base: position 89,562 of record NC_140434.1, read on the forward strand.
CACTGTCCTGCTGGTAATAGCTTATCTAAAGTGATTTCCAGCACAAATCCAGGTTTTCTCACCCTCCACCCCCCACACAAATTCACTCTCCTGCTGGTGATAGCCCATCCAAAGTGCCATGTACATTGGTCAAACTGGACAGTCTCTACGTAAAAGAATAAATGGACACAAATCAGATGTCAAGAATTGTAACATTCATAAACCAGTCGGAGAACACTTCAATCTCTCTGGTCACGCGATCACAGACATGAAGGTCGCTATCTTAAAACAAAAAAACTTCAAATCCAGACTCCAGCGAGAAACTGCTGAATTGGAATTCATTTGCAAATTGGATACTATTAATTTAGGCTTAAATAGAGACTTGGAGTGGCTAAGTCATTATGCAAGGTAGCCTGTTTCCTCTTGTTTTTTCCTACCCCCCCCCCCCCCAGATGTTCTGGTTTAACTTGGATTTTAACTTGAAGAGTGGTCAGTTTGGATGAGCTATTACCAGCAGGAGAGTGAGTTTGTGTGTGTATGGGGGTGGGGGGATGTGAGAACCTGGATTTATGCAGGAAATAGCCCAGCTTGATTGTCATGCACATTGTGTAAAGAGTTGTCACTTTGGATGGGCTATCACCAGCAGGAGAGTGAATTTGTGTGGGGGGGTGGAGGGTGAGAAAACCTGGATTTGTGCTGGAAATCACTTTAGATAAGCTATTACCAGCAGGACAGTGGGGTGGGAATAGGTATTGTTTCATATTCTCTGTGTATATATAAAGCCTGCTGCAGTCTCCACGATATGCATCTGAGGAAGTGAGCTGTAGCTCACGAAAGCTTATGCTCTAATAAATTGGTTAGTCTCTAAGGTGCCACAAGTCCTCCTTTTCTTTTTGTAGAAAGAGAGAGGCAGGAACACTGCCTGCAGGAATTTCACAGATACAGCAATCCCAAGAGTTGAAACTACTGTTATGTGTTAGTTTTATACCAGACACACAAGGTGGGTGAGGTAATATTTTTGATTGGACAAACTTCTGTTGGTGAGACAAGCTTTTGAGCTTACACAGAGCTCTTCTTTGTGTCTCAGTTAAATACAAGGTGGAATAGACGGTTTAGCATAAATAGTTAAAACACATTTCAAGGGACCATTCAAGGTGAAATGGCCTGTTAATAGCCCTCTAAGAGAGTCATTGGGGGGCGGCTTGTTAGTGCGTTATAGTGTTTCCTAGACCTGATGAACTGTGTATGCTCAAAAACTTGTCTCTCTCACCAACAGAAGTTGGCCCAATAAAAGATCCACCTTGTCTCTGTAATATTCTGGGACCAACACAGATACAACAACACTGTACAGTTTTATTCCAGAGGCAGTACTCGAAGCAGGGGTTATAACAACCCAGAAGATGTTGGTTCTGTACAGTAGAATGTACAGTTATGATACAATGCACTATAACTGCAAAATGTGAAATCTAGCACCAAAGCCCTGAGTAATGTGTCAACTATTTGATTCAGAAGAAAAGTCAGTTTTTCTTGGGGATTATGCCACCCTTTTAACCACATCTATTCACCAAAATCAGCATTAACAATTAACAAACAAAAACATTAACAATTATATGAAGAAATAATGATATCTACTTCATTTAAAATTTCCATTTACCCCATGTTCTGACCCTGTATACTCTAGCAAGCCTACAACATCCTACAATTTTGAAAACTTGCTTTTACCATATTTCAGCTCAGAGCTAATGTGTCCCTCAAAAGCAGTTGGAGGAATTTCTGAATCCCAACAGAATGAGATTTTATATTATCAGTCGTAATTCCTACTTCCCAAATACCAGTTAGAAAGCTGCCTAATAATGGTGCCAGATTATAATAATGCCTTTTGCCATAGATCAACATTTTTTTATTTGTACAATTTTAATAGTTTTTGCCATACAAAACAATGTAAACACCTCTGGGAAGAAAATTATAAATATACATTCCGCAATATAATTGTTGCTTAGTAATTACATGTTACACCCTGAGTTTAATTCCCAATTTAGCCACAGGCTTTTGTTATGACCTTGACCACTGTAACCTATCTTTATGTGCCTCTCTCCCTCATCTGTACAATGGAGATGATGATGATAATCCCTTTATTTTATCTATTCAGATTAATTCCTTGGGGCAGGGACTGTCTCTTACTATGTGCTTTCACAGGGACTAACACAATGGGGCCCTGATCTTAGCTGAAGGCTTCAGATACCATTGTAATATAAATACTAATGTGAGGGATATGCAGAATATAAGCATCAGGTAGGAATGTTTAATAGCCATGGAATAATTAACTTTAAATACAGAGTTCCATGTTACACATTCACTTCTGGAGCACTACAGTACTTCTATCATTTTAAAATCTTGACCTTTAGTAGATTTGGAGTGCTTGTCCCAGTATGGGGGTGTTTTTATGATCCAACTATAGTTGGATGCTGGGGACAGTCCTTGTGCTGCAGAACTACTGATCCAGACTAAAGTTTGCAAAAGCACGTAAGTACCATTTTCAGCATTCACTTAGGAGCTAAGGCTTACTGACCTTCAATGAGACTTAGGGTCCTGAGACTCCTAAGTCACTGAGCACTTTTGAAAATTTTACTCCCAGTCCATGCCTCAAGGCTGAGAGAGTCTGGATAAGTGAACTGTGTTGAATAACACGTGCTATGTTGTCTTTGAAAACAGTAAGCTTAACAAGCTTAAAATAATGCAGGCTTCCAAGTGTTAGAAATGGATTTTGCTTTAGATACCCACAAAGTTGCCTAAGCTTTTGCACTCTCAGTGAAAATGGATTTACAATTCGTGAGTGTGAAACTGATGCTATCTTTTACTGATATCCAACTAAGATACGGTGCCAGCAAACACAGCCCCATCATGAAAATATGAGATCCTGCTGCTTTGTCAGGTCTGTCTGGTTGGTGACTAAGTGGTGAAATATTTCCTTTAAATATTATTATTCAGATTTGTTGGCATTATTACTGCTAGGTATTTAAATAGGGAGGCTTCCACTATAATTTAAAAATTTTTGGTAGCATCTTTGTACATAAGGGTTCAAATTTATTTAATTTTAAGACCAATTAGCTTTCCAAAAGTTTCAGAGTAACAACCGTGTTAGTTTGTATTCGCAAAAAGAAAAGGAGTACTTGTGGCACCTTAGAGACTAACCAATTTATTTGAGCATAAGCTTTCGTGAGCTACAGCTCACTTCATCGGATGCATACTGTGGAAACTGCAGAAGACATTATATACACAGAGACCATGAACACTCTGGGTGGGAGGAGGTATTGTTTTATGGTCTCTGTGTATATAATGTCTTCTGCAGTTTCCACAGTATGCATCCGATGAAGTGAGGGGTGGAAGGAGGTATTGTTTCATGGTCTCTGTGTATATAATGTCTTCTGCAGTTTCCACAGTATGCATCCGATGAAGTGAGCTCTAGCTCACGAAAGCTTATGCTCAGATAAATTTGTTAGTCTCTAAGGTGCCACAAGTACTCCTTTTCTTTCCAAAAGTAAAGGTACCTGAGGCACAGAATTGTAGGGAAGGAGTAAATATATCAGTAGGTTCTCAGCAAAGAGTAAAATGTTGTGGCTGTGGCTGCCAATTTTCACTCTTCTAATAGTCCAAAAGGTGACGGGAAGGAGTTTTAAGACCAATGAATATAATAAGTGAGATAAAAGTTAGCCACATCTGATTACTCCTTCAGCTTTCAAGAGCTCAGACGACGCATCAGTACTGCTGCTGTTGGCTTTTGATAAAACATATTGATCCATGTAACAAAGTAAGACCCCCAGATTGAAGGCCTCTAAGGTTGCAAATAAAAAAGAAAATCCCAGAGGAAACTGTCAAATGCCTTTTCTGAGTCAAGGCTTAGAATGAGTGCATTTTTTTTGTCATAATATTCAAAAGTCACCTTACATTTTTGCCAGCTACCTGCTTATACCAAAAAATAGATTGATCTGTGTACCTAATTGTAGGCAGCAGGGAGCCAAGCTGTTGGTAAAGTTCTTTCTAAGGTTTTGCAAACGACATTAAGGAGGGAAATGGGCCAGTAAATGCCAGATTTTAATCTCTTTTAGGAAAGCTAATTGTAGCCTCAGTAAGAGTTTGTTAGGCTTTTTGTTAGCTTGAAGTAACAGTACATTTTGTGTAAATTGGGTGACAGCATTAGAAAAATTCGTATATCAGTTAATGGGAATTCCATTAGGAACTACAGCTTTACTGTCTTGTAGCTATATAATAGCTTCTTGGATTTTCAAAATGTCATACTCCAGACTTTCATATATTTGTTCTAGAAGAGTTATCTTCAGTATGAACTTTTTTGATGTCTGTAGGATTGTGTATCTCTTCAGGAATGCACAGCTCTCACTGAAAGTGTTCTTTGGTTATTAGTAATGTTACATAATGTGTATCCTTGATAAAGGTTATAATGGGGGCTATAATTTTTTTTATTTAGACTGAATTTCTTATTAGTGATGCTTAGAAGTGACTATCATGTTGGTATCTAAATAACTTAGGTTCTGTGGATACATACAGGGATACTGATCAGTCATTTCTGGTTGACGTTAATTAATTACAAAAAGAAAATACAAACCAACTATATAAAACCTTAAAGTTCCTCTGTCTGACAAGTTGGGAGAGATGAACCCAATCCCAAATATGAGGGCAGAAACTGCCTTAAGCTTCTCTAAGTTAGAAGTCAGTGAATTTAAAAGGAATATCATTGGGAGAATCCAATCAAATAACTTGCTATACTACAGTATGAAAATGTTCTCAGATCAATGTTTGGACATTCCGTTGTACTCACTCCAGAATGCCTTAGGTTTTAGAATCCTGAGTTTCCGATCTGAATAATAGCACTCCAGTTCTGTTCCAGCTGGATTCTGTAAGGTTGCAGTGGTTACCAATGAGCTACATACAAAAGGTACTTCTCTTCCAAAAATGTTGTGGCTAGCCTTGTGATGAAGTCACAGTGATTATCATGTGTGCTTTAGACTTTTATTAACAATTAATTTCCCCTGATTAAATGAATCCAATATGTTCAGAGACAATACATTTTAATTACATTCAAATGGGTCATTTCTATCATAAGACATTATCTCTGTCCTGGAGAAGAGTTTGTGAGGAAACTAACAAGACTGGACAGGGAGATGGGAATAGCAGACAGCAACAACTTGGATGAACAGGAAAAGAGTGGAGTGGTCGTGAGCAACAACAAAGCATGGAAGAAAATTTAGTGGTAGGGAGCAATAATGTTAAAATGAAATGATGTGGGAGGGGTTGTTTTAGAGTTTAAAATCTTTCATGCTAAGAGATCCTTTATAATTTTTGCTTGTTTGTTTGTTTACAGGCTGCACATAGAAGAAGAATTTAACCTTACAAATAAAAATGCAGCTACATCTAGGATGAGACACAATAGCTCTTTAATAGAGAACCGCAAAAATTTACCACATTTTAGAGCAGGAAATTAAGAAGAGAATCCCATATCCAATTGAAACTAGAGCTGAGTAACAAAAATAGATCAACCACTAAAGGAAAAATCAGAATTGGAATGCAAGTACTGTCTCCTCATTATACTTCTAAATAGCCCCATTGGGTTTGCTTGCAGAGCCTATGAGGAGTAAACCAAAATGCTGGAATTTGCACATTTACATTTCAACTCATAAATTACAGAGGGGAAAACCATCTCATACTCAAAACTATTCAGCAGTTTCTGCTGTCTGAAAATTGCATTTAGTTTTGCAATGCTTCTAAGGAGTTTATTTTTAAAAATCATGCACAGAAAATTTCAAGTAATACACTGGATAGACTGAATTTTGATTCATGTGATGCTCTCACTCCATACATCATTCATAAACATAGATCACAGCTTAATAGATAACACTTTATTAGCAGTAAGAGGGTGTAACTGGCTGTTTCCCACCAAAGCCTTTGAGGAAGATTTGGGACTGCAGTCTGCTGACATTATGTCTTGTCCTAGTTTCATCCTTTAATTCTCCACACTTATTTATTGCACACAATTCCAAGGTGCCCATTACTGTAGTATCTAGGAACAATTTACATAATTTAAGGAATAGAATACGATACTTAACCAGTTTCTTAAAGGAGACTTGATCCAAGAGAGAGCCATCCATGACACTAATTCTCAGTGGGAAGTCCACCTCACAGTCAGGAGACAATCTGCCAAACTGATGCAAACTGCCTAATACCCTAAAGGCAGCAAGACACAGGGTCTAACTGTTCTGGCAGCAGAGGCAGGGCTAGCCCACTGGGGGCCCTAAGCACAAATATTTTGGAGCCCCCTTGTCGCTCACCCATCTCTTGACAATACTAATTGTATTATTTCCACAAATCAAAGAATATACCTACCCAACACATACAAGTCCACATTAAATATAAGAATAGTATTTTGGGGCCCCCTTGAACTGCTGGACCCTAAGCAATTGCTTAGTCTCCTTATACCTAGTGCCACCACTGTCTGTCAGAATTAAATTTCAGACTACAGGGTCCGATACTAATTGCAGTGCTCTCCTGTGGACCAAATTCTGTTGCATTATCTGAGACCTCTGTGTCGCTCTGGCAACACACAGAGGCCAGGAAGGTGCAGCAACTCCCTCTAGTAGGGGGAGTTCCTAGCTAGTTCTTCCTATGCTAGTGCTGCAGTGGTATGACTGTACTGGAGGGAACAAGGTAAGAATACCATGGCACTCTGGCTACTCAGAGATGCCATAACAGACTATTGGGGCTATAGCCAGCAAGTATACTTTAGAATAGCCTCTTTCCATCCCACAGTGGATACTAGGCACAGCTGAAAATTCTAGCCCTGCAGTTTCAGATTTGCAGAGGAAGATTCAAACATCTTCATTAATCACAGTTGCCATGGCAGGATAAAGGAGGAAAAGGTATCTGATATGGTGGCTGGTTTTAAGACCTAAACTGTTTAAGGTTTTAAAGCCCAAGGCAACGTGTTGCATCGAGAAGTAAAATGGCAGACAATACAGAGCGCGGCGATCTGCTATATTCTGCACTAGTGCAAGTTTCTGGGTAGTCCTTAGGGATAGCCCCAAGTAGTGTGTTCAGTAATCTAGCCTGAAGCCAATAGTGAGGTGGATGACCATGTCTGCTTCTGAAAGGAATTAATCTCTTGGCCAGCAGAACATTAAAAAGACATATATAGGGACACTGCTGAAATGAATTTAATAAGATTTCAGACGTGTAAGCAATCTTGAGAATTGGAGGACAAACCACCCTCAGCTGGAGTGAGGTCACAGCTTCTGCCAGCCTCTCAAATACTTTCTCTTGCTAATAAGTGGTTAGTTTTCATTCTGGATCTTTGTTCAGCCAGACAACAGGATAGAGAAATAGCACTGAGTGCATGGCGCAAAGAAAAGAGAATAGTAGCTTATTGATGGCACTGCAGCACATAGCATCTCGTATGAGATGTGGTTCTCCCTCTCAGGCAGAGGGGGTACTTGAAGCAGGGGTCTCCTACATTCCAGGGGAGTACCCTAACCACTGGAATAAAAGTTATCAGGGAAGTCTTCTTTCTATCCTCCCCACCTAACAGCTAGGCACCTACTGCCAAGAGAGGGTTTGCAGCTGAGAATCCCAAGCAGAGATAGGTACATATCTGCAGGTCTGCCTATATCTGAGACAGGATGGGGCTTAGCGCACACCTTTCTCATCAGCATCTCCCACTGGCTAACTTCCATGTCTGTCTGCCTAATGTGCTGGCTTTTGTGAATTGCAGTCTAAGGTGCCTAGCTCTCCCGATTCATTAAATAGCAACTCAGGCACCTAACTCAGTTGTTAATTGCAGTCATTTTCTAGGTGCCGAAAAGTTAGGCATGGTGACACTGAGCATCATCATGCCTAAACTCCTTTTGTGCATTCAGGCCCCAATGAGTTAAAGATAAAAAGAAATCAATACTAAACTACTTTCAATTTAGAAATGTACAAGAAAACAAATCAACGTGCATTAAACTTTCTTTATCCAAGTATGTGTTATTTCTAATTTTGCATGACAGGTACTAAATAAAAACGGAAAATAAAACATTAACCCATAATTAGAAAAGAGACATATATACACAGCAGCAAATTACAAGAGTCAACCAGCCTTTATAGCAGGGTGGATTTGATTTAAATCAAATTGATTTAAAGCATGATTTAAATCACTAGTCAGGAAGACTCGATTTAATCATGATTTTCCAAATAGAAGTGCATTCTTGTTGGTTGTTATAACCTGAATACATATTCTTCACAACTCAGAGATAAGTGTACGTTTCATTTTTAAAAGGTATACACTATACATTTTTAAACAGGGATTTATTTTGAAAACTTTTCAGATTAGTTTTACAGCTATATCAGAAAATGAATGATTGGTTATTTCAATTACCAAAGTAATTGAAGCAGATATTTATGAAGTCATTGGGAGGTGAACTACCTCCAATTCAAAAGGTTAATCATTAATATTTGGAGGATTTTCTTGCCATGCTGTATTAGGAGGAGAACATCACCAGAGAGACATTTAAACTGTTTTATTTAACTAAAACAACAGTGTTAAGTATTCTGGATTTTTTTCTTCAACAGCAAACATATAATATTTTAACAAAACAAGCATATGTCCCACACTTCTCACATTTATCTCCAGACTTCTTCTCCTGGTCCAGGTCTATTCTGCCCCCAACAATCTTCTATTCATTGAATTTTCTGAAACTTTGCTCTTTTAGAGAGAGGTAAGGGATTAACTCTGTGTACACAAAGTTGCAGAGGGACAATAGAGTTAAGGTCTGTTATTTCTCACCTCTCTATATTATTTATTTATTTTAAAAATTTTTTTGCTGTTAACAAGCATGTTACCTCTGGAGACATAAATCCACAGTTTGAGAACTGCAAAACTAAGCATCTCTGATGGTATCTTCTAAACTGAGCACTGAGTCTCATTGGGTAGATAGAAAGGTTAACCTAAATAATCTATACAGAAGCCTGTGGAACCCCATAAAATCGGGTCCCTAATCCATGAACTATTGGAACTCATTTACAAAACTTTTCTTAAACATTACATGAATATATTGTCTCATACTATAGAATTATAATTTATAATCCCTATTCCATGATGAGATATCTTTGAGCTATAATGTATCTTAATTAAAACTAGGTTTCAGAGTAACAGCTGTGTTAGTCTGTATTCGCAAAAAGAAAAGGAGTACTTGTGGCACCTTAGAGACTAACCAATTTATTTGAGCATAAGCTTTCGTGAGCTACAGCTCACTTCATCGGATGCATACTGTGGAAAGTGTAGAAGATCTTTTTATATACACACAAAGCATGAAAAAATACCTCCTCCCACCCCGCTCTCCTGCTGGTAATAGCGTATCTAAAGTGATCACTCTCCTTACAATAAGAAAAGGAGTACTTGTGGCACCTTAGAGACTAACCAATTTATTTGAGCATAAGCTTTCGTGAGCTACAGCTCGAGCTGTAGCTCACGAAAGCTTATGCTCAAATAAATTGGTTAGTCTCTAAGGTGCCACAAGTACTCCTTTTCTTTTTGCGAATGCAGACTAACACGGCTGTTACTCTGAAACCTCTCCTTACAATGTGTATGATAATCAAGTTGGGCCATTTCCAGCACAAATCCAGGTTTTCTCACTCCCTCCCCCCCCCAGCAGGAGAGTGGGTTTATGTGTGTGTGTGGGGGGGTGAGAAAACCTGGATTTGTGCTGGAAATGGCCCAACTTGATTATCATACACATTGTAAGGAGAGTGATCACTTTAGATAAGCTATTACCAGCAGGAGAGTGGGGTGGGAGGAGGTATTTTTTCATGCTTTGTGTGTATATAAAAAGATCTTCTACACTTTCCACAGTATGCATCCGATGAAGTGAGCTGTAGCTCACGAAAGCTTATGTTCAAATAAATTGGTTATTCTCTAAGGTGCCACAAGTACTCCTTTTCTTTTAATTAAAACTATAGGTTTTTTCCTCAAAAAGCATTTTATCAAAAAAATCCGATTTAAATCCAAAAAATCTGATTTTTTTTTTAAATCATTGATTTTTATTCACCCTGATTTACAGACTCTGTTAAAAATTCCCTCCTTGCTGATGTGGTCCACACTTTATTGTTTTGGTTATAGTGACATGGTGTGATTCACTTTTGCAGCAAAAAGAAAAGGAGTACTTGTGGCACCTTAGAGACTAACAAATTTATTTGAGCATAAGCTTTTGAGCTGTAGCTCACGAGTAAAGAAAGTACTCCTTTTCTTTTTGCGCATACAGACTAACACGGCTGCTACTCTGAAACTTTTGCAGCAGTGACACCTAGCTGTTTGAAACAATGGAGTTTAAATGAAATGATTATCATTAATGAAATGAAATGATTATCAGGCACTAAATATAAGAGGAAACAAGTACTTCTGTGGGTATTTTACTTTGGAACCATTTACATAGCGACTTTTGGACAAGAACCCAGAACATAAATAACCTGGGATCCAATCCTGCAAGCCTTTCTGATACAATTTCTCCCAGTGACTTCAATGGGACTAGTACAAGTAAGAACTACTCACATGAATAAGGGTTTGCTGTATGCCTGGTTCCTAGACATTTTGAGTCCCTTCTGCCAAGAAAACTCAGCCTAACTGGGGATCAGCTTACACAGGGTCAAGCATAACCCGTGAAGTGTCTCTCCAAATTCAGAGAGAGAAGTCACTTACTTGTATGTTCCTTTTGATGATCTCTCGGGTTAGCTGGACCTTTCCAGTGCTCGGATCCACTCCAGAGAGGGGCACCATGACTTCTCCAATCACATCATCTCGAGAGAAGCGATCAAAGCTCAACACCAGGAAGTGAAGCACCAAATCCTGCAGCTGGCTGTAGGGGATCCCATAGAAGGTAAAGGTCTCATCAAAGATAGGGTCCAGGGTCTTGCGCAACACACGAGTCTTCACTCGATGCCTTTTGTCTGGAAGAATTGTCATCTTGATGTAGGGGTCAGAGCCCTGAGTGTGCTCATCCATCACTGGCAGCCCATGGGCCTCTTGAATGGTCACCACCAATGCTTTTTTGGGGAAATTGTAGTCCACTGAGAAAGTCAGTGTTCCCAGCAGGACAGCCTCTTCTGGGGAAGATGGGGAGGAGATTTTGCTCCCACTTGGAGTGATGCTTTGATCTGGACTCAGTTCATCTCCGTAATCCACTTTTATTGGGAGCTGGTCGATACAAGGGGCTGCATTCATCCCATTTGGTGCCTTCTCGGAGCCCACTAAACCAGCTTCTGCAGCATCTACCAAAAGGTTTCCTCTTCCAGTCTCCTTGACAGTGCCGTTCTTGTCTCTGCGGATCCGGATAATCTTCTTCTTGTTACTCAAGGTTTCCGGATAGATACTAATGCCTTTCAGCATGTGAATGAATTTGTAAGGGGGCGTTTTGTGCTTTTTTTCTGCTTGCTGGTGGCAGCATGTCCACACAAATACTGTTACTGAGACAGACACCACAAGAACCGTGGCACCAATAAGCCCTGCCACAATTGGAGGCACATCTGTAAAGAAGACAAAACAATTAGGGATGAGATAACCCTTAGGCTTATTATGTTCATACAGCCCTTAAAAAAGCATGTTATTCTAATTAAAGAAAATACACCCTACACCTCGTAAAACCAACGAACCTATCAAGTGAATATGTCCATTATTACTCAATGATCTTGGTGACAGAAATGCCTTTGGAGCTTGAAATTATTTTCCTAAAATTGTTCTTTTCCATGTGGGACTCAGTTCCACACACTTATAGAGGCCCTAGGTTTTGCTTAATAACATCTTCAAATTTTTATTGCTCCTTATTCTCTCAAATCAATTTTGTATGCCATCATCATCAATGTCAGCACTGCTCTAGTAAAAGTGTTTACTAGGGAACTACCGTTTCATGGGCCATAAGAGGCACTCTCACACTTTATGGCTTCTTTAAAAATAGTACTTGTTTCTATTTTAATATCAGCAATTGAGTAATAAGTAGTTATACTATTTAGAATCCAGAGTTCTGTCACACTTAAGTAATTTTAAATATTAGATATTTGGCCCTAAAATGATTCACTGTAAGGACTGTAACCTCCCACCCTGTTCAGATACTTGAATCTCAGACATGGCTATAGATTTTGGATACTGACAACTGTAATTTGTATATATTAAACATTTACAAAAATTGTTTCCATTTACATGAGGATTCTCATCCTGAAGGATCCTATATAATTTTATGAGCCTCACAGGGTACATATAGAGGAATCACTTCATTGACCACTAAATGCTACTGTTTCTGGGGTAGAAAGTGGTAGCTAGTAAGCGTGCATATTGACACTAGACAAGAGTGTAAGGCAGGAACTGTAGAATATCATAAAAGTCAACCTGCAAGGATAATTTTAGATAGATTTTAAGCAGGTACTGGGACTTACATCCCTACATTTGAGAAGAATGCCATGTGATATGAAATGCCCACAAGTGTGTCTCATCCAAAAGTTTATTTCTTTGTTAACCACTCCCATTCATGAACAATGAACTTCTCTGCTTCCACACCTGTCTCAGTGTCATTACCTGTTGTCTTCCATATCTTGGCAGACGGGCAGCTGCAGAGAGAGAGGAAAGCTTTCTAAGGGGGTGTTTCACTAGGGGGTGTCTCTCTATCAGCCCCAAAGAAAAAAGTCCTATCATCTGTGACCAGGGTCCCAGTGGGGGCCAGCTGTGGTCACTCAGTTAGGGTAAAATGCAAAGAATGGGGCAGACAATCCCCAAAAAGCTGGTGGATATTCCAATACTCAGATTTACCAAGCCAGCATAAAACAGCTTCTTTATTACCTTACTGGTTACTCAGAAGTCCAAACAACACAGTTCCCTTAAAGTGATCCAGCCTCAGGCCTCCATCCAGGTACCTAAGTCAAATATGATGATTTCTGAAAATCTTATTTCATCATATAAAAGAAAAGGTTCTACCAATCCCAAAAGATTGGACACATTACCTCCCAGGTTATTGAATATTCCAGATCTTACCCAAATACACGCTACAGCCAATTCTTATTAACTAAACTAAATTTTATTAAAAAACAAAAGAGAGAGAGTATGGTTAAAAGATCAATATACATACAGACATGAGTTCAATTCTTAAGATTCAGATTCATAGTAGAGATGGTGAGCTTTATAGTTGCAAAGAGTTCTTTCAGAAATAGTCTATAAGTTATAGTCCAATGTTTATATTTCAAGGTGATCCAGTTAGAACTGGGATCGCAGTCCTTATGGCCTAAGTTTCCACTGTATGAAGCTTCAAGCAGCTCTGAGATGAATAGGATCAGGACCCAAGGATCTTTTATACAATTTCATGTCCTCTTTGACAAGCTGGAGTTCCTCGGGGAGGTCCATCTTTGCAGGAGGTCCATCACCAGTACTTAGATATAGAATTAACATAAGGCAATTTCCTTGTTCCTCCACCGTTCACAGATGATTTGCTATACATTTCAAAGAGAGATGAATACAGAGAGATCCCGTGTTTACAATTCATTTAAATGCTAGGATGTTCTTTTGAGTTCTGAATTATCAGAATACAGCATAGACAGGGACTGTTGATTACATTGTTGACCATTACCCATATACATGCATAAAACCACAACCATTACCTCCCCACATGTCTTTAAGGGTCGAATTTGAGTCATTTATTTTGCAGGATGTTTAACCCTTTCTAGCCATGCGTCACACCCTCAATGTGAGTCTGGTGTGGAAGGGAGAAATTAAAGGTCCTGGATACCTTTTAAGGACCTTCCAACATTGATATGTGCCATGTTTACACTGAATTCTTAGGTTTCAGAGTAACAGCCGTGTTAGTCTGTATTCGCAAAAAGAAAAGGAGGACTTGTGGCACCTTAGAGACTAACCAATTTATTAGAGCATGAGCTTTCGTGAGCTACAGCTCACTTCCTCAGATGCATATCGTGGAAACTGCAGCAGGCTTTATATATACACAGAGAATATGAAACAATACCTATTCCCACCCCACTGTCCTGCTGGTAATAGCTTATCTAAAGTGATTTCCAGCACAAATCCAGGTTTTCTCACCCTCCACCCCCCCACACAAATTCACTCTCCTGCTGGTGATAGCCCATCCAAAGTGACAACTCTTTACACAATGTGCATGACAATCAAGCCCAGCTTGTACATTGTGTAAATGCACATTGTGTAAAGAGTTGTCACTTTGGATGGGCTATCACCAGCAGGAGAGTGAATTTGTGTGGGGGGGTGGAGGGTGAGAAAACCTGGATTTGTGCTGGAAATCACTTTAGATAAGCTATTACCAGCAGGACAGTGGGGTGGGAATAGGTATTGTTTCATATTCTCTGTGTATATATAAAGCCTGCTGCAGTTTCCACGATATGCATCTGAGGAAGTGAGCTGTAGCTCACGAAAGCTCATGCTCTAATAAATTGGTTAGTCTCTAAGGTGCCACAAGTCCTCCTTTTCTTTTTACTGAATTCTTAGTAAGGCCAAATTATTGATGCATGCTTTTGCCCAAGTTAGAACCTTAGTCCGTACTTTGTGAAACACTTTAGTGATTCCAGGATTTAGTCTATGTATTGACTTAACATAGCCATTAATGTTCTTCAAAGAGCACATACTCTAGCATTCAACCATGAGGGCTGTGAGGTGTTATACCTCAGTTTCCCTTTTTTGCACAGCACATTAGGTCCACAATGTCTTTTCTCCTGTGTACAGTTTCCAGATCAGATACAGGCATTCACTGTGAAATATCAGTATCACAAGGCCTTTTAACATAAAGTGTGTTCTTATGTATCACTCTTAACATGTTCAAGGGTTTTTCCAAAAGATTAGACACATTGTAATTTTTTACAGTTTTTGGTATCAGCAACATGTTAGTTACAATTATTAGCAATAATATTAACATCAGTTCTATCACGTGTACATTTACAATAATTTTTGTCATACCAAGCCTTTTTGTTTAGACAAATAATTTGTTAGGTTAGCTTGTTCAATGTCCCTTTTGAACTTTCGTAGCTTTTTCTTTACTTTAGGATTTTTCTTAACATAGGATTTCAGTTTAACCACTTCCTTGAGGTTTTAGTATTTTAGAGATGAGGGAGGCAAGTTTGTAAGGGCATTTTGCTTTTTAAGAGTTAGCTTGCTTTTCTTTTTTTTTCTTGTCAGGTAGGAAGTTTGTATGGACATCATGCCTTAAAGAGACACAACCATTTTCTATCATGTCTGAACTATAGTTCTGCTTTTCACCTAGCAATTTCTGCATCCACAAGGTATCAGATACACTAGCTAGTGCTTACTAAGAAATTACATGACAAATCCAAAAAGTGTCTATGGGTCTATTCATAAGGCTGCTCTGCTGTGTAAAACCAGGAATCTAGCCTCTTTCTTCAACCTGAGACACAGACTATTCACTTTCAAAATTAGCTAAGGAAGCCTTCTTTAAGCTATTCACACTAGATTTTTCTAAAGCAAATTCAGTGGATTCATTTTCATTTGAAAGACTTTGGCCATTAGGCACCAACATACTTTCCTCAGAAGAGAGACTGTTTACTATCAACAATGGCCCATTAAGAGTCAATGGAAACAATTCCTTTTCACAGACCTCAAAGACTTCACCCAGAAATTCCTTTCCTTCTGCAGTATTATGCACTGCAACAGATTCTTTCTGAGCTTTATTTATGTCCAGAACTGACTTTGGCACAACAGACGAATCACCAACCTCCTTTTGAGTTTCACATACATCCAGAATCACCTCTGGCCCATCAGGAGGATTTTTACACAATCCCCTTTCAGGTAAATTGCTAGACTTCATAGTCAAAAGATTAGAAACATCCTCTTCCTTGTTAAAAGTTTCCCCACTGTCAGTGGGTAACATAGTTAAATCACCTTCATGCTTTCCTTGTGCCCTGGCTATATCAACCTGGTCAGACAAGGTTGTCATATTTTTACCCAGCAACATACTAGCAACAGGCAAAATAAAAGCACCAGAATTGCTTGGTCCCTGGGAGCTACTTATGACATTAACTGGATGCAACCTAGTTATAATGTCATTATCCCTAGCAGACAGAAATTTAGGACCACTTCCTTCCTGGGCTTTTGTTGTATCCAGAATCAACTCTGAGTTAACTAATAAATTTTCAACCATCATAGGTGACAGGCTTCTTCTGTCTGCTTTACAGACAGAGAACTAGAGAGACACTGTTTCTCAGCAGGCATGCTGCTATTCAAAACAGACAAACAACTGGAGATATGTTTCAGAGTATGAAGTGAGCTGTAGCTCACGAAAGCTTATGCTCAAATAAATTGGAGATATGTTTCAGAGTAGCAGCCATGTTAGTCTGTATCCACAAAAAGAAAAGGAGTACTTGTGGCACCTTAGAGACTAACAAATTTATTTGAGCATAAGCTTTCGTGAGCTACAGCTCACTTCATCTTTCTCTTTGTTTCAGCACCCAGGGCTGATTTCAGACATACACCCAGACAGTGTGACAGCTTCCTTAAAATGCCACTCCCAACAGATAAATTGCTATTCTCCATAGATAAGAGTCTCATTACACTGACAGGTTTCAGAGTAACAGCCCTGTTAGTCTGTATTTGCAAAAAGAAAAGGAGTTCTTGTGGCACCTTAGAGACTAACCAATTTATTTGAGCATAAGCTTTCGTGAGCTACAGCTCACTTCATCGGATGCATACTGTGGAAACATCCGATGAAGTGAGCTGTAGCTCACGAAAGCTTATGCTCAAATAAATTGGTTAGTCTCTAAGGTGCCACAAGTACTCCTTTTCTCATTACACGGAGCTGCTTTAAACAAATCACTTGCTAACAATTCATCACTTACCAAGACTGTATCCTTTCCTTCCTCAGTTAGGGCTTTAACCTGATCACCAACTTTAATTTGCTCTAGAGAAACATTTCCCTGAGCCTTATCTAATGGCAGATTTACTTCTGAGATATCAGACACAGAAATTTCTTCCACATATACAGTGCCTCCTTGCATAGATAAACAGCTATCTTCCTTAGACAAGCATTTGGAGAACCGCTCCATAAGCAAGTCCTTGCCCCCTAATAGACACAGGTTCAGGATTATTTCTTTCCTGTGACTGATTTATGTCAACCTGATTGAACAAAGCTTTAATATCATCCCCAATAAAAAGATCCTTAGGCAATAACTTCCTTACACCAGCTCTAACTTCATATTTAACACCATTCCATTCAAGGTGGATTTTGGCTAAAGGCACTTACAGTAAACTCATAGAGAATTACAATATTCACACTCTGATCTTATAAGTAATCTTCTTTAACAAGTGTGATGTTAGAAGCTAGAACTTTCCCTAAACAGCTTTTACCATTGACTTTTACATTCTCTGCACAAGTAATGGGGTTACCTTCACCTGAGATCACAGTAAAAGCATTTACATAAAAGGTGGCAGTGTTGGAGTATATTTGGTTACACACAGACAACTGCTTAGAGTCAAAAAACATACCAACATTGTTACAAACTGTATAGATTCTATCCCCATCTTTGTTGTTCAGAGAAGCTGGCTTTTCAGGATGATACAGTTCCTGTTGTTCCTTTATTCTCTTGAGTTGGAGCTTAAGTCTGTCCACTTTTGCCTTAGCTTCTAGTTCCTGTAATCGAATATATGCCAGTCTCTGTTCATGTTCAAAACACAGGCGTTCTCTTTCCATATCAGTTATTTTTTGCTTTTCCAGAAACTGAAGATATGCCATTCTTTGTTCAAACTGCTACTGGTTTCTCACTGCAAGCATTTTCGCTATCACTGGTTTCAGAGGGGTAGCTGTGTTAGTCTGTATCAGCAAAAACAACAAGGAGTCCTTGTAGCACCTTAGAGACTAACACATTTATTTGGGCATAAGCTTTCATGGCCTAGAACCCACTTCATCGGATGCATGGAGTGAAAATACAGGAGCAGGTATAAATACATGAAAGGATGGGGGGTTGCTTTACCACGTGTGAGGTCAGTCTAATGAGTTAAATCAATTAACAGCAGGATATCAAGGGAGAAAAAATAATTTTTGAAGCGGTAAGAGAGTGGCCCATTACAGACAGTTGATAAGAATGCGTGAGTAACAGTAGGGAGAAACTAGTACTGGGGAAATTAAGTTTAGGTTTTGCAATGACCCAACCACTCCCAGTCTCTATTCAGGCCTAATCTGATAGTATCCAGTTTGCAAATTAATTCCAGTTCTGCAGCTTCACGTTGGAGTCTGTTTTTGAAGTTTTGAAGGTATCCTGCTGTTAACTGATTTAACTCGTTAGACTGACCTCACACTTAGTAAAGCAACCCCCCATCCTTTCATGTATTTATACCTGCTCCTGTACTTTCACTCCATGCATCCGATGAAGTGGGTTCTACCCACGAAAGCTTATGCCCAAATAAATGTGTTAGTCTCTAAGGTGCCACAAGGACTCCTCATTGTTTTTCCTTATCACTAGCAATTAACAGATTTTCAATTCCTGCTCTGGGGCTTTTTTCTTAAAAGACAACCCCCTCTGTGAGCACAATTCTTCCAAGCTTTTTCTGTCAGGATCTTAATCAGGGTCACTCACTGTAACTGATTTTTAACCCTTAAACTCTCCAATAGCCAACATTAATTTTTGACAAGCGTGTGGTCCAAAAACTGATCCAAAAACCCAATTAACCTGTGGTAATGTGTATCCTAGCATGACTAAGTCACTGTGGCTGGGGTCCCAGTGGGGGCCAGCTGTGGTCACTCAATTAGGGTGAACTGCAAAGAATGGGGCAGACAATCCCCAAAAAGCTGGTGGATATTCCAATACTCAGATTTACCAAGCCAGCATAAAACAGCTTCTTTATTACCTTACTGGTTACTCAGAAGTCCAAACAATAAAGTTCCCTTAAAGTGATCCAGCCTCAGGCCTCCATCCAGGTACCTAAGTCAAATATGATGATTTCTGAAAATCTTATTTCATCATATAAAAGAAAAGGTTCTACCAATCCCAAAAGATTGGACACATTACCTCCCAGGTTATTGAATATTCCAGATCTTACCCAAATACACGCTACAGCCAATTCTTATTAACTAAACTAAATTTTATTAAAAAACAAAAGAGAGAGAGTATGGTTAAAAGATCAATATACATACAGACATGAGTTCAATTCTTAAGATTCAGATTCATAGTAGAGATGGTGAGCTTTATAGTTGCAAAGAGTTCTTTCAGAAATAGTCTATAAGTTATAGTCCAATGTTTATATTTCAGGGTGATCCAGTTAGAACTGGGATCGCAGTCCTTATGGCCTAAGTTTCCACTGTATGAAGCCTCAAGCAGCTCTGAGATGAACAGGATCAGGACCCAAGGATCTTTTATACAATTTCATGTCCTCTTTGACAAGTTGGAGTTCCTCGGGGAGATCCATCTTTGCAGGAGGTCCATCACCAGTACTTAGATATAGAATTAACATAAGGCAATTTCCTTGTTCCTCCACCGTTCACAGATGATTTGCTATACATTTCAAAGAGAGATGAATACAGAGAGATCCCGTGTTTACAATTAATTTAAATGCTAGGGTGTTCTTTTGAGCTCTGAATTATCAGAATACAGCATAGACAGGGACTGTTGATTACATTGTTGACCATTACCCATACACATGCAAATACACAAAAACACAACAATTACCTACCCACATGTCTTTAAGGGTCGAATTTGAGTTGTTTATTTTGCAGGATGTTTAACCCTTTTTTAACCAAGCGTCACACCATCATTACCACCAGTTCAGCTCCACCAATGGAAGCAGTGGTGAAAGCATTAGTGTAGACGGCTCCAGGTGGCTTCTGGTGATTTAAACACTGAGTTGTCAATCTTTGCTCAGAACGGGTCTCAGGTTTAAAAAAAAAAAAAGACAGTGCATCTTATAAATGACTGATATCCCATATAATTTGTCAATGACAGTTTATTTGCAATTCCTAAGAATTTTGCTTTCCTAGCTACAGGCCTGTGTGATTCTAATTGTGACAGATATTGCAATCCCATGCAGCATCTTTGGGGTCCACTGTATGAAATATATTAATGGTTTATGCATGATTGTGTTCTACTCCATGGTGGAGGCTTTCCATGGATCCTCCAGGAACTAAAAACAGTAGGGGAGTAATTATAAGGGGGTGATTACTCTGGAGATTGTAAACAATTCCAAAAAAATGCCACCCCCTGGGGTGTTTGAATATACTGACTGAAACTGGATTTTTCCAGAGATTTGGACAAAGAAAGGGCTTTCGGTATAAAAAGCATTTCGGTTCACATGGCTTTCTTTTGATTTGGCAAACAGAAAGGACCCACTTGCGGAAGGTTTGGAGGGCCTTTGGCTTACTAGAACTTCATAAGACTGATGGATGACCTCTGGTAAGCTTTTAGCATGCATATAGGAACTCTTATTTTTTATGGTTTCCCTGTAATGTTTTTGCCCTAATAAATGTGTTTGCTTGGAAGAACGGTGTTGTCACTGGTAAAAAATACTAATTGTCTTCTGAGAGAAAGTAACATATAGGCTGGCCTTTAGGCAGAGGGGCTTGCCGGGGATGTGGCACTAATAACATTTGATTTTACATTTAGGGTTGTGAAAAAGTAGACATTTTTTGTTACAGGTATAAAAGAAAAGACTAATGATATCCCCCTGTGGTTCCTGTGCCTTTGAAGATTCTCTTGAAATCTGATGATTTTGGGAAATTGTGTTGTCTTGGTCTCTGGTTTTCTACTGCATTAAGATCTGCATGCACTGAGATTGACTGATGGGGAAGCCCAAGATCTTGTCTTTATAAAACAGCAGTCTAAAGTACCAGCAGACACACTAGCTCCACCTGCACTTTAGATTTGCATTATTACAAGTGAACAGTTCAGCTGAACTTTGTTACTTGTCATAGTGCAGTGTGTTCATCCTGGCTGTTCAGAGTGTCTGAACTCTCCAGTTATTGCCGTAGCAGACATTACGGTTGCCTATCACCAGGAATCCTAGTTTTCTGTGATACAAAAACCAAAATTCTTCAATAAAAAACCATAAAATTCCAAGTTTTTCCACGGTTAAAATGAAATGCTGAACTTTAGTTACCCTAGCTACAATATATACACATATCAGTGGAACACAATGTTCTAGTGATATATTTACAATTTTTAAGCTGACAGCCCGAGCCCTGCCCATTCTCCTCGTTATCTGACCTGTCCCCATTCCCAATTCAATCACATAATTGGGGTTCCATTGTATATGTTTTTATTTTTCACAAAATGTAAAAACTAATGATTCTCTTTAAAAATGCAGATTCTACGTTTTTCTGTGGCAAACTGGCAGGGATCCTAGAGATCTACCGCACCGCATTAAGAAGTTGAATTTTGACAGCTTATGACATCCCAGGTTGTTTGTTTGTTTTTTTACAAATAAGTCTCTACCCTTTAGACTTTGTCTATGCTAGGAAAGTTAGTACCCATATTTCAGCCATTGCCACAGATGGCACTGGTGATAAAAGTGTAAGTGATACCAAGGATAGAGCTCAGGAGTTTTTAACCACCGTCTTGAAAATCTGTTAAAATAGGTTTTCATGATACCGTGGTGAGCCCTTTCTATATTAATGGCTTAACATAAGCACCAATCCAGTTGTATCATTGCCACTAGTTGCTATAATGTAAGTTTTGCATTATGTTCAATGTTTCCAGTGTAGCTGCAATGTTTGCAAACAACTCTTTCTCAAAATTTCCTATTGTGACACTTCCTCCAGTGGGAACATTGGGATAGTCAAGGCTCCAAGCAGCCATGGGTGTTTCAGCTTGTCAGCTAAACCTGTTTAAAACATGACATATTGGCAAAAATATGAGCTGCGGACAGTGCCTTGTCTACACTTGGACTCCCATTAGTGGAGCTGCACCGGTGTTACCAATGATAGAAAGCTTTTCAGTAAGATGGTTAGTGTAGACAAGGACCCTTGTCCTTGTCCTAGTCGGCAATCAGCCTGAAATACAAGATCCGAAGTGAGAATGACCTTTGTTCATAATAATTTAGATAAGTATTTCACTGATGATCAAAACAGGTAAAACAGGAAATGGATGATTATATTCTGAAGATCTGCACAATCTAATTTTGCTTTCACAGGAAAGTGAAATGGGTTGTGGGTGGTTCTTGGGAGAGTACCAGTGCTCCCATCTTCTCAAAAGTGGGGAAAGGGAGGAACTGTATAGGTCCCTTATACAAGAGTTGTAAGAGTAGCAGTCCACAGTTGAAGAGGTGCTGAATCAAATATACTTTAAATGTTAACCATATACATTTACCCTTTTAAAATGCCTAAAATAGTAGGTATTCCAAAAAACTATTTTTATTTTTTCTGGCAAGAACACAGTCATATGTATTTCCACCTTATGCAACAGAAAGCTTGTATGCATAAAATTACAAGAGAGGTTCTACAGGTAGAATTGAGCGGGGGGAAAGCAATGATACTCTTCTTCCAAGCTCTACCCATATGAGATGTCTAAACTGAGACACTACTCAGTGTAGATCAGGGGTCGGCAACCTTCGGCACGCAGCCCATCAGCGTAATCCGGTGGCGGGCCGCAAGGCATTTTATGTTGACCATATGCAGGTATGTCCCCCTGCAGCTCCAGCACGGCCCGCCACTTCCTGCAGCTCCCATTGGCCAGGAATGGCAAACCGCGGCCACTGGGAGCTGTGGGGGGTCGTGCCTGCGGAAAGTCAACGTAAACAAAATGTCTCGCGGCCTGCCACCAGATTACCCTGATGGGTTGCGTGCCAAAGGTTGCTAACTCCTGGTGCAGGTATTAAAAAACGGATCCTGCATGCTCTGTGGAGACAATGCTGGACTCCTCAGCATGGGTTCAGATACATCGCTGGACTTCGTAGCTTTTTCCCTCCCTCTTACATGCTTTGATCATTAGTGAAATGTAACCTATGACATTAAATGACATTAAAACTGTAACCATTAGGCATCTGAGTTAACACCCTTTAAGATGAACAGGGTAGCTCACATTTGATCTTTTATTTCAGGCCCCATGTAAACTAAGGCAGCTATCACAGCAGAGGCTCATACTCTATTCACATGTTGATGGTTTTCTTTACAAACAAAAAAGGGCTGGAGACTTTCTTTTATGCAAGTTGACATTTTGTAGCACAAGATGGCCACCTAAAAAAATGCTAGCTTGCCAAGGTGCTCTATGCCTAATTTGAGCGCTAAAAGCTGCAGTAGCTCAGAAGAGGGTACAGCAGCCATAGCAGTGTGATCACTAAAAAGGTTGCAAGAGGACTGTGGAACTGCAAGAGGGCCCATTACAACCTCACAGCTATAATTCATAGAATCATAGAATATCAGGGTTGGAGGGGACCTCAGGAGGTCATCTAGTCCAACCCCCTGCTCAAAGCAGGACCAATCCCCAATTAAATCATCCCAGCCAGGGCTTTGTCAAGCCAGACCTTAAAAACTTCTAAGGAAGGAGATTCCACCACCTCCCTAGGTAACGCATTTCAGTGTTTCACCACCCTCCTAGTGAAAAAGTTTTTCCTAATATCCAACCTAAATCTCCCCCACTGCAACTTGAGACCATTACTCCAGTTTGTTGTCCTAACCCACTCAGAGGCAGACAACATGGTGGTAAAAAAAACACTTTAGTCCTGTCTAAATTACAGCTTCTAACAGGGAGAATTACATCTAAACTGTCCAGCATAGATGAAGCCAAAAGGTGCAGTGATTCAGTGCAGGGTACAAAAGTGGGACCCTGACTCCAATTAAGTACAACTGGAATAGTGCTGGCATTATTTGCGGATTGTTGCAAATACTTATGTGTGGACAGAAGGTATGTTACAATCGCAGCAAGTGCTGTTTTTCTAGTGCAGAGTTAACTTCTGGGAGGGTTTTCAAAGGTAAGAAAATCTCTGTGCGGTTGTGAAGAGAAGGGCTAGAGAGAAATGAAACTACTGCATCTATTTTTGGAGGGGTGGGAGGAGTTATCTGAACAGATCATCTGACCTGTTTTAGATTCACACAGCATTGTTAGTCATGGTTTGCTGTTTCTCAAATCCCCATCATACTTCACCTGAATGATGAGAGGAAAGCCTTTCAATACCATCTTTCTTCCTCCCTGGCCTACAACACGTCAGAGAGACCTGCATAAACTACTTCCATAATAAAATTAAATACCAGAAATCAGCCTGATCTCTGCATTATTACAAACTTAGTCAGTGATGGGCAGCACAGTCTTAAAAAACTAACCTTTTGTACGGACTTTCATTCTACACCAGCCAGAGCAGCTAGACCCAATTTTTTAACAAGGCAACTTTGAAAGTGGTAAATGGGAAAGGTATTGAACATCTTGGATTTTTCATTTTCTCATTTTTAAATGCTCTTTGGTCTTAAGAAGAAGGAGGGTGTCATTTGATAGTTAGCTGAACTGCAACAGATTAACATTTAGTGAGCTGAGCGAAAACTCTGAATTCTCTAAGGATACCAATATCTGTAAGCTCTTCACGGTTTTGTCCTTATTGTTAGAAAATAAACTGTCTTCCTGGACTGCAACTGAAACACAACTTCCCAAAGGTAACTGACCCAAGTGATGATAAATTGGCCTCAGGTCCCATGATCTGTGACTAGAATAACTAGAGCATACAGTGCTCATAGATGACATTTACAATTCAGTAGACATGTCTTTGGTTGTTTTTATTTCTAATACTCCCTGTTCCCTCCATATGAACTGGATTCTGCTTCCAACATAGGATTTTTTACTAATCTTCTCATCCTCTTTGAAGAGAGACAAATAAACGTTAACAGATTATCTGTATAAAATCACTACAGTTACCCTTTGTAGATATTACAAGTTACATGCCAAATGCAAAGAAGATGCCGACAAATGCTGTAACCCCTGTCCCTATTCATTCTGATCTCAAAATACTGCATAATCCTCAAAAACAGCAGAAAAAGCCACCAGCAAATTTCAAATACCCCCCCCCACCAACTCTGGGCTGAGAACAGGAATTAGACTCAGCTGAAAACACTGTTTTTTTGTTTCTGAAAGTTTTACGCCCTACAACCTCTGCCTTAACTATAAACACATTCTGGCCAAAAGAAATAAAAATTATACTGCCTGACAAAGAAAGTGCAATTTACAGGAGCCCCTTGCAAACCTCGAGCATAAGGTCCCATTCTGCCTCTAGAGGACCACACAAGGGAGAGCACAGACTGGCGTATTTGGTACATAGGAATTGCCAGATTGTCTCAGAACAGTGGTCCATCTAGTCCAGTTTATGCCTCTAACAGTGGACTGTATCAATAGCTTCAGAAGAAGGTCCAAGAAACCCTTCAGGGGGCAGCTGTAGAAGAGCCTGCCTACAGGAAAGGCTGCTACTTAACCCTCATTAATTAGAGCAGTGGTTTTCAAACTTTTTTTCTGGCGACCCAGTTGAAGAAAATTGTTGATAACAGCGACCCAACGGAGCTGGGGATGAGGGGTGTGGGAGGGGCTCAGGGCTGGGGCCGAGAGTTGGGGTGCGGGAGTGAAGGCTTCAGGGTGGGGCCGGGGATGAGGGATTTGGGGAGTAGGAGGGGGTAACGGCTATGGGCTGGGGGTGCAGGCCCTGGGGTGGGGCCAGGGATGAGGGGTTTGGGGTGCAGGAGCAGGCTCCAGGTTTGTGGGGCTCAGGGCTGGGATTGCGGCGTGGGAGGGTCAGGACTCTGGGCTAGGGGTGTAGGCTCTGGGGTGGGGCCAGGGATGAGGGGTTTGGCGTGCAGGAGGGAGCTCTATGTTTGTGGGGCTCAGGGCTAGGGATTGGGGCGCAGGGTTGGGGCATGGGCTTACCTCAGACAGCTCCTGGGCAGCGGTGCAGTGGGGGTGCTAAGGCAGGCTTCCTGCCTGTCTTGGCACTGTGGACCACGCTGCGCCCCAGAAGCAGCCACCAGCAGGTCTGGCTCCTAGGCGGAGGTACACAAGCAGCTCTGCAAGGCTCTCACCCGCAGGTACCGCCCTCTCCCCCAGTTTCTATTGACTGGTTCCCAACTAATGGGAGTGGGGAGCTGGTGCTCAGGCTGGGGGCAATGCGCGGAGCACTGTGGCCTCCCCGCCTAGGAGCCAGACCTGCTGCTGGCCACTTCTGGGACACAGTGCAGTGTTGGACCAGGTAGGAACTAGCCTGCCTTAGCCGGGCAGCACCGCTGATGGGACTTTTAACGGCCCTGTCGGCAGTGCTGACCAGAGCCGCTGCGACCCAGTGCCTTACATTCTATGACCCAGTACTAGGTCGCGACCCGCAGTTTGAAAACCACTGCATTAGAGGTTAGCTTATGCCCTGAAACATGAGAGTTTATATCCTTTCAAAAACTTGAAGTTGTGACCCGGGATGTTTTTATTTTCCATACAAATATACAATCCCATTTTAAATTCTGATAATTTCTTGGGTGCATGTGGAGGTGAATAGAGGGAGGAGTACTTTCTCCTTTTCCCTACTGGTGACCTGCAGTGGTCTACAGAAAAAGGAATCATTCCTACATGCTTCCTAAGATGTGCAGAAATTTATTCCTGCCCCTCCAGCCCTCTGGTTTTGGGAGTGGAAGGAGAAGTTGGTGTACCAGTACGCATTGGAAATGGCACTAAAAGGGCCTGATCTGCATGGTATGTGTCTAAGGCAGGGGTGGGCAATAATTTTTGCAGGGCTTACCACTCCATGAATTTTGGTAAGTCATCACGGGCCTGCACATTTCTACTATATTAATGGAGGGGGTGCGAGGTCTGGGAGGGAGTTTGGGTGCAGGAAGGAGCGCCAGGCTGGTGCAGAGTGTTGGGGTGCAGGAGAGGGTAAGGGGTGTGGGCTCTGGGAGGGAGTTTGGTACAGGAGGGGGCTCCAGCCTGGGGATTGGGGTGCAGGGTCTGGGAGTTTGGGTGCAGGAGGGGGTTTTGACCTGGGGCAGGGGGTTGGGGTGCGGGAGGGGGTGCGAGGTGCAGGCTCTGGCTGCAGGGCCATCATTAGGCATACGCAGCAGCATAGTGCACTATGAAATTTGGGGCCCCAAATTTCATGGTGTCCTAGGCAGCTGTGTGCTGCATACGCGGCAGCACCAGACCTGCGACCAGCCCTATCCCTCGGCCAGCCCCGCGCAGGCTGTGCCCACTGCAAGGCGCAGGGCCGTCCCTAGGGGGGTGTGGGGCCCTGGACAACTCCCTCTGCCCTGCCTCTTACCCTTCCCCCCTGCTCTACCCCCGGCCCGCCCCCATTCCACCTCTTCCCCCACCAACCCGCACTCACCGGCAGCAGCGGGAAGCGGAGCAACCTGGTCACAGCCCGCTCCCAGCCGCAGTGCTCCGCTTCCCGCCACCGGTGAGTACGGAGAAAGGATCGCCCCCCGCACTCACCAGCAGCGGGAAGCAGAGCGACGCAGCCCCAGCCCACTCCGCTTCCCTTGTCCCAGCCCCAGCCATGTCGCTCAGGTTGGGGAAAGGACTTCCCCCGGCTCTCACCGTGCCTGGAACCCCAGGGGTTCACGAACCACAGTTTGGGAACAACTAGTCTAAGGTTTCAGAGTGGTAGCCATGTCAGTCTGTATCAGGAAAAAAAAATGAGGAGTACTTGTGGCACCTTAGAGACTAACAAAAATATTTGAGCATAAGCTTTCGTGGGCTAAAACCACTTAATCGGATGCATGCAGTGGAAAATACAGTAGGAAGATATATATACACAGAGAACATGAAAAAATGGGTGTTGCCATACTGTTAGGGAAAAAGGGTTCCCCTCCCGTCTAGGGTTAGGAGGGTAGCCTTCCCTGGACTTCTGTATTAGCCAAACAAAACACAGAGTCTTGGCTCTTTGATAAAGTGAGGCACTTTATTGCTAGCAAATACGACAGCTGAAGGGCTCACCAATTCCTTTTCAGAGGAAAATGGTGAAGCCCCGAACAAAGAACAGGGATGAGCTTTTATAGCTTGGTTCAACATACATTGTGATATCTCTTCCAGTTCGAACCGGTTAACCCAGTCTGTTTGAAGTTCTGGGGTAGGTAAGAGCATGGAGGCTTATCTGTATAAGGAATTCTCTCCCCAAAAGCAGGGAGTGCAGGTTACACACAGTTCACATTCTTTCTATCCATAAACAAAGTAGAAAGGACAGATAAGCATAGAAAAAAGACAGCAGCGTAGCTTTACATGATTATAGGGTCGCTTTCTGGGTTTTTTTCCCTATCAATACCAACTGTAACAAGACCAATTAATTAAGGTGCGCTATTATCAGTAGGAGAAAAACTGCAGGAGATTTACAGTATCACACTCCTCTACTGTGCACTTTAGGAAGTGCAGGGGAAGGTAGCACAGGCACTGTGGACCTTAGAAGATCCACATCTCATTAATGCACCTGTCCTGTTGATCTTCTAGAAGCTGTGCCAGTAACTCTTGGAAAGTCACTCACAATGCAGCAGCAAATACACTGCACTTGTGCACTCAAAACCACATGGCACCCTACTAACCACTGGTGCAGTTATAGTGGTGTAAGTTGCAACAGCACAGTTCTCTAGTGAGTAAGCACCAAATGAAAGTTATAATTTTAATGAATCACTCCTGCAAGAAACTAACTGGGTACCTCTGCATTCAGAAGCAGTAGAATTTCCTACCAAAGCTTATTCCAAACCGTCTTTCCCATCTGCTGATGAGAAGTTGGTTCCAACTGCCCCCAACCAATTTCTTCACTTTTTCCTTACTCCTATTGTCCTTCGTGCTTTGCTCTTTCCTTCCCTCCCCAATCACTCTCACATTCCTCTCTTCAGTGTCTCTACTCCTTTCTTTCATCCTTCTGATCAGAGAATCCCCATCTAAGAGAGAACCACTTACTAAATAAGTAAATAAATCAAAAACAACAATCCCCAGCCAAACTGGGGGCGAGAAGATCATGAAATGAACATGACATTTTCAAACCATCTCATTGTTCATTCTCCTTGAGGCCTCCTCCTCCTCTCTCTCTTTCTTCCTGTTTAAACTTCAACATCTTTGGGGCAGGGAATTCCTCTTATGGGTTTGTATACAGCCTAACATAATGGCCCCCAGTCTTGGTTGGGGCCATTAGGTGCAACCATAATACAAAATAATAAAAAATAAGATTCTATTTATTCTCTCGGTGATAACACTGGCACACAAAAGGAGCCTGATGTGCCACTCTGCTACACTACTTTTATGCTGGTATGACACCACTGATTTCAATGGCGTTACATAGGCATACAAATGGTGTAAAAGTGGAGACTCAGGCCTCAGAGGTGCATGGTGCAAACGGCTTTTCCTCCTCAGAGTACTTACTTGAGGGCAGGCCACCTTAGCTTTTAAAACCAGATGAAAGTCATGGACATTGATTGACCCAGATCCCTAAAGGTAATTAGGCTCCTAACTTCCATTGATTTCAGTGGAAGTTGGGCACCCACATATCTTTATGAATCTGGGTCATTCAAACTAACTAGCACACGCCTACTCTGTTAAGCAGTCAATTATTCTTAATCAGGACTTTCTGTAATTCTCACAGTTTATACATTCCCAGGAGGCACTTACATATGTTGAATAATATCCTATGTTTCTTACACAATTTATTTTAGATTAGTTTATAAGTTCTCTGCAAGTAAGAAATAGAAGAGGTGGGAAGAGTGATTGTTTCAGGAAAAGGTGCAGAGCTGTATGAATAAAAGGACCAAACACTTTGAGACAGTCTGTACAAGTGTACAATTGTATGGTAGAAGGCCAAGGACATTATCTAAGGCTGAAAGGTTGTAATACTGTAACTAAATTACCCATTACAAAGCTAACTAGAATTAGTATTAGTGGAAGTGTTTAGGCAATATTTACACACACCACTTTAACCAAAAGTTGGATTTTAAATGTATTTAGTTAAACCAATGCAAACCCCTTTGTGTACATTATTAAGGGCACAGGTAGAGCCCTTACTGATATAGCCTAAATTGATCCACGCCATTTTTAAACTGCTTTAAGAGTGCCCATATAGGGTTTTGCATCAGTTAAACTAAATTGATTTAAAAACATCTTTAGTTAAATTGGTCCAAGTTTGTGTGTAGACAAGTCCTTTGAATAATGGCACAAACAATTATTTGGATGTCCCCGATGCAGAATGTTGTACTTTGATAATGCATAACACAAGGAAGACTGCTGGGAACCAAACCATTTAACAATGGTCTATCTGCAGAAGCAAGCTTTGATGGCTTTTTTATAAGAGTGCCATAAGGACTGTTAGAGAGACATGATGAGTGAGATAAATGTGACATTCTATACCTTGGGGGAGTGTCCTGTAACCCCCATATTCCTCATCTGTATATAACTGTGATATTACATTAAAGCATGCCTTGTAAGGTATCAGGGGAAAGGTTATGGTCTGCTGAAAGACACTGTTCTATCTAAATATGTGTATCATCAATGCATATGAAATTATAAGAATTGTGTTGTACAGTTTTCACTAAAATATGGTGTGGGTTTGGGAGGCACTCAGATACTCGCCCTACAGTGACAATGACAAGGGAGGTAACCAACACCTGGGTGGGTGCTGTTGAACAGACATCACCAGCAACTGTCCAGCAAGGGAGCTACAATGCAATGACTCACGTGATTAGGGCCACACCAGGGTAACTGCTCAACCTTGCCTGGGGACTCAGCAATGCCCACCAGGTATGCCTGGCCTTGTGTTCTCCAAGCACATGGACTAAGAGTATAAAACAGGACATGGGGGCCCATGATTCGCCTTTCGCCTGCCCCCACCTATGCTGCAAGCCACAAGGACACTGAGAAGATTTAAGACTCCTCTCCAAGAGGAGATTGGCCCAGGTTTCAAGCGTGAAATCTGTGTACTATGAACTGCAATATCCAGTGGGGTGAGAAAACCGCTTAATGTAGATGTTGGCCAGTCTAATAGGGTTGAGAGTTTAGACTGCATGCTTATATTTTCTTTCTTTTGGTAACTAACTCTGACTTTTTGCTTATAACTTATAATCACTTAAAATCTATCTTTTGTAGCCAATAAATTTATTTTACTGTTTATCTTTACCAGTGAGTTTGTATGAAGTGTGTGGCAAAACTGCTCAGGTTTGCAAAGGTTGGTGTATATCCACTTTCCATTGATGAAGTGGTGAACCAATTAATAAATCTGCATTGCTCGTCTTGAGCAGTACAAGACGGTATATTCCTGAGGTGCAAGGCTGGAAGCTGGGGGGATTTGGCTAGTGCCTTTCCCGGTCTGATTCATGAGTGGCTCTGGGAGGATTCATGCAATATAGCTGGGTGTGAAGCTCCACATGCGGTTGTGCTGAGTAATAATAGCATCTGGAGGGGTTTGCTGCTTGTCACTAGCAAAGCATTGTGAGAGACAGCCCAGGCTGGAAGGTTTAGGGGGCACAGTGGTCCCATAGTCCCAGGCTGCACCCCAGGGAACCCATCACAATAATATCTTTTATTGGACCAACTTCTGTTGGTGAGAGAGACAAGCTTTTGAGCTTACACAGATCTTTTCTTCAGGTCTGGGAAACTTAGAGCATCACAGCTAATATAAGGTGAAACAGATTGTTTAGCATCTGTTCCACCCTACACTCTTGAGTAAATTTCCCAGACCTAAAGAAAAACTCTGTGTAAGCTTAAGGGCTTGTCTCTGTCACCAAAAGAAGTTGGTCCAATAAAAGATATTACCTCACCCACTGTGTCTTTAATAACCTGGGACACACACGGCTACAATGACACTGCATATAGTGATTATTAGACAGTTTGCAACTTTATACAGCAAGAATTAAACATTATCTTTAGTGAATAAGTTGTATGGGGCAGGGATTTTGTCTTCATCCTTGTTATAAAGCTCCCAGTACTCTGTTAGCACCATACTAGTACTAATTTAAAATAAGGGCCCCATGAAAGTGAAATTTCACTCTGTAAATATTTAAAATAATTAAAAGACAGAATATGTCACTTTTAATTTTCTTTGTTTTTAATAATATTGGGTGGGGGGTCCTTAAAGAAGCTGCAATAGTGTACTAATTATCAGTGGTGAAACTGCTAGTATGCAGCACCTAGATTCCACAGTGATTTGCACAGGTTGTAAATATAAATAGATACATTGTGTGCTTACCATAAGAAATGGTGTGTGTGTGTCTGTCAGCGTTTTATATAACACCTGAGAATAAAAAGGAAATGCAGCAACCATTTTTTTAACCATGAGACCTCATTGAAGAGTGGCCTAAAAAGCAAGATTGAGATTTAGAGGAAAGAGAGGGGGAGCAGGTTGTATTCCTGAGAAACCCACATATTCACCTGCTGTTTTCCCCTCATCATTTGCTCTGTAGGCAAGTCCTGAGGTCTTAAAAGTAATTGCTAAAATTTCCTTTATTTAAAATGTCGCTCATTAAGAAAGTCAGGAGAACATTTTTGTTGGTGACCCAGGGGATCAACAGCTATCCTATTATGCAGCCACAGACTCCAGTATATGGTACATTGTGCACCAGACAATAACACTGAGTAGGCATCAGAGTAGCAGCTGTGTTAGTCTGTATCTGCAAAAAGAAAAGGAGTACTTGTGGCACCTTAGAGACTAACAAATTTATTTGAGCATAAGCTTTCGTGAGCTAAAGCTCACTTCATCGGATGCATGCAGTAGAAAATACAGTGGGAAGATTTTATATACACAGAGAACATGAAACAATGGGTGTTACCATACACACTGTAACAAGAGTGATCAGGTAAGGTAAGCTATTACCAGCATGGGCGGGTGGGGGGGGACGATCTTTGGTAGTGATAATCAAGGTGGGCCATTTCCAGCAGTTGACAAGAACGTGTGAGGAAGAGTGTGTGTGTGTGTGGGGCAAATAAACATGGGGAAATAGTTTTACTTTGTGTAATGACCCATCCACTCCCAGTCTTTATTCAAGCCTAAGTTAATTGTGTCCAGTTTTCAAATTAATTCCAATTCAGCAGTCTCTCATTGGAGTCTGTTTTTGAAGTTTTTTTGTTGAAGAATTGCCACTTTTAGGTCTGTAATCAAGTGACCAAAGAGATTGAAGTGTTCTCCGACTGGTTTTTGAATGTTATAATTCTTGACGTCCATTTATTCTTTTACGTAGAGACTGTCCAGTTTGGCCAATGTACATGGCAGAGGGGCATTGCTGGCACATGATGGCATAGATCACATTGGTAGATGTGCAGGTGAACGAGCCTCTGATAATGTGGCTGATGTGATTAGGCCCTATGATGGTGTCCCCTGAATAGATATGTGGACACAGTTGGCAATGGGCTTTGTTGCAAGGATAGGTTCCTGGGTTAGTGTTTTTGTTGTGTGGTGTGTGGTTGCTGGTGAGTATTTGCTTCAGGTTGGGGGGCTGTCTGTAAGCAAGGACTGGCTTGTCTCCCAAGATCTGTGAGAGTGATGGGTCATCCTTCAGGATAGGTTGTAAATCCTTGATGATGCGTTGGAGAGGTTTTACTGGGAGTGGATGTATCATTACACAAAGTAAAACTACTTCCGCATGTTTATTCCCCCACCCCACCCCGCAACTGTTCTTGTCAACTGCTGGAAATGGCCCACCTTGATTATCACTACAAAAGGTTCCCCCTCCATCCCCCCCCCGCTGGTAATAGCTCACCTTACCTGATCACTCTCTTAGAGTGTGTATGGTAACACCCATTGTTTCATGTTCTCTCTGTATATAAAATCTCCCCACTGTGTTTTCTACTGCATGCATCCTATGAAGTGAACTTTAGCTCACGAAAGCTTATGCTCAAATAAATTTGTTAGTCTCTAAGGTGCCACAAGTACTCCTTTTCTTTTTACTGAGTAGGCACAATTTCAGCCTATTTTACACTTGAGCTGTAGCGCACGAAAGCTTATGCTCAAATAAATTGGTTAGTCTCTAAGGTGCCACAAGTACTCCTTTTCTTTTTGCAAATACAGACTAACACGGCTGTTACTCTGAAACCTGTCACTAAATGAATTAAACAGCTTCTTAAAACACAATGTGTCCCTGCCCCCAAAGCAGGGCCCCTCATTCCCAGGGCTACAGCCTCAAAGCATCTCTCCAGACCCACACAATTAACAGACTGATCTGAGCAGAAGGTATTTCAGCCTGATAAGAAACAGAGGGGTTGGGGAGACTGGCAACCTGGCTGTTCCAGAGTGAGGAAGGAGAGTATATGAGATGGGGAGCCGCTCTCTTCAGTTCTGGGGACACTGCTTAGATTCCCCCAGAACCGCCCTGCCCGCATCCAGGTACATAGTGCAGAAAAAATGTTCCATCTATCCAGCTTCGTCTAAGAGCTAGAACCTGCTTCTGGACCGGGAGCTGTGTTGCTGCGGCAGCCCCCTCGGAGCAGTCTCTCCCCCCAGGGAATCGTGAACAAAGGCTCCAGCCAGAGGCCGGGGCGCTGCCTGGCCCGGAATAGACATCACGTCATCCCGCTCGAAGCCATTAGGCAGCAGCGGCTCCATAGCTGCAGCTGCAGCTCAGGCTCCCCGCACCTGCTCCTCCACAACTCCTGGGGATGGAGATCAGGCCGAAAGGCAGCGCCAGCTTCAGTCCCAGCCTCCCTCGCTAGCTATCTCAGTGCTGATGCTGTGCCCCGAAGCGGAGAGAGACCCTGACCCACTCCTCCCCACCACAGCCGTAGGGAGACAGCTCCCTTCACTGCATTCTACCCACCCAAAACGGGGAGCAAAGGGGCCCCTAACCACTGCAACCCGCCCCGACAGGGAGTAACAAGAACTCTGCCCACAGCACCCCGTCCGATGGGAGGGCAGCAGGGACTCGCCCCCGCCCCGTTTTCCTATTCCCACACGCGGAGTCTACATTCTCGGTATCTGGCAGAGCGTTTCGCAGCATCTTTGCCCCTCGCATCGGCCTGGGCGAGTCCCTGGCACCGACCCAGACTGCCGGAGGTGGACACTGATCGTGTTGCTCTAGAGGGGAGGTTAAGACCTAGGCATGCTGAGAGGGGTGCTATTGCTGGGTATGGCCCGGTATACGGAATGAGGAAAGTGGTGGACACGGCTCAATCGCGATTGGCAGGGGGGTGGCGCTGGGCACGGCCGCTGGGATGCACGGGCATGTCACTGGGCACGGCACAGTCTCGATGGGGCTGGGAGGGCACGGCACGACACGGTCTCGATGGGGGAGGGGAGGCGCTGGGCACGGCCTGGTCTCGACAGGAGCTGGGTAGGACCCGGTGACCTAGCTCCACTCACCTAAACCGGGTCGGACACTGGCGATCTCAGCCATGGTGCAGATGAACGGATGCAGTCGGGGTGCGGGATCCTGTTCGCTGGGCTCCCGCGGTACCGGCCTCCGCCCTGAGGATGCTCCGAGCCTGGGATGCAGAAGCTGCCGACTGGCCCTGATGCAGCACAGTCTCCGCCCACAAAGACCGATCTGGGGATTAGGCTCCGCCCCTCTCCAATGTCACCCGAAGAGGAAACTCCGCCCAAACGCCGACGCCACCACCGGACAGTGACGGGGTGGGCAGTGGATTCGCTTACCCTACAGTACCCACATTGGCAGCAGGCGGGCGTATCCAGCACTAGGGTTGCGAGGTGGAGGAGTGTATTCCACCGGCAAGCGGGGCAGGGAGACAGGGTATCCCACACTGGGTGTACAGCCGGCGCAGGGCTTGGGAGGTGGTCTACCCCACACTGGGGTGGCGCTGTTTATATACTGCAGTAGGGCTGGAGGGGGTAGGGAGTTGGTTTATCCCACATTAGGGTGGTGGTCTGTGCATCCAGGGCGCGCTTCTGCGCTGGGCTAAGGAAGCGGTGCATCCCTCCCTGTGTGTTATCTTGCACGGGGTGTTGTAAGGGTATATCTTTCTCGCGGAGCTGGAAGGGGACATGTCCCAAACCGGATCATTCCAGTTGCAGCAAACTGAGGGCAATGACCCTACTACGCAATGAATCCGATCTAACAGCCAAAGAGAGAGTGGGCGGGTGGAGGGTGTGTGTATGCGAAAGAGACCTCAAGAGATCGAGGACTTAAGACAAAGTGAAGAAGGGTTAGGTCAGCGCACTGGCCTGGGCTTTGGGAGAGGCCTGCTCCGCTCCAGGCTCCCGCTGTGTGAGTTCGGGCAAGACAGTCGCTCGGTGACGCAGAGGCTGTAAGGGCCAATTCACCGTCGCCTGCGAGCCGCACCCGAGCAGGCTCCCAAAAGCCTCTTGGGTGTAACGCACACGGCCTGCCCGAGGCAGATGTTCCAGCCTCTGATTCCGGCTCTCTGGATTCCGGCCTGTTCTGTTCACACACGACGCACGCGTGGGGCAGAGGGACTAAGTCTCCGCAGGAGACGCTCCCATAGCGGCGCAGAGACGGAAAACAACAAACATGGCGGCCCCTCAGCTCTGCCCCCTAGGAAGGGGGCGGGGCCCCACCGTCTCTTCACCAAACTAACATGGCGGGGGTCTCAGATACGTACCCAAGAACCAGGGCAGCGACCCCAGCTCGCTCTGTAGCACTTGTGGCGGCTCCCCTTTTCTCCCCCTCCCCCATAAAGTTGGCGGTCATACTTTCGCCCCCGCCCCTATGCCCGGCACAATCATGGCAGCGCCCCACTTACCTTCCGCCCGGAACCATGGCGGCTCGTTTTCCTTTGCTCCCAAACAAACATGGCGGTGCCGGCGCGCGCTGCTCTCCACACGGGAGCCCGGACGTAATTTCCGTTTCCCGTTGGAGGAAGCGGCGGCAAGCGGGACGGGAAGATGGGGCTGAAGAGTCTGGTCGGCGTGGGGCTTACGGCTTCCCGGTTCGTGGCCTTGTGGGACGCTCAGATTCCTGCTCTTGTAAACCGGGCGCACCGCCAGGCGGGCTCCTGGGTCTGACCGCTGAGGCCGGGCCGTCCGGGAGGGGTTGTCGTGGGTTTAGCTAGGGGGGAGGGCCCGGTCTCTGCTGTGGTAAGAAATTGCTCTTGTCCTTTTAGGGTGGAGCTGGGGGATTGGTAGCAGAATGTCGCACTCGTTGAAGATGTTGCCCTGCAAGAAGAGAAGAGCTGTTGCTGTGGAGCCCCAGAGTCCTTCCGTCGACTTGAGCTATCACAAGGAGGGTGTAGCTCTCCTCTCAGATGCAGAGTCTGTTAAACTGGAGTCTTCTAATGCTAGTCACGCTGAGGAGCTCAGAGACTCTGTATCAAAGCACTGGCTAGTGAGCAAAATCACAGATACTCAGCCTGTGTCAGCTGCCGACAAGCCTGGTGCACAGCCTGCATGTTCTGCAAGCACTACTGTCACACTGGATGAGGATTTGCCCTTTTTGGAAGCCACTGATGGTGGAGCCTTTAAGGGAAACGTAATCCCAGGAAAAGGGACCTCCGAGGCATGTAGCCAAAGGGCTTGGAAAGAACCAGTGGACAATTTCCTGAGGAGTGGGAAAAGAATCACAGTGAAGCATAGATCAGATCTCAGTCAGGACAGTGGTGAAGGTCAACAGAACACAAAAGAAACTGCGTCCGCAACTGAATTTCTTGAGCAGGGTAAGGATCAAGAATTCACTGCAGAAGGTAAATTAATTTGATATGGCTTGCTTGCTGCTGTCATTATTTACACAGCAGCATAAGCACACGAGGTATTTTACAAACAAAAAGGGATTAGGTCTCTGCTTCATAGAATGTTGGGTCTGATTTTCAGCCCTGCTGAAATATAAACTCTTGAATTTAAGCTGTTGTTACAGGCGTGTGGTGGTCCACATGCTTTGTGAGTTCTTGGAGTGGTGGTGTTTGTCAGGAAGAAGACTATAATTTAGCTCTTAGAGCCACTTTCTTGTTTTGTCCAGGCAGAAAATCTTCAGAAGAAAGACCAAAAAAACAAAGAATTAGAAACTCAGAGAGAATAAGATATTATTTAATAAAATTGAAAGGACAACACATTTAAAATATGAAAGGAAATAACTGTTTCACACAACATTTAATCCAGGGAATTTATTGACATTAGATATTATTGCAGTCCAGAGTTTATGGGGATAAGAACATCCAGAGTTATATTCGGTACAATAAACAGTTTCTTTTAGAAGGGATATAAACAATGGTGCTTTAGGCGTAAGCCAGCCATCTACTGAGGGATTAGGAAGAAACTTCTTGTTTGGGCAGGTTATTCCATTACAGGAGTTCTTGCATCTGCTTCTGAAACATGGGTATCTGCCATTGTTGGAGACAGGATACTGGACTAGAGTAAGCATTACTTTATTCTGATAGGTTTCAGAGTAGCAGCCGTGTTAGTCTGTATCTGCAAAAAGAAAAGGAGTACTTGTGGCACCTTAGAGACGAACAAATTTATTTGAGCATAAGCTTTTGTGAGCTACAGCTCACTTCATCGGATGCATAGAATGGAACATATAGTAAGAAGAGACACACGCACACAGAGAGAGAAGGTGGAAGTTGTCATACAAACTGTAAGAGGCTATAACCTGCTGAGTTATTACACATATTGAATCTATTTCCCTATGTTAAGTATCCTCACACCTTCTTGTCAACTCCCTAAATGGGACATCTTGATTATCACTACAAAAGTTTTTTTTTTCTCCTCCTGATAATAGCTCATCCTAATTAATTAGCCTCTTACAGTTTGTATGGCAACTTCCACCTTCTGTGTGTGTGTGTATCTATCTGTCTATCTGCCTCTTCTTACTATATGTTCCATCCTATGCATCCGATGAAGTGGGCTGTAGCCCACGAAAGCTTATGCTCTAATAAATTTGTTAGTTCTCCAAGGTGCCACAAGTACTCCTGTTCTTTTTGCGATACAGACTAACA
Organism: Lepidochelys olivacea; assembly: GCF_965140295.1. NCBI lineage: Eukaryota > Metazoa > Chordata > Testudines > Cheloniidae > Lepidochelys > Lepidochelys olivacea. The sequence goes on from NC_140434.1 coordinate 128,340, forward strand.
CGGCTGCTACTCTAAACCTATCTTGCACCAGTAAGTTTCATAGGTAATGTACAGTGTAAAATATTTTGTATTGTTTAAGTTTGTCCTTAAAACAAATATCTGCATCTTGAAAGTGCTGTCTAAATATTAGCTAAATAGAGAGACAAGGTGGGTGAGGTAATATTTTTTAGTGGACAAACTTCTGCTGGTGGAGAGACAAGCTTGTATCTCTAATATCCTGGGACCGACATGGCTACAACTACACTGCTTACTAGCTAAGTAATCATCCTTGCATTACTTTTAAAGATTAAAGATTTGGCTAGATATGTGTAAAAACTGATCAAAGTGTAACCAAACGTCCTTTCAGACATTTCATGCTATTGGTGGTCTGTGCGTAAATTGTCAGCCTATATTTTCATTCTCAGAATAGCATTCTTTCACACAGGTGAAAGATTAGGTCCATCTTGTTAGAGCTTGTAATGGGAAGCCACCACAATCTCTAGCAATACCCTCCCTAGGCTGTAATGCAAGTTTATAACTTTATACAGATTTATTACAGCACTTGGGTTTTGTGACATCAAGTGGCAGGAGAAACCTTAGCACCACAGTGTATCATAGGACGCATAAAGAAACTATGATATAAGCAAAATGCTAATTTGTCAGCTTGTTCACACCATCATTTTTTCCTGACACTATATGATTTATTATAAATTTGTTAGTCTCTAAGGTGCCACAAGTACTCCTTTTCTTTATATGACCTATGTATTTAAAGGAGTTTTTGTGATTTCTAATATATCTGAACGCTTGTGATTGAAATCCAGGAGGTAGCAAAAGCACTTATTACTTGTTCAACTTATATGGTGAATGACTTTTTTGAATGACTGGTAGAAGTGATGAGGCAGCATCAGAAGCCTAGGTGATCCATTTTTCTGAAGTTCACAAGCTTTGAATAGTGAATGCATGAGACCTGTATTGTTGTAGGGTTTATGGAATCCCTACTGTATTTGGATCATAGGTTTGTGCAAAAGAGGAAAAGCTAACTGGGGAGAATCCCTGTGAACAAAATGACCCTAATATATACTGTTTGCAGGGAAATCTCCTAAATTGCATACAGAGGTAGAAGTAATTTTGCAGAGACACTCCCATCCAGCTGACAACCACTCGCCAAAACAAGTGGCCCAAGTGAGAAGTTCCTTGCTGCTGCCAATTAAAGCTCCTGCCACGATCAAGTCACTAAAAAACACCAAAATTGGGGAGCAGCTGCAGCAGACTGATGAGGAAACTGAGGACGTTGGGCTGTTTATTCCACTGGGTAAGTGTCATGCAGGAGGAGAACCTGTGACATGGTGTTACGAATTACACCTTGTAGGACACGCACACCAATGCTGCGAATTACACCTTATAGGACATGCACAGTTCGAATCTAGGCTGAGGCACAGAAACAAAGTCCACAATTGCAGAGTTCCCAAAAGACACTAAGTTTATTACGCTCGAGCGTGGTGCCCCCCTGCTAGCCATGGGGGGACCCTAATACAAATTATACAAAGGTTACATACTTTTTAGCAAAGCATGTTGCCCTCGTGCATCGGAAACCTTAGCCAATAAACGAACCCTTGTCTTATCTACCACCTATCCCTGCTTGGTGCATTCCTCATGCTATACCAGTATGTTAATTACACAGCATGGTCCTAAAGCCATGCATCAGTAACCTTTATTATCAGGATGGGAGGCCTCACATCAAGGCCAAGAGACAGGGAGTTAGAGACTGACAAAAAACAGATACTGGGAGTCAAGGCAGGCTGGAGACAAGGAGGAGGATTTTCACAGGGATTCAGTATCTCAGGATCACTCCTCCTGGTGTATGATGTGCTGGCATTTAAACAATGGTGGGCCCCAAACCAAAATGGAGTCACATGTGCTAACTTTTCCTTAACACATGGTGACAGTACAACTAGAAATTCTCTGGAAAGGAAGCACAAAACTGGTGTAGGAATCCAGCCTTTGGGTTCAGCAATTCTGAATGATATATTAAACTTCTGCACTGTAATTCAGTAACTGACTAAGCCTCAGGGGCCCAGTGAGGAGCATGTTCTGAAACAAACTGGAGTTGATCCCTATGGTGGTCTGTCACTTATTGCCCAAACACTGGCATCCTAAGAGAAGAGCTTGGATGCTGCTCTTCTCTTCTCCTGAGTCAGCAATACACTTAGGCTTGATAAGTTTTCTAACCCACTGGTCCTATTGGGATCCAGGATTTTTCTGATTTGCAGCCTGACTGCATGATTGCTTCATGGCAACTCCTTCAGGAGGAGGGAAGGTGGCTAGTATGGCAGCTCTGTAAAGTCACTAGAGCATAAATGTCTAATACCTAGCTTAATGTATATGTGGACTCTGATTAGTTCAGATTCTTCCATATCTTAGTCTTCCATTTGAAAAATGTGTTCCTAGCTCTCGTGGATGTGAAGGATCAGTTCACTCTTGTCTGCCTGAGTCCGCTGTGGATTACGGGTTGTATGTGGTTATAAATTTATGTTGCAGCCCACATACTGTCACTAAGATGGAATCCATCTTTCTCCCGAAGAGTGAGTTTGACGCCTCCTGACCCCCCGCACTAGTTATAACCTGCATAGGAGCCGGTCAAAACACCAGTGTTTTAGTGACTCATGGTTCCTATTCATGATCAGTAGGTGGAAAGCAGATGAGACCTGTTAATGTCTGCTGCATTCTAGCTTTTGAAGAGTCCCACTGTCTGAGTGGGAGGTTGTCTTGTATTTTGAAACTGAATTGTTTATTGGTAATCTGCAGAGGAGCAAGATGGAGATGAAAGTGAGAGGAGGAAGAAGAGGAGGAAGGCAACCAAACGTAAACGTGAAGAGAGAGGCCAAGAAGAGGAGGCGTCCTTGGCTTGTGACATCAAACTAGATGACATGCTTGATCGCACCTTAGAAGATGGAGCGAAACAGCACAACTTGACCGTCGTCAATGTGCGAAATATCCTCCATGTGAGTGGGGTGAAGTGGAGATGTATGTCAGTACTAAGAAAAGGAATAGACTCTGAGTATCTTACTGGCAAAGTGCTGGCTAGGCTGAGGTTAGCCTATAGAATTGTGCAGGATTTTATAAACGGGGTAAGCATAGTAATGATTCACAGACTAGTCTGTCTCCTGTGATGGACTGTAAAACGAGAGCTATCTATTGTTATAGGTGGAATTGATCCAGAACTGGGTCACTTACATTGTCACTCGCAGATGTTAATCTTTTACTTCCTGTAGCATGATCTTTTGCAACTGGTTGTACCACACCTGAGAAGCCCAGGACAAAGGCACAAGCTATTAAGATGGGATGAGAGGACATAGACTGGAAATGCACAAACCTCATATTTTCTGAGAGGACTGGGTTTCTTGGTAAAGGACTTCAGGAATTCTGGTGGGACTGTTAATGGAAATGCAGTGTACATAGTGACAAAGGCCCCCTCCTGTTTTTTTATATTTTTATCCTATCACTCAATTTCCACATGGGAATGAATTGTAGTGGAGAGAAAATCCACATCTGCTTAGCGACCTAGTTCAAAACTTGAGCCAGCTAATTCTGTAGTGAAGCACTTGTCAGATTCCAGTCATCCCTGAACTGAGCCTAGGGAACACCAATGCTGTTTTCAAAATAATAAATTATGCTATTTATTTTAAGCTTTTTCTTTGCATTCTAATAATGTTCCATGCCTGATGGTCACAGGAATTTGTTCTTTGTCCATTCCCTCTATAGTGACAAGTGACTGCCACTGCTTCTGTTTCAGGCATATTCACGTCATTACTATGTAAATGTCAGAAAGCAATAAGTTTACCTTCATCTACAGCCTGGCGCTGATGGGGTCATTTCCTTCCCAGAGCGCCCCATGCTGGCAATCTAGTTACAATATTTGGATTCAGGAGCCAGAGTCTCTGAACTAGTCTTATCTCCTCAACTTTTACTTTCTATAAGCTCTCTTTGTTTTTCAGTTTTGTTTTTTGTGTATCTCTTCTCTAGTAATCATTGTGCTCTGAAATGTAGCATTAAACTTGCCCTGGAGCAGGAGTACAGTGGAATAGATATCATATTCTCAGTCTCACTCGTGTGAATGTATGTTTTAAGATGCAAATTCTCCAGTGCTGCCCCACAGTAGCTTTTTCTCATGTTCTTACAACCACCAAATTACGGGATTTTACATTATGTGAGAAGAACAGAGCTGATGAAACTGATGTGTGTATAGACTGCGCTGTGTTCTCTCCTAATAGCATTGAGAAAGTTTGATAGGTTCATTCTGCAGAATCGTTGCATGTAATGCATGACCTGTACTTTATCATCAGAGGAGCACTTAATATTTTCTTGTCCTCTTTCCACCTCCTACCACATTTCCAAGATTATTTTGAGCTGAGGTCAGACTCTTTCACAACAAAAATAAAAAAGGAGACTTGAAGCCAATTTTTATGTTCCTGCAGGAAGTGATCACAAATGAGCATGTGGTTGCCATGATGAAAGCAGCCATCAGTGAGACAGAAGACATGCCCATGTTTGTGAGTAAAAAGCTTCTCCCTCTCCTTCCTCCCCGCCCCATTGCTATCTATCCATATGCATGGTTCCTTCAGACGCTGCTCTGACTGATGAATCTTGCTAACATTCGGATGTGGGGAGAGAATAGGCTAACAGTAGGATCATGGGAGAACTTGTATTGCAATATGTATAGACAGCTTGAGACACTAACTGCTCTGTTGGAACCTAACTGCTAAAAAGAATCATCATGTATAAGGTTTAGCGCACAGATGTCATGCCCACCATGTCAGAGAGGTGATGTTGTTAGCAACAAGAAACAAAGAAATTTTCCATAAAGAGAGACTGGTGAAAAATGTATATTTAAGAGCGTGCTTTCTTTTTAACTCTTTTAGGAGCCAAAAATGACTCGCTCTAAACTGAAGGAAGTTGTGGAGAAAGGAGTGGTGAGTATGTCATTTGCTTTTTTTTTCCCATTGGTTTGGGAAAGGACAGAAGATGCTTTTCTGGCCTCTAGAGGCAATAGGAACTGTAGACTGAGGATGCTTTTTGTGAACTATTCATAAGCCTAAAAGACGTTACAAGGTGAAGTGTATGCATGTGTCCATATTTGTAGTGATCTTAAATAAGGAAAATAGGGATTCCTTAGAGATTAACAGAAATGTACCAGATCAAAGTTGGAGAGAGTTATGTGGGTAAAGTGCACACAGTGAACTGAGAGTATCTAATATAGGAGAGAATTGTTGCCTGATGCACAAATCTGAGCGGCTTTGAAAGCATATGTTTTAAAGTCTGATGTTACTTGGGTAATTTGGGAAATAGGATCACAAAACACAGATGGTCCTTTGTTTTAACACTATGAAATCTGATGTTACACGGATTATTAATAATCGTTTTATTTTCATTAGGTAATCCCTGCATGGAATATTTCTCCAATTAAGAAGGCTAATGAGATCAAGGTTAGCAACTGAAAGGTGAATCTGTGCTGTTTCCTCTGTCTGCAGAGTCTGTTGCAAGCAGATTTGCGTCTCTATGCAAAAACCTTCAGTGAATATACTCATCTGATTCACTTTGGGCTCACATCTTGGCCTTATGTTTCTCTCTGACTGTCCCTTCTCTGACCTGTAGCTTGTTTTCCTCTTCAATGTTTTATGATGTGTATTGTGGTACTGCCCAGAGACCCCACTGAGGGCTGGGCACTGCCTACCCCAAAGAGTTGACAGTCTAATTTTAGTTACGGTGCAACAAGTGAGTGTATCAGTGCTAGAAGCATGTGGTTTCATAGACTAGGTATGTGCAATATGAGATGCTGTGAGCTCATTCAGTGGCTTTTTAATATTGTAAATTGGGCCTGTCCTTGCACCTCTGAATCCACCCATTCCACAAGCCTTACTTGGATTCAGTTCCCCATCCTCCTTATTTTGGCTCCTTCTCTGAGCTTCTCCAGACATGTCCTGAGGTATGGACATTTGAAACCGTAAAACTTTTAGCTTAAACCTGTAAAGTTCTTATTTCCCTTGGTCTCACTGCAGCCTCCTCAGTTTGTGGACATTCCCCTTGAAGAAGATGATTCATCTGATGAGGAATACCAGCCTGAGGATGAGGATGAGGATGAGACTGCTGAAGAGGTAAATATGGCTGAACACCTCTGATTATATCCACAAAGGGATTTAAGTGCCAAACAACCACTTTAGGCACCCAAATCCAAAATATAGATATTCAAAATCTCCGCTCAGCTGCTCTCTAATTGTGTAGGTGTCTGAGTTGCTGCTGATAAAGTCCCTAGGTACCTAAAAATCTGCCTGCGGGCATGTGCACAGCCACTTAAGTCCTGATGCCTAGCTCATACCTAGGTCCTAGCAGAATCTTCAAACTGGGTGTTCCTCCACCTATGGTGCCTAGAGGGTCCAATCTGGTATGTGTTCTCAGAGGCTGCCTTAAAGCACACCTCCTGGATTAGGTCCTGCACAAAACTGAGTTGAAGGTTGTTTCTCTCCTACTCTTCTCTCCCCCCTCCCTCCCCCGGCCCTTTTAGTCCAATAGCTCAGTGGTTAGAGCCCTCATCCAGGATGTGGGAGACCTCAGTTCAAATCCCCATTCTGCCTGAGAGGATCTGCAACTTGAACCCAGCTTTTTCATGTCTTGAGTGAGTGCCCTAATCACTTGGGCATCAGTTATTCTGTGGAGGGGGTCTCTCCTGTTGAAGCTTTTCTAGTTTGCAGAAAATGTTTAAATATTCACTGGGCCCTAGAGAGAGCAAGCATTACGCTCTAACCCAGTGGTTAGGGCACTGCCCTGGGATGTAGGAGAGTCGGGTTAATAGAATCGTAGAATTTAAGGCTGGAAGGGACCACCAGGTCATTCAGTCTGACTTCCTGTATATCACAGACAACCAATACCACCCAGCACCTGCACACTAAATCCCACAACAGAAATTGGATCCAGATATTCTAACCCTTAGGAGACTGAACTGTTACGTCCCACAGGCAGAGACTAGGAGGGACTGAAGCTCACCTGTGGTTATGTGAGATATACCCAGGGTAATCCTGGCAAGTGACTCGCACCCCATGCTGTAAAGGAAGGCAAAAAAAACCCTGAGGTTCCTGTCAGTCTGACCTGGGTGAAAATTTGTTCCTGATCTCACATATAGCAATCAGTTAGATCCTGTGAGCAAGAACCAACCTGGCAAACATCTGAGAAAGAATTCTTAGTACCACCTTAGAGCACTGGCCCACCCTGTCCAATGTCCTATCTGCGGCTATCTCTGATGCTTCACAGGAAGAAGACAAACAAACCAACCCCCACTCCAGTATATTCTGGAATCCCTTTCTGACTCTTGCAAGTGAACAGCTTCACTCCTGAAGCATGAGCTTTTTAGGAACATCAGATAGGTAGAAACCAGAAGGGACCCTCGAGTGCTGAGCCCTATCTGCCATCATCACAAACAGCCCCATCATACAATCCCACATGTACATTTACCCAGATCTCTTAAAACTAACTAAAGGTGTGTGCCCTAACAACTCCTGTTGGGAGGCTGTTCCAGAACCTCACTCCTCCAACCTTTTTCTAAGGTTCATGTCCCTGCTTCAATGAATGTTTAAGTATTTTATGCAAAATGGAGAAGCTGCAACAGGAGAGATTGAATACCCCATAAATCCATGTTTAGGGCCCTCATCTTGGAGGTGGGAGACCTAGATTCAATTCCCCACTCCTCTCAGGCAGAGTGGGGATTTGAACCAGGTCTCCCACATTCCAGGTGAGCGCTCTAACCAGTGGGCTATTAGGTGTAAGGGAGGTTCTTCCACAGCAGAAAAAAGGTCTGCCCTTGGTGTCCACCCTGAAAGATTATCCTACTGGTTTTAGTTCATTCTTTCCTTCATAGTATACTGAGACTTTAACTTCATTATGTTAAAAGAAAATCACTGGAATGAGATATTAGTTGATAAAAGGGTATACTGGAACATAAGAACGGCCATAATGGGTCAGACCAAAGGTCCATCCAGCCCAGTATCCTGTCTACCTTCAGTGGCCAATGCCAGGTGTCCCAGAGGGAGTGAACCTAACAGGTAATGATCAAGTGATCTCTCTCCTGCCATCCATCTCCACCCTCTGACAAACAGAGGCTAGGGACACCATTCCTTATCCATCCTGGCTAACAGCCATTAATGGACTTAACCTGCATGAATTTATCCAGTTCTCTTTTAAACCCTGTTATAGTCCTAGCCTTCACAACCTCCTCAGGCAAGGAGTTCCACAGGTTGACTGTGCGCTGAGTGAAGAATAACTTCCTTTTATTTGTTTTAAATCTGCTACCCATTAATTTCATTTGGTGGCCCCTAGTTCTTCTATTATGGGAACAAGTAAATAACTTTTCCTTCTTCACTTTCTCCACACCACTCATGATTTTATATACCTCTATCATATCCCCCCTTAGTCTCCTCTTTTCCAAGCTGAAAAGTCCTAGCCTCTTTAATCTCTCCTCATATGGGACACGTTCCAAACCCCTAATCATTTTAGTTGCCCTTTTTTGAACCTTTTCTAATGCCAGTATATCTTTTTTGAGATGAGGGGACCGCAGCTGTATGCAGTATTCAAGATGTGGGCGTACCATGGATTTATAGAAGGGCAATAAGATATTCTCTGTCTTATTCTCTATCCCTTTTTTAATGATTCTTAACATCCTGTTTGCTTTTTTGACTGCCGCTGCACACTGCATGGACTTCTTCAGAGAACTATCCACGATGACTCCCAAGATCTTTCTCCTGATTTGTTGTAGCTAAATTAGCCCCCATCATATTGTATGTATAATTGGGGTTATTTTTTCCAATGTACATTACTTTATATTTATCCACATTAAATTTCATTTGCCATTTTGTTGCCCAGTCACTTAGTTTGTGAGATCTTTTTGAAGTTCTTCAGTCTGCTTTGGTCTTAACTATCTTGAGCAGTTTAGTATCATCTGCAAACTTTGCCATCTCACTGTTTACCCCTTTCTCCAGATCATTTATGAAAAAGATGTTAGTGATTGCAAAATTACTTGACTGTGTTTTGCTGTTCTGTTGTTCTATAGAGCTTGTTGGAAAGTGATGTTGAGAGCACTGCCTCTTCTCCTCGGGGAGCAAAGCGGTCTAGGACAAGGCGATCATCAGATATGATAGAGACAGATGAAGAGGGAGCAACCCTATCTGAGGTACAGTTCACATCTTTCTGAAATAGCTTCAGTCTTTCATTCTAAGTCACCAGTGAGAAACCCATAATAAATGTTGATTGTTAACATTTATATTATGGTAGTACTCGGGTGCTGATTTGACTGTGTCCCATTGTTATGGGTGCTATACAAAGAGGTGGATGCAACCCATGCCCAAAGAGCTTATAGTGTATGAATAGCAGTTTACAAAGAATCAGAGAGAGGGAGACAGTTAAAATATACGCAACTTTATATATATTTTCTAGTTACATATATGTACGCTACTCCTCCAACTGCACCTCAGCTGAGCCATTAAACATTGGGTGATTTCTTGTAGGCGTTGAGACAGAATTGGGCCTTGGAGAGATTAGCAACCTTATGCATCAGTGCAGGGTAAGTCTCCATGAATAAGGAGTAGTGTGGAAAAAAGTACCAAAAGTTTGTGGTGTCTGTGGACTGCCAAAGATGGTATTGCAGGTGGAGGAATGTGAATGGGGGGGTGGGTGATGCGATAAGAGATACATAATGAATAAGTAGAAAGTCAGAAAGGGCTGTGAAGATTAGGAGAAGAAGCTTACATTTGATTCAGTGTAAAGAAGAGAGTTAGCGGACGGATTAAAAAAAATGGAGGATGATGTGCTCAAGAGATGAGCAAGGAACATGATTTTAACAGCTTCATTTTTTCTGATTCCCTCATATGCAACTGTAGGTTGGGAATATGTGATCATGAGAACAGAGAAAGCTGTGTGCTATGTGCAAGAGTCTGTCTGGCTTTCCCTGGCTTCTAAAGAGTGAAAACTTTATTCTTGAGCCTGTTTTTTCTAGAAGTTAGGTCTTCCTGGAACTCCTCAACATAACCCCCCAATCCCCAAATAGCCTAGTTTTTCTGTTTTTAATAATGCTCCTTGCAGTAAACAGGAAGGATATAGTGCTGCTTATCTCTTCTCGTCGGAAGAAATTATTAACCCTTCACCTGTGGCACAGTGTATGGGATCAGAGGCAACACAGTGGATGTACTGATTTTTCTCTCCTTCCCTTTCTCCCTGCCATTGTCTCCTATCACCAATTTAATTTAATCTCATATAGTTAAAATGCTTCTAGAGCTGATTATTTTGGGAACTGATTAGACTGAAATCTTTGAAATTTTCTCCTCTCCTGCAGAGCTCTGAATAGTTACATTCTCACCACTAGGCTTGCTAAAAATCAAGTCTACCAGAATCTGGAGAGTCCATTTCCCCCTGTGATGCCTGTTTTATTTTGTATTGCAGTAGCACCTGATTGTGTAAGGCATTATACAAGCAGAAAAAAGACAATCCCTGCCCTGGAGAGACTGGCCTAAGTAAAATATTTTTAACATGAAGGCTTCTTTTGATTAGGTGGAGAAGGTTTCTACACCCCTTATTAGGCATATTAGTGCTGAAGTGGTTCCCATGGGACCTCCACCACCACCTAAACCGAAACAAAGCAGGGATAGCACTTTTATGGAGAAGCTGCATGCTGTGGATGAGGAACTGGCCTCCAGCCCAGTGTGCATGGATTCCTATCAGGTAATGCGATTAGGGATGCTACAAAAATGACACTGTGGTGCAAGTATAACAGTATTGTTGATGGAAGGTGGTTGTTTGATCTGTACTGTCTAAAACCCTGTTTGCTGAGTCCCTCTACATGCTGTCAACTTCATAATTTTGCAATCAAGCACATTGCTAACACTTTAAGATTCTTAAAAGTGAGAGAATTATACAAATCAATTAATTTTCCTTATTTATACCCTTGCTTACTCTCTGCATTTCTCTCAGGTTGGATAAATGAAAATCAATTCCGTCAGTTTCACATTTGTATTCTTTGTGCTGTATTGCTCAGGTTTTAAAACATTGCAGGAGATTGTTTGTTTCTTTCTAAAGTGTTTAGAATTTATACATTGTTTGAAATGTTTCTTTTGGTGTTGTATTTTATAAATCTTGTTTTTACAAAATGTAACACTTGCCAAATTTAAGCTGATAGTGTAAATTGCTCCCTTTAGATGACCCTGTGGCTCAGCAGGGAAGCAGTACACTGTAAAATTGGGAGCAAGAGACCTAAGAGGCTTATGTAGTGAGTTAATGATTGTATTTCAGTGAATCTATGGAGCTGCAATGATACAGACTCTAGTAGAAGTTGTTCTCTCTGGCTTCTGTCTTGGAAAGGAGCTGTTGTGATGAAAACTTAGCAGTGGGGATGGACAGGGTAAACCCAACTACTAAAGAGTAAAATACTGAAGGGGGAGAAAGCTCTTAAGGCAATAGGTTTGAATGAGGTGCAGGTTGAAAAGATATTTTTAAGTGATGTTAGTGTAATATCTACAGATTAATTAAATGTTACACTTGAAAGGAACAACAAAGTAACATGAATCTTTTTATGGCAAGAATCAGATTTTTTTGGTGTCAGGTTTGTTTTTTTTGGCTGCACTGAAATGCCTGACATCAAAGAAATTAGAAGAATAATGGGGCGGCTGTGATTCCATTGTGCTTTCTCTCCATGTTTCAGTCTCTGGATGATAGCCTCATTGCTTTCCGCACCCGATCAAAGAGACCCTTGAAGGATGTTCCTCTTGGTCAGTTGGAGGCTGAGCTCCGTGCCCCAGATATCACACCAGACATGTATGACCCAAATACTGCAGATGATGAAGACTGGAAAAGGTGGCTTGGGGGACTTATGAATGATGATGTGGAGAGCGAAGGTATGCAGCAACACCCGGTTATTTAGTGGTGTTGGTGGCATTTTCATCTCTGACCTTGATTAAAAGTTCTGTGGGAAGCTTGAAGTTTTCTCTTCCTGTCTATACCAAGCAGTCTTGTGTACAGCTGGTAGCTTGGTTAGTAACATGGATATGTTCTGCATGCCAACAGCCTTGCTAACCTTCCACATATGTATGTTGTATTGGTTCTAGGCTCAGTCCTCTCTTCAAGGCTAAACATGCATTGACTTGCGTTCTAGCATGTGTGCTAACTGCTGCCCATGACTAATAATGAGGGTGTTGTGCATTTCAACTGCACTATAAATACTCCAGTGTCCTGTTTAACTAGCTCTGCTATTTTTATTGTTTTTTTTTTATATTCCTCCCCATGCTCCAACACACTGCCTGTATCAGCACCTAGATACTACAGTAATATGAGCTTTAGTAATGGATCTAGAGATGAGAAGTTTTGGCTGGCTGAGTCTGCTTATACAGAGATCTTTTAATGGCTACTAACACAGTGGATGCTGTTGTGTCAGATATTTTGGAGATTTCTTCGTCTTTTCTAAACCTGGCTTCCTTTCTTGCACTTTGTTCTACCTTTCTCATTAGATTGTAAACCCTTCAGGGAAAGAACATTGACTTTAATGTGTGTTTGTACAGTGCTTAGTACAATGGGTCTCTGATCCTGATTGATCATTTGAATACAAATATATAATATACATTTTTAATAATAGAAATTAAAGGGAAACTTGGAAGCTGCTGTTCACATAACCTGATCCCAGAAACTGGAGTGAAGTATTTTACATTTCAGCCTTCACTATTGCTGAAACTTTCCACATGACCGTTTCCATAACTACCAGGATGAAGTCAGCTGTTGGTTTAATGTCAGTGCTGCCCTTCTCTTTTGTGTGACTTTTATTTGATTATGCTGGCTTCATAGTGTCTCACCTGTGACAAATTGCTATGTTATGAATTACCACCCTGAACACGCCCGATCTCGTCTGATCTCGGAAGCTAAGCAGGGTCGGCCTGGTTAGTACTTGGATGGGAGACCTCTTGGGAATACTGGGTGCTGTAGGGAAAAAAAAAAAGTAAATACAAAAAACACCGTCCCCAAGTCCCCACATCCGGTAGCCATGAGGTGAGCCAGTCCCAGACCTCCTGGTATCCGGCGCTGGTAGTGTCGAGGCTGATGTGGTGGAATAGGGCTGCCTGTTGCTTGAAGATGTGGATGTCAGTTTCCACCCTATGGTGCTGATTTACAAATACACAACAGCTTGAGTTGACCAGAGCACAAACCCCGCCCTGATTTGCAAGGAGATAATCCAAGGCTAGGCGGTTTTGCAATGTAGTTTGGGATAGCTGGGTGACTTCAATTTGAAGGGCAGATAAAGCATCTGCAGTAGCATTTGCCATTAGTTCCAAAGCAGCTGAAATGTTAACTATAGCTTTTTCCAGCTCACTTACTCCCAAACGTGGCAGAAACCAACGCACAAAGGAGCGAAAGCCTTTGGGCCATTGAGAAAGGGGGTTTAAAGGAATACTTCGTCGGTCCCTCCATACTAGATTGCGGATCTCTCCCCAGGTCAGGTTCTGGTGTACTGTCACGGCGGGTACTATAGCCTCTAAGGTACATGTACCACACCATCCTGCTGGGAGAACCGTATAGGTTGTGTGATTGCATAACCAATACCAGCCAGACCCCTTGGGGACTGGCCACGGGGTCCTGGAGTAGGTAGAGGGGCCTCCCGCACCAGAGCTGATTTGGGTGGTGTCCTTGCACCCCACAAAATTCCCTACAAAAACTATTTTCTATGCCCTTACGTCGTGACACACATAAAGCATAATTACCCTGGGCCACCATATCAATAGACCATATTTGGATTGTAACATTCCAGTTAAATGTAGTGTTTGCCCATAGCTTAGTTTGGAGTGTTCGATTAAGGGGCTAGGTACCCCTACCAATGGGACCCCCTGACCTAAATATGTGGGGGTATGAATACAAATCCAACACTGCGTTCGATTTACACCCTGTTTGATAGCACGGGTTAAATTCAAGAAGCTATTGCCCTCCTATCCTTGTACTGGACTTGGGAATAGGGAGAGGACCCCCTAGGTAAACCATACCAATGTCGACATCCTCCCCTGAACCATACAAAAAACACTACCCCCAATGTAAGTCCAATAAACAGGAACACAAAAAGTTCTGGTGTGCTGTGAAGGTCCCAGTAGCTGGAAAGCTTAGTCCATGGGTTGGTCGTGGTGTTCATTCATGAAGTGGCTCGTCCAATGGCTTGTCAGGGTCAGGTGGGGGTCCCAGCGCCAACTTAACGTAGCTATGATGGATCCAGGAACCTTTACCTGCAAAGGAGTGGTGGCAGATGGTGGGAGTAATGTTTGTGGCTGTAAGGCGTTTTTGGTATTTATACTTGCCTACAAGCACAGGTTCCAGCCTCTGGAATAAACCCATCCCACCACTTTACTTCACGTTCCAAAGAATATATCCCGCAACTTCCTCCCTGCCAATGTACAATGCTCCGTCTTTGCCATCAAGGCCAATTCTCAGTGTCTTTTGCAGTCTTTTTAACTCCCTGGAATGCTGAGGCTTTAAGATAACATCTTGAACCTCTTACAAGAAAAGAGGAATTTCCTGATGCAGTTGAATCTTTCATTCAACAGAGCATTTGAGAAAGGTGAATAGATATTGAACCTGTCATAAGGACTAATGTAATTGCTTTGGTTTTAGTTTTGTTTGCAAACTGAATTTAACAAGGGCTACTGAAGCAGGCTAATGTTAGCAGAGGCTGGAATCGTTGCTGGAATCTTCTTCTTAGCATATGCATAACATGACTTAAGTGGCACATGCCCAGGATCATAGAATAGCAGGGTTGGAAGGGACCTCAGGAGGTCATGTAGTCCAACCCCCTGCTCAAAGTAGGATGCATCACTGAATTTGATCTGCTGGTTGGATCATTAGTTTGCCTGGGCTGGGTACTGACGGGGACATACGTTGATCTCTTTTAGAAGGAGCATGAAAATACCTTCTTCATGGATCATGTTTTCTAAACATCTTACCATTTTTGTTGCTCTCCTGGACTCTTTCCAGTGTGTCCACATCTTCCTTAAAGTGTGGGGCCCAAAACTGGACATAGTTTTACAGCTGAGGCCTCATTGCCGAGTAGAGTGAAAAAATTACCTCTTGTTCCTTGCATATGACATTCTTGTTAATACATTGCAGAATGACATTTGTCATTTTCACAACATTATATGAGTAACTCCCATTGACTTCAATGGAAGAGTAAAGCCCCAGGATGGACAGGAGGAAATCTTAAAATGACTTATGCAGTGAGAACCTGAAGCTTGGATTTGTTTGTCAGATAGTGCTAAAGGAGTTGGCGGATGTGATTGCAGAGCCATTGGCCATTATCTTTGAAAACTCATGGTGATCGCGGGAAGTCCCAGGCGACTGGAAAAAGGTTAATGTAGTGCTCATCTTTAAAAAAGGGAAGAAGGAGGATCCGGGGAGCTACAGGCCAGTCAGCCTCACCTCAGTCCCTGGAAAAATCATGGAGCAGGTCCCCAAGGAATCAATTCTGAAGCACTTAGAGGAGAGGAAAGTGATCAGGAACACTCAGCATGGATTCACCAAGGGAAAGTCATGCCTGACTAATCTAATTGCCTTCTATGACGAGATAACTGGCTCTGTGGATGAGGGGAAAGCAGTGAACGTGGTGTTCCTTGACTTTAGCAAAGCTTTTGACACTGTCTCCCACAGTATTCTTGCCAGCAAGTTAAAGAAGTATGGGCTGGATGAATGGACTATAAGGTGGATAGAAAACTGGCTAGATTGTCGGGCTCAATGGGTAGTGATCAATGGCTCCATGTCTAGTTGGCAGCTGGTATCAAGTGGAGTGCCCCAAGGGTTGGTCCTGGGGCCGGTTTTGTTCAATATCTTTATTAATGATCTGGAGGATGGCGTAGATTGCACTCTCAATAAGTTTGCAGACGACACTAAACTGGGAGGACAGGTAGATATGCTGGAGAGTAGGGATAGGATACAGAGGGACCTAGACAAATTAGAGGATTGGGCCAAAAGAAATCTGATGAGGCTCAACAAGGACAAGTGCAGAGTCCTGCACTTAGGATGGAAGAATCCCATGCATCGCTACAGACTAGGGACTGAATGGCTAGGCAGCAGTTCTGCAGAAAAGGACTTGAGGGTGACAGTGGACGAGAAGCTGGATATGAGTCATCAGTGTGTCCTTGTTGGCAAGAAGTCCAATGGCATTTTGGGATGTATAAGTAGGGGCATTGCCAGCAGATCGAGGGACATGATCATTCCCCTCTATTCAACATTGGTGAGGCCTCATTTGGAGTACTGTGTCCAGTTTTGGGCCCCACACTACAAGAAGGATGTGAAAAAATTGGAAAACATCCAGCGGAGGGCAACAAAAATGATTAGGGGACTGGAACACATGACTTATGAGGAGAGGCTGAGGGAATTGGGATTGTTTAGTCTGCGGAAGAAAAGAATGAGGGGGGATTTGATAGCTGCTTTCAACTACCTGAGAGGTGGTTCCAGAGAGGTTGGTTCTAGACTATTCTCAGTGGTAGAAGAGGACAGGACAAGGAGTAATGGTCTCAAGTTGCAGTGGGGGAGGTTTAGGTTGGCTATTAGGAAAAACTTTTTCACTAGGAGGGTGGTGAAACACTGGAATCTCCTCCCTTTGAAGTTTTTAAGGTCAGGCTTGACAAAGCCCTGGCTGGGATGGTTTAGTTGAGGTTGGTCCTGCTTTCAGCAGAGGGTTGGACTAGATGACCTCCTGAAGGGACTTCCAACCCTGATAGTCTATGATCAGAAAATACAGTTGGGCCTGTTTCTTGTTGTAATAGGGTCTAACTTGCAAAGCGCAGTATAGGGCACATCTTGAGTTTATTTATCAATGTGGTGTTTTTATGTGTGAGGGGCACCATGTTGTATTTACTATCATGGTTTATGCTCTTAAAAAAACCAAGAAAATAATTCAGCAGTTGATTCTCTGTCTTACCTTTTGTGTCAGCACTTACACCTGTGCACAGTGGGTGTAAAACACACCGATTAGAATAGTGGCATTATACACTCACTTTGCACAAATTTAGATGATACAAATTACAGCCAGTAGAAAATGACTCTCCTTACTAAACAGGAATGGTTAAAATACTAAGGAAAGAAATGAGGGTGCTACAAGCGCAGATTGAAAGGAAGATAGTTTTGTTATTGCTATCATAGTTTTAACAGGGTCCCAGTTTGCTCAATTGCTAACACTAACTCAAGTCCTGCCTCTGTCTGGCAGGATAGCCAGTAAGCCCAGTGTTTCTCCCTAGGTTGCCATTAGCCCGGTCTCCCTTACAGTCTGATTATGAAAAAAATATGTTTCAAACGTTTATTTTGTTAGATGAGGCAGATGATGATGATGACCCTGAGTATAACTTCCTGGAAGATCTGGATGAACCAGACACAGAAGACTTCAGGAATGATCGTGCTGTGAGAATCACCAGTAAGTACTGTTATAACCTAAGCTCAGCTCCTTCAGTATTGCTTCTGTTAGAATTATTGATCCAAATTGAAAACTTCAGTGTTTATTGCAAAGGTTTTGCAAGGCAGATGTAATTAAAAAAAAAAAAATAGAACCGACCCCCCATGCTGTTAACTTCACCAGCTCCTCTGTGTAGTAATAACTCCCCATAAATGCACGAATGCATCTGGCTAGTGGTGCAGCATTACCATTTCACTGCCATCAGGTACAGTGACTTATTTATTTTGAGTTCTGATGTAGACAAAATGAGACTCTAGCCAAGATACTCTGTGGGTCTGGTGTGGGCGTTAAGGAGGTTAGAAAGGGTTGCACTGAAGGACTTTACTGTTATGCTCAGGCCTTCAGCTGTGAAGTGGGGTCAGAGCTGCATCATTAGGCACATAGAGAGCATGTGGGGAGAAATAGCGTCCTGAATGTGGATGAAAACCTTGTGACCACAGTTGTGGGGAGCTGATTGCTTAAGTCACAGATCAAGGAGGTGAAGCCCTTCTGGCATACACAGGGGATTAGGATGGAGTGGCTGAGAAGCAGGCTGTACTTGGATGCTTCAGGGCTGATCCCCATCACAAAGAGAAAATGTAAGAGTATATGAGAGGGTCCTCTTTCTTCCCACTTGTGTTGGAAGGTTTGCAAGCGTTTGTCATCTTCTGAAAAGGAAATCCTGCAAATTGCTGAAATTTTTCTTACTGGATCACTGTTTCTTCATGCACCCTATCTTGTCTCTTACAGAGAAAGAAGTAAATGAACTGATGGAGGAGCTGTTTGAGACCGTAAGGGCAAGTCAATACTATATAATTAAAGTCGACCTTAGTTATATCGACATACAGCCACCACAGTAATTAAATAGTTTTTGCTTGTCCACACTGCACTCCTTGTGTCAGTGGTATGCGTCCTCACTAGGAATGCTTACACCAATTTAACTGTCAGTGTGGGCATTGTGGGACGGCTTCTGAAAGGCAGCAAAAGTTGATGTACGCAATGCAGTGTCTACACTGACGCAGCATGGACCTAAATACATTAACCTAAGCGTGACACCTTTTGCGTAGGTGGAGTTAAGTCAGTGTAGTGGGTGAATTACATTGTTGGGAGCTACATTTTAGAGTAGACGCTTGCAGAGATAGGTTGATGTAAATGTCCTTAGGTTGACTTAACTCGGTAGTGTACGCTAGGTCTAAGTGAGACTTTTAACATTATATGGGAGTCTTTCTATCCTGGAACTGACAGAGTGTTTCTGAAGGTGCCATCATAAGCCAAAGAGAGGGGACTTTACTGGATGTCTCAGCATAAACTCCCTTTTAGGGGTCCTGTCATATATGTGCAACTGTCAGGAAGCTAAAGCATTTACCACAGTGAAGACCCAAGGGTGCTGAGTGTGTCTGTGCTGATGGCATCAGTATAGGTCCACTGTGATTAATTTTATACTGAGCCAAAAGCCCCTCGGTACGAAAAGTAATTCCCTGAACCTCAGACAGAGCCTCATACACCTGACAACTGCTGAGCTTTATTTCCTATCAGTTCCAGGATGAGATGGGTTTCTCCAACATGGAGGATGACGGCCCAGAGGATGAGGACACTGTTGCAGAGTCACGGCCGAATTTTAACACACCACAGGTGCTTAGGTATGACTGTCTGGCCTCAATAAGAGCTACAGAGGGTGCCTGGGCAACCAGCTGTCAAATAAGATGTAACAGAAAGAAGATGGAAGCCAAACACATCCCATCCAGATGGCGATGGGGTCCATGGCCCTTTTGCTCTGTGACTCCCTAATACATCACTGTATTTGCTGCAATTTGTAGGCATCGTGGTGGGAGCCAATACAGACAGTGCTCCTCAGTGAGGGGGCCAGGAAGAAGGAGGCAATGCCCTGAAGGAGAGCATAATAGTGGCTTTTATTGGAGGAAAGGCAGTGGACCTCAGAAAAGAGGGGTCATTGAGGGCCTGGATTGTATTCTAGCAACACAGCTGAAGGGTGACAGCTTTTTTAACTTCCTCTGGAGGAGCTCGCTCACTACCTCCAGCTTTCTTGGTAATATGAAGGCACTGTTGAGGAGCTGGGCTGTTCAAGTACAGTAGAACCTCAGAGTTATGAACCCTCAGGAATGGAGGTTGTTCGTAACTCCGAAATGTTCGTAACTCTGAACAAAACGTTATGGCTGTTCTTTCAGAAGTTTACAATTGAACGTTGACTTTACAGCATTGAAACTTTACTATGTAGAATAAAAATGCTGCTTTTAACCATCTTAATTTAAATGAAACAAGTGCAGAAACAATGAGGGGTCCGGTGACTCCTTATTGTTTTTGTGGATACAGACTAACATGCTATCCCTCTGATACTAAGCACAGAAACAGTTTCCTTACCTTATCAAATCATTTTTTAAACTTTCCCTTTAGTTTTTTAGTGGTTTACATTTAACACAGTACTGTACTGTATTGCTTTTCTTTTTTGGTCTCTGCTGCTGCCTGATTGTGTACTTCTGGCTCTAAACGAGGGGTGTGGTTGACTAGTCAGTTCATAACTCTGAGGTTCTACTGTACTGGCCATTGCCTAGCAAATCTCCCAGTGCACATCACTTCTTAAACAGATGGATGCTGCTAGTCAGGAAAGAGTTGGACTGGCAGAGCTGTGTAGGGGCACGGGACTGAAGCAACTGTTAACTGTGGGCAACATATGTCACCTTTTTGATAACTACTAGCATGGGCTAAATTTTAGCCAATGAGTTGGAGCTGATCGGCTTCAGATGTCATGATCCTTCTCTTGTTCTTAGTTAATATTTATTTTGAGAAATAGTGGCTTACTTTTGAAACGGTAACAGTAACTGGGGGTCTGAATGTGAACTGCAGTTTGAATAGAGTCTCCTTGTCTATGGGGCAGCTCAGCTCAAGACTAGGCTGTATCTGTTTGGGAAGGGAGCTAAAATGACTGCTGGGCGTCTGCACCATTCTCTCCAGATGAGCAGTACTGGAGGGGCGTGCGTAAATCTTTGACCAGCTACAATCTTAGCATGAAGGGTATTTCATGCTTACTTCCCTTGTCTGTATCTCTCCATACACACTTTAGTTGTGTCCATTTCATGTTGGTGGGGTAAGTCCTCCTCCTAATTGGTGTCTTCTTCCCGGGTACTATCTGTACATAGTGTGGTTCCTGGACTTCTTTAGGGAGGTAATTTTGTGGGAAAATTTCACCTGTTTGTTCCATTGGTTCCTTCCTTTTAGTATCTTGTAATGTGAATGTGTTAGAGGGGACTTGATTGTGACTAGCTTTGAGCACACATGCTGGGTCTGTTGTGGAAGTGGAGCTGATCCTAGTTGGGTCAGAGGTGGGAGGGTGTTGATTGGGCTATCTATAGAGCTCTGTTATAAGCAGGCTGACACTTAAAGCTGTTTGCAATGACAGGAATATTTACACTACTTCCTTGCTGCAGCAGAAACAAATGTGTAATGAAATAGCCTGCTGAGTAGAACTCAGGGGCACATCATTAATATTTACAGTGTGTGTCCATAGCATTGGAGAGCTGCAAGTGATCTCTTTGGGACTGATGATTGTAATAGCCAGCAGCCATAATACTTTGGGCTGTGATTTTGTTTAATCCCACAAGCTAAATGAGTTTGGGTCGGGTCTGGTCTAGTTATTGAATCATCTCTTTTTAGCTATGTCTTATCTAGGTTCTTATACGATGACCATTACACTGGTATCTGAGTACTTGAGTAAGTTACTTTCAAGAAAAATGCAGGAAAATGTTACAGGTGATTGAGTAGGGAATGCTTTTATCTGAGTCTGTAACTTACCAGTAGCCCAACATGGTGTTAGAGTGGCACAGTGCTTCTGAAGATGCTGCATTCAGATGTAAAACTAAAGCCCTGACTGCTTGTGGTCATTAAAGATTCCATGACACTTTGCTCAAGAACCGGATTATTAATCCTGGTGTGGTGGCCAAACTTTACCTCAGGTAATTCTATTCTGATTCTCTAAATTCTCATAGCTTTAATGGGACACAGGATTTGCCTTAACAGTTTAGGACAGGAAATTAACTTTTGCTTTGGACTGTTGAATGAATAGGTGCTGTGTCCCACTCCAGCAGAGGCGCAGCATTGCTGGGGTAGGTGAAGAGATTTTTGTAAACACCAGGTTTATAAAATACTTAGGGTACTATGAGATGAAAGTTGCTATAGAAATGTAATTTTAATATTTAATTGTGCTTTCCAGAAACTAAGTAAAATCTACTTGATTCACAAGGTCATTAAGAGCTTTGTAAGTCATGGACTTGGCATAATACTGTCTGCTTGATCTGAAACAGATTTGAAGAGCCTCTGGCCAACTTACTGAATGAACAGCACCGGACAGTGAAGGAACAGCTTGAACAGCTGAGAATAAAGAAATCTTCAACCAAGCAGCCACAGGAGATGGAGAGGTCAAAACCTCAAATTGAGAAGCCACTTCAGACCCTAGTTTTGGACATGGGGCAGAGAAGGAGGCTACATCAGCAGATGCAGCAGGTAAGAGATGTACTAATTATCAAACACAAATACTATACCATTTTATCACATCTTCATTGTCAACTGCAGGACAAAGGCCTCTGCATAGTATGGTGGCACCATCAGTGCTACAGGAAGCACTCAAGCAAGTTCCCTATTGAAATAGGGTACACATTTTGTACCCTGGAATCTGGTACCACAACATTAGTGAAGCAGATCTGTGCACTACAATCTGGTACCACTTTCTGGAATGAATTAAAATCATCCAAGGGAAGTGGTTGCCAAGAGGTGAATTCCATCTTCCTTAACTAGATGTGAGAGCTGTAGCAGTCATGGCTATGTTGAAGCAATGATTTAATTCTAAACCCCTATTTTTATGGCCTTCTAGCTTTCTGAAAAGATTATCCTTTTGGCTGGAAATCATTCACTATAAAGTGGGTGCACAACTGGTTGAAAGACCATAGTCAAAGCAGATTTTTTGTGGTTCGCTGACAGACTGGGAGACACATTTTCTGCTTGAAAATTGCATACCATTTCCTTGAGACTCTGCACCCCTGCATGGGGTCATCAGCATAAGATCCTCTTGATGAAGTAGATACTTAGGCGCCAACTCTGTGGGTGCTCCAGGGCTGGAGCATCCACAGGGAAAAATTAGTGGGTGCTCTGCACCCACCAGCAGCCAAGCTCCTCTCCCTGCCCCACCTCACCACCATCTCCTCTGAGTGTGCTGCGTCCCCGCTCCTCTGCCTACCTCCCAGCATAGCAAGCTCCGGGAGGGAGAGGGGAGGAGCGGGAACATGGTGGGCTCAGGGGAAGAGGCGGGGCCTGGGTGGGTATTTGGGGAAGAGATTGGAATGGGAGCGGGGCAGGGGTGGAGCCGGGGCAAGGCCAGGAGAAGAGGTGGGTTGAGCACCCCCGGGTGCAAGCAGAATATGCCCAGATATTAGTTCAAACCCAGTAGCAGACTGTCCCCTTCTATTGGTGGAAGCACACAGGTTTGAGAGAGCCATGCTGTGTAAGCATGGGTTTCACATGCGTGGTATGTGACCATTTTAATTTTTCAGCAGTAAACTAAGATCTGGAACTCCAGTTGGGCTCATGTAAATGTGTTTATCCAGAATTTCTATAGTGTTGGGATAATATTTGCGTAGGTATATGAAGCAGTAATGCAGAGCACTAAAAGTGTGTGTTATAGCCCCATTTACTCTTTGGGGAATTTTGTGCAATTGCACAAGTGCAGAATTAATCTCCCCTGCAGATTTTATGCTTTTCTTGCAGAAAAACTAATTCACACGAGGGGGGAGGCATATGTCTGGTTTGGGTGAAGGGAGCAGCCAGGGAGATGCAAATCACTCTCTCGGGGGTTGGGCTGGGCTGTCTCTGTCTCTCTTGCTATGGCGGTGTGTCTGGAAGCAGGGCTGGGGGTGCCCCGGTTGGTGGGTCCTACCAGGTGCTGGGCTGCAGCTGCTAGTCCTGGCTGGGCTGGGGGGAGAACAGGGCTTCCTCTTCCCCTGCATGGGCTGTTCCTGACTGCAGGAAGCTTCACACCCAGCCCCACTTCCTGCTCCCACCACTCCCCAGCTGCAGGGGAAGTGAGCTGCCCCTCCTGTCTGCACCACCCCTTGCATCCAGATCGCCCCCCCGCACTCAAAGCCCCACCCCACTGAGTCCCAACCAGCTGCACCTGGACTACCACCCCACCAAGCCCCATGACCCCTGTGCTGAGTCCCATCCCCCCACACCCATTCCCCCCCTGCTGAGCCCCAACCACCTTCACCTGAACCCTCTCACCCCACACCTGGATCCTGCTGGGCTGAACCTCTTTGCCCCATTCCTGGATCGGGGGCAGAGCTGGGCGTGCATATGAGACTCTGTCCCTCTCGCTTGGTGGAGCTATATAGATGTGCCAATATGCCTAGTAAGGAATCTATTTGTCAAAAAACATTTCCTGGATTTTTTTTGTTGTCTGTATTGTCACAGACATGCTTGCTGACAGGTATTTTGAAATAAATTACGAAAATAATTGAAAATGGTATGATTATATTGTGTTATTTTGACAAATACAATATGCAGAATTTTGCAGAATTTCAAAATATTTTGCACAAAATTCCTAGGTGTTCCCATTCACATTGCTCTAGGAACCCCAATTTTGAATTTCCTGACTTTTGTGCATTTATATTCTCAACCACCATGTTTTAGTTTAAATGATTTATAAATGTTTAGGGCCAGAAGGGACCATTATGATCATCTAGGATAATTTCCTGCAAATGTAAACTGCAGGATTTTCCCCAAGTGATTCCTGCATCAAGTCTCTAACTTCTGGTTTCACTTACTGTGGAAATGTCTCTGAACTGTAGTTGTCACTAGTGTGTGGTTGTGTATTTTTAAGGTAATTGCTTAAGATGTCAGCACTAAAAATTCTTTCAGGCTCTCTGTTAGCTGAAGTATGTCTGTAGCCAACACTCATTTTGAGACCCAGGAGATATAACCTGCTCTGCCTATTGGTGCTTTAGAATATTTTCCAGTATTTTTGGATATTATAGTGTCTTAGTGTATTGGAAAAGCTTCATCTGCCTAATCTGTTCTTCCAGCATGTCCAGCTCCTGACTCAAATACACCTTCTCACCAGCTCCAACCCTAGTCTGAGTTCAGAGGCCAGCACCACGAAGATGTTTCTGGTAAGGATCTAGCTAGTCAGAAATACAATAATTCTGTCACAAAAATAAAGGTTGCCATTGTCTTTAATCAAGATGACTTGGTGTATATTTTCAAAAATGAGCAGTGAAGGAGGGGCATTGTTGTGTAGCTGCAGCTGCCTTTATGTTGCTAAATGGTTCAGCACTGTGTGAGAGACAGTTTGCTGTCATAGGAGGAGAGCCTAGTTAGTGCAGTGGGCTGGTGCACTAACGTTGGGCTAGTTTAGGTAAAAATTAGATTTGTTTTCTGGTTAGTTTTAACACAAATCTCCATCCAGTCTGACACTACAGACAGTCCTTGCTCTAGAGAGGACTAGGGTGGGATTAGCAGGACTGCTGCAGGTTGGAATTCAAGCCTTGGGTGAGAGAAGCTTGTTCAGCTAATGCCTATGCTATACTTGTCTGAAGCCTGTGTGGGCATTTGCTGAGGGAAGTACAAAAAATTCCAGTGAGGGTGGGTGGCTAGTGGGAATGCCCTGCAAAGCTTAAAAAAACCAAAATCTGACTTCATTCAGCTGAGAGAGATTTCCTTAACATTTGTTTAAAATGATAGTATCCTCTACATACTAATGCTTGATCAATTGCTTACCGAATGAGTTTGTAACTGTGTGTAATGGCAATAACACAGTGGTCTGTGTTGGCATGCTTTTTGTATTTTTTTTTTTTGAAGGATTAAAAACAAAGCTTGAAAAGGTCATTCTTAGAACAATTTCTGTGAATGCTCTGTGATCGTTAATGGTTCTGTATGGGAATGGGGGAGTAATAACTCACAGCAGAGCTGAGGCTTTATAGGCTCAGAGCAGAATAAATGTAATCAATTGTGTCCCATGGCTTGGTATCTCTCAGAAGCAGGGTTGATAATAACTGAAACTTTTTCTGCCTCCTATCTGGCAAGTTTGCTTTCTGAATGACTTCTTCTAGATACATAAGTTCTTATTTACACCGGAAGCAAGTCCCTTTATCTCCTCTGTATTTGACTCCTCAGACTGAGCTGAGTAACTTTGCTCACAGTTCCATGCTCCTTCGTCAGCAGTTCCATCCCAAGTTTCAAACAGTGTTCCAACCATGTAACTTGAAGGGAGCGTTGCAGCTCATTGAAGACTTTCGTGCCCAGGTCAAAGATGATTGGAGTCCTCGCAAAACTGTGAAGAAGAGTGGTATGTAGTTGAAGGGGCAGGTTTGTAGGGTAGTAATAGCCTTTTTGGTAATGCCCTCCCCTCAGATGAGATGGATTCCAGATTTTTTGCTATGATTTGAAATGGAATTTAGCATTATTTTGCAGCATTGTTTTTAACACATCTTTAAGCAATGACCTCAGTATTATTGCCTGTCTTTTGCTACTTAAGCCATGAAAATGTGACACAGTAAGCTCACATCATAGGGATTTGTACAAGGTTGCTTAGCTTGGTAGTCTGGAATGCATGATATGTTTGCAGACGTTTCAAGCTTTGGAAATCCATCAGGAAAGTAACAATAGATTGGAAAAATTTGTTCCAGTGGTTTGAATGATACATCAGACATTTTCTTCTGGTTGAGATGGTTCTACTAACAAGACTAGGGACTTGAACTGTGAAACTATAAAATTAAAAAGCATTCTGAATGGACTGTTTTGGAAATTTTTGTCATGATTTTTTCTTAGCCAAATGATAGGCAGTTTAGAGTCAAATGGAGCCATTCAATGATTAGAGTCAAATGGATCTGCTCCATCCTTCCACAGAGCCGATATTGTGTACATAATTCTGTGGGGAAATCAAAAAGAAAAGTAACTTTTGCTGGGCCAGAATAAATTCTTAGTTTTAGTTTCTTGTGTTCTAAACCAAAGTCCAAAGGTTTGTGTGGAAAAAATTACCCCAGCCTGTACTGCTTTCACAGCAGAAGTTATGGGGACCATAGCTTTTCCAATAAAGTAATGGTGAGTTTCAGAATTTGAGCATCTACACTTGTGAGGTTCATCAGCTTGTGCTGATCTGTGGATTCTTTTCACAGCAAATGAATTCCCCTGTCTTCCAAAGCAAGTGGCATGGATTCTGGCAACGAGAAAAGTCTTTATGTACCCAGAGCTGTTACCAATTTGCTCCCTGAAGGCAAAAGCCCCACAGAACAAGATTATCTTCACAAAGGCAGAGGACAAGTAGGTGTTCAATGTTAGGGTGTAAAATAAATGGGGCATCTTTCCCTGGGCGAAAAAGTAGAGTGCTGTAGCCAAATGATGGGACATCTGGACATTCTGGAACAGCGCCATCAGATGGCAACTTTGGCCCTTTGTTCCCAGCCGTAGAAAAATTGCTATTAGCTCAGTAGGCCAGACAGATTTAGTCTTCTGTGGATTTTCCATGCCAGTATGTGTACTGACCTCCAAGGTGATCAGAGGGACAAATCTGAGTGTGT
Source organism: Lepidochelys olivacea (assembly GCF_965140295.1). NCBI lineage: Eukaryota > Metazoa > Chordata > Testudines > Cheloniidae > Lepidochelys > Lepidochelys olivacea. The sequence goes on from NC_140434.1 coordinate 155,379, forward strand.
TGAGATGTTCCTGAACCAACATACTTCCCATCTTGATTTATTAATGTGTCTCCAGTCAAGTTCTGTGTTGGAGTAGTTAACAATTTGTTTCATTAGATTAAACCATGTTGAGCATTCAGCAGTTGATTGAGCTGTTTTATTTCCATACTCTGTCTTCTCCATGTTGCTGTGGATGACCAGATTGAGACACTCCAGGGATGTTAACAGATGTGAAGGACAAGCTGAGAGCATTTACAGTTTCTTTTGGTTTGAATCATTGTCTGGCAGAATTATTTTTCCTTTCAGTTTATTAGCTTTGGGTCTGAAACACTTCGAAGGGACAGAGTTTCCTAAACCTTTGATCAGCAAGTATCTCCTGCCAGCAAAGACTGCGCACCAGCTGACAGTGCGAATCAAGAACCTCAATATGAACCGTGCCCCTGACAATATCATCAGAGTAAGTGAGACAATCTATAGTTTGTATGTATTTGTATTTTACATGTGTGAGAGGTGATGCCCATACATAATAGAAGACACAGTTCCTTCCCCAAAGAGTTTACATTTGGTCTGCACTGTCATTTCTTCATAGACCATGACACCTCACTTCCACTAAGCATGAAGACTTCTTCAGAGACCCTACCCTCTGTACTTACCTTTTACAACTGCTCTGATTGCTGCCTTGTCTTTCAAGAACACAGCACCTACTACAGAGAACCCTGATACGACTGTAATTCACATAATGCTGAAATAATGAGCTTCCTACCAGTAGACTTGCATACGGTACAGAAGTAGAGAGTGAGCGCGCACATGTGCTATACCAATGATCTGTCCAGAGAAATGAGTCAAAAAGGACATAAGATTTTGTCCAGCCCTCCTTTCCATTTCTTAATATTTACACATTTGAGCAACACTCCATCACTGTAGGAGTAATTCTGGATCACTTGAACTCCCAATGTGTACTGTCCAGAGAAGTTTCCGATCACTGGCAGTTAGGCTAATCAAGGATGGTGATTGCTGACCTTGGTCTCTTCTCCCCCCCCCCCCCTCTCTCCTCAGTATTATAAAAGAACAAAGCAGTTGCCCATTTTGTTCAAGTGTTGTGAGGAGATCCAGCCTTCTGAGTGCAAACCCCCTGTGGAGAGGGAAGAACAGCATTTGCCATTCTGGCTGAAGGTACAGTGCCTGCTGTTTAGAAGCATCATGCTTCCACCATCTTATCCCTAGAGCTGATTAACCTTTTAGTGCTGTTGGCTTGAACTGTTTAATTCAGCTGGTTAGAATATTGGCTGTGTGACGCTGGTGCTGCTGGTTGCAGTTTGTATGTCAGGGCAGGCTGGCCACCACCTTACAGGCAGCAGTCATCTTCCTCGCTGCATCAAACAGTCCTATTGAAAGACGGACGTTCTCATTGTGGGCCTGTTGCCCTGGGAATAAAGTGCAGATATGGGATTTGAATGATGTTCTCTCCTGTTACGGGGCCCTTATGCCTGTAGTACCTAAATGCTTCTCAACCATTATTTTTTCCTCACAACCCCTTGTGTGTAAGGGATGAACCGAAGCACAAAGAAATTAACTGACTTGCCAAGGTCACACTGGAAGTATGTAGCAGAGCCAAGAATTGGACCCAGATCCCCCAAGACCCAGTTCAGGGTTTCATCACATGACCATCCTATTGGGGAATTGATGACACTTGACTCTTGCTAAGAGAGTCTTTACAAACCAGTTTGGAAGAGACACATCAGGGTCATGAACTTTGTGATCACATTGCTCCTTCCAGATCATCACATTCTGTCAGCGTTTACAAACAAAAAAACAACCTTGTTGGAGACTTTCAAGTAAAACTAGTGAACAGTGAGCAGTAAATAAAAAATACTTATTCACAAAGTGAATCAAAATAAGTCACTGCCTCCTGCTCTGGAATAATGTTTTCTGTGTTGCCTGAAGGTGGTAAGGGTCAGGGGACCTAAATAACTGAAGTTCTTGTCTCCTGCAGGCAAGTTTGTCCTCCATTCAGAGGGAGCTGAAGCAATTAGCAGAAGATGCTGGGGAGGCAGCAGGTTCACCCAGTGCAGAATCTGCTCTTTTGAGGACAGAAAAAGAAACTTTGGAATCACAATGTGATGAAAAATACCCTCTGCTCATGCCCAAAGGAATAGTGCTGACACTGAAGCCCCTTGCCAACCGTTTCTCCAGGAGAGCTTGGAGGCGGCAGGGGTCTGCAGCCCTGAAGCCCCTACTCATTCGACCGAGTCCTTGTCTGCAGCAGAGTGCCAACACTATTAATATTCAGAAAGCTGCTGTAAAGTTACCCCAATCAGAAGCTCCTCCTAGCAAAGTTGTGGTTCAAATTCCCCGGTTAATCCAGCCAGCTACAATTATGCAGACTGTGCCAGGAATGCAGCATTTGAACATCCCGTCAGCAGCAGGAAGTGGCGATTGCTTTGAATTTCAAAGCGTGCTCTCTACTTTACAGTCTGATTCCAGAACTTCTCTTCCAGCTGCTGTACCACCAGCACTAGTATCCTCAACACCTGTGACTTTTCAGACAAAAATGCTGCCAACGTTGACTGCATCAAAAATCCGCAAACCTTGTGTCCGCAGGGGATACCAAAAGAAAAAGGGAACAAAATCCACCCCTTTGATAAAGGCTGCCCCTTTGATCCATCCAGCCCCTGTCATCTTTACAGTACCTGCTGCTGCAGTGAAAGTGGTTAGTATTGGCAATGGCTGCAATATGATTCATCCCATAAACACAACAGTTGGCAGGGGCACTCAGGCTATTCCAATTGCAACTTTGTTGGTAAATCCCACCACCTTCCCATGCCCATTAAACCAGCCTCTAGTGTCCTCTTCCGTTCCTCCCTTGATAGCCTCTCCTAACTCTGTAGGTCTTCCTGCTTCATCAACGGCTGAAGACAAAGAGCAGTTGAATCCAGTCACTTCCTGTCTTGCTGTAAATGATGAAAATTCTTACGCTATAGCTGAACCTAAAGTGGAACCCCAAGAACTTTACTCTTCATGTTCTGCCATCTCCCCCAAGAAGGAACATAGCACAGGTCCTGCTACTCCAGACAATGACAGCCAGGAGAAGGTTAAAGAGAGTGAGTGCTATAGTTGGATAGTTGTGGAGACAGTGGAGAAGAAGGCCTTGGAGCCATTACCCATGGACCTCTTACCTCACTTGGAGGATTTAGGAGAAACAGTGAAAACTGAACCTGAAGATCCCAGTGATGCCCTTGAAGAAACAAACCCAACACAGGAGAAGAAAAACTTGAATGCTGAAATAAAGGAGGAGTTCATACTGGATCTAGGGCAAGAGCTGGACATGGAGGTCACATCTGAGCATCTGAGTGAACAGAAGGAAATTAAAAAAGAGTGCACGTCCCATCAGGAGAAGGGACAGGAGAAAGGACGAGATGTGGAGGCACCCACCCAGGATGAGCAGCAGTTGGAAGACATTGATACAGCTGGGGTGGAAATGAGCAATGAGTCTTCCAAGAATGCCTCTCACTCAACAGATGTTGATGCAGAGTGTAGTAGCCCATTGGGGAAACCAGAGGACTCATGCAGTGTGGATGGTCAGTCTGTAGGGACACCAGCTGGCCCTGAAGCAGTGGGAGAGAAGGATGGACAAGAAGAGGAAGAGGAGGAGGATTTCGATGATTTTACTCAAGATGAGGAGGATGAAGAAGAAATGTCATCAGCATCAGAAGAGTCCGTGCTTTCTGTGCCAGAACTTCAGGTAAAAACATAGTAGCCTAGATAATGAATTCTGCAAATGAGATAAAGCCACACTTTGTAAGAACCATCTCATTGTGAATTTATATGGCGCCAAGAGTGTGCATGGCACATGACAAATTAAAGGACCAACTCCTGTCCTGAGGAGCTTACAGACTAGGTTAGGAGCATAAATTGCAAATGGCCAGGTTTCAATTCTTTTGGAGTTGTAAGGGCTTCCTCAGCTGAGCTTGCTCCTTGTTTGTTCTGCGCACCTTGCAGAAATTATTTTTAATTAGTTCCTCAGGATAAAGTAATTCAAACAAGCATAATAAATAGACAAAATCCTACCAAAGAAATAAATGCACAGTTTCACACTTATAAATGAATGTCAAATTACTTTGATTTTAGCAGCCATGTGGAGGCTGGCAGCTCCAGTTCTTGGGTTAGATAGTATCGCATGTCACTGTTAAGTATGGTTTCAGAGTAACAACTGTGTTAGTCTGTATTTGCAAAAAGAAAAGGAGTACTTGTGGCACCTTAGAGACTAACCAATTTATTTGAGCATAAGCTTTCGTGAGCTACAGCTCACTTCATCAGATGCATAAAGTAGAAAATAGTGAGGATGTTTTTATACACACAGACCATGAAAAAAAATGAGGATGTTTATCACTACAAAAGGTTTTCTCTCCCCCCACCCCACTCTCCTGCTGGTACTAGCTTATCTAAAGTGATCACTCTTCTTACAGTGTGTATGATAATCAAGGTGGGCCATTTCTAGCACAAATCCAGGGTTTAACAAGAACGTCTGAGGAACGGGGGGGGGGGGGGAAGGAATAAACAAGGGGAAATAGGTTACTTTTTATAATGACTCAACCACTCCCAGTCTCTATTCAAGCCTAAGTTAATTGTATCCAATTTGCAAATTAATTCCAATTCAGCCGTCTCTCGTTGGAGTCTGTTTCTGAAGTTTTTCTGTTGTAATATCGCAACTTCCATGTCTGTAATCGCGTGACCAGAGAGATTGAAGTGTTCTCCGACTGGTTTATGAATGTGATAGTTCTTGACATCTGATTTGTGTCTATTTATTCTTTTAGTAGAGAGATAAATCTCTACGTAAAAGAATAAGTGGATACAAATCAGATGTCAAGAACTATCACATTCATAAACCAGTCGGAGAACACTTCAATCTCTCTGGTCACGCGATTACAGACATGGAAGTTGCGATATTACAACAGAAAAACTTCAGAAACAGACTCCAACGAGAGACGGCTGAATTGGAATTAATTTGCAAATTGGATACAATTAACTTAGGCTTGAATAGAGACTGGGAGTGGTTGAGTCATTATAAAAAGTAACCTATTTCCCCTTGTTTATTCCTTCACCCGCCCCCCCCCCCCCGTTCCTCAGATGTTCTTGTTAAACCCTGGATTTGTGCTAGAAATGGCCCACCTTGATTATCATACACACTGTAAGGAGAGTGATCACTTTAGATAAGCTAGTACCAGCAGGAGAGTGGGGTGGGGGGAGAGAAAACCTTTTGTAGTGATAAACACCCATTTTTTCATGGTCTGTGTATATAAAAACATCCTCACTATTTTCCACTTTATGCATCCGATGAAGTGAGCTGTAGCTCACGAAAGCTTATGCTCAAATAAATCGGTTAGTCTCTAAGGTGCCACAAGTACTCCTTTTCACTGTTAAATATGTTAATCATTAGTGGGCAAGAACTAAGTTGATACCTGGGGTTAGTAGTTAAAATTACAATTAAATGAGGTAGTAGTTGAATTGCATACAAGGGCTAGAGATTTTGGGGTGTTTTGATCTAAAGGAGACAATGGAAAAACTGACTTGGCTTGCAACGGAGAGGCGTCTGAGCCAGGAGGGAGATTCTGAGGAAGAGAATTCCCAGGAAGAGAACTCAGAGCCGGAAGAGGAAGAGGAGGAGGAGGGAGAAGGAGACGGAATGGAGAGTTTGCAAAAAGAAGATGAAATGACAGATGAGATAGCTGAAGATGCAGCAGAGGAACCCAAATCTGCCTTCACTTTTACAAAGGTTGCCCCAGAGGTGGAAACCAACAGAATGCCACCAGGTGAGTTAATTGTCCTCTATATGGAGGTGTGACATTACTCAGGGTACAGTCTGGACTGTTGAATAGCTGTGTCTCCTCAATTCTCCAGCCTGAGGTGTCTTTTACACTGCTTCACTGTGAGAGTAACCATTCCTAGTCTGTTCATACACAGCCTCCAGCATGTAAATTACTCCTAGCTATATTGTATGAGTGCTATGGCCAGCCACTCTTGAGTTAGTTGTGGAGCAACACCAAGCAAATGCCTAGTCAGACTTTCCCCCAGAATTGTGCATCTTGTACTGCACAGCCCTCTACTAGACAACACAAGCTCATATAAAGTCTGTCATTTTATTAATAGAAAATGATATGCACAAATCCTCTTATCTTAAATGGAGTTTCCCAGATACTTCAGTTCAAGGACACTGGTTTAGATAAAACAATAAACAAGTTTATTAACTTAAAATAACTATCTTTACTTGTAATACTACAGAATGAGGCATAAAAAGTCAGAATTGGCTATAAGAAAATAAAAGTAAAATGTAACTAACACCTATCTTAACAAGCTAAGTGAATTTGAAGCAAAAGTCTCTCTCACCACATGCTTCAACAGTTTTACTGGCTGAATTTCTTTCAGACAGCATCCTTCCCTCAGTCCAAAGCTGTTTTTGTTCCTCAGATGTTGTGGCTGCCATGGGTAGAAAGAAAGGGAGGAATAACTTGTGGGATCTGTTCCCCATTCTTATGCTTTTTTCTTTTCTTTGACAATCATCTCCATCTGGAGTTCAGGAGACAAAGTCAGTGGTGATTGGAACCGTCTGTGTGTGTGTGTGTGTGTGTGTACATTGTGACAGGGTTGGGCCAGATGGCTACAGGAGAGTGATAAAGGCAGATATATCAGCCCCAGGTTAAGTAGATCCCTTTTCCCTGGGTAAGGTAACAGGGAAGGTTCCAGAACAGTCAGGAACTTTTAAGGAAACAATTAAGGCAGACAGGCTGATTAGAACACCTGCAGCCAATCAACGGGTAGTGATCAATGGCTCCATGTCTAGTTGGCAGCCGGTGTCAAGTGGAGTGCCCCAGGGGTCGGTCCTGGGGCTGGTTTTGTTCAATATCTTCATAAATGATCTGGAGGATGGTGTGGATTGCACTCTCAGCAAATTTGCGGATGATACTAAACTGGGAGGAGTGGTAGATACACTGGAGGGCAGGGATAGGATACAGAGGGACCTAGACAAATTGGAGGATTGGGCCAAAAGAAATCTGATGAGGTTCAGTAAGGATAAGTGCAGGGTCCTGCACTTAGGACGGAAGAACCCAATGCACAGCTACAGACTAGGGACCGAATGGCTAGTCAACAGTTCTGCGGAAAAGGACCTAGGGGTGACAGTGGACGAGAAGCTGGATATGAGTCAGCAGTGTGCCCTTGTTGCCAAGAAGGCCAATGGCATTTTGGGATGTATAAGTAGGGGCATAGCGAGCAGATTGAGGGATGTGATCATCCCCCTCTATTCGACATTGGTGAGGCCTCATCTGGAGTACTGTGTCCAGTTTTGGGCCCCACACTACAAGAAGGATGTGGATAAATTGGAGAGAGTCCAGCGAAGGGCAACAAAAATAATTAGGGGTCTGGAACACATGACTTATGAGGAGAGGCTGAGGGAACTGGGATTGTTTAGTCTGCAGAAGAGAAGAATGAGGGGGGATTTGATAGCTGCTTTCAACTACCTGAGAGGTGGTTCCAGAGAGGATGGTTCTAGACTATTCTCAGTGGTAGAAGAGGACAGGACAAGGAGTAATGGTCTCAAGTTGCAGTGGGGGAGGTTTAGGTTGGCTATTAGGAAAAACTTTTTCACTAAGAGGGTGGTGAAACACTGGAATGCGTTGCCTAGGGAGGTGGTGGAATCTCCTTCCTTAGAAGTTTTTAAGGTCAGGCTTGACAAAGCCCTGGGTGGGATGATTTAATTGGGGATGGGTCCTGCTTTTGAGCAGGGGGTTGGACTAGATGACCTCCTGAGGTCCCTTCCAACCCTGATATTCTATGGTTCTATAAGAAGCTGCTAGAATCCATTAAGGCAGGCTAATCAGGGCACCTGGGTTTGAAAAGGAGCTCACTTCAGTTTGTGGTGCGTGTGAGGAGCTGGGAGCAAGAGGCGCAAGAAGCTGAGAGTGAGAGGGCATACTACTGGGAGAGTGAGAAGTACAAGCATTATCAGACATTAGGAGGGAGGTCCTGTGGTGAGAATAACGATGGCGTTGGGAGGAGGCCATGGGGAAGTAGCCTAGGGAGTTGTAGCTGTCACACAGTTGTTACAAGAGCCACTGTAGACACTGCAATCCACAGGGCCCTGGGCTGGAACCTGGAGTAGGGGGCAGGCCTGGGTTCCCTCCATCCCCCCAACTCCCTACTTGATACTGGAGGAGTTGAACTGGACTGTGGGTTCCACCAGAGGGGAAGGTCGCTGGCCTGTTCCCCGATCCACTAGGTGGATCAGCAGAGACTGTGGGGATTGTTCTTCTTCCTTTCCCCATACTGGCCAGTGTTGAGGCTAACTGAGTGAACAGCAGATTTGAGCCACGAAAGTGGCCAAACTGAGGGCTGCCGTGAACCTCTGAGGCGAGAAAAGCTGCCAATAAGCACAGGACCCACCAAGGCAGAGGAGGAACTTTGTCACAATATCTGTCTCTCTCTCTCTCTCTCTCTATATATAGTGTGTGTGTGTGTGTGTGTGTGTGTGTGCGTGCACGCGCCCAGGTGAGTATAGTTACAGAATCATTCACAAGCAGCTCAGTAGTGTTAATAAAACCCATTTTATGCTCTTCTTACGACATTCAGTTGCATATCAAGTCAATCTCATTACGTCTCAATTGAGCATGTCCTCAGAAGGAATCTCATTCCAAGGCTTCTTGGGCTGAGATCACTATAATCTGCAGGCTAATTAAATACTTTGCTAAAGCCAGGTGCACTTTGGAGAGAGCAGCACATTAGCCAGGGTTTGTTTTTATCCAATTGTGTTCTTTCTTGCTGCTCCGTAGTGGGATCAAATGTAACAGCTGGGCAGCTAACCCTAGGCCAACCCAGGGGAAGGAGTAAAGAGGAGCCGAAATCAAGCTAGCTACACCTTTTATCCTACTATGGAGCAGTGAGAAAACACATTTCGGTAAAAACAAGCCCTGGCTAATGTGCTGCTCTCTCCAAAGTGCACCTGGCTTTAGTAAAGTATTTAATTAGCCTCCACCAACTTCTTTTCCTTGCCTGCAGATTTTAGTGATCGAAGCCCTGGAATGTGATTCCTTCTGAGGACATGCTCAATTGAGACATAATGAGATTGACTTGGTGTGCAACAGAATGTAGTAAGAGCATGGAATGGATTTTATTAACATTATTGAGCTCCTTGTGAATGATTTTTTGACCATGTATGTTGGTGACTTTTTTTCTCTGAATGTCACTGTAATCAGCAGTGAAAGTTGCTAGATTTGTCACTGGTTACTTTGACCCTTATTTCTTCACTAGGAAGTCACTAAATCTAGTGACAAAGTAGCTAAGTTGTCAACACTTAACCAGGTGATGATCCATTTGATTTTGTTGACACCTGGCTGAGGCATCAGTTTGCCTTTTGTCTCTGAGGAACTGGTTTGTGGCTGCTTTTCTAAACTTGGAACATGTATTAGTAATGTCATAGAGTAGATTTTTATAACTTTACATACAATGTTACCACATGTATTTTACCAGGACAATAATGATCAGCAATTTGAGTTTTCAAACGGTAACTCAGAAGGTATACTTTGTACAAAATTTATCATAGTCTTGTAAAAGGGGTGAACATAGGGGTACAGACTGTCACGGAGGGGATGGGGATGACAGAACTGGTTTGCTGCAGCAAAACAACAAGTGTGTAATTTCCTCATGGTTTAACAGTGTTGTCTTGATTTTGGAAAAGAGGCTTTGAAAAACAAGAGTCTATAAAAACAGTTCCCTCGCAATGCCTGGGCCCTTCTGCAGTCCCTTCCTATCCATTCACTTGCCGTGCAGTTATACTCTGAAAAGTGACAGCGTAAATGAGATTGTGGGTTTCCAAGGTCTCTTTCTGGCCTTTATATGTGTTATTGTTTGAATGTACAGGTCATAAGATGAGTTTTCCAGTGGCTCAACCTGGGAACTGAAAAACCATTGGGATTCTTTCTTCATCAGACATCACTGATAATAAAGATTCTGAAGTCAGAATGGAGCTGCTTGTTCTGTGTGATTCAGAATAGAATCCAGATATGTTAGGATCACAGCAGAACCTGCTAACAAGACTAAAAAAATCCCCGTGTAAGTGAAGTCAGTAAGCAGGACTCAGAAACACAGGGTTTAGGAATGGGGAGGAAGATAAAGCTAGTGATGCTGAAAATAATCCTAAATCCAGCAGATCTGTGATCTTCTGGCTTTTTTTTTTATTTGTTTTCCAAAAGCAGACTGCGTGTTCCCAGATTGTAAAGCAGGCCCAGGAAGAGGCAGAGACCTAGACCCTCATGAATAATAATAATAATAATAAATAATACCTAGATTTTATATAGAGCTTTTCATCAGAGGATCTCAGTGCTTCACAATCTTTAATGTAGTTATCCTCATGACACTCCTGTGAAGTATGGAAGTGTTCTTATTCCCCTTTTACAGATGGGGAATGAGCCACAGAGAGGTTAAGTGACTTGTCCAAGATCACACAGGAAACTGAATTTGTCTTTCCTAAATCCTAGGATAGTGCCCTCACCACTGAAGCATCTTTCCTACTCTTCATCCCTTGTGATACGAGCTCTACTGTGCCCCAACTCTCCAAAATATGAGAATGTGAGGCATATTAGTAACATGGATCAGATGTACTCTGTTCATTCAGTCTCCCCATCAAAGCCTTGGACTGGTCTTTATCTCATGGTCTCTGCTAACTGGGTGTGTTTGAGCTGTAAGTTTGGAAGGGATTCAGTGACCATGAAAATGAGGCAAGTGTTTCCACACTCTAGAGAAGAAATCGGTTCTGCTGACTCAATGGGATGAGGATACTCAGTAAAATGTATAATACAAAGTTCACTTCTCTCTTTACATTCATTTTCTGTGGTCTCCCACAAAATAAAGGGGAGCTTATATGATCCACAAACACACTCCTTGCTCTGGCAGGACAGGAGTATGCCTGGGGGTCAGGGCCTAATGATGAATAAAAGGAAGGGAACCCTTTCCTGGCAGTCAGCATGGTCCACAGCACCAACCTCAATGGGTTTTGCATTTCCCTGGAATGAGGAATTTGCATGGGGACTGTGCTTTCAGATGAGAATGCCAAAGTGCCTGGGAAAAACAGGAACGCCCACAGAGCCAGGAATAAGAGGGGACGGACTCGTGCCAGCAAAGACACCTCCAAGTTGCTGCTGCTTTATGATGAAGAGATTCTGGCGAGAGACCCTCTCCGGGAACAGAAGGATTTGGCATTTGCACAGGCCTATCTGAACAGGGTAAGAACGAATAGGCTGACGTTAGAGCTTTGTCCTCAGACAGAGTGTGAGTCTTGTATGTCTATTAAAATAAAAATAATCAAATTTCTGGCATTTCCGGTTATCATTTCCTGATAAATGTTTCCTCTGTAACAGAATTAACACCTGAGCCACTTAGCTGAAGAATCCATCCAGATCTGATGTGTTTCCAAAATTTGTAACCCACTTGGGATCAGTTCTGTCTCTTGTGATCATTCCATGCTCCTGAATCTAGAGAATTATTTGTTTGTTGGTACAGCAATTTGAAAATGTGAAGTAATGTATAAGTGCTGAGTATTGAAGAAGCTATTGAATTAACTTTTCTTTCCTCCTGAGTTTTCATAAGCAGGGAGAAAGTCTCATAACTGTCTGATGTGCTTTGCAGGTGCGCGAAGCTTTGCGGAATGTGCCTGGGAAATATGAAGACTTCCTTCGTGTTATCTATGAATTTGAGACCAGCACCCACAAGCCAACTGCTGTGGATCTGTATTCCACTCTCCAGACCCTGCTGCAGGAGTGGCCGCAGCTGCTCACAGACTTTGCTGCCTTTCTTTTGCCTGAGCAAGCTCTGGAGTGTGGATTGGTAAGTAAAAGGGAAGAAGCAAACAGGAGAGTTTGAGAAGACAAATGTAGTGAGCCTTGCAGGAATGGAGGAAGAATTAAGTATAGAGCCAGGGATAAATTGGATGGAGGTGCTAATTATTTAATTAACTTTTCCATAAAATCTTCCACAGTGCTGAGGAATGCTGCAGCATGATGCACAGCTACAGCCTTCCGTAACTTGGTATATCTGTAGATTTAAAAATCTGAACTGTTTACTGAAAACATATGGCCTGTTTTAACTTCTCCTCTGCATCTCTTAAGCCTTTAGAGATTTGAAACCAATTTCCAATCACTGCAGTTTTCTGTTTGAGCCCTGCAGTCCGCAGTCCTAAGTGAGTTATAAAACTCTTGGCTGGAGCATATATACTTTGCTTAGCTTCTCAAAGCGGATTAGAAATGCTTGTAAATATAGATTGGTGTGTCTGGAGTGAAAAGGTCCTCCTTGTTCTCTGGTCAGTTTGAAGAGCAGCAAGCATTTGACAAAAGCCGGAAGTTCCTCAGGCAGCTGGAAATCTGCTTTGCTGAAAATCCCACCCACCATCAAAAGATAATCAAAGTGCTGCAAAGCTGCGCAGACTGCCTCCCGCAGGACATTGCAGAGGTAACCAAACTTCTATGTATTCCCCTCCCCCTCAGCCAGCCCTGAGAATGCAGAGGTAGATACCCCATCGTGCTTTCCCCTCTGACTTTCAGATTGCAGCCTTGAGAGATACCCCCAGCTGGAGTAAGAGCAGAGAGAACTGATCTATCATTACCTCCATAAGATTGTACAGCTAATTGGCCCCTATGTATCTTCTCTTTCCCACCTTGCTTTTATCACCTTGCAGGTTGATGCTTTAGTTTGTCTCAAGTAACCTCTGCCTAGAATTTCTGGGGAGATTCTTCAGTGCCAGGATGATTCCTGGAAGTACTCTGATCCAAAAATGAACTATAGTACAAGTGGTAACACTGAGCCTGAGCTTTTGTGTTTGTTTCTAGCAAAGGGTCTTGTTTGTTGCACAGACCTTGAAGTCGTTGCCATGTTCCACCATTATCTTACTCCAGAGTTTTCTCCCACAGTTGAAGACCCAGATGTGGCAGCTGCTGAAAGGACATGATCACCTGCAGGATGAATTCTCCATCTTCTTTGATCATTTACGTCCATCAGCCAGCCGCATGGGAGACTTTGAGGAGATCAACTGGACAGAGGAGAAAGAGTATGAGGTGGAGACCCTTTCTCTAAACTAGGAGAGAGAAGTAGGGAGGCTTGGATCCCTCAGATTGAGAGGCTTAATAGGGAGGCTACAGACCCAGAAAGGAAGAGATGGGATAAAGATCTGGGATTGTGGGTGGCTGGGAATGGTTGGGGTGGAAATTTCAAATTCTTTCAGCACTTGTTACTTTTGACAAGATTGTAAACTTGTCACGCTGTCCTGAAATGGGGCTTCATGCAAAGAAAGCCCTTTGTAGGAGAGGTTTCAGAGTAGCAGCCGTGTTAGTCTGTATCCGCAAAAAGAAAAGGAGTACTTGTGGCACCTTAGAGCATGCTCAAATAAATTTGTTAGTCTCTAAGGTGCCACAAGTACTCCTTTTCTCTTTGTAGGAGAGAGTATGAAAGCTCAGTCTACTGACAGCTCCCTTTGCTGTGCTGGTAACACAGCCTCTGTGCTTCTTTTAGTTTGATGGGTTTGAAGAGGTGTCGTTACCAGATGTAGAAGAGGAGGAGGAAACCCCCAAGATGCAAACAGCCTCGAAAAATAAAAAGAGGAAAGAGATTGGAGGCCAGAACAATGACAAGGTGGGACTGGGGTATCTGAATAGCCCACAGCATGTGGCCTCTTCCATGCTCCAGGCAAATACATGTCTAGGACGACAAATGTGTCTGTGTAGAAATGGTCCCAGTCTCTAAAGTGTTAGACAACAGGATGAAAGGGATTAAAATGCTTCTGCCCAAACTTCACCTGCTTTGATCTCTGTTGGCAATTTACTTGCTTTAGTTCTCCCTGGGGTTTGTCAGACTGGCCCTGCTCTGGCTCTTTTTGTGGTCTGACCAGCCTGTGATCTGCTTCTGTTTGGTGTGCATGTGTTATCTGTGCAGTGCTCTGTGTGGATCAGGAAAGTCCATGTCAGCTGGTGTGTTTATTTCCAGGAGATGGAGTGGGTGGATGGGGTGAAGGAATGTTTGTGCTCCTGCCATGAAGGGAGCAGTGACCCCAAATTAAAGAAGAGCAAGAGGAGGACCTGCAGCCATTCCAGCTGTAAGGTCAGTTGAAGGGGCTGAGCACTGGGATGGTGTGGGAAAGGAACAGTTGTACTGAGTATCCCATTGTTTGGTGTCTGTTCTGATAATCCACCCAGGCTTGTTCTTCCTGTCTCCAGACTGTAATGTATTAAAACTAGGGCTGTTGATTAATTAAAGTTAACTCATGTGATTAACAAAAAAATTAATCGCAATTAAAAACATTAATCATGATTAATCACACTGTTAAACAATAGAATACCAATTGAAATTTATTAAATATTTTTGTATGTTTTTCTACATTTTCAAGTATATCTAATTCAGTTACAACACAGAATACAAAATGTACAGTGCTCACTTTATATTTTTATTACAAATATTTTCACTGTAAAAATGAACAGGAGAAATAGTATTTTTCAATTCACCTCATAAAGTACTGTAGTGCAATCTCTTTATCACGAACGTGCAACTTACAAATGTAGGTTTTTTTGTTGCATAACTGCACTCAAAACCAAAAAAAATGTAAAACTTTAGAGTGTACATGTCCACTCAGTCCTACTTCTTGTTCAGCCAATCGCTAAGAGAAACAAGTTTGTTTACATTTACGGGAGATAATGCTGCCCACTTCTTAATTACAGTGTCACCTGAAAGTGAGAACAGGCGTTCGCATGGCACTGTTGTAGCTGACGTTGCAAGATCTTTACGTGCCGGATGCGCTAAATATTCATATGCCTCTTCATGCTTCAGCCATTGTTCCAGAGGACATTCTTCCATGCTGATGATGCTTGTTAAAAAAAAAAAAAAAAAAAAAAAAAAGCGTTAATTAAATTTGTGACTGAACTCCTTGGGGGAGAATTGTATGTCTCCTGCTCTGTTTTACCCGCATTCTGCCATATATTTCATGTTATAGCAGTCTTGGATGATGACCCAGTACATGTTCGTTTTAAGAACACTTTTACTGCAAATTTGTCAAAATGAAAAGAAGATACCAATGTGAAATTTCTAAAGATAGCTACAGCACTCAATCCAAGATTTAAGAACCTGAATTGCCTTCCAAAATCTGAGGGATGAGGTGTGGAGCATGCTTTCAGAATTCTTAAAAGAGCAACACTCTGATGCAGAAACTACAGAACCCAAACCACCAAAAAAGAAAATCAACCTTCTGCTGGTGGCATCTGACTCCTGATGATGAAAATGAACATGCATCAGTCCGCACTGCTTTGGATTATGGAGCATAGCTGTCATCAGCATGGATGCATGTCCTCTGGAATGGTGGTTGAAGCATCAAGGGACATACGAATTTTTAGTACATCTGGCATGTAAATACCTTGTGACGCAAGCTGCAACAGTGCAATGTGAATGCCTGTTCTCACTTTCAGGTGACATTGTAATTAAGAAGCAGGCAGCATTATCTTCCATAAATGTAAACAAACTTGTTTGAGAGATTGGCTGAACAAGAAGTAGGACTGCATGGACTTGTAGGCTATAAAGTTTTACATTATTTTATTTTTGAATGTAGGGTTTCTATGTACATAATTCTACATTTGTAAGTTCAACTTTCATGATAGAGATTGCACTACAGTACTTGTATTAGGTGAATTGAAAAACACTTGTTTTTTTTACAGTGCAAATATTTGTAATAAAAATAAATACAAAATGAGAATACACACTTTGTATTCTGTGTTGTAATTAAAATCAATATATTTGAAAATGTAGAAAACATCCAAAAATATTGAAATAAATGGTATTCTATTGTTTAACAGCGCGATTAATCGCAATTAATTTTTTTAATCACTTGACAGTCCTAATTAAAACAAAAATCCAAAGGGGAACCACCAAAATAAGCACCTCCCTCTTATGAGCTCTAACTGTGCTAACCTTTCTCTTCCCATACACCTTCCATTCCCTTTTACTATCCTTCTTTGCCATGTTAAATAGTTGAGATTTTTGTGCTCTTCCAGAACAGAGGTAAGACTCTGTGTGGAGGAAGCTTGCTTAGACACTATGTAAGCTGAACCTTTATCTGCTCATGGATATAGAAGTTTGGTTTCCTAAAGACAAAGTACATAAACCACCAAGTTGAAGGCTGAGTTTGGACGGGGGGATAGTGAGGGTTCTAGGAAAATGCAGTCTAAATGAATTTATTCTAAGAATAGGTGCACAACTAGTTGAAACACTGTACTCAAGGAGTAGTTATCAGTGGCTTGCTGTCAAACTGGGAGAGTGTATCTATCAGGGTCTCTCAGAGGTCAGTCCTCGGTCTGGTACTATTTAATATTTTCATTAATGACTTGGATAATGGAGTGGAGAGTATGCTTATCAAATTTGCAGATGACATGAAGCTGGGAGAGTTGCAAGTACTTGGGAGGAGAGGACTAGATTTCAACAGGATCTTGACAGATTGGAGAACTATTCTGAAATCAAGATGAAATTAAAAAAAGACTAGTGCAAAGTACTACTCTTAGGAAGCAAAAGTCAAACACAGATACAAAATGGGGAATAACTGGGAGGCAGTAGTACTGTTGAAAAGGATCTGAGGGTTATAGTGGCTCACAAAGTGACTATGAATCAACAATGTGATGCAGTTGCTAATATCATTCTGGGGTATATTAACAGGAGTGTCATATGCAAGACATGGGAGGTAATTGTTCCATTCTACTCAGTATTGGGGAGGCCAATACTGGGACCAGTTCTGGGACCACACTTAGCATGTGAACAAATTGGAGAGAGTCCAGAGGAGAGCAAAAAAAAGATGATAAAAATTAGAAAATTTGACCTGTGAGGAAAGGTTAAAAAAAACAGGTCATGTTTAGTGTTAAGAAAAGAAGACTGGAGACCTGAGAACAGTCTTCAAATATGTTAAGGGCTATTGTAAAGAGGACGGTAATCAGTTGTTCTTCCTGTCCATTAAAGGTAGGACAAGAAGTAATTGGCTTAATCTGCAACAAGGGAGATTTAGGTTAGATGTTAGGAAAAACTTTTATTGATAAGGGGAGTTAAGATCTGAAATAGGCTTCCAAGGGAGGCTGTGGAACCCCATCATGTAGGTTTTTAAGACTATGTGTCAGGGATGGTCTAAGTTTACTTTGTCCTACCTCAGCTCAGGGGGCTGGACTTCTTGAGGGCCCTTTCAGCTCCATTGTTTCTATGATTCTACACGAGCTGTGGTGCTACGGGTTGGTCAGATACACTGAGAGTCTGTTTGTAATCTGTGAAGTTCTTCTGATCTGCAGGTGTGTGATAGCAAACCCTATAAAAATAAAGATTCTCAAGAGCTCACTAACAGCCTGACTCAACGAGAGTTAAGCCCTCAGCCTGAAGGAAAGGAGCTTGGGACATGTAAGGAGCCTGCAGAGGAGTCTCTGGAGTACAGGGATGAAGTGGAGAATGGCCAGAGCAGAACAAAAACCATGTCTAGGAAAGCAGACTCCCTGGCTTCAGGTCTGTGAAGGTCATATGCATGGGCAGCTGTCACTGTGTAAATTTTGCGGACAAATTGGGATGGGTCTTGAGTGTCGTCTAAATACAGATTCATTGAGGTTAAAATGAGGATGATTAGAAATAGTTGTTAATTCAGCTCCTTCCATGTGCCTCACTTTGGCTCTAGGTGGCCTAAATACCCAATCTACAAAGTATACCTGCCCCCATGTCAGTCATCTTAGCCCACCTGGACAAAAAACACCCATCAAATCTAAACTATTCTGATGGATTGTTTGTGGAACTCTCCCCTCCATGGGACTGGAGAGCCTTCCTGCCAGCTCCACAAAATTACTAATTTATGTAAGCTCTCCTTGCCAGCACACTTTTCCCTGCAATTCCATCTATCCAGAGTACTTAGTTATTCTCTCTTTTCTCTCCCCCAGTCCCCGCCTGTGCGATCAAAATACACAGGATGACTGGCAGTGTAAATACACTAAGGGGGCATACCCCTCCTGTCCATAAATGCAGTTGGATTACAACTTGCTGGAGAAGATTCTACGTTTGTGTACCATGGTACCTAGCACATATGGAGATGCCATCTTGTTTTCCATGTTTAAGTATTAAGGGGCAGGCAGCACCTAGTGCACATTGGGATACTAGCATGTGCAACACCTTCTCACAGGCACAGGATATTCAGAGTCTCGCTAGCTGTGATTTACCTCTGCACCCAGCACTCTTACACAGTAACATAATTAGGGAAACTGCACTGGGGAGTGATCTGTGCAAAACACAGCAGAGGTTAAAACCATGTTCTCTGGTTTCTCTTTGTGCTCCAATCTAAAATCTCCATCCTTCAGAAGTTCCTCCTTCTAATCTTTTGGGGTTTCTTGGGCAGGATCTCAACTAGAAGGACAGTTGATCTGCTGCAGAGGTGTCTCTTCTGAAGGAGCATTGCCTAATAGCAGGGTCCTAGAACTGAGCTCTACGGGAAGCCCTCTGTGCTCTGCAAAAGCTGGGGTCACTGCTGTCGTGGACACTGCAAAAGAAAGTCAAACTGGAATTACTGACTCTGGATTTAATATAAAGCTGCCTCAACAGAACGAAAGCAACCCTTATGGTCTAGGAAGTGATAGTGAGACAAGATTAAACCAGAGATATGGAGGGACTGGAGAGGGTTCCCTTGACCTTGCCAAGCATGTTTTAGGGTCTGATTCAGCTACAAGGACAGGCTGCACGGGAGCTGATCGCTTTCCTGGAAGGAGCTCACAACAGAAGATAGCCCTTCAGTTCAAGTCATCAGTTAAACCTGGACACGCTCCTTCAAAATCAGGAGGAAGAGAAATGGAGAGATTATCTTTCCCTCTGGAAGGAAAAACTGAAGTGAGGAGGAATTGGTTGGGAGCAGTTAGAAAACTCAAGTTGAAGACACTGGAAAAGCATGTCCACTTGCAGGTCCCCAGTGACCATGTACTATCAGAAGCAGATGGTACTGGCTGCAGTGGAGTCTCTCCTTTTGGCCGGGAATCACAGATCAGATTAAAGTCAGATGAAAGTAACTGCTGCTTCAAGGTGCAGCAACAGTTTGAAGAGCTGGAATGTAGAGCAGTTCCTTCTGACATGGGACAAAGGGAGGATGAGCAGCAGCAGAAAATCATGGAAGCCACCGTGTGTGCAAAGAATAGCAAAGTCAGCTCTACTGGGGAGAAGGTTGTTCTCTGGACCAGGTATGTGCTCGTGCATCATATTTTATGTTCCTGTTATACTGTGTCTGCAGTGGCTTATCTCTCAGCTGCTATAGTTTCCCTTTTTTCCATCTTGCTGTCTCCCCTGTTCCTGATGTCTTTCCTTTTGTCTTCTCATCTATCTTCCTCTTGCTCTCCCGTCTAGTTTCTTACTAGAGCAGCCCAGAACAGCAGCATAACACTTTTCATCCCAGCTGTTAAACATACTGCCTTGTTTCAGGCAGGTTCTAATAATAAGTCCAATATTTTGGGCTGGGAAAGAAGTGGGTTTTCTCTAGGAGCCCCCCTGCACATGGGCAGCGTGTGAACCTCTGGCTGAGGGAGGCTAGCCCCCAGCCCCGGCTTATTGGGGGGATGGACTCAGAGCCTGGGGGACTACTGGAGCCACAGCTGCATGCAGGGAGCATCATGGCAGGCGGTGGGGTCATGCCTGGCTGTTTGGGGAGGCAGCGCCTCCCCCTGCCTATGCGACCCGCTGCCTATGCCCCTGCCCTAGAAAGGCTAAGCACATTGTGTGAAGCTGGCCACTAGAGAGAGAGAGAGACTTAGGGTGAGAGCCATGAAGATGCCGAAGTCCTAGTTTTAGGCACACCTTATATTCACGAAACTCCTGCTTGGCTGTTGCCTAACTCTTGCACCTAAATTTACTCAGTGCCCAACTTTTTTTTTTCCTTGGGCCATGTGTGCTACAGCCTCACTCTAGACAGCTAGGCATCTGTCTCCTGCATATGCATATACACTACTGCCCTATGATAGGCATCTGGACACACCTGTGTCCCACCTAAGCCTCACCGAGATTCATAAACAAGGAAAGATAGGTGTGTGGCTGCCCAAGTTGTAGGCAGGGGACCCAATCTGGTAGGTCACCTCTGAGCATGCCTACCAGATCCACCCTTTCTGGTGAGTTCATGCAGTATAGCCCTGCGGGGAGGATCTCCCTTGTAATCTTTAGCCTAGGGGCTAGGATACTCGACCACAATGTTATTGATCCTTATTTCAAGGCTCCTGCCCTACTAAGGGAGAGAAGGAATATGAACAGGGATCTGCCACCTCTCAGTTTAGTACCCTAACAACTAGGGTATGGACTATGCTGATGTGGCACTCCCTCGGTCTCTCCTATTGAAGTTCCATGCTAATTAAACAATGGAATACTTAAACTAAGCTAGAGAATGTAAGAGTGACTCCATGGCCGAGGCTAGCACACTTGTGGGAGGTGGAGATCCTTGCTCAAATCCCTTCTCCTTCAGGAGGGGGAGAGGGGGTGTCTCCTACATTTTGGATGAGTACCTTATGCACTAGGCTAAAGATTGCAAGGGTAGTCTTGCCCCTCTCCTCCCCCACACACACTGGCTCTTTTGTTTCAAATCCTGTACGCAATTTAAGCAGCCAAGCACCAATCTTTCTCCATTGTATGACTCACTAGCAGAGCTAGATGCCTTCTGTGCAGCCCAGACTTGGGTACCTATCTCTGAAAGAGGTCTGGTTCGTATTTCCCAGTGGCTAGATTAGGTGACTCTTGGCCTATTGTGCTGGCTTTGTGAGGTGCAGTCTAAGGCCCACCATAGGTGGCTAACTTGGGCTTTGGGGATTGCAGAGTTGTTCCTGTGACTTTTTTTTCTAGGCACCTAAAAGTTAGACACCGTGATGCTCAGCATTGTAACAACCTAAGTCCCTTTGTGCATCCCACCCTGACTCAGGCCGAAGTGCACTGGTGGGTTTTTTCATACTTGAGGTGGCTGTAGGGTCAGTCTCCTGCTCCAAGCTGTGTCCATAACTGTGATGTATTGCTTACAGGGAGGCCGATCGTGTCATTCTTACCACCTGCCAGGAGCGAGGAGCCCACTTGGAAACCTTCAGTGCTATCTCACAGGAACTGGGCAATAAAACTGCTAGTGAGGTAAGTGCTTGTATGTGAGAGGGGTGCAGATCATTTTGAAAGCTGTTAAGAAGGGGTTTGCAAACTGGGGGGTGGGGGGGTGTCACGAGGTTATGTGGGGTAGGGGTTTGAGCTGTCCGCTCCACCCCCAAAACCCACTTTGCCTCCAGTATTTATAATAGTATTAAATATAAAATAGTCACACTCAGAGGCTTGATGTGTGAAAGGGGTCACTAATACAAAATTTTGAGCACCACTGCTTAGGGTAGTGGCTTTCAAACTGTGGGTTGCGACCCAGGCCAGCAGCACTGACCAGGCTGTTAAAAGTCCTGTCAGCGGTACTGTCTGGCTAAGACATGCTTGTCCCTACCTGTTCCAACACCGTGCAGTGCCCCAGAAGCGGCCAGCAGCAGGTCCGACTCCTAGGCAGGGTGGCCACGAGGCTCTGTGCACTGGCCTTGCCCCCAGCATTGGCTCTGCACTCCCATTGGCTGGGAAGCTGGGGGGTGGGAGGCAGTGCCTGCGGGCGAGAGGTATTTGCATGCCTCCACCTAGGAGCGGGATCTGATGGTGGCCGCTTCTGGGGTGCAGCGCGGTCCGCAGTTTCAGGACAGGTGTGAAACCTGTCTCTGCACTCCAGCTGCGCCACTGACTCGGAGCTGCTGGAGGTAAGCCCTTGCCCCAGACCCCTCATCCCTGGTCCCACCCCAGAGCCCTGACCCCCTCCCATACCGCAAAGCCCTCAACCCAGCTCTGTTGGGTTGCGGACATCAACAATTTTGTTCAGCTGGGGAGCCAGAAAAAAAGTTTGAAAACCACTGGCTTAAGGGACTGAGAGATGGTTACTGCATTAGCCTGCGTGCCAAGCATACCTTGTGCCACAAAATGGAAAAAAAAAGTCCACCTGCATAGCTTATCAGTCTGTGCAGAAGAGTGCTGGGACTGTGATTGCACAAGGTTTTGGAATTTAGGATGGTGCATTAGCAGAGTTGTGAGCTGTTCAGAGATATCGTGACCCCAGTGGTGTTTCCCACCATCATGTACTAGCCTAAACTCTTGAATGTCTAATGTGCCTAAATCCCCTGTAGGTTGATTTTGTAAAGGCTTTGCCTTGAGGAAGCTCTGTGATGTTTCACACTGTTTGCTATTAACACTAGATCAGGGGTTGGCAACCTATGGCATGCATGCCAATTTTTAATGGCACACTGCTGTCCGCCTAACAGCAGTGTGCCATTAAAAATCCTGCCCTGCCCGGCCTGCTCTTCTCTGCTCACCGCTCTCTCCTTGCAGGACAGGCAAGCTTCCCCCAGTGTGCTGGGTTCCTACCCCTTCTCCTCTCCCTCCCTGTGGCCGATTAGCTGATGGCCCTTGCTACAGAGGGGAGAGGGGAAAGTGGAGCTGAAGCATGCTCTCTGCTCCAGGGACCTTGGAGAAAGGGGGTGGAATCAGCATATCCCCTCCAGCCTCCTGCCGTGCAGGGGGCTGGGAGCACCCGCATGACCCCAGCCCTCTGCCCTGACTCTTACACCCCCCACATCCCCACCCCCATCCCTCGCACCAAACGGGAGCTCCTGCACACCCACACCCCACACACATTCCCACCTGCACCCCTCGCACCAAATGGGAGCTGCCTAGGTAAGCGCTCCACACCCAAACTTCCTGCCCCAACCCTGAGCCCCCTCCTTCATTCTAGCTCTTAGCCAGACCCTTCACTCCCAGGCCTGTTCTCAGTGCAGAGATAGGAAGAGAATGGCTAGAACCAGGGAGAAGGTAGGTACCTACTTTATGTGGACAGGGCCGGGACCCTGACTGGTAGGAGCCTGTGGACGGAACCCCAGACTGGCAGTAGGCTGAGCTGCTCAGCCCACTGCTTGTCTGGGGTCCCGGCCACCGGCTCTGCTCAGCCCACTGCTGGTCTGGGGTTCTGGCTGCCGGGGTGCTGGCCACAGGCCCCGCTCAGCCCGGTGCTGGCCTAGGTGAATGGAACCCCAGGCCGGTAGCGTAAGATCAGCATTTTAATTTAATTTTACATGAAGCTTGTTAAACATTTTGAAAACCTTGTTTACATATGACAACAGTTTAGTTATATAATATATAGATTTATAGAGAGAGACCTTCTAAAAAACGTTAAAATGTATTATTGGCATGCATGCGAAACCTTAAATTAAAGTGAATAAATGAAGACTTGGCATACCACTTCTAAAAGGTTGCTGACCCCTGCACTAGATAATTAGCTCAACTCTGTAACTTAACTGCTTTTGTGTCCAGTATTTTTAAAATGGTTCCTGGGTACTACTTTTCTTTCTCCTGTGATGGGATTGGAGTGTGTTAAATGCTTCTGCTTTCACAGTAATTTCCAATCTTAGTGCTATGTATGGGTGGGACCTACAAGCTGCCCCACTGTGCATGAGCCATTTATTCTCAAGTCTCTCTCCATAATCAGGTGTCCCACCGCTTCAGGGAATTGATGAGGCTCTTCCATACATCCTATGATGGAAGTTCTGAGGATGAGGAAGACGCAACAAGCACCAGCAATACTGACCAGCTGTCAGATAAGGATCTGCTCCTCTCTGAAGAAGAACAGGATGACTAAACACCTTTGTGCTGGTGGACTAACTAGTACATCACAAATGTAGGTACTAGCCCGTTTGCTGCTAGAGGGATGCTCTGGTGGAGGCAGGAATATTTGCACAGGACTGTAACTTAAAATGGCACCTTAATTTTTTGGATAATCTTGCTACATGTATAACCAACTAAATTCATTCTACAGGAGCACAGGTCTAATGTTTGATACACAATTAATAGGATAATGTTACCCTGGCAGCTTTTCATTCCGCAAATGTGACCTGCATGACTAAAACTTAAAAAGATTCCACTGGGGCAAGGCCTTTCTCTGTGTAACAAAGATTTAAATTGAACATCCTCATGATTTATTGCAGATACAGCAATAAAAAACTTGTAATTACTGTATCATAAGATGTGTCCTGTTAGATGAAGTAAATGCTTTCCCACATTCAAATTTTGTAAATTTCATTACTGTCCCCTTTTTATATCTGGAAAGGCTATAAGCTGAAATGATCCATGTTTATTGTTCAGTCTCATTCTAAAGCATAATTCTGTTGTGATAAATAATGGACAATGCTGATGTAAACTGGTAAGTCTCGTACTTGAATTACAGAGGTCTAAAGCCACCCTCTCTATGTAACAGATGCAGCACAACTGTTACTTAATTTGCAGTAACATTTTATTCTTTAAAAAGCCAGTGCCCTAGTTCAACATTTAAAAAAAAAAAATCAAAGTTTCTTCTTCCTAAAGTGATAAGCGGTAGAGTTAATCTGAGTCTGCTTCCTCTTCAGATTCATCAAACTCCAAGCTTGTTTTATAGCATTGGGACAGCGTTCTTAGCTCATGTAGGGCCTCCTGAAAATCATAAAGTTCAACGCCTGCAGAGAAGAAGCTAGCCCAGCGCTGTACATCCACTCGATGCAGCTCCTTATATAAACTGTTGAGAGCACTGTACAGAGCAGGTGATGACTGCAGTGCTGTTAGGACAGGGATGCTTTCGACTGCTGTGGAAAAAACATCTCCCCTGAAACATCTCACATTCAGAGTATGTCACCATGTTCCCTTCCCATTCTACTTTTAAAATAAGTGTTCTACCAGGGAAAGGGGTCTTGAGAGCGCTTGTAGGACAGTGCCATTGGCATGCACTGGCCCTACTCCAACAGCTGGAAAAGGGCTAGCTTTAGAGGGAGGTATTCAAAAGCTGGCACCCTAAGTTCCTAAGCTTTTTTTTTTTTTTAATTAACCCCTTCCTCACATACAGGGGTATGAGAGAGGATCTTACCTGTTGAGCACCTAGGAAGCTTGTCCAGGAGGAAACCATGCTTGTTTAGAAGAGCAGAGAAAAATTGGGGGTATGGGGGTAACACTTTACATGGGCCCTGAAGCAAATATGAGGTGCTGCCAAGGAAAAAGGAGAGAATTATCCAAAATTCACTATAGACATTTCATAATTAGCAATCAGGGACCCCATCCCCCAAGCAGGCTAGTCAGAGCATATCACCGACCTGAATGTCCCTGGGCACCGAGCACGTAAGTAGCTTCCTAGAACCTCCTCCCCAGTTTCACAAGCATGTAGGGCAGACTTGGGTTGTGACCCTGGAGGAAGATTACTGCAAAGAAAAACAAGTAAATGCATATTGTAGGAGTGCCTGAACTAAGATGCTGGTAACTGTGTGGCTGAGCCACAGGGGGCCAGGAATGGTTCTACCCTGATCTAAAACCAGCCACATGTACTAGAACAATGCAAGGGTCCTGTAATTCTTAGTAACAAGAGATTCTTCCTTATTGATGCCAGCCTGTCAAGTGATAACCTGACAAGCAAAGCAGGCCTTCCACATATCCTAAAGGTTACTTGCTTCAGCTCTTTTGGACCAGTAAGAATTTAAAGGCCAGAGTCCCTCCCTTAAGAAGCCCCTATTGTCAGAGATCACCATGGATAGGGGCCAGCTCTGAAAGACAGGTATTTGATCTAGCTGTTTCTTACCTGATAAGATTTTCTTTGCCAATTCCTCTCAGCACAACAGACTGAGCAAAACAGCAGCTGTCCTTTTGCTCCCCACACGAAGACAATGGTGTCCATGGCACTGCAAGCTGGTAGCTGCACAAAGCATCTGGGAGAGACTGACCATATGCCATAGGAAAGGGTACAGCAGCCCCTGCAGCCACAACCTGAGAGAGAACAGGCCAATAGAAATGTCTGTAATAATCTGATCTCAGCTTTTTCTGGAGATCAGGGGGACTCCTGCAAGAGATCTGTATCCAAAACTACCAGCAGACAATGCAGCATGTTATATAACATCTACATACACAGAGGCTCAATTTATAGGCAAGAGGAAAGATTCTGCCAGTGAGAGTTGTGGGAACAATGCTCAACAGAAGACAGGCATGAAACAGAATAGCTACAGTAACACATTCAGCATATTACTTCTACCTTACACTATTCAGCCCCTCCAGCTTCACTGTGGCCACTAATGATTTCCTTTAGAAGAACACTACCTTTCTCCCAGAGCTGTTAAATGCATCTGCAAGCTGTACCATGGAGAACTGGGAAGAATGGAGCCTGTATGGAGCACTGAGGGTATCCAATGCTGTTGCCAAGATTGCACTGCTGTGATAGTTTAGAGAGGCCTACAGAAGAACAATTGAACCACAGCAAAGTTAGAGGAGGAAAAGGTAATTTAAGATTGAATTTCAGACACTTCCATTCCTTAACTAAACCAACTAAAAGCAGTTTCTCTTTGGAATGACCAAGGCAGAGCAGAACAGCCCTAAGGATACAAACTGTTACAGTTTAAAGCCCGAGTGACTTGACATTCATGCAGTAGAAATCTTAATAAAAAAACTGCTATTGTTGATTATCTCATTAGTAATTTTTCAAATGACAGAATAGTGTTATGGTCATCCCATATGTTCTGCTGTGCATTCCCAGTTGAGGGGCTCAGGTCACTGAGACCCAGTCCTGAAATCTACAAAGTTTTGAGCTTTCTGCACTTCAACTAGCATTGTAAAAAGCTGATTAAATCAGAAGGGAATGAGCCAGTGTCTGTCTGCAATTACAATGCTGCACCAATTTAGATTTCCTGTACAGTCACCCATATGCATTACCTCCAGCCTTGGACTGAACCAGTTAAACAAGAGTTGAGACTGCAAACTGAATTCAATCATGTGAATGAATCCATCTTAGTCCTGTAACTAGAGCCCTGCAAATCTGTGGATATCTGCTTTATATCCACAGACCATACCTGATCAGCTGTGTATACATATTTTGTATCCAGGCGGGCTCTACCTACAACACAAGGTAAGTGTGTGAGACAATTCAGGAACCTGCAATTATTACAACTAATGTAAAGGGCCATAACCCAGAGTTAAAATGGAGAGTGCAGTAAATGGCATCAAAGGTAATTGGAATGTAGGCTCATGTGTGAGCAGAAAACACCTGGTAAATACTTCAGGCCTGTGAGTAATCAAAGGGTTATTAAATAGATCACCAAGGTCACTGGACAGACCAGAACTAAGGGGTTGTAGGTTTAAAATTGAGGAAATATACAGAGATGGAGTTACATAATCAACTTCAAAATTAGGGATAGGATTAGGCAGGTCTGGAGAGACAAACTATTATTTAGAACTTCCCCCTATATAGAACATGAGCTTTATTTTTTAGCATGGGAGGATTTAGCCCTTCTGGCACAAAGTTCTGACTATATACACTAGTGTGGTCAGGCCTTTCCAGACAGAAAACGTTCCCAAAAGCTTCCAGTCTGCGTGTCCAGTCAGTGACCGTGTATACTCACATCATAATGTACATATGGGAGTGTAACAGGGGCTTCTGGTTTGAGTCCCAGACTTCCATTGAGTGACAGTGGGCAAAAGAGTGAGCTGTGAGTGGAGAGATGGACAATTCCCAGGACTGTGTTCATCAGCCTGTAAAAATCCTTCCAGGACACCTGCGGACAAAAGATGCCAAAAAATCCACACAGCTCTGCTTGGCACTTAAACAATTTAGCAATTAAACATGATGCCCCCAAATTAATCTGCCCTGGCCTTAGGCTCCTTTGGAAGTAAAAGTGCTATGTGAGGCACAAAGAAGGGCAGCTACTGTTGCAGTATCCACTGCACGAAGACACTCTTTTGCTCTATCTTCTTCCTTCTCAATATCTGTTTTATAGGAAGCAGCCTGAGTCAGAACGTGTGCACTAATTTCAGGAGATCAGGCACACTTTTTCCACTGCATACTTACCCCAACATTATGAATGACTGGAGTCAGTCCCCATGTCAGGATTCCTCTCCCTGAATACTCATCATGGAGCAGTTCTGTCACCTTAGCTCCAACTCCAGAAAATCCATTGTTCAAGTCGCACAGAATCTGAAAACCCTACACCAAAAGGGACAAATAGTGTTTGAATTTCTACCAAAAGTTCAATTGGCAGAGTTCCCTAAACAGGTCAGGTAAATGTAGCCCCATGTACCTGCAGATAATCACACTCTTCCACGTAGAAGTGCAATCTATCTTCCAGCTCCTCTAGGTAAGTGGAGTTGTGCAGGAGGCTTTCACCTTGTCCAAAGGCTTCAAGTTGACTGGACTCCCTAAAAGAAGGACAAGGTGAGCATTTAACTCCACTCCCTCTTTTTGTGTTTTTTAGCAAGTATCCAGTTAGGCTGATCCCTAAATTGCAGTCAGCAGCCATGCCCCTTTGTGAAGCTACCACTTTGCCTCAGTTTGCATTTGAAGTAAAATAAACATACCCATCATAGTTGTACTGATGTATCATGAAGATGCTTCTGGGATGCAGATGCACTCGGAGGTAATCAGACCAAACCTGCACGCTGCCTTCCAACTGGTGACCCTTCTGGGAAACATGCAGCTGTTTAGGGAGCTGAGATACATCTGCAAAAAGAACATTTGCAGATAAAGGTTCACCTTCCAACACTTAGCTTCTAATAACCCAGACAATGGGATCACAAGGCTCTCTGCTAAAGTGTTTTTGATTTTAAGCCAAGGCCCTAGTACTTTACACACAATTCTCTTGGTAACCTAGTCCCACACTTATTTCCTGTGCCCTTCACACCATGGCATTATCCCAAACCCCTGCCTCTGTCACAGATTCATAGCAACAGGATAGCATTATTATAAAACTATTACCTGTGCGTAAAATTATACTTTGTGCTAAATAGAGTGCTTTAGAGCTGAATACCAGCATACAACACCAATCAATGGAGGAAAGCAGCCACAGGAGGGAGTATGATGAATTTGGACTTAAAATAGGAGGAGAGATTAATAAGACTGGGACTTCTCAGCTTGAAAGAGAGACTATTAATGGGGGATATGATAGAGGTCTATAAAATCATGACAGGTGTGGAGAAAGTAAAAAGTGTTATTTACTCCTCATAACACAAGAACTAGGGGGTCACCAAATGAAATTAATAGGCAACAGGTTTAAAGTCAAACAAAAGGAAGTACTACTACTCACAACGCACTGTCAACCATGGAATTCTTTGCTAGAGGCTGTTGTGAAGGCCAAGACTATAACTGGGTTAAAAAAAAACCTAGATAAATTCATGGAGGATAAGTCCATCAATGGTGGTTAGCCTTAGTTTTGCCAGAAGCAGGGAGTGGGCAACAAGGGATGGCTCACTTGATGATTACCTGTTCTGTTCATTCCCTCTTAAGCACCTGGCATTGGCTACTGTCGGAAGACAAGATACTGGGCTAGATGGACCTTTGGTCTGACCTAGAATGGACATACTTATGTTCTCTAAGCTCATGATTGACTGCAATGAAGTCCCTTCCCCATTTCACTCGCTTTACAATTCTCCATTCCTGTGATCTTTCACCTAAACAGACATATAGGCACCGAAGACTTACATACCTTTACTGAGAGGAAGAGCTCTGGGACTGAAGTCTCCATCAGAGGATATGCCTCCCTGCAACAAAAAGCTCCAGAGACAGGTTTTATTATGGCATTGCCTCACTTGTAAATGGATAACAGGGCAATATAGTGGGAAGGGGCTGGGAACATTGTTCTACATCTGTGCTTCTATGGTACACTGTACTTTCATAAAGTCTTATTTATTTCTCTAATGATTTTATCCTGAACGACCCCAAAGTGGTTCACACAAACAGCAGTACTGTGATGCATGCTGCAAGGCACTAGGGGAGGAGTGCAATCTTAATCAAGGACACTAATGGTAGATCTTCAGCCTGAATTTGTAGAACACAAGCTACAGAGATGTGTTATTTGGACAACATTTCATCCATTTCTTTCACATCAAAACAGAAGACCTTTGATTTGCACAGACAGCTGAACATTAGAGAGAAGACCCTTTCACAACTCTTGAACCCTCTTAAAAAAAAAAAACACTGTTGGTGCAATGCTAATGGCTGCCTTTGGTCCACTTACAGTTATACTTTTCTCACAGTTTGTGCAAGAACAGCTTTCCCTCCTATACCCATCACCAATAATAAATCCAGAATCTACATTTGTGTGTACTGGCCTCCCTCTGATAGTCTTGCCTTTACTGCAGCTTCTCAGTCTCTCTGCCCTTGAGCATTGTCACTGGAGACATGGAGAAGTCAGCTGCTCTGCTGGTATTATGTTCAGAAAGGCCTTAGGAAGGTTTAAGGGGGAAATAATTCCAACCACATGTTCTTTTACAAAAAAGCAAGCAGGAAGATCAACAGGATCTGGGCAAGTGTGTACATGGTGTAGAGGAAGTAGAAAGGTCTAGACCAGAGGCGGGCCAACTTTTTGGTCTGAGGGCCACATTGGGTTTCCAAAATTGTACAGAGGGCTGGTTAGGGGAGGCTGTCTCTCCCCAAACAGCCAGGTGTGGCCTGGCCCCCCACCTCCTATCTGACCCCCCCGCTGCTTGCCCTCTGACAGCTCCCCCAGGACTCCTGCCCCATCCAACCCCCCTGCTCCCTGATGGCCCCTCCTCTTGACTCCTGCCCCATCCACCACCCCCTGCTCCCTTTCCCCTGACTACCCCCTGCCGCCCCATCCAACCCCTCCTCTCATTCTGACTGCCCCCTCCAGACTCCTGCCCCATCCAACCCCCCTGTTCCCCAACCCCTATCGACACCCCTGACCACACACCCAAACTCCCCTGCCCTCTATCCACTCCCTCCGCCCCCTTACCACACAGCCTGGAGCACCAGTGGCTGGCGGCGCTGCACTGCCCAGAGCGGCGGGTCAGGCCGCGGCTCTGCAACTGGGCTGCCCGGTTGCCCAGAGTGTGGCGCGGTGCATTGAGGCTGTGGGGGAGGGGGAACAGCAGGGAGGAGCCGAGGGCTGGGCCACGCGGGCCGTCGTTTGCCCACCTCTGGTCTAGACACCAAAACCTACAAACAAGAAAAGCAACTATATCTAACAAAGCTTGTTGTCAAGACCAAAACTCTGTTAATTTAGCATCTCTGGTTCTAGGATACAAATCAAACCCATTCAGTATCTACACCTTGAGTTCTGGCTTCTCACCTCCAGTTTGCTGAGGTCTTGTAGAAAAAGATTCTTTGCAGGAGGGTCTTCTTGATGAGTCGACAGACTACCCGGCCTGAAAAATAAATCCCCTCATTATTTGTACTACAGGAGCACAAGGAGCTTCAGAGAGCAAGATCGCACTGGGCATGTAGCAAGACAGTCCCCCCCCAAAGAGCTTACAGTCTAGTACAGGGGTGAGCAAACTGCGGCCTGTCAGGGCTTTGGATCTGGGCCATGGATTTTCCACCCCCACTCTGCTCCAGGAAGCAGCCAGCGCCATGTCCCAGTAGCCCCTGGGGGATAGGGAGCAGAGGGCTCCATGTGCTGCTCTTGCCTGTGGGTACCTCCCCTGAAGCTCCCATTGGTGAGGAATGGGGAACCGCGGCCAATGGGAGCTTCAGGGGCCGTACCCACAGGCATGCAGAGCCCTCCCCCGCGGGGTGGCAGGGACATGGTGCCAGCTGCCTCCCCGAAAGGCACAGGGCCAGGGCAGGCAGGGAGCCTGCCCTGACCCTGCTGTGCGCCGCTGCCACCTCGGAGCAGCTCCAGGTAAACGTCGCTGGGCCAGAGCCCACAACCCAAACCTCTCCTGCACCCCACCCCACACTGTTATAGCAGCAGAGTAACCTCTCCAGCTAAGAGGATGAAAGAACAAATGGTAACACTCACCAAGCTACCGAGGTGTCTCTTTTCATGTCCCCATATAAACATCCCTCTTCTTTCAGAGAGTTGAGGCTTCCTGCACAAGAGAACAGGTCACAGGGTTTGCAGTACTTGGGGCTAAAGACAGTAAGAAAGCCCACCGTATTCTCCAGCCCAGATGAACCCCGCCCCCAAGAGGTTTGCCCGACTAGGCATCACGAGCCTGCACAGGCAGGGGGTGAAGCGCCGCTTCTAGCGCCACAGCCAGGGCCGGGGCAGAGTCAGCCACGCACGCCGGTGGGATGCCCGCCCCACTGGGCGCAGTCCTCGCCCGCAGCTCCCCGGACCCTTGGCAGGAGGGCCGCCCGCACGCCGCCAGCGAACAGCCGCCCGCCCACCTTTCAAGTCCATCAGGATGAGGCGCGGCGCGTAGGTCTCCGGCCGGCCGAGGGTCCGCCCAGCGCGGTACAGCACATCGGGGCAGATCTCGCGCCCCGCCGCCTCCGAGTCACGGCTCCACGCAGCATCCTGCGGCGGAGAGAGACGGTCGGTGCGAGCAGGAGGCCGCGCCCCGGCCCCAGGGAGTTGCCAGTCCCCGGCACGCCCCGCACAGCGGCCTCCCGCCGGCCGGAGGGGCCAGGCGAGCAGGCGTCGAGATCAGATGGCCCGGGCAGGCAACGCGAGGCCGGGGAGCGCGTTTGGGCGGGGATTCGGCCGGCGGGCGCGGCGGGGGAGCGGGATGCCGGCAAGGCGGGCCGGGCCCGCGCCGGGGAAGGTCTCGGTCAAGGCGGGGGAGGCGGCTCGGGGGGTCCGAGGCAGGCCGGGGCGGAGGCCGGGGCCGGGCCCGGGCCGTGGGGGGGTCCGAGGCAGGCCGGGGCGGAGGCCGAGGCCGGGCCCGGGCCGTGGGGGGGGTCCGAGGCAGGCCGGGGCGGAGGCCGGGGCCGGGGGGGCCGAGACCGGGCCCGGGGGGGGCCGAGGCAGGCCGGGGCGTGGGGGGGGCCGGGCCCGGGGCGTGGGGGGGACCGGGGTGGAGGCCGGGGCCGGGCCCGGGGCGTGGGGGGGGCCGAGACAGGACCAGGAGACTCCACACCTGCAGGTTCCACCAGTGCGCGCCCACGAACCCCGCGTAACTGCCCAGCTGCAGCGTCACCGCCGGCCGCGGGGTCCCGCCCGCCTCGAACATACTTCAACCGCCAGCCCCGGGACGGCCTGGAGGCGGGGCTTTGATTACTGACTTGGTCCCATTGGCTGAAGTACTTGTCATTTGAGAGTTTCACCAATCCACAACTAATGCCGCAAAATGTAGGCGGGCCATCTCCTGATTGGAAGCGGCGCAGCAGCGACCGGGTCATGTAACCTAGCAACACAGTCACGTGCGACTTCGCCGGCTGTCAATCTTCGCGCCGGTTGCGATTGGGCCGCCCCGGCCGTAGACCCCACCGCCCGACGGGCTGGGAGCTCGCGAGACCTCGTTTTCGCCTGCGCGAGCAGGGACCCCACTTGACCCGCGAGCCCACGGCCCCCCCTCCTCATGCCGCCTATAGCGCCAGCCCCGTGACACCCCCGGCCGCCTCGCCTGGCCTGAGACATTCCCTCCCTCCAGGCCGCCTATAGCGCCAGCCCCTGACACCCCCGCCCGCCCCGCCCCGCCTGAGACATCTCCTCCCTCCAGGCCGCCTATAGCGCCAGCCCCTGACACCCCCGCCCGCCCCGCCCCGCCTGAGACATCTCCTCCCTCCAGGCCGCCTATAGCGCCAGCCCCTGACACCCCCGCCCGCCCCGCCCCGCCTGAGACATCTCCTCCCTCCAGGCCGCCTACAGCGCCAGCCCCTGACACCCCCGCCCGCCCCGCCTGGCCTGAGACATTCCCTCCCTCCAGGCCGCCTACAGCGCCAGCCCCGTGACACCCCCGCCCACCCCGCCTGGCCTGAGACATCTCCTCCCTCCAGGCCGCCTACAGCGCCAGCCCCTGACACCCCCGCCCGCCCCGCCTGAGACATCTCCTCCCTCCAGGCCGCCTATAGCGCCAGCCCCTGACACCCCCGCCCGCCCCGCCTGGCCTGAGACATTCCCTCCCTCCAGGCCGCCTACAGCGCCAGCCCCGTGACACCCCCGCCCACCCCGCCTGGCCTGAGACATCTCCTCCCTCCAGGCCGCCTACAGCGCCAGCCCCTGACACCCCCGCCCGCCCCGCCTGAGACATCTCCTCCCTCCAGGCCGCCTATAGCGCCAGCCCCTGACACCCCCGCCCACCCCGCCTGAGACATCTCCTCCCTCCAGGCCGCCTATAGCGCCAGCCCCTGACACCCCCGCCCGCCCCGCCTGGCCTGAGACATCTCCTCCCTCCAGGCCGCCTACAGCGCCAGCCCCTGACACCCCCGCCCACCCCGCCTGGCCTGAGACATTCCCTCCCTCCAGGCCGCCTATAGCGCCAGCCCCTGACACCCCCGCCCGCCCCGCCTGGCCTGAGACATCTCCTCCCTCCAGGCCGCCTACAGCGCCAGCCCCTGACACCCCCGCCCGCCCCGCCTGAGACATCTCCTCCCTCCAGGCCGCCTATAGCGCCAGCCCCGTGACACCCCCGCCCGCCCCGCCTGAGACATCTCCTCCCTCCAGGCCGCCTACAGCGCCAGCCCCTGACACCCCCGCCCGCCCCGCCTGAGACATCTCCTCCCTCCAGGCCGCCTATAGCGCCAGCCCCGTGACACCCCCGCCCGCCCCGCCTGAGACATCTCCTCCCTCCAGGCCGCCTATAACGCCAGCCCCGTGACACCCCCGCCCGCCCCGCCTGAGACATCTCCTCCCTCCAGGCCGCCTATAGCGCCAGCCCCTGACACCCCCGCC
The DNA here is from genome assembly GCF_965140295.1 of Lepidochelys olivacea. Classification (NCBI taxonomy): domain Eukaryota; kingdom Metazoa; phylum Chordata; order Testudines; family Cheloniidae; genus Lepidochelys; species Lepidochelys olivacea. The sequence continues at coordinate 190,031 of NC_140434.1, forward strand.
CACCCCGCCTGAGACATTCCCTCCCTCCAGGCCGCCTATAGCGCCAGCCCCTGACACCCCCGCCCGCCCCGCCTGAGACATCTCCTCCCTCCAGGCCGCCTATAGCGCCAGCCCCTGACACCCCCGCCCACCCCGCCTGAGACATCTCCTCCCTCCAGGCCGCCTATAGCGCCAGCCCCTGACACCCCCGCCCGCCCCGCCTGAGACATCTCCTCCCTCCAGGCCGCCTATAGCGCCAGCCCCTGACACCCCCGCCCGCCCCGCCTGGCCTGAGACATCTCCTCCCTCCAGGCCGCCTATAGCGCCAGCCCCTGACACCCCCGCCCACCCCGCCTGAGACATTCCCTCCCTCCAGGCCGCCTATAGCGCCAGCCCCTGACACCCCCGCCCGCCCCGCCTGGCCTGAGACATCTCCTCCCTCCAGGCCGCCTATAACGCCAGCCCCTGACACCCCCGCCCGCCCCGCCTGGCCTGAGACATCTCCTCCCTCCAGGCCGCCTACAGCGCCAGCCCCTGACACCCCCGCCCGCCCCGCCCCGCCTGAGACATCTCCTCCCTCCAGGCCGCCTACAGCGCCAGCCCCTGACACCCCCGCCCACCCCGCCTGGCCTGAGACATTCCCTCCCTCCAGGCCGCCTATAGCGCCAGCCCCTGACACCCCCGCCCGCCCCGCCCCGCCTGAGACATCTCCTCCCTCCAGGCCGCCTATAGCGCCAGCCCCTGACACCCCCGCCCGCCCCGCCTGAGACATTCCCTCCCTCCAGGCCGCCTGTAGCGCCAGCCCCTGACACCCCCGCCCGCCCCGCCTGAGACATCTCCTCCCTCCAGGCCGCCTATAGCGCCAGCCCCTGACACCCCCGCCCGCCCCGCCTGAGACATCTCCTCCCTCCAGGCCGCCTATAGCGCCAGCCCCTGACACCCCCGCCCACCCCGCCTGAGACATCTCCTCCCTCCAGGCCGCCTATAGCGCCAGCCCCTGACACCCCCGCCCGCCCCGCCTGAGACATCTCCTCCCTCCAGGCCGCCTATAGCGCCAGCCCCTGACACCCCCGCCCGCCCCGCCTGGCCTGAGACATCTCCTCCCTCCAGGCCGCCTATAGCGCCAGCCCCTGACACCCCCGCCCACCCCGCCTGAGACATTCCCTCCCTCCAGGCCGCCTATAGCGCCAGCCCCTGACACCCCCGCCCGCCCCGCCTGAGACATCTCCTCCCTCCAGGCCGCCTATAGCGCCAGCCCCTGACACCCCCGCCCGCCCCGCCTGAGACATCTCCTCCCTCCAGGCCGCCTATAGCGCCAGCCCCTGACACCCCCGCCCACCCCGCCTGAGACATCTCCTCCCTCCAGGCCGCCTATAGCGCCAGCCCCTGACACCCCCGCCCGCCCCGCCTGAGACATCTCCTCCCTCCAGGCCGCCTATAGCGCCAGCCCCTGACACCCCCGCCCGCCCCGCCTGGCCTGAGACATCTCCTCCCTCCAGGCCGCCTATAGCGCCAGCCCCTGACACCCCCGCCCACCCCGCCTGAGACATTCCCTCCCTCCAGGCCGCCTATAGCGCCAGCCCCGTGACACCCCCGCCCGCCCCGCCTGAGACATCTCCTCCCTCCAGGCCGCCTATAGCGCCAGCCCCTGACACCCCCGCCCGCCCCGCCTGAGACATCTCCTCCCTCCAGGCCGCCTATAGCGCCAGCCCCTGACACCCCCGCCCGCCCCGCCTGAGACATCTCCTCCCTCCAGGCCGCCTATAGCGCCAGCCCCGTGACACCCCCGCCCACCCCGCCCCGCCTGAGACATTCCCTCCCTCCAGGCCGCCTACAGCGCCAGCCCCTGACACCCCCGCCCGCCCCGCCTGAGACATCTCCTCCCTCCAGGCCGCCTATAGCGCCAGCCCCTGACACCCCCGCCCACCCCGCCTGAGACATCTCCTCCCTCCAGGCCGCCTATAGCGCCAGCCCCTGACACCCCCGCCCGCCCCGCCTGGCCTGAGACATCTCCTCCCTCCAGGCCGCCTATAACGCCAGCCCCGTGACACCCCCGCCCACCCCGCCTGAGACATCTCCTCCCTCCAGGCCGCCTGTAGCGCCAGCCCCTGACACCCCCGCCCGCCCCGCCTGGCCTGAGACATCTCCTCCCTCCAGGCCGCCTATAGCGCCAGCCCCTGACACCCCCGCCCGCCCCGCCTGAGACATCTCCTCCCTCCAGGCCGCCTGTAGCGCCAGCCCCTGACACCCCCGCCCGCCCCGCCTGAGACATCTCCTCCCTCCAGGCCGCCTATAGCGCCAGCCCCTGACACCCCCGCCCGCCCCGCCTGAGACATTCCCTCCCTCCAGGCCGCCTATAGCGCCAGCCCCTGACACCCCCGCCCGCCCCGCCTGGCCTGAGACATTCCCTCCCTCCAGGCCGCCTATAGCGCCAGCCCCGTGACACCCCCGCCCGCCCCGCCTGAGACATTCCCTCCCTCCAGGCCGCCTATAGCGCCAGCCCCTGACACCCCCGCCCGCCCCGCCTGAGACATTCCCTCCCTCCAGGCCGCCTATAGCGCCAGCCCCTGACACCCCCGCCCGCCCCGCCTGAGACATTCCCTCCCTCCAGGCCGCCTATAGCGCCAGCCCCTGACACCCCCGCCCGCCCCGCCTGGCCTGAGACATCTCCTCCCTCCAGGCCGCCTATAACGCCAGCCCCGTGACACCCCCGCCCACCCCACCTGGCCTGAGATATCTCCTCCCTCCAGGGCCGCCGCAACCCGCCAGTACCACAGAACATGTAGCCAGGAGAGCGAACAGCTGGAGACTGCCCGCAAGGCCCCTGCTCATTCAACATCAGACAGCACAGACCTACACCGCTCTCCATTTATGGTTGGTGCAGCCTCATCACAGCTTCTCCTAGAGAAACCCTGACAGGGTCAGTTGCAGAAGCCCTGCCCCAGCCCTGTTCTTTCCCCCTCTATCCCTGCAGCCTCTCCTCGGCTGGTGCAGAGCTCTCCTCCTCACCCAGCTTTTCCACAAAGTCTTTCCCTGTCAGGGCTGGGAAAGACAGCTCAGTTCTTTCTGCATAGTGAAGCAGCCAAGGGGACATATGATAGAGCAGGAAGAAGAGCTGGTTATCTTATTAAAAGCCAGCAGTGGCTGCCAGCAAAGATGCCTTAGTGTTAGAGATAAGCAGAGATCCGTTCCAGCTGCCAGGGGTTGGAGTTGCTGAGAAACAGCAGTTCCTTTCTCCCTTCTTCTGTTCTGGCTGAAACAAACAGAGAAAAGGAACCCTGTCAACACCACATCATCAAGTTCTTCAATTGTGTTAGCATTCCAATGTACTGGCCTTGAAAGCTTTATTAAAAAATCATAGATTCAAAGGCAAGAAGGGACCACTGTGATCATTGATGCCCTGTATAACACAGCCCCATCCAACTTCCCCACAAGAATTCCTAGAGCATTTCTTTTTCAAAAACATCCAATCTTCATTTTTAAATGGTCAGTTATGGAGGCTCCACCCCAACCATTGTTGGTACAGTGTTTCAAATTATCCTCACTATCCACTATTTGCTCCTCATATCTGGTTTGAATTTGCCTAGCTTTTACTTCTAGTCATTAGCTCATGTTATACTTTTCTCTGCTAAGATTGAAGAGTCCATTATCAAATATCTGTAGATACTTACAAACTAATCAAGTCACCCCTTAACCTTCTCTTTCATAACCAAATAGATTGAGCACCTAGAGTCTATCATTATAAGTCACATTTTGTAATCTTTTAATTGTTCTCATGGCCCATCTCTGAATCCTCTCCAATTCATCAACATCCTTGTTGGATTGTGGACAGCAAAACTGGATGCAATAGTTCATCAGTGGTTCCACTAGTGCCAAACACAGAGGTAAAATAACATTGCTACTCCCACCTGAGAGCAACTCCCCCTCTTTATGCAATCAAGGACTGTAATGGCCCTGTTACTCACAGCATCACAATGTGAGCTCATGTTCAGCTGACTATCCACTACAAGGCCCAAATCTTTTTCAGTCACTGCTTTCTAAGATTGAGTCCTCCATCCTGAAAGTATAGTGTACATTCTTGGTTGCTAGATGCTTACATTTAGCCATCCTCAAACACAGTTTGCACCTAGTTTACCAATTGATCTAGATCTGTCAGCAACCTGTTACAGGCCTTTGTCGCCCCCATCACTCCCACTTAGTCCTAATAGTTAGCAATTGGCTTAAAACCTGAAGCAGGTGGTTTTATATCCCTTCCAAAATTTGGCAATATTAACCATAACAAGAATATCCAAAAGTTATCAGTGTTCAATCCCTCTTTGACTCTTGCTAATTCTTGAATTCCACAGCTAGTTCTGAATTTGTCACCCTTCACTTTTACTGAATAGCTGCTGTTATGAAACAACAGAAGCTCCCACTCTACTGTTGACTATTTTTTATTAAAATACACTCCCTCTCCCCCTTATTTATCTCCATTCTAAGATAAGTGATCCCCATCTTTTAAATCTGCCTCACGTGTATTTTTCCAGGCCCTTGATATAATCAATTACCCTTCTTTCAAAACCATCTAATTCTACAGTATCCTTTTTGTGTTGGGATGATTAGTACCACTCACAGTATTCCAGAAGAGACAAACCATTGACTTATAACATATTTTCTGAATTAATCTCCAGCCTATTCCTTATGCATTGTAACAGTTTGCTTTTTAGAGCACAGCTGCAGTTAGCCAAGCTCTTCATTAACTACCCCAGAATGGTGTCCAGTCCAATTTTTTTTGAGTTGATACTGTTCATTTAGAATGCTGAAGGTATCTGAGTAGTTCAACATTCTGCCTACTGTAATTTATGTTCCTAATGAAGCTAATAAACAGGGTTAGATTTCCAAGTTTTGAACCTTGTTGTAGCGGTGTTGGTCCCAGGATATTAGAGACACAAGGTGGGTGAGGGAAGGTGGTTCAATAAAAGATTTTACCTCACCCACTTTGTCTCTCTAAGTTTTCAACCTTGTCATTGAGCCACACTGGTTTATTTCAGGCCTTATATTGTTTTAAGTAGCATCCATGCCATATCTAAGAATTTCACTTCCTTTGCTTTTGACTTTAGGACCTTTTGTCTAGTTTCCTCATTTTAGTGCAGTCTCCCTTTCTAAAGTTTAGTGTAGCTGTGTTACTTTGTTATCCTACATCCCCATAGGATGGTAGCCCTCAGCTTGACTGTTTTTCTTGAACCCACAGTCCAGGTCGATGACTCCTGTGTCTGACCAGGAGTTGGGAGGAACCCGGGCCCACCCTCTACTCTGGGTTCCAGCCCAGGACCCTGTGGAATGCAGCTGTCTAGAGTGCCTCTTGGAACAGCTGTGTGACAGCTACAACTAACTCCCTGGGCTACTTCCCCACAGCCTCCTCCCAACACCTTCATCCTCACCATAGGACCTTCCTCCTGGTGTCTGATAATGCTTGTACATCTCAGTCCTCCAACAGTTTGCGTTCTTACTCTCAGCTCCTAGTGCCTCTTGCTCCCAGCTCCTCACACACACACACACACACACATCACAAACTGAAATGAGCTCCTTTTTAAAACCCAGGTGCCCTGATTAGCTTGCCTTAATTGATTCTAGTAGCTTCTTGATTGGCTGCAGGTATTCTAATCAGCATGTGTGTCTTAATTGTCTCCAGAAGGTTCCTGATTGTTCTGGAACCTTCCCTGTTACCTTACCCAGGGAAAAGGGACCTACTTAGCCTGGGGCTAATATATCTGCCTTCTATTACTCTCCTGTAGCCCGACCCTGTCACATATTCCTCCTTCCCCCCCCAACACTATGGGGTTGGGCAACTTGGGACATCAGGCAGTGTACTCAAGACAAGCCATCTGCATTGTCACGGTGGCTTCCAGCCTGGTGTTGTATGGTGAATTGGAAAGGTTGTAGGGTCAGGAACTCTCTTTATTTCGCTGCATCCACTGGAGGGGTGCATGGTTGGTCACAAGGATAAACCGTCATCCCAGAAGGTAATAACGTAGTGAAATGGGCCATGGAAACACAACTAGGCACAATTTGGATATCTCATTCAGCCAGCGAAAGTCATTACAAAACCTAGTGGTGCCATCAGGTTTGGGAATCAACACAATCAGGCTTGACCACTGACTGTGGGACTCTTCAATGACTCCCAGCTCCAACATCCTTTTTACCTCTGCTTTGATCTCTTCCCTTTTTGCTGCTGGAACCCAATAGGGCCTTAAAGTGACCTTTGCCCCAGGGTCTGTGATAATGTGGTGATATGCTTTGATGGTCCAGCCTGGTTTGGTTGAAAACATGTCCTGGTATCGGTTGATGCCAAGAACCTCTAGCATCTCCTCCAGACTCGGGGACCCAGTTCGTAACCACTTTCGTGCGAGATGGATGAGGTCATATAATTGGGAGCGCAGAGTTTTGTTTTCCTGGTACCTCCACTCATGATATTGCTGGGCCTGCACTGCGGTCGTTACCCCAGATCTGGCCAGGATCTCTGCTTTCAGCTGGGGTAGTCTGCCGCAGCCTCTTCAGGCAAATCATAATAGGCTTTCTAGGCCTCCCCACACAGGAATGAAGCGAGGATGCCAGACCACTGTTCTTGGGGCCAAGCCTCCCGCAGGGCTGTCCTCTCAAAGGCCAGGAGGTGTGCCTCTACATCATCCTCCCGTGTCATTTTCTGTAGCAAATTGCTGGCCCGCACTACCTCCTCCATTGTGGTGAAAAAAAATAAAAATAGACACCCCCCCACACACACCCTCCTTCTTCCACCACGCTGTGTGCACCAAATCCCACTTCTTACACCAGTTGTGACAAAGTTCCTCCTCTACCTTGGTGAGTCTTCCGCTTTTTGGTGGATTTGCTCGCCTTGGCAGCAGGGAAAGGGGACCTACTTAGCCTGGGGTTAATATATCTGCCTCCTATTACTCTCCTGTAGCCATCTGGCCCGACCCTGTCACAATTGCAAGACACAGCAATGCTATTTTCTATTTAATTATAACCCACAAAAGATTACCTTCATTTCAGGATCTAAATATGACCTTTTAAAAAAATCCATTGGGAAGAGAAGGTTTATCTTTGATAAAATGTGCATTTCTTTATGCTTGGTGATAATGTGTATGTTTATTATGAGGGCAATGTAAGATCTAGATTGTCCCTTTTCCTTTAAATTCTTAGATTTTTTAAATACAATAGGTAGCTTTATTATTAGCACTTAAACCAAGAAACTTGTTTTTAAAGCTAACAGCTGGAATAATGGTATGAAGGGCACAGAGCTCATCTTTCTCTGTGATGGAGATGGAAGTTGAAATACTATAGCTGTCTTCATTCCTTTGCATGGGAGGGGGGCGGAACTCACCTCTGTCATGTTGAAGCCACTTGCGGTCAAGGTAATATTGATAACAGCTCTCAAACTCTCGCTGACTATAGTTGGAAACCCGGATGGGAATGAAAGGGTCCAGTGTGTCGAAACCCTCCTGGAAGGGAAAAGTGAAACTGTGAGGCAGACAGAATGGTCTGAGCTGCGGAAGGATAAGGCACAGCCTAGCCATGAGGAAGCTCAGGTAGAACTGCTTCGAAAAAGAATAGCTCTATGGTTCATGTAACCCAGGAAAGCAATTAAAACACAGAGAATAAGTGAACTCTGAGATACTCTGGTTATTTGTGCAAAAGGGGGCTAGTGAAAGAGCAAAAAGGTGAGAATGAGAAGTCAAAAAGCAGGAGCACTGGGGCAGACTGGGCTGGACAACCTGTTTCACTATGTTCGGAGGAAAGTTCCCCCCATCCCTTTCACACACAGGCCAAGCTGAAGAATGAGACTATGACAAAGTTAGATAAAGAGTGTAAGGAAAAATTTGAGAGATATGGCGGTTGGTAGCCACACTGTAATAGGGAGTCTGAGCCAAGCATAAGGGACAGCATGCAAGAATGACTGAACAGAGCAAGAATGATTCAGCTCATCATATCTACTGGGGAAGTAGGTCCCAAACCAGTATTCTTATTTCTGTTGCTTTACATGTACCAATGCAGAGGAAGACAGAGGCCATAACTCACCTTTCCCAGCAACTCGTGGGGCAAATAAGCAGAACGTGGTTTGAAGAGAGAGCCCGTCTGGCTAAGAGTGGTCACAATGGCACCTCCATTCTGAAACACAGAGCTGGATTAGAAGGAGTCTTAGGTATAGGACATACACCTCACCTGTCTAGAATCATTATCCTGCATTTTCCTTCTGGATCCTGTAATTACCTTCAATCCCAGCTTCTCCTAGGCAATGTGTGGAACAGAACAGAAGTACTGGCTGTGAAGAGCACCCACCTACTCTTGTCCCAGCAGGATGCAGTGCAGAGAGCAAGGAAGAAGCACTGTTTCCTGTGCAGCTCTTCCCAGGAGATAGTGCTGAATGGGACAGAAGCACTGATTACAGAGACTTCAGGATGGGAGTGAAGTAACTATAGGATCTCCACACTACTCAGTGGTTTGAGCATTGGCCTGCTAAACCCAGGGTTGTGAGTTCAATCCTTGAGGGGGCCATTCTGCCTCAGGCTGCTCTCCCAGCCAGCAGCACCATCTGCTACCAACCTACCCCTCCCTCCGTGAAAGCAACGGCCGACAAAGTTTCGGACCTCTACTGGGAGAAGCTGGAACTGAAATAGCTTTTTCACTGAGTGGCACTGTACAGAATCTGAGAAGAGGCTATGATGGTTTCCCAGTCATTCCAGGCCTGGCCACTATGAGCAGACATTCAGCACAAAAGAAAAAGGTAACTGGAGGCGATAAAGCAAGGGTGGGCAAACTACAGCCCAGCCCATGAGCTGCACCATGCGGCTCAGCCCCATTCTAGCACTCTGGCCAGGGCACCGGGTTGGGGGCTGGACCACGCGGCTCGGCCCAGCTCCAGTGCTCCAGCCCGGGAGCTCGGTTGGGGCCACACCACATGGGTCGGCCCCGCTCTGGTGCTCCAGCCGGGGCGCTGGGTTGGGGCTGCACCACGCAGCTCGGCCCTGCTCCAACACTCCTGCTGGGCCGCAGGGTCAGGGCCAAACCACGCGGCTCCCAGAAGCCGCGGCATGGCCCTGCTCTGGCTCCTACGCCCTCCAATGGGAGCTGCAGGGGCAGTGCCTGCAGATGGCAGAGCGTACAGAGCCGCCTGGCTATGTCCCTTCTCCAGCTCCTACACGGAGGCATGCCACTGCTTCTGGTAGCCACTTGAGGTAAGCACCTCTCAGAGCCTGCATCCCCTGAGCCTCTCCCCATGCCCCAATCCCCTGCCCCAGTCCTGATCCCCCTCCCACTCTCCAAGCCCCTCGATCCCAGCCTGGAGCACCCTCCTGCACCCCAAACCTCTCATTCCCAGCCCCATCCCAGAGCCCACACCCCCAGCCAGAATCTGCACCCCTTCCTGCACCCCTGCCCCAGCCCTGATCTCCCTCCAGCCCTCCGAACCCCTCGGTCCCAGCCCAGAACACCCTCCTACACCCCAAACTCCTCATCCCCAACCCCTATTTTGTGAGCATTCATGGCCCGCCATACAATTTCAATTCCCCTATGTGGCCCGAGGGGCACAAAGTTTGCCCATCCCTTCGATAAAGTGAGGCATCTGTTATGCAGTCAAGATTGTTTAAACAGCTTTCAATTGAAACATCTCTCCACCACACTCTTTAAAAGCTTTTCCTGTAATACATCTGTCAATGAAAGGAAGAAATGGAATAAATGTAAAACTACTAAACAGAGGTAACTCCCCCAAGTGGATTGCACTCTCAGCAAATTTGCGGATGATACTAAACTGGGAGGAGTGGTAGATACGCTGGAGGGGAGGGATAGGATACAGAAGGACCTAGACAAATTGGAGGATTGGGCCAAAAGAAATCTGATGAGGTTCAATAAGGATAAGTGCAGGGTCCTGCACTTAGGACGGAAGAACCCAATGCACAGCTACAGACTAGGGACCGAATGGCTAGGCAGCAGTTCTGCGGAAAAGGACCTAGGGGTGACAGTGGACGAGAAGCTGGATATGAGTCAGCAGTGTGCCTTTGTTGCCAAGAAGGCCAATGGCATTTTGGGATGTATAAGTAGGGGCATAGCGAGCAGATCGAGGGACGTGATCGTTCCCCTCTATTCGACATTGGTGAGGCCTCATCTGGAGTACTGTGTCCAGTTTTGGGCCCCACACTACAAGAAGGATGTGGATAAACTGGAGAGAGTCCAGCGAAGGGCAACAAAAATGATTAGGGGTCTGGAACACACGACTTATGAGGAGAGGCTGAGGGAGCTGGGATTGTTTAGCCTGCAGAAGAGAAGAATGAGGGGGGATTTGATAGCTGCTTTCAACTACCTGAAAGGGGGTTCCAAAGAGGATGGCTCTAGACTGTTCTCAATGGTAGCAGATGACAGAACGAGGAGTAATGGTCTCAAGTTGCAGTGGGGGAGGTTTAGATTGGATATTAGGAAAAACTTTTTCACTAAGAGGGTGGTGAAACACTGGAATGCATTACCTAGGGAGGTGGTAGAATCTCCTTCCTTAGAGGTTTTTAAGGTCAGGCTTGACAAAGCCCTGGCTGGGATGATTTAACTGGGAATTGGTCCTGCTTCGAGCAGGGGTTGGACTAGATGACCTTCTGGGGTCCCTTCCAACCCTGATATTCTATGATTCTAAGTCACACAGCTCTGTAAATTCCCAGTAGGAAGCCCCTCAGAAGGTCTCACTGCTCTGGACATCAGCATTTAGCTCTGAACATCGTGCAGTGACTTGCCAGCAAGCCCACAAATGCACTCACCCAGTCATTCACCACCATCTTCCTCAGATTGTGGACTAGCGTCAGTTCCTCTGGAGAAACCTAATGATGACAGAATGTCAGGTATAGCTGGCTAGAGAAATCACTGTCTCCCAGCTCCTCTGCCACCCATGAGGTTCCTTTGGATGCTTAAACAAGCAAAAAACCCCAGAGCACAACAGCAGCTTAACAGTGACTGCAGTGAAAGAACTATTTGGAGCTTCCTTCAGAGATGCCATTGAGATTTTTAGAGGCTGTCCGAAACACAAGCATGCACAAGAAGAAGGCAGAAGCTTTTCCACAGGCAGCCATCTGCCATGAGATCAGTTTCTGGGAATGGGATACTGGTAAGCTGATCCATTCCATGCCATACAGGCACTACTAAATTTGAATTCATTAGCCACATGGCAAACACAACATGAATTAATTTGATTAAGGCAATTATGTCACCCTTCTATGGGAAAAGTTACAACGGAGCACAATATTCCACCTATCAAGAACCTCAAAGAGCAGTTCTGAAGTCTCAACAGTCTACCACTATTAGTTACTCTTAGCCCTTCTCAACTCAGGACTTCCACTTGCTTTCCCTCTCTGTAGGCCTGGCATCATCCTTGATACCAGTCTCTTCTTCCACATCTCCTGTGTCAGCAGATCTAGTCATGTGCTAGACCCCACCCAGGCCCTAATCCCCTCTCACCTGGACTATTAAAATTCTTAACGTAAGAAGTCATACTGGATCACACCAAAGGTTCATCTAGCCCAGTATCCTGTCTTCTGACAGTGGCCAATGCCACATGCTTCAGAGGAAATGAACAGGGCAATTATCAAGTTATCCATCTCCAGTTGTCCAGTCCCAGCTTCATGCTAGTCACAGGTTTAGGGATATCTGGAGCATGGGGTTGCATCCCTGACCATCTTGGCTAATAGCCATTGATGGACTTATCCTTCACAAACTTTTCTAATTCTTTTCTGAACCCAGTTATACTTTTGTCCTTCACAACATTCCCTGGCAATGAGTTCCATAAGTTGACTGTGCATTCTATTAAGAAGTTTGTTTTAAATCTGCTGCCTATTAATTTCATTGGGTGACCCCGATTCTTGTGCTACGTGAAGAGGTAAACAACACTTCCCTATTCACTTTCTCCAAACCATTCACAATTTTATAGATCTCTATCATATCGCCACCCACCTTACTCATCTCTTTTCTAAAATGAACAGTCATGGTATTTTTAATCTCTCCTCATACCAAAGCTGATCCATATTCCTAATAACTTTTGTTTTTCTTTGTACCTTTTCCAATTCTAATATATATCTTTTTTGAGATGGGGCGACCAGAACTGCCTGCAGTATTCAAGATGTGTGCATACCATGGATTTATATAGTGACATTAGGATATTTTCTGTTTTATTTCCTAATAGTTCCTATCTTTTTGTTAGTTTTGTTTTTGTTTTTTTAACTGCCACTGCACACAGAACAGAGGTTTTCAGAGAGCGATCCATGACAACTCCAAGATCTTTTTCTTGAGTGGGAGCAGCTAATTTAGACCCATCATTTTGCATTTATAGTTGGGATTATTTTTTCCAATGTGCATTATTCTACATTTATCAACATTGATAAGGCCTCTCCAAATCAATGAGGCTACTACCCCCATCCCACCTTCTTCCTCATACTGACCTGGGTTCCTTTGCATTTCAGGATCCAATTCAAAATTGCCCTCCCTGTTTTTGAACCCTTATAGAATGTGACTCTCCTCACATCTTCTCACCTAGCATTGGTCCCCGTTCCCCCCTCCACCATGCCTTCACACTCTCAGCAGTGTAGTGTGAGAACATTTTCCTCTGCAGCACCTTCCACCTGAACCATGCTCCTTGCATATTTCTGCCTCAGTGACTCTCCAATTCCTTCAAAATCCAGCTTGGAAGCCTCTTGTTTGCTTATATCATGTAAATGCCTTCTTCCTTTGCTATTATTTAACATTGTCATTGTATTTAATCTCAAGAATTTTGGAGGAGCAGATTTATGAAAATAACTACACAAAATAAAGCTGTATATTGGCAAGGGTGTTGAGCAAAATGAATGCCCTCCTGTTCTTTATTGTGTGAAGTCATTCACTTTCATATTCTGCACTGCAGAATCCTCATTGGAGAGCTACAGTTTGCAGAATCCTCTGAGTTAGAGGAAGCTTTATAACTGCTAGAACTTAATAGCCCCGGAAACAATCATCCAAAGGTGGAACCAAACCCTCCCCTTAGGTTTCTCCATTTGTGTTAGCCACAAGAAAGGAAGGTAATTTCCTACAGCACTTTTGTCTTTCTTCCTCAGTGTTGTCCGTCCCCAGAGAGCATTGATTCCATCCACTGCCACCAGAAGTCTAAATGCACCAAGAGGACACTGCTGCTTTAACTCTTTCAGCACAACCCCCACAGCATCACTGGCATTCTTCACTCGCGTTAAACCCTACAAATAGATTGGTATACAACATTAGCAAAGGGAGAGAATGCAGGCCATGTGCAATCAGGAAGCCTTGGCACCAACTTCTCTATGAGGATCTAAAAGATGGGACAGAAGAGACCTAAGACTCTGTCCTCCCCTCCCAAAGGGGCAGCATGGTCTAATAAATAGATTGAGCATAGGGATAGGTGTCAGCAACTCATGAGTTCTAATCCCAGCTCTGACACAGACTGTTTGTGTGTCCTCCTTGAGAGGTCTAGTTCCATGCTTTGGTCTTCCCATCTACAAGGTGGAGATAACAACCCTTCCAACTTCCCAGGACTAATGTCTGCACAATGCTTTAGAAGCACTAAATATAGTTCTTCTCCCCCATTCCCTTCACTGGGCATCATGTCTCATTTTCATATTACTGACAGGTTCCAACAATACCATAGGCAATTGTCATTCCCTCACCTGTTCTACCACTTCACCCAGTGGTCTGCCCTTCTCAGTGCTTTCCCGTTTGCTCCACATATATGTCTGTTGTGTTTTTATCTGTAATAAAAGGAGAATTGGGGCAGGGGGTAGGGTAATTGAACGTAGATGGAGAGTGTGAACTGCCAAGCTCCCACTTCAGGGGCACCTCAACAAACCTGGGCAGTAGGAGCCCCCACTCCGCTCCAGAGGTACTGGGAAAGAGCTACAGAATGGCATTTCTTGGTGCAGCATCCCTCAGTGATATAATGACCAAAATCTCAGACTTCCCCCAGTGGTGGGACCCCTTTGCAAACACAGGGATCTTTAATGCATTTCCAACCCCACTGAAACCTACCTCCAAATAAACTACGTGATAAATGAAAAAAGAAAAGGAGTTCTTGTGGTACCTTAGAGACTAACAAATTTATTTGAGCATAAGCTTTCATGAGCTACAGCTCACTTCATCGGATGCATTCAGTGCCACAAGTACTCCTTTTCTTTTTGCGAATACAGACTAACATGGCTGCTACTCTGATATGTGATTAATAGTAAGTTATCCGATGTGAATGCTTATTCACTACCAACACAGGAAATGCTTCTCAAAAAAAATGAACAGATCCGTAGACCCCATTCCACTGGATAGACATTCCAAGTGAGGGAGCAATCCCCATGAAATTTCCAGGAGAAGCTGTTCTTGTAGGTTTTCCCTGGTTCCTAATCCAGGGACTCAGTAGAATTTACTGACCTCTTTTAAGAAGTGGTCATTTGAAGTTTTGAAATTCTTAAGCCAGGTAGATGCTTCCAGAGGCTGGTCAAACCGCTCTTTGTTATAGGAGGACTGCATAAGCTCCCTGCAATTCTTCACCCAGACGTGAGCTGTGAAGCAGAAACAAAACGAGACAAACAATTGTCCTGTTTAGTTAAGGGTAACTGCACGCTTTTTTTCTGGTCCTTTTTCCTAATTCTTCTCTATTCACCACAGAAAGCCACTATGCCATATAATGAGCATACCCCACCCTTGGGGAAATAGCCACTCAGCAAACACGCACCATGATTTATCAACAGCCTCCAAATGTAGCAGGATCCGTAACTCAGGGCACCCATACCAGATTGACTAGTTTGTAGTGACAGAGCATGAGGCTGATGTGCATGTGTGCACAGGGGAAAACACTATTCAACGCCTCTGTTTTCTTCTTTATGTTTTGCTCTTAATTTAATAACTTTTTGTATCCCAATCATGGGAAAACCATGATGAACAAAATCTCCCACTCTATAATGTCTTTAGCTGCTTTGCCTTCCCAGTAGGTTAGTTACAGCGCACAGAACATTACGCATTCAGAGGTATCACCAGGGTACTTACCATCTGGAATGTGTAAAACCAGCCAGTCCTGTTTTGCACAATAATGAATAGCATGGCACAGCGTCATTGTTTTTCCTGTTCCCTTCTCCCCATCTCCAGCATAAACTGTCAAGGAAAACCTCAGATAGAGTGTCTCCAGGCTATGGTTTTTTTGGGGGGTGCAGAAAAGCCTCTTTTTCCCATCTAACTATGTGAGGAAAAGGCATTGGTGGGGAAGGTGGGAGGCTGACCCATGCCACCCAACATGAGGTCAGAATCCCATCTCCCTCTCAGTGTGCAGGAAGCGCAGCTGCCCTTATTTAACCCACATTCTAGAGCACGGCAAATGAAGAAAGGATACAGATAACATATCGGATAGCCGGGTGGGCCAAGTTGGTGCTTTTCAGATAACCAAGGAGTTCTAGAGCTGGTTTCCGAACCATCAGGCAGCTTTCATTGAACGTCTTCATCTGACAGGAGACAGAATAGGAACAAGGAGCCGCATATAAGTGCGCATCAGCAGCTCCTACCCTGATTATGTCTGAATTATACAATAGTCTTTCAGGGCTGCAGTAACACCAGCCCTAACAAAACCAGTGGACTGCGCTATGTGTCACAACCCCTCCAGCTTGTATGATGACCTTCCTTGACTTTTTCTTCTCTGTCTTATTCAGAAGCACTTTCCTGATAAGTAACCTACAAAGTAGATGATCAAAATGGTTCCTTCTGGCCTTGGAATCTATGAATTACTTCCACATTAACATGTTACAGAGATTAGTTTAAAATTCAAACTTACTACTAATGCTATAGTAGAACTAACCAGCCTGAAAGTCCCAATCTCATAGGATCTGCCAAGATTGGAACAGACCAACTTATTTTGATATACAATATATTCAAAAGAGCACCTATCAAGGGCTATAGGCATCTTTGCCAAAAATTAAACAATCTACTCCCTGTCTGAGGTCAGAAAATTACCAGCTACGCTAAACAATACCTCTGTCTACCTGCCTCCCCAATGCCTGAGTAACCAGACGGAACTTGCAACATGCCCTCAAGTCCAGTATCCAGTGGCCAATACCCAAAGCTTCAAAGGAAGAAGATAACCACCCCAGTCCTCAAGTCCTCCTGCCTTAATGCTCCTAAGGCAGTCATGCAATGCTGCACATGGTAGGAAACATTTCCTTACAACCCTTGAAGTGATCAGAGGATGTCTTGAGGCCCAAGATATTCATACTCCCTAGCCATGGCCCTGTATAGCTCACAGCTTAAATTCAGCAGCACTCTGCTATGGCAGACTGGAAATTCTGCAATAGCTGCATTTAAATTTCAAAATTAACATTTTAAAATAATTAAATATGAAATATATGCAAAACTCCCACTGAATTCAGTGGGGCCAGGATTTTACCCCCAATTCCATGTTATACAGAAGTGTAGTTTGTTTTGATGTGTCAGATGTTTTTTCTTGACAGTGCATAAATTCATATCAGAAGGTTGGGGAACAGAGAAGGGAAGCTTGAGATTTTGGCCACCTGACAGTGCCATTTGCATCTTTTGGCAGCAGAGAAGGCATGAGAAGCACTTTGGAATTGTGGGCTATGCTAGTTTATAGTGAATGTTTGTGTGGTCATCTTTAAGTTTCACAGTCAGCATCTCATTAAGATGTATGGGACAGTTTGCACCTTTCCAAGGTATTGTTTCAGGCAGTTGGCACACTCAGGAAGACAACATTGCTTTGGTTACATTTGGTTCCCATTTCTAAGGTTTCCTTCATAACCACAAGCACTGGAAATTTTTATTTTAAATAAACACTTAGATTATGGAGCACAATTCTGCAGTAAAGGACGACTTGACAGCAAATTTTGCAATCCTGGAGTATATGGGACCCTGTTGCAATCTTAATGTTATCCTATCACAACATTTATACCAGTTGCTGAAAGTAAAATGATCAGTGAACTCAAAGTTTTCCCACTTCAGACTACTGTGGTCTCTATTTCATTTTTTATTTTTCCTTGTAACACATCAGCACTATGACTAGTGGCAGATGTCCCTTGACAAGCACACAAACGTAATTCAGCTGCATGTATGTTGTTATAAGCTACATTATCTGGGGAAGAACCATTTGCCTGAAAATATTTTGAGAGGATAAATATCAAGTGAAGCTCACAACACTGCCTCAGTCTAGCAGAATAATTTCCTTAAAAAAATTATGTTTATGTTGCATGATTAGAAAAAAAAAAGTTACCCAGTTGGAGACTTTTCTCTGCATTTATTTAATTAAAAAGCTTGAATTTAAATTTAATTCTAAATAACCAAGACAAACATAAATGGCAGTCTATAATGAGCTTTAATTACTACTGGTTTTCTGAAAAGAAAAGAAACCTGCCCAGATATTTAACTTAGCCTTTAAAAGGCCACAGTATGTAGTTTACATAAACCATAAGGTTTGTAAGGTACTAGGTTGCTGTATGATGTTGGGAGCACATACATTATTGTCTGCACTCAGATACAATCAGGAACAAGAAGGGCTCAACAAATAAACCAAAGCCAAGAAACTGATATTGAAGCACATTACAGCACAGCGTGAAGAGAAAAGCCATGGAAGTGTTAAGGGGAGGAGCCCCACTGTGCTCAAGCATAAGATGTTTCACTGAATTTCTTGGAATATTTTAACAGGTGGCGTTAGATGCCTCATTTCCTTGTCATTGGTTCATTTACATTAATAATCCACAGATCATTTCTGAGTCCAGAAATGCATTTTAAACAGCATGCTATAGCTGCAGAGTAAACCCCACCAGTCAGAGTGAGATCTGTGTCAGAGATGGAAAGAAAGAGCAAGGTATTTTTTGCTGATCTAAAGCCATTTTATAAGCAAGTCTATTTTACACAGAAATGACACCATTCAAGTCCCCAGGAGGGGTTGTGCTCAGACAGTCTGGACCCATAGCACATTATAGACTCAGAAGTTAGAGACTGAGGAAACTTAAATCACATCTCAGTAATCTCCACTCCCCAGATCTCTTCCACTATGCAAAGCAAGATCAATCTTCTCTCAACCCAGCCCCCTCCCACAGAAGGATCACTCATGGCTGTGTGCCATCACTGCCAAAAGAAAATCCAGCTTTCTATTGACCCAAAACAACTGTATTCGACTCAGTGAAGGTGCCTCAGGAATGTGGCTCCCTGCTGATCCTCACATCACAGTCTACACATCCAGTCCTTCCCACATCTCCCCAACCAGTGCTGAAACAGAGTACCTGCATTTGGAAGCGGTAGGGCAGTCCATGTGGAAACACCACCTTCACCTCTTGGAGGGGGATGCTGTAATGCTGACCCTCATGTTGCTCTGCATGGTTGGCCTGTGAAGTTAAAATACAATTGTAACAACCATGGGAGGCTGAACTCTAGATGAGCCATCTCATCTGTCTGTGTACAGAGGTTCCCTTAAGAGTGAGGCAGTAAAGTACCACCCAGGCAGAATAATCATCAAATTACTCAGAGTCAGAATACACCTGCTTCTAGGTTTTATTTATTTAGCACAGTGGTGGTCCACAAAATGGTTTCTTTTACAGTGGTGAAGCATACACAAGTCTGGAAGCAGCAGTGCTTCCTACTAGCTATAGCATAGTCCAGGGTGTCTCCTGGATTTCCAATTTTTTTTTAAATTAGTTTTGATCTAGACAGGTCAATCATACCTCCACCCCATCAAGATATTATCTGGGGATACATATAGGGACCAGGGCTGTTAAGTAAGAAGATGCCATTTTTACAGTCTCTTTTGAGAGTTTAGCTTTCCTGTTGTCACCTCAGTGCTGTTTAGTGAAATTTCCCTGTAACCAAGTATTTTAACTTCTAGAGGAAAGTTGTGGAATAAGGTGCGGAGATGAACCACAGGAGAATCTGTAGCTTAAGAAGTGATCCACAATATGGACAAGCTTGAGGAACATGGATTTGATTAATTAAGAAGCATCGGCTGCTGTTGCCAAATATATATCAGGCATGTGCAACCGGAATGCTGAAGCCAGTTGCTTGGCAACATAAATCCTAGACCTAGGACAGAGCAGACAATTCTTGCCATCTGGGCTCTTCTGTGCAGTCTATAGAGATGCTCTGATCACATGACTGGATCATCTGCATGCTGCTGTTTCCATAGAGACCTCAAAGGAATCAGCAGTGCAAGAGACTCCAATTACAGAGGCAGTGGAAAAGCTCCTCAAAGGCTTATTTCATTCATTCATTTCACTTCATCTTGTGCTTGAGAGAGAGAGAGAGACACTACAGCTGGAATTATAAAGCCGGTGGGGTGTGCTTAGTTATTTTTTCCCTTAATAACCAATCTGGGGAAGTTAGTCAGAAAAGAATGACCCTGAAGTTGAAATTAATAGTGTCTGATGCCAAGTTTTCACCCACATCTAAGCTGCTACAATACATGGCCCATTTCATTTCTACAGCTGCAGAGAAAGAATCAATACATGTTCAAAGGGGATTTCAGAAAGGGTCTTGGCCCTGTTTTGAAGGTTTGTTATTCACACCCTACAGGAGCAGGGCATGGTTATTATGAAAAACTACCTACTCCCTTCATTTCCACTCATAAGTAGCATGTGATCTCAGTCAGTGGGTCCAGGGTGCCCAAGAACAGACTCTGACGCACTTAGGGTACTGGCTAGTTGACATAATAGTAAATATGGTAGTAACTCACCGGGTTGCTCTCATTGGTGCGGAATACTGCTCTGGGTTTCTCTGCTGGGATTTGGGCATCCTGATTAACTGCAGCACTTAACCAAGCCCTGGCACTGGCATGGAGAAAATATCCAGAATCCAACTACAGAGGAAAAACATTTCTCAGCAATTGAAAGATCATAATTACATGCAAAAATCCAGTTATCAGTTGTAGCTTTACACACGTACTAGACACATCAGGGAAGAGTCAATGTAACATGCCCTACTCTGGAAGTAGGGGTCACAGCAATTAGAATACATAGGAAATTCATTGTGTAAAGCTCAATGTTATGTATAGCTGTACTGCAAGTTCAATTGCATCTTTCTAAACCCCTTCAATTCACTTAAGTCCATCTGCCACCCTTACAGAGCTGAGCTCTCTACCTAAATGAGTTATCCCATTAAGTATCACAGGGGTAGCCATGTTAGTCTGTATCCACAAAAACAACGAGGAGTCCAGTGGCACCTTAAAGACTAAACAGATTTATTTGGGCATAAACTTTCGTGGGTAAAAAACCCACTTCTTCAGATGCATGGAGTGAAAATTATAGATACAGGCATAAATATATACTGGCACATGAAGAGAAGGGAATAACCTTACAAGTGGAGAACCAATGTTGAAGGCCAATTCAGTCAGGATGGATGTGGTCCACTCCCAATAATTGATGAAGAGGTGTCAATACCAAGAGAGGGAAAATTGCTTTTGTAGTGAGTCAGCCACTCCCAGTCCCTATTCAAGCCAAAACTGATGGTGTTAAGTTTGCAAATGAATTGTAGTTCTACAAAAAGAAAAGGAGTACTTGTGGCACCTTAGAGACTAAAAAATTTATTTGAGCATAAGCTTTCATGAGCTACAGCTCACTTCATCGGATACATTCAGGGTACAGATGTGGGGACCTGCATGAAAACCTCCTAAGCTTACTTTTACCAGCTTAGGTTAAAACTTCCCCAAGGTACAAACTATTTTACCTTTTGCCCTTGGACTTTCGCTGCCACCACCAAACATCTAACACCGGTTACTGGGAAAGAGTTAGTTTGGAAACGTCTTTCCCCGCAAAATCCTCCCAAATCTTACCCCCCTTTTCCTGGGGAAGGTTTGATAAAAATCCTCACCAGTTTGCATAGGTGACCACAGACCCAAACCCTTGGATCTTAAGAACAATGAAAAAGCATTCAGTTTCTTAAAAGAAGAATTTTAATAGAAGTAAAAAGAATCACCTCTGTAAAATCAGGATGGTAAATACCTTACAGGGTAATTAGATTCAAAACATAGAGAATCCCTCTAGGCAAAACCTTAAGTTACAAAAAGACACAAAACAGGAATATCCATTCCATTCAGCACAGCTTATTTTCTCAGCCATTTGAAGAAAACAGAATCTAATGCATATCTAGCTAGATTACTTATTAAGTTCTAAGACTCCATTCCTGTTCATTCACTGAATGCATCTGATGAAGTGAGCTGTAGCTCACGAAAGCTTATGCTCAAATAAATTTGTTAGTCTCTAAGGTGCCACAAGTCCTCCTTTTCTTTTTGCGAATACAGACTAACACGGCTGTTACTCTGAAACCCATAGTTCTACAGTTTTTCTTTGAAGTCTGTTTTTGAAGTTTTTTTTGTTGAAGAATGGCTACTTTTAAATAGGTTATTGAATGCCCAGGGAGATTGAAGTGTTCTCCTACTGGCTTTTGTATGTTACCATTCCTGATGTCTGATTTGTCCATTTATCCTTTTACATAGAGACTGTCCAGTTTGGACCATGTACATGGCAGAGCGGCATTGCTGGCATATATCACATTAGTAGATGTGCAGGTGAATGAGCCCCTGATGGTGTGGCTGGTGTGTTTGGGTCCTATGATGACGTCGCTAGAGTAGATATGGGGACAGAGAAGGCAACAGGGTTTGTTACAAGGATTGATTCCTGGGTTAGTGTTTCTGTGGTGTGGTGTGTAGTTGCTGGTGAGTATTTGCTTCAGGTTGGGGGGCTGTCTGTAAGCGAGGATTGGCCTGCCTCCCAAGGCCTGTGAGAGTCGGTGATCGTGTTCCAGGATAGGTTGTAGATCGTGGATGATGAGCTGGAGAGGTTTTAGCTGGGGGCTCTACGTGATGGCCAGTGGTGTTCTGTTATTTTCCTTGTTGGGCCTGTCCTGTTTTAAGTGACTTCTGGGTACCCATCTCGCTCTGTCAATCTGCTTCCTCACTTCTCCCAGGTGGGTATTGTAGTTTTAAGAATGCTTGATAGAGATCTTGTAAGTGTGTGTCTCTGTCTGAGGAATTAGAGCAAATGCGGTTGTATCTTAGGACTTGGCTGTAGACAATGGATCATGTGATGTGTCCTGGATGGAAGCTGGAGGCATGTAGGTAAGTATAGCGGTCAGTAGGTTTCCGGTATAGGATGGTGTTTATGTGACACCACTTATTCGCACTGTAGTGTCCAGGAAGTGGATCTCTTGTGTGGACTGGTCCAGGCTGAGGTTGATGGTGGGGTGGAAATTGTTGAAATCCAGGTGGAACTCTTCAAGGGCCTCCTTCCCGTGGGTCCATGATGATGAAGAAGATGTCAATGTAGCGTAAGTAGAGTAGGGGCATTAGGGGACGAGAGCTGAGGAAGCATTGTTCTAAGTCAGCCATAAAAACGTTGACATACTGTGGGGTCATGTGGGTACCCAGAGTAGTGTGCTGACTTGAAGGTATAAGTTGTCTCCAAAACTGAAATGGTTGTGGGTGAGGACAAAGTCACAAAGCTCAGCCACCAAGTGTGCTGTGGCCACATCAGGGATACTGTTCCTGACAGCTTGTAGACCATCCTCGTGTGGAATATTCGTGTAAAGAGCTTCTACAACCATGGTGGCCAGGATGGTGTTTTCAGGAAGATCACCAATGCATTGTAGTTTCCTCAGGAAGTCAGTGGTGTCTCGAAGATAGCTAGGAGTGCTGGTAGCATAGGGTCTGAGGAGAGAGTCCAAATAGCCAGATATAGATAATAGCGGTCCTTAATGGGAGCGGACTACATCCATTCTGACTGAATTACCTTACAAATGGAGAACCAATGTTGAAGGTCAACTCCCTTCTCTTCATGTGCCAATATCTATCTATGCCTGTATCTGTAATTTTCTCTCCATGCATTTTTTACCCATGAAAGCTTATGCCCAAATATATCTGTTAGTCTTTAAAGTGCCACCGGACTCCTGGTTGTTTTTATCTCATTAAGGACAGCTCAAGAGCACAGTGCAGCCATTAAAGTCTTATAGCTGAGAAGTTCCTGCAAGGTTTCTGCCTACAGTGATGAATGGCAGCTAGTACCTTGCAAATTCAAGCTGCCTAGTAATCCATAATCGCTTCAATTACTGTGGGATTAATGCAGCACTGCCCACTATTTGGTATTTATAATTGAACTCATTGCATTGATTTCCTGGATAACTGTGTCCCAGCATACAGAATTTTTCATTAAAACAGAACTATGAAGGAGAAACAAACAGCCAGCTGAGCGAATACAAGCTACTCTATAGGAAACTCATGAAGCGTGCCTGTAAATCCTAACCAGAGAGGGCAGGGGATTAAGGGTAGCAAGGAATAAAAAGAAGAGATTTTAGTAGAGATTTAGATTTAGAAGAGATTTTCTGCGGAAAAGGACCTAGGGGTGACAGTGGACGAGAAGCTGGATATGAGTCAGCAGTGTGCCCTTGTTGCCAAGAAGGCCAATGGCATTTTGGGATGTATAAGTAGGGGCACAGCGAGCAGATCGAGGGACGTGATCGTCCCCCTCTGTTCGACATTGGTGAGGCCTCATCTGGAGTACTGTGTCCAGTTTTGGGCTCCATACTACAAGAAGGATATGGATAAATTGGAGAGAGTCCAGCGAAGGGCAACAAAAATGATTAGGGGTCTGGAACACATGACTTATGAGGAGAGGCTGAGAGAACTGGGATTGTTTAGTCTGCAGAAGAGAAGAATGAGGGGGGATTTGATAGCTGCTTTCAACTACCTGAGAGGTAGTTCCAGAGAGGATGGTTCTAGACTATTCTCAGTGGTGGAAGAGGACAGGACAAGGAGTAATGGTCTCAAGTTGCAGTGCGGGAGGTTTAGGTTGGATATTAGGAAAAACTTTTTCACTAGGAGGGTGGTGAAACACTGGAATGCATTGCCTAGGGAGGTGGTGGAATCTCCTTCCTTAGAAGTTTTTAAGGTCAGGCTTGACAAAGCCTTGGCTGGGATGATTTAATTGGGGATGGGTCCTGCTTTTGAGCAAGGGGTTGGACTAGATGACCTCCTGAGGTCCCTTCCAACCCTGATATTCTATGATTCGAGTAGGCCAAGGTGAAAGAAAATGTTGAAGGTGAATGTAGAAGCTGAGCTCAGAGATAACACAGTGAATAAATTGTCCCACACACTCAGGGCAGAGAGGCTGAGGAGAGGCCAAAACAAAGAGAAATGAAAACCTGCTTAAGTATTACAGACAGCAACAGTTGCTGTCTCCAACTCAAGACACAAAGAAAGCAGTTTCCTGCTTTGCATTCCTGTACAGTCCATTTGTTCCCCAGCACAGATGAGAGCAGCACTATGTAAAGCCAAAACACCAAGATTTAGACACAGAACAGCTGCTTTAATTCCACATTGTTTCATGCAGCTTTTCTGACATCAGCATTTGAGAGTCTTACGTGGGGTCACCTGAAAGGCATCACAGGGCTTAGAAGAAAGCAGAACACTCAGATTAACCCACATCCAAATTAAATATGACTGTGCTCCTGATTCAGCATTTCAGGTCTCTCTGCTTAGGGAAGGAACAAAACCAGTTTGTATTCTCCACTCTACATATTTAACTAACCTTAGTAATAGCGGGCATTATGCAGGTAAGCACCTCCATGTTTATACCATCAATCTTCAGGTTTATCATCATATGGCTGGTGGTCTCTATTTGCCCCAAGGGTGCCCTTTTCTCCTTAGCATCACACAATTTGGAGAGATGTCTCATTTGGCCATTATTTACTTATTTATTAATTTTAAAAGATTTTCTTTTCATCTAAAGATGTATGACTTATTTTAGTGCTTGTGAGAGCAAGGAACTAAGAGCACTCACTTGAGTTAAGCAGTGTCAACAACTGGGGCTGTGAAAGTACCTTTCCCTGCTCTGCTAGTACACCTCAGGCATGACCTGGTATAACCCCTGCAGTTCTAGTCCTTCCCATCCCCACAACCTCCCAGTCTCTGCCAACGGTACCTCAGTTTCAACTATCTACCGCTCATGCTGTTTCGGTCCTGACTCCCTCCCTCACAGCCCTGCCAATGCAGCTCAAGCCTGCCCTGCAACATCCCCTGCTTCTCAAATATGCATCTCTCCTGCTGAGACTTCAAAGAGCTTCACAATGTGTGGCTGATCAGTGATGTAGACAAGTCAGGACTTAGTAAACTGGGTTCAAATCTTGGCCTGGGTCACAGAAATGAAAAAAGTTATTGCACTAGCCTGCTATTGACTCCCTCCCCGAAAGCACCACAGATTCCCCCTCCCCCACATCCATCATTGCTTGAATGAAAGCCAAATTCTAAGCTCTCTATAGACAAGCCAGGATAACCAAGACCTTTTGGCAGACTTCCTGCTCCCCATCCCACTCCTCCCAATGCCTGCCCACATAAGTCTTCCAGTAAACAGGATAAGATATATAGCTCATCTCAGGAATTTGGTTCCATTTTTACACAGCTTTGAGACCAGGACTGCTAATTCCACTTTTCCTAAAGCGAAATCCCACGGCCTCAGTAAAGCTTGGATACTACATGAAGTGAAGACAATTCTCTTTGTCCCAAAGACACATGATCCAAAAGGCATGAGATAGCATGATGTATTTCTTAGGATCACCTGCACAACATTCCTCGTTCGTCACACTGCTTTGGCAGTTTCCATTTAGGGACTCCTTTCTGCACCATCCCATAGATGCAATTTTTAATATACCTGGACACAAAGTCCATCTAAATATGTTAGAATGGATAGACAACCAAACTACAAGCCCCTTGAGTGATGGGTACCAATCTACCCCAAAACATAATGCAACAGCTCTAACTACTGTCCTAGAACTTTAAGGATACACATCTGCATTTTCTGAGTTCACTGCAGTTTATTGGTCAATTCGATTTTGCAAAACACTTAAGTGATTAAACTAAAACATGCCCAATATTCTACAATAATTCAACATCAACAAAATCAAGTCTTCAAACTGTCACTTTGTTCCACGTGAAAATAAACATTTTCAGTCTCATGTTCAGAAGGAGTTACCATTGGCGAAGAGAGAAAATCAACAGTAACTCACTAGGCATTGGACTACCAAGGGTTCCTTTTCCCCCAATCTACATGTAATGATGCTCCTGTATGGGAGCAACAAATGTCACTCAGTCCTTGGAACTGACAGATTCTTATGTCACAGACAGCAAACGAGCCAAGAAGAGGGACTGAAAGATTGCCAGTTATTGTTTGTATTTTCCACAGCATGCATCTGATGAGGTGAGCTGTAGCTCACAAAAGCTTATGCTCAAATAAATTTGTCTCTAAGGTGCCACAAGTACTCCTTTTCTTTTTGCGAATACAGACCAACACAGCTGCTACTCTGAAACCAGTTATTGTTAGGGGAATTTTAAAGCTTTATTTTTATTTTGTACCATAAAAGGTTTACTCCTAGACCACCGTTAATATACACACTACATGCCTTGACTTTTTAAAACAACAAGGCACAGCTTGGCCCCTTATAGTGGGGGCAAGAACGATGATAGCTCACAACTTCACCCTCAAGGCTGTAAAGCTATTCACATGGAATACTTGTGTATTCATATCTTCAGTTCATCATAGGATCTCATTTAATTAATTTTGAAAAGCAGGTATGTAAATTGAACAAGCTGTTCAAACACGATCTCAACATAATTTATCTCAGTCCTAGCAAGTGGCATTTATATTAAATTGCTGTCTGCCAGAAGACAGTAATCTAACTCAAACCTCTTAAATGGCAAGCCACCTACAACCATGCTAAATCAAGAAGCCAAAAGCCATAAGGTGGAGCTGTTTCTATATGAATCCCTGCATCTCACTTGCCATGCACTTATTCAATAAATCACCATAAAAGCGATTCCCTACATTCTATGCAGGTCTCAGTGATAAATATTGCACTGCACAACAGGAATCTTGTCTCCGGAAACAGTTTGTATATTCTCCCTCTGCAGCACAGGAATGATACAGTTCTTGACAAAAGAGCATTTAGAAGTCATCTCAAAAGAGGTCACCCTGATATAAACAGAACAAACAACTAGAAGACCCTCTTCACGATTCACCCCAGATGGGCAAAGCTAATGCATTAGTATTGTGTTCACAAAACTGTAGATTTTACATTTTGAGGTAGTGCACTAGGTCTTTAAATCCTGCTCATTGTTTGTATCCCCAGACTAGTGTACTGACACACATGCTGAGTGTGCAAGTGTAATCTTTGAGCTAGTGATGCAATGGAGTATTTAGTGCAAAACAGACAGACTCTGGACTCTATCCATAAATAGGCAGGGCTGTGGCACTAAGCCCCCTCCTTACTTCCCAGAAAGGCAGAGATAGCAGTAAGGAGGACCCCTAGCAACTTGGATGAATCTTCTTGGGTAGGGTTGGTGGGCCCACTGCACTCTTCTCCTCCTGCTACACAGAGTCCTTTTCTGGGGTGGCATTGGCATTTCCTTAACCACCCAGCACTGGGTCTTGGAGTTAGCACCTAGTTGAGATGCACAGAGCAGTTCATACCTCATTTTTTCATGCTGTCTGTACTCTGGAAGGAATTGTTGTCTTGGTTTTATTTGGTTCACATATTCAGGCTTTTCTTTGCCATCACAAGGGCTAGAAACTTAGACCCGGTATTTTTTCCATATAGTTGTGTACAGTTTGGTGTAGTACCAAACTTCACCTTTTCGGCTAGGGACAGTACTTTTTACCAAAAGTTAAAGCACCTAAGCAATATAACCACCTAATATGGATGAGTTCTATTGGTATGAAGGTACCTTTATACCAGTGTAACTGCATCCACGCAAGGAGGGGTATTGCTTGCTTTAACTATACTGGTTTCAAGCAGTTCAATTGGTACAAAAACTTCATGTAGACAAACCCTTACTTTTTTTCAAAAAACAGCTTAGAGTCTGATGTAACTTGGCTCCAGGAGATGGGGACCTTGATATGGGCCTAAAGTGTCTATGCTTCAGTCCAGCCCTGACTTTTAAATTCCTAGTCTACACACAAGCAGGTAAAAATCCTACAATTAAACCATAAATTCACAAAACTTTACAGCTTGAAAACAGGCAAGATGAACTGCCGTTATAATCCATTTGCATTCAGAAGCTGGGAGCCTGCTTCCTGGCCACTTGGAACAATTTAGGGTTGCAGGTTTGCTGACAGATGAAGTTACATTCCTCAGTCACAGAACATTTGAGATTTAAAGGCCATAAGAGCTGCTGGAAGGTAGTCACATGACTAGACTGACATGCAAAAGGCTGTTATTCTGAGGGTTAAATCTTTCTGAAGACAAAGGCCCTCACAACTGTGCTGCTGTTTGCCATAAAAGGGCCACAGAACCAATTTAATTGGCCCCCAGGGACAAAACGCAGAACAGAAAGTCCCCAGGGACAAAACCCTAGCAAACGTAAGGTCATTAAGATGACCCCATGATTCTACTTCTGACAGTGACCCAAGGATAGGGGCATGCCAGGCCAGAGCAGGACCACATTACTCTGCACTTCAGCTACTTTAGGCAAGAGCATGACCCATAAGTGGCCCCCTAGAGTTGTTCTGAGTCACACAGGGGGCAGATAGGCTTGCAGCCAAGCCCAGAGGTGTAAAGAGCATACAAAAGCCATCTTTGCCCCATCTTTACCCGCCTTCTTGGGCCATACCTCCTCGGGAGGCACAGTAAAGAATCAAGGCCATCATCAGTAGTGGATCTTCTTACCAAGGGTAGTGCTGCTCAATGTTCTTGAGAAAGGATGACTTTAGTGCAAATCCAGCAGATTTTCTGTTTTCAAAATGACTTATATTATGCAGTATAATGTGAAAAATAGCATTCTGGACCCTTTATAGTGATAATCATTCCAGATCTCAAGACGGAGATCCAGCAAAGGATATGCTTCACAGAGCCAGTGCAGGACTCACCTTGGGCCCCTGGCAGATCACTCCTTTCACACTTCTCAGCATTATCCCTGCAGAGACAAGAGTGGAGTTTACTCACAGCAACTCACAATATCTGATCTCTCCTATCAAGTTGTCAAATGCGTGTCTTAGGAACTGTAATCAGCCATGGTGTCTACAGTGTTATTGTAGCCCTGCTGGTCCCAGGATATGAGAGAGAGAGAGAGAAAGTGGGTGAGGAAATATCTTTTATTGAACCAACTTCTGCTGGTGAGAGAAACAAGCTTTCGAGCTTACAGAGAGCTCTTCTTCCGTCTTCTCTCTAATCAGTCATGCTGTGAGCCTGTTCCATGAAGAGAGAATCCTAGTGAGCTCCCAAGAGAATAAATGAAGTCAGGTTAACCATGTATCCAGTTGGGCATAAATTATTTCTTATGTCAATGAGAATGAAGAAAAACTTTGCACTGTCTCCTTCTGGCTTTAGAACTATTTGCAAGCAATTGATTTTCCTTTACTCAGAATCCTATGTCCACGCTCTTCAAAAAGTTAGCTAAAAATGTCAAATATCACACAAAAACTTGATATGTAAGCATCTCCCAAATCCCAAGGTGAAGGACTTTGGGAAATATATGATTTTTGTTTAGTGTCAACTATACCCAACATAGAGGACAAACTGTTTCTGCCCAACGAGCTTACCATCTAAATAGATAAATAGGATTCTGACAAAGCATCAGGTGGTGTGTATGTGCTTCACAGCAGTAAAGGAGGTTATTAAAACAGCAGCACTGCCTTGGGGGACAGCATAACAGTTACATCTAATGAAGAAGGATATTTTGCAGAAACATTTGCAATAAGCACCATACTTGATAAGTAGCTTTAAAGACTGAAAGCCTAGGTCTTGCGCTCAGCTATCTTGAAGGATGGATATTCCCATTTCCTTATGATTTTAACAGGCAGACTCAAAAGATGATCCCCTTTCTGAATAAGGGAAGTCAGTTTAATATTACTAGATAGTATGAAGCAGAAATCGTGCAAGACAACACTAGGAGACATAGAAAGCTTCTCAATTCGCTCCTGCTCCTCCATCTGTCAGAGTTTGTTTCTCAACAGCTAGCTTTGGTTACCATGACAGAAGGAAAAGCAGCAAAATGCACAATAGACAGATTGAGGAAAGAACAGAGGGTCCCAAAAATCAATCAGGATATTTGTGCTCAAGGCTGTCTTCATAGCACTATCCTAAAGGGCATGTGAGAACACAACACAAAATGTAACAGATTTAAAAAACCCTGCACTTGTGAGAAGTTATTATATAATACATTCAAAGCAAGACACCAACCTCTCAGGAGTGGATGACTTTCAGGAACCAATAGCTGCTGATCTTCCTGTGGTTAACAGCTTCTGCACAGAGGAAACACAAAAGCTAATTTATGAAGGAAGACAAAGGTTACTAACTGGGTGGAATCGTATCTGGAATTCTCATTATGCTGAGGAGGAAGGAAAATAACTGAACACTTAAGGAAGGATGACATTAGCCTTGTAAAGAGGCGCTCTGATCTCACACTGAACAATCAGCAAGAAACAAATTTAAAAGAGCAAGTTTTTGTTTTGCCACATAAAACTTGCTGAAATTCTTAGCTCATTCTACTCTCCAGCACATAGAATGATAACAAGACATTGGTGAGGAACAGAAAGGAGTAATTCAACTTTTTCACAAGAGTTTAACCCCTTTGTCGAGGAGTCATGAACTTCTCTACTATAAACAGCTATTTCACGGACTTGTGCCTGGTCTTATTAAAATAAGGACTAAGTTCAAAAACAACCCAGGATGCTACTCGCATTCTGCCACTGAAGAAACCTGAATTCAGTCTTTTGAGACTACTTTCAGAGCAGCAGCATTAACTGTGCTACTTGGAAGCCTCCTCAAGTCATAGAGAATCCATCTCAAATCGGGCATAGTTTTGAACCACCATATATGTGAGTGAGTTTGTGGGGGGGCGTGTCACAGAAGATCATTACAAGGCCCTACACCAACTACTGCTGGTTCTGGAGAGCAAGAGGCAGCTCACTGAGACATAGAATTCAAGGCCAGAAGGGACCATTCTGACTATCTAGTTTGCCCTCCTGAATAAGATAAGCCAAAGAACCTCACCCAATAATTTCTGCATCAAACAACTTTTATTTGAGCTATTACATATCTTTTAGACAGATATCTAATCTTGATTTAAAGACTTCAAGTGATGGAGAATCCACCATGTTAGTAGGTAAATTGTTCCTACGGTAGTTACCCTCACTGTTAAAGTTTGCACCTTATTTTGAAATTGCTTGTGAATAGTAATTTTAAAAAGTAAACAGCAAGAAATTTTGGAGGCATCTCAGCCACACAATTAATTTATCAGTGAAAACTCTCTCTATGAAGTAGCCTGAAGGTTACATATACAAGCATCTTCACCTCAGAGAAATCCTAATCTGGTGTCTCCCTCCCTACATTAATCTGAAAAACAAGATTCTTTAGAAGCTTTAAAAACTGGATGTTTAGTACTGGTGTATTTACATTTACCATGGGGATTCAAGAACCCCAAAAGGAAATGATATGGCAGGAGAAGCACAGTGACTTTCCTTCACACACCCTCCATGGCAGATTCACATAGTGAATCTCCTCTCTCCCTACACTATATTCTCTACCCCACTCACATCTGCTCTCCCTCTGCTCCTCCCCAAATATCTCTTTACCATACTCTTCTAATGTGTCCCATCAATCTCTCCCTCTCACACTACCCAACATGCACACACAAAGGTTTCAGATATCTCACAGGCAAAGAATAAAAAATAGCAGTCTCAGACTGTTGTAAAAAATGGTGGCTGCAATCTACCCAGAGGGCAAGGAAAGTGAAAATGCCGACAGTTCTGCCAAGGTACCGTTCCCAGATCCTACTATAGCTTCACCTTTCTCCAGTGACTAGCTCCAGTGTTTAGTCTATTCAGAGCTTTCACAGGTTGCAGCACAGAGTGATCAGACTATCAGTGTCACTGCTGCCCATAGAGGTCCCAAAAGCAGCAGCAAGAACTGAAGATACTGGTTAATTTTCAATCAGTGGCCACTTGGGAATCATTGAGCATATCCACTGCTGTGTCTGTTATGAATAGGAACATTGAGTCAGCCAAATTGCAAAGGTTCTTCAAAACACCAAAATCTGAGGCTTTCAGATTTGTTGGGGGTGAAGGCCCTTTCAGAAGAGTGGCAAAGGGATACTGGGACCCGAAGGTTCATAGCATTTGGAGGGAAAAGGTGGAAATTACTGAGAGGGCAACAAGGAAGACACATTAGGAGCCAAATATAACTGACAAGTGGCAGGTGTGCCAGAGTTCACACTGTGAGTCAAAGCAACAGCATGGGTGGACCAAGCTGGGATCCAGTGAGACTCCAAAGGGCAACACTACTGGGTGGGGGAAGATAGAGAAGAGGTCATAGCAAAGGGAAGATCCTGTAGAGAGTGAACAAATATAAATGGGGGGTAAAAGCAAAAGACACCATGAGTGAGGGCCGGGGTAGAGGGCGTTAAACTTGGCGCCCTGCCCCCCAAAGCCACTAGCCCTCAGGTTGGGGTCCCAGCTCCATTGTACCGATGGGTGTTTCTGGCTCGCTCTCCCCGGAACTTTCGGGAGCCCGTAGCTGAGGCCTCTGAAAACTCTTGAGACCCAGCACTGCCCCGCCACGCCGGAGCGGTGCTGCGGGCTGGGCGGCTGCCTCCCTGGGCCCCTGACAACCGAGCCGTCTTAGGACCCCATTCGCGTCGCCACGGGTTCCGCAGGGGCAAGTACACGCTTCATCACCGTCCCGCGAGCGTCCCCAGCCGGGGTGGTGGCAGCCCCTCCCCAAACGCGGGGGAACCGCGGGATACAGCTGCCCGCGTGCCGGAGGGCCTCTCTCGCTCACCCAAGCACAGGACCCCGCGAGGCCTCACCGGCAGATGGGGACCCCGCACAAGCCACTAGACCGCTCACAACTCTCCCAGCGCGCCCCTGGGCGCCGCCATCTTACACGGGAAGAAACGGAAGTCATGAAGGGATCTGCTTACTACGGATGCTCCGAAAGGTCAAACCAGCAAGGGGAACAAAAACGCGCGGAAATGGGGAGCCGAGTTCTCTGAGCCCCGCCCCCAGCAGATTAAACCCGCCCTCAGCCTCCCCCGGCCCTGGAAGGGAATGGGATCTGCAGAGGAGGCGGGGCCCAGCAAAGCAGGGGGTGTGTCTGCTGGGGGCGTGGACAGGCGCGAGGAGGGCGGGGTACGAGGCGCTCGCTCGCGCTGAGGTTGGAGCTGCCGCTGGCGCCTGCCGCCGCCATTTTGGTTTCGCTGCTTCGGCTCTCTGAGAAGGGGCTGAAGCGGCGGCGGGCTGGTCCGGGTCCCGCCCTGGCCCCGTCCGTGAGGGCGGCCGGGAGGATGCGGCGCGGAGGAACCCGGCCCCGGCCTTGGCCGTATTGTCGCTGACACGGTGAGGAGGGGGTCGTGTCGGACTGGGCCGGGCGGGGACCGGAGCCTCCACAGGCCCGGAGACCGGGGGGGAGGGGAGCCTGGGCAGGGGGTCCGCGTTAGGGGCCCCGCCCCGTCCCGTCCCCGATAAACAGGATGCTCAACAACCCACGCATGCGGCGCCCGGGCCCTCACCAGCCCCCTCTCCTGGGCCGTGGATACGTACGGGGAATCCCTGACAGCCAGGCCTGTGCCTGGGGGCGGGCGAGAGGCGGGGGGATCCCTGACAGCCAGGGCCCGTGCCGGCGGGGGGCGGGGGGGCCGTGCCTGGCGGGGGGTGGGGGGGGAATATCCGTGACAGCCAGGGCCCGTGCCGGCGGGGGGCGGGGGGGCCGTGCCTGGCGGGGGGTGGGGGGGGAATATCCGTGACAGCCAGGGCCCGTGCCGGCGGGGGGCGGGGGGGCCGTGCCTGGCGGGGGGTGGGGGGGGAATATCCGTGACAGACAGGGCCCGTGTCGGCGGGGGCTGGGGGGCCGTGCCTGGCGGGGTGGGGAGGGGATATCCCTGACAGCCAGGGCCCGTGCCGGCGGTGGGGGGGGGGAATATCCCTGACAGCCAGGGCCCGTGTCGGCGGGGGGCGGGGGGGCCGTGCCTGGCGGGGGGTGGGGGGGAATATCCGTGACAGACAGGGCCCGTGTCGGCGGGGGGCGGGGGGGCCGTGCCTGGCGGGGGGTGGGGGGGGAATATCCGTGACAGCCAGGGCCCGTGCCGGCGGGGGGCGGGGGGGCCGTGCCTGGCGGGGGGTGGGGGGGGAATATCCGTGACAGCCAGGGCCCGTGCCGGCGGGGGGCGGGGGGGCCGTGCCTGGCGGGGGGTGGGGGGGGAATATCCGTGACAGACAGGGCCCGTGTCGGCGGGGGCTGGGGGGCCGTGCCTGGCGGGGTGGGGAGGGGATATCCCTGACAGCCAGGGCCCGTGCCGGCGGTGGGGGGGGGGAATATCCCTGACAGCCAGGGCCCGTGTCGGCGGGGGGCGGGGGGGCCGTGCCTGGCGGGGGGTGGGGGGGGAATATCCGTGACAGACAGGGCCCGTGTCGGCGGGGGGCGGGGGGGCCGTGCCTGGCGGGGGGTGGGGGGGGAATATCCGTGACAGACAGGGCCCGTGTCGGCGGGGGCTGGGGGGCCGTGCCTGGCGGGGGGGGGGAGGGGATATCCCTGACAGCCAGGGCCCGTGCCGGCGGTGGGGTGGGGGGGATTATCCCTGACAGCCAGGGCCCGTGCCTGGCCGGGGGGGGGGAAATATCTTTGACAGCCAGGACCTGTGCCTGGTGGGGGTATATCCCTGACAGCCGGGGCTCCTGCTTGGGGGGCCGGCTAGAGGTGGGGGAGATCCCTGACAGCCAGGGGCCGTGCCTGGTGTGGGAGTGGGAGATGGATATCCCTGACGGCGAGGGGCTGTGCCTGGGGTGGGGGAATGAGAGCCCGTGCCTGGGGGGGGGGGGGAGATCCCTGATAGGCAGGTCCCATGCTTGGGGAAGGCAGAGGAATATCCCTGACAGCCAGCCAGCCCCCCCGTGCCTGGGGCTGAGAGAGATTCCTGACAGCTGGGGTCTGTGCTTTTAGGGGATGAGGGAAATCCCTGACAGCCATGCCTGAGTCTTAGGGCGGGTGAGGAGATTCCCTGACCTCCAGTCCTGTACCTTGAGGGGGGGATCCCTGACAGCCAGCCCCACCCCTGGTGCATGGAGGGAACAGGGAGATCCCTGAGAGCCAGGCCCTGTGCCTTGGGAGAGGGAATCCATCACAGCCTGGCTTGTGTGTTAGGAAGCAGGGAGTTCTTTAGTAATCAGGCTTGTGTGAGAGTATTTAGGTCAGTTAGCTGTTCATGTGGCCATTCAGTTTAATTAGGAGCCCTTTGGTAGTAGGGGTGGAAAGCAAGTGCCTTTCATGGAAGTGCCCACAGTCTCACATTTTTTTTATTGGGGATGGATCAGTAGTCAGATTCAGAGTCATCCAGTTCTTCTCATCTGCTCTGGATCCTCATTGCATTAGTCTGACTCTTCCTGGGGGTATGGCCTTGGATTGGGAAATGCTGTGTTTGGAGATACAAGTATCTGGGGGAGTGAAATCCCTGATGGGTCTGTATTTGCAAGGGAGATCCCTTACAGGCCTGTGTTTAGGGTGGGGGTGAGGAATCTTGGATAGGTCTACATTTGGAGGGGTCGGGGAAGGGGATCATTGACTTTCAGTATGTCTACACTGTAGCTTGGAACAAGCCTCCCAGCCTACAAAGACACACTTTCGCTAGCAGAGCTTGAGCTGGCGCACTAAAAATAGCGGTGTGGATGTTGTGGCTTGGGCTCTCAACCCAATAGGCTTGAGAGCCTAAACTCCAGCTCGAGCTGCAACGTCCACACTGCTATTCACATGTTAGCTCAAGTCCTGCTAGCAGAAGTTTGTCTGCCTGGGCTGGGAGGCTTGCTCCCAGCTGCAGTGTAGACATACCCATTGAGGCTTGTAAGGATTCTTGATAAGGCCTAAATTTGAAGTCCTGTTTGGGAGGAAAGGGATCATTGATGTTCCAGACTTTGGCTGTGGGAACTTCGGACAGTCTGTCCCATGAGTGAAGAGAGGGTGGGTCCATGACAGCTCTATATATCTGTGTGTTTCTAGTGGAGAGAAATCCCTGGGCCAGCCTGTGTCAGAAGGGATAAGAGAGATGGCTACCTGACATTCTAGCCTGTGTTTAGGTTGGCAAGATTAATCCTGGGCAATCTGTTCTATTTGGGTTAACAAGGGGAATCGCTAAAAGCCAAGCCTGTGTTTGGGAAAGGGTAGGTTCCCAGCAAGGTTGCGGGAAAGTGGCAGGAAATCCTCTGACATTTCAGCCGGTGTTTAGCTGGGAATGGGGATGTCCCCTCCTTAAACCTGTGGCTGGTGGCCAGGGAAACCCTAATAGTTTATCCTATGTTTTAGACGAAGATGCAAGGGGCTTTCTGACCAACTGATTTGGATGCCAAGGATCCCGGACGGTTGTGCCTGTATTTGGCAGGAATTCTCTTCCATGTTCAATTAGTTTGGAGATGGGGATTTCTTTTGGGAAGCCCTGTGTTTCAAATGTAAGATCACTAGCAGAGATGCCTGTGCTTTGGGCAAGGGAGATGAAAATCCTGACAGGTCAGAACGATGTGTGGAATACTTGACTTTAGCTTGTATCTGAGGTGCAGAGAGCGGGATCCTGGCAGTAGGACATGTGTTTGAAAGGGACTGGGTGGCAGACTGATAGGCGAAGCTCATGCCTTAGAAACTCAACTTGCGCTGGAGGTAGACTTAGTCTATGAACTCTCCTGCATTAGATAAAATGACCACAGAACTCCATGCACAACCCGTCTTAGGCTTGGCTT
Source organism: Lepidochelys olivacea (assembly GCF_965140295.1). Taxonomy (NCBI): domain Eukaryota; kingdom Metazoa; phylum Chordata; order Testudines; family Cheloniidae; genus Lepidochelys; species Lepidochelys olivacea. The sequence goes on from NC_140434.1 coordinate 226,744, forward strand.
TCCCTCAATAAACTTTTTGTGCACGGAGAGACAGGCTCACAACACACCTACTCTCTCACACATACATTTAAAAAAATAAACTGATCAGACTATTTCTCCTATTGTCAGAAAGCGTGTGGGAGAGAGATTTTCTCTTTTTAAATATTTGAGGTGTTCCAGTACGATGGTTATAGGGCAGTGTAAGTAACTAGGAGATCCATGAGGATCAAACCTGTGTTTGGAGAAGGGGTGACTGTTGATGGTCTGGCCTGTATTTGAACATGGGTGGATAGGGCAATCAGGAGTCAGGAAATATTGTGATTCAGAGGTTGGTTCCCTAACAGTTCATAGATTCCAAGCCCAGAAGGAACCATTGTGATGATCTAGTCAGACCTGCTGTATAGTACAGGCCATAGAACTTTCCCAAAATAGTGCCTAAGCATATCTTTTAGAAAAACAGTCTTGTTTTAAAAAGTGATTGAAACTCTACCATGATGCTTGATAAGTTGTTCCAATGGTTAGTTACTCTTACTGTTAAAAATGTATGCCCTATTTTCAGCCTAAGTTTGTCTAGCTTCTACTTCCAGCCCTTGGATCATGTTATACCTTTCTCTGCTAGATTGAAGAGCCCATTATCAAATATTTGTTCCCCATGTAGGTACTTATAGACTGTAATCAAGTCACCTGTTAATCTTCTTTCTTAAACTAAATAGATTGAGCTTCTTGAGTCTATCACTGTAAATCACGTTTTCTAATCCTTTTATAATTCTTGTGGCTCTTCTCTGAACCATCTCCAATTTATCAACATCCTTCTTGAATTGTGGACACCAGAACTGGACACAGTATTCCAGCAGTGGTTGCACCAGTGCCAAATACAGAGGTAAAATAATTGCAGCTGAGTTGAGGACAAGACATGGAAAATCGCAGAAAACTAATAATGGACCTTTATTAATAGCGGCAATTTGGAAAAGCCAGAGTAGACCTATTTGTTTAAGAAAAAAATTGCTGGAATGATATATAAAGGCTCCAGTATTATGTTATGCCTACAGATTTTTTTGATAACCAGACATTTTGCTGCAACTATATTACATTCGTTTAACAAATAAAAAGTGACCAGTACAATATGAAATTCAGAAGACTAAAAGTTTTAACACAATTGCTATAGAAAGTCCAAGTCTAGTCATTTTAGCCTTTTACATTTTACAGGTATTTAATGTTAGTGCAGTACTAATTGCATACTCAAAATGTATGCAAAATTATGGAGTGTGCAAAGTAAGGTAATTAAAATCAAAAGTGCAGTAGAAGCCTAATATTGTAGGATCCACAATATCACAAATGAAATAGGGCCTTAATTATAATTTATGCTCATAAATGAACAATTCCTTTCCTCTTGTTTGTTGCCCAGGCTCCTAGCTTTGGTTTATAGGCTATTAAAGAATTTCTTCTCCATGTCCTTAGGTTGCTTGATTAATTATGTTCTCATCATCTCGATTGTTGTGCTAAGTACTCATATCTTCCCTCGTTTTGCCCTCCCTCTTTGTTATTAGTTTAACTACTTTACTCTAGACAGCCTGTCCCCAAGAAGATTGGTCCCCCTTCTACTCAGTTGGAGGCCATCCAAACTATACATCTGTCTCTCACCAAAGAAGATGCACCAATATTTCACAAACCCAAAGACCTCCACCCTACATCACTCACTTAGCCAGTGCTTCGCTTTCAGAATTTTCTGCATTCTGTATTCCTTTGCTCATGGGACAGGAAGGATCACAGAGAAGTTCATTTGGACATTCTTTTTCAGTATGCTTCCGAGTTCCCTAAAGTCATCTGTGATCTGCAAGATAACCCATGAGGCAGCTAAACCTGTATTTGAACAAGAAGGAATGGATCTTAGTCTGTTGGGCCTGTTTGGCGAGGGGATTTTACTCATGTTTATGAAGGGGTGGGAGCATGTTAACAGTGTATTGTTTTATTTTGAAGGGATGGAGTTCTTACTTTCTTGGTCAGTGGCAGATTTTATGGGACTTTTTATGGGGGACTGCTCAACAGTATGGTCAGCAATTTGTTTGTGGAGTTGAGATAGGCCCTTTGACAGCAGAGCCTGTGTTTAACAGGGTTGAGGGGCTCTGTGGTTTCTCCTAAATTATGTGGGAATTCTTGGGATGGATGGACCACAGAATGGACCACAGCTGCATATTTTAATGGGGAAATGCACTATCTGCTATGGTCAGTGGAAATGTCCCTTTCGTTATCCTTCAAATAAATCCCCTTTGTTCATGATGGGGATGGATCATGATGATTACCTGTTCTGTTCATTCCCTCTGAAGCACCTGGCATTGGCCACTGTTGGAAGACAGGATACTGGGTTAGATGGACCATTGGTCTGACTCAGTATGACTGTTCTTATGTGATGGTTATGGATCTGTATAGTCATCTAGTCTTTACTCTTATCCATAATCTTTTATTTACTAACTGGACACTTTAGCTGGCCATGTCAGATTCCACAGAGAATTCACCCTGCCTTTTCAGTAGCCATGGAAGGGGAAAGGGGCTGTTGCTTGTATTATTTCTGAGACAGGCTGTTATTATACATGAACCTGGGCTCATGGTATGTGGATGAGGTGAATTAAGTTCTTTGGAGCAGGATTGTCTCTTACTCTGTGTTTATACAGTACCTAGGAGTAAAGAAATGCCAGTGTTAGGGTTGCTCATGCAATCTTAATTCCTCCCCCCCCCCCCCCCTTTGTAAAGCATATATTACAACACAGGCCAGAATCTTCAGCTCTCCTAAATCATAGTTAGACACCTAAATAGAGCTGGCCTGATTTTTTTTAGAAGTGCTTTCTACACTAGTTGCATCTGCGTAGCCTCTTCCACTGTGTGTTACTCTGTATGTCTGTCAGATAGACAAGCAGTAAGTCATTTATATGCAGGATGTGTAGTGAATAAGGGAAGGATTCCTGTGGAAACATTCAAAATATCATTGCAAGTATGTTGTTTCAGTAGAGGTTAGATTTATTTCTAATCAGATCAGTTTTGTTAAAAGGATTTTGAATTTTGTTATAAGGTAACTAAACCATAAAAAATAACAGTTAAACCAAATGGTGCTTGTGTTGAACTTCTTTGTAATACTACAAGAAATATTCTAATCTCTCTTCAAGAAGTGAAGAGAGCAGAAACCAGGATCTGTTCTAGTAGATATTAGTGTAGAATGAGTAGTTCCTTTTTTTTAAACTTTTTTTAAACTTTTTTAAAAACACATTAGCTTTTCTAAGATGTAAATGTAAGAAAACATCTCTTGTGTTGGTGGTTTTTTCCCCAGTTTTAAAGACAAATATATTCCAGAATATTTCAGTTCCACTTGATTTCCTCCTGGGAGCCAACAATTGTCTAAAAATCAGTTAATATAACATTAATACTGAACAGCAAAATCCATTTAGTTATGCTTTATAAAAAGGAAGACATTCTCAGTTCAGCAACTAACAAACAATGAAACTATTCATGTCTACAACTCTTATGAGTGTATAGAAAGTAATTTAAACAATTGACATGCCACAGGGCCGTTGATACAAATCATGATGCTGTTCCGATTATGGAAAATTAAATGTAATATATTGCTCCAGAACTTCAATGCTGTTAAGTAGAAATTAATATCAGGTGGAATGTAGACAGCATGTTTTGCCCCACAGTTGGAGAGAGGCAGAATTACACCATGAGCCTGATTCTCTTATCCTAACCAGGTAATGCTTCTGATCTTAAAGCTGGTTAAAGTTTGGTAAATTGATCCTCTAGCCTAACACCTTTAGAAAACAAAACCTGAATCTTTGTTCCTAATTTCCATATTGCAACCTTAGTTCTTGTTCAGCATAACGAAAGGCATTCTCTTTGCAGTATAGAGAGAATTCAAAGTGAAATATTGTTTTATTGTTTCTGGTACATTACCCTTCATAATGCGGGGCATAAATAATAAAGCTGGAGTTAAGGTAGTAAATATGTATATCAATAATTAAAGGGTGGTGAGAGAACTTAACTATGCTGTATTTTTTTTAAAAAAAAAGTGAACACTTTTTAATTAAAAATCGGAAACACAAAGGTAAGGTAGCCCAAAGAACCTTAAATCAGCTCTCATATTCTTCTGCCCGCTCTCTAGAGCCCAATAGCATGAGATGGTCTTATGTTTGCACTCTGTACATCTTCATCATCTAGTACAGGGGTCAGCAACCTGTGGCATGTGTGCCAAAGACTGCACGCGAGCCGATTTTTAATGGCACGCTGCTGCCTGCCTGCTGGGTCCCAGCTGCCGGCCGCGTCAGCACTCCCTGCCGAACCCAGGCCGGGACCCCGGCAGGCAGCAGCGTACCCTTAAAAATCCTGCCCACCCCGGCCTGCTGTTCTCCGCCAGCCCCCCCACCCCTGGCACAGGGGCAGGGTGTAGAAGCTTGGTCCTGCCTGCTGCTGCTGCAGGGCAGGCAAGCTTCCACCCCAGCCCCCCTGCCTGCCCCTCCTCCTCTCCCTCCCTGCCACTGATCAGCTGATGGCCCTTGCAAGGGCGGGGGAGAAGCAGGGCCTCAGTGTACTCGCTGCTCCGGGGAGGAGGCAGAGAAGAGGTGGGGATGGGGCCTTGGGGAAGGGGGGTGGAATCAGGGCATATCCCCTCCAGTCCCCTGCCGTGAGCGGCTCTGGGCGGGGGGCTGGGAGCACCCCCACGACCCCAGCCTACACCCCCAGCCCTCTGCCCTGACCCCTGCACCCCCCTCACACGCACCCCCCTCACACACACCCCAGCCTCTGCCCTGATCTCTGCACCCCTCACACACCCCAGCCTCCTGCCCTGACCCCTGCACCCCCCCACACACCCCCAGACCTCTGCCCTGACCCTTGCACCCCCCACAACCCCAGCCTTGATTCCAGAACCCCCCACACATACCCAGCCCCCCCATGCCCTAACTCCTGCACCCTCCTCACACACCCCCAGCCCTGACTCCTGCACCCCCACACATACCCAGCCCCTCACACCTCGTGCCCTGACTTTTGCACCCCCTACATTCTCACCCCCACCGTGAGCACCAAATGGGAGCTCCTGCACACCCCCCCCCCATTCCTGCCTGCACCCCTTGCACCAAATGGGAGCTGCCCAGGTAGGCACTCCACACCCAAACCTCCTGAGCCCCCTCCCTCATTCTAGCTCCTGGCCAGACCCTATACTCCAACCCCCAGCCTGCTCCTTCACCCCCAGCCCTGTGCTCAGCGCACTCCCACCCTCAGCTCAGTGCAGACAGAGAGGAAGAGAATGGGCTAGAACCAGGGAAAAGGTAGGTACCCACTCTATGTGGGCAGGGCCGGGATCCCAGACCAGCAGCGTGCTGAGCATGGCTGGCAGCCGGGACCCTGGCTGGCAGAAGCCGGTGGACGGAACCCCAGATCGGCAGCGGGCTGAGTGGCTCAGCCCACTGCCAGTCTGGGGTCCCAGCTGTCAGCCCCACTCAGCCCGCTGCCGGTCTGGGGTTCTGGCTGCCAGCCCCTTGCCAGCCAGGGTCTCGGCCACAGGCCCCGCTCAGCCTGCTGCCGGCCTAGGTGAATGGAACCCCAGGCTGGCAGTGGACTGAGCGGGCCAGCAGTGTAAGATCAGCATTTTAATTTAATTTTAAATGAAGCTTCTTAAACATTTTGAAAACCGTGTTTACTTTACATACGACAATAGTTTAGTTATATAATATATAGACTTAGAGAGAGAGAGAGACCTTCTAAACCATGTTAAAATGTATTACTGGCACACACAACCTGAAGACTTGGCACACCACTTCTGAAAGGTTGCCGACCCCTGGTCTAGTATATAAGCCATGAACTCTCATTAAGCATTCTAATATGTGCATCACCCACCACATGTGACACCTATGAAATCATGTCATATTCTGTAATGCATCCTTAATTGATAAGACAGTGAAATTAACATTTCAACCCTTGTATTTCATATATACACCATAGACCTATCCAACCCTCATTCTGTCTTTTTAGTATAATATTTAACTCCTATAGCATTTCTTATCTGTAGACTATATACATATACCTATTTTACAGATGGGGAAACTGAATTAGAGAGGTAAAATTTCTTGCTGAAGGTTGCGTAGCAGGTCATTGGCACAGCCAAAAAGAATACAATTCAGGATCTCCTGACTTCCAGTTCAGTGATCTAGCCACTGTTTCACACTGCCTCATACAAACTAGTTAATGCGCTTAAATACGTAAAGTGTTCTATACCCTGTTGAAAGAGAAGTTCTGAATAGAGAGGGCCATGAAGGAGAATCTCAATGGATAAAAGTCCCATATAATAAGAATAGAAATATAATAGTGGGGGTATAAGAGCTGGCTTCTGGATCAGAATAGTGATGGTGACATAAGAATGTTGACAGGGATTGGAGGAGGTAACAAAATCTACAATAATGTCTGGTGACTTGAACCATCCAGGAATAAATTAATTGAACAATGTAGTTGAAAGCTTCATAGTACTACAAGCTATTCCTTTCTGAAGTAAGAGGTTATCGATGCTTCTTTTTTATAAAGTAAAAATTCCATAAACTCAAATGTAAAATCACAGAAACTACACATACCCTAGAACAAAAATAGAAAGGAACAGGTGAGAAAGAGCATGATTAAATGACAAAGTATAAGAGTCTTAAACAATTATCTTATCATGATTGTGGGCCATAAGTCAGCATTCATCGCTCTGGTTTAACATAGTCATGTTTGGCATACCGGATTAATGTATTTACTGTTGCTATTTACTTATCGTATTATGGATGTACACAAAGGCCTTGATCAGGACGTCGTTGTATTAGGTGGTGTGCAAACCCATAGGAAAGGCATGTTCTCTGCTCTGAAAAAGTTTACTGTCTGATTTGAAAAAAGACTTCATAGTGAGTAGAGCAAGCATTGGGAGAGAGAGCACAGATAATGTAGGTAACATCACATGGTTTCATCAGATAGTTACCTGCACAACTTTTAATTAAAAATATTTGAACTTTTTAAATAAATAAAAGCTATCATTCATTGATTTCTTGTAGGGGTCACAGGAGAGGTGGGTATTAAAAAGGGACTTGAAAGAGGAGAGGGTAATGGTCTTGTGGATTCAGTGATGAACAGGGTGGATCGATTTAAAGAACTGATTTTAAATATGATTTAAGTCGGCAAACAGGAAACCCTGATTTAATTGATTGTGTTTTGCATTTGCACATTTTAGTTATTTTCCTAATGAAATGCTGGGTCTCATAGGTTGGTAACCATTAAAACATGTTCATGTAAAACTAAATATAACCATTAATTTACACTAATTTCTGTGCTTTGTTAACCAGGAGGAAACACTGTATCTGTACACATTTATTTAAGTGATTATATAGCTTAACATATATTTATTGAGTTCTAAATTTTTACATTTTTATGATAAAAATGGTGAATTATGTATTTCTTATTTGCTAGATGTTTAATAATTTTTACTTATGACTTATGTCAGACTACTTTGGATGAAAACTAGAATGCAATTAAAAATTGCACAAAAACAGCATTTTACATTTATAAGTTAAATAAAACTACCTCAAATATGCTGGAGACATAAGAAGAAAAATGTATCAGAATGTATTTATCATTTAAACCTAACAGATTTATTAAACAAAGGAAGTGTTATTTGTAGTTGGAGAATTACACTGATTGTTTATGGTTACCTGTGTCTTTGAATGTTTTTAGAATTAGTAGATTTTATTCTGACACCTAGTGTTTATTCATAGAAAGAGGAAAACAAGCTTTCCTGCTTTTCCAGCTTCTACCTGGTTTCTTAACTTTGAATGAACTGGCCGTAACTGAACTAGCTGAATAAACTGAAATGAAGAAAATATTCTGTTTGCGCATACAGAAAAGGCTACTGCCAACAAAAGCTTAGCCAGTGATTTCCAACTAGATATCAAAAGCTTAGCCAGATATTTCCAACTAGTTCAGCGGTTTGATTTTCTTTAAAACTTTTGCACCAAATGTGCACTGCTTAATATTTTTTTATTTAATTTGAATGATTTTATTAGATTGTAATAAGTTTAGGTCTTAACATAGGTTGACATCATTTCAAATTAATTTTAAATAGATGTATTTTTTAAAAAAAGTGTACTTAAAATTTAAATTGGAATTTTTTATTTTATAAAAATCTGATTTTTAAAAAAACCATTGATATTTATCCACCCTGTTCAGGGAGTGTTCTACGTGTAAGGAGAAGTGCAGAAGAAAGCATGGAGATGTTAGTTGGAGAAGCAGACTAAAGGGCATATAAGCTGGCATCGTGAGGCAGAGAAGGGGTACAAGAGCAGACCAGGAAGCATTGGCAAAGTTTTATGTAGGGGCTTGAAGGCAGTTACATGAATCTTGAATTTGATGAGGTGAAGAAGGGAGGCCATCATGGGACTGAATCACTGGGATTCAAATAAATGAAAACTTCGGTCAGATCAGGTTAGGCAAATGATCATCTTGAATGGTGCATTTTGTATGAATTGCAGAGGGATTATGTGGGTGTCAGGGAGGTCAAAAAGGAGTAGATTGCAGTAATCAAGGCAAAACGATGAGTGGTTAGATGAGTTTTTGCTATCTGAATAGAAAGGAATTAACTGAACGCATCCGATGAAGTGAGCTGTAGCTCACGAAAGCTTATGCTCAAATAAATTGGTTAGTCTCTAAGGTGCCACAAGTACTCCTTTTCTTTTTGTGAATACAGACTAACACGGCTGCTACTCTGAAACCTGAGTAAATAATAGAACCTGGCACGTGTTCATGAGTGTCATCAATTTTGTGAACTTGTTTAGAATATGGTTACTAATTTTGTTGTTGCTAAATCAGGTTTCAGTCCATTTTTCCTTCAGCCTCTAAATCTGAATGTGAACTTTACCCTGGTCTTGCCAATTGCAAGCTTAGTGTGATTGAGCTTGATTCTTCCTACCCTTAAAAAAAAAAAAGAAGAAGAAAAAGTCTTGCTATTTTGAGTAAATGTGGAGCCAGATGTAGCAGCAAGTGACAAAGTGCTCATTCACATCCAGCTACAGTACAGTAAGATTTCAATCACTTAAAAAAATTGTTGATTCTTTTACAAGCTGGTGGATTCAACAAATTTCATTTTAAAGTAAACAGCTGTAGAGAGTTGGTGGTATTTTGCACAGTGTTCGCTAGGAGAACAGAGAAGGAGAAAAAAGCACTCGGGTGGGCATAGAGCCAAGAGATATGTGTTACATGGAGTTTCCATAGCATTCTGTACTCTAACTCTAGATAGTGAAAATTAATGTGTTTATCTTAAATCTATTTATCCCCTCTCCAAGTTTTTATTTGCATATCAATATGTAGAAAACATCACTTTTAGAGGTACAGTTTGGTTTTATGTCTTGAATATAGGGACTGCAGCCAGGAACTCCTGAGTTCTAATTCCATCTCTACTGTTGACTTGCTATGTGGCCCTGGGAGAATCACAAGCACTGTCTACTTTCCCCATCTGTAAAATGGGGATAATACTTATCAATTTACTTCCTGTGAGTGGCTTGAGGATTAGTTAGAGATGCTTTCAACTTGACTAATTTGAAAAAAATCTAGTTTCTAATAGACAGCCCTTTAAATAGCAGTTTAGAATTCAGAAAAAAAAATACAAGGTTTTTCTGCCCCCCTGCTGATTTTATAAGGCTCTTTTGTGAAAGCCTGAGATCAGCATCATCAAAGATGCCTTGTTTGGAAGAAATCTTGGGATTGAAAAGCTTTGGCTGGTAGGTGCTTGGATGGAGCAAAAAATACTTCCTGCCTCTATTTTAATAGCATCTCTTATGGATTAACAGTGAGAACAATTGTATAGGTAATAAGAAGCTGAAGGTGGAAACCGTCCTTAAACAAGGATGAGGGACCGAAAGTCCCATGAAAGCATTAGAAAGTTTAAATTCAGTAATTCAGGACCCTGCAAGGGGGAAGGGTCCCAAAGCCTGAGCCTGAACTTCTACACGTCAGTTAAACAGCCCCTTAGCCTGAGTCCCACAAGCCTTAGTCAGCTGGCATGGGCCAGCCTGGGTTTTTAATTGCAGTGTAGACATACCTTGAAAGGTGTTGTATCTCCCAAGAGTTCCTTGAATAAGCACATTGATGGGGCTCCATAAAATTAAAAAAAAAAAATCCAAACGTTTTTTATCTCCAGTTTCGTATATGGCACAGGATTACTCTTTGGCCTCACTAAATGTTATGTCCTTGTGTGTGTATTTATAGAATAGTTTATCCAAGGTCTCACAGAAAAGTATAAAATTCATGGCTCTGTTATTTAAAGGTAACTTCTGTCTCTCCAGATAGCAAGAAAAGAGGGCTAGAATCCAAGCTCCTATATCCCCTTCCCCCAAAGTGCATGAGCAACATTTGCAATGTCAGAACCTAAGAGATGCTGAGGAGTTGTACCCATTTTATTGTTCAGAATAAACTGAGGATTGACTGAATGTTAAATAAACCAGTTTGCAAACAAGACAATTAATAAATTTAGTATTCAAAATCCATTGTTCTGACCATAAATCCATCTGGTTATTAGCATCAGTGAATCTCCAAGATGTTCACTTACATTATATCTCCAGTGTGCTCAGCAATATTCATTCTTACTTTAGTTCTCAGCATGTCCACTATTATGCTCTGCTCTTTGTTCTGGCTAAATATTCAAAGATCTTAACCAAAATTGTGGGTGAAAGCAGTAGCCCTAAAGAAAGAAAGGGATTGCATTAGTGTCCTGTCTGTGTAATTGACTAATTCAACCTTCATCATATCCAGCAGCACTAGCAGTAATCTGAACTGTCTAGAATTTATCCACAGCCTAGTTCTGGTGCACAAAGGCTCTTTAACCCCACGACAGAAGATGAACGTCTTGGGGTCACTTGAGTATAACTGTAGAAATGATCTGTCTACAGAATGAGCAAAATTAAAAAGAGAAAAAATTGTTTCTTCTTAGAGGGAAGCTAGTGATCTTTGAAATATTAGTGTCCTGGGCCAGGTTACATTTTAGGGCTCTCTTGCTGTTCCTTTTAAGAGAGGGATCTCAGTTTCCACAGAACTAGGATAAGATCATCCTTTCCAGGAGGATCTCCAGCTCTCATCAGCAATTGTTATGGCATGTCACCATGTTCAGCTGAGAGGCATTTAGAATGGGAGATATTCATAATGGAGGCCAGTATCTCAGGCATCACCAGCTCATCCACAGCATCTGCCAGGAGCTTTCAGGTACTCAACATGAGTTGCAGGAAAGTTTGTGTGTTCAATACCCCAAGTCCTGGCTGATTTTCTTTAGGGTCAGTGAGATCACTGTTATCAATTTTCTTTGCAAATATAGCTTCCTATATTGTAGTTGAGGATTTGCTAATCAGATCCATTAATTGTAAGCTGGCACATGAAGAGCTGAAAAATAGATACCTTACCTGCTAATTGTCTTTCTGTAGCAGTAATAGCCAAGTACAGAACAACCCATCATGGAAAAAATTGCAATTTGGGTACTTTATAAGTTTTGATATAGGCTCTTAAACTGCTTACATTTTGTTTGTTAGATGTTTGTGGTTTGCAGCTCACATAGCTGTAGAGTATTGAAAACAGTTTGATGCATTTATTTTCCAAAGAACAAGTGTTTGGAAGGCTCAGCTGAAGAAAATTAATTCTAGAAATTGTTCACCACTAGAGGGCCTCAGAAAAGTTATGCCTATAGATGGTTACTGCTGCTTGTTCAAATGAACTAGCAAGTCATCAGTTTAGAAATGAGACATGCTCAGTGTAGGAAAAATAATTACCATGAAGATTTTTGTCTAGTAACTGTTGTGGTTTAAATATTTCTGCTGTATTTTCTCATCAACTAACACTAGTTTCTGTTGGTGAGTTGAACATTCTCTTAACCTCTGAGTAGATTTCAGTGCTTTGAAAGTGGAGTATGTTGCTTCCTGTCCAGTCACATTTCAGTGTTTTCTAGCTGTTCTAATGTATTATTTGGATTACGGTAGTGCCTAGAGGCTACAGTTAGAATCTAGAGCTCAGTTGTGCTAGGTGCTATACACACAGTAAAAAGCTATTTCCACCCCAAAGATCTTACTGTCTTAAAGCAAGTTGTAAGATTAGGGGTACAAACACTTTCCACATAAAGTATCTTTCGTCTTCGCAGAATTGGATTTTTTTATAATTTTGACTGATATAGATGTGTTCAAGCATTTTTTTCTATTTTGATTTAAAAATTTTGCAGTTACACAAAATTATGGGTTTTGAGCATTTTTTTTATTTTGATCTATTTAAATTTTCGGTGTTGTGGGCAATTATGGGATGATCCTACAATAATTATTTAATGACAGTAGACGTTGAGATTCAAAAAACTTTATAGCCATTAAAACACGAATTGTCAATATCACATGTCAAAATACAGAAAGTAGATATCCTTAACTCAAACTCTAAGAAATTCTCAAACAGTGCTTTTCTTACTTTACCTATCTGTAAATTTTGATGATTACCTATGAAAATACTTTTTCATTGGTTTGTATGTGTACGGTGAAATTGACCTAGAAAAATCTAATCCTTCCAAGCCTAAGTATCTTCCACATGAGCATCTGAGTATCTTTCACATAACATAGAATCATAGAAGGTCAGGGTTGGAAGGGACCTCAGGAGGTCATCTAGTCCAACCCCCTGCTTGAAGCAGGACCAATCCCCAATTTTTGCCCCAGATCCCTAAATGGCCCCCTCAAGGATTGTACTCACAACCCAGGGTTTAGCAGGCCAATGCTCAAACCACTGAGCTATCCCTCCCCCTACTCATCAGTAGGAATGGTCAGATCTTTAGTAGACTTATTCATAGATTCCAAGGCCAGAAGGGGCCATTGTGATCATCAGTCTGACTTCCTGTATAACACAAGTCATGCATCTTCCCCAAAATAATTTCTAGAGCATATCTTTTAGAAAAATATTCCTTTTTGATTTTAAAATTGCCAGTGATGGAGACTCTAACCACTGGAACAATTTACCAACTGTTGTGGTAATTACCCTCACTATTAAAAGTGTATGTCCTATTTCCAGTTTGAATTGTGTAGCTTCAGCTTCCACCCATTGAAGTGTTTTATTCCTTTCTCTGCTAGATTGAAGAGCCCATTATCAAATATTTGTTTCCTGCGTAGATAATTACAGACGGTAATTAAGTCCACATTAACCTTCTCTTTCTTAAGCTAAATACATTGAGCTCCTTGAGTCTGTCACTGTAAGGCATGTTTTCTAATCCTTTAATCGTTCTCTTGGCTTTTCCCTGAACCCTCTCCAATTTATCAACATCTTTCCTAAATTGTGGACACCCGGATAGGACACAATATTAAAACAGTGGTTCTACCAGTGCCAAATACAGAGGTAAAATAACCTTTCTACTCCTACTTGAGATTCTTCCGTTTATGTATCCAAGGATCACATTAGCCTTTTTGGCCACAGTGTTGTGCTGGAAGCTCATGTTCAGCTGATTATCCACCATGATCCCCAAATCTTTTCCAGAGTCACTGCTTCCCAGGATAGAATACCCTGTTGTGTAAATATGGCCTACTTTTTTTTTCCTAGTTTGTGCATTTGTATTTAGCCATATTAAAACATGTATTATTTGCTTGTGCCTAGTTTACTAAGCAATCCAGATGGGTCTTTTTTAGTGATGTGTCCACTTCATTATTTTCCACTCCCCCAATTTTTGTGTCATCTCTCATCTTTATCTGTGACGATTGTATGTTTTCTTCACTGATAAGTGTTAAATAGTGTAGGGCCAAGAATCAATCTCCGCAGGACCGCACTAAAATTACACCCACTCTATTTCCCATTTACAGTTGCATGTTGAGACCTATCCGTTAGCCAGATCTTAATCCATTTAATGTGTGACATGTTGATTTTGTATCACTCTGGTTTCTTTATCCTTGTCCTTGACTCTGCTAGCCATAGATTTTGATGAAGTGAGCTGTAGCTCACGAAAGCTTGTGCTCAAATAAATTGGTTAGTCTCTAAGGTGCCACAAGTACTCCTTTTCTTTTTGCGAAAACAGACTAACACGGCTGTTACTCTGAAAAAAGATTTCTCCTTGTGTCCTTTTGCTTTCCCTCCAAATTTATTATAATTCCTTGTTTCCAGTTTATATTAATTGCTATCAAATTCCCCTGTTTTCCATTTGTTATATATATTTTTTTTTATTTTATAGATGCTTTCACTTACACTAAGCCCAATTATTTTGGGGTTTTTTTTAACCCATGAGGTCTTGTTGCTTGATCCTGGCTTTTGGAGCATGTAGTAAGATGTTCTTAAACGGTTCCCAATTATCATTCACAGTTTTCTCTTTAAATTCTTTCTCCCAGCTGATTTGGCTTATAATTGTTTTCAGCTTTGTGAAATTTGGATCTTTTAAAGCACCAAGTATACATATTACTGGTTTGCACTTTATTCTGTTTACATGTAATAAAGTCATGATTACTTGCTCCTAAGCAACCACTAATTTTCAGTTCTGTGATCAGTTCTTCTTTATTTGTCAAGATGAGGTCTAATACTGAGTTCCCTTATGTTGGGTGCAGCACTTTTTGAATTGGGAAATCTACAACTTTTAGATATTCCAAGGACATTTTAGTGCAGACAGAATGGGACCTTCAGTATATGTCACTCAGATCAGATTCCCTCATAATGAATCTTTTATTCCTACACATTACAGATAGGTGATTGAGTCATCATGTTATCTAGTATGATTTTTGGTGGTCCCTAGCAGACACCAGCTAGTATCCCATCTTGGTCTTTATCTGTTAGAACATTGATCTATAGGCATTCAGGATTATTTGTTTCTGAGTCGTTTGGTGACTTGGAAACAGGCAGTGCCATTTTTGACAGAGTGCCAGTTCACCTTGCCTTTTGCCCACTCGATCCTTCCTAAACAGGTTATATCTAGTGATTTTAACATTCCAGTTGTGTAGATCTCCTTATCTGTCAATGATACTAACTAGGTAAAATTTGATCTGGTAAAACTAGAAAAACTTTAGAGATCACTACAGATGTTTTCTGTCTGTCTTAAGCTTTTCTGTAGAGGCTATCTGAATAATATCTTACCATTGAGCAGGTAAGTTAGATATACATTGTTGTCCATTTTGAACAGTAACTAAGAGTGTATGCTCCAGAGAACCTTTTCTGGCTCTGCAAAGCACTGCTTGGTGTGGTTCTTTCCCTGCTCCCAGGCCCACTTTCTCTCTTGATTTTGATTATGGTGGGAAAAACTTTAGGGAGTAGGCTGGTCTTCCAGTATGTTTGAAAAGCAGTCAGACTTTGGCTTCTTTTCTGGTACCTCATCCCACTTGATCAAAAACATGCTACCTCTGATTATCACACGTTTTGAACTAGATTTTGTTAGCTGTGTAGTTCTCAGAGTACAGCTGTCTCGCTGAGTCATGGGTGAAAGTGTCAATTTCAGAGGTAACGTAGTCCTGATTCAAAAATATTTTGAGTATTAGCGCTAGGGTTTGAATTATCATTGGAAGTGCAGTGGGAACCAATGAAAGAATACAGAGCAATGGAGTGATGTACTCTCAGCCCTGGTCTACACTAAGAGTTTAGGTCGGATTTAGCAGTGTTAGATCGGTTTATCCCTGCACCCGTCCATGCTACGAAGCCATTTTTTCCGACTTTAAGGGCTCTTAAAACTCAGTTCTCTACTCATCCCCAACGAGTGGATTAGTGCTGAAATTGACCTCGCTGTGTCGAATTTGAGGTAGTGTGGACGCAATTTGACGGTATTGGCCTCTGGGGGCTATCCCAGAGTGCTCCATTGTGACCGCTGGACAGCACTCTCAACTCAGATGCACTGGCCAGGTAGACAGGAAAAGTCCTGCGAACTTTTGAATTTCATTTCCTGTTTGGCCAGTGTGGTGAGCTGTTCAGCACAGGTGACCATGGAGTCCCAGAATTGCAAAAGAGCTCCAGCATGTGTCTGATCGCTGTATGGGGAGACGAATCTGTGCTATCAGAACTCCATTCCAAAAGAAGAAATGCCAAAATATTTGAAAAAATCTCCAAGGGCATGAAGGACAGAGGAGATCACAGAGACCCGCAGCAGTGCCGAGTGAAACTTAAGGAGCTTAGGCAAGCCTACCAAAAAATCCAAGAGGCAAATGCCCACTCGGGGTCAGAGCCCCAGACATGCCACTTCTATGATGAGCTGCATGCAATTCTAGGGGGTGCCCCTATCACTGCCCCTCCCCTGTAGGTGGACTCCTGCAAGGGGGGAGTCTCATGCAACAAGGATGAGGATTTGGGGGATGAGGAAGATGATAGTGCACACCAGGCAAGCAGAGAAACCGTTCTCCCCGTCAGCCAGGAACTGTTTATCACCTTGGATGCAATACCCTCCCAACCTGGGCTCCCGGACCTTGAAGGCGGAGAAGGCAGCTCTGGTGAGTGTACCTTTGTAAATATAATACATGGTTTAAAATCAAGCGTGTTTAATGATTAATTTGCCCTGAAGACTTGAGATGCATTCGCGGCCAGTACAACTACTGGAAAAGTCTGTTAACGTGTATGGGGATGGAGCGGAAATCCTCCGGGGACATCTCAGTGAAGCTCCCTGGATGTACTCCCAAACCCTTTGCAAAAGGTTTCTGGGAAGGGCAGCCTTATTCTGTCCTCCATGGTAGGACACTTTACCACCCAGCAGCACGTAGTCTAAAATCATTGTATAACAAAGCATGGCAGCGTATGGTCCCGGTGTTTGCTGGCATTCAAGCAACATCTGTTCTTTATCTCTCTGTGTTATCCTCAGGAGAGTGATATCGTTCATGGTCACCTGGTTGAAATAGGGGAATTTTATTAAGGGGACATTCAGAGGTGGCCATTTCTGCTGGGCTGTTTGCCTGTGGCTGAGCAGAAATCATCCCAGCTGTTAGCCATGCGGTGGGGGGAGGGGTGAAGCGATTATCCCAGAGAGTGTGGGGGTGGGGGGCGTTGGGTTTGTGCTGCACGTTAACCCGAAAACTGCAGCCCCTCCTTTTAAATGCCCAACCCATTTTAAAGAGCCAACCCAACAGGTGTTTGGTATGTGAAATGAGGGGGGTGCTGTTTGAAACCATTCCCACATGTTAGGAAGGTTAAAGAAGCCAAAAGACTGTGGCTTACTATGTCTGCCTGCAAGCTGAATTCTGTTGCCCGCCAGCCCTATGTGTGTGATCTTTCACACCATACTGGCAGGCCCGCGATATAAGAGGCAAAATGCGACCTTGTAAAGAAAGCACACGTGCTATGTAATGTTAACAGCTTGGTTCACCATGAAAGAGTGTTCTCTAAAATGTCTTTTTTTTAAAAACTAATCTCCCTTTTTTCCCTCCCACAGCTGCAAATGTTTCAACGCTCCCCCTATCATCTCCATCCCAGAGGCTATCAAAGATTAGAAGCCAAAAAAAAAACGCACTCGCGATGAAATGTTCTCTGAGCTCATGCAGGCCTCACACGCTGAAAGAGCCCAGCACGATGCATTGAGGGAGACCATATCAGAATCCAGGAAAGCACAAAAGGAACACGAGGAGATGAGGGGTGAGCGAGAGGAAAGGTGGTGTCAGCGTGATAAGAGGAGGCAGGATGCAATGCGGAGGCTACTGGAGGATCAAACTGATGCTCCGGTGTATGGTTGAGGTGCAGGAAAGGCAGCAGGAGCACAGACCGCCGCTGCAGCCCCTGTGTAACCAACCGCCCTCCTCCCGAAGTTCCATAGCCTCCTCACCCAGACGCACAAGAACGCGGTGGGGGGCCTCCGGGCACCCAACCACTCCACCCCAGAGGACTGCCCAAGCAACAGAAAGCTGTCATTCAATAAGCTTTTGAAGTGCAGTGTGGCCTTGTCCTTCCATCCTCCGGTCCTCCTCCACCCGGTGCTTCCCTCCTCCCCAACCCCTCCCAGGCTACCTTGACAGTTATCCCCATATTTGTGTGACGAATTAATAAAGAATGTATATATTTGAAACAACAATGACTTTATTGCCTCTGCAAGCGGTGATCAAAGAGGGGAGGGGAGGGTGGTTGGCTTACAGGGAAGTAGAGTGAACCAAGGGGGTGGGTTTTCATCAAGAAACAAACAGAACTTTCACACTGTAGCCTGGCCAGTCATGAAACTGATTTTCAAAGCTTCTCTAATGCGCAGCGTGCCCTGCAGTGCTCTTCTAACCACCCTGGCGTCTGGCTGCGCGTAATCAGTGGCCAGGCGATTTGCCTCAACCTCCCACCCTGCCATACACGTCTCCCCCTTACTCTCACAGATATTGTGGAGCACCCAGCAAGCAGTAATAACAATGGGAATATTAGTTTCGCTGAGGTCTAACCGAGTCAGTAAACTGCACCAGCGCGCTTTTAAACGTCCAGATGCACATTCTACCAACATTCTGCACTTACTCAGCCTATAGTTGAACAGCTCCTGACTACTGTTGGTGCCTGCGTATGGCTTCATGAGCCATGGCATTAAGGGGTAGGCTGGGTCCGAAAGGATAACTATAGGCATTTTAACATCCCCAATGGTTATTTTTCTGTCTGGAAAGTAAGTTCCTTGCTACAGCCATTCCCACAGACCAGAGTTCCTAAAGATGCGAGCGTCATGTACCTTTCCCGGCCATTCCACGTTGATGTTGGTGAAACGTCCCTTGTGATCCACCAGTGCTTGCAGCACCATTGAAAAGTACCTCTTTCGGTTTATGTACTGGTTGCCTTAATGGTCCGGTCCCAAGATAGGGATATGCGTTCCGTCTATCACCCAACCATAGTTAGGGAATCCTATTGCAGCAAAGCCATCCACTATGACCTGCACGTTTCCCAGAGTCACTACCCTTGGTAGCAGCAGCTCAGTGATTGTGTTGGCTACTTGGATCACAGCAGCCCCCACAGTAGATTTGCCCACTCCAAACACCTGTAGCTGTCTGGCGTGCAAGCTTCCAGAGAGCTATCGCCACTCGCTTGTGAACTGTGAGGGCTGCTCTCATCTTGGTATTCTGGTGCTTCAGGGCAGGGGAAAGCAAGTCACAAAGTTCCTAGAAAGTGCCCTTATGCATACGAAAGTTTCGCAGCAACACTATATAGTCCCACCAGTCTGTACTTGTTTCCCAGGTCCAGAATCGGCGTTCCATGGCATGAGCCTGCCCCATTGCCACCAGGATGGCCAAATTGCTGGGGCCCATACTTTGAGAGAAGTCTGTGTCCAAGTCTTCATCACTCTCCTCACCTCGCTGCCGTCGCCTGCTCGCCTGCTTTTGCAGGTTCTGGTTCTGCATATACCGCATGATGATGCGCGTGGTGTTTAGAGTGGTCACAACTACTGTGGTGATCTGAGCAGGCTCCATGCTCGCCATGGTATGGCGTGAGCAGGAGAGCAGAGTAGCAGCGGGTGGATGACTATGCTGACAGCATGGAAAAAGGCGCAAAACGATTGTTGGCCGTTGCTTTCACGGAGGGAGGGGTAGGCTGGCAGCAGACTGTGCTGCTGGCTCGGAGAGTAGCCTGAGGCAGAATGGCCCCCTCAAGGATTGAACTCACAACCCTGGGTTTATCAGGCCAATGCTCAAACCACTGAACTATCGCTCTGCCAATATTCCAGGTAGGACTGAATCTCCATTAGACAAAACTTAAAGAAGAGAATGGCCTGAGTCACTCCCATTTGTGTGCAGGCGCCCCTGACAGACCTCACTGAAGTCTGCCAGGAGCACTCATGTCTGCCCAGGCGCCCTGACCGACCTGACCAAGGACGGCCAAGAGCACCCAGGAGACAACGAGGATGGCTACTAGTCATACTGCACTATCTGCTGCCACAAGGCAATGAGCTGCTATTGTGTAGCAATGCAGTCCCACGTCTGCCAGCACCCAGGAGATGTACGGTGACGGTGAGCTGAGTGGGCTCCAGGCTTGCCGTGGTATGGCGTCTGCACGGGTAACCCATGAAAAAAGGTGTGAAACAATTGTCTGCCGTTGCTTTCACGGAGGGAGGGAGGGAGGGAATGAGGGCCTGACGACATGTACCCAGTACCACCTGCGACAATGTTTTTTGCCCCATCTTTGGGCACTCAACCCAGAATTCCAATGGGCGGCAGAGACTGCGGGAACTGTGGGATAGCTACCTACAGTGCAACGCTCTGGAAATTGACGCTAGCCTTGGTACTGTAGACATACTTCGCCAACTTAATGGTCTTAAGTGGGGACCCACACAATCGACTGTATAAAATCACTTTCTAAAAATTCGACTTCTATAAATTTGACCTAATTTCGTAGTGTAGACATACCCTTAGTGGATTATCTCAGTAAGAAGGTGGGGTGCTATGTTCTGCCATCTGGAATCTGCTAGAGCAAGTTGGATGGATTTTGCCTGTAGCACAGCCAATCATGGAAAATTCAGTTCCCTTTGCTGCAGCTATTGTATCAAAGTATCTCTTTTTAAAGTAGTGGGAGTGTGGAGATGAAAGTATAGAGATGACTGTGGCTATATCCTTCTTTGAGAATAAATAACAGTTTTGTAGCAAGCTGAAGATGAAAGAAGGCCTTTCTTGCCACTGTCACTAATTGATCATCATTAAATCTGCAGAGCCCCAATATTTTATACTATTTTGAATGGAGGGCAGATGACAAAAGTGAGAGATCAGTGCTTGGCCAGTTCCTTGACACTTCCCTTTTCCCACCAACATCGTTTTAGTCTTCTTTGTACAGCTACCAATCAGTCAGTTGAACGTGTCCCACAGGCATTGGGATGTCTTTTAAGATGGAGTTGTTGCTTTTGTTGTAAAGGATAGTTTAAAGGTGGGTGTCCTCAGCATATTGTTGTCAGTATAGCTTGTGTATCTCATAACCTCTCCAACTGGTCTTATATAAATGTTGAGGGTGAGTAGACTCCTGCCAGACTCTGCAAGTGAGAAATCTTAGGGAAGGGGATCAGTTGCCCTTAATGCTATTTGGGTCATGTTCAAAACCATTGTAGTGTTGTGTTATCTGTTGCATTTCTGTCATGTAAGAAGGTCAGCAGCGCCTTGTGATCAACTACAAGAACACTCATTTTTTCATGGTTTGTGTGTATAAAAAGATCTTCTGTACTTTCCACAGTATGCATCCGATGAAGTGAGCTGTAGCTCACGAAAGCTTATGCTCAAATAAATTGGTTAGTCTCTAAGGTGCCACAAGTACTCCTTTTCTTTTTGCGAATACAGACTAACACGGCTGTTACTCTGAAACTTGTGATCAACCTTTGAAACTTGCTTTGGTAGCTGTAGTTAGAAACAACCATTTTCTATCATTTTGTATTGCATAGTGGAATAGACCAACACAGAATATTTGAGAACGGGAGTTGTGTGTTCCATTTCCTTATATTGGTAAGGAGATGAGATGCCAAGTCTTGGAGAAATTGAAGCTTGTCAAGTTGTTTGTGCGTATGGAGTTAGAAGAGTCCAACATGTGGTAACGAAAATTAGAACCAAAGAAAAAGAACAACATGATCAGAATGTATGTCTGAAAACCCTAATTCTTACATTAATGCGTTTGTTGTTGCTCTTTATCTCGAGGAAATAAAATTATTGGATAAGTCAAATATACAGTAAAGAAATTCAAATTTGGAGTTTTTAAACCAGGATCCTGCCATCCTTCAGATATTTCCTGGTTGTTAAGTTCTGCACGTCCTTGAATAGTAACAAAAAGAGAAACACACACAGTCTTCCTTATCCCTATAAAAATGTGTTGCCTTTCCATTTGCTTTTCATTGCTTCTCTTGTAGCATACTCTAAAATAAAATTTAAATATAACTTCTCTTACAATTCCCTGTCCTATTCAAAAAGGATATGGATTTTACTATTCACTATGATTATTCTGTGTAAATGATAATAAGCAATGTGCTCTAAGAAATGTTTTTGAGTTGAGAATGACCTTTCATAATTTTTCAGTGATAGAGCACTTGTAGTGACCATTCCAACTACACATGAGAAACTTTCTAGAACCTTTCTCTTAATTCTAGTCTTATGAGAGAGAACTGAGTTAGATTGATATGTTGGAGATGGAATAGAGGGATAGGCTGAGGGAAAACAAAAACTAAAAACATACTTACTGGGCAATAAGGCAACTAGTTTTTTGTTTTTGTTTTTTTTAGTGTGTGAAAATAATTCCCTGACATCTAATAGAAAGCACTATCTCAAGTACTATTTTAACCCCAGGGTCATTTCTGTTTGATGTGATTGGCCTTCAACTTAGTCAGTATGTGTAATTTATTAAATGCAAAGTTGCTAAGAAAAAAGACTGCTTGATTGTTTGGCGCAGTGAAAGTTGCAACTTGTAGAAACTTGAAAGAAAGCAAATCTGATCAAATTTCATGGTGGGAGAATGTTGCCATGACAACAGCCTTTAAAAGTGTTCTGCCGTTTAAAGGTATGTATGTATGTATAAATATGAAGAAATACTAATGGGAAATAGTCCTTTCTAGAACAGAAAATATTTATCAGCTCTAAAAGAGAAGTTATGTTTCTTGTGTTTATAGTCTGCAAGTGGAACCATAAAATGTTACCTAATTTCTTGCAGATGATTAAACAGTAAATAATGGTATTCTTCTACCATTTTACAGTGGGTGGTAGTTCTGAGCTGCCATTTAGCAGATTTTCTTTCTGTCATAATCTCCAACACAATCAGGAACTAGTGTCTACTTTAGAGTTTGTGTCTGAGCCTCTGGAGTGAGCAATGGCTATGTTGTCTGTGAATGAATCTGTGCTGAGTAGAGACACCTCATTAGCAGTTGTATTAGAAGTGGAGTTGGCTAGAAGGCAGAAAACAGTTTTGAATGGCAAATCTTACCATTAAATGTTATAACTGTTTCCTGGTGTTTGTAGGAAATAAAAACAGACTATCCCATTATTTTCCCCAGTCTTGAGACTTGGATTTTTGAATAACAACTGAGATCAAAAGTTGCCTATTACTCAAAAAAAAAAAAAAAAAAAAAAACCTGGGGTGAGATTTGTGGATGGAAAACTGGGTAGGTATGTGCTTCCAGTTTTACAGTGAGGCTGTAGGGGAGGAGTGGGTAAGTGCCAGTGATAGGAAAATAATTTTGACATTGGCTGTATTTGTTCAGGAGTTTTCAATTGAAAAGGCCTTATAGGACCTACAGTTGCAGGCCTTTAAACCAATAATCAGATTAAATTTTACTAGCCGATACCTAAAAACTCTCTCTTGACAGAAGAGAGCTGGTAGGTTCCTGCTGTAGATCAGCGGAGATTTGGGAGTTTTGTCATACCCTCTGAGTGTATCTGATGCTCATTGTTTGGAACTTTTGTCTAGAAATAAGCTTTTTATGTTTGCTTTCTGGTCATTAATGATAAGAATGTTTCATTAATTTCTTCTTTAAAATAAAAGATTTATTCTATTTTTTGTGTTTCTCTTACAGTGTAAAAGATGTGGTTGCAAGTTGTAGAAGAGATTTTTCTGTGGAACATACCTCTGTAAACCTTCCCTAAAATCCCCTGAAGGCATATACTGCACCTGTGATGGACCCTCAGAATACTGCTATGTTAGGGCTGGGTTCTGATTCCGAAGGTTTTTCTGGGAAAAGCCCCTCTGCAGTCAATACTGACATAGTGATAGGCAAGAGAGAAGTAGATCTAAAGAGTAGCACCAAGGAGGAAGAAGATATTAAGAAGAAGAACTGGGAGGGGAGCAACACTGAGCCTGGGAAGAATGAGGGCCTGACTGATGCACAGCAACAGTTTTCAGTGAAAGAAACAAATTTTTCAGAAGGAAATTTAAAATTGAAAATTGGTCTTCAAGCTAAGAGAACTAAAAAGCCCCCTAAGAACCTGGAGAATTATGTGTGCCGGCCTGCCATAAAAACCACTATCAAGCAACCAAGAAAGGCATCAAAGAGTGGGACAATGACAGATGAGAAGAATGAACATTGTCCTTCAAAACAAGTGAGTAGTGTTTATATACTATTAAATGGTTCCCAACTCCTAGATTAACCTGAGAGGGGTTGTATGTGCTATTGGCCAAGTTACACCCCTGTATAAAATACATATCTGAGGAACTGTCTTCATTCTAAAGTCTGGTTATGGTCAGAGAAATGACATCTACCCATTTCATATTTAATATCCACTAGTAATTTCCAGGTCAAGTCAACTCAAAATTACTAATCTAAACAAAGTTTTTCTGTCTCCATCACAAGATCATGCGGTATGTTGACTGCTTCGTATATCATTACCAGTAATGAAGACTCTGGTCTCAGAATTTAATGACCGTTCTGTTGATGATGTTTGACTCAGCAGAGAACTCATTTTGCTCTTCATTAACTAGTTTAAGCAGCAAAGAGTCCTGTGGCACCTTATAGACTAACAGACGTATTGGAGCATAAGCTTTTGTGGATGAATACCCACTTCGTTGGATGCATGTAGTGGAAATTTCCAGAGACAGGTATAAATATGCAAGCAAGAATCAGGCTAGGGATAACGAGGTTAGCTCAATCAAGGAGGATGAGGCCCTCTTCTAGCAGCTGAGGTGTGAACACCAAAGGAGGAGAAACTACTTTTGTAGTTGGCTAGCCATTCAGTCTGTGTTTAATCCTGAGCTGATAGTGTCAAATTTGCAAATGAACTGAAGCTCAGTAGTTTCTCTTTGAAGTCTGGTCCTGAAGTTTTTGCTGCAGGATGGCTACCTTTAAATCTGCTATTGTGTGTCCAGCGAGGTTGAAGTGTTCTCCTACAGGTTTTTGTATATTGCCATTCCTAATATCTGATTTGTATCCATTTATCCTTTTACGTAGGGACTGTCCAGTTTGGCCGATGTACATAGCAGAGGGGCATTGCTGGCACATGATGGCATATATTACATTGGTGGACGTGCAGATGAATGAACCGGTGATGGTGTGACTGATCTGGTTAGGTCCTGTGTTGGTGTCGCTGGTGTAGATATGTGGGCAGAGTTGGCATCGAGGTTTGGTGGATGGATTGGTTCCCTGGATGCCCCATCATCTCGGGCATTGGCACTCTCACTGAAGGACTGTCCGGATATGTGGACTCTCTACTCAGGCCCTCCACCACTAGCACTCCCAGCTATCTCCATGACACTGCTGATTTCCTGAGAAAACTACAATGTACTGGTGATCTTCCAGAAAACACCATCCTAACCACCATGCATGTAGAGTCTCTCTACACAAACATCCCACACACAGATGGAATAAAAGCTGTCAGGAACAGTATCCCTGATGATGCCACAGCACAGCTGGTTGCTGAGCTCTGTAACTTTATCCTCACGCACAATTATTTCAAATTTGGTGACAATATATACCTCCAGACCAGTGGCACGGCTATGAGCACCTGCATGGCCCCACAATATGCCAACATTTTTATGGCTGACCTGGAACAGCGCTTCCTCAGCTCTCGTCCACTCACGCCCCTTCTCTACCTATGTTACATTGATGACATCTTCATCATCTGGACCCATGAGAAGGAGACCCTGGAAGAATTCCACCACGATTTCAACAGCTTCCACCCCACTATCAATCTCAGTCTGGACCAATCTACACGGGAGGTTCACTTCCTAGATACCACGGTGCAAATAAGTGACGGTCACGTTAACACCACCCTATACCGAAAACCTGCCTACCTTCATGCCTCCAGCTTCCACCCCAGACACACCACACGATCCATTGTCTACAGCCAGCGCTTAGGTACAATCGCATTTGCTCCAACCCCTCAGACAGAGACCAACACCTACAAGATCTTCACCAAACATTCTCAAAACTACAATACCCACACAAGGAAATTAGGAAACAGATCAACAGAGCCAGACATGTACCCAGAAGCCTCCTGCTGCAAGACACGTCCAAGAAAGAAACCAGCAGAACTCCACTGGCCATCACGTACAGTCCTCAGCTAAAACCTCTCCAACACATCATCAGTGATCTACAACCCATCCTGGACAACGGTTCCTCACTTTCACACGCTTTGGGAGGCAGGCCAGTCCTCGCCCACAGACAGCTTGCCAACCTGAAGCATATTCTCACCAGCAACTACACACCGCACCATAGTAACTCTAACTCAGGAACCAATCCATGCAACATACCTTGATGCCAACTCTGCCCAAATATCTACACCAGCAACACGATCACAGTACCTAACCAGATCAGCCACACCATCACCGGTTCATTCACCTACACGTCCACCAGTGTCATGTACGCCATCATGTGCCAGCAATGCCCATCTGCTATGTACATTGGCCAAACTGGACAGTCCCTACGTAAAAGGATAAATGGACACAAATCAGATATTAGGAATGGCAATATACAAAAACCTGTAGGAGAACACTTCAACCTCACTGGACACATAATAGCAGATTTAAAGGTAGCCATCCTGCAGCAAAAACTTCAGGACCAGACTTCAAAGAGAAACTACTGAGCTTCAGTTCATTTGCAAATTTGACACTATCAGCTCAGGATTAAACACAGACTGTGAATGGCTAGCCAACTACAAAAGCAGTTTCTCCTCCTTTGGTGTTCACACCTCAGCTGCTAGAAGAGGGCCTCATCCTCCTTGATTGAACTAACCTCGTTATCCCTAGCCTGATTCTTGCTTGCATATTTATACCTGTCTCTGGAAATTTCCACTACATGCATCCGACGAAGTGGGTATTCACCCACGAAAGCTTATGCTCCAATACATCTGTCTATAAGGTGCCACAGGACTCTTTGCCCCTTTTACAGATCCAGACTAACACAGCTATCCCTCTGATGAGTAACTAATTTGACTTTGTTGTAGTGTTTACACTAGTAAAAACTAGTTTTTGCTGGTATCCTAAGTGGATGTGACCAGAGTAAGTAGCAGTACCATTTTTAGTCTCTTGCTTCCACTTAGTGACAACTGTGTATTTATACCACGCTCATCACTATAGTAACCGGATTTGTATCCCCTACTAAACAATTATTTTAATGCTTAGCTCCTAGCCATTGATATTGCTACTCATTAGTCAGTGTTTGGAAAGGAAAAAGAACAATGGATCTGATGGAATGAAGACTTACAATGTACTGCTTATAATTCAGTAGCACCCAAAATGTTCTAGGTGTTTTACAAATATGAGAAGACAGCCCCTGCTTCAAGGAACTCTTGTTCTGATAAGATGTGCAACGAGAGCTACGGTAATAGATGGGATAAATACGATGAGTGGACAAGGGTTACAAAAATAAGTGTGCATGATTACTATCTTTTTTTTATGTACACATCTTGTTACAAAATACATTTCCCAATATGCATAACAATTTCTCCAACCAACTAAAATGCTATTCTAGAGCAAAGTGCCCCTTTTCACTGCCTCTCTTTACTGCTTATCTAAGGCCGTGATTCAGCAAAACATTTCTGTGGTGCCTACATTCTGTTGAAGTTTAAAGTTAAACATGGACTGAAGTACTATGCTGAGTTGAGGGCCAAGTCCCTCCCCTCAAACCAACCCTCCTTAAATACTCATCTCCCCTTATTGCCAACCTCCCTAACTATTCACCCTTCTCTTTATACTCCCTCAGCATCCTACCACCATCTACCCTCACACCACATGGCAACCCTAGACAATTTATCCTGATAATATGCCACAACTCTTCCTACCAGTCAGCTCCCTTCCTCAACACAAGTCCCCTGCTTTCCACATTGCTGCTGCCCTAGGAAGCTCCCAAGACTGAAGGGTGTTCCATTTCCCTATCCTGTGCCCTCCCCAGCTAAGTTGCCTGTATAAACACACAGCCAGCAACATCTATCAGGCAGAACCACACACTGGAGGTGGCAGAATAGAACTCTTGGTCATGTGGCATTAGGGACCTGATTTTCTGCTGGCTGACACACCCTCCCCCATTGACGAGATTGTCACACTTAAGCACATTCTCAACTTTAAGCGTTTGTCCTTGCCCTTAAAGAATAGATACAGTGTAATAACAGTAGTGGCTGAAATCTCCTTCCTTCTCCTCCAGACTAAATCACGCAAAGTGTTTCATGTACAAAGCAAAGGCAACATATGTTTTTTTCCACTGTGTTTTGCTGGGCAGTATTCATTTGTTTAATCGGTGTGAACCTATTGCACGTCAGAAATTACTTTGTCACTGGCTTATTAAAAACCCCACTGCAAATAGCATAAAACTTTTTTTTATTTGTTGTCAGGCCCCTTGGATATTCACTGCATGGGAGGAAGTAGGAACAAATTTCACACCAATGTGTACTTCTGTGAATAATTCTAATATTGGATATAACAATATTAGGAAAGATAAAAATGGATGACTTTTTAAAAATAAACTCAGATATTTTTACTTAAATAGAATACATTTTTCTTATTTAAAATAAAACTTTTTAAAAATTAAATTTGAAATGACGACGACCTGTGTTAAGGCCTAAATTTACTAACTGTGTTAACTTCAATTTAAAAAAAATTGTATTGCTTGGATGTTTTTTTCAAGCTTCATGTTTGCTGCTGAAGTTTTAAAGAAAGTCAAACCACTGAAGTGGTGGAAGTCACTGACTAATTACCTGGAACCTGAGTTTGTTGAAGTGCTAACCAGCTTTTGACAGCAGTAGCCTTTTCTGCAGTGCAGAGAGAATATTTTATTCATTTCAGTTTATTCAACTAGGTCAGTTTAGTGACCACTTCAAAGTTGAGACACTGGGAATTGAAAAAGCAGGAAAGGTTATTTTTCCTTTTCCAGTATGTGAAGGTGTGAAAGGATCAGATCTATTAGTTCTAAAATCTTGAAGGATAAGATGATCAGAAACAATCAGTACAACTCACTAGTTACAGATAATACTTCCTTTGTTTAATAAATCAGTTAGTTTTAAATGCCAAACATGTTTTGATAAACTTTTTTCCCTTTATGTATCAGAACATTTTAAGGTAGTTTTATTTAACTAATAAAAGAAAAAAATTAAAATGCTGTTTTTTATTTCGAATTGAATTGCAATTTCCATCCAAATAGAGCCTGAGACAAATCATAAGTAAAACAATTATCGTCATCTAGTAAATAGGAAATGCGTCATTCATCATTTTCTAACATAATAAAAATGTAAAAATGAGGAATCCTAATGTATGTTAAAGTTGCTTAAATAAATGTGTTCATCTTCCTGGTTAGCAAAATGAAGTCCCAATTTTAGTGTAAAGACTATATTTTGTTGCAAATCCATGTGGTTTAATGATTACCAATCAATGAGAATCAACCTGTCATTAGGAAGATATCTAAAAAGTACAAATGCAAAACAAGACTAAAACTGATGATTTAAAATAAGGCTTCCTGCTTGCTGATTTAAATCATGATTAAAATGAGGTTTTAAATCACTTTAATTTGAAGTCGATCTACCCTGGTGTATAATTTCCACATTCCTGAACTCTAGTTGCAGATCCAAGACCATATTGTCGTGCCACTAAAGTTATCACTAAAGCCACTGAAAATACATGCCAAGGAGAATGTAAATGTAGAGTATCTATATATAAATGCCAAACGTTTGTGTGTGTGTATGTGTATATATATATTTGAGTTGTTTGAATAAATTACTTATAGTGCACAGTTATGTTAAGTGCTACATAGAAAACACAAGACAGGTGCATGCCCTAAAAGTCTAAACGATTGATTTGACAGACAAGTAGGGATAAAATATACCTAGAAGGATAGGGATGAGGAAGAAATTGGGTAACAAAGATGATTCCCAGTTTATCAGTTTAAACAGACATACCTTGATAGTTCCAGATTTTTTTTCACATATATGAAAGTTTCAAGCTTTCATTTTAAATAAAATTTATATTTGTAGACTTTCTGGTTGCAAAAATAGCTACCCAATTGCAATGCAGTGCTGTCTTTCAAGGTCTGGGGACAGACTAGATAATAGCGTTCAAAAATTTGAATTGTCTTTTTCAACACAATGGAGCGGTAAATTTGAAAAACAGTGATGGGCAAGGTAAATAGTAACATTAATTATTTCACTGCTAATCATTTTAGTGGAAACATCCTGCTAACATTTTGTCACCTGTGCTTGGATTTGTTTGAAAAGTCATTCCACAGGAATAAAAATGCAAACTTTAAAGAAGCCCATAATTTAATGTATTCTTGCTCCCCTGCATATAGTAATCGGGGAGATAGGGGTGGGGTGAGAAAGATGATAATCATTCTAGGGGGATTTGAAAGAGGCCCAGGAGGAGGGGAGGATCCCAAGCAGGGAATGAACAATCTCAGTGACATGGTTGATATATTTGTTGTTTTTTATTTTAAAAAAAAAAAGAAAGAAAAGTTTTAAATTAGTTGGTTTTATGTAAATATTTTCAATGGGAGCTATTTGTTTTTACAGTTTTAAATGTAAAAGCATAAAATGCAGGCCCTGACTTTTCCTTCAAGATGGCTCCCAGGTGCAATATTACCTTCTACCCAAGAAGGGCAATGGGCCCAATAACTTCCGCTCAAGTGATATACTCTGCTAAATACTTCATTTGATGATGAAAAGACCAGGATTAATTATATTTAAAAAGTGACTTAAAATTACTGCATCTCTCTGTCCTTGTGTAGGCTGAGCAGGGTTAGATACATTGGAGCTGCACTGGTGGTGAATATTGGTGGTACCATTATTGTAAGGGTAGACAAGGCCCCAGTACCTGTTAGCAACAGGTGCAGCTGTGATGGTATTGATAACAGTTTAACTGCTATAAGTTCCTTTACAGTCTTGTGTCTCGCACTTTGAAGGGGGAAAACCTCCCCGTCATAATCCATAAAACCACCGCCTTATCTTCTTTCAAGTCCTTCCATCAGATTCTTCTCTACTATAATAACTACAGAACACTGCCATCTGACTATATCTAACTAGATGGTGAACTGAGACTAATACTTATTATGCAAAACGCATTAGTTTTTCTGCTTTTCCTCACCCCACCCCCAAAATGTTTCAACTACGTGCTATGCCTTGTCAGAAACCTAGACTATAAGCACTCTGGGACAGATACTGTCTTTTTACTACATATTTGCACAGCACCTAGCACAAAGGGTCTCTTATCCTTTATTGGGATCCTTAGGTACAACTATAATATAAAGAATAAAGAATAAAATGCTAATGGAGGCAGGAATAAACCCGTTTTTAACACTGTCAAGAAGAGTTACTCCAAGCACATGTACTTTGCATTGTGAAAAAATAAGATGCAGTAGTAAGAAAAGGTACAAGATTCTCAAGCCTTGTCTGTGCTATGGAAAAATCTTTTGGCATTTTTAACAGCCTGTTGATTATACCCAGGGTTTACAGACAGGTTGGTAGTTGCTTCTTGGCAACAGTCCCTAAATTCTGTGGCAACATTAATTTATTTTGTTACCATGAAATACTCTTCATTTGCATCCCTTCCACCCCCATACAAATAGACACAGTTTATGGCTGACAGTTGAAAATACTTCAAAGTAAAATTCACTATGATTTTCTTCCACAGTTTTTATTTTTTGATAATGGAGTTTTTTGCTGTGCCCTTCAGGTGGCTTGGCTCCATTCCCCAGGCCTGCATTCCCATGTTGTTGTCTTCCAGGTGAACTGGCTCAGAATGTCCTTCCTCCATGTGTACCAGAGAAGGAAGGAACTTGTAGGTGGCTTCAGTGGCTCATCACCCTGGTTCTTTGACTGTTGTACAGTTTAAAAAAAAAAAAAAAAAAGCTAGGGCTTGTCTGTGCTATGCAGCTTTTAGCGACAAGGCTGTGTCCACACAGTCTTGTCGCTAAAAGTCAGAGTGTGTAAACGCGCGCTGTCAGTAGTACTTCTAGAGTGCTCCTGCCGACAAAGCAGTGTTCACGCTGCCACTTGCGTCGGCAAAACTTTTGTCTTTCATGGGGGGGTTGGGGGGAGCTTTTTAAAGTACCTGTGAAAGACAACAGTTTTGTCAACAACGTTGCAGTGTAGACAAGCCTCTAGACAGTGAGAGAGTACATAGGTGGAGAGTCAAATCAGAAGGATTGCAGAGACCACTACTAAGGAAGAAAGAGGCATCCTACATAAAATGTGTCTGGCATTCTCTTAAAGCTCTGCCTTTGGATATCACCTTTCTCTACACGTAAGACTGGATCATCCAGTGCATTTGATCTAACATCCCTCAGGTTTAATTGATGTGGGTTGAAGAGGGTGCATTTTCTATGAGGTGTGGAATTTGCTCCCACCTCAGTTCATCATAGGCTGAATCTGTGGATCTTCAGGTCGTGCTGCAAGGCCTATTTGTTCTCCAGGCTTTTCCTTGGAAAAGGGATACATTTTGATGGGAAGTGGCTTATTTAAGAGTTTTGAGGTAAGTTGGTAGAATTTAAAGATTTGTTTGAATTTATTTTTTTAAAAACTTGTACACCCAGAGCTTCAGGTGTATTTTTAAAACAAAAAAGAAAACAGTAAAAATGGAATAAATAAAATACATCTCTGAAAATTAAGGGCTTGAAGTGAATGTCTTCATTTTAATATTGTTTTAATTCAAACTAATTTTGATGCTAACACCTTGCCCCTTTCCAATTTATTCCAAACATCATGTTAGATATCAAATTACCTCAAAATTAGGAATGCACACTAATGACAGTGGACATGGGATAAAAATCTAAACACCGTGAAAGCCTGTCTTGAGCACTTTCCATCCTATGTCAGAGACCTGAGAGGGTCTGTCTCTTCAACACTTGGCAACACTTTGTTTGGCTTGTCATTCCTATAAAGTAGTATTGAAATTAAACAGAACATTTCCTGCCATGCTAAGCCACATTAAAATAGTGTGTGGAAGACCTTTTTTTATTGTTAAATGTGGAAATGTGTGTCCCTTTAAGTTAAACCATTGAGCATAAACAGCAGTGTGCCCTTCCCAGTTGTTCTCCAGAGCAGATAAGAACCATTTTTCTTTTTTTCTCTGGTTTCCAAAGGATTTTTTTAAATGGAGCTTGTGCTTTTTGTGCTTCTACGATAGGTAAAGGTCTAAACCCTTTTTTATAATGTCTGTGTCTGTCTTTTTATTAACACTAGAAATATAAGGAATGTGTACAGTGTTGTAGCTCCATCAGTCCCAGGATATTAGAGAGACAAGGTGTGTGAGGTAATATCTATTGGTGAGAGACAAACTTTTGAGCTACACAGAGCTATTCTTCAGGTCTGGGTCCAATACAAAAGATATTACCTCACCTACCTTGTCTTTCAAATATAATGTAATTTATTTCTAGTCTTTCCTTTTTTTTTGCTAAAAAATGTGTTGGTCATAGAAGATGTATGTTGGTAGTTTTTACACCTTAATTGAAACAGTGGAAGTGCTGAATCTTTATCAAAGGCTTTCTTTCTCTAGAATTTTTAGCACTTAAAGTAAAGGAAAACAAACACAAACCAGATTTTTAGATTGCCTAACTAAAAATTTCTTCCCCTCTTTTCCCTCTCAATTACTTAATGTTCACTCTCTGCTCTAGTTTTCCAGTAAACATAGATATGTCTTCACTGCATCATTAGCTCAAGGTATATCTTGAGGGTTACCCCTAGCCGGACGCACATCCACACACACACAAATTGCTAGCTCAAATTAAGTGCAGCGTTAAGCTCAAGGTAGCTAGCTTGTTGGATGTGGGGGTGGTGTTTGAAGCTTGAATGCTGCTGAAGCTTGTGAGGACTCAACTGTAGAGTTTTCCAGCTTAGGCAAAACCTGAAATTTTAAAGTGTTTAAAAAACAAAACAAAACAAAAAACGCTTTCAAAAGTCATCATTATGCATTATAAGGAAGCAAAAAAGAAAACCTATCCAGGTTTTTCCCTTTCAAGTCCATCCTTGCTGTGTTTACTTGTAACTCATCTGCAAATAAAGGCAAATCTTACAGTTTTGTTTAAATGTCTAATTTCATACTGCTGAGGAATTGGGTATGAAGACATGTTATAAACATTCTTCCCATATAAAGAGCTGATGTTCTGAGATACTACAGTAAAACCTCAGAGTTATGAACACCAGAGTTACAAAGTGACCTGTCAACCACACACCTCATATGAAGCTGGAAGTACGCAATCAGGCAGCAGCAGAGACAAGAGACACACACAAAAAAGCAAATTATAGTATAGTACTGTGTTAAATGTAAACTACTTTTAAAAAAGGGTGGGGGGGGATTAAATTTTTTTTGACAAGGTAAGGAAACTGTTGTGTTTGTTTCATTTAAATTAAGATGGTTAAAAGCATTTTTCTTCTGCATACTAAAGCTTCAAAGCTGTATTAAGTCAATGTTCAGTTGTAAACTTTTGAAAGAACATCCATAATGTTTTGTTCAGAGTTATGAACATTTCAGAGTTACGAACAACCTCAATTCCCAAAGGTTTGTAACTCTGAGTTCTACTGCAGTGGTCTCCAAAGTGGGGTGCGCGCACCCCAGGGGGTGCGCAGCAGGCAGAGGTCCTGGACCTTTGATTTTTCGGTGGCACACCTGCAGCAGCTCTTTTTTTTTTCCTTCCTCAGAGCTGGCTCTGGGGTGCGTGATTCAAAAAGTTTGGAGACCTCTGTTCTACTGTATTAGGTTAAGCTTGGATAAAGTGTCCTTGTTGAGTCCTTTTTGTTCTGTCAGCTGTCTTACATACAGTTGACCACAAAGTGGGCTGTAACAGGTGGCTGGAGGCTTTCCTTAGTCCTGAGGTTCTAGGTGGTAGTTTGGGCAGTTCCTCTTTATCCTGAGATCTCTTTTCATGGGTGGTTCTGCAGCATTTCATGCTGTTCATTCCTGTTGAATGTTTATATGAAATTACTAAGAAGGTTATCATGGAATCATGGACTATGGTGTCTTTTAATATGCTGAAGGCATCCGACTCTGCATCTCCATCTCATCTGAACTGGCTGACACTGGAACAAATGACCTGAGGTCTAAATTAAATTGTTGGATGAGGGCCAGTTCACTGAGGCTCAACCCTGACGAGACTGAGATAACATTAGTAGTTTGGGGAAAGCAACATGAAGAGTTGTCAAAGATTACATCTGCACCCCTGATTGAGAGGGTGTGGCAGCTATTTGTTACAGTAGCGGTGACCAAGAATTTAATCTGTTCTTGACAAGATGAGTGCTACAGTTTTTCATATGTAGCCCTTGCTATAGTCATGGATGCCTCAATGGACCTATATTGTGAGGACATATGTAAGTTTAAGATACCACACATTTTTATTAAGCCATATGCCACTCAGCACATTGCATGAGTTCTATGTAATCTATATTCTGTTACTTTTGGGGTGGAGTTGAAGGTACTGATTTTTAAGTAGACCTAGTCGCTTGAGAGAGTGCCTCTCTCTGTGAGTGGAGCTGTTGCATTTGTGAGCAGTAGAGGCTCTTGAGCTACAACTCTTGTTCAAATGGAAGAAGGATGTTGGCAGGGCTTTCTGTATGTGGAGGTCTTTGGCTCTGGAATTCACCTGCTTGGTTTACCAAAGCCCACATTTGTAAAATTTCTAGGCATATTTCAAAGCCTGTGTATTTTTCTAGGCATTAGGTGACAAGGGTGGACTGAAAGGGGGGGGCAGTGAGATGAGGTTACTGTCATTGTTTTTTGTTTGCCACTACAGGCCTCCATAATAATAGCTTTCTGATGCTTACCATATTCCTATAAAAATTTGTTTGTTTTGAATTAAATTTAATCAACACTGTTTCCTTACAACAACACAAATATTTAAAACTATGGAAGTCATAAGCAACACAATTCCAATGTCCAATATTCAGCAACACAATAAGACCTTTACATGGCAATGTTACAATTTTGTAGTTTGTTTGCTCTCAGTGTAGTGATTTAAAAGTAATGAACTAACGTGTGTCCACATGACTTTATGGCATTTCCATTGTTGATCATTGTATCCACGTAGCTCGGCAGCAGCATCCATTAGCCATTCAGCATTACTGGGCAAATATCGCATGATGCACTGTTCTGCTGCTTTGCTCTGTTTTTTTTCTTGTGGGGCATACCAGAAACTATAGGACATGTGGAATTTGAGGTCCAACTAACAAACTTGCATGATTCCTCTCTTGTCATCCATTCCATTTTGCCAGCACCATTTTCATACTGATGTCAGGCAGCATGGAGGATCCAGTGCTGAGCACCATGATCATGACCGTCATTAATATGAACAGAATGATGTACATGCATTCTGAGTTGCTCAGGTGGATCAATTTGGCTGTCCAGCTTTAAAAGAGCTGTTGATGCTGCAGTGGTATGGCTAATGGTAGAGGATGAAATTGAGCATTTGCTTCTGCAGAGCATATACCTGGAGCACCTATACTCAGTGGAACATCACTTCTGGGCTCGGCCAACTATCAGTGACTGGTGGGAAAGCATAGTGATGCAGAACTGGAATGACTAGCAATAGTGACATAACTTGCTGCAATATCCCTAGGAATCTGTGCAGAACTCACCTCTGAGTTGCAGCAGAAGACTAACATGAGCTCTCCTTAATATGGAAAAGCATGTTGCCATCATCATCTGGAAGACTGCCACTCCCAGTTACTACTGGTTGGTAGGGAATCCAGTTTGATGTGGGTAAATCAATTGTTGGGGGTGCTGTTGTGGAGGTTTGCAATGCTATGAGGAGAGTGCTGTTATGTTATGTCAAAGCGTGGCAGTGCACAGGAGGCTATTGATGTATTTGCACAGATGGGATTCCCAAACTGTATTCGGTTTGTTGATGAGATACACATTCCTATTCTTTGCACCCCGCTCCAGACCAAAGACTTGATTAACAGGAAGGGGTATTTCTTCATGGTATGGCAGACTTGCTTGATCATTGTGGAAGATTCACCAGTATTAATGTGGAGTGATCTGGAAAGGTCCATAACGCAAAAATATTTAAAAATTCATGCCTGTCGTCTTGAATAAGCAAGGGAACTTTTGTTCATCAGAACACTGAACATTATGGAGTTATGCTTCTTCCTGTCATTCAGCTTACCTTTTGAAACGGCTGGACGAGTTTAGCTGTACATGAATTACTTTTTTAAGTTGTTAGAAAATTGCACTGGAATGGCAGGGGGGAGGGGGGAGGAGGAGTGACAGTGCTTCTTTGTAACTGTGTAGCAGGAGCAGTGCTTCTTGTGGACTTTCCAGGTGCCCTGACATGGGTGCTGGTTTCCTGGCAGGGGGGAGAAGTCTCCACCTCTGCGGCCCACTGTAGCAGGGCTCTGTCACACCAGTTAATTGTCCCTTCAGTCTTAGCCCCTCCAACTCCCACACTGGGGATAAGCCCTGAAAAATCCTGAAATAAAAGGCAAACTCAATTCAATACTGGGCCATCCCCCATCCTTCCAATGAGGTACCCCTCTATCGCCCTTCAGACTCGTCTCCCAGACAGTCTCTTATTTATGCATCACTCACTCTTGGTCTGACTGCTCCGGTTAGCAGGTCCATCCCTCTGAAACTCTGCAAGCAAAGTTCCTTCAGGCAGAGAGGCAGAGCTCTGTCTTCTTTCTTGGCCAGCCCTCCCTCAGATGAGCCAGGCTCTCTCCTTTTATTCCCACTCCATGCTTGGCATTGGCTGCAGGCATAGTGGGGTGGGGCGAACTGGGCCCATACACTCCTCTTAACCCCGACTCTGCTGGTGTGGGGCCTCTGCCCGATCACATTCTTCAATAAAAATAAAGACAAACAAAGAACATAGTGCAAACTTTTAATAACACCGTTGTTAAGGTATTGCAACACTAAGGAGTGGTCTAAAAGTCCTGAAGATCATGTGAGTTAAAGGATTCTCATTCTCCATCTCCTGCGGGGTTCGATGTAGAGGGAAGGACCTGTAATTAGGTTGATTGAAATGACAGTCCCAGTATGGTGTATTCTCCACTCTGTGTGACATTGGAACGTTGAGGTATAGTGCTTGATCTTTGCATCAAAAGATGCTTCATCGCAGCTGGCTGTGTCTGCATTGACTGCATCATGTCCCTCTCCAGGGCCATGTGCTCCAGAAAACCTTCCCTGCACAACTCTGCCTTCATCATGGCCCTCTGTTTTGATTGAAGGTAATACTTAATGGAAGAGATCGTTTATATCATTTTGTTTTTCTGACAGCCCCTCTGTGGGTGACAACTTCCCTCTTTGTACAATTACAGATGTTAAGGGAAATCAGAAAAAAACATGGGAGTGGAACAATAAGTACCTGGTAGTCTCAAAGCCAACACTGATAAAATTTCTTTTCCCACAATTTTGGAATGCCAGTCCCATCATCTCTTCCCACTCTGTGATTCCTTTTAAGATGGTTTTCAAACTTATTTCATTAATATTTGAGGCGTCTGGCATTATATTTAGTTTTCAGGGGTGCCTGAAATTTGTAGGGTGGGTGCCTGGAGGTATATTTTCATTTTTTATAGTTTCCTTGTGGACTGTAGGGTCGATGGCCGGGTGTATGTTTTCTGTTTTTAGATGGATGGGGGCAGGTTAGTAATTGCACGAGGACCTCTGCAGGCTGTCTTTATCTTGAATGACATTATGTTTAGCCAAATCACCAGGAGACAGAGAAAGTTCCTGTTCCAAAAGGCAGTGGGCAAAAGGAGAAGATATGCATTGCTGCCATTTAAATGGATGGTTTCTCTGCAGCGGGTGCAAGATTGGAAGGGAACAAACATACTATTTGGGGAGCCCTAATAGAGCTGCTTTGCCAGGCAGTGTTTGAGCAAAAATTGAACACTATCTTTTTGTCTTGAATTCTCTTTTATTACTCCTTTAGATTGGCTTAAAGTGTACTGCAAAGTAATAGAATTCTGCTTTAAGTACTCTGTATCCAAATATATTATAGCACTTTACAATATCTGCGTTTTGAATGTCTCAGTAGCCTGATTTGAGGCATTTACCTCTGAACTCTATGAAGTTCAGTAACACCTGAGTGCACTAATGAAACATGAATCACTGTACCTTTTCTCTTTTTTTTGTTTGTTTGTGGGGCTACACTAAAGATGCTTTATATGTAGTATGTTTCCTTTCTTAACACCTGTGGTGCCAACATCCTGAGCAAGGGAGGCCTGGGGTGGAGAAAAGGGAGAGCAAGCAGAAAAAGTCTCAGTAAAATTGTCAGACACCTAGACACCCTTGTTGCGCAAAAGTCAACATGGCTTCTGTAAAGGGAGATCATGTCTTACTAATCTATTGGAGTTCTTTGAGGGGGTCAACAAACATGTGGACAAGGGGGATCCAGTGGACATAGTGTACTTAAATTTCCAGAAAGCCTTTGACAGGGTCCCTCACCAAAGGCTCTTATGTAAATTATGTTGTCATGGGATAAGAGAGAAGATCCTTTCATGGAATGAGAACTGGTTAAAAGACACGGAATAAAGGGTAGGAATAAATGGTAAATTTTCAGAATGGAGAGGGGTAACTAAAATGATTAGGGGTTTGGAACGGGTCCCATACGAGGAGAGATTAAAGAGGCTAGGGCTTTTCAGTTTGGAAAAAAGGAGACTAAGGGGGGATATGATAGAGATATATAAAATCATGAGTGGTGTGGAGAAAGTGAATAAGGAAAAGTTATTTACTTGTTCCCATAATAGAAGAACTAGGGGCCACCAAATCAAATTAATAGGTAGCAGGTTTAAAACAAATAAAAGGAAGTTCTTCTTCATGCAGCGCACAATCAGCCTGTGGAACTCCTTGCCTGAGGAGGTTGTGAAGGCTAGGACTAGAACAGGGTTTAAAAGAGAACTGGATAAATTCATGCAGGTTAAGTCCATTAATGGCACTTAGCCAGGATAGGTAAGGAATGGTGTCCCTAGCCTCTGTTTGTCAGAGGGTGGAGATGGATGGCAGGAGAGAGATCACTTGATCATTACCTGTTGGGTTCACTCCCTCTGGGGCACCTGGCATTGGCCACTGTCGGTAGACAGGATACTGGGCTGGATGGACCTTTGGTCTGACCCAGTATGGACATTCTTATGTTCTTAATGGGGTTTTCTTCTATGCGGAAAAGGTACTGGTGGCTGTAGGGTTAGATATAAAAGAGAATTTAAAAAATGAAGTTTCAGTGGCACAGCTGCCCTGGACAACATATTGGGAGGGAGTGGGTTTAAATGCATAGCAAGTGGAGAGGGTCTTCTAACTCTGCCCGAGTTGGTGCTGAAAATCCCATACCAGGAAAAAGTAGTTTAAATTCCCCAAAGTGGTTGTATTATAGTACAACCCAATT
Source organism: Lepidochelys olivacea (assembly GCF_965140295.1). Classification (NCBI taxonomy): domain Eukaryota; kingdom Metazoa; phylum Chordata; order Testudines; family Cheloniidae; genus Lepidochelys; species Lepidochelys olivacea. Next base: position 266,855 of record NC_140434.1, read on the forward strand.
CTTAGTGGCACAGCTTTCCTCTGCAGCAGTTTCAGGCAGGGTGATGGTAGAGTTCTTCTCCACAGAGATTTCAATATGGCTGTCTGCACTGGATTCTTGTGCATTGTCTGTATCAAGCGAGTCCTGTAGTTCTTGGCTACCATGATAAATCTCCTCCTGGTTGGACAGCATGGCGTTCTTGAGGTCAAGCAAGTAGTTGGCAGTATTACTGGGCACTTGCCATGTGGGGTGGGGTGCTATCTATCACATCACGTGGTGGCATTGCTTTCAAAAATGTGGTGCAATTCCTCATAATATGAGCAGGTAGCAGTGCCATTACTGGAGGTCCTGGTCCCTTATTCCAGACCTCCTTTGCTTTGTCTTGGCACTGGAACCAGCTCTGACAGTGCTCGTTCACCTTTGTTTTCTCTGACTGTGCCTTATAAATGTCTGCTTTACAATGAGGTTTACTCAGATGGAACTGGATATGTAGGTCTCCAGAGTCCAATCAAGTCTGGGACCTCTGCCTGTGCCCACATGGAAGCATGAGGGCAGCATGGCTGCTATCATCAGTATGTGATCTCAGTACTGTCTGGTATTGAAAAGGGGCATTCCTGTCTGCCTGCCAGCATTTAAACAGAGATATTTTACATTAAGGCAAGATGCCCCTGGAGCAGTGGAGAGCCCAGGTATAAGACAGGTCAATCAATGTAGGTGTGAAGTAGTGCAGTTTGGGATACTAGCTGGAGGACTGCCAACAGCACAGTAGTTAGAAATTGGTCCACAAACTTCAGAGCAAATGAAGTGACTGCAAAGCATCTGAAGAAGTGGGTTTTTTACCCACGAAAGCTTATGCCCAAATAAATCTGTTAGTCTTTAAGGTGCCATCGGACTCCTTGTTGTTTTTGCAAAGTGGAATTACTCTTGTTCCAAGGAGGAGTACATACTGTGACCTAAGATGCTAAATAAATCGCTTTGAAAACCATTTTTGTGTGGACACAAGGTGCTGTAGTATAGCTATTTACTACAGCAATGGAAGGGGTTTTTCATCAGAGTAGTAAGTCCACTCCCTTGAGGGTTGGTAACTAGATCGATGGAAGAATTCTTCCATTTGACCTAATGGTACATACACCATGACTCACTTAAGAGATGTAGTTAAATCAACCTAGGTCGATTTTTCACACCTCTGAGTGACCAAACCTAGATCAACCAAAGTTTTAGGTGTAGACCAGACCAAGGCCTAATACTCGGAACTCCATCTTAATTCAACAATGCCATCCCCTTCAGTGCACTCAAAGAAGTGAAAATTGCTCTTAACTTTTATCTTCCAATGCTACATTTCATAACGTAATGACAACTATAGTTTTAAAATTTCAGTTTTAGCATTTTCACCTATGATGCTGAGAATAGAAAGGTGACTTACATACTCAGAATTTCTTTTTTCAAAAGCAAACTTCTATATATTTGACTTTAAATCAGAATTATGTAATACATATTAGAAAAAAACAAATATTGAAGTGTACACAACACACCTACAGAAATGCAGAATGTAAGAGAAAAAATTGAAACTATCAGCAGATTCAGGAAGTAAATATTGTGTTGCTTTACACTTAGGTTTTCTTCACGAACATGACTATAAACATTTTAAAATGAAAATTTAGATTCTTGAAGCAACCATTTGACAAATATTTGACAATGAAAATATTAGTTGGCTATCACTGCAAGTTATTCATACTGTTATTAAAATAGTTATTCATACTGTTAATAAAATATGAACACATTAAAGAGTACCCTGTGTCTTTTATCTTGCTACAATACCTAAATTAGTCTTTTTCGCATATTGGAAATGAGAAATATTTTTTCTCTTGGGATCTTATTGGGGTTATCTAAAGTGATTATAACTCATAAACTAACATTTACTTGAAAATTCTCAGAAATCATTTTGAACATTTAGAATAAATGTTGTAAATTTGGACTGGGTACACTTTATTACTCATTCATAGGGGGTTTAATCTCTGCTTTAAATTCTGATCTCAGTGCAACCTTCAATTATGGAGCCACTATTGCATAAAAACATAAGAATGGCCATACTAGGTCAGACCAATGGTCCATCTAGCCCAGTATCCTGTCTTCCAATAGTGGCCGGTGCCACAGGCTTCAGAGGGAATGAACAGAACAGGGAAATTTGTCAAGTGAACCATCCCCTGTCATCCAGTCCCAGCTTCTGGCATTCACAGTTTTAGGGACACATAGCGCATGGGGTTGCATTCCTGACCATCTTGGCTAATAGCCATTGATCCTCCATGAAGTTTCCTAATTTGTTTTTGAGCCCAGTTATATCTTTGGCCTTCACAACATCCATTGGCAATAAGTACCACAAGTTGACTGTGTGCTGTGTGAAGAAGTACTTCATTTTGTTTGTTTTAAACCAGTTGCCTATTAATTCCATTGGGCGATCCCCTGGTTCCTGTGCTATGTGAAGAGGTGAACAACACTTCCCTATTCACTTTCTCAACACCATTCATGATTTTATAGACCTCTATCATATCCCCCCTTAGCTGTCTCTTTTCTAAGATGAACAGTCCCAGTCTTTTTAATCTTTCCTCATATAGAAGTTGTTCCTTACACCTAATCATTTTTGTTGCCCTTCTCTGTACTTTTTCTAATTCCAGTATATCTTTTTTGAGATGAGACCACCAGAACTGCATGTGGCATTCAAGGTGTGGGCATACCATGGATTTATATAGTGGCATTAAGATATTTTCTGTTTTATCTATCCCTTACCTAATGGTTCCTAACATTGTTAACTTTTTTGACTGTTGCTGCACACTGAGCAGATGTTTTCAAAGAACTATCCATGATGATTTCAAGATCTGTTTCTTCAATGGAATGGCTAATTTAGACCCCATGATTTTGTATGTATAGTTGGGATTATTTTTTCCAATAAAGCCTTTCCAAATCCCACGTATCCAACCTCCAGCATGTGCAAAATGAGGCTACCCCTTCCTACCGTCTCCCTCATATTGACCATTTCTACAGTGTCCAGTCATCAGCATAGTTTACAGAAGTTTCAGGGCTCCTCTACACAATGCTAGTTGCCAACAGCCCATAGGCACCATTTCAGCAAATAGGGATTTCTGGAATTTATATGGTCGGGCATAGGTGCTGGAACTAAGGGTACTGGAGGTATTGCTGCTGCACCCCGTGGCTTGAAGCAGTTTCCATCACATAGGGTTTACAGTTTTATTCAATGACTGTCAGTACCCCCACTATAAAATTGTTGTCAGGAAGATATTCCTGCACCAGGGGAATTGTTAGCTGGCCGGGGAATGGTTAGCTGGCCAGGCAATCCCAAAAAATGTAAAGGGACCCTACGGGGACCAAGAATCTTGCCTATAATGTTAAGAATTCATAACACAACTATTTTTATTTAATACAGGTAGGAGTGTGTTTTGTAAAATTAGCTGCTGTACATGTTTGCTGACATATTGGAGACCAAAATCTGTCTGTAGACTTCTGTGGAACACAATGGAATGAACAGCACAGGTGGTAAATTCAGTGAAATTATACAACCCTAAAGAAGCATGCTTTACATCCCAATGCTATTTTTACTTTCTATTGATAAAACTGCAAATGGGCACATATTGTGTGGACCTTAAATTTAGATTAGCAAAGACCAGTTTAAACTGCATGAAGAAATAACTATTCTAAGAATTCACATCCAGTTTAAGCAATGTGTGGAAAGTCATAGAGTCAGGTAACTCTAAGAAATATTTTAAGTCTTTATTAACAAATTATTTTTATATATAAACACACACACACACACACACACACAGCCTTTCAAAGGTTCTACTTAATATTTTTATAAACAGCAGCTAAAATATTTCCAAAAGCAAGAAGTGGAAATGTTAGCATGAACGTTATCATCATCATACCTATATCTTATATAGAGCTTTTCACCAATTCTCAAAGCACTTTACAAAAGTCAGAAACTCAGCTTACATTTCAGGAAGATTTTATGTAGAATAGCAAATGCTATTAGCCACAATTTTCAGATTCAGTAACAAAATCATAGTGGTTTATTTGAGCGATGCTGTGGCCTAGATGATTAGGCAATGGCTATGGAACCAAAAGATCTGTGTTGTAATCGTTGGTGTGGTGTTGAATTTGCTATATTTTTAGAACTTTTTTATCAGTATTTGAAATTAACGTGGCTGTGAGTGCGTGTACTAACTAAGATATGTAGTGACCGTGCATGTTTTCAGGTGAGCACTGAATGAGGCAAAGCTCGTCAGAAACCATTATTAGCTGCCTGCTCAAGCTCAACATGGATGAAACAGCTCTTAGTCTCCCCACCCCACTCCCCGAAAATCCTCCCCACTACCTCCTTTCTCAGTCACCATGGACAACATCAACATCCTGCCTGTTTCCCTATTAGAATAGAAAAGCATAATTTCTTAGAACTACTGTGTCCTTCAAGCTCTTTCCTGAACACCTGTATCCTGCAAGCTAAAGAAATGCTTTTTTAATTTGTGCCTCTGTACCAAAGCACAATAATTTTTCTTTGTCTACGTAAAAATTCAGTTTGAGGTTTCAGATCCAGTATAGACTTCATCTAAGATTATTCTATCTGGCTGCCAGGGAGGAAGTTTGGTTAGGCTTGGAGTTTTTAATTAAAAAAAAAACAGATCTAGATTAAATTAAAAATTATACTGTGCTTTTTTGGGACTGGATGAAAAATTATTTTAGTTTAATTTAACCCTTGGCTATAAGTGTTTCAAAACAAATAAAAATCCTCAAACCCAACACCACCCACACCAAACCCAAACCAGATTATATAGATATACATATTATAGAGGTACCGGAAAGTATCATAATGCCATGAGATAAACCCATGGTATGCCCACACCTTGAATACTGCATGCAGTTCTCATTGTCCAATATAAAAAAAGATATGTTACACTTGAAAAAGTACAGAGAAGGGCAACAAAAATGATTAGGGATATGGAACAACTTCCATATGAGGAGAGATTAAAAAGACTGGGACTGTTCATCTTAGAAAAGAGATGACTAAGGAGGGCTATGATAGAGGTCTATAAAATCATGAATGGTGTGGAGAAAGTGAGTAAGAAGGGTTTACCCCTCAACATAACACAAGAACCATGGGTCACTTAATGAAATTAATAGGCAGCAGGTTTAAAACAAACATAAGTACTTCTTCACACAGTGCACTGTCAACCTGTGGAACTTGTGGACAGAGGATGTTCAGGCGAAAGGTATAACTGGGTTCATAAAATTAAATAAATTCATGGAGCATAGATCCATTAATGACTATTAGCCAAGATGGTCAGGGACTCAGTGCCATGCCCCATGTGTCCCTAAACCTGTCACTGCCAGAAGGTGGGCCATGGGATGGATCACTTGATAATTGTCCCATCCATTCCCTCTGAAACATCTAGCACTGGCCATGGCTGGAAGACAGGATACTGAGCTAGATGTATTGTTGGTCTGACCTAGTATGGCCAGTCTTATGTGCTTATGACCATCTAGTCTCACCTCCTGTATAACACAGGTCACACTGATAAATGCAAAGTAATGCACTTTGGAAAGCATAATCCTAACTATACGTATAAAATGATGGGGTCTAAATTATCAGTTATCACTCAAGAAAGAGATCTTGGTGTCATTGTGGATAGTTCTCTGAAAACATCCACTCAATGTGCAGCGGCACAGAATGCTGGAGATCATTAAGAAAGGGATAGATAATAGGACAGAAAATATCATGTTGCCTCTATATAAACCAATGGTACACCCACATCTTGAATACTGTGTGCAGATGTGGTTGCCCCATCTCAAAAAATATATATTGGAATTGGAAAAGGTGCAAACAAGGGCAACAAAAATTATTAGGGGTATGGAACAGCTTCCGTATGAGGAGAGAGTAATAAGACTGGGACTTTTCAGCTTGGAAAAGAGATGGCTATGGGGAGATATGATTGAGATCTATAAAATCATGACAGGTGTAGAGAAAGTAGATAAGGAAGTGTTGTTTACTACTTCTCATAACACAAGAACTAGGGGTCACCAAATGAAATTAATAGGCAGCAAGTTTAAAACAAATAAAAGGAAGTATTTCTTCACACAACGGACAGTCAACCTGTGCCAGAAGATGTTGTGAAGGCCAACACCATAACAGGGTTCAAAAAAGAACTAGATAAATTCATGGAGGATAGGTCCATCAATGGCTATTAGCCAGGAAGGGCAGGAATGGTGTCCCTAGCCTCTGCTTGCCTGAAACTGGGAATGAGCAACAGGGGATGGATCACTTGATGATTACCTGTTCTGTTCATTCCCTCTGGAGCACCTGGCACTGGCCACTGTCAGAAGATAGGATACTGGGCTAGATGGACCTTTGGTCTGACCCAGTAAGGCCGTTCTTATAGAACTTCCCTAAATAATTCATAGAGTATATCTTAGAAAAATATCCAATTTTGATTTGAAAATTTTGAGTGATGGAGTAGCCATCATGACTTTTGGTAAATTGTTCCAATGGTTAATTACCCTCACTGTTAAAAATTAAAGCCTTATTTCCAGTCTGAATTTGTCTAGCCTGAACTTCCAGCCATTGGATCGTGTTATAACTTTCTCTGATCTATTGAAGAGCCCGTTATTATTTGTTCCCCACATAAATACTTTTAGACAGTAGTCAAGTCACTCCTTAATGTTCTCTTTGTTAGACTCAAAGAGCTCAATCTGTTTATCTTATAACTATAAGTAATGTTTTCTAATCCTTTAATCATTCTCTTCTCTGAGCCCTCTCCAATTTATGAACATCCTTCTTCAATTGTGGGCACCAGAACTGGACACACTATTCCAGCAGCAGTTGCACCAATATATAGAGGTAAAATAAACTCTCTGCTCCTACTCGAGATTCCCATTTATTCATTGCAGAATCACATTAGCTCTTTTGGCTACAGTGTCTCATTGGGAGCTCATGTTCACCTGATTATCCATCCTGACCCCCAAATCTTTTTCAGAGAAACTGCTTTCCAGGAAAGAGTTCCCCATCTGGTAAGTGTGGCCTTCATTCTTTGTTCCTAGATGTATACCTATACATTTAGCCGCATATTATTTGCTTGCACCAGTTTACCAAGAGATCTGGATTGCTCTGCATTAGTGACTTGTCCTCTTCATTATTTACCACTCCCCCATCTTTGTAATCTGAAATCATTATCAGTGATGATTTTATGTTTTCTTCCACGTCACTGATAAATGTTAAATAGCATAGGGCCAACAAATGATCCCTCTGGGACCTCACTGAAAGCACACCTGCTCGATGAGTATTCCCTGTTTACAATTGCATTTTGAGACCTATCAGTTAGCCAGTTTTTAATCCATTTAACATGTGCCATGGTAATTTTATGTTCTAGTTTTTTAATCAAAATGTCATGCGGTCCCAAGTCAAACACCGTACAGAAGTGTAAGTATATTATGTCAACGCTGTTACATTTTTTTGATGAAATCACAAGTTTGGAGGATAAAAAGGTATCGGGTTAGTTTGAAGGCTCTATTTTCCATGAGCGTACATGGATTTTCATTAATTACATTACCCCCTTTAAATCTTTAGTAATCAAGTCTCATGTCAGCTGCTCCACTATCTTGCTAGGAATTGATGTTAGGCTGAGAGGCCTATAATTACCCGGGTCATCCCATTTACCCTTTCTAAATATCGGCACAACACTAGCTTTCTTTCTGTCTTGTGGAACTTTCCCCTGTGCTGCGAGACTTACTGAAAATCAGCATCAACTGTCCAACAAGCTGCCCACCAGCTCTTTTAAACTCTTGGGTGCAAGTTATCTGGACCCGCTGATTTGAAAATATCTAACTTTATTAGTTTTTGTTTAATGTCTTCTGGAGATCCTAGTGGAATGGAAAGAATGTTACCACCCTATGATGAGACGAGATCTTCTGTTTTCCCCCAAATACAGAACAGAAATATTTATTGAATACTGCTGCCTTTTCTACATTATTATGGATAATTCTACCTTTTCCATCTAGTAATGGACCAATACCATTTTTAGGATTCTTTTTGTTCCCAATATATTTTAAAAATTCCTTCTTATTGTCCTTAACTCTGCTGGCCATAGATTCCTGCTTATGTTCTTTTGCTTTACCTGTCAGTTTTCTACAATTCCTGACTTCTGGTTTATATTCATTACTATCAACTTCCCTTTTCTTTCACATGTTTTTTTCCTATCTAATCAGTCTAGCTGTCTTTTTTTTATAGCTGCCTTAACTTCCCCTCTAAACCAGGTTGTTTTTTTAACCATCAGAGCCTTCTTCCTCAGTTGTGGGATTGTGGCTTTTGGGGCATCTAATAAAAAAATGTTCTTAAATTATTCCCAATTATCAGTCATATTTTTCTGATTAAATTCTTCTTCCCAGCTGATTTGGCTTATAATTGTTTTCAACTTTGTGAAATTGGCCCTATTAAAGCACCAAGTATTTATATTATTGATGTGGATTTTATTCTCCTTGCACTTTATAAATGTGATCAAGTCATGATCACTTGTACCTAAAAAAACAGGAGTACTTGTGGCACCTTAGAAACTAACAAATTTATTAGAGCATAAGCTTTCATGGGATACAGCCCACTTCATTGGATGCATAGAATGGAACATATAGTAAGAAGATAGATAGATATAGATATATACACACACACATACAGAGAAGGTGGAAGTTGCCATACAAACTGTAAAGGAGGACTTGTGGCACCTTAGAGACTAACCAATTTATTAGAGCATAAGCTTTCGTGAGCTACAGCTCACTTCCTCAGATGCATATCGTGGAAACTGCAGCAGGCTTTATATATACACAGAGAATATGAAACAATACCTATTCCCACCCCACTGTCCTGCTGGTAATAGCTTATCTAAAGTGATTTCCAGCACAAATCCAGGTTTTCTCACCCTCCACCCCCCCACACAAATTCACTCTCCTGCTGGTGATAGCCCATCCAAAGTGACAACTCTTTACACAATAAAAAGAAAAGGAGGACTTGTGGCACCTTAGAGACTAACCAATTTATTAGAGCATAAGCTTTCGTGAGCTACAGCTCACTTCCTCACGAAAGCTTATGCTCTAATAAATTGGTTAGTCTCTAAGGTGCCACAAGTCCTCCTTTTCTTTTTGCGAATACAGACTAACACGGCTGCTACTCTGAAACCTGTCTTTACACAATGTGCATGACAATCAAGCTGGGCTATTTCCTGCACAAATCCATTTGTGCAGGAAATAGCCCAGCTTGATTGTCATGCACATTGTGTAAAGAGTTGTCACTTTGGATGGGCTATCACCAGCAGGAGAGTGAATTTGTGTGGGGGGGTGGAGGGTGAGAAAACCTGGATTTGTGCTGGAAATCACTTTAGATAAGCTATTACCAGCAGGACAGTGGGGTGGGAATAGGTATTGTTTCATATTCTCTGTGTATATATAAAGCCTGCTGCAGTTTCCACGATATGCATCTGAGGAAGTGAGCTGTAGCTCACGAAAGCTTATGCTCTAATAAATTGGTTAGTCTCTAAGGTGCCACAAGTCCTCCTTTTCTTTTTGCGAATACAGACTAACACGGCTGTTACTCTGAAACCATACAAACTGTAAGAGGCTAATTAATTAAGATGAGCTATTATCAGCAGGAGAAAAAAAACTTTTGTAGTGATAATCCAGATGGCCCATTTAGACAGTTGACAAGAAGGTGTGAGGATACTTAACATAGGGAAATAGATTCAATATGTGTAATGACCCAGCCACTCCCAGTCTCTATTCAAACCCAAATTAATGGTATCTAGTTTGCATATTAATTCAAGCTCAGCAGTTTCTTGTTGGAGTCTGGTTTTGAAGCTTTTCTGTTGCAAAATTGCCACCCTTAAATCTTTTACTGAGTGGCCAGAGAGGTTGAAGTGTTCTCCTACCAGTTTTTGAATGTTATGATTCCTGATGTCAGATTTGTGTCCATTTATTCTTTTGCATAGAGACTGTCCGGTTTGGCCAGTGTACATGGCAGAGGGACTATTTAACATTCCAATCATGCAAATCATCCCTTCAAATTTCAGTAATACCAACTAGAGTGAATTTATGCTCATAAATGAGCAATTCCAGTTCATCTTGTTTGTTACCCAGACTCCTATAATTTGATGAATAGGCAGTTAAAGATTTTTTTTCTCTTCATGTCCCTAGGTTGTTTGATTAATATTATTCTCAGCATCTCAGTATTTTTGTGCTGAATGCTCATATCCTCTGTCTTTTTACCCTCCACTTTTACTATTAGTTTAATGCCCACTTAACTATTCTAGTCAGTCTGTCTCCGAGAAAATAGCAGAGGCCATCCAAGCTATACATCTGCCTTTCACTATAGAAGGTGTACCAGTTTCCCACAAAACCAAAACCTTCCTCCCTACAACACTTACCAAGCCAGAATCTGCTATTGTCTATCTTCCTTTTTTCGTTTGTTTTTGTGTTTATACAGCATCTAACACAGGGGACTCTTAGGCGCTGCAATAATACAAATAATTAATGGGGCAGTGCCACTTCTTAACTTTTATTAATAATTTAGTGGCCCCTTCATCGCACTTACTTAAGGCTTTCGAAAGTTGAGGCGGGGGAGAGAAGAGGGATTCCAAAACAAAAAACTTGTTTCAAAAAACAGTTGTGGTTGCTAAGTAAGAACAATGTTACGTCATTTACAAAACTCGAGCAATTATTGGTAAAGAAAGAGAAGTTAAGTGTATCCTAAATCTTACACTCCTCACGTAAACATACATATTATTCTTATCAAGGATAATTAATTTTCATTGCTTGCTGTAGTTTAGTATTAGGTAATCATGCATGCTTATTGGACAGCTTCAGTGTGGACATCTCAGCATGATTTAAAGTTATTAAAAATAAAATAAAAGGGAAGAACATATAGGCATAAATGGCAGTCCCTAAACAAGACATCCAAGATAAGGTGTTTGTCTGTGAATGTCTCCTGTTAGCTCTCTTTAGTAAAGACCCTTAGTATTATACCTAGGTAATTTGTTAGTTAGATCAACAGGAAAATAAGAAATACTTCATTGAGTTATAAATCCCTATTTGCATCCATTAAAAACAGTGCAGACTTTTCAACCACAATATGCAACAAGAGGAAGTGAAATGCTAAATCAGCTGCATGTGGGCCAGCTTAGAACTGCAGAAACAAAAAAAAGGAAAGCAATAGTCTGGATCTAAATCTATAGGGCTGACAGTGAACCTCACCGAACAAACTATTGCACCTTTAAAATGCTTTACTCATTGAAAGCACACCCTACTACTGTGTGGTTGGTCAAACCAAGAGAAGTGAGCTTTGGATTACTCCTTTTCCATTTAAGGGAGCATATGCTTCCACACTGTTATTTTGGGAAATAAGAGTGGCACCTTGTTTAGTCTCCAAGGCTGTAGACAGATCATGGCTGCCCCCACAGCTGTCTATTTTGTGTGTGCAAAGGAAAAAAGCTCCTCTGAAATGTGAAGCCTCAGTACAATTTACATAAGATTGCAGCTGCCATGGAAAAGCTGGGCTCAATGCCAAACTGTTCTCTATATTACAAAAATCCTTCTAGCACTAGTAGCTTCCAAAGCAAACAACTGAGTAGTACCTGGAGGCATCAACCCTCTGAAACAGGAGGGCCTGGAGGGATCTGACCTAACAGGTTTTTGCTTTAGAAAGGACTTTAATCAAGAACACATCGCTGCTTTGTGGAAGACTGTTTGATTTCTGGAGTCACTTCTTGGGCCAGCAGGGCAGTGAGCATTGTGGAAAGTGACATTCAGCTACTGGGGCCTAATCTATGCAGAGAATTTTAGACAATTCTCCCACCCGTGATCTACCACAGGTACTAGCAAGGATCTAAAAATGTAATGTAGGCTGACCACAGACATATATACTGCCATGTTGTCTGACCTACTCTGAGCAATGTTTGATGACATGGTTATTTGTCTATACTAGCATTCACAACATTGCTGGAACTGTTGGAGTTGGACTGATACTGGATTAATAGTGGAAGACTTACCTAAATTATCAATGTAGAGACAGCCTGGGAGGCAGTTTGAAGACAGGTCTGCAACCAAGAGGTGGGAGGAAGTGGTAAATGAGTCTAGTTTCTTTGGTTTAGTATTGATGGGCAGTGAAGAGGTTAAAGTCTGCAACATTTCAGGAAAATCAGAAACTCTAATTGTGCCTCCAAAGATTATCTGTATATGTTTTAGGTGATGATTAAGATCGAAGTATTTGAAAATAGTAAAATATCTAGTTCTCCAGTTATTATCAGCTATATGTATCACTTTTGAATTCAAGGGTCAAAGGGCTGTCAGCAGCTTGCCTACAGTCCCCTCTTCTAAAATGAGGGAACTGTAGTTAATGGGAAGGAGGTTGGACTGTCAGTCCAGAAGCAGCTAGGATTAAAAATGTCCTAGCCACTGAGGCTACCAGATCTTTGAACTCAGGATGCTTTTTCACATTTGCTGTATTGTCACTGGTGGCTGGTCCCCCTTTACATCACCCCTCTGCTATCACTGTGACCCTTCAGGTGCCCATCCTCACTATCTCTTATCTATTATGTTTCTCATTAATCTTCCCTTCCTCCTTTTCCATTTCCACCTCCCTCTCACTTAGCTTCCCTTTAGGCACTCCTGTCTCTCACTCCTGCAACTTCTCCTTCCCACCACGCCCCTCTCACACTTCAACCCTAGTGCTCACACACAAACTCCTACCTTTTATAATATAAATTAAACAGTTTAAAACATATCTTCAAAGAAGACAACATTAAATTCATTAAGATGGTTGCAATACTTCCTATGCAATCATACAATCTTGCTATTGCAACCCTTGTCCTCCTCTCACATTCCCCATGCCCTTGTTCATCATCTTTAATCAAATTATAAGAACTTCAGGGCAGGACCCGTGTGTTTTTATGTGTCAGGAAGGCAATTTACCACACTTTTGGGTGCTGTGAAACAAATAAGTAATGAGTTATGAGAAACTAAATCATAAAAATAGATAATTGTTCAAACCTTAGTAATGGTATATGTTTATAAGCAGAAGGAGGACTCCCTTTGATGTTGAGAGATCTGTGAAGTGAAAAGCCTTATTACTTCAGCGGTATTCCCAGGTTCATCTAGGAACATTTTAGAAATCACTTTTTTAAATGATCAGAATTATTTAATTTTTTTTAATCCTAGCTTTATTTGAACACCAGACACTCTTGTTGCAGTAAAGAAGCTTTAGGGATTCAAAATATTTTGATTGGCTGAGCTCCTAAGTAATTGATAATGGAGAAAGGTGATGAAATATTGTCTTTGCAGTTCAGTTGACTGTTTACATAGTTCAGCAAGTTAATCAGTCAGACAATAGCATGTGAGTGATTTATTTTTATTTAGATAAATCACTTGATGTCACCAACCCTCAATTATTTAACATTCTAGAGCAGGGGTGGCCAACCTGTGGCTCGAGCCACATGCGGCTCTTCAGAAGTTAATATGTACCTCCTTGTCTAGGCACTGACTCTGAGGCTGGAGCTAGAGGTGCCAACTTTCCAGTGTGCCGGGGGGGGTGCTCACTGCTCAACCCCTGGCTTTCCCACAGGTCCTGCTCCCACTCCGCCCCTCCCTTGAGTCTGCAATGCCCTCGCTCCTCCCCCTCCCCCACAGAGTCTCCTACATGCCACAAAACAGCTGATCGGGAGGTGTGGGGAGGTGATGATTGGGGGGGCTGCTGGTGAGTGGGAGGTGCTAAGAGCCAGGGGTGAGGGGAGCTGATGGGGGGGCTGCTGACGTATTACTGTGGCTCTTTGGCAATGTACATTGGTAAATTCTGGCTCCTTCTCAGGCTCAGGTTGGCCACCCCTGTTCTAGAGAATATGGTAAACAAAGAGCTGTTCTGTTGATCCAGGTTATAAATGTTGCCTTTCATAATGGTTTGTAACTACACTAGCAGCCTATTGATATAGAAGGCTCCTAGGGAGACAAAATATTCTCAATATCAAGATGTCTCTGTTAACTGGATTTGTTTTATTTGATATCCAATGAACAAAATGAAATTGGTTTCCAAAACGTGTTTGTTAAACCAGATATTTTCTGTTAACGTACCTGTGATTAAGTGATTTTTTTTTTGAACTGTAAAATTCAAAATACTTGGTTTCCAAACTAGGACAGAGGCCTGGTTTCTCGAGTTGCAGGCAAAAATACAGATTTCTTCCAACCTCTTGTCTTTAATTCAGCAGTAGTTTCAGTTTATTTCTCTACACACACACACACACACGTTACATGTTACACGTTTGACAGTTATTGTCTGTGGGCTTGAAATATGCACTCACCCAGCATGAGGAAGAAGCTTTTCAGGGTGAGTGCCATCAATTTCTGCAGAATCTATGCTCATTTAAAAACAAAGCTTCAAGATCTTGACCACCCATCCCATCAAAGACTAGTTTGATCTGCATCTTTCTCCAAGAATATATTGCAGGCAGTCAAAACCTGAGCACATCCTTTGGGACTTGGTCCAAATTAGTACCTGACTTGAAGAGGACAGTTCGAGTTCTTATAGTTTGAAACAACTTTTCAAATGTGACCTGAGGGTAAACTAAGTGCAATGCTGTTTTCCTAAATCTGCCAACAGACACATGAAGTATTTACTGCTGCTTAGAGCTTTTTAACCTGGAACAAAATGAAAATTGATCAGCCTTCTCCATTTTCACTGCTGCTGTTCAAATCCTTTTTGGAAAATATTCCAGTTTTGTGAAACTGACAAGAATTAAATCAATTTTGCTACAGTGCTACTTGAGAAAGCTCTGAGTTGAACCGCAGTAGAGGCTAGCTCTGGAACTATTCACTGAGGAGCAGGATCTATAAGAGAGAGTTGGGAGAAGTGTAGTGTAGCTGAGGCACCTTTCTGAAGAAAACAAGAAGCCCTGGGTTTGAAGGAGGGACACACGCATATATAGAGAGAGAATGAGAATGTGCACCTTCTCCCTTCTGATGGTCAGAGAGTTTGCGATTTATCACTCTTGCTAGCCAAAGACTTTTACAAAATATGAAGCAAACTGAGCAGGGTCCTGGGACAGTATCTTGGTAAGATTTCTAGTATATTTCCGTATCCCAGCAGTTCAGGGAGGCAGGGATTGCCTCTCATTTTGGTTTTGCCCCAGACAGTGAGGTCTCAAATATTTCACTGTCTAGTAAAACTTCCAAGCCCTATATATGGGAGCATGGGTGGGTGTAAGAGGGAAGAGATTGATAGGATACATTTGAAAAGAGAAGCACAGCATGTAAAGAGATATTGGAGAAGAAAGGAGAAACATGAAATATCGGGTAGGAGTCAGAGTCCACAAAGTAACAAAAGGGAAAGAAAGAGAGCTATAGGAGGAATGGAGAAAAAGAGAGACGGAAAAGAGGAAATAGACTATTGGCTAAAATTTTTGAAAATAGGAGCCAGAAATTAGGCTCCCAAGTGTCAGTGGACTGGGTCATAGGCAGTTAGGCCTAATGGTCAGAGTCCAAGTGCCAGAGACAAGGGGCAAGACAGAGTTGAAGTCAGGAATCAGAGTCGAGGGTCAGGACCAAAGTCAGAGCCCGAATGCAAGAGCCAGGGGTTGAGGTGGAGTCATAATCAAAGCCGAGGGTCAGAGCCGGATTACCAGGAGTCTGTGATGGCAGAAGCAGAGCTGGTTCTGAGATAGGAGCAAGCCTGGGTGCAGAACAGGGTCTGGGCTAGAGATGTGGAGGAGGAGGCTCGGAGAGACAAGCTTAGGGAGGCAGAGACCCATGGGCATGTGCATTGAGCAGCCAGAGGATAGCTGCTGCTCTTAGGTTTAAGAGCTGGCCTGCTGGCTTCCTCAGCCAATCAGGCAAAGTGGTCCATCAGGCAGCCTGGCTGGCTCATTAAGGTATCAGGAATACTGAGCAGATGTGGCTGAGGGCCTTACTCCTGACACCAAGTCCGTATATAGGTGCCTTAGTTATGGGATTTTCAAAAGTGCTTAAGTGAATTAGGAGCACAAATCCCATTGACTTTACATGAACATAGGAGCCTAAATTTAGACTCCTTTTTTTAATCAAAATTTTGGCTGCTGAAGAATACATAAAACAGTGGGTGAAGCCACATAAGAACATAAGCCAGGAAGGGAAAGAAGATCTATCAAAAGCATGAGACTGGAGTAAGTGAGACTGGTCAAAAAGGACACTGCTAATATATTACAATACACTCAATTAACATCACTGGTATATCTCAACAATTTTGTTTTGCAGTATTTGAGCAGCTCTATTGCTTGTCACCTCCTGTTCACCAAATAATATTAAATGAATTATGGTGACATTTAAATATATTCAACAAATATTTTTTCTGCTATTTGGCCAGCCCAAGTTAGTTTTGTAAAATTTATTAAATACAAAATTGATTGTCAATTAAGTACAGTAAAAATAAACAGTATACAATTTTTGTATTAATTAAAATGTCAGGGAGGATAGTGTTGGGTGGGCATGGTAGCACCAATATTTTTCACCCTGGGTAGTAGGCTTAATCTCAGGCCAGTAGGTATCAGGTAAGTTTCTTCAAGCCTTGTACTTACTACTTCATTACCTGATAATTATAAGGAATGAGTGTCCGTTCCTCCCCCAGCTCCCAATAGAAGTTAATACATCTCATGCATTTCTAGGGTCGCTATTGGAAGTGGTATATAAAAGATGAAAATCCTCTGTAAGGAAAAGGTTAATTTACTGGAACATCTCCAAAAGATTTAGTGATGTAATGGATTATTGTATTAGTGTAGCTTTTCACCTCTAGAGACTAGGTTTCAAATATGGTTTGAGCCACAGCAGCAAATAATTTTGGTAGTCTGTAGTCCTCATTTTTCCAGTGCACAAACCACCATGCAGTTTGGTATATTTTAGCGCAGTTAGCAATCTGCTGTGATGAAAGCCCATCACCATTCCAATCAGTAGAAGAGATTAAATTACTTGGACTGGGTGCTGCGAAGGTGTGTGGGTGATAGTTGTTTTATAAAAGCTTGTACATGTCCACTGAAATGTGTTCTTTTAAAAATGATACAGTCCATTGAGATGCAACTCTCATTCACAGTGATCCCTTATCAAACAAGCAGTGATTAATTACATCAACACTATAGGGTAGTATGATTAGAGAAAATTTACTTTTGTTTTTATTTGGTTTCTAAAGTATTTTTCTTATTTAAACTTTTAGGACCCTTCAAAGTTTTGCAAGAAATCTGGAGAAATTGCAACAGTTGAATTCCGTGCTGAGGAAGACATACAAGGAGAAACAAGTCCTGTATCAAAGAAGCTTTCTCCACTACCCACTGAAATGACAGATTATGTAACGTCAGCTCCTTCTACTCTTGTTGGTAGCCGTGATCCTGACTTGAAGGATAGAGCACAAGTTAATGGAGCAACAACTGTAACAGAAAAATTGGCTCAACTTATTGCAATTTGCCCCCCCTCAAAGTCTTCCAAAACAAAGCAGAAGAAGCCAGGAACTGGAACTGTATCTGGGTTGGTTAAAAACTCTGGGAAGAAGCTACCAGGAACTGGAACTGCAGCTGGACTGGTTAACAAGGACTTAGTAAAGAAATTGCCAGGAACTAGCATTGCTGCTGGATTGGTTAACAAGGACTCAGGGAAGAAGCCACTGGGGACTGGCACTGCAGCCATATTGGTTAACAAAGACTCTGGGAAGAAGCCACCAGGGATTGGCTCTTTAGCTGGAGTGATTAACAAGGACTCTGGAAAGAGGCCACCAGGGATTGGCACTCCATCTGGATTAATTAACAAGGATTCTGGGAAGAAGCAGCCAGTGACTAACTCTGTGGCTGGATTAGTTAATAAGGACTCTGGGAAGAAACCACCAGGGATTGGCACCCCAACAGGATTGGTTAACAAGGAGCTGGTGAAGAAGTCATTGGGGATTGGCACCCCAGTGGGATTGATTAACAAGGAGTCGGGGAAGAAGCTGCTGGGGATTGTTACCCCATCGGGATTGGTAAACAAGGAGTTGGGGAAGAAGCTGGTGGGAATTAGCACCCCAGCAGGATTGATTAACAAAGACTCTGGAAAGAAGCTGCTAGGGATTGGCACCCCAGTGGGACTGGTTAACAAAGACTCTGGGAAGAAACTGCTGGGAATTGGCACTTCAGCAGGATTGATTAACAAGGACTCTGGAAGTCTGAAAGCTGATTCTCTCTGTCCTGCCTCAGAGCCCTTCAAGCTTTCTTGCAGTACAAACCTCAATAATCTTGAAAGCCATGAGACTACAGATTTACTGAAAGATAATATCAGCAGTAAAACTTTTGAGAAACATATTATAAGACAGAATAAAGACAATATCTTGGAAAAGATTTCAGTTCGAAAAGAGGTTGCTGGTATAGACAAAGAAATATTTAATGAAGGAACCTGTATTCAACAGGACAGTTTCCAATGCAATGAAAAGGGGACTTATGAAACATCTAAGCATGAAAAGCAGCTTCCAGTATATTGCACTTCACCAGACTTCAGGACAGGAGGAGCTTCAGATGTATCTACAGCAAAGTCCCCATTTAGTGCTGTCGGAGAGGGAAACCTCCCATCACCCTCACCCACAGTATCTGTTACTACCTTAAACAGGAGCCCCACAGCAACCTCCTCTCCGTTAGCTTCAAATCCATCACATATAAGTACCACCACAGCAGATCTCTTAGAAGGAATTTCTGAGCAGATTGGGAAGACTCAGTTTTCTTCTGACAGTACACTTCTGAACCTGAATAGATCATCGAATCACAGTCTGAGCACTGATTTTAAAGGTGTGGATAAAGAATTAAATGATTCAAAAGCCACACACACAGACACCACAAGAACTAATCCTTCCATAGGGAAAAAAAACAGTCTGACAACTGAATCAAATGTTCATGCTACAATCACCTCTTCAGTGGTTAGCTTCACAAGTTTGTTTAATACCAAACAGTTTCTAAAGATTGGTGCAATAACTGCATCAGGGAAACCTTGCCAAGGAGCTGAGGACCTGAGTGCTACTCAGTCAAAGTCTTTAAAGAAAAGAAAAGGAAGGAAACCACGATGGACTAAAGTGGTGTCTAGAAACATATGTCGGCCTCCAAAGGGTCTAGAATTAGAAAGGTCAGAGCTTTTTAAAAACATTTCATGCACTGCACTATCAAACAGTAGTCTGGAGCAGGCTAAGTTCTTGAAAAATATAGGGTCAACTTCATTTATAGAGCATGAATTTGTCAAACATCAGTTGCCAAAACTGAGCAAATCTAGCAGCGGACAGTCTCTTGCTCTGTTAACTGAAGCTGACAAACAGACTCAAAAATTCTATAGTACTCACAAACAGCCCTCCAGTGTGTGTGTGTCAAGTGACATCTTACCAGAAATTTATAAGCCCAAAAGAGGAAGGCCTAAATCAAAGGAGATGCCCCAGCTGGAAGGTCCCCCAAAGAGAACCCTAAAAATTCCAGCATCAAAAGTCTTCTCAGTGCAGTCAAAGGAAGAGCAAGAGCCTCCTATTCTGCAGCCAGAGATAGAAATTCCCTCCCTAAAACAAAGCTTAACAGGACAGACTTTTCCTAAGAAGAGAGGGAGACCTAAAAGACAGATCAGATCAGCTGTTAAAATGAAACCACCTATTCTGTCTGTGGCATCTTTTGTTGCTACAGATAATTCAAACAAAATGGAATCTGAAAGTGATCAGCAATGTAGTGGGGATTTTTTTGGGAGGAAGGACCAGGTCAGCGGTCCAGAGGAAGCTCAGAAAACTCTGTGTAGCATGAGAGACGTTGAGGTAGAATCAGATAGAAAAGTTACCAAGAGAAGTAATGGGCAATTAATGAAAACAATTATCCGAAAAATAAACAAAATGAAAACTTTGAAGCGAAAAAAGCTTTTGAATCAAATCCTCTCTAGCACAGTGGAGCCAAATAACAAAGGGAAAGTGCAATCAAAACTCCACAATACAGTGTCAACTCTTGCTGCCACATTTGGTTCAAAATTAGGCCAGCAGATAAATGTCAGCAAGAAAGGAACCATTTACATAGGAAAGAGAAGAGGTAGGAAACCTAAAGCTGTCCTAAATGGTATTTTAACTAGTAATTCTGCCAGTTTAACTGTTCTTGAGAATACTACCCAGCAAACAGCGGGGACAATACTGGGACAAGTACTTCCTCCTTTGCTGCCTTCAGCAGCTAATAATTCAGAGGTTCTTCCATCTCCAGTGTGCTCTCAGTCTTCTGCAGCAAGTGGGGGGCAGAGCCCTGTCAGCAGTGATGCAGGATTTGTTGAGCCCAGTTCAGTGCCATATTTACATATACATTCCAGACAAGGAAGTGTAGTTCAGACCCTTGCAATGAAAAAGGCCTCCAAAGGAAGGAGGAGATTATCTCCTCCTACTTTATTGCCGAGCTCTCCTTCTCACTTAAGTGAACTGACATCTCTGAAGGAAGCCACTCCTTCACCAATTAGTGAGTCTCACAGCGATGAGACAGTTCCCAGTGACAGTGGAATAGGAACAGATAATAACAGTACTTCAGACCGAGCAGAGAAATTCTGTGGGCAGAAGAAGAAAAGACATTCATTTGAACATGTTTCCCTCATTTCCCCTGAAACCTCAACAGTTTTAAGTAGCCTAAAAGAAAAACATAAACATAAATGTAAGCGTAGGGGTCATGATTACCTCAGCTACGACAAAATGAAAAGACAGAAGCGAAAAAGGAAAAAGAAATATCCTCAGCTCCGAGGTAGGCAAGACCCTGATTTTCTTGCTGAGTTAGAGGAACTAATAAGTCGTTTGAGTGAAATTAGAATAACCCACAGAAGTCATCATTTTATACCCCGAGACCTACTGCCTACTATTTTTAGGATAAACTTTAATAGCTTCTATACTCATCCAACGTTTCCTTTAGATCCTTTGCACTACATTCGAAAACCTGATTTAAAGAAGAAGAGAGGCAGACCCCCCAAGATGCGGGAGGCTATGGCAGAAATGCCTTTTATGCATAGTCTTAGTTTTCCTCTTTCCAGTACTGGATTCTATCCCTCTTATGGCATGCCTTATTCTCCTTCTCCCCTTGCAGCTGCTCCAATAGGATTAGGTTATTATGGAAGGTATCCTCCAACTCTTTATCCTCCACCACCTTCTCCTTCTTTTACTACCCCACTGCCACCACCTTCTTACATGCATACAGGCCATTTGCTTCTTAACCCTGCCAAATACCACAAGAAGAAGCATAAGCTTCTACGTCAAGAAGCCTTCCTCACAACTAGCAGGACTCCACTCCTCTCTATGAGCACCTACCCCAGTGTTCCACCTGAAATGGCCTATGGCTGGATGCTTGAACATAAACACAGACATCGTCATAAACATAGAGAACATCGTTCTTCAGAGCAACCACAGGTTTCCATGGACACTATAACAGCTAACAGCTCTTCCAGAACAGTCCTGGAATCCTTGAAGCGCTACAGATTTGGGAAGGAGGCTATTGGTGAGAGATATAAACATAAAGAGAAACACAGATGTCATATGTCTTGTCCACACCTTTCACCTTCAAAGGGTTTGCTAAGCAGAGAGGAACAGTGGGTAAGGAGAGAGCCTTCGGAGTCCAATTCCTTAGCATTGGGATTACAGACACCATTACAGATAGACTGTTCTGAAAACTCTGCAGGTCTGTCCTTGGGAGGATTTACCCCTAGCTCTGAGCCAGCTACCAGTGATGCACACACAAATCTTTTCACAAGTGCAATAGGCAGCTGCAGAGTCACTAACTCTACCAGCACTAATGGACGTAAAAAATTAACTGACGGCCCTGGACTCTTCAGTGTACAGGAGGCTTCACTCAGCCGACCTCTCAGAAAGGACCCATTGCCTTCTATTGAAAAGGCACTACAGCCACTGTCAGGTAGGAGAGCTTTTTATGCTACCTCCCTTCTTGTTGATGGTATTACTATATTATTGTATTCCATATCTAATAAAATATTTTTTAAAAGGTTTGGTGGCAAAAGTTACATTGGCTTATAAAAATTTTCCTATATTAGGAATCTACACCTCTACCCCGATATAACGCTGTCCTTGGGAGCCAAAAAATCTTACCGGGTTATAGGTGAAACCACATTATATCGAACTTGCTTTGATCCACCGGAGCGCGCAGCCCCACGCCCCCCCGGAGCACTGCTTTACCATGTTATATCCGAATTAGTGTTATATTGGGTCATGTTATATCTGGGTAGAGGTGTGCCAGTATAATGGGGTTCTGAAATGCTGTTTGTCACTTTGAGCATCTCCACTGGTTTGGAATACTGTCCTATACAGTACTGGAAACTGTGTATTGTACTGTCTTATGCATGGAGACACTATCAAGATTACCTAAGTGGAATTTCACACAATCCTTTATTACTGTTTTGCTTAACAATACTATCATTATGATTAAGGATGCACTTCCATTATAAGCTCCTATTTTTGATCACTTTAACTTTCTGGGGAAATAGTTCTTTGGATTGAAATTTCTCGTGCTTCATTCTAGTCTAAAAGTAAAGTGTGTTGGTTTTTTTGTGTTTGTTTAATTTGGTAAAATTTTATTTGGCTGGTTTTGAGCTAGCCAGTAATATGCTTTTTTGCCCCCATGCTGTAAGAAAATGTTCAGATTTTTCTTTACTCTTAATAACTCAGTTCCGTTTTTAAAGTATGGTAATAGTCAGAAAAGTAACTATATAAAATTAGTACCTTTTTGTACAACAGATCCTGTATCCTTTTGTGTTCATAAATCATATCTACTTGCTTAACCAAATAAAATATTTTTTTCTGTTTTACTCTCCATGGTACTATAGAGTCAATGCAGTTATGGGAGAGTCAGCTGGATTCTTTAATACTCTGTGCATCGACAGAATCGTTAACTAAATTCCATTGCAGAATCTTTATTACTCGTGACTAGGCAGTTGGTGTGCTTTGACTGCTGCTTATCATAATAAAGTCTCGGTTACTTTGTGCTTCCATCTGTTTTTTGTATCCACCTGTTGTGTCTCATATTATATTTAGGCGTTGTCTACACTGGACTTTTGTTGGTAAAACTTCTGTCATTCAGGGATATGATTAAAAACACCCCCCGAACGACAAAAGTTTTACTGACGAAAAGCACCGGTGTGAACAGCACTTTGTCAGCAGGAGAGCTCTCCTGCTGACAAAGCTATCGCCTCTCGTTGGGGGTGGAATTTTTTTGTTGGAAGGAGAGCTCTCTCCTGCCAACAAAGAGCGACTGCACTGCGCATCTTTTAGCAGCATGGCTGTAGTGGCACAGCTGTGTCGCCAAAAGATGCATAGTGTAGACATAGCCTTAAATTGTAAACTCTTTGGGACAGGGACTTTCATTTGGTTACATGTTTACCGTGCTTACTACAATGCAGCCTAGATGCCTGACTGGGGCCTCTAGACCAGAGGTGGGCACACTACAGCCCGTGGGCCACATCCAGCCCACAGGACCCTCCTGCCTGGCCCCTGAGCTCCTGGCCTGGAAGGCTAGTCCCCAGTCCCTCCCCCGCTGTTCCCCCTTCCCCGCAGCCTCAGGGTGCCACTGGCACAATGCTCTGCGTGGCCGGGCAGCACAGTTGCAGAGCTGTGGCCTGACCCGTGCTCAGGGCTGTGCGGCTGTAGTGCCGCTAGCCATCGGTGCTCCAGGCAGGTAAGTATCTCCAGGTAAGGGGGCAGGGGGTGGAGGGGTTGGATAGGGAGCAGGGGAGTTCAGGGTGGTGGTCAGGGGGCGGGGGTATGGATAAGGGTCGGAGCGGTCAGAGGGTGGAGAACAGGGGCCTAGATGGGGCAGGGGTCCCGGGGGGGGGGCAGTCAGGAATGAGATGGGGGGTTGGATGGGGTGGTGGGGGGCAGTCAGGGGTGGGGAGTCCGGGGGTGGTCAAGGGACAGGGAGCAGGGGGTGGTGGATGGGGCAGGAGTCCCAGTGGGGGGCCGTCAGGGGACAGGGAACGGGGGGGTTGGATGGGGCAGGAGTCCCAGGAGAACCGTCAGGGGGCGAGAAGTTGGGGGGGTCAGATAGGAGGTGGGGACTGGGCCACGCCTGGCTGTTTGGGGAGACACAGCCTCCCCTAACCAGCCCTCCATACAATTTTGGAAACCCGATGTAGCCCTCAGGCCAAAAAGTTTGCCCGCCCCTGCTCTAGATACTATTGCAAAATGATAACAGTAATAATGATGGTGATGCATGAATCAGGAAGAATACATCTTAATATTAATATTCCAGGTTGGTTTGCATAACTGATAAGTTATCTAACTATATTTTTACTTATAACTTGAGCAAAGTTGAAGTGAAAGCTAACATGAGACAATAAACAGAGAATCCCGTGATGGCATTTTTACTGAATTACAGTTCAGAATATACGTGTACACTACAATTTTCAAACCTGTTTACAATGGTGTTGTAGCCGTGTTGGTTCCAGGATATGAGAGACACAAGGTAGGTAAGGTTTCAGAGTAGCAGCCATGTTAGTCTGTATTCGCAAAAAGAAAAGGAGTACTTGTGGCACCTTAGAGACTAACCAATTTATTTGAGCATGAGCTTTCGTGAGCTACAGCAGATGAAAGCTCATGCTCAAATAAATTGGTTAGTCTCTAAGGTGCCACAAGTACTCCTTTTCTTTTTAAGGGTTAGATTGTTATGCAAAAGAGACTTGAAGTGAGCCATTAAGGGATACCAGGCAGGTGTGTGTTACAGATAATTGTAATGAGCCATGAAACCAGGGTCCCCATTAAGTCCATGGTTTTTAGTGTCCAGCAGCATTATGAACTTAAGTTCCCAGAGTTAGGTTTTGAAGGTGGTGGTGTGCAGGCTTACTCTGAGGGTGAATATTAAAAGATCAGATATGGAGTGATCACTTTGTGAAAAGTTTTTGCCTACAGGTGATATTTTCTGTCTTATTATCTGTCTCTTTTCTAATGGTTCCTAACATTGTTAGCATTTTTGACTGCCACTGCACATTGAGAAGATGTTTTCAGAGAACTATCCACAATGACTCCAAAATCTCTCTTAAGTGGTAACTGCTAATTTAAACCCCATCATTTTGGATGTATAGTTGGGATTATTTTTTCAAATGTCCATTACTTGGCATTTATTAACATTGAATTTCTTCTGCCATTTTGTTGTCCAGTCATCCAGTTTTGAGAGTAAGCTTTAGATTTAATTATTTTGAGTAATTTAGTATTGTCTGCCAACTTTGCCACCTCACTTTTTACCCCTTTTTCCAGATTATTTATGAATATGTTAAAGAGCACAGGTCCCAGTACAGAGCCTTGGGGGACCTCGATATTTACCTTTCTCCGCTATGGAAAACTGACCATTTATTCTTAACATTTGTTTTCTATCTTTTAACCAGTTACTGGTCCATGAGAGGACCTTTCCTCTCACCCCATGACTGCCTACTTTGCTTAAGAGCCTTTGGTGTAGGACCTTGTCAAAGACTTTATGAAAGTCCAAGTACACTGTGTCGAATAGATCACTCTTGTCCCCTTGTTTGCTGACCCCCTCAAATAATTTTAATAGGTTGGTGAGTTGATGTAGGTGCGGTGATGGGTGATGTAGATGCACCCACATAAACAGATTGGATGTACCACTTTAGATGGTAGAGCAGTGGTCACGATGTGTTTGTTGACCACATGTCTGTAAATTTAACTTGTAAAGAAGATTGCCTCAAGCTAAACTCCTTATTATCTCTAATCTGGAGAAAATGTAGAAGCACAAAAACAAGATATGTCTCATCTTCAGGTGCTGGGATAGAAAGCACCTTGTTTTCCAGTACTGGATAGAAAACAGAGACTGTTATATTAGCTAGAGCAACCTTTCAAGTTTTCCAACAAGAAACTACTCAAACAGACAGACATTCTTTTGAAGCTGCTTGTAAACATCACAAGCTGCAAGAGCTCCAGTGTGTTCTAAACTTCTGTCTCTAAGGTAAAAATGGAAAACTGATTAAACAAAGGATCCATTTGATTGGTCTCTCCAGAATCCAGGATCCACTTAAAGCTACAACCATCGCTAATCAGCTGCCTGAAAATGAAATGAACATCACAGCTTTAGATGTACCAGCAAAGGCCATTATGAATAGTGTAAGTAATTGGGCCCTTGCAGCGCCATTATGAACTGGTGTACTGGAAGAGATTCCCTCTTGAAGGAGTCATGGAGAATGCAGTTAGGCCCAAGTAGCATATAGTCAGCCTGAAATATTGCCAATGGGCAGGAAGAGGCAAATTAGATTTCTCATGTATTTCAGGAATAGAAAGTTGGCTTTCATATGAAGAAAGGCATCAACAGGTACAGCATGTAAAGGAATAGAGTAGTGATTAATCATAACTTAGTTAAATATTTACTACACAAGTATATATAGAACACATGTTGGGATAGTGACATTAAGGTTTTTTAAATTGTCAATGGAACTATTTCTTTTATACCTCCTCCTGTAAAAGACAGTTGCCTTAGTTATGAGTAAAATGATATAGTCTCCCTGGAAGTGAAAAACTATATAAACTTATTTTAATGACTTCATAGCTTTTCTATACATAAAAATAGCATAACTTCAAAATCTCGTATATCTTGCCCTTCTACAGCTATAAAAGTGCTGTGTGTGCCACTGGAAAGGGAAGGTTTCAGAGTAGCAGCTGTGTTAGTCTGTATTCGCAAAAAGAACAGGAGTACTTGTGGCACCTTAGAGACTAACAAATTTATTTGCACATAAGCTCACTTCATCGGATGCTCACGAAAGCTTATGCTCAAATATATTTGTTAGTCTCTAAGGTGCCACAAGTACTCCTGTTCTTTTTGGAAAGGGAAGATTTTCATCTTTCCAGTGATATAAAGCTCTCATTTCTAGCTCTGCTGGGACAAAAATATTAGCTCTTATACCCGTCACAACTTCAGGACTGAATATTGTCCATTATGGGACTTGGGAGGGTGGAGGCGGGATTCCACATTTGGAAGGAAAAAAACTAGTCATTTGTTTGGGAGGTTGAAATTTTTAAAATGGTGGCTGTTTGAAGCTGCTCAGAAGCTTGAAATGTTAGGATAAAGAAAGGTTTCAGAGTAACAGCCGTGTTAGTCTGTATTCGCAAAAAGAAAAGGAGTACTTGTGGCACCTCCACTCCATACGGCTAAATGCAGTGCCTTGCATAATGACAGGTTTCAGAGTAACAGCCGTGTTAGTCTGTATTCGCAAAAAGAAAAGGAGTACTTACAAGTACTCCTTTTCTTTTTGCGAATACAGACTAACACGGCTGTTACTCTGAAACTAACACGGCTGTTACTCTGAAACCTGTCATTAGGCAAGGCACTGCATTTAGCTGTATGGAGTGGAGGTGCCACAAGTACTCCTTTTCTTTTTGAGGATAAAGAAAGTTTCTATGCAGTGGTGCACGCTTCTGCACAATTAGTGAAAGAGAGAGTGCATTTAAGGAGTCTTGCTTACTTGCACATATAATATGTTGAAAAAGTAATATGTGATCCCTATAATAAAAGACTACATTGTAATACATATATATGGAGGGCAGAGTTAAGGTTGCACAGGCAACTTTAATATTGTTGATTCTTGTCTTTTGAATACTGTGCTATGCAGTATAGAAGTGCTTCCTTTTCTGCCTCCAGCAAGGAACAAAATTGTGGTAATTTTTAAAAAAAAAATGAAAAAGGTAGCAAATGGAGTCTTAGGCTAGCAAAAGTCAAAGCTCGTTGCATAGATGTGTCTCATCATTGGTTCTTAAGTCGTGGAAAATAATTTTTAAAGAAAGGGCAATAGAAATATGATTGTGTGTGTTTCATGCCAATGATAGGGGATATTTTTATCTTATATTTATATTTATATTTTAGCTCACTGGGTTGCTGTCTTGCAGGAATTATATTAGGATTAGCTGTTAGTCTCTGTGTTTGTTTAAAAAGTATATCTGAGTAAATTATATTAATTGTTTGAAGCACGTGTTTGTGTTATGACTCAGTGATCCAATTTAACCCATGTAAAATGCCAGATACCATGATGATTGGTAGTGTATTCATGTGTAATAATAATAATTGTGACTTTCCTAGCTCTATATTTCAGTTTATTAAAAATATTTTAGTTACACAGGAACTAACCTTATGTAGCTCTTCCTGCTATTTATGAAGAAAGCTCCAAAATGCTAAGTCATCAAGGGGTTAAGTTTAAATATGAGGAGTAGAAAACTAGTTGTGGTAGTTAGTGCAGTTCTGGGAATTTCCTGAGGAATTCCATTATGGTGAATGATCTGACTTGGGTTTTATGAGAAACAGTCTAATTAGAGGAAAAGTAGAGACATTTTAGGTTAAAACCTGCTGGTGCAGGCTCTGAATCACCCTCTGTCTTGTAGTGCATATAATTGGTGAGTCAGATTAAATGTATTGCTTTCAGTAAGTGTATTTCCCACAATTGGAACCAGCTGTTTTTATTGTTGAACCAGCTTTTAGCTCAGCATTCAGCTCATTCACAAGAAGCTTCTAGTGCTGCATATCAGCAGTGTGACACAGCAAAGGCCTTAAGAACTGCATCTAGGAACAAGCTCCATAATCAGAGTTTTATGAAAAGATCAGTGTCAGTTTCATGTTGCTTTTGCCTTTTTTACCATCACAGGAGTATGATTCTGAAACACCAAGTATTCATAAAAAGCTCAGATTTGTATACAGTACACTTTAGAGACAATAAGGTGGAAGGAAGGGAAAACCTCTGGTACAGTAAAGGGAGTTCATTTTATTAAAGCAGATGTAAATTATGTGCCACAGTGGAGAGAAGATTGAATCAGAGCAGTTAAAATGACTGGTAGGAAGTGAGAATAATAGCAGGGAATGCCTTCTAAAATTGTAGTAAATGGTCATTGGGGCCAACCACAATATTGTATTTTAGACTATCCACTCCATATGGTGTAATTCCTACTGGAATAGTCTTTTCATCAATCATACAAGGTTTGTGTCCATCCTTTGAAGCTATTAACAGGTGTTTTCATCATTCTGGGATGTTACTGATACCATAAGTCTTATAGGATATCTAGTATCAGTGGCATCACAGATACATGCATTCTGGGACAACTAGTAAACCAGGAAGTGTCAGGATTTCACAGAGGATAAAAAGAAGTTTTCAAAAGGTAAGTTAAAGCTTTTTGTTATACACTGCTTTCTTTCTGTGGTTAGCAGAAACATTCAGCACATAAACCCATACTAACTCAAAAATCACCAGTCCTTTGCAGTTCACCTTTAAATGACAAGACTAGAGTATGGCTTGGACAGTAAGGCTGTGTCTCCACTGCAGTCAAACACCCACAGCTGGCCCATGTTATCTGAGTCGGGCTTGTGGGACTTGGGCTACTGGGCTGTAAAATTGCGATGTAAACACTCTGGCTGGAGCCTGGGCTCTCGGACCCTTTGTGGGGTATGCCATACCCTAAGGATATGTCTACACTGCAGTATAAACCTTCGGGTTAGTAAAACTCAAGTTAGCAGATCTTGGGTTTGTTAATCTAGGATTTGAGTGTCTATACTAATTTGTAACCTCAGATTAGGAGTTGTTGAACCCTACGTCCCAACTGGGGACTCAGTGTCTACACTGATTTATGTGGGCCCGAGTCCAACCACTCATATCCCAAACTTCCTAGCATCTTTCCAAAATGGGGCCATTCTGTTTCTTTTTTTATGGTGCAGTGCGGGAAAACTTGACTGTCCACCAAACGTGAATGTCCACAGGACAAAGAAAGTGGGATTTTGGGATACTTTTGCTGGACTCCCAGAGCACAAGTCTACACTACTAAGCAATAGGAATTGAACTCTGGATCCTGGCTTGACTCAGTCTTGGACCTTCAGCTCCTGTGGGATCCTGGTACTCTGGGTCCAAGTCCTGGGTTAGCATGATTTGCATATAGAGAGAAGGGGGGCTGGGCTTGAGCCTGAGTTCAAACTATGGGCTTACATTGCAGTGTAGACATGCCCTAATTATTCAAAGCCCCCATGTTCTCATTTCAGGGTATGTGTACACTGCAGTTAGAAACCCACAGCTGACCTGGGCTAAGGAGCTATTTAATTGTGGTGTAGATGTTCAGGTTCAAGCTAAGATCAGGCTCTAGGACCCTGCAAAGTGGGAGGGTCCCAGAGCTCAGGCTGCAGCCCAAGCCTGCTCCACAGTTAAACTTCCCCATAGCCTGAGCCCTGTGAGTCTGAGTCAGCTGGCATGGGGGTGTCTAACTGCAGTGTAGACATACTGTTAGCGATACCACTTGCGCATCAGTTCCTAACAGCTGGGAATGCATTGCAATAAAGTTATGTAAGTAAGCCAGATGATTGTGCTTTGGGCTAACTTCCAGCAAGATGTACATAGTCTTCTAGTGTTCCTTGTAGAGAGCCTCTGTAGGGTTACTTTGCATCATAGAAGAGAGAACAGCCCGTCTGTTGTCTACTTGATACCTCACTGAAACTTTAGGATCCAGAAGAATATACTCATCCTTAGAACTCTGGCCTGAGATATTGAGGAAGAGTATATTTATAATGAGGGCCCCCAATCTCCTTTACCACAAGCGCCATCCCCTCTTTATTTCCCCATTTTGTTTTCACCTCTCTAAAATAAGGTTTTCTTCTAATCTGTCCCAGTCTACCTCCCACCCTGATGACAGTTGGAAGACAAACATGCCCCTCTCAAGGGGCAGAAAGGTTCATACTCTCTCCCTGCTTGCACACACGTGCTGGCCTGCCTCTTTACAAAGAGCAAATTCTGGTCTCCTTGTCATCATCTTCGTGCTGCCAGCTTCTGCTTTTGACAGTTGACCCCCTGCTGTTTGTTTTGGCGTCTGGATTTGTCAGACGAGTGAGGTGCCAATAAGGTAGGTCAGGCCAGAGGATGCATGAGTACAAGTCTAACTGGGTTTCACAGTGGGCCTGAGACCAGGCCTAGCACTTTTTCATCAACACAGTTTCTCCTAGTGTCCTCCCTAATTCCTTAAGAAATTGAGTTGTCCACAAGTGACATCCAGCTGTGCATTTGATTTGTTATTTTCCTAAATTGAACAATCTGGTCACAGCTATTGTATTGCTCTTATGCCTCTTTTTAAAAAGTTCTGAATTTATCTCTTTTCTGGATATTATTTTAAGGCATAATGTTATTTAGAAAACTCCCTTTGTTAAAAATAAACCATTTGTTCACAGTCTTTGTAGTTTGTTAAATATACTCTAATCTGATTAAGACACTTTTATGATTAATCTGTTCCTGGAAGAAAACTGCATCCAAAAGTACTTTCACTATCTATTCATCGAAAGGAGAATCTGCTTTTTCTATCATGCCTAGTTAAGTTTGAGGTTTGTAAGCCATAGTCTGGTGTATAAAACACGCACGTGTTCCATATGGAAGCTGTTCTATACCTCTGATAATTTTTATTGTCCGATCTTCACCTTTTCCAATTCTAAAATATCTTTTTTGAGATGAGGTCACCAGAACTGCAGGTAGTGTTCGAGGTGTGGTCATAACGTGGATATTGATAGTGGCAATTATGGTATTTTCTGTCTTCTTATCTATCCCTTTCCTAATGGTTCCTAACATTCCGTTCATTTTTTTGGCTGTCACTGCACATTGAGCAGATGTTTTCAGAGAACTATCCATGATGACTCCAAGATTTCTTTCTTGAGTGGTAATAGCTAATTTAGACCCCATCATTCTGTATCTATAGTTGCAGTTGTCTTCAGCAGTCATTCCCTTTGTCTGACGCTCAAAGAGTACTATTAACCTGGAAGAACAGGTGGAGGATTACTCTCTCCCTGTCCATTCTGGAGTAAGTAGACTCTATAGTTTCTCTAATGTAGGAACATATAGATCTGGTCACTCACAATGTATTTGGGCTGCACAAATTTCCCAAGGAAAAGTAGTCCACATTGGGTCACTGTCCCAAAGTAGATCTCTCTGTGGTGTCAAATTCAACCCCTGCCTATGGTTATCATACCTTCCCCATAGTGTCATAACCTCATTCTAAATCAGTTTCTCTCTCCTGCTTCAAGCCTATGGCTAGCAAATTCTTATAGCACCTAATCCAAGTTCATTAAAGCTCCTGACCTCTTCTAGTAGCTGTCAAGTCTGACCAGAGTGCAAGCGGAGGATCACAGGGACAGATTTTCAAAGAGCTCAGTACCTAATAGTTCTCATTTAGGGCACCTAAATCAGCAGTCAGGTTTTCAAAAGAACTTAGTTCCCAGTTAGGTACCTTTTTTTCCAATGGAATCTGCTGAATTCTGAACACTTTTGAAAATATGGCTCACAGGCTTTATCTGCTCTTATCTATTCCTAGTCTCAGAACTGTGCTGTCCTTCCTCCCTAAGGTGATCTGTCCCTTGCACACTGGCCAAGAAATTTCCTCCCTATTTTCTGTCCTAACCCCAAGAGCATTATAGAAATGTGCAGGTTTTCCCTTGGCATATATGAAGCCTTCAGTTTGTGTGAGTACAAGATTAAGACAGAGAGAAAACCTGAACTCCTCTTTTTATGGTAGCAGAATCCTAAGAACAGGCTTGCAAGTCTCCAACGGTATTATATTCAAATGGATTGGGTTGTGCATTTCCAAGTCTTGGAAGATTTCCTATCTATGAAAATTTCTAACCTGCTGTAGCAGCATAGTGGGAGGAGACAAGCAGAGGCTTCCAAAACTCTTCATGATCCTGATTGCCCGGCTGCTTATTGCGAATTTGGTCATCTAGAGGAGGACCCACTCTCACTTACTGGTTATTGTCGCAGAACACAGGCAGAAAAAGTCCACAGCGAGAATTTTTAAAAAAAACTATTTAGAACCATTTCCTCTCATATTTCTTATACAATGTATATTGGGTTAGCTGTCAGGTTATATCCAGGTTTCAGAGTAGCAGCCGTGTTAGTCTTTATCCGCAAAAAGAAAAGGAGTACTCGTGTAGCTCACAAAAGCTTATGCTCAAATAAATTTGTTAGTCTCTAAGGTGCCACAAGTACTCCTTTTCTTTTTGAGGTTATATCCAGTTATCTCTTCTTGGAACCTGTGTCAGTTTGCCCTCTTTTAATTGAGAAATTTCTCTTTTGTCCTTACCTGAAGTCTGCAAGTGAAAGAATTTGGCTACCATTTATGTGATTCAGATTCTTAGGTTCTGTCTGGAGAGCACTAAGGAGCCAACAGAAAAGTTGGATTTATTTTTATTTTTATTTGGTCTTGATTCTTCTAAGCAGTGGCTGACCGTATCTGCATGTTACATGTAGATGGATTTATTCCTGTGTTTGTAAATCTTTTTGGATGTAAGAACCTGTTCTCAGTTTATGGTTGAAACCCATGCTTCCAAATATATTTCTGCCATTTGCTTAAGGAAGTTTCTTTAGATGAGACATTTGTAAGCCAGTTTTACATAAAAGTTGCAACACTCTTCTTACAAGTATATGGGCACTTTTTTATTAAGTCTTTGACAGTAGTTTCTTAATGCAACTTTACTTTTTTACAGTTATAATTTAGTAATTATTGCTCATTGAATACAATGACTGAGAAAGTGTTTAAGAAGATTCATGGTAAACAGCATGCTTGAGTACTTTGAGAAAAAAAAAATTTAGCCTTTCACCACCAACTATAGATTTACATTATATTATTATTTTTATTATTTATTTTTAATGTAATAGTGCTTAGGAGCCCCACTCATGTACTTCTGTACAGATACACGACAAGAAGACTGTCCCTGTCCTACAGAGCTAGCTTGCCTCTTAGGGTATATATCTACACTGAAATCAAGAGATGTCATTGCAGCACATGTAGATACTGATCGAAGCTAGCTTGAATAACAATAGCAGTGAAATCATGGCAGAACAGGCAGTTACAAAGGCTAGCCCCGTCTACCCATAAATTTGGATACATACTCTAGCTAGCTCAGGTATGTCTACATGTGATTCAGTCACACCTCCCAGTTGCAGTGTAGACATATCCACAATCTCTCAGTACTACTTGAAGATCGCACAGCCACCATTCATAACTGGCATATTGGCTTTATCATGGCAACATAAGATTAATCTCCATCTTCTATATTATTACAAATCTAGTAATGTAAACAGTGTGTGGGTGAAATCTTGGCCACATTTGAGTCAATGGCAAAACTCTCATTGACTTCAGTAGGACAAGGATTTCACTCTATATTTAATTACCTGGAGTAATTCTTATTTGTAATAAGGTCCACAGATCTATGGCTTTGCGTACTCTATTCTGTGCAGCCTTGGAGGCTCCATCTCTGAGAAACCCTCCAGATTTCATCTGCCTTTCCAGGTACAGTCAGGCAGACCAGCGCCTCCTGTTGAAGAGCATTTGTAAAGAAGAAGAAGAAAAAGGAAAAGAGCTTAAGATCTCCAGGCCGATAGGGGTTTGCTTTTATTGGCAGAGAGGATTCCCTGTCTCCTCATTTGCTGGAAACTTCCATGCTCCCTGCTCACCCACACCGAGTGCAGCATGGCAGAGAAGGCTGAGAGGGGAGAACCAGATGTTTCCTGAACTTTCTCTGCTGATTAAATGCCTGCATGGAGATCTGTGCCTGTTCTTTGAAGACCCAGATCTGTCTCAGGTGCTCAGACAGGGGTAGGATTCTCAGCAGCCTCCTCCTCTGAGCAGGAGAGCTCCCAGGAAGCAGTGGCAGCACCTCAGCGACAGCAAAATCCCCCAGGCCTGGCACAGATGACAGCAGCAGGCTGTCTTGGGATCAGCAAGCAGTACTGGCAGCTGCTCCCCATGTGGAACCACAGTATCAAAAGGCAAGGGAAGCTTCCTCTCAACCACTGGAGCCCACATTCACAGCCCTGTGTGTTGACCTTGAAGCAACTGCCCAGTCCCACCCCCATGCCGCTACAGCAGCAGGAAACTACTGTACTGTCAAGGATCCAGAGACAGAGCAAGGAGAGCCTGGTAAGAGGCCCTTGGACCCA
Organism: Lepidochelys olivacea; assembly: GCF_965140295.1. NCBI lineage: Eukaryota > Metazoa > Chordata > Testudines > Cheloniidae > Lepidochelys > Lepidochelys olivacea. Next base: position 301,826 of record NC_140434.1, read on the forward strand.
GCTCCTTCCTCCATTCTATAGCATGCCCACTGCCCAACCCTGCAGTGGCTCAGGGTGGATTATACCCCGACAGCAATGTCAGCCCAATGCTGTCTTCTAGTGCAGCAAATGGGTCAAGGACTCCCTTTGAATGTTCAGGGTTGAAGCCTGGTGTCTTTGGGGTGGCCACCCCTGTGGGCTTAACCTATCTCCAGGCCACATCCAGGAATCTCCCTTAAACAAAGCCTGGGAGCTGGGAAGTTGCCTTCTGGACCCAGTCCAGCACAAAACTGTTTCTCAGGGCAAGAAAGCCACTCAAAAGAATAACCACAAGGTCCTGCTACCTTCCAGGGAACCATCAGTTTGAAATTTCTCTCCCTCCTGAGGAGGAGGATGATCAAGGGCAGTCGTAAGAAAGAGGTCTCACAGATGTTCAGACCCTTCTAGACACCCTAACATAAAGTGCATACACACACACACACACAAGAGCCCCTAATTCTCTTCATCTACTGAAAAATCTGATTTAGGGGATTCCTCTAGGAGGCCCTCTGGAGGCACAAAGTGTAGTCTGTTTCCCTCAAACTGCATAAGTCTGCGTGATGCAGACAGCCTGATAATCCTCAGCACCTTGCTCCTTTGCTCATTTTCATGGAGTGCAGCAGGGCAGATAATCCTCAGTGTCTGGTTCCATTGGTCACCGTCATGAAGGGCAGCAGGGCAAAAATCCTCAACGCCTTGTTCTCCTGTTCAACTTCATGGACTGTGACAGGGCAGATATTCTTCTGTACCTAGTTCTCTTGCTCACCTTCATGGAGTGCAGCCCAGGATAATCCACCAGCATTTAGATCCCCTGCTCTCCTTCATAAAGTGCAGCATGGCAAATCAATGCAAAAAAGACCAAGCCATAGACATATTCTGTTTCCTCTAGGCATTCATACACACAACCCCAAAAAGGAAATTCTCCCTGCTTAGGGGAGTAAGGGTAACACACCAGATCATAGCTAATTATCAGTTAATAAAATCCTGCGGGGGAACACCACACACAAAGAATAGTCGTACTTGTGGCACCTTAGAGACTAACAAATTTATTTGAGATAAGCTTTCGTGAGCTACTGCTCACTTCATCAGATGCATTCAGTGGAAAATACAGTGGGGAGATTTATATACATAGAGAACATGAAACAATCATACACACTGTAATGAGAGTGATCAGGTAAGGTGAGCTATTATCAGCAGAAGAGCGGGGTGGGGGGGATCTTTTGTAGTGATAATCAAGGTGGACCATTTCCAGCAGTTGACAAGAACATCTGAGGAACAGTAGGGGGAGGGGGGGGGAATAAGCATGGGGAAATAGTTTTACTTTGTGTAATGACCCATCCACTCCCAGTCTTTATTCAAGCCTAAGTTAATTGTTTCCAGTTTGCAAATTAATTCCCATTCAGTAGTCTCTCGTTGGAGTCTGTTTTTGAAGTTTTTTTGTTGAAGAATTGCAATTTTTAGGTCTGTAACATTTGGGGACAACGTATACCTTCAAATCAGTGGCGCTATTTCCCCATGTTTATTTCCCCCCCCCCCCCCCAGTTCCTCAGATGTTCTTGTCAACTGCTGGAAATGGCCCACCTTGATTATCACTACAAAAGATCCCCCCCCCCCCCACTCTCCTGCTGGTAATAGCTCACCTTACCTGATCACTCTCATTACAGTGCGTATGATTGTTTCATGTTCTCTATGTATATAAATCTCCCCACTGTATTTTCCACTGAATGCATCCGATGAAGTGAGCTGTAGCTCACAAAAGCTTATGTTCAAATAAATTTGTTAGTCTCTAAGGTGCCACAAGTACTCCTTTTCTTTTTGTGCATACAAACTATGACACGGCTGCTACTCTGAAACCTGACACGAAGAATAGACTTTCAGGGAAAGTGTATTGTGAACTACAATTATCTCTGCAGATGCCTTAGACAGGCTATAGCTATGTATCTCTGGTCATGCACCCAGTGAATGTGTAATAGTGGAACAGGGATTTCTTGTCAGATCTAAAAACTGGAAAAGCATTGGGCTGTTGTCTTCAGCTGCCACTGCAGGTCGCCATGTCTTAAATATTGGATTGTCATTTTCAGCTGTTGCTGTGGATCACCAGGTCCTAATGTCCTAGTTATTGCTCTTTTCCCACTATTTCTTCTATCCCACATGTCCCCGGACTTCATTCTATGAAGCCAGAAGGTTCCTCAGAATGCACCAGTCAAAATTTATCCTGGTGTCACTACCAAAGATATATGTGCCTTTTCCCCTGGTGGTGAAGTACTCGTCATTTCTAACTGGGAAAATTTTTTACCTGAAAGAATGGCCTCCTCACTATACAGGCCCTTTGTAGGCAGCCAGGTCCAGGCAGGCATAATCTCCGCCTCCTTCAGGCATAAACACTATCAAGGGCATCTGGCCAACAAGAATAAATATATAAACAAAAGAGAACTGTTATCTAACACCCCAAGGCAGGGGTAGGCAAACTACAGCCTGCAGGTGACATCCGGCCCGCCAGCCGATTTAATCTGCCCTTGAGCTCCTGCTGGGGAGTGGGGTGTGGGGCTTGCCCCGCTCCCGCTCTCCAGCTGGGGAGCAGGGTCGGGAGCCGCTTCGCGCAACTCCTGGAAGCAGCAGCATGCCCCCCTTCTGGCTCCTATGTTTAAGGTCAGCCTGGGGGCTCTGCATACTACCTCCACCCCAAGTGCCGCCCCCGCAGCTCTCATTGGCCGGGAGCTGCAGCCAATGGGAGCTGTAGGGGCGGTGCCTGCTGACGGGGAAGCGCGCAGAGCCCCCTGGCCGCACCTCCGGGTAGGAGCTGGAGTGGGGACATGCCACTACTTCCGGGAGCTGCTTGAGGTATGTGCAGCCCGGAGCTTGCATCCCTGAGCCCCTCCTGCGCCCCAATCCCCTGCCCCAGCCCTGATCCCCCTCCTGCCCTCCAAACCCCTCGATCCCAGCCTGGAGCACTCTCCTGCACCCCACGCCTCTCATCCCCAGCCCCACCCCAGAGCCTGCACCCATAGCCAGAACTCTCACCCCCACACACACACTCCTGCCCCAGCCTGGAGCCCCCTCCCGCACCCTGAACTCATTTCTGGCCACACCCCAGAGCACTCACCCCCCCATGCCCCAACCGCCTGTCCCAGCCCTGATCTCCCTCCCACCCTCCGAACCCATTGGTACCAGCCTGGAGTACCCTCCTACACCCCAAATCCCAGAGCCCGCACCTCCAGCCCAGAGCCCCCTCCCGTACCCTGAATTCCTCATTTCTGGCCCCACCCCAGAGCCTGCACCCCCAGGCAGAGCCCTTACTCCGTCCTGCACCCCAACCCCAATTTCGTGAGCATTCATGACCCGTCATACAATTTCCATACCTAGATGTGGCCCTCAGGCCAAAAAGTTTGCCCACCCATGCCCTAAGGGTACGTCTACACTGCAAAAGAAAAAGGAAAAAAAAAAACCTCTGTGATAGCGTGTCTCAGAGGCCAGGTCAACTGACTTGGGCTCCTGGGGCTTGCATTACCGAGCAACAAATAACAATGTGTAGATGTTCCAACTTAGTCTGGAGCTAAAGCTCTGAGGTCCACCCCACTTGTCGGTTTCAGAGCCCCAGCCCAAGCAGGAATGTCTACGGTGCTGGTTTTAGCCCCATTATGCAAGCCCAAGTCAGTTGACCTGGGCTCTGAGACTTGCTGCTGCTGATTTTGCAGTGTAGACACACCCTGTGTGCCCTGCAGAGCTAACATGGGCAGACAGTATGGCAAGTATGTTCTCTGTCAACCAATTAAAACATTTGCACAGCCTAGGAGGTTTTGCTTGAGGAATAGTCAGGGCATACAGACAGCCATCCTACATCTCCTGCAAATGGGAGCAATTGAACCTGTCTCCACCTCTTCAGGAGAAAAAAGGCCTTATTCCATATTGTTTCTCGTTTTAAAAAAATCAGAAGACTACAGAGCAGTTCTCAACGTCAGGTATCTCAACAGATTAAAAAATAAATAAATTCAAGATGGAGACCCTAAAATCCAAACTAACTGCCATCCACAGAGGGGGCTGCATGACATCTGTAAGATGTCCGAGAAACTCAATTTGTCAGTCTCACAGGTGCTGCTTCACCTTTGCTCTTGGAGCACAACATTACCAATACAAGCCCTTGCCATTTGGTTTGACCACAGCACTGCAAGTGTTTACACAAATGCTGCTAGTGTTAATATCAGCCATCAGAAAGGAAGGTTCCAGTCTCCCCCTTTCTGGGTGACCTCCTTTTCTGAGCCTCAGTCAGTCAGATGGACTGTACTGTCATAGCAATAAGGGCTGCAGAGCCATGGTTTTGTGAGAGTCAGTTTGCAGTCTCAGCATATTCACAGTCTGAGTGGGAACAGTAACTGTCCTCTACAAATTGCAGGAAACAAATGAGAAGCAGACACATCTTATTAAAATGGTCAACTTCTCAAGGGGAGAGTATCCATTCATATGTTTCTGTCTCTTCTGGGATTAGTGGTCTCCCATATGGATATTCTTAGTGCATCAGTGCTCACATGAGGCCGCTACAGAACTTCATTTTATCGCTCCCTCAACTGTCTCTTATCCACTGCTCAACTAAGGTATATCACGCCAGGAGAATTCCCAGGTTGTTCATGAAGGGACAAAGATTGTCCAAACAATAGCACAAGCATACCATAAACTGAGGAGAGCTCAAGGCAATCCAGTATGGTCTCAAGGCTCTGCTCCCATCTCTGGACTTACCTCAAGTGCTGATCAGGATAGACAACAGCTCAGCCCTGTCATACAACAACAGATTAAGGGAACAAGGTCTACTGTCCTTCAAAGAGAAACTCACCTCCTGATGACTTGGGCAAAGGAGAATCTGCAGTCAATTCACTTTTTTCTTATCCAAGGCAAAACTGAATGCTACAGCCAACTGGCTCAAGAAGCAAAAGCTAGAACATCCAGAATGAAAACTACACCTTAGAGGTGTTTCATCTCCTGGTATACAATGTTACTCTCTCAACAATAGATCTGTTTGCCTCCCACCTGAATTGCATGGTTTCAGAGTTATTCTCTTAGGGCATGGCTACACTAGAAACTTCAAAGCGCTGCCATGGGAGTGCTCCCACGGCAGCGCTTTGAAGTGCAAGTGTGGTCGTGCGCAAGTGCTGGGAGAGAGCTCTCTCAGCACTCCGGTAATCCACCTCCACGAGGGGATTAGCTCCGAGCGCTGGGAGCGCGGCTTCCAGCGCTCGGAGCCTGTCCACACTAGCGCCTTGAAGCGTTCAGACTTGCTGCGCTCAGGGGGGGTGATTTTTCACACCCCTGATCCAGGAAGTTAGAGTGCTATAAAATGTAAGTGTAGACAAGCCCTTACTGGTGGGATCACAGACCCAAGGCAACAAAGGCTTTGTTGTAACTATGGCCGAAAGGGACTCTTACATGCCTTCCCTCCCTTTTTATGTCCTCAGAATTCTACAGAAGATCAGGAGTGAAGCAGAACTGGTAATTCTGTTATCCCTATTCTGGCCAAGGAGGCCTTGGGTCTTTGATCCCCTTCACAGGGTATAAAGATCACTCTTCTGCCTTCCATCTAGAAGAGATATGATATTACACGGGCCAATCAAAATCCAGACAGTCTGAGACTAGCTGTCTGGTTTTTGGACAGAACCTCTTAAGTCAGAGGTAACTCAGAGAGGTAATATCCACTATTTTAGCTTCCAGAAATAAATCTACTCAGTGTATTCAAGGGCATGGTTGAGCTTTAACCATTAGTCCCAGGTCAAGCGTCTGACCCCTCCTTACCCCCTCTCACCTGTATTGGTACCACAGATTCTCGCATATCTTCAGAATAGACTCAGGTTAGACCTGACAGTTCAAACACAAAGATCAAGGTGCTACTTTGTCTAGCATCCCCTGTGCGGTAGATAACTGTTGAATTTTCATCATACCCAGTTATCCAGCATTTTTCTTATGAGAGCATAATCTCCTCTGCATCCTCCTGATGTGCATAAAGTTATTTTATGGAATCATACCTGGTTCTGAATGTTGTCATAGGGCCTCCATTTGAACCACTCGTGAAGGTATCTTATTACTTTCTAACCATTAAAATGGCTTTGTTTCATGAGAATTATGTCTGTTTGCAGGGTGTTTGAGTTAGGAGCTCTTTTCCTGGAACTTCATTACTGCATGTTCTATAAGGCTAAAGTGATACTCAGAACCGACCCTGTCTTCATAATCAAGACTAACTCCAGGCTCCCTAGAGCACAGGAAATTGTTCTTCCCTCTTTCTGTCAAGTTCTGTCACACTCCAAAGAGAAATTGTGGCATACTTTGGATGTCCAGAGGTCTCAATGTATATATTCACTACAGAGCACAGGTCAGAATGACAAACACTTCTTTAATGCTTTTTATCCACTGTTTAGAGGGAAAGAAGGCTTCAAAATCCTCCCTTCCAGGTGGCTGAGATATTGTATCTCAGAGGCGTACAAGTCAAAAAGCCTAATTGCATTTTCCAATATCAGAGCTCACTGCCTCAGAGCCAAGGCAGCTTCATGGGCAGAAAGACCATATGCCCCATACAAGAAAATCTGTAAACCAGCCACCTGTTCATCTATTCATGCCACCTTTAAAATTCTACAAGTTGGACATCCAGTCATCATCTGATGCTGCCTTGAGTAGATGGTGCATCTACTGTAGCATCCTTGTAACTATTTGGAAAAGGTTATTCCCTTTCACCTCTGTGCATATCTGTATATAGTTCCCTCCTGAGTGAACACTGCTATAAAATCCCAGTGTCATGGATCTGGGGACCTCATTACATATAAGAAAAGGAAAATATATCCATGTCTTACCTGAAAACTACCTTTCTTAGAATAATGAGGTCCACAGATTCAATCCACACTAAATGGGCTGTTAAGTGGGGAAAAATACTGACTTATTATTTGGCACTCAAAGTTTGTTATTCATTGAATTCCTTGCTCTGCAGAATTCCTTGTTCTGTTTAGTCTTAATGACTCATTTTCCTTACTGATATAGAGTGCTTAATTTTTCCTAGGCTATGGAAATGTCTCAACTGGCGGTTTCTCGGCGGTGGAACCACACCTGCCCTGCCTCTGATTGACAGGGTTGGTCTGCCTCCAAGGCTGCATAGAGCAGAATACCCAGTGTCCTGGGTCTGTGGCCCTCATTACTCCAAGACATGAAATATTCAGCTAAGACATGGATAAAATCTGTTAAATATTTCACAGTCTTATGCAGGCAGCTCATTTATGTTCATTAGAATTGTAATATGATTTACCTTATTATTACATATTATTTTTGGAGATTAAGTGCCAAATTTCTAAGTGGTCCTCTACCTAGCCTTCTCTTGTGCTTGTGCATATAAAGCATTGAACTTTGCAGATACAGATAGCTCCACTCACTTTAAAAATGCAAACTGTATGTACCCAGAGATGCAAGAATTCTTCTAGTCTTGTTTATTTTCCTGCAAAGTGAGGTGTTGGGGGAGTGTGTATACTGTTGCAGATGTACAACCATGAGCTTAAAAGTAGGCCTTTAATCGGAAATACATATAGTAAAAGTTAGTTTAATTGTAAAACAGCCCCCTCTTTCTAGGAGGGTAGTGTTTTTGATTGTTACTAATCATCGGACCTGAGAAACTCTGCCCTTCCCCACTTGCGTGCCCCATACAAACAAGTGTTATTTCTGGTAAAAATTGTTACCCTGCTTTAAACATTTGACATCTGGAATGTGTTTCATTGGCATTTCTAGTTTTAAGTTAATTTAAGTTCTCTTGGGCTTTTGTTTTCTCTTCTCTGCTTTTCAGGCACCCTGCCAGCACAGGACAAGCCCTCCCAGAGGCAGACGGAGAGCACAAATTGCAGTCCTTCCAGAAAGAGATCTACTTCTGAGAGCACATCTTCTACAGGCAAGTAACATTTGCTCTTCACCAAGGTTGTCAGGATAGATACTAATGCTGAGGTCTGCACTACAATAGATAGGGAAGGCAGCAGTTCAAGAGGACACCTAACCGCACTAGTACCTCAGCACACAGATGCTGGGCTCACCCACCCCAATAGAAGCTTTCAGTTGTGTCCCATGCCCTTTCTTAAAGCAGGAGTTAGTGTTGCAAAACAGTTTCTGTTGTAGCCCTTGCTTTTGGTTGGGCCATTCCTCTGAGATGCTGTCATCTTTGGGTCTGGAACTGGCCGTACCTGTTCTCTGTACAAGGCTATTTCCTTTTTAAAAAAAAAAAATTAAAAATGAAGGGGAAAAAAAGGGCAGAACAAGATCGGCCATTATTAGTGAAAGAAGAGAGAAAAAGTGCATTTTCCTTTATCTGACATAAGGATGACACAAAGACTTGACACTTCTGTCTCACCTTTATGTATACTTTCCCTCTAATGGGGTGACTACAAAATAGTTCAGTAACATTTCTCCTGGAAGACACCAATGAAGAATAATTCTACTTATTGAAGTAAGGGGCACTGGAAAGTTTAATAAATCATGAGCAATGATGCAGCCTCAGTCACCCTCTTCTCTGATCAACCATTCATACGCTCTCCTATGTGGCAAAAGTGTACAGTGAAAATCTATAAAGCTACCAACCCTTCTTCAAAGCTCACTGCCTGCATAATGCATACAGAAAACAGCAAAGTGATAACATCTTGGCAGATGGCAAGGTGTGATCATTGCTACAGAATGACTAAGAACTGTGCACATCCTTGACTAAGAACTGTGCACAGATTTGTGACCCTGTCTCCCTGTTACCCTGGCTTGTTTGTCTCATCCACTTGTCACTTCTTGTGTTTTAGATTATAAATAGGCTTGGGAGGATTAGATTTTTATTGGTAAATGTCAATTTGAGTGTATACACACAAACCAACAAAAAAATATTTCTACTGATATTAATCAAAATGTACGGATAGGCAAAGTAAGAAAAATGCTTCTTGAGAACTTGAGATTTTTATTTAAGGATATTTACTTTGTCAGTGTCATCATATACAATTCATCAATAATGATTATAAAGCTTTAAGGCTTTGAATCTCAGTGTCTACTGTCATTAAATAATAATTATCTGATTTCCCCCACAATTTCTCACAACTGTGAAAATTTAAATAGATGAAAATTTTAAAAAAAGCTTAAAAATAAACATTGATATTATCCATTGAAATTATAAAAAAATAAAAATAGAATTCTGCCAAGCTTCGTAATAAGTGCTTTGGGTAGTGTACTATCATTTATTGTATGCTTGTATAGTGCCTATCACAATGACTATATACAATATTTAACAATATAATTGTTAAATAATATGGTGGTGAGCACCTTGAAAATCCAAAAACAGACTATGTCAGTATGTAATTAGATTAGTGGTATGGCTGTTGTTTGCTGTGTAAATTGGATTCAAGTGCACTTATGTAAACTGGTGGTATGGCCATATGCAGTTGATTGACAGCATTCATCATCTATTACAACATAAATTGGATTGGTGGCACAGCCATCCGTCGTTGCAGAAATTGTTGTTATTTTTTATGATTTCCAAGGGTCCACAAGGTGCCAAAATTGCTCAGATCCTTAATTTAAACAGAGAAATTTGAAGTTGTTTTTTTTTAGCATATTCCTGTACAGAGCAAAGATGTTCCATTTGACTTGTTTACACGTTCATTTTAAAGAGACAATTAAAAAGTTGATTTAACCCACTGGCACAAGTCTGTGTACAGGAAGACATTGGAAATTCAGGATATCTCTTGTGCAAGAAGAGTGCAAGTAGAAAACTGAATGGCAAATTTATCATCGCCATAAAGATGAAGCTGCTAGGGCTTCTAGTGTGACCATTTCTGTCTTTAAATTCTTTGTAGATCATGAGCACATTGTGTATTTCAATGTTTTTGTCATAGAAAGCGTCTTTGTTAGCAAGTGCTCTAGGCATGCATGACCAGTGCTGCAGCTGTCATTGGGATCATACACTTTGTCTGATCCTTTTTGGATTAGTTTCAAAACAGGAACACCAGTTCAAGGACGGACCATCAAATGACACGTCTGAAAATGTGTTGTATTGTGTAGTTTGATTATCTTCAGTTAGTGCAGCTGTTTACAATAGCTCAGTTTACTAAACAGATGGTGTGCTTATAAGGAATCCCAGAGACATTCCATTTCCTTAGCATTTTTTATCTAACAAGTTGTAACAGAGCTAAGGATGATTTATTTGTTTTTAATATTGCATCTAAAATTGAAAGCAGACAGTGTGAATCTTCCCCTTGTTTCAGTGAGAATGAGGTTTCTAAGAGTTCACAGTTGACCCTAATAGCTGTGACCTAACCCGTGTTCTTGTATTTCTTTCTAAACACCTTTAAGAAGTGATTTGGTCATAAGAAAATTTTAGAAGTTGAATGGCCAGTTCTTTCTCATTTAAGTTGCCTTCTATCTCTGAAAATTATTGTCACTTGTGTTTGTAGATTTGTTACTTTGAGAACTCAGCAGTGTGTGCAGTTTCATTAATATTCTTTTTCTTGTCTTCTGAGTATTTGACTTGGACTGGTGAACACAAAGACTTATCTTCAATTGTTTGTGTCTTATCTGTCAGCTAATGCAGTGGCTCTCAATCATTCCAGACTACTGTACTGTATTCCCTTTCAGGAATCTGATCTGTCTTGCGTACCCCAAGATTCACCTCACTTAAAAACAACTTGCTTACAAAATCAGATAAAAAATACAAAAGTGTCACAACACACTGCTACTGAAAAATTGCTTACTTTCTCATTTTTACCATATAATTATAAAAAAAAAATCAATTGGACTATAAATATCGTACTTATATTTCAGTGTGATACTTGAGCCTGTTTTTCTCTTGTGAGACTTGTCTTTCTGGGAGCCAGTGAAGCGACAGCAACAATTAAGTTTTTCAAAATATTGAGTCTGTTACTACTCTCAGGGCCAGCATTGGGGCTGGCAAGCAGGACATTTACCTGGGGCCCTACGCCACAGGAGGATCCGCAAAGCTAAGTTACTTGGGCTTCGGCTTCAGCCCCAGGCCAGGGGGCTCGGGCTTTGGCTTTCTGCCCTGGGTCCCAGCTAGTCTAACATCAGCCCTGCCAACCCCATGAAAATGAACTCACGACCCACTTTGGGGTCACAACCCACAGTTTGAGAACTGCTGATATAGTATATAGAGCATCATAAACAAGTCATTTTCCGTATGAAATTGTAGTACTGACTTCGCTAGTGCTTTTTATATAGCCTGTTGTAAAACTTGGCAAATATCTAGATGAGTTGATGTACCCTCTGGAAGACCTCTGTTTACCCCCAGGGATACATGTACCCCTCATTGAGAACCACTGAGCTAATAGACAATCTCCCTCCTGCCAGAAAATACAAACCTTGTTGACAGCAATGCTTCATGGTGTCTTTCCTTTAAAAGTTATGCTTACACCAAAAGACACTCTACTGTCTTACCTGCCAGCTGTTTAAGTAGATGTAATCTCAATAATTGGCAATAATTACTGTAACATTTTGTAAATGCAAATTTGTAACTGAAATATATTTATGAGAAGACTAAGAGCATTCCTGTTATTCCATAGAGAGCAGAGTTTCTTCTAATAAATCTTATCTGTAAAAACCAACAGGGCATCTTTGGGAAATAGTTCATTTAGAACAAATCCTTTCTTATACTGCATAAACAGCATGGCTGATCTGGAACTCTCTCTTCCAAGTAACAGTGTAAAGATGAAGATGCAAAGCACATAGAATAGCATTCATGTTGTTTAAAAAATAAGCTAAGTTTGTTTCCTGTGTAAATGATCTTGCTGCTTTCTCCAGGTATTCCAGGTTATTTCCTTAATGCACAGTCAGTGTCATTAGCAGTGTAGCTAATGATTTGAAATAGTGCTTAACATTTGATCAGCATTTAAATTATGTGTTCACAGAATTTCTGAGAATGTTGTTATTTGTATAGGAATTGATCCAACTGGGGAAAATTTGTTTCTGAACCCAACAATAGCAGTCCTTTTTCCCCAGTGTTTGTGATCCTGAGTCCTACCCAACTTACTTTCCAGGGCATCCTTGGTGTCCAAGTAATTTTTCTTTATTTAAATTCTAATATATTGGATTCTGCAGGCAGTTCTGGAGACAAGATTCCAAATGCTGATCACCATCTAAGCAGGGGTAGGGAGGAACAGCTATAATTATGATAACGGTTTGGATCATCCCCTTTCATGGTACTTTACAAACACATACAAAGACATGATCCCTACCCTGAAGAGCTTACAATTCAAAGCCCCCCAATCCTGAAAACACTTTCACACTTGAATTCATGTGCACAAGTGTTTTCAGGATCAGAACATAAGAAGAAAAGTGGCATACTCTTAAGCACTTTACTGCTGCAGACTAATGCATCCTTCCAGGCTTTTTTTTAATTGACAATGCCTTTATCATTCTGCCCTGAAAGAAACTGAAGAGGGAAAACAAGGTGTGCTGATCTGGTTAGATCAAAGAGAAAAGAAAAATGTGAAAGAAATTCATAGGACAGAATGCAGGTACCCCTCTTACTTCCATCCCTAGTCCTCCTACCTAGTAAGACTTTGTTACAAAAACAAGTATCTTTACAATGTGTAATTATTGGAAGCTTTATTATAAGAAATTAAAATTTGGCAATATCTCCTTAGTATTTTGAGATCAAGGGGGACATGTAGCCATTGTAATTTGTTTTAAACCTCATAGAATTTAGTGATGATCATAACTAAAATCTGTTCTAGTATGCTTATGTTTATTTGTGTTTTCCAGTGATTGGAATACCCACACGAGGAGCAAAACTGGGGATTGCTGTAGATGATTCAGTGGATAGTTTACTGCAGCGCATGGCACAACATGACAGCCAGGCTGCACTGGACAAAACCATAGAAGCAGTCATTGCAAATGTATCTGTTCCACCTTCAGCTAGCCCTGGTCGAAACCACAACAGAGAGAGAGTCCTGGGAAAACAGGACAGTCTGTTAGTTCCAGCAGTTCCAAGTGACTCTTGCAATGATGGCATCTCACTTCTTTCAGACAGATTACCAAGCAGCTTCTCCCCACATCATCTGAAGAGAAGTGTGGTTGAAGCTATGCAGCGACAGGCTAGAAAAATGTGTAGTTACAACAAGATTTTGGCAACCAAGAAAAATCTGGACCACGTCAATAAAATTCTAAAAGCCAAAAAGCTGCAAAGGCAGTCACGGACAGGGAATAACTTTGTGAAGCGCAAGCCAGGCAGGCCCCGGAAATACCCACTACAGGCTGTAGTTTCAATGCAGGCTTTCCAGGCGGCTCGGTTTGTCAGTCAGGAGTTAGAGGGAAGGAAAGAGAGCAACACTTTACACCTTGGACCTGATACTATCACAGATGTAATCGAAGCTGTAGTACAGAGTGTGAACTTGAATGCAGAGCACAGAAAAGGGTGGAAGAGGAAGAGATGGCTTACAGAGGAACAGGCCAGGAAAAAACAGAAGTCTGTACCAGAAGATGAGCAGGAGAGTAATAAAAGGTAATTCCTTTACATTTCTGTACCTTCAAAGAATTGGCAATTGAAACCTGTAGGAAATGTGTTTCTCCAGAACTTCAACTATTCCATCCCCCATCTTACATACACTGCTAGGTGCATTTCTCTGACAGAGGGAATCGATTCAGAGGGAATCAGCGTGTGCTATTTTTAAGTTATAACTTCTTTTTAAATTTTGTTTTTTGTTAAAGTGAATTTAGTGTTCATTAAAAGTGCTAAATCAGTAGCCCTAATATCAAAGTAATTTTCTTCTCTATAGTACTGGAGGCAGCAGTAGCTCTGTAGGGAGAAAGCTTGGTAAATTTGGACTTAGGAGACCTGGGTTAAATTCCTGGCTCAGCCGTGGATTTCTTGTGTAACCTTGGGCAAATTACTGAATCTGTGTTGTGCCTCAGATTTACAAATAGGATAAAACTTGCCTCTGAGGATAAAATTAATTAATGCTTTCAGATATGATGATGATGAAAGCCATATAAGTACCTAAATAGATACATTTCCCATTCATTGCTCTACCAGTGTGCTTCAGCCTGGACCTGGAGGAACTGCCATTAGGGAGTTAGGTTTTCAGATTTTTAGAAGTAACTTTTGTTTTGGGGTGCCTCAATATTAGGGTGCCAAATTTGAAAAACCTTAAAGGGACTTGATTTTCAGAAGGGGGGTGCCCAACGCTTTCTTAAAATCAGCACTCTTTAAGGTATCTCAGATAGGATCTTTAAACTATTGAATATGACTCACCAAAATGAGAGGGCATCTAAAGTACAGTAATTCTAACATTCAGACTTGCAAACACTGGATACAGAAAATCTTGGAGAAACCTATTCTCCTTTTGGGCTTGTGCTTCAGATGGAGCAATTAATGGAAATTATTTGTCTGACTGATTAGCAAAGAATATTTTTAGGCTATTGTAATTATAGTTGACAGTTCAGGTGACAGAAAGGTTATAACAAAGATTGTCCCTACACCACCCAGTGAAGAAGTGAAAATAACAGTTCCATGCATCAGGGAGGTCTTTGACTTGAATTTTCTTCAAGTGTGGCATATGCCCAATATAAATTAATATATAAAACCACTACATTTTGTGTCAGTTAAGGACGATCTGTATACGACATACCCAACATAAAACCAAGAAGCAAAGAAAATTTAAGGCATACACCTTACCACTAGAGCAGTCACTGTACATCACAGACAATGAAGTGATAAGCTATGATGATGACCACAAATATAACTCTTCCCCAAAAGGAATACCACTTTTCCAGTACCTCCTTCCCCAAACTTACCACCACAAACAGACCACATTTGCCTCAAACTTTTCCTTACTCTCTATTCTGCACAGTTCTGGAAAATCATGCCCACTTATGTTTGGGGAAGAGGGTGCTGGAAGGCGGGCATAACCCAGTTTCAGATGCAGGGAACATAACTGGGGGCATATGTCAAAAGGTAGTTTTACTCCTTTCCTAAACTGCTCAAAAAGGTGTCCACATACTGCACTGGACAGTGGAAGTAGATAACATAAACCATTATTTTCATCAGCTAACTGCAGAAAATAAAGATTAAATTATGACAAATAATGCTAATAATTGTTTGTGTTTAATTAACTACAAATTACATTTACCCCAGACCTCCAAACTCTCATTGTAGAATGTTAAAAATGTGTTTTTAGTTTTTATCCTAGAGGGGCCCAAATTATCGTGAAACTTAGTAATGTGAACTTTTTAGGCCAATTTTAAACTGATTAGAAACCAAAAATTAACAGATGAATTTTCTGAGGATTTTCAAATATAAGTTTTATACAGAAGTTATGTACAGAAAAATTGGGGCAGATATACTGTCTTTTTCATACAAAAAAAAGAGGTTGAACTCTTTTTTAAGTGCAAAATAGAACCCTGTCATAACCATGGCACTTCAACAGCTCCACCTAATTCCTTTATGTGGGAAAGCTAAATTCTACATCAGTTAGTCTTCACCAACAGAGGGACAAATCTCAGTGCCATCTCTGTATCCCTCAGTAAGATATGAGTAGAACTTTCCCCTCACTGGTCCAGGATGTGTTGGCCAGGCAGTATTTACTGTTAGCGTTTGTATATAACACCACAGATCACAAGTTGCTCCTTATTTGATTCTTAAGGTAGCAAGACTTTGCATTGCTTAAAATAACATCATAAGAATGGCCGTACTGGGTCAGCATCTGCTTCAGACATTCATTAGCTAATAATTCAACCTATGCAGCAGCAAGCTGCCATTCTTACTTTTACAATAGCTTTAGAAACAAAGCTTAAAGTAGTCTATATTGTATGGGGTTGCAGACCAAGCCCATCAAAATAGAGAACTCTGAAATGGGTCAGGTGTGGATAAGACCATTATGAGCACATCTAAATTGCACACTCCTTGTGGTGGTGAGTGGAGTACATACACTGCGTGCCCTTTAGTCCAGGTATAAATAGGAACGCTGTGGGTATGTACTCTACGCACCCAAGCAATGCCTCACCTGTCTATACTGCTGTTTTTAGCAATGTGATGTCTTGCTGCCTCCCCACTGCTGGAGTCTTTCTCTGCCACAGGGAAAGGCTTCAGCAGCAAGGAAAAGACTCTGGGAGCAAGGAGGCAGTGTACAAAGGCTCTGGCAGCTTCCTGCTGACAGAGCCTTTCGCTGCTGCCTCCACCTTGCTAAGTCTTTCCCTGATGTGTGTAGCTAGATACTGCAGCATGAGTGCAGCCTGCTTTTCACCACAGCATGTAGCAAAAAATACCCTACATACCAGTGGCATGCAGTGTAGACATACCCTATGTTTAATACCCAGTTTTTATAACAATTGAATATTATTCCATCATCAGGGCATTTCATAGAGACTACGTCAAGCCCTGTTTAGAAACTAAGGACCTGATTATCCTCTCAGGGTACGTCTACACCATAAATGAAGGGGTGTTTGCAGCACGGGTAAGTGTACCCACTCTAGCTTTAATCTAATTGGCGTAAGTAACATTGTTAGTATGGATGTGGCGGTGCAGGCTTTGGTGGACATTCTGGGTATGTATTCAAGTTCCTGGCCCACCCTGGGTTCTGTGCCGTTGTGTCTTCGCTGCTACTGTTACCCATGCTAACTAGACTAAAGCTAGCATGGGTATGCCTACCTGCACTGCAGTCACACCTTCATTTGCAGAGTAGACATACCCTCAGTTACACTCACCAACACGGGGTTGTCCCATTGACTTTAGTGGAGTCACTTCTGATATATATTAGTATAAATGAGAGAGAATCAAGCCCTAGGTTTTCATGACTATGAGGAAAATAATCATCTTAAAATTCTGGAGGAGTGCTGAATAACTTCCTCAGTTTGTTAACAAACAGCTTACTGTTTCCAGAACCAAAAATGAATTTACGTTGAAATGAAATTAGTTCTAAAGTTTTAAATATTTCTCTCTGTAGGCTGGAGAAATTTAGTAACATGGTGTGAGCATATGTGCCTATTTGTATATACATGCACAGACTGCTAGACACTTGTTTATGATTATACATATATAAAACAGATATTTAAGTTACTTTGTGCTTTACACTCCAATAAAGTTGATTTCTTGTTTTTGTACAAAGTTAATTGTTACTTGTAAAATATCCTGTCTCAGTTCCAAAAATTGGCAAAAAAAAGTTTTAATATGATAGTCATCTGGCCATTCAGAGACTTCTTTGTTGGGCTTCTTTGTACAATATAGAATAATACTGGTGAAATAAGTTCATCTTTACATTTTCTTCCAGCTTTTCTGAGACATCAACTGAATCACCTAGTCACCTCGAAGCCATAGGGAAGGCACATGAATCTGAAAACACTGAGCAGCATTTGCCTACTTTTACCCAGCGTGAGAAAAAGGCTCCTAGGCCCCCAAAGAAGAAGTACCAGAAGGCGGGGCTGTACTCTGATGTGTACAAAACAACAGAGTAAGTAGTACCAGTGAAACGCTGCTGTCTGATATTCCAGGAAACTCTCTTCTTTCAACTAGAACCTTGAAGAGCTGCTACTAATATGCAGCTGAAATAAAACCACCAACTTAATTCAAGCCTGTGAAAAATTACATGCATGATAATTATCAGAATCTGACCCAGTGAAGATTTAAAATGTAACCCCAGTCAGAAAACAACCGCCAGCAATCTGAAAGTGTTGCTGAGTATCAGCCTTGAAGAAGGTAAGACAGCTTTATTCAACAACCTAAAAGATCATGACAATAAAGGGGCTGGCGGAGCTTAAGATACTCAGGTACTGAGCACAGTGTCAACATAAAACGGGCCATTAGTTGTCTTGCTTTTATTGATTTATGATAACACAGTCATCTTTAGTGTGACTGGCTTGTAAAGTGAGGGAACTTCATGTTTTACCAAAGATGCATCTCTGCTTCCTATTCATTTTATAGATAAGTGCTGTTCATCTGCTTCTTTCTATATGTGATGTTTAATGTAAAGAACTGAGATTTTTAAACTTTTTTTCACAACATAGCTCACAACTTAATAGAGAGATTGTTTCATGGACATCTCTCCTCCCATTTCTGATTGCATGGACCGACTTCCCCTCCCATTTGTGATCATATAACATCCCTGCCACAGCTACAGCAATTGTTTATGTTAGTAAAGTATTGTATTTTTAGTTTCCTTTGAATGGGATTTGGCAGATGGAAACCAAGAGGAGGGCAGGCATCATGTGACCAGTGAGCTCTCCATAGACAATTAGCAAATGCCTCAGAGACTACAGTGAGACCTGCTGGTGTATAGTTTAGTAACTGTTCCCAGTTACATCTCTTTTCACATTAGAATGTAGTTATTTGAGCAAGACTGTAAGAAGAAGCTGTGAGGTTCTTGTTTTGACCAAAATGAGACTGCAGTTGCATTTTTATTCAGCTGTTGTTTGTTAGAAAGCACTTCCTCCCCGAGCTGTGGTAGTGGTACTGTCCTTCGGATGTTCTGTTTCTCAAGATGAGAGTCTTTTCTGAAATTAAGCGTTAAATGTCTAGTTGTCTGAGCATTTTTGTTTACAGTAGAATATTCCCACTGGAGCAGATAGACATGTTACCATGGCTGAGGAACTGAGAATCTTTTTTTTCTTTGTAATAAAATGTTAATGATCCTGCCAGAAGCCTACCCAGACAATTGGAGCACTCATTGCAGGTGTGGTGGGCAGACATGTCACTTTTCAAATTTTAATTAAAAGTTCAAGTGAATATCTAGATTTATCAGAATTGGGCATGAATGTAGAGAAGTTCAGCGCAAAGTCTATATACTATTACTAACCCCGTAAGCTCTCCAAACACAATGTGATGGGGTGTATAGACCCCACACTGATGACAAAAGTGCCAGAGACGCCCTATGTGCAGGAGTAGCCCTGCTCCTCTGGCCCTGTCAGTTATGTATTGTAGGGAGCAGGCCTTTAAAAAAGAGGAAACTGTAGTCAGCAGGGGAGAGAGATCACCCTGAGCAGGAAACTGAAGCCACAGGGGGAACTACTGTCCAGGAGATCTCCATCCAGGACCTGTGGGGAGCCCAGCAAACTCCCATGGAAAGCCTGACAAAGTGGGCCAGATTCAGCAGCCCAGCTGGAAGGACTCCTTGCAATCTGCTGCGCAGATAGCCCAGAACTAAGAAGGTACTGTTGGCCCCAGGAAGAAGTTATTCTTGGGTACACTGAAATACTTAATTTTCCTTTTGAGTCCCCATCAGAAGAGACTTAAGAAGGCCTGCAAAGGGCATGGTTCCCCCTTACAAGGACTAAGAAACAGGAGCCTATATATATGTCCACCCCCCACCTTGCATGTAGATAACTGGGCATGTCTGGCGTCTCTTACCCTCTGGGGGGAAAGCTAAGGAGATTCTTGTACATAGTACTTAGACCTTGTGCTGGTCCTCTGCATTGGGGCAAATTTCACTCTTAAAGCAGTGTTGATGAGCTCCAAAAGATAAATAATAATACCTAGTACTTAATAGCACTTTTCTACAGTAGGGACCTGATTTTCAGAGATTCTGAGTACTTGCAGCTCCTGTTGATTTCATTTGGAGATGTGAATGCTTAGCACATCTGAAAATCAAGGCCTATGTCTCAAAATACTTTACAAAGATAAGTAAGGATTATTATCCCGCTTTTGCAGATGAAGAAACTGACTGATTAAGCATTTATAAGTGTGCTTGTCACTATAGTATCTAGAGTGGTACAGAGGAGTTAGGTAACATGTTTTAAATCTTCACAGAGTTCCCCACTTTAAGTCCTGTGCCAGGTCTTTTGACAGAAATAACATTGCTGCCACGCAAGGCTTCAAGGCTTCATAGGTGTAGAGTGGAAGAAATATGAACCTTAAGAACTCCAAAAGGGATGTGGAGAAATTCCTTGCTATGGTGGTTTATTAATACTGATATTTAGAGCCAGTTTTTACATTCTTTCTCACAATGAGTAGGACCTTATTCCATAAGTAGTCCCATTTGTATCAGACTGCTCATGAAATAAGATATTATTCAGTGTGCATAAAGATAGTGGTCTCTGGCCCATAATAATCATCTTAAATTTTTTTTTAAATCGACTGATTAAGTCAGTCACCAGTCTCTCTTTAAACTGTAAAGAGACCGCTTTGACTGTCGGTGCCATAACTGACTGAAAATGATGTAACTGATCTGCATTGGCTGAGTTCTTTGCAAGTGGAATGTATTACAGGATGCAGCCTAACAGGATCCTTGAAGTCAGTAACTAATTATTGTCTCTTGGACTGCATACCACCATTTTAAAAAATTACTGCTAGTATTTTGCATATCATAAGCTTCTACAAGACTGAACTGTAAACTGAAAAGTTGTTCTTTAGTCCCATGCAAAGCTAAAAAAGAATCACTTATATCTGTCTTTTAAACAAACTTCTAATGTAACTGTCAACATGCACAAAATAATTAAGAAAATCAGGGTGTATGAAAATCACTGTAAGACATAAATGTGATATATCCCCTTCACAACCCACACCAGAGATTCCTGACTATGATCCAAGTTAAAAAATCCATGTCTCTTAGGCACATCTGACTTTCCTGTTTTTACTTAGAGACAGATTGTGAGCGCCTCACTAACATCGGTGAGCAGTTATTTATACAAATTCATTGACTTCAGTGGAACTACTCGTGAGTAACTTCTTACCAGTGTGAGTAAGGGGCTTGCAATCTGGCATCTAGTATAATAGTTTTTATTTTAAAAACCACTGTGGTTTATTAAATTAATAGATTATTCCATGTCTTGGAATGATGGGACTGAATGTAATAGTAAATGGAAATGGTCCACAGAGAAGATACTCATACGCTAAAGATCTTTTCATAACCACCTAATTCCCTTTTACTGCTGTCCACTGTAATGTCCTAAATGGATTTCCCATTCTTCTCTCCAGTGTATTGTTCCTCCTTTTTTTCAGAGGGGCAACCATGGAACAATTTATCACAATATTTTTATAAGTTATTTGCTTGAATAAATATGATCACCAATTCTATCCCAGGACTAAGCTTCACCCATTTCCCTTTCTGCTACAGTAAAAGTGATTAAAGGAGGACTGACATTAGGGTGACACGAGTCACCTGAAAGTGGGCTTTGTATGATCATTTCTATTGGTTGGCCCTCTTTTCTCTTCTTTTTTTTTTTTTTTTTTTTTTTTCTTTTTTCCCATCCCATCTCTGCTTGCTGGCTGAAACTTGAGACTTGCTCCTCCACTTCCCTTTTGCAAGTTAAAATCGTAAGTGGGAGAGGAATGATTCTCAACCCTTAGCCAGTAAACCAGTATTAATCAAATTATTATAACAGTTTAGTAAGTCAAAAATTGATAACAATCCAATCTTATTTTCCACCTCTTGGGCAGGCATGAATTATCATTTGGAGTTGTTGCATTTATCATTAACGCCTCTATAGCTACTATTTGGTGTTTCATTAAAAATCATAGAACTAGTAGTTGGGGAATGAAGAGCTGTTAATACGTGTTCTTCTAGGTTTCATGTAATTTTACCCATACCCATATTTTTTTGGCTGTAAAAACGTCATGGTTTGGGAGCAAGAATGTAACTGTTATAATGACACAGCACCCTCTAGTGATGGTACAGTTAAGTGCTTGTCCATGTTTCCAGTAGAAGCCACTGTCTGCATTCTTACTTTTTTCCAATGTGGTATCGATCACTTATTCCCTTTTGCTCTTTACATTATACAACTTCAGATGTTTTGGAACCTCCAAAACTGGTTTCCCACGCTGCAGTGTGGGAGGACAATAGCAGTAGTTGCAGCTCTGCTGAGCTTTGTCATTTCTGTTTGGAGCCTCTCCTTGGATCAGTTATGGGCCAACAGCTAAAAGATAGCAGAGAAAATGTTTGTAGTGCCATTGAAAGCTGTAGCCTACCATTGCAGGGGTAAGGTCTGCATTCATTTCTCTGCCTCTGCTGCCTATGCTTAGGGAATTTGAATTATATAGGTTGCTACTGTAGGATCCCACTCTTTCAACTCAACTAGGTGTAAAGGTTTTCTTACAGTAGGCTGAAGGAAGCCCAGATATGCAGTGCAGTGCATCAGTGGAGCATGAACCCTGGGAAAAGAACCAAGAATTAAAGGGATGCTGTCTAAGATCTACCTCAGCTCCTCTCTATTTCCTAGGGTGGTTTTACTGCCTGGGATAGCAAGTTTGGTATTAGTGTACAAGTGGGTTTTCCCCAGTCTTCAGCTAATGCTGGAAAAATAATAAAGGCTTTTTGCTGACGAGATGCATCCTGATTTGATATGTCCAGAAAGCATAGGCTTGGAGATCTTATCTATATTGGGGCTCATTTGGAGTCTTGCAGAAGATGAGAACCTAAGGCCTCTCCCTCCTCAGAGAAAGGGGATACTTGCTTCAGATTTTATCGGAAGCTCCCAAAACTTTAAAAAGTCTCTGAAAATACAACATGCATTACTCTTTACAGCCTCATGAGACCGATAAAAAAGTAGTTCAGTGTGTGCCTGTGCAAGCCAGAGGCCTTGAAAACAAAGGAAGATTATGGAGGCCAATCATTGCTATTCACCCAACAGGGGCTTTTGTGGAGGAGTTCAGAGTCTCTCCCATCTTCCGTTCCTAATTATATTTAATAATTGTTCTAGCTCCTGGGGGAAAATAGTTACTGTGGGATACCTCTTCTAATGGAAATTTGGAGTCACTACCTCATGCAAGAGATGTTCTTCCTACCTCGGGAGTAATGTTCCTCTGGGGATAGTATTGAAAATATATAAATATTAACTAATAGAAGCCAAGATTCTAAGGTCGGAATACATGTTGGGTCTACAATTTTCTGGCTTTTTGTTATGTGCCTGCTGGTTTCTTCGAAGTTGCATAATACTCTTGGACTTATTTATTGCCTTGTTCAGGACATTATGACAGACAGGAGATCTCTTCAGCTCATGACATGGATAACAGAGCTATCATCCAAAATAAGAACAATAAACAGCTTTTCTCATCTCTAGTGGAAGTTCTGAGTTAAGGTCTGATGTATATAGCATATCTTAAAGATTGCTATCCTACTCTGCTTGAAAAAGGTTGTTGCTATCTTTCTTGGCCAAGATTTTTAATAGGGGCAAGTTGCAGATTTCCCTCATTGGGAATATGTGTGCTCATGACTCCTCCTTTAAATTGTTTGTTTGCAGAATTGCAGCCCTCCTCAGTTTTAGTTTCTTGTCCCCATGCTCCTGGGGCAATTTCCTTTTTTGGGAACAGATGAAAGAATGCTGTGATGGACAAATGGCTGTGGGCAGTCGTCTTGTGACCCTGCCAGCCATACTTCCAGCTGCACAGCAGTAGATCATCTTCTTGTGGTGCTGCCCCCACAGCTGTTTTGCCCAGACCAAAAGAAAACATAACCTCCTTTTAAGTCTAAATAAATTCTGTGAAAGCTTAACTGCCCCATGAATTTTATTTTAAGATTCACTTGTATGTCTTTAAACTATATAATACTGCATCACAGTCTTCATGTTTGTGATGGCAAAGCTTTACTTTTGACCAGAGACTGAAGTTAGATGGTGTAATGGTTTGCACTCACCTCATGCAAGAGCCCCCTGGTTGAGTGCATTTGTGCCTGCAGTTTTTCCTCCGCTCACGGTGCCTCTGTCAGCCGCTGCACTTGTCAGGCAGGTCTTTGGTGACTCAGCCCTCTAGCTGAGTCACACTCTGTCATGTACATAACAAACAAGCCCCTTCCGGGGTACACGGTCCAAAACGTCCTTAAGCACTGGGCTCAGTCTTTAACAGTCCAACAAGGCCCGTCAGGGTACCCTCATATGGTCCAGCTGGGTTGCAAGGTTCCTACTTTGGTATTGAACAGCCCTCCTATGGCTTCCTCCCTGGGGGCTCCTTGCATCTCCTTGAGTCCTCAGTGATCCCAGCCTTCCTGCTGAGCCATCCCTCTTGGACTCACTTCACTGACCACAGCTCCCTGCTGAGTCATTCCCTGGGTTGCCACAGTTCTAATTCTCTTCCTTAGGGCGTAGCCACTTCCCCTAGTGTCTGGAGGGTGGTGGGGAGACCCAGCCCCACCCACTGCTCCGGGTCGCAACCCTGGGACCTTTTAAGTATAGCAGCCTCATGCTCTGTCCCTTTATTAATTGCTGCTCTATGGTTCCCTGGGCCACTTCCCTGTAGCCCATCTTTGAGTCCCAGCAGCCAGCCAGCAGCTCCTTCCTTGCTCCCCTGGTCCCTGCCAGTAACTACCTGCTTAGTCCCAGGAGAGAACCAAGAGCTGTTCTCTGGCTCTCACTGTCCCTGACAGCAACTAATCTGTCCAGCTTCTTTCAGCCCCTGCAGCCAGCCAGGAGCACCTCTTGATCCCACAGTCTGACTCTGTCCCTCAGCTCCTTTTATACAAGCCTGCTGGACCCGGATCGGCTGATCCCTGCAGCCTCTTTCCTGATTGGCTGTGTCTGATGCTGCCTCTCTAAGCAACTAGGAGGACCCTCTCCACTACCCTTTTCTGAGGTAGTTTGGTCTCCAGCAGGGGCCTCAGGGCCTAGTCCACCCTGTCACAGACTGTCTGGAGCACTTGCTCATGCCGATTCCATTCTAGGTGTGTGCGTGCCCATGTGCATAGTTGGAGATTTTTGCCTTAGCGGTATCCATAGGGTTAGCGGTAGCACCCTCTTGAGTGTTCATGTGTTGGTATATTAGGCACTGCCAACCCTATGCTCTTTCAGTTCCTTCTTACCACCCATGATGCTTGGTCGCGCCTCCTTGTCTTGCATCACAAGAGTGTTAGCTGTTCTTACAGTCCATTGTTCAGTCTCCTTTGTTCATAGTTGATAGGTACTTAGACCTTTAAGTTAAGTGTTAGAATAATTGTTTAGGAGTTAGAATCCCAGCTGAGACCTTGCCTGAGAATGGGGCATGTCCCGGAATGAGGCATGTCCCGTTCCACAGGGTTTAAGCCATGTTCATCGTGCAACCGGCAAATGCCCATTAGTGACCCCCGCGAGAGCTGTTTAAAGTGCTTTGGGGGAGTCCCACAGAAAGGATAAATGCAGGATCTGCAAATACTTTTGCCCTCAAACTCTGAAGGAGCAGGATATCCACTTGAGGGCCCTCCTGGATGCTGCGTTTCATCTGACCTCGGAGCCCTCTAGATCAGACTCTACGCCCAGAATCTCAGCGTCAGCACGCAGCGCACCACCGGCACCAGAACCCTCCCAGCACCGTTCCCCCTTCTCGGTGCCTAAGAAGCAGTTGAAGTCGACTGGCCCGCCAGCACCGCAGAAAAAGGGGGCTTTGCAAAGGACCTGTGTCAGGCCACGTGCCCACCTCGGAGCTGCTTGGGAGTATCGCTGCAGTGGGGCCCCCTAGTCCAGCCAGGGTCCCATCCCCAACTCCTGGGAGCGGCAGGGAGTCCCAGCCCCTAGTAGGGTCATCTGTGCCCGAAGCGGGCCCAGCAGCCAAAGAGGAGGCAGGCCAATCAACACTGAAGACGCCAAGCCAGGCAACAGACCTGGCCAAGGCCCCGGCATCTATGGGTCGGTTATGGGATTGCCCCCTCCCTGATCACTGGACTGCAGGCATCGGTCCCCATCACCCCGGCCTCGGACCCTGGCACCGCAGCCTCAGTCCCAGATTAGAAGACACAGGTCCCTGATGCCAAGGTCTCCGCCTGCAAGGCACGGGACACTTGAGTCGTAACACCAATTCTCATACCCATGGTACCGTCTGGCCTCTTGCCAGAGTTCACCACTGTGCAGATCACCATTGCCTAGGCAGTCTCCCAGGCATCAATTTCCCCCCGGTATGGGATCATTCCTGGTCACAGCACTGGTCTCCAGTTCCCCAGTATCGCTCTTCGGGCAGGCACCAGTCATCACCTTCTCCTTACCGGTCGCCAATGAGGGTCAGTTGGCAGACTCAGGCATCTACAGCTCTGCTCTGGTCACTGGAAGGGCAATGGTCTGAGCCTGAAGGGAAGCTCAGTCCCTCACCTATAAAAGGCAGATCACTACCGGCCCGCAAGACCAGCATGGCTCCTACGGCGATGGTGGTGTGAAGGCAGGGGCAATGGCCCGCTCAATGGCAGTACTGAAACCCATGGGGTATACCTGTTATGCTGGTCCCGTACTGCCACCTTTCCTCCCAGGCTGCATTGGACAAGCTGCCCCCAGCACAGCCAGCACATGAGTCGGAACACAGTACTGAAGCCAATGTGCAGGCAACACAGTGGGCCCCAACGCCCAAGGAGCCACTCCTGGAGAAGCAAGGGGAAACTGCTCCTTTCCCTGCTGTGCAGTCATCTTTGTCGTCTCCGGACAAAGCGGTGGCTGGCCCCTTGCAAACGAATAGCCCCTCCAACGACTTCAAGGAGCACCAGGCCCTGCTCAGAAGGGTGGCTGCCAACCTGAACTTGGAGGTCAAGGAACTGGCAGAGGAGTCAGATGACCTCTTTAATGTTAGACCCTCCTCCACCCCGGCCCAGGTTGCATTGCCGATCTACCCAGGGGTCATTAAAATTGCCACATCTGTATGGCAGACCCCCTCTTCCATTCCACCTACTTCCAACAAGGTAGAAAAGAAGTTCTATGTCCCCGCAAAGAGATTTGAGTCCCTGTACACCCACCCTCCAGCAGGATCTCTGGTCGTGTCCACTGTCAATGAAAGGGACAGGCAGGGACAGGTGAGTGGCACGCCAAAAAATAAAGATGCCAAGAGGCTGGACTTGTTTGGCAGGAAAATTTATTCGACAGCCAGCCTGCAATTTTGGGTGTCTAACTCTCAGGCCCTGCTAAGCAGGTACAACTTCAACCTGTTGAATTCCATCAGCAAGGTTAAGGAGAGCCTCCCACAGGACCGAGCCCAGGAGTTCACCGCCTTGGTGGACAAGGGCAAAGCAGTGGTGAGAGGCACCCTTCAGATGGTCTGGGACACTATGGATTCGGCAACCAGGGTAGTCACCTCTGTGGTGGTCACTCATGAGGCACAGCTCCTGGTTATAGTCCTCTGAGCTGTCCTTTGAGCAGAAGATGCAAACTACCTTTCAGGACCTTCCATTTGAGGGAGCAGGGCTCTTTTTGGAGCTGACCAGAGCATGGCTTCATGGCCTTAAAGACTCCCGTGCCACCCTCCATTCTTTGGGCCTTCACACCCCTCAGTAGGCTAGAAAGCATTTCCGTCCCCTGTCACCTCTGCCTCCATCTTGGTCCTGGGATGTCCCCCGGTCCACCTCCTACAGAAAGAAGGACAGAGACAAAGGATTTAAATGGCGTCACCCTTTGTCTTCCCATTCCTCCGTCTAGCCTGGGTCTTCTGGCCAAGGAAGCCAGAAGCAGGTGTTTTGAGGATGCCCCTGAGGACGGTGCCCCAGTCACTTCCCAGGATCCACCCCCCTACTCTTTCCTCAACCGCCTGTGCCCCTTCCGATCATCCTGGTCGTGGCTGACCTCGGACCGTTGGATGCTCGACGTAATATCTTCGGGCTACACCCTGCAGTTTGCTCCATCTGTCATGACCGGGGACTGTTGATAAACGAGAAAAAAATCAACCTTAATGCCTGTAAAACACATAGAGTTAATTGGAACGGTCTTCGACTCTACTCAGGCCAGAGCCTTCCTCCCTGAAGCTCGGTTCCAAACCAGCAGACATGATCTTGTGCATGCAAACCCAGCCTCTCACCAGTGCTCGCACGTGCCTACGATTGTTGAGCCACATGGTGACCTGCACTTACATGGTCCGGCACACATGGCTCTGCCTCAGGCCCCTGCAGGCATGGCTGGTATCAGTCTACGTCCCTAGCAGACACAGTATGGACATTATGGTCAGGGTCCCAGACCACACTGTAACGCATGACCGGAAAGGGTTAGGGTTAGGGTCCCGCAGGATAAATGACTCAAATTCAACCCTTAAAGACATATGGGGAGATAATGTTGTGTTTTTGTATATTTACATATATATTGGTAATGGTCAACAATGTAATCAAACAGTCCCTGTCTATGCTGTATTCTGTTAATTCAGAGATCAAGAGGACATCTTAACATTTAAATAACTGGAAACATAGGATATCATCTCTCTTTGAAATCATCTGTGAAGGGTGGAAAAACAGGCAATTGCCTTATGTTAATCTGTGTGGATAATTACCGATGATGCTTAGGAAATGGGTCCACTTCAAAGTTCCCATGAATGCCGATTGTTCGCCGAAGGACTCCAAGCTGTCAAAGAAGGCCTGAAACTGTGTAAAAAATGGCGTGGGTCCTGATCCTGTTTATCGCAGATCTGCTTGAGGTTTCATGCAGCGGAAGCCTAAGCCATAGGGACTGAGATCCCAGCACTGACTGGACCACCCTGAATGTAAACATTGGACTATAACCTGTGTACTATTTCTGAAAAAACTCTTTGCATCTACAAAGCTCACCATCTCTGCTATGAATCTGAATCTCAAGATTGTTCTCAAGTCTGTATGTATACTGATCTTTTAACCATACTCTCTTTTCTTTTTTTAATAAATTTTAGTTTAGTTAATAATAATTGGTTGTAACCACGTATTTGGGTAAGTTCTAGAATATTCATTAACCTGGGAGGTAATGTATCCGATCCTTTGAGATTGGTAGAAGTTTTTTATGTGATGTATAAAATTTTCAGTAATCCTCCTCATATTTGACTTGGGTGTCTAGGTGGAGGCCTACGGCTGGGTTACTGCAAGTGAACTGTGTTGTTGGCTTCTTGGCAACCAGTGAGGTAATATAGAAGCTGTTTTGTGCTGACTTGGTAAATCTAAGTATTGGAATATTACACCAGCTGAAATATCCAGCTTTGGGTATTGTCTGCCCTATTCTTTGCAGTTCACCCTAATTGAGTGACCTCAGTTGGCTCCTCTGGGACTCCGGTCATACACCTACTGTCATCACTCACATGATGGCAGAATCCTGCATTGGTGTTGGAGGGGGTTCCCTTCACAGCTCCATCCCCATCCATGACCCTCGTCTCCAGTGCCACAGACCAGGTGTGGGGAGCCCACCTGGGCTATCTCAGCATGCAGGGTTGTTGGTCGAGTCACGATCACTCCCTACATATCAATGTCAGGGAGCTCAGAGCAGTTTGACCTGGCCTCTCAAGCCTTCCTACCTCACATAAAAAGCAGGGTAGTCCAGGTCCTGACAGACAATACTGCAGCTGTGTTCTGTATCGACAGGCAAGGTGGGACCAGGTCATCTGCACTTTGCCAGGAAGCCCTCCAGCTCTGGAACTTCTGTGTACAACACGCCATCATAGCCGCACACCTCCCCGGGGCGAGGAATGCCTTGGCAGATCGCCTCAACAGGATCTTCTTGTCTCACCACGAATAGTCCCTCCATCAGGAGGTGACCAGCTTCATCTTCCAGAAGTAGGGAACTCCCTGGGTGGACTTGTTCGCGTCCAGACAGAACAAGAAATGCAATGTTTCCTGCTTGATTTGGGGGATCGACAGAAGCTCCCTGTCAGATGCTTTTCTGCTCCCGTGGTCAGGGGCTTTTTTATACGCCTTCGGTCCGGTGCCGCTGATTCTCGGAGTCCTCATGAAAATCGAGCAGGACAGGGTGACGGTAATTGTCATATCACTGGCCTGGCTGCACCAGCACTGGTTCGGCACGCTGCTGGACCTCTCGGTGGTTGCTCTGTTACGGCTGCAGCTCAGGTCAGTCCTGCTGTTCCAAAACCACGGTAGTCTTCTGCATCTGAACCTGGCGGTGCTGCACCTGATGGTGTGGCTGCTGCATGGTTAAATACAGAGGAGCAGGAGTGCTTGGTTGCTGTCCAGCAGGTCCTTCAAGGCAGCAGAAAGCCCTCCACCAGAGTGACCTACCTGGCCAAATGGAAGCGGTTCACTTATTGGACTTATTGAAAAGTATTCAGCCCGACCAGACCTCGCTCCATTTGATCCTGGACTACCTTCTGCATCTCAAGTTCCAAGGCCTGTCCCTTTCATCTATCAAGGTCCACTTGGCCGCTATTTCGGCCTTCCGTCCGCCACTCGAGGGTGGGTCGGTTTTCGCCCAGGACATGACTGCCAGGTTCCTCAGTGGTCTCAAGTGCCTTTACCTGAACGTCAGGGACCCCGTTCCACAGTGGGACCTGAATCTTGTGCTGTCACGGCTCATGGGACCGGCCTCCACCCGCTGGGTCTCCGAGATTAGGGCACTTACCTCGGAACCGCCTTACACAGTCTTCTACAAAGACAAGGTCCAGCTGCAGCCACACCCGGCTTTCCTGCCCAAGGTGGTCTCACAGTTTCATATGAGCCAGGACATTTACTTACCTGTCTTTTTTCCAAAGCCGCATAAGTTGGAGGAGGAGTGTAGATTGCATTCCCTAGATGTCAGGCAGGCACTAGCCTTCTTCATTGAAAGGACCAAGCCATTCTGCAAGTCGACGCAATTGTTCATCATGGTGGCCAACAGGATGAAAAGTCGTCCAGTGTCCACTCAAAGAATTTCTTCTCGGATCACTCCCTGCATTTGTTGCTGCTACAACCAGGCACTGGTGCCACCTCTGGCGATTGTCACCACCCACTCAACCAGGGTGCAAGCATCATCAGCAGTTTTCCTAGCCCAAGTGCTTATCCAGGACGTCTGTAGGGCAGCCACCTGGTCATCTGTCCGCAGGTTCATGTCCCATCATGCACTTAGCAGGCCCAGGATGAGGCTGACTTCAGTAGAACAGTACTTAAAGCTGCTAAACTCCGAGGATACTGCTTGTGAGTCACC
Organism: Lepidochelys olivacea; assembly: GCF_965140295.1. NCBI lineage: Eukaryota > Metazoa > Chordata > Testudines > Cheloniidae > Lepidochelys > Lepidochelys olivacea. The sequence continues at coordinate 332,552 of NC_140434.1, forward strand.
TACAATGGAATTGACATGAGGAAGCACTTGAAGAAAAAATGGTTACCTACCTTTTTGTAAATGTTCTTCGAGATTTGTTTGTCATGTCCATTCCATTACCCGCCCTCCTACCCCTCTGTCGGAGTTGCCAGCAAAAAGGAACTGAGAGGGTGTAGAGTCGGCAGCACCTAATATACCACTTGAGGGCGCTACAGCCGACCCTATAGATACCACTAAGGCAAAAATCTCCGATGACTGTGCACATGGTCGCGCACACACCTAGAATGGAATGGACATGAGCAACACATCTCGAAGAACAACAGTGACAAAAGGGTAGGTAACCATTTTTTCTTTTACTTTGATGATTTTCCCCTTGGTGTAACAGAATGTAGCTACAGGTTTCTTCAAGTTTCACTTTGCTGCCTACAGAGTTCTAACCCCTGGGAAGTAAGGGAAGACAGTAGTGGAAGAGAGTGAGGAAGGAGAAGAACAGAAATGGAGAAGTTAACAGGTTAAAGACCATAAAGAAGGGGAGTAGGAGTAAAATAAAACAGCATTTCTGGTTGCATTACCCTTACCATCTGACTGGGAGTAGCGGGGTTCTAGAGGCCTCACATTCAACCCTTGAAGATCACCAAGTACTTCATGCCAGACTACAGCAGCCACTCTGACTAACTACTGCTGATGGCTTTTAAAGAGAGTCCCATTTAGTCCACTGCTGAGAAGAATGGTAACTGCAAGGTAGAAGGTGCCAAGTATCAGAGGGGTAGCCATGTTAGTCTGTTTCCACAAAAACAACAAGGAGTCCGGTAGTACCTTAAAGACTAACATTTATTTGGGCATAAGCTTTCCTGGTTTAAAAAAACACTTCTTCGGAACTGGGGTTTTATACCTACGAAAACTTATGCCCGAATAAATCTGGTAGTCTTTAAGGTGCCACCGGACTCCTCGTTGTTTTTGCAAGGTAGAGCTTTTATATTTATATCCACAAAGAAGCAAACCAAATTGTGGGAAGGGATGATAGCGAGAGGAATCCTCCCTTCTCTACCCCGATTATATTTTTACTTAGCTATCTGTGAAAAAGCCATTTCCACAGAGTCCCATCAAAGCTTTTCTGTTGTAACTGTCATGGGGAATCATTTCCCTGGTGACTGTAGAAAAGTTATTTGGGCCCTAATCTAGTGCTCATGTCTGTGAAGGAAAATGGGTGTGGCATGTGCTGCCTGTTTGGAGAGTCCCCAGTCTGTAATGCTCGCCTTCAGCTAGAATAGTTCTTTGTACTCACTGGGGGAAATACTTCATAAAGTGTAAGGCATAGAAATAATTAGATGCTTGTCCTCATCAATAACATGCAGCAGACTGGCTCCAGCAGGCATTTGTATCAGTGACTGTGAGAACACAGTCAGCTCTGCACTGGGAATTCCTACTGCATTTACCATCTGTACTGAGGTTTATCTGTTTACTAAACTTCCATCTTTGGTCCAAAAAGAAAACTGACTCTTCCCTGATAAAACCATCTCCACAGAAAGCAGCCCAGTTGGCACCCAGGGAACCCTACTTTTGCGTTTCTGAGAGGCCATCATTTATGAAATGAAAGAGAGAAGCCTTCCCATAAAGATCATTGATAAAAACAAAAACAAAACCTTCATTTCCTCCCACAAACTCCTACCCAACATAACTCAGTGTCTTTTATCGTCCCAGTGTGAACACATGGGCATGTTGCTGTTGACTTATGCAACACATTCCCCTGATGTATGGTGTTATGAGACGTTCCTTTGAACTCACTTGTACCGTATTTATGTTTATAAAATATGAATCTTAACTCCCATTATATGTGGCTTCTCATCTTTGACTTTGTGTTTAACTTTCCTTTTCATTAAAATTCACCCTTACCAAGATAACACATCCAGATCTTACACCCTTTCCAAGTCAGTAGCGTTTGCACCTAACGTTAACCCTTTAGAAACTACAGAGAAACAGGCACATATTTTTATATAAGTAAAAATTTATCATCTCCTTAGAGTATCCTCCATTTGTGTGTAATATCTGAACTGCCAAACCAGAATTTCATGAAGTCCAATATCCAGTCTGTATTAGTGGAGAGTACCATATGCTTCAGAGGAAGGGCTAGAATCTCTAGAATCAACATTACAGAATAACCTGCCTTTAGGAGAAGTTTCATAGACTTTAAGGTCAGAAGGGACCATTATGATCATCTAGTCTGACCTCCTGCACAGTACAGGCCATTGAATCTCACCCACCCACTCCTGTAACAAACCCCTGACCTATGTCTGAGCTATTGAAGTCCTCAACTCGTGGTTTAAAGACTTCAAGGTGCAGAGAATCCTCCAGCAAGTGACCCGTGCCCCACGCTGCACAGGAAAGTGAAAAACCCCCAGGGCCTCTGCCAGTCTGCCCTGGAGGAAAATTCCTTCCTGACCCCAAATATGGTGATCAGCTAAACCCTGAGCATGTGGGCAAGACTCACCAGCCAGACACCCAAGAAAGAATTCTCTGTAGTAGCTCAGATCCCACCCTATCTAGTGTCCCATCACAGGCCATTGGGCATATTTACCGCTAATAGTCAAAGATCAATTAATTGCCAAAATTAGGCTATCCCATCATACCATCCCCTCTATAAACTTGTCAAGCTTAATCCCTTGAGGCCAGATATGTCTTTTGCCTCCACCGCTCCCCTTGGAAGGCTATTCCAGAACTTCACTCCTCTGATGGTTAGAAACCTTCGTCTAATTTCAAGTCTAAACTTCCTGTTGGCCAGTTTATATCCATTTGTTCTTGTGTCCACATTGGTACTGAGCTTAAATAATACCTCGCCTGATGTTTCCCAAGTCCAGATTAGCTTTTTTCACAGGCTCATAGTCATCCTGTGATCAACCAACACTCTGAGGCCCTTCTCCTCCTCTGTTACTTCCAAGTGATGCATCCCCAGTTTATAACAAAAATTCTTGTTATTAATCCCTAAATGTATGATCTTGCACTTTTTCACTATTAAATTTCATCCTCTTACTATTACTCCAGTTTACAGGGTCATCCAGATCTTCATGAATGATATCCCAGTCCCTCTCTGTATTGGCAATACCTCCCAGCTTCGTGTTGTCCGCAAACTTTATTAGCACATTACAGTGGCTTCTCATATAGAAGTCTTTCCAGGCCTTTAATAATTTTGGCCTTCTATCTCTTGTACCCCTTTAATTTCTACTGCATCCTTTTTGAGAAATAGTTGACCAGAACTGAACACAGAACTAGAGATCAGGGTATGCCATCTATTTATATAATGGCATCATTACCTTTTTCAGCATTAATTTTCTGTTGCAACTTAGCATTTTGTTTGCTTTATTAACCACCACTGCACTTTAAACAGAAGCTTTCACTGATCTGTGCACACTGGTGTTCAGTTGTTTTTCCAAAATGGTTACAGTTAATTTAAAGCAGTGGTTTTCAAACTTATTTGATCGCCCCCTCCCTCAAACAACCAATGAAATTGTTACATGCAAATTATCTATAGGGTAAGGATGGTAATTGGTTGAGTTACCTTTGATATCACAGTGGTCTAAGCCTCTTGGCATGGCATAGCTGCATGCCTTATTGTAGCTGAAACCCCATGCTGTCTCAGGGTGTTGATTGTAAAGTCAAAATGGCTGAGAATTTAATAATTTGACGGTAACAGAATGCAAATCTCAGTGATGTTTGAACAAGATGATAAATCTAAAAAGCAGAGCTCTCAACCATGCTTGTAGCTGTTTCCATCACTTCACACTGACTCAACAGACATTCTAGGCTTCAGAGTGACACACCTGGAATCTTTATATACAGATTTTAAAAACACAGGTTCTAGTCTGGAACTTTGGGGCACCCCACTGCTAACTTTTGCCAGGTTGAAAATTCATCATTTATCCCTACTCTTTTTATTTTCTGACTCTTAGCCAATTTCTGCTCACTGACCTATGCCCACGTAGCTTCCTGAATAGTCTCTTGAGTGACTTTGAAGACTTCTCGAAAGTCCAGATAAATTGTCATGCAGTCCTCCTTTATCTATTATTTTGTTGACACTTTTCAGAGAATTCTATTATATTGGAGAGACATATTTTTTCCTTATTTAAGCCATGCTGGTTTGTCCCTATCCTATTATTTTTCATGCAGGTGTTTTATAATTCTGTCTTTAATTATCCATTCACTCAGTTTTCCTTGTACTGGAGGGAAAGCAGGGTATATTTTCTACCCTCCGCTTGTCTGGCACGGCAGCTTTTTTTAATGAAAAATTGCATATTTTTGTTAGGAACTCAGACCCTCCTTAAATTCCTTGTACTCTCGTTATTTTACCTGTAAAAAACTGTGCATACCTGTGGCACTATATAAATAATAAGAAAATATACTGAAACTGTTTGACTTTTGTATTTTCATATTAAATAATAATAATAATAATAAACATGAATAATGCTTTGCACTTATAAAGCATTTGCACCTTTCATCCAAGGATCTCCAAGCATACTAAAAAGGTGGGTAAATATATACCCATTATACAGGTGGGGAAAGTAACTCACCTTTTGCAGGTCCTCTTTAAGAAGTTAGTGGCAGAGCCACTTGCATCTTTATTTTATATGATGTTTGATACAGTAAAGATCCTTGGTGATTGGAGGAAAGCAGATGATATGCCAATTTTTGAAAAAGCTTGCAAGGAAGAGGCTGTTAACTGCAGACCAATAACTGAATTCTGTCTGAAAGAACATATTGGAATGGTTTATTAGGAAAGAAATTGTGCATCACTTAGCTGAAAATGCACACGTTCAATATGAATATATCATATCAAACAATACAGTATTTGATGTCCAAAGACTCACTCGTGCCTTTTAGGCTGTAGCCTGTGTGCTCCAAGGGATCATCAGGTAGCATTTTGCCACCAAGAGGAGTTTTATGTCTCTTGGAGCTCCCCATGCTCGAGGGAGCAGTATGTGCTCAGCTTGACTAGTGTGCAGAAAAGTGAGTCCCCACATCTTTTAGCTTGGCTGTCACCACTGGTGGTGCTGCAAGCAGTAGTCTTTGCAACTCAGGGAAGTCCATGGACAGCATTGTGTCTGGGTTCTGTTCAGGGGATGAAAAGGTTGGGGAGGCTCCTGAACATAGGTGCTGTGGCTGGTCACAGTCTTGCCCCAAATGAAATGAAAACAGGAGAGGTAATTGTCACAATGGAGGCTAAAATTATTTCACTGGGTAATTGTGATGTGGAAGATATTTTTCAGTCTCAGGAAACATGCATGTATATGAAGATATCTAACCAAAATATGGAATATTCATTATAAGTTAGATGACAGAGAGAAAGAAAGTGGGTGAAGGGTGGTGGTGTGTAATACTCATGAATGCCAGAAGAGAACCAACATGATGTTAGGCTACATACATCATAAGTAAATTAGGGAAATGTGGTCTTTAGTGAAATTACTATAAGGTGGATGCAAAATTGGTTGAAAGACCATACACAGAGTAGTTATCCAGTGGTTCACTGTCAAACCTGGGGGACATATCAGATCACAGGGGTTTGTCTTGGGTCCAGTACAATTCAGTATTTTCATTAGCTGCTTGGAGGACTGGAAGGGACCTCAAGAAGTCATCTAGTCCAGTCCCCTGTGCTGAGGCAGGACCAAGTAAACCTCCTAAACAATTTCTGACAGGTGTTTGTTCAGTCTGTTCTCAAAAACCTCCAATGATGGGAATTCCACGACCTCCCTTGGAAACTTATTCCAGAACTTAACCACCCTTATAGTTAGAAAGTTTTTCCTAATATTTAACCTAAATCACCCTTGCTGTAGGTTAAGCCCGTTACTTCCTGTTTTATCTTCAGTGGACATGGAGAACTATTGATCACCATCCTCTTTATAACAGACCTTAACATATTTGAAGACTTTTCTCAGGTCTCTTCTTTTATCAAGACTAAACATGTCCTGTTTTTTTAACCCTTTCTCGGAGGTCAGATTTTCTAAACCTTATCATTTTTGTTGGTCACCTCTGGACTCTCTCCAGTCCATCCACATCTTTCCAAAAGTGTGGTGCCTAGAATTAGACACAGCACTCCAGCTGAGGCCTCACCAGTGCTAAGTAGAGCAAGACAGTCCTCTAGTGTCTTACACACAACACTTGTCGATACACTCCTAAATATTAGCCTTTTCCACAACTCCTTCACATTGTTGACTCATTCAATTTGTGATCCACTGTAACCACCAGATCTTTATCAGCGGAACTACCACCTACCCAATTATTCCCCGTTTTGTAGTTTTGCATTTGATTTTTCCTTCCTTAGTGACGTACTTTGCAGTTGTCTTTATTGAACTTCATGTTGTTGATTTCAAACCGGTTCTCCAATTGTCAGGGCAGTTTTGAATTCTAATCCTGTCCTCCAAAGTGCTTGCAACCCATCCCAGCTTGGTGTCCTCTGCAAATTTGATAAACATACTAACTACTCCATTATCCAAGTAATTAATTATAATATTTAATAGTATCGGACCCAGGACTGACCTCTATGGGACCCCACTAGATACACCTTCACAGTCTGGCAGCAAACCGTTGATAACTACACTTTGACTGTGGTCTTTCAACCAGATGTGCACCACCCTGTAGTAATTTCACTTAGGCAACATTTCCCTAGTTTGCATATGAGAATGTCACGTGGGACTATGTCAGAAGTCTTACTAAAATCAACATATAGCACACTGACTGCTTCCACCTTATCCACTAGGCCAGTAACACTGTCAAAGAATGATGATGTAGAAGCAAATGCATACATGAGTTTGAAGCAAAGTTGGATATATACTCGGAATTAAGTAACAAATGTAAGTGTATCTAGAAGGTAGAACAATGGACTCAGAGTGATGGTACTTCAGTTCCATTCCTGGATCTGCCACTGATTCACTGTGTGATATTGAGAAAGTTGCTTAATCTACCCGTGCCTCAGTTTCCTTGTCTATAGGATGGGGATCATACTGATTTTTTCTCAAGTAATAAAGTGCTTGGATGAAAGGCCCTAAGAGCAAAGTACAATAATAATATAAAAGAGGTGGAAGAATGGTTCTGCGCATAAGGCGCTGCTTTGGGACTTCATGTTCACTTCCCTGCTCTGCCATAGACTTCCTCTGTGACCTTGGCAAATCACTTAATCTCTCAGTCTCAATTCTCCATATGTAGAATTGAGTTGTTAATACTTTTTCCCACCCTTTGTTTTTTTATTTATTTAGATCCTAAACCTGCAAAAACTCTTGCACATGCTTAACTTTATGCATTCAAATAGTCTCATTGACTTTTAGCAATTGAGGGTACTCAACCACTGGAACAGATTACCAAGGGATATGGTAAATTCTCCATTACTTAAAATCTTTAAATCAGGGGTTGGCAAACTTTCAGAAGTGGTATGCCGAGTCTTCATTTATTCACTCTAATTTAAGGTTTCGCGTGCCAGTAATACATGTTAACTTTTTTAGAGGGTCTCTTTCTATAAATCTATAATATATAACTAAACTATTGTTGTATATAAACTAAATAAGATTTTAAACTGTTTAAGAAGCTTCGTTTAAAATTAAATGCAAATGCAGAGCCCCCCGGTCCGGTGGCCAGGACCCGGGCAGTGTGAGTGCCACTGAAAATCAGCTCGCGTGCCATCTTTGGCACACGTGCCATAGGTTGCCTACTCCTGCTTTAAATCAAGATATATGCTCTAATTCAATCACGAGTTGTTGGACTAGGTGCAGGAATTCACTGGGTTAAATTTGATGGCTTATGTTATGCCAGAGGTCAAATAGATGATCCTAATGTTTTTTTCTTACCTGAAAATCTAACTCTGTTACTTGCATGAATAAAGTTAAGTACATATGTCTTAGAAAAATCAAAGCCTTCAACTATAAACTCTTCAGCACGGGGAGTGTCTCATAATGTACAACACCCAGCATAACAAGTCCCACATCCAAGTTGGGGTATCTGGCTGCTATTGTAATACAGATAATAAATAATAACTAAATGAGTGAATATACTTGCCGAATAAATACACCTTCTGTTAGATAAGAGAGGGTATTGACAGAAAGGGCTGAAGAAGGAGTAGAACCACTGGTTTTCTCCATCCATAAATCCTCTTTCTAGCCCTCAGAAATTCTTATTGGCTGTTGTCCCTTTAAACTCTGTTATCAATGTCAAATTGGGTTTTTTTTAATTGATGACTAAACATTCCATTTTCTGATTCAGTACCCTTTATATACTGTGCCATAGTATGTTGTTTAAAATTTTTCTTTAAATAAAAGTAAGAATTTTTCTGTCCCCCTGCTCATGTTTAGATGGGCCTGGTGAGTATGCCTCAGACCTACAATACCAAATGTGCACAGGCTCACTTCTTTCCCTCCCCTTTTCCTCTGCTGGTTGCTGTCTGTTTAGTTTCAGCACTTCTGCTGTTTTACTGGTTAACAAACTCTTGAAGGGTTTGGAGGAGGACATATGCAGTCAACAAAACAGTGAAACTGACTATACACAAAATGCTATCAAATGCACTAAGTGAGCAAACTGAAAAAAGCGTATATTATTTTATTTAATCTCTTACCTTTTTTGTTCTAGTAATCTTGGACATTATTTATAACAACTGTAGGTACAAATATTGAGATGGAAATGTGATTTTTTCAAGTCGATGTTTTCCCTTTCAGTATTGTCCACAAAGAAATTATACAATTAAAAATAATTTTGACCATTAGTCTTGAAACAGGTAGGTTAGATCTACTTGGAAAACATCTTGGAAAGTTGATTTAGGCTTTTGGAGTTTGTATCTTCTTTAGTCCATGTAAATATGACATGTAAAAATAACCTATATGAGCCCAGGTTACAATTTTCAAAATAAAAGGAGTACTTGTGGCACCTTAGAGACTAACCAATTTATTAGAGCATAAGCTTTCGTGAGCTACAGCTCACTTCATCAGATGCATATCGTGGAAACTGCAGCAGACTTTATATATACACAGAGAATATGAAACAATACCTCCTCCCACCCCACTGTCCTGCTGGTAATAGCTTATCTAAAGTGATCATCAGGTGGGCCATTTCCAGCACAAATCCAGGTTTTCTCACCCTCCACCCCCCCACACACAAATTCACTCTCCTGCTGGTGATAGCCCATCCAAAGTGACAACACTTTACACAATGCGCATGACAATCAAGTTGGGCTATTTCCTGCACAAATCCAGGTTTTCAAAATAGTATGCCTAAAGATACCTACATTCCTATTTAGACACTGAAATACAAGTGGCCTGACCTTCAGAAGCCCTGAATCCCAGAAAAGGCCTGATTTTCAAGAGTGGTAGGGGTCCAGAAAAGTGGTACAGACCATTACTGTCTGACAGACTAGAGGATTAATACCTTCATTAGCATAGAAAGTGTTGTTTTCACAAGTGATAAAACTCTTTCTCACTCTGGCTTTCTCTGCTTCTTTCTGCCTCTCATTCTCAGCCCAAAGAGCCGCCTGATCCAATTAAAGAAAGAGAAGCTGGAGTACACTCCTGGAGAGCATGAACATGGATTGTTCCCAGCTCCTATTCATGTTGGTGAGTACTTCATATATGTTTTCTATTGCTGAGAATCAAGTGCCACTCCTCAGGTTGGGGGTTAAACTTTTCCATTTAGATTTTCTGTTCTCTCTCTCTCTCTCCTTTTCCTCTCCACTTTTTTCTGCCTTTTTCTTGTAGAGTCACTCATTTCCCCTGCTCTTTAACTGTCAGAAGTCATACTTATTCACTCTGTGCTCTGTGAACTGTCTTTAGTCTAACAGTTCAGACTGAAGGGCACTCTGTGTGTTAGGTTTGTTTTTGTAGAAATGGCTTTGTAGCTGTTCAACAACCAAAGTTTCTTGTCCCCAAAATTGTATCAAACTCATTTGATTCAGACTCTGAATGCTTTCATCATTCAGAGGTCTATGGGAACAAGATGGACTATATGAGAACTACAATAAAAGCTTCAATTATTTTTTGGATTTTACTGTTTGCAATTTTTCTGTTTACTCTACATTGTCAAGATCTTAATCTAGTTTTCATACTGGTTTATCAGTCAGAAAATAAATGTTACTCTTTAAACATTATATACTTTGCTTAAATGTTGTACAATAATTTTCTTTTCAAAGCAGTATTAAAGTAGGATGGAAACCAGTAAAATAATGAACACCTGTTATATCTCTAAAACAAAACACAAACATTAATAAATCCTTCCCACATACCTGTGAATGTTTTTAGCTTCCACTTTCTAGATGAGGAAAGGGTAGATACAGAGAGGTTAAGTCACTTGCTCAAAGTCATACAGGTTGAAATTCACCTTTGTGCAGAAGGCAAGTGCAAGACGTGCATCACTTCAGTCCTATTTTGAGAGTTTAAATAAGACTTAAGTGATGGGTAGGTCTTGTGCTGACTCTCTTTCACAAAGGTCAGTTACCCCCCAATGTGCTAGTGGTAGCGTTAGGATTAGAACCCAACAAATTCCTGGCTCTTAGTCACATACTCAGACTACAAGATTATACTGCTTCAAACTAGTTTATAGTTTGACATTAGGACTTCCAGACTGAGGGCTTTCACAAACAGGTCACTTCCCAGTATAGCAGCAACCAATCTAAAATTACTTTTGAACACAATTGTCTAGAGCACTAAGCAGAGCACATAGGTTACTCCTGAGGGCATTCTGCGCCAAAAAAAATAAAGTTCTGTGCACAATATTTTTAAATTCTGCAAATTTTATTTGTCAAATAAACGTGGAGGCTCCAGCATGGCATTGGGAAGCACAGGCCACTGGCTGGTGATCACAGGTGATCACGGGCCCTTGTTGGAGGGTTCTGGGTGCAATGGTAATAGGACTTTGCAGGGGGGGTCCAGGTGAAGGTGGGTGGTGCTCTGTGGGGAGGGGAGTCTTGGTATAGGGGGTATAGAGATTGGCTGAGGGAGTCTCGATGTGGGGAGTTCAGATGCTGAGGGAGTGAGACTCAGTGGGGTGGGGATCCAGGTGCAACTGGTTGGGGCTTGGTGGGGTGGGGATCTGGGTGGTCCAGATGCAGGGGGAGTGGGGCTCATCACGGGGTTCTGAGTACAGGGGGTGAGACTCAGCAGGAGGGTCTGGTATGAGGGGGTTTGGATGCATGGGGTTTGGGCAGATGGGAGAGCAGCTCACTGTACAGGGATCCTTCCCCCTGCAGCTGAGGAGCGATGGGTGCAGGATGCAGAGGAGAGGGGAAGTTTGCAGAGCTTTCTGCATACAAGCGAAAAATCTGGGTGTGGGTCTAACCCGGCCCCAGATGCCATGCAGGGGAAGAGGAAGTCCAATCCTCCCCAGCCCAGTCCAGACTAGCAGCTGATCCCGGCACAGGGTAGGAGCCACCAGCCTGGTATTCCCCAGTTCCAAGTGATTTACCTCTCTGCCAACTGCCCTGGGCACACAAAACATACTGTTGGAGAGGGTTGCATGACCGTTCTTGTGGCTTCCCTTTGCTTCTCCATCAGAAAATCATTTTTCTGCAGGGGAGCAAAGAAATCTGTGGGGGGACAGGTTTCAGAGTAACAGCCGTGTTAGTCTGTATTCGCAAAAAGAAAAGGAGTACTTGTGGCACCTTAGAGACTAACCAATTTATTAGAGCATAAGCTTTCGTGAGCTACAGCTCACTGATGAAGTGAGCTGTAGCTCACGAAAGCTTATGCTCTAATAAATTGGTTAGTCTCTAAGGTGCCACAAGTACTCCTTTTCTTTTTGTGGGGGGACATAAATTCTGCACGTGCGCAGTAGTGCAGAATTCCCCCAGGAGTAATAGGTGCAAACTCCCTGTGTTCTATTGATTTGTATTACAACATTACACTGGGAAAAGGGGTTTGTAGGGAACTTTGCATTGTTCAGACAGAATGTTTGTGCCACCAAATGTTTTTGTTTGATTAGAATGTCTCCTTTAGCCAAGCACTTGTGTGTTGTGTTGTGTTGTGGGTTAGCTTATTTAATGAAACAGCAGCTGAAGGATATGACAGATCTTCATGTGTAAATCAATAACCATGAACTTTTAAGAATTCAAATTTCAGAATTAAAGGTATTAACAAGAAATCTGTGAACTTTCTCAATAAATTCCTCCTTTTTTGTTAGTTCATGTGGCTTTGTCCCACAATTGAACTGTCTCCCTAGAGGCTCAGGTTTAGTATGCAATGCAATGATCCTGTTCTCTTTTTTCCACACAAAGCCATAACCTCCAGTTTATTTGTACCAGCAGACACAAACAAACTTCTGCAATAAAGATAAGGCAGCTTTAATTACTCTGTATTGGGTAGCTGGAGAGTGGTATAACTACAGAATAGTGTTACAAGGTTTAATTCTCTGCCAAATAACTTTTCTAGTGCCTGCTTAATGAGGGCTGGAGAACGTTCCATATTCTCCAGGCTCAGTGCCAGGGCACTTGAAAGGGCCTTTTGTTTCACTCAGTGAGGTCATAGAAGTGAAAGCAAATTCCCAGAAGATTTAGCTGTTTCCTGGAACCTGCTAAGGATAAAAAAAAGCTTTGAAAATAAAAACTAATTTAAGAGTAAGTTGTAAGGAAAACATTACAATTTTTATTTTCCAGTTTTCTCAATGATGGAGGTATGCATTTGAATCTAAATGAAACCACAGAAATTATTGCTAGAGGAACATGAAAGGGCTTGATTAGACCCAGGAAAGCCAGGATGTTTGGGCATTGGGCTGACACTTCATCTATATTCACCCCTTTTGGTTTCAGATCTGTGCAGCAGTATCCCAACAAATGACAGGACAACATTTTAATCTTAATTTAAAAACTCCTGGTGTTTGCAGTATCAAACCCTGACACTTGTAGAAGCCAGGTTCTTAATGGCAGAAACTCTATGCACACCAAGAAATTGAACTATTGCTGAAAATGTTTTTTCAATATCATGTCCCCTTGAAACGTTATTAGGAATGGCCTTGTCAAATCTACACTTAACATTTAGGCCACTGTCAATACCAGTTCATGGAAACCGATTATTGAAAGTCATTTTCAGCACTCGTTCGTATTCTTAGGGTGTAATGGGCTTAAGAATTAGTACATTAGACCCTAATGGATTCTCCTGACCCCTCTGGTCTATTGTGTAAATTAGGCTTGTGGAAACTTTTTGTATATATTTGTTATCTGTGCTAGATCATTCTAGTTCTTTGGGCACAGTAATGAGAATTAAGGAGAGAGTATCAAACTTTATTTGAGATTTCCTAATTAGAAGTTACTGATGAATAATGTATGAGACAGTGCTTCTCTCCTCTAGTCAGATAGCTGTTTTCCTTAGTAAGTCTCCTTAAGTAACTTCATTTCTGGAAGTTACAACAGATTTGTACTGTGTAGTATCTGTGTCCTCTACTAACTGTTTGACACCAACTTTTGAAATAGGAAGGAATATCTCTTACACAAAAGCAGTGGGATGGGCTGTAGATACCTCTCCAAAAAAAGAACACTTGTACAACAGGTTTTATTCAGGTTTCAGAGTAACAGCCGTGTAAGTCTGTATTCGCAAAAAGAAAAGGAGTACTTGTGGCACCTTAGAGACTAACCAATTTATTTGAGCATAAGCTTTCGTGAGCTACAGCTCACTTCATCGGATGCATACTGTGGAAAGTGTTTTATTCAGGTCACTTATACTGGTTAGGAAAGAGGAAGTGATATGAAGATGTGGAGCTTGGAATCAGGAAGCACTTCATATATACTGGAACCCTGCACTGCATAGGCAGATACAATTATTTTTAGAGATCTCCTTGTTAAATTATGCAGCATAATGCCAGTAAAAGAGCCATTCACTGTCTCATTGGTTAAGAAATCAAGTCTGGGCAGAGTTCTGGAATTCTTGTCTAGATACTTGAGAACCAACCCAGCCACTGTCTCGTCTCTCTTTACAAAATGTAGTTCAATGCAAACTGTTCAGTCTCTTCCAGCCTCCTCCTCTCTTCATTGTATGATTTAGTAAATCAAAAGTGCTTAAAGAATTCCTCTTTTCTTCCAACATCTTTTTTCATGTCCTATAATAAACAGTGTACGCATAGTAATTATGCTCAGTTTGGTAAAATAAGTAGGGGGAAAATGATCCTTCCTGAGAAAATATAAAGTAAAATAGATTGAATGCTTAAGAACACTATTCATTTTCTACTTGCCATATTTTTAGTACACCCACTTGAATTGCCCTCCTAAGTGCTGTATACTGGGAGCAAGGGGAGCACTGAAGGGGACTCAGATGATTCTTAGGAGCATCCAACTGAGTACTTTATCAGATGACTTGGTCAGATTTTCCAGAAGAATGTGCAGAAGGGAGAGTAACAGTTGCTTGTTTTACAGACATCTCACATTGATAGGAAGTACATTTTTAATGAGGATTGGCAAAATAAATTCTCCACAATGTTTCTCTGACATAGAGGGCAGGGCTTCATGGATCAGAAAAATTTCACTTTGAGTCAGGCTGGGAAAAAATCCAGGATAGTCCCACCTTTTGGAAACTTAACTGAGATCCCATTTCAGTACATTCATAGGTGGGGGGAGGGAGGGAGGAGAGACTCACCCTCTACATACTAGTACATTGTTTGGGGAAAGGGGATTGTGAAGAGCAAATGCCAGAATGAAGTCCTGACCGAAAAGCACAACTTTGGAAATTGCAAGTGGAAAAGATCTGTTACTGCACTCTTGGGTCACCAGGACCCCACTCTACATAGTGTCCCAGTAATAACATTGAGATGTTACAATGTGAAAAATACTGCAAAACCAGAGTAGGTACCTTCTTGGGGAAAATAGATTTTTGAAGATTAAAAGGCAAGTCTTTTTATATCTGTAAAATGTATTCTGGCCTTCAAAGTTGCTCGCTTTACAATGACCTCTCCTGTGAGAACCCCCGCAGAGATCTTGGCATTGTTGTCAGGAGTTTAGCTGCAAACATCAGAGTTTTATGATCTCTCTAAGGTCAGTCATCAAAGTACAGTTTAAGACCCCTCTCCACAGAAAGCAGAGTGCCTTTCCCCTCTCACCTTCCCCAGCAAGCCAATCTTCATATTTGGAAGTACAGTTTATGTGACCCCACTTAAGAGATTAATGGAAAAGATCTGTTACTGAACTGTTGGGTCACCAGGACCCCACTGTACACACTGTCCCTGGTAATAACATTTAGGATGTTATAATGTGAAAAAACCTCATTCAATACCCATAAGAATAAACCTATCTGTGACACTAGAGGAAAGCCAACAACACCAGCATGTTGCGATGCTTTTGAAGGATTCTTTACTGACATGTTTCCTGTGTTGCCCCTAATAAACAAAATGTTCTTTGAGGATTTCTGCTATTCTGCCTTTTACTATTTTCAGAGATTTGAGGGGCTCTGTCAGAATTTGGGCTCTGTGCCCATTCATGATCCTCTTTCCTCATGAGTATACGTGAATGAGTGACATATAATCAATTTTGTTTCAGGGAAGTATCTGAGACAGAAGAGAATAGACTTCCAGCTGCCGTACGACATCCTCTGGCAGTGGAAACATAATCAGGTACAAGACAAAAATGTTACTAAGTGCCAAGATTGCATTCAGAAATTCTAGAAAGAGACTAGGGTTCTTACACCACAGCTACAGTAACATTTTCTGAATATTGGTAAATATTCATGTTGACATTAATGAGAAAAAATAATTTGCATATATATATTTAATGTGGACAATTTCCATTTTCCCCTTCACTGCAAAATAGCAGCAGTCTACTGAGTTTCTGAAAAAGCCCATCTTTAATTTTGCTATGGACTTTTATTTTGGAGGCCTGCTTACTTTTTATAAGGATCTTGTTTTAGACGCGCCTCAGGAGAATTCAGATGTACTGCCAACAGCACTGAGAAATTTCAGGCCTTGTTTTTCTTGAATCAGTCCCAGCAGAATGGAATTTATTTTTTACTTGCAAGCTGAAATTTTCATATTGAGGGGTGTGCAGAGAGTGTTTAACAGTTACACACTTTAAAGATCTTTAAAAAGAATGTAAGCCTAAAAATGGGATTTCTTTTCTTTTCCTTAACTGAGAAGTCTCCACCAGTGATTTAACACAGGCAGGGTAAATCCATCTCCAGCTCTACAGCAAGAAATGAGCTCTAGGAGATGTAATCTCGCCATGTAAGTGAGCTAAACAAATTCCCACGGTAGTGTGGCTGCAGGTGCTCATCAGAATACCACCAAAGTCTAATCTTAAAAAAGTGAAAGCTGTTGACATTCTACTTGGGGAGAGTTCCTGGCTTTGACTTTAAGATTAGCTACCTCTATCAATATCTTATCTATATTATAATATTACCTAGTTAAAAATGGTATGCACTCCTCATGCACCTAATATCTGAACACTTACAGAATCATTTTGTTATATGATGTCTGAGACAGTTGATACTGAAAGGGGCTACTAGTGCAGTACACACAGAAAGTGAATTGTAATTATTCTTTTAAAATACAATTAAAAGGAGAAGCAATTAATGTTACTATATATTAAATTATAAGCTGAAATCCAGTTCTGTAATAGCTTATGTAGAAAATATGTAACAGTGGGAACTCCGTTTTATCTCCTGTCCTCTCCTTATATATAGCAAATTATTCTGACTAAAGGATCTGCATTTCCCTTGGTTCCAGCCCAGAGATCTTGGGCCTGAGTTCTGATTCCCCCTCCTTACCACTGTACTGAGTATGAATATACTGCTCTACCACAAGAGCAGGTGCCCATACTCAAAGTTATTTTAAATAAGTATTTTTCTCTGCAATGCTGAGGGAAATATTACTATCCCAAAAAGCTATGTCTGTTTCCATAGATGTTCTGTTTGACTTTTCCTGATTGCTGTGTCAGACAATATGGAGGAATAAACCATGTTGGAAATTTTGTTCAGTGAGCTCTCTAAATTTAGGTATTTTTTATTCAGATACATTTTTAATCTCTCCTCTGATGTGCGTACACAGAGAAATAGCCTGAGCTGATCTTTATGCATATATTATCCAGTAATTAACATAAATATATACATATGAACAACATGCCCATCATTTTCCTGACACTTCTGAATGTCAGCTTCAGTTGTTCAGTGTATTAAGTAAGAATTTTCTTTTTCTTCCTTTTAGTTGTACAAAAAGCCAGATGTCCCACTTTATAAAAAAATCCGTTCTAGTAAGTAACTTTATTAATTATTATTATTTATTGTATTTATTACTTTATAGTGGGTGTCATTATACATGTGCCTTTCACTAAGCAGTGTAAGTATGGAACTTTGACATGACTTCCTCTCTTCCACCACCCCTCTGTTCCATAAAAGACTGGCCGTCCACCTTCTTCTCAGGTTTCTATCATTGGGGTGAAAGCATTTCAAATAGCTGTTTTATTCTGGAAAAATTATTTCTTTTCCTTTTTTCTTTTTCCAGACGTCTATGTAGATGTTAAGCCTCTTTCTGGCTATGAGGCCACCACCTGCAATTGTAAGAAACCAGATGATGGCAATGGAAAGGGCTGTTTAGATGACTGTCTTAACAGGTAGGAAATGTGCTGATTAAGCAGAATAAGGGAATTCCCCTGAACAGGCTAATCCCCATAAACTGATACTATTTGAAAGTTAAAGAGATGTGCTGGGTGTGATCAGAAGCTCATCAGTCTGAAATGATCCCAGTACAACAAAGTGTGGATACAGAAGCATATAGCATAGTTTCCTTTACTAGCTACCGCTTTAATAATAAGAGAGCATGCTATTTCTTTCCCTTCCTCAGGCAGGAAAGCAGTCTATTGGGCTGTGCTTGAAGCTTTCAAAGACCCATGTTATTCCATAGACAATAGTAGAAGCCATTCTTTTGATGTTTCCTTTTGAAGAACTTTAGTTTGAGGACTGGAAGGAATCTCTCAGTTGTTCTGAGGTCATATCTATGTTCAGAAAAGAGCAGTTGCTGATGGAGCTGGAAATGGATGACTCGGGAGGGAAGGGAAGGTATGAAGAAAGAACAGGAATCCCATGAGGAGAAGAGACACGGAATGTAGTAATTATCACAAAGAGAAGAGCCAGGAAGAAAGTAAGAACAGAGACACGTTATAGGGATTTTGGATTCCATTCATGACTACCCAGAACAGTTCTCTGTAGGGAAGAGCATGACATTTCTTCAGTCTTAGAGACTAGTAATCAAATAACATCTTAGACTAATTTGCCATTTCATTATGATTAAATCAACTTTGCTTATGAAAGTTCTTCAGCTCTTGTGTGCTAAGCACAGCTCTAGTCTGCATAATCATAGAATCATAGAATATCAGGGTTGGAAGGGACCTCAGGAGGTCATCTAGTCCAACCCCCTGCTCAAAGCAGGACCAATCCCCAATTAAATCATCCCAGCCAGGGCTTTGTCAAGCCTGACCTTAAAAACTTCTAAGGAAGGAGATTCTACCACCTCCCTAGGTAACTCATTCCAGTGTTTTACCACCCTCCTAGTGAAAAAGTTTTTCCTAATATCCAACTTAAACCTCCCCCACTGCAACTTGAGACCATTACTCCTTGTCCTGTCATCTTCTACCACTGAGAATAGTCTAGAACCATCCTCTTTGGAACCACCTCTCAGGTAGTTGAAAGCAGCTATCAAATCCCCCCTCATTCTTCTCTTCTGCAGACTAAACAATCCCAGTTCCCTCAGCCTCTCCTCATAAGTCATGTGTTCCAGACCTCTAATCATCTTTGTTGCCCTTCGCTGGACTCTCTCCAGTTTTTCCACATCCTTCTTGTAATGTGGGGCCCAAAACTGGACACAGTACTCCAGATGAGGCCTCACCAATGTCGAATAGAGGGAAACGATCACGTCCCTTGATCTGCTGGCTATACCCTACTTATACATCCCAAAATGCCATTGGCCTTCTTGTCAACAAGGGCACACTGTTGACTCATATCCAGCTTCTCATCCACTGTCACACCTAGGTCCTTTTCTGCAGAACTGCTGCCTAGCCATTCGGTTCCTAGTCTGTAGCGGTGCATTGGATTCTTCCGTCCTAAGTGCAGGACCCTGCACTTATCCTTGTTGAACCTCATCAGATTTCTTTTGGCCCAATCCTCCAATTTTTCTAGGTCCCTCTGTATCCTATCCCTACCTGCCACCGTATCTACCACTCCTCCTAGTTTAGTATCATCCGCAAATTTGCTGAGAGTGCAATCCACACCATCCTCCAGATCATTTATGAAGATATTGAACAAAACCGGCCTCAGGACCGACGCTTGGGGCACTCCACTTGATACCGGCTGCCATCTAGACATGGAGCCATTGATCACTACCTGTTGAGCCCGACAATCTAGCCAACTTTCTACCCACCTTATAGTGCATTCATCCAGCCCATACTTCTTTAACTTGCTGACAAGAATACTGTGGCAGACCGTGTCAAAAGCTTTGCTAAAGTCAAGAAACAATACATCCACTGCTTTTCCTTCATCCACAGAACCAGTAATCTCATCATAGAAGGCGATTAGATTAGTCAGGCATGACCTTCCCTTGGTGAATCCATGCTGACTGTTCCTGATCACTTTCCTCTCGTGTAAGTGCTTCAGGATTGATTCCTTGAGGACCTGCTCCATGATTTTTCCAGGGACTGAGGTGAGGCTGACTGGCCTGTAGTTCCCAGGATCCTCCTTCTTCCCTTTTTTAAAGATGGGCACTACATTAGCCTTTTTCCAGTCGTCCGGGACTTCTCCCGATCGCCATGAGTTTTCAAAGATAGTGGCCAATGGCTCTGCAATCACAGCCGCCAATTCCTTTAGCACTCTCGGATACTTTAGGTTACCAAAGAGGTTATCTTTTTTAAAAATGATAATTTCATTAATTTTCCATTGTTCCTGAATCTAAACGACACCCTATCTCCCCAGTGCTCCTGTCCCTCACAGCTCTCCTGCCATTCAACAAAGTGAGATTAGAAAAAATGAAATTTTTCTAAGAATTTATTTAAATTTTCTAATGTTTAATCCCAGAAAGTGTGAAAAGATCAGGTCTTCCTGTTCAGCATAACACATCCCCCAAATGAAGCATCTGCAGTTTACTCATCCTCCTTTGAATATTGTCATAGAGTCCACTGCCCTTTCCAGTTCAGGCCTGTATTACAGCATAACTAGAAGAATTAAAATGGAACACTGTACCAAAAATGTTGTTGTTTATCATCCCAGAAGCAGAGCCAATCCATAATCTCCTTCTCAGGATTAAAACCATAGCATTCTCCCAATGGATCATTCAACAAGGTGGGGAAAAAATGTTGGCGACTCTGAAAAAAACAGGTTGCACAAATTTATAATAGGTATCCAGAGATTAGTGTAAGGGATTTCTATACCTTTTACTAGCCAGTCAAAATGCAAGAGATATTGAACCTGATTCTTTTCTCCACGATGTGACTTTGTTGAAATTGCACACCAGCTAAACTGACATAAAAGAGTGGAGAATCAGGACTGGACTCTGTTGAAATGCTATACATAAATTATGCCACGTGCCCCTGTAAGAAGCATAGTAGTGGTAGAGCTGAGCAGGAAATTCTTTTCTGATCCTGGGAAGATTTTTCAAAATCTCAAAAAATTCATCCCCAATCAGAACTCAAAATTCAAATCTCAAAAATGTTTACAAATTAATCTGAAAAAAAAACATTTTAGATCAATCAAAATGTTTAATTTCAGTTTCGACCTTTTTATTTAAACAAGACAATTGTATTATAATTAGTTTAACTTTTGAAACAAAAAGGCATTTTGAACCTATAACCATAAGTTTTCATTTTGAAAATATTGAAATGAGACATTTCCAGATTTTCTAAACTTGTTTCCAAAAAATTTTTGAACTGAGAAATTCACTGAAACCAGTCCTTTTCCAGGAACAATTTCTGTTTTGATAGATTGCCATTTTACAACCAAAAAAAGCTGTGTCAAAAATTCCTAGTCAGCTCTAATTAGAGGTTTTTTTGGCTCTGCATCTTCACTTGGATGTGTAGACCTACAAACTTCCATGTGATAGACAGCTCATTGTATTGCTACTTCTGAGATAGGAACTGGGACTGAGATAGTATCAGTTTTGTGACAGAGGAAGGAAAGGGTATCCCATTGTCAGAGATTTGGGGAAAAGTGACCCCTTTAACGGGATTTACTGCATGTTTTGCTTTGACAGCAGCTCTCCATGTATGTTTACCATTTTCTTTTAGCTTGTTTGTCTTTGATTTTAGGATGATCTTTGCTGAGTGTTCCCCTAACACTTGCCCTTGTGGTGAACAATGTTGTAACCAGCGGATTCAGCGGCATGAGTGGGTGCAGTGTCTGGAACGTTTCCGTGCTGAAGAGAAAGGATGGGGTATTCGTACCAAAGAGCCCCTGAAAGCAGGACAGTTTATCATTGAATATTTGGGAGAAGTTGTTAGTGAACAAGAATTCAGGTAGAAACTTGTAATTACTGTTTCAAATGGCAGACTCACTAAGTAGCTCTGAGAACACGTTATCCCCTATAGGGAATTAGTTACTAAGTATGAGGAGGGAAAGAAGGGACAGTATTTTTCTATCCACTAGCACCAGGTAGAACCCATAGAATTTATAATTTTAATCAATAAACTTTTCTTCAGTCAAACTGAGAAAGGTGATTAGCCTCTGCAACATAGTGCCTGCAACATCTGTTCTGTAAATGCCCAATGCCACAAGTGAATATGAATTTGATACAGAAACAAGCTCTGTACAGGATTCCAATTGTACTTGCACAGTCCTCTTCCACATGCATGAGACAAAGATGAAATCTGTACAATTAATTTGCATAACACGAGACAGCATGGTCTGGAGGGAACAGCTCCCAAATTCTAATCCCAGCTCCGTCATGATCTTGGTCAAGTACGCTGCCCTTGTCTGTGCTTCAGTTACCTCATCTGTAAAAACAGAGATGACAATGCTTATCCTCTATCTCTGGATGTAAATGTAAAGTGTTACAATTGTCTCTCTAAAGCCACCTCCCAGAGTTCCTGCACACTCTATTTCCATAGTAACTATGTGTCTGCTTTGCTTTGACAGTTGGAATCACAAGAACTTTCCTGTGTTGCTTTCTAGGAACCGGATGATTGAACAGTACCATAATCATAGTGATCATTATTGCCTGAACTTAGACAGTGGGATGGTGATTGACAGCTATCGCATGGGCAACGAGGCTCGATTTATCAACCACAGCTGTAATCCTAACTGCGAAATGCAGAAATGGTAAGAAACAAATACTCTACATGCTGGACCTCTGGCTATATCCGTGGTTAAAATGTAGATAGGATGAGCATCTTAGAGAAGTTGGTCTCGAAATAGGGAAAAGATGAGTTGGGCAGAGATTGAAACAACATCAAAATATTGACTAAGGATCTTGTATTGTGTAAGATTTGTATTGCTGTCAGGTAATGTCACATCTGAGGCAGGCTGCTGTCCTACATGGATCTAAATAGTCTGTTCTGGTATGGAAGCTCCTACATTATGTATGTCATGTTGTTATGATATAATAAATCATTAAGACTAGATGGTGCAGTAAAATAAATCCATATGCTTTTCCCCTCTGGCAGTTCAAATGTATTTGTGAGTTAGGATAATAGTAAAATAGTCAGAATTTACCACTATCTGTGACCACTATTCTCTACTTAGGAAAGACCCTAGTGTTAGGATAGCAGGAAATACAGCGGGTAGGGATTGAGTGTATTAGCAGAGATTTGCAGGGGTGGCTTTAAACTGGAATGTTGGGTGAGCATAATAGGCTTTATAATAAGGATAGCATGGTGTGGAAGCTTGCCGTGCTTGTCTGTACCTAGTGCAGCTTTACCCAGTGCTAATTAGTTTTTCCTTTATATGAACATGAAAATTCAATACAGAAACAATATGGAAAGTAATATTATTAATAGATATATTCAATGATAATGTGAGGTCAAGTGTTAGTTTCTGGTTCAGAATGAAGCCCTGAAAATAAGTGAATTTTGGTGCGGGGGGGTGGTTTTTTAATTTGTGGTGCCTCATGTGATTTGTGACTCCTCTCACTTTGAAGCCACAATTTCCTGCTCTTTGTAAGTGAAGTATACATTTAATGTTCCTTGAAGGGCTTTGTAGGGAGAGGGATAAGCAGGAGAGAATGGTAAAAATGAGGAATGTTTGGCTCAAGGCCCGATGAAAATGCTGTTTCCCACCTCTCAACGCTTGCACTGTGTGGACAAGCCTAATTTTGCCCCAGCACCAATTCTTTTGGCCACCACCTCCAGACCTTGCGGCCCCTGTACGATGATAAAAGCCAGGACATTTTTCATTATATTTTCTCTACAGGTCTGTTAATGGTGTCTACCGGATTGGGTTGTACGCACTTAAGGACATGCCTGCTGGTACAGAACTGACTTATGACTACAATTTTCACTCATTTAATGTTGAAAAACAGGTGAGGCTCGCACTACTAAACCTAGATGAGTCTCACAAAAGATGAACAATTCTGTGCAGATTAGGGGTTATTAATAAGGCCACACTGTGCTATATGTGCGTGAGCTGGTATTTGGTAATACTGACAGATTTTTCCATTGTTGTGATTTTATTAAAAAATAATTCTTCTTTTTACTTCAAAGCAACTCTGCAAGTGTGGTTTTGACAAATGCAGAGGAATAATTGGGGGCAAGAGTCAGCGAATGAATGGACTCTCAGGCAAAACCACCCAGCCTGTAACCACACACAGAAGGCCTGGACGATCGAAAGAGAAGAGAAAGTCAAAGCACAAACTAAAGAAGGGGGTGAGTACTGTAGCCAAGTCTTCTTTCATAGACAGGTTATAGGGAAGTCAGTTTGTTTCAGCCAGACCAAGGTGAAGCATATTTGTTATATATGTGCATAGAAAACTGGAGAAACAATGTTCAGAGATTGTTACTCAAATGAATTGCCATACCATTTGTCCTTGGTTTTTCTCACCAGAATTATCTATTTTACAGAGGGGCCACATTCCAGAGGAGACTAGTGAAAGTGTGAACACACCAACCAGGTTGACCCCACAGCTTCAGATGAAGCCCATGTCCAACAGAGAAAGGTAAGGAAGGATTTCAGTGTTGTTTTTCTCCCTGGCAATGCAGGATTGCTGTAAAATCAAAATGAATCTTTTCTCCATAAAATAAGGCATCACAGAATGTCCAGTTGAAGAAGAAGGGGTGCTGGGATCTGTGTTAAATAGATTAAATATTAGGATCTGTTGTGGATCAGATAGGATCTGTTGTCCTTAATCTGAAATTGTGGCATTGGTCTTAGAACGGCCTTTCCAATCGCTGTTTTAGAATGGGTCATTACTAGTGGGGTGGAGAATGCACACACTGCATCAGTGTTCACATTGCTCCTGGGTAATGTGTTACTAAAAGTTACTCCTGGAATCAGGCACACCTGTTCAGACCAGTGTGGAATGCCTCAACCTGCTCTCTGTTTCTGCTTTGCTAAGAGCAGATCCCCTGCCAGAACAGCAGCAATCAACATGAAGTGCTGGTTTGAGTGGAACCAACCACACAAAGGTTCTTCCTGTGCAACTAACAAAATTCATTGCATTAGTATGGCTGGCAATGAGTAGAACAGGGCAGGCAGCAGTTTGGCCTGATGCATTGATTAAGACCTCTTTAGAAAGGAAAATAGTAGGGAGAGAATGTGTAATGTTTTTTATGAAGCATATATTAAAAGTGGGGAGAGATGTGCCAGGAGAGCAAGTTCTACACCTTAGCATTGTTCACCAATACAGTGGTGGAACTGTCAGGGCACAGATTACCATCAGGATGAGGGTGTAAGGATCCATGGAGTAGAACCTGGGTCTGAAGAGCCTGGGACAGCTGACATTCCCACAGTGCCACCAGGGGGCCATTCAGATCCATGGCCAGGGAGCACTGTAGAGAGTAGGCACCGCAGGAAGTACTGCCCAAGGGACCCAGAGTGACAGTACCCTACGGCCCTCTGCCAAACGCCCTATTTAACCCTGGAGGGTGCCCCAGGAAGCTGTCTGACTTTGGGCCTGCTGCAATTCCAGACCTTACCACAGCTTCTGATCTGTGGTCTCTGATCCCAGCATGACTCTGACCCTTGCCTCCTGACTCCAGCCTCGTACTACCTGCAATCTCCAGACTCAGACTCCAGCTTGGCTTTGAGTCTGACTTCAGCCTGGTACGATCTCTGGTCTCTGACCCTGGCCTGACTTTGATCCTGACTCATGCTTATTGAACCTGGCTCTAGTGATTCCTCCAACCCTTGTTCATGTCCCTGACGTGTGGACCCCAGCCCAGCTGTGATCACTAAGCCAGACTGCCTGTTCCCCAGTCCCTTACAGTTTGCTCAGATCCACTTTCTGACCCATTCCACAGACCAACAGGACCACCTTAAACTCAGTCAACTACTTCTTCAGGCAGTCAGCATAAATAACGCAGGGTGGCAGGCATGATGTGATGTCAGCTCTTAGACCTTTTGGGCAGTCAGTAGCTGCAATCTGCAGCAACTGCAAGTGGCAACCAAGCTATAGTCCCTAGTAAGTGGAAAGGAAAATAATGGCCCCTTGCTGGGAATACATGTGTTTCTTGGGTAAAGTTATCATAGGGTAAATACTGGTAAGTGCACAGCCTGTACAAATTATGCTGCTGAAAATCAAAGCTGTGTAATGTAAATAACCTTCCTTTTCATGGAAAGAATGTGACTGAAAATAATGAAACCTACTTCATAACTTCCAAAGATACCCCATTGTGAGTGGGGACACAAAGGAAAAGAGACCCTCCTCATACTGATGCTCCTTACCCAGAAGCTAGAATTCTGTCTTTAAGGTAGTCCCTCCAAGAGAGGCTATCAGGATTCACAAAGCAAGATAATAGAGTGACTGATGCAGGACTCAATTAATAAAGAATTAAAGGAGGATAATATAATTAATGTCAATCAACATGGGTTTATGGAAAATAGATCCCATCAAACTAACCTCATACCTTTTTTTATGAGATTACACGTTTGGTTGATAAATATAATAGGGTTCATATAATATGCTTACACTTTTGTAAGGCATTTAACTTGGTACCGCATGACATTTTGATTAAAAAATAGAAAGCTATAAAATTAACATGGCACACATTAAATGGATTAAAAATGACTAAATGGATAGGTCTTAAAATGTAATTGTAAATGGGGGCAGTCACTAAACGAGTGTGTTTCTAGCGGGGTCCTGCAGGGGTCGGTTCTTGGTCCTATGCCATTTAACATGGTCACTGATAAAGTTTGCAGATGACACAGAAATCGGGGCAGTGCTAAATAATGAAGAGGACAGGACACTGATACAGAGCAATCTAGATCTTTGGTAAGCTGGGTGCAAATAAGCAATATGTGGTCTAATATGGCTAAATGTAAATGTATACATCTAGGAACAAAGAGTGTAGGCCATACTATAGAATGGGAGATTCTATCAGTAACTCTGAAAAAGATTTAGGGATTATCAGCTGAACATTAGCTATGGCCAAAAGAGCTAATGTGATCTTTGGATACATAAATAGGAATCTTGAGTAGAAGTGGAGAGGTTATTTTACCTCTGGTTTTGGCATTAATCTGACTGCTTCTGGAATACTGTGTCCAGTTCCAGTGTCCACAATTCAAGAAGGAGATTAATAAAGTTGAGAGAGTTCAGAGAAGAGCCACAAAAATGATTAAAGGATTAGAAAAGTATCTTCTAGTGATGGAGCTCCTTGAGTCTATCTGTTTAGTTTAACAAAGAGAAGATTAAGGGTCGCCTTGATTGCAGTCTAAAAGTACCTACATGGTGAACAAATATTTAATCAACAGCTCTTCAGTCTAGCAGAGAAGGGTATAACACTATCCAATGGCTGGAAGTTGAAGCGAGACAAATTGACTGGAAATGAGCTGTAAATTTTTAACAATGAGAGTAATCAACCATTGAAACAACTTCCAAGGGCCATGGTGTATTTGCCATCACTGTCAATTTTTAAATCAAGAGCAGTTGTTTTTCTAAAAGATCTGCTCTAGGAATTAGTTTTGGGAAGTTCTCTGGCCTGTGTTATATAGGAGGTCAGACAAGTTGATCACAATGGTCCTTAGAATCTATGAATCTATAACCGTGTTATCAGCAATCTGATGTGTTTAGGAATTATCTCTCCAAGAGGTATTACAGGGGTGACAGAACAGAAACTTGAGGGATGCAGCATTTCAAACTCTTCATTGCTGGACATGCACTTACTTATCATTACCATTGTCACTAATAAGAACCACACTACTGGAGGGCAGTTCCAGACACACCATCATCATCACTTATTTACCATTTCAGTAACACATGATCAGCCATGTCAAAAGTCACCAAGAAAACAAGCCTTAGACTGTCATGAGCCCATCTGAAAAAAAGGGCTCCCATCACTACCTCAGTTGGAGTTCTGGCGTGCTGCATAATAGATGATATTAACTGATTAATAGATTAGATCCCCACAGTACTTCCAAATAGATCAGGGAATATCTAAGCTGTTGCCTTCTTTCTTCTGCTTCCAATAGTCAACATTAAGACAGTGAGGTGATTTGAAAATGCATGTTTTTAATTTTTGCAGGAATTTTGTGCTAAAACGTCATGTTTTTCTGGTACGGAATTGGGAGAAGATTCGGCAAAAACAAGAGGAAGTGAAACATGTCAGTGACAACATCCACTCTGCATCATTATATAACCGCTGGAATGGAATCTGCCGTGATGACGGCAACATCAAATCTGGTGAGGCCTGCACAGTCTCCTGCTGTTACCTCTTTCTTCTGGGGGACCTAGTCAAATCACATTGGTATGAAAGTTTACAGCCATGGATAATTCAAATCAGTTCACAGATCCAATAGAAAGTTACTACCAAGTCCAAATAGGTTTTCAAATACTGATCGGGGTGTTTATGTACAGATCTGTTTTCAGTGTCACTCTGAGTGAGGAAAAAACTCCCTCTACAGGCATATTTTTTTATTCTTCTTCTTTATGAAGTTTTACATTTTCCTCTGAAGCATCTGGTATTGGCCATTGTCAGAGCCAGGGACTGGACTGGATAGACCGCTGGTCGATTCAGTACAGAAATTCCTGTGTTCCCGTGCAGGATCCTGAAGGCTCACAGCTCCTACTGGAAATGTTATTGTTCATTTGGAATTCCTGTCCCCTCTCCCCACAGGTGATTTTTCAGAGAAGGAGAAACCTGATGTAGCCATTTTAGGGAATTGGCATAACAGCATAAATAATGCAGGGCAGGATTGGTCCTTAATGAGAAGAGAGCTGCTCAGCACCTGCAGCAGCAATCCATGCTAACTCTGAGAGTTCTCATTATCCTCATAACAGTGAGGATCTCTGAGTTTAGGTCTTTGGGAAACAAGGTTTTCTGGCTTGCCATCTGTTATGGGGATGGGACATGTGGCGGCCAAAGGAAAGCTACAAACCCCTCTCCAAAACACCACTCCATTCAGAAGATCAGATCCTACCCTCAGTTATACCCATGCAACCCCATTCCAGCTTTTGGCTCCCCTCTGGCGGCTAAGTGAGAAATTGGGACCCACATGCCTTCGTTCACATTCCCTAGTTTGTTCTGGTTCCTTTTTTCCCGCTCTAGCAACACAACGTAGCCATAAATCCAGCTTAGCTGGCTAGAGCAGCACAAAACAGCCAGAGACTACCAGTGAATCTGACCCTTTACTTTTTATTGTAACCCAAATCAGTGTCAATGCTAACAGGAAATATGCTTCTGAACTTGGTGCAGGAGAGGAGACACCATCTGGCGTCATCTTAAGTATTCAATTTGAGAAGGACATTAGTTCCTCTTGAGGTAGAACTTCTGTATAAAGGTTGTTCTTTGTCCGTTCTTTCAGATGTCTTCATGACCCAGTTCTCAGCCCTGCAAACCTCCCGTTCTGTGCGAACACGGCGCTTGGCTGCAGCTGAAGAGAACATTGAAGTGGCTCGTGCTGCACGCCTTGCACAAATCTTCAAGGAGATATGTGACAGCATCATCTCCTACAAAGGTGAAGCAGACACTCTATCAGCCTGCATTGAGATCTGATCACTCTTCAGAACACAGGGATGAGGGTCATCAGAGCATAACGTATTAAAGAAGAATATATTTATTTCAGGACTTCAAACAACCCCTTCTCCATTGCCCCTGATCCTACCGCCAGCTCCACCCTCCATTTCCCACAATCTCTTCTCCTGCTACCACAGGTGGGGCTGTCCTACAAAAGTTATTTTGTATAGATTCAGCTCTATGATTCAGTGTGCAAGATGCTGCTGCAGTGTGAACTGATCTTCAGTGCTGTACACATAAAGAGTACCCAACAGCCAGTTCCTTAAAATATCCAACAATTCCTGTTCCCTGTGTCTGAGGGTGAAAAAGGGGCTCTCTTTAGACTGAGTTCACTGTTTACATCTCTTGTTTAATTCTGATATGGCAAAGCACTGTTCAACTCTGTGCTTCCTTTACAGACTCTTCCAGGCAGGCTCTCGCAGCTCCACTGCTGAACCTTCCTCCAAAGAAAAAGTAAGTTCTTGCTTCTCAGACCAATCTGTAATTTTATTCTAACCGGTTTGTGCATCTTTGACGTGTTGGTGAAAATGACACTATAGATTCCCTCCTCTTTTAGAAATGCAGATTACTATGAGAAGATCTCTGACCCCTTGGACCTTGCCACCATTGAGAAGCAGATCTTGACTGGGTATTATAAAACTGTGGAAGCTTTTGATGGGGACATGCTGAAGGTCTTCCGGAATGCTGAGGTGAGGATGCCAAGCCGTAAAGCTACAGCACAGGCACTGTGGGTGTGGCCTGAATTAATGGTCATGGCAACAGAGGTTCTTGCAACAGAGAGAGAGAGAGAGAGAGAGAGAGAGAGAGAGAGAGTCATATAACTCTCCTCTGACAAGGCAAGTGAGTGCAGAGAGATGACACTGGTAACTTGTTCCCTTCACCCTGCTCTCTCAACTTGTTCCAGCTGCATGGTGCCAACAAAGTAAAGGCTTGTGAATAGTGTGCATCTTTCCAGCCTGAAGAGACCAGGGTGCTTCTCAAGGGAATTAACTTGTACTTCAGGGGCATTCAGGGATAGCCAGGGCACACGCACCTGCCTCTAAGTCATATGGGGCAGGCCCCAGAGGTACACAAGAGCTGGCTGGGCAGGGACATCTGACCCAGAAACATATGGCAGTAGGTAGAGTGAATATATCTACCCCAGAGGTACATGAGGCTAGCAGAGCAGGCCATCTCCCAAGAATGCACGCTGAAGTGGGCAGAGTGGATGAATGTGCCCAAGGTAGGGGGTGTTTAGAAGAGTGAGTTGCTTCTTTTGTTTGTATTCAGAAATACTATGGCAGGAAGTCTCCAATTGGACGTGACGTGTGCCGACTACGGAAGGCATATTACAATGCTCGCCATGAAGCTTCTGCCCAGATCGATGAGATTGTGGGGGAGACAGCAAGCGAAGCCGACAGCAGTGAGACGTCCATCTGTGAGAAGGAGAATGGGCATGAGAAAGATGAGGATGTAATCCGCTGCATCTGTGGCCTTTACAAAGACGAAGGACTCATGATCCAGTGTGACAAGTGCATGGTGAGGGGGAACAAAAGGGAGAGGGAGTGTCCAGCTCCACCTTCCCCATGGTGAATAGTTACTATATCCACAGCTTCCACACAGCTGATACGGCAGAGTCCCACTTCCAGATCTCCCTTTTCTCTCCAAAGAGAATTTAGCACTGCTGTTTCCACACAGGAAATGCAAATAAAATGACTAGAGATAGGAGCTAACACTTATGAAACAGCCAGCAATACATTTATTTCGAGACGTTAAAACTTCAGCAATGATTAATAAAAACCACAGCATACGGATCTTATTATCTTTTATCTGACAATATGTGAAATATTTCACAGAAAGCCCTGCATTTCTTTTTGGTTGCTTGTTCTTATGCTCTCTTAATCTGTCTCATGAGGAGATGTGTTTTATTTACAAATTATAATCCATGTCTTCTTAATCGGGATTTCTTTGTAGGTTTGGCAGCACTGCGATTGCATGGGTGTAAATTCTGATGTTGAACACTACTTGTGTGAACAGTGTGACCCTCGATCCGTGGACAGGGTAAACTATTTTCAGTTGCTCTTGCTCTGATGTAACAATCACAAACTGTAATACTTCTTGCATTTAAATTATTGCATGTGCCAATTAGCCAGAGTGTAACTAATCTATGGAGTTAATAAAGAATTAACTCTTGTTGCTCTCAGCTTTGTGCTGGCCTGCAAATAGTGTGGGATCAGTTCACAGTTCTCTCTCTTGGGCTAGCAAAGGCAGAAAGCAAGCTTCTGAAGCAACGCATGCCAGGTTTTATCAACTGCAACAATAATCAAGTTGGGAGCAGGTTAGTAGCCAGAATCCTACATCTCCTACCCAAGGAAAAGAGAAACTGCACAGAAGAGTTTCCCCTTTTTCCAAGGCAGAAGAGTCTGGTTAGGCCAGTATAGAATTGTGAGGCCCAGAGCTTTTGACAGCTCAAACATGAAAGGAAATGCGCACCTGAGGCTCTCCAGCTTTACATTACAATCTCCTTGAGTCCTCTTTAATTCTGTTAAATATTAATTCTTATTCTGTGTCCAGCTCTACTGAGCATGTCCAAAAGTGCAGCATATATGGTTGGCCTCTGCCCCGGTGCTGGACAGATTGTAAATGATGTAATGAAAGGGTCACCCCATCTCACCAGTTCATTTCTTTCTTTTGCCAGGAGGTCCCCATGATTCCTCGTCCCCATTATGCCCAGCCTGGCTGTGTTTATTTCATCTGTCTGTTACGGGATGACCTGTTGCTGCGCCAAGGTGTGTGCATTCTCTGTGACTGCTGTGATTTCCATCAGAAAGGAAGATACAAAGAACACTCTGGTTTGACCTTGATTCAAATATATGCATCTTTCATATGAATATGAAATCATGCTCTTAGCTATTACACAGGTGACACATAGTGAGGAGGCTGAGATGATACAGACTGATTGATGGGTAGGCATTACGTTTCTTTAGCAGAGGCACGAGCTTCCTTCTGGCCAAAGAGAGAAAGCTGAGGCAGCTGCTGGGAGTTAACAGGAAAGAGCAAGTCCAAGAAGGAAGGCATGGGCTCAGACGCACTTTGGTACCAAGCTGAATAGATCATAGGACCATATACGCTGGACACGGAAAAGACCTATTAGATCATCCATCCCCTCCTCTGCTCCTCACAGTGTATACTTCTAGTAATTGTTTCAAAGCCCCAAGCCCTGTAGGGGTCAGATCTCATAGAGGTCTCTGTCAGGAGACTTTTCCTGATATTGAACCTGAATTTTTCTTTTTCTTAATTTCACCCCACAGATACAGACAAGGTTAGAAAGAGATCCATACAATATAAAGAGAACTGATCAAGAATGAGTTAAAAACCAGTTGGTATGTTTATTAAGGGGTGTGGGGGGATGGGAGACTTTTCAGGAGACCAGGAGCAGTGCCTTCTCCATCCTTTGTGTGGGACTCTGGAATGCTCATTTCCTCAGCCTTTCTTAGAATCCCTCTGCAGCAACCATCTTGGCCACACCAAAGACATTTGGTTTCCTCTTTATGTTTTGGTTTCTGTCATTGGGTTGCTGATTGGGCTTCTAGGTTTGTTCCTTCTCTTTCTTCTCTGTTTCAGCTAGTTTTTTGTCTTTTTTTAACACCCAGAGTCTTATTAATGTACTGAACCAATCTTGAACCACCCATTCAATACAGAGCTGTCAGAATAACAGCACGGCACAGATTTTCCAACATACAGAGCTAGGAAACTCTGCAATTGGAGTTGTACTCTGTAGAATGAACAGAAACTTCCATACCATAAATTCACCAATGGCCTGAGATTTGCACAGCTCTTGGGACACCCCAGGGAGCAAGAACAGTGGCACAGAGGCTGTCCCCTTGCACTCTCACAGCTGCAAACTGCCTTTCAGGGCTGAGGGGGAGTTATTCCTGTTTCATCTATGAGTAGAATCATAGAATATCAGGGTTGGAAGGGACCCCAGAAGGTCATCTAGTCCAACCCCCTGCTTGAAGCAGGACCAATTCCCAGTTCAATCATCCCAGCCAGGGCTTTGTCAAGCCTGACCTTAAAACCTCTAAGGAAGGAGATTCTACCACCTCCCTAGGTAACGCATTCCAGTGTTTCACCACCCTCATAGTGAAAAAGTTTTTCCTAATATTCAATCTAAACCTCCCCCACTGCAACTTGAGACCATTACTCCTCGTTCTGTCATCTGCTACCATTGAGAACAGTCTAGAGCCATCCTCTTTGGAACCCCCTTTCAGGTAGTTGAAAGCAGCTATCAAATCCCCCCTCATTCTTCTCTTCTGCAGCTCCCTCAGACTCTCCTCATAAGTCATGTGTTCTAGACCCCTAATCATTTTTGTTGCCCATCGCTGGACTCTCTCCAATTTATCCACATCCTTGTAGTGTGGGGCCCAAAACTGGACACAGTACTCCAGATGAAGCCTCACCAATGTCGAATAGAGGGGAATGATCACGTCCCTCAATCTGTTCGCTATGCCCCTACTTATACATCCCAAAATGCCATTGGCCTTTTTGGCAACAAGGGCACACTGCTGACTCATATCCAGCTTCTCATCCACTGTCACCCCTAGGTCCTTTTCCGCAGAACTGCTGCCTAGCCATTCGGCCCCTAGTCTGTAGCGGTGCATTGGATTTTTCCGTCCTAAGTGCAGGACCCTGCACTTATCCTTATTGAACCTCATCAGATTTCTTTTGGCCCAATCCTCCAATTTGTCTAGGTCCTTCTGTATCCTATCCCTCCCCTCCAGCGTATCTACCACTCCTCCCAGTTTAGTATCATCCGCAAATTTGCTGAGAGTGCAATCTACACCATCCTCCAGATCATTTATGAAGATATTGAACAAAACCGGCCCCAGGACTGACCCCTGGGGCACTCCACTTGACACCGGCTGCCAACCAGACATGGAGCCATTGATCACTACCCGTTGAGCCCGACAATCTAGCCAGCTTTCTACCCACCTTATAGTGCATTCATCCAGCCCATACTTCTTTAACTTGCTGACAAGAATACTGTGGGAGACCGTGTCAAAAGCTTTGCTAAAGTCAAGAAACAATACATCCACTGCTTTCCCTTCATCCACAGAACCAGTAATCTCATCATAAAAGGCGATTAGATTAGTCAGGCATGACCTTCCCTTGGTGAATCCATGCTGGCTGTTCCTGATCACTTTCGTCTCATGCAAGTGCTTCAGGATTGATTCTTTGAGGACCTGCTCCATGATTTTTCCAGGGACTGAGGTGAGGCTGACTGGCCTGTAGTTCCCAGAATCCTCCTCCTTCCCTTTTTTAAAGATTGGCACTACATTAGCCTTTTTCCAGTCATTCGGGACTTCCCCCGTTCGCCACGAGTTTTCAAAGATAATGGCCAATGGCTCTGCAATCACAGCCGCCAATTCCTTCAGCACTCTCGGATGTAACTCGTCCAGCCCCATGGACTTGTGCACGTCCAGCTTTTCTAAATAGTCCCTAACCACCTCTATCTCCACAGAGGGCTGGCCATCTCTTCCCCATTTTGTGATGCCCAGCGCAGCAGTCTGGGTGCTGACCTTGTTAGTGAAGACAGAGGCAAAAAAAGCATTGAGTACATTAGCTTTTTCCACATCCTCTGTCACTAGGTTGCCTCCCTCATTCAGTAAGGGGCCCACACTTTCCTTGGCTTTCTTCTTGTTGCCAACATACCTGAAGAAACCCTTCTTGTTACTCTTGACATCTCTTGCTAGGTGCAGCTCCAGGTGCGATTTGGCCCTCCTGATATCATTCCTACATGCCCGAGCAATATTTTTATACTCTTCCCTGGTCATATGTCCAACCTTCCACTTCTTGTAAGCTTCTTTTTTATGTTTAAAATTAATTTTGGGTGAATTGAAAATATGCTTTGAATTTTGGGTCCAATTGAAAATATGCTTAGAACTTAGTCATCTGAGCCCTGGCTTTGCAGACAAGCTCTCCCTGTGTCCAGAGGTCAGTGAGGAAATGCATTTGAGCCACAGCTCTCCCCGCCACCGATCTGGTCATGTTTCTACTTCAGGATGCTCTAAGAGGTGAGAGTCATGTACAGTAGATGCTGGAGTTGTTCTACTCTCTCCCTGTGGGTGGCAGAGGGGACTAAAGTTGCTTCTCTGTCTTTAAAAGCTGAAACTTTATTAATTTAATATGTCAAAGCTTTTAAACATTCTCATTTGCTTCCCAGTGTTCAGCTGGGTAGCCTCTCTCAGCATGGAAGGTTTGCCTCTCAGGCCTTTTAATAGGAAAAGGTGGTGTTCCCTGAAGAAAAGCCCTTAACTCCATGTGCCAAAGGGTTTAAAGAGAGGCCTATGGCAGCAGGGCATATGTCAGTGCTACACAGGAAAAGAGAGCTTTCATTTTTATGTCTATCATTTCTTGACATATTGCAGTGTGTGTGTGTGTATATATATATATATATATCTTAGTTACTACGGTGATGGGCAGCAGTGTAAATCCCTGAAATAGATTTGGGAGGAGGAGTCTCAGAGCCCCTTTTTAATATGTACAAATTTGACAAATGATCTATTTAACTTTTTACATTTTTTTAATGATCTATTTAACTTTTTTTTTTTTATTTTAATCCTAAAATTGACTGAAAAGGCCCAGGGATCCTGAAATCTTTCAGGTCTTCATGGAACTTGACTTCTCAGACTACAGCCCTAGTTGTCTGGCATCTCTTGTGTGAAGCTTTGGAAGTAACCAAGGCACAGGCTGAACCTACTCTGAACTGAAGTCGGAGAAATTAGCTGAAAAAGCTATTTTTTCCCATCCCAGATTATATCAGTCTGTGGGGAGAATACAAATGGATAGTGGGTTTTGCAAACAAACACCAGTTTCTGTCTGCATGTAAAAAGGGTTCAGCTTTGCAGGGCCACACACAGAACCACTAATTGTCTTGGGCTGAAGAACTTGCTCTCCTGGGGCTTTCACAGCTTTTCATTCATTGTGAATGGATTCAAATACAGTTGGAAATATCTTTTAAAATATTGCACATTAAATCCTGTGGCATTTTGAATAACGCTGTGCATTTCTCTAGCATTCTCGCTTGCTCTGAGTTCTGGGCCACACTCACTTCCCTACTGTTTCTTCCTTTCATTGGTAAAGAACAAGCAGAAGTTCATGGAACTGTCCCATGGTTACACTGAGCAAAGAGTCACAATTCTCAAGAATGTTCCCTTTGCTTGGCCCTCTTTAATCCATTTCCCCTGAGCTGCATGCATCTCTCAGGAGCTTTACTCCTGTTAGAGTTCTGAGAGTAGTCAGAGCTTAGTGCTTTTTGGATCAATGATCTACTTTCTCATCAATTATCTGTTCTCTAGGTAGTCTAGAGAACATTACAGTTATGATTACAAATTTGAATAACGTTTTACTAGCCAAATCCTCTTTTGCGGTCAGTCCTACCCCCTATGATAATTTATTTTTATTTTCTCAAATGTTGTAGACAACAGGGAGGAACTCTTTATTAGACCTTGTCCTAACAGATAAAGAAGAACGGATAACTGAGCTAATAATTAATAGTAGCTTAGGTGCACATGACCATGACTTGGTTGCATTTATAATGTGAAAGCAGAATAAAGCGCACAAGTAATATATATACTTGGTACTTTAATGGGGCGAATTTCACAAAGCTGAAAACAGTTATGAGCTCAATCAGCTGGGAGGAAGAATTTAATCAGAAAAATGAGACTGATAATTGGGAATCATTTAAGAACTCCTTACTAGATCCCCAATAAAACACAATTGAGGAAGAAGGCTGTGCTGATTATAAAAAACAATCTGGTTTAGAAGGGAGTGAAGGCAGCTGTTTTTTTATAGATAGATTATAGATATAAAATTGGAAAAAAGGGGAAGTTGATAGTAATGAAAATAAATCAGGAGTTCAGAATTGTAGAAAATTGATAAGGGAAGCAGAGGGACACAGATAGAAATCTATGGCCAGCAGAGTTAAGGACGATAAGGAGAAGGGATTTTTTAATATATAGGAACAAAAAGAATACTGACAATGGTATTGATCCATTACTAGATAGAAATGATAGAATAATCATTAATAATACAGAAGTGTTCAATAAATATTTCTGTTCTGATAGAATGTGTCATGAAGAAGACCAAGGCAATCTGACCCTTGTTCACTGGCTCTGCATTAGTTGTATTTTACTCTTTCAGAATTAAATATGGGGAAAAAACATGATATAGTCTCATCATGTGGTGATAGCACATTATTGTCAAACAGAAGCTACTGCAGTTAAACATTTTAAAATCAGCAGTTCCAGATAACTTGCATCCAAGTATTTTAACAGGGCTGGTTTAGGAGCTCACTGGACCATTAATGTTGATTTTTCAATAAGTTTTGGAGCATCAGGAAAGTTCCCGAAGACTGGATAAAAGCTAATGTTGTATCAGTTTAACTGATCAGTTGTATCAGGATAAACAGGATGACCCAGGTAATTATAGGCCTGTCAGCCGGACATCAATCCCTGGCAAGACAGCGAAGCGCCTGATACAGGGCTCAATTAAAAAAGAATTTAAAGAGAATAATGTAATTAATGTAAATCAACATGAGTATATGGAAAGTAGATTGTGTCAAACTAACTTGATATCTTCTTTTGATAAGTTTACACGTTTAGTTGATAGAGGTAATAGCATTAACATAATATACTTAGACTTCTGTAAGGTGTTTGAGTTGGTGCTACATAATGTTTTGATTAAAAAACTAGATTAAATTAACATGGTACATATTAAGTGGATTAAAAACTTAACAGGGAATCTTCATCGGTCAGGTGTGTTTCTTGATTTGGGATTGGTTCTTGTCCCTATGCTTTTATCAATGACTTGGTAGAAAATATAAAATCCTCACTATAAAGTTTGCAGATAACATAAAAATTAGGGGAGTTGTAAATAATAAAGAGGACAGGTAGCTGATTCAGAGCACCATGTATCTCTTGGTAAACTGGGTGCAAGACAAAATATGTGTTTTTAATATGGCTAAATGTATACATCTAGGAACAAAAAACATAGGCTATACTTACAGGATGGGGGACTCTATCCTTGGAAGCAGTGACTGAAAAAGATTTGGGGGTCATGATGGATAATCAGCTGAACATGATCTCCCAGTACAACGCTGTGACCAAAAGGGCTAATACGATCCTTGGTTGAATAAATCGGAGAATCTCAAGTAGGACTAGAAAGGTTATTTTATCTCTGTATTTGGCGCTTGTGTGACCATTGCTGAAGTACTTTGTCCATTCCTGGTGCCCACAATTCAAGAAGAATGTTAATAAATTAGGGTTCAGAGAAGAGCCATGAGAATGATTAAAGGATTAGAAAACATGCCTTATAGTGAGAGATTCCAGGAGCTCAATCTATTTATGTTAACAAAAAGATAATTAAGGGGTGACTTGAGTAAAGTCTATAAGTGTCTACATGGGAAACAAATATTTAATTATAGGCTCTTCAGTCTAGCAGAAAAAGGCATGACATGATCCAGCGGCTGGAAGTTGAAACTAGACAAATTCAGACTGGCTGTAAGGAGTAACTGTTTGACAATGAGGGTAATTAACCATTAGAACCATTTACCCAGGGTCATGGTGGATTCTTTATCACTCACAATTTTGAAATCAAGAGTGGATGTTTTTCTAAAAAGATATGTTATAGGAATTACTTTGGAGAAGGTCCATACTTGTGTTATACAGGAGGTCAAACCACTGATCACAGTGGTCCCTTCTGGCCTTGGAATCAATGAATCTGTCGTCACATTTGGCTGGGGACATAAAATTCAAGTTATGTTTCATTCTCTGCTAGTAGAATGTGTCATGAAGAAGACCAAGGCAATCTGACCCTTGTTCACTGGCTCTGCATTAGTTGTATTTTACTCTTTCAGAATTAAATATGGGGCAGCTGTGTCATGTTATTGTTTTAACTAAACCAGCCACTTCTCTGTTTTTGGGCCACTGTGTCAAATGAGACATTCTTTACAGGATGTGTCTCTTCTGCCTATTGCCAGGTGACTGCGTATATCTGATGAGAGACAGCCGAAGAACTCCAGATGGGCACCCTGTCCGGCAGTCCTACCGGCTGCTATCCCACATTAACAGGGAGAAACTTGATATCTTCCGCATAGAAAAACTTTGGAAAAATGAAAAGTATGTTCAAGGCATCTTCTGCACTCAAGACATTTTGGGTATCTGCCGAAAACAGAATAACTTGTAATAGTCTTCTTTAAAGAGTGTAAAGAAAAGGTTATTTTTATGTCACAAGATCTAGAGATCAGACTGGAATTATTATTGGTATTTGCTGAAGGGGTAAACAAGAAAACACAAGGCTCATTGGTGTGACCTTGTCTGTGGTCATAACCAATGCTAAAAGGGCAATATAGATAATTCAAAAAGAGTGGTGAGTATAGGGCATAAAGTGAAGTCAAAACCACAGCTCAAGGGAAATAGTCTCTCTCTCTCTCTCACACCTTTTAACAGAGAGGAGCGGTTTGCATTTGGTCATCATTATTTCCGTCCACATGAAACCCACCACTCCCCTTCCCGAAGGTTTTATCACAATGAGCTGTTCCGGGTGCCACTGTATGAGATTATCCCCTTAGAGGCTGTGGTGGGGACTTGCTGTGTGCTGGACCTCTACACCTACTGTAAAGGTAAGCAGGCTTTACTCGGTGAGAAAATAAACACATTGGGATTTGTCTTTCTCCACATACAATAGAGAATGCTCCCTTCCTCCTCTTTACCCTTCACATCAGCTCTCCTCAGCCCCACCTCCTTGCATTTTCCTTTTCTACTCATTACTTTTTTCATATATTGTAAATGTGGATGGGTGTGTAGTGGGATTAGAGCAAGGAAGTTTCTTTCTTAAAATGAATTAGAGATTCCCCTGTTTGTTATGAATCTGAATTGAGTAGAACAAGTGTAGCTGGGACCTCAGTGTAAGTACGCACAATACATCTCTTTACCATAGTGTATGCTGTTTGTTCTTGTCCTGGAATGCTATATGCACTTTGGTTTTTGCTATAACTGCAGGGAGGCCAAAAGGAGTGAAGGAGCAGGATGTGTATATCTGTGATTACCGCCTTGATAAATCAGCCCACCTCTTCTATAAAATCCACCGGAATCGCTATCCTGTCTGCACCAAGCCGTATGCCTTTGACCACTTCCCCAAGAAACTCACACCCAAGAGAGACTTCTCAGTAAGTGTCTCTTCTCATGACCTTTCAGCTTCTTAATATAATACAGAACACAGTCTCGGAAAACTGTTGCCTCCCTGCTTCTGAATGAAGCCTGGTAAACCAAGGAGAACTGACATGTAAACATTACACTCAGACTGGATAGAAAGTTGATCAGAAAAGAATCTGAAAAGAAAATTGATTGCAGGCAGATCATTGCCAATTCTCAAATGCACTTAGAACGAATGGAGATGTGCAAGGCTGAACATCCTGGTTTCCAACAGAAACCCCAGTGCTGCTTTCACCAAAGACATTCCTGGCTAGAGAAAACTTGAACCTTGACTCAAGCAACAATTCAGCAGTTGCAGAACATTTTCATATTTCAATGAACTTCACAGAAAATAGCCCCACAGTTACCCTGTCTGTGCTGGCTTTGTACCCCTGGGCATAAATATTAATAGTAACATTATTAACATTAATTTATTTAGAGACTTGCTCCCTGTCCCAAGCCGCTTACAGTGTAAGCACGTCCCACATTCTGTGTCTAACTATCCCAAGCCCATTGCTCTGCTAAAAGTTGTTTTGATTAGTCAACCCTAAACAATGGTTCTCAATAGAACAGGCGTAATTTCAAATTTCTCTCTCTCCACTCCATCAAATTGCATATCATTGACCTTCAGCACTGAAAATTACATGTCTTTTATCAAGAAGAGAACTCCAGATAAGCTGCCAGACCATGGAGTGTGGTGCCCCTCCCTATCTCAAGCATTGATAACTTCACATTTCCCTGTCTCTCTCACTCACCACCCCGCTCCCTGGAAGTACTAGCTGCTCCCTGTACACACCCCTACCTCTAGCAGTGTCAGCAGCTTAGTCCCCCAAGCTCAGAAGCACCAGACTTGGCAGAGCTTTCATAGCTGAGCTTGTTTCTCCTCCTCAGGAGCAGCGAGCTCTTGTATATGATCTAGAGATTCTATCCATATTCCCACAGAGGGAAAATCAGGCTTTCTGAATAGCAGTGTTTTAAAGCAAAATATCCCACTGGTTTTGAAACTTACCCAGGTGACCTAGAGGGCTACAGTGTTGAGAGAGGAGTAATAGGGGCTGGTGCTAAGGGGTGATTAGCTCTCTGCCTGCATCCTGTATTTATCATGATGGGTCACAATCCCTTTTCCTCAGCCACTAAAGTCCAATGCATGAGGCAGGCCAGCTCTTCCTTCTACATTGGTTTTAATTTGTGATATTTTTATACTGTCCAATGCTTAGTTCTTAGTGCTTTGTTTGTTTAACTGTGACCTTTATTATTGTTGTAGCCTCATTATGTACCAGACAACTACAAGAGAAATGGAGGCAGGTGAGTCCTACCTACTGAGTTGTTCTTTAGTGAAAGAGATGGGATAGTTGTTTTTATTTGTAAAGCACCCATGCCCTATCAATACCCTTGAGAGGCTGTAAAAACAGAAAAGCGAAGTAATTAAAAAACAACCTGCTCAAAATTCAAACAGATACGAGTGTGGGGGAATGGTAATAAATATGGAGCCAGCAGCAATCCTCCTGAAACACATTTGCAGAAAGAGATGAGGGTTAGGTGCTCTTGAAAGTGGGCAGAAACGGTTTGAGACATGTCATGGGAGAGCGTAGGGCCCACCACTGCAAAGGCAGAATAGCCACTAGAGATCCCTGAGCAGAGGGTGATGCAGATTGACATCAGGATGAGGCTCAGAGATTCCACAGTCTTATGCCATTTGGGGGGTTAAAAACAGTAGTCAAGACTGTTGAAGATTAGAGAGCAAGTTCTCAGTGGATCATGAGCTTAAGCACTTGGAAAAAAAATTTTCAGGGTAGGAGGAGAAATATGTTTTATTTTTTAAATATGCAGAAGTTACGCGGGAAATGCGCAATAACATTTGCAGTTTTGCAAGGTAAGCTAATGCTATGGGCATTGCCTCTCATGCTTTATAATTATGGTGTCTGGCTGCAGATTTCCCCTCCAAGGATACTACTGTATGATTGGCTCCAAACCATAGAAAATTCGTAAGCCACTCCACAGCTGGGGTTCCTGACTCATTGACAATTGACCTTCCTGTCAGGTGTGTCCAAAACTAAGATTTTTACACCTCTCTCTCCCTGCTAGATCATCCTGGAAGACGGTCCGCTCAAAGCCACAGATCAAAGACCTGAACCAAGAAGAAGATCCTCTTCCACTCATTGAGGATGTGCTAGCAAGCCAAGAACAAGCTTCAAATGAGATGCGTAGCCTGGAAGAGCCAGAGAGAGAAGCAGTCTCTAGTGAAGGCTGTGAGAATGATAAAAAGGTGGAGGAAAGTAACTCTGTCACAAGGCAACTGTGCACTCCAGAGGAAAGGCGGCATATTCAGAGAGAGAGACTTAATCAAATCCTGCTCAACCTCTTAGAGAAAATCCCAGGGAAAAATGGTGAGCAAGCACCCCTTCTGTCAGTACACTGCAATACAGTGATTTCCTCTCTAGGTTTGTTTTTGGAGTCATGCATGGCATATTAGTAAAGCAAATGCTTTTAACTGAACTCATTGCTACTGGACATGATTTTGTGTCCAGTGTTCTCTGCACAAATGTTTCCTGTTAGCCAGGATGGGCAGGAATGGTGTCCCTAGCCTCTGTTTGCGAGAAGCTGGGAATGAGCAACAGGGGATGGATCACTTGATTACCTGTTCTGTTCATTCCCTCTGGGGCACCTGGCACTGGCCACAGTCGGAAGACAGGATACTGGGCTAGATGGACCCTTGGTCTGACCCAGTAGGGCCATTCTTATGAACAGGGCCCTACCAAATTCACAGCCATGAAAAACACATCACAGACTGTGAAATCTTGTCTTCCCCCATAAAATCTGCTTTTATGTGCTTTTACCCTATACTATACAGATTTCACAGGGGAAACCAGTGTTTCTCAAATTGGGGGTCCTGACCCAAAAGGGAGTTGCAGGGGGATCGCAAGGTTATTTTAGGGAGAGTCGTAGCATTGCCACCCTTACTTCTTGCACTGCCTTCAGAGCTGGGTGGCCAGAGAGTGGCAGCTGTGGCCGGGTGGCCAGCTCTGAAGGTGGCGCCCTGCCAGCAGCAGCACAGAAGTAAGGGTGGCAATACCATACCATGCTACCCTTACTTCTGCGCTGCTGCCTTCAGAGCTGGGTGGCCGGAGTGTGGCAGCTGCTGACTGAGGGCCCAGCTCTGCAGGCAGCAGCGCAGAAGTAAAGGTGATCAAGACCGTACCTGCCATCTTTACTTATGCACTGCTGATGGTGGTGACTCTGCCTTCAGAACTGGACTGCCGGCCAGCAGCTGCCTCTCTCCACCTGCTCAGCTCTGAAGGCAGTGCCGTCGCCAGCAGCAGCGCAGAAGTAAGGGTAGCAGTACCACAACCCCCCATACAATAATCTTGCAACCCGCACTTCCACACAACTCCTTTTTTGGTCAGGACTCCTACAATTACAACACCATGAAATTTCAGATTTAAATAGCTGAAATCATGAAATTGATTATTTTTAAAATCCTATGACCGTGAAATTGATCAAAATGAACCATGAATTTGGTAGGGCCCTACTTATGAAGCATTTGCAATTCCCACTAAATATCTGAGTGAAATCTCCTGTTAATAATGAAACAGGCAT
This sequence comes from Lepidochelys olivacea, assembly GCF_965140295.1. NCBI lineage: Eukaryota > Metazoa > Chordata > Testudines > Cheloniidae > Lepidochelys > Lepidochelys olivacea. The sequence continues at coordinate 376,427 of NC_140434.1, forward strand.
TTATATAGGACTTTTTCACAGCCCATTGTCATTACTAATTATTCACTCCCTCCCTCCAGTGAGATAGGTAGTTTAATTATTATTGTCTCTAGTTTACAGATGAGAAGATTGAGAGAAAGGCACGAGATTGAGGGCTGTATCCAAAGCCCTTTGAAGTGAATTAAAGGACTCTTATTGACTTCAGTGGGCTTTGGATCAGTTCTTTAGAGACGTGCCCTATGCCTTAGAGAGAGTTTACGTAAGACCAGAATGAAAGCCTAGGAGTTTCTGTGCTCAGACCAGTAGACCACACTTCTCTGTCATGTTACATGGATTAATATTAGAGCATCTGGTACAATGAATTGTATTGTATCAGCTCCTTACTAAGAGCCCTGTGGTCTGTTGCAGCTATTGATGTCACTTACCTGCTGGAGGAAGGATCAGGAAGAAAATTGAGGAGGCGTACTCTCACCATCCTGGAGAGCAGCTTCAGGAAGTGATGTTCCAACAACAGACTGTGATCTGGAGTCCACTACCAGGTCTGCTAGAGACTGACGGGGAAGCCCCCTCCTTTCTGTACACCAACCAAGAAGAGGAGGGTAGAAGAAAACTGACATAAATACAGTTAGCACTTAGAAGTCTGAGCAGGCAGGTGGCCCTGTCTTGCTCTGCAGTGCTCTTATGATGTGTGTGTTGTTGGGCGTGCCTTGTATTGATGTTAGGTACTGAGAAAACCTTGTGATTATTTGTCCAAGATGGTCAGATTTAATTTATTTTTGCTTAATGTCCCCACTTGGAGGGAAAAAGGGGAGAAAAATAGAAGGGTGTGATTTACTCTGATGAGAATATTCCCCATATAGACCAGTCGTCCTATGATTGTACAAGATACTGTTGGCACTGCCAGTGGTGTGTACCAATGTATGAAGTCTGTAGGGAGGGTGAAGGCCCAGTGGATTAAAATAAAGGCTGCCATAAAGGAGCGGCCTCAGATTTGCACAAGTTCAGAGGGGAAAGAAATGTACCAGGATGTATAAAAGGTTCACCGTGAAACGGCCAGTGCCCAGATGCTCCTTTGATCTGTAGAGAGGAAAAGCCCCCAGTCAGCTCAGAGTGAAACGAGAGTTGGTTGTTTGAAGCACTTGTTGTTCCACATCCTGAAATGGGGGTGTGTAATTTTTCACATTTTTTCTGCAGATAAATTTTATAAAGCGAGTCAAATCCTGACGACGCCATTGCTGTTGGTTTTTTTTGATAAGCTGTGGTTCTTGTGTGTCCAATGTGTTGTGCAAATTAAAATCTGTTAAAAGAAGAAAAAAAAAGAAACCTTCACTACATGAACCGTCAAGCAGTATTCAGAGCGAGTATTTGTTGTGAACTGTAGAATATATCAACTAATAACACTATTCTTGTGTTCTAACTGTACAGCTTAAAACGTCTGTCTCTTAAAGAGACAGTGTATTTTACCACTCCCTCTCTCTGCCGTTATGAAAGTATTGCTGCCAAAGACTACAGCCAAGGCGCTAACTTTTCACTGCATGAAATTGTGATTGCCATAGTTTGCCATAAACTAGTGCTGTACTGGGATCCCCTATATTTCAACATGTAACCTTCCCCAATAGCCAGTGCCGTGAAGCTGTCATCTGTCTCTGGGTCAGGCCCTGCTAGTGGCAAAGGGAGGGGGCAGTAGGCATACACTGCCCCTTTAAAATAGCTTTGCTTTTTTGTCTTTCAGACGTACATATGCATATACAGTCCTGTTTTAGATGTTCTTATAAGAAAAACCAGTTTTTAATGTGCCAAGTTGTATATATCTGCTGCGTGGATGTAAAGCAATACGGTAGTTACATGTTCCTTTTTAATGGACCAAGCTTGTCCTAATGTACATTCTTGTTATTATTATAATTATTATTTTACTCTTAGTGGAACATGACTCATTCCATTAACTTTTATGTGTTGATTTAAAAAGAAAAAAAAGAAAGGAAAAAACCCTTTGAGGAAAAAAATATTTTATTAAAAAAAAGAAATAAGAAAATAGTTTGGAATATTTTCTTACTGTAGAGAAGCACTGTACAGTACCAGGAACCCTGAGTATAAAATACTCGTGCGTGTAGTAGGAATATCGCATGTCCAAAATTTTGGGTTGTCTCATTTAGTTAATAACAGAAATCATTGTCTCAAACGGTGTTAAACACTAAAAACTTTTTAAAAAATAAAGTGCGTACAGAAGCAAGACACTAGCTCTGTCATTTTATCTTTCTTTTGTTGAAAGACTAAACAAAATGTTTTTTAGACAATCAAATGTTAGGTAAGTGCAAAGAATTGTTTTTCTTACTGGTGTAGAAATTAATGACTTTTTTTATTTTTTGGTTATTTTATAATAATGAGAAGACCAGTGTGTCACCAGGATCGCTGTTTTAAGACCAGGAAGCACTACGTTATTGCAAATAGATATGAACTCTTAGTCTGCATGGGTGTAGGCTGTGTGATTGCTGAAAATAAATGCTGCTAATATATTTCCTTTTTACAAAAGCATATCTAAATAGATCATTGTTTTGATGTTAATCTTTGTAAATTATGTATTACCAATTTTAACATTGGATGTAATTGCATAAAAAGCCTGCATCTCAATCCTGAGAGAGTCTAGTATTAAATGGAAAAACTTTTCCTATTGATGACTTGTGGGGTTTTTTCTTTCACACATCCTTGATTTCACGTTTTTGCCTCTTTGTCCCAGCAGCTCCTGTGATGTGTTCAAAGTCTTACAGCCTTTTTTTAAATTGTATGGCTGCCCCATCTCCTTTGAATATCACATTGCCTGATCACTGTTGGCAAACCGAGCAGATATAGTTGTGGTGCTGTTGTTTTTCCTGCTGCTGTACAGCCTGTAGTAGAAAGGATGCTGACAGCATGTGTGCAGGCCCTGAATACACCTTGATATGAATCACAGTGGAGGTGCAAAGAGCCTAAATCGAGCTGCAGCACAAGGCATCCAGTATTAGGAAGCAGAGGGATGTATAACCTTGATTGCACATTTTGGCAGGTTGGTATGAGTCATTAAACCTATAAATATGATGCCCATATCCAAATCCCCATATCCAAAATCAAGGGGAATCGTATGCCCTCAGATCACTGCCCCAATTCCTGCTAAATTCTCTGTATCAACGCTATTAACCACAAACTAATCTCAGAGTGGCACCATATCCTGCATATTCACTGCCACTAATATTAGATCAGAGGGAGTGCCAGATAAATACACTGACATTGTAACAGTTAACCATGTTCCATATGAAAGGAAATAGCCAAAAAAACAAAGAGGTGATTTAGGAAAGAATAAGAGACAGTTGGAGTCCCTTGAAGCATTCAGCCTGGCCAAGTACTACCACCCCCTTATGGGCCTTTTGACTCTCCTCAGGAGAGTCCGGTTGCATTGTCAGACACATTGTGAGTGGAATGCACGTAGGAGACAACACCAAAAACCCTTAGAAATCACATTATTTGGGTCATTTCTAATAACCTGACCCCTGCCTCTGGCTTCCTCAAGACTGTACTAGGTCCCTTGTCGCATCTTTCCTTAGAGGTTCACCTGGGAGTCAGTCCACTAAGCTCCTCCCCCTGAGGTTGGGACCCTGACCTTCCAAGAAGGCTGTTCTGAATCCTTTGAGGTGCTTAGCCTGTACTCTGCTGCAGATGGAGGAGGTGACATGAGACTCAGGTCACTATCCTGCTCTGGTAACTTAATGGCCTCTAGAGCTCCCGTATGTTCAGGAATTCTGTATTTCACAGGAAAATGGAGCAGTCACCAGGAACATTTTGTTGTCTATTTGTATTGGTCGCCCAGGACAGAATGGTTTCTTGCCAACTGCTGTAACATAACATACAGAAACATAAGCAAACTGATATGGGAGCCCAGCCCCCGGGCTGACTCTGTATTACCTTTAAAATGCTTCATCTGACCCATACATTTGCATTCATTCCCTCCATGCTGCAGACATCATCTCAAGGGCTGTATTATTAAACAATTAATTGAAAAGCACCTGGATTCATCTCCTGCCAGGCTCACCCCATTTCAGAGTACAAAGACAGCTGTGGAATTCAATCATACATATGCACAGCACATGCAAGCAAAATAACATTCCAATTAAGATGCAGTGTCCCTTGTCTGAGGCTAAGAATTGCACAGAGAGCTAGAAGTCAGAACAGAATAAAATCAGAGCCCTTTATCCTGTCATATAGAACAATAACCAATTACCAAAATATTGGCTCATGCTATTTAAATGTCATTTAAAGGGTTTAAAAGTGTCTCTCTGGCCTAGAAGGTCATTCAGAAACCCACTAGCAGGAAAGCGGGGTCCTAAGAATAGCTACTATCAACTTTCCAAGTCAGAAACTGGGCTAGTGTGCACTCGGTGTTGCATCCACAGCTGGGATGGGAAATGCCAAGTCAGTTAAGTTTCCAGTGCTGAACATACCATGCCAAGAAAAGGAATGAACAAACAGCATTGCTTTAAGGTTACACCACTTCCATTACTGTAACAATACCTGGCTTTGATGGTCTCCCAGACATGAGGACACTTATGTACAAGGCAGAGCTTGAGGGGGCTAGGCTTATCTCAAACCCCAACAGCAGGAAAAGGCAGGGCTGATGCCAGGATTAGACAAACAAATTTCCAGCTCCAACTGGCAAATGATATTTTGGCAACAGGAGTTAATATATTTCAGATTAGAGCCCACTTAAATGCTACTTGACTTAGAACTGAAGAAAATCTTTCACCAGCATTTCTGGGTCAGGATCTCCTTGGGGATGAACTCTGAGGGATAGTAATTCTTATGCCCAGTTATTCCACCTGAAACAAATTGGAACCTTGATTAGACCTAAAACAATTGAAAAACTCTGAATCAAAGAATATGTGCCTGATCATGGGCATTGGAGATGCCCTCATGCCCCATTCAATCCAACTCTTTAATATTCTGCCAAAGTGAATAGACCTGGTCAGTGCAGATGCCACGCATAGTAACTGCACATGTAATATTTGTGATCATTAGAGGAATCAAAGACTTTAAGAGTGGCCTCATGCCATCTGTTTTGGTTTGTAACAGTCCAGGATAGGTGATTCAGCCTTTCTGAGGTCATTTCTGGCTTGCCTAGGGGGTGCTCACAAAGAAACTCGTTAAGCCATGGAGAGGGCTATGGGAATTTCTTACTGAGGAAGCCTACTTCCTCCTGTGGTCAGTTGACTGAAAGAATCCCAGATTAATTGTGCTTTGCTTTTTATGAGACACCACCTTGAAGCGGGTTTTCCACAGGCACCAACTCAAGCTTCACAATTAGGAGTAAACCACCCATTTATATTGGCATACAACCCACCTTTTAATCATGTTTCTGTATAGTGGGAAGGGGAGGGTACACAGGCCCTCACTGGCAACTGAGTCATGTGCCAGGACTCAAATCCCAAACACTGAGGCAGATGTCCAGTGACTTGGGGTGTCTCTTCTAATTCTCAGCAGCATGTGTGATATTTGTCCTCCAAATAAACTATTGGAAATGCTCTCATAGTCCTGTGGGGCAGGTACCATGGAGTGAGAGACTGGCTCTCAGCAAATGTGTATGTTTAATCAATTTGCTGCTAAATACAAATGGCCAACAGTTGAGTGTCAGGCCCAGGACCACCTGGGAAAGCTGAAGAGTGAGGCTAGTAGAGACAGTACTAGGGACCATGAATTCCTGAACTCTGTTTCTAGCTCTGACACTGACTCATTCCTTGTGTGTGAGAGGCTTAAATAATTAATGTGTGATCAAGGCACTTTCACACGCTGGCCTGTTGCCCCCACACCAGCTTTGAGAGTAGCTTGTTATGCAGCCCATGGGCCCTGGGTGGATCTTGCTTGCATATCTTCTATAGCAGGTACTCTGAGATCACCCAGGCACAAAGTATGCTGCAGACAACCAAGTGCCCAAGACACATGTACAGTGGTCTCAGCATGTCAAGAATGCAGTGTCCTTTGTAAATGGGAAACTCAATGACTCAGCAGGGCTATTGTGTTGCCTTGTTGATTGTGTTAACCTCCATGTCACTAGCACATCGCTGCTTTTCCCAAGAGATGCAGAGCTATCATAAGGTGGAGTGGAAGTACAGTCATTGTTGCGGGGGAGAGTCTGAACTGCAGTACCCTGCATGTCTGTCCCCACCATCCCATTCTTGCCAGTATCACCAGTCAGCCATAGACTTCTTCCCCTGCAGGAGACAAATGGAGGAAGTGCAGTCCATTCAGGAAAGACATTTGCTAGCAAGCCAGCATGACAGAGCAAGCAGGAATGGAAGTAGGGGGCGGCTGCCTGGCCCCAAGCTATCCCCTGATGGATGCCCTCAGTGAGCTTGTCCCTTCCCAAAAAGAGCCAAGTACCCTATCAGCCCAGTAGAAAGTCCAGAGTCCGCTATCCCTGGGGCAGGGAGAGGTGCTGCCACAGGAGATATGGGGAAAGTGTATCACATAGCTGCTGCTGTGGGAGCAGTGCCTTGGTGCATGGAGTAATAAAGAGATATCTTGGAATGAAGGAGGGAGGGAAATAAAGCCAAGAGCATAAGAATCCAGGAGATGCCCAAACCCTAGCTAATGTGGCTCTGGGGAGATGCTGAGGGATTGAGGATACATATAAAAGGGATGGGTCTGCTTACCCTTTTCTCCTGCATGTTCATGACAAACAACATCTAGTTTGTTGAGGAAGCCAGGGTCGGGTTAAGAGATTGGGCTGGAACTCTGGTGATCATGGTTCAATGCCCAGCTCTGCTACTGACTCCTTGTGTGACTTTGAGCAAGTCACTTAATGTCTGTGTCTTTCAGGCTCCCATCTGTAAAATGGGACTGTTGCTGCTTGTGGGCGCCCACTCTGTCTAGCTGATTTTTTTTAGCCTGTAAGCACTTTGGAGCAGGGTCTGTCTCTCACTGGGGCAAGGGGGGAGCAGCACCCAACACACAGGGGCCTTTGCAGCTATGCGCACTAAAAACTAAGAGCAGGAATGAGTGGCAGAATAAGGAATGAAGATAAACCAGGGGGTGACACTGGAGGAGCTGTGGGGTGGGGAGCAGAGGCAGCCACCAAATGTGTGGACTAGATACTGCAGGGTGTGGGACTTTTGTCATGGGCTCACTGCATGTGTGCCTAGAGGCCTGGGTCTCCTGTCTCTCTTGTGCAGGCTCCAGCATGCTTTATTTCTGGTACTTGACTTATATGAGAAAGTCAAACGTTCCTCCAGCCACCAAGAAGTTGAGACACAGGGCCAGACAAACAGCATGAAGAGACAATGTGCCTCATTGAAATCAGCATCTGCTGCTAGGACCTGAGCCCTGCTCATTCCTTTGCATGGGGAGCAGATGCTGCACCCCTGCCCCTTCCAGCCTTAAATAAGAGCTACATGGATAGTATAACTCACTGGCCTGGCAATGTGGGAGGCGGGGGGTGGGTGGGAATCATCTCAGAGACACTTTTGGCCTTTTCTGGAATGGTCAGTTGTGAAGCTGAATATGTTGGTCATGTTCAAACACATAAAAGCAACTTCCCTTCACCCCACACAAAAGAAAAACCCATCAGCTCTTTCACATGCTGGTCCTCTCATGTCAGGTAGGATGCCCATGCTGCCTGCACCCTACCAGGCTCCCTGTGACACTGTGCTAAAGACCAGCTGGCATGAGTTTGGGAGCAACCTCACTTAGCATAGTCTCGACACATCAGTTCCTCCCATGGGTGTGACAGGACTGGGGGGGGGGAAGAGGGGCGTATTTTGTCCAGGCTTCCTGAACTCCTCCCCCCCATGTTGGGTCAGTGCTGCACTCGTGTTCGAGTAGCAGAAGATAGTCTTAACAGGTGACAGGGCCAAGCATGGGGACAACCCTCACAACCTAGAGGACGGTGGTGTGAATGGAGCAGTATACGCCCAGCTGCACAGAGGAGGCTAGAAGGAAAAGGTTTAAAAAAAAAATCCAAATTCTGGATCCCACTGGCTCAAAGAGCAGCTGCACATTAGAATTAACGCTTTGCCAGCTGAGGTCAGCTTTGACTTCTGAGCAGCCACCAGCAGTTGCATGGTGCTGAGGGGGGAACATGAAGCGCTACAGCCCCCTCAGCCAGGCTTGTGCCCGGGCACCATGTTTGGCCCCTGCTAACCTGCTCAGCTTGCTGTGCTGGCTCAATCGAGTCTTAGGGCATGCCACTCCGGTCCCCTGGGAGCAGGCTCAATAGGTGGACCAGCTGCACCAGGAACCAACAGTCTTTAGGTGGCTTATCACGTGGCTGGGTCAGGGCTTGTCCAGCACTGGGCCCGTATCATTTTGCATACCCCAAGCCATGAGGAAACATGTTACAGATATGCCTGTTATATTTTCCCTTGTGCCTAGATTCACACTCTTGGAGCAGCCTGCACAAGCCATGCGCTTCCCTCCCCGCCGCGCCGTCAACCCTTGCACTTCACACCCTTCAGCTCGTTCCCGTCTAGGATGTCATGGCCATAGTTTGTGGCGTATCTTTCCCTGAGGTATCTCTGTCCAAGCACATCCTTGCTTTCAGGGGTTTAACCCACTTCCCTGGCCCTGTGCCATAACTGGCACCCCCTTGACCACATCAGGTGGAGCCATCAGTCCACACAGCTAGCCCATCACAGTCTCTTTCAGCCCAGGTGCCTCAGCCCAGCCCCAGAAAGGTTACAGCTAAGAATAGACAAGCAATGTGGCTCTCATTAGGGCAAGCGATTCCATCTGGGGATGCAAGCCGTAAACAGCTCCTGCTCTGCATGCAGCACTCTGGTCGATTCCCTACCGCGCAGCCCGCTGGGACAGAGTCCAGCAGGGACCAACTGTGAGCGCCTTACAAGCAGCACAGCACCTTTGGCCCCAGCAGGATTTAGCCTGACATGGGACTGTCTAGAAAAAAAAAACCCCACCAAAAACCACAACTGCCCAATCCAGTGCCCCCGATTCCCTGGGTTGTACGGAGCTCGGGCCTGTGGGGGAGGGCAAGGCAGAGCTGTCTTCCCATGCAAGGGCCTCTCTGGCTTCATTTCAGAGCTATGAGGAATTTCCATTGCTCTGACGCTGCTCTGCGGGTTCACTAGACCCAAACAGCAGCTGGGAAAGCTGCAGCCTGGGGAGTACAGAGCAATTCTTGAGCAAGTGGCAACTGCGCGTCCCAGCCAGCACTCACACCCTGCCCCCCGCAGCTCCCTGAGACTCCCCCCCCCCAACCAATAGCCACCCACCTTTGTCCCCCCCATCCTGCCCGCCCCTCCCAACCCCTGCCATGTACCCCCATTAGCCTCCACACCCCAGCTATGTAACACCCCCCCCCACACACGCTGCTCTTACCACTACCCCAGCCTCCCCACCCAATCCCCCTCCCTGTGACCAGGCACACACTACCCCACACTTCACTCCATGTGCCCCCCCCACACACACACACACTGGGGTGACCAGATGGCCCCATTTTATAGGGACTGTCCCGATATTCAGGGCTTTTTCTTATATGGGCACTTATTACCCACCACACTCTGTCCCAATTTTTCATACTTACTGGCTGGTCACCCTACCCCCCCACACCCCACCCCCACCACACACCCTCTTCCGCTGTCCAGGGTCTGTGGGGATCCCACTTGGCCCTTCTGTGGGTGTGGGTAACACACTGGGCTGCAGGGTGCTTATGCCCCCTGCTGCCCAGAATGGCAGCGCAGCCCTCGAGATGTTTGTGCACAGAAAAGTGGAACCCTGGCTCCGAGAGCTCTGCGTCGCAGGGCCACAGGTTGGTCGCAGGGAATGGTGCCACGCGCTCCTGGAGCCTGCCTGTGGCCTGAGCGCCGCACCGGGGTTTGCAATGATCCAGCAACAGGTGGCTGTGTTTCGGGTGCACCTTTTATTTTTCCCACATTCCTGGCCAGACAGTGTTTTTTGTTCCTATGGTCACAGGTATTTACATGGTGCTGGGGCTGAGCCCCCGCCGCTGAGGGCCCAACTACTCCCCTGCTCCAGCCTGGGTCTGGAGGGCGTGGCGGGGGAGCGGGGGAGCAGCACGCGGGCATGCTGAGCTGACGGGAGGCAGCAGGAAGATATATACTCAAGTGTGATTACTACACAGGAGCAGAGGGGCACAAAAAGGCAACAGTTGAGCCAACACACACAAGACACACCAGGACCATTGGGATGCAGGGGCAGGGCTCAGAGCGGGAGGTGCGTTAACAGTGTACTGCTGCAGAGAACTGAAGCATGGGGGGACAGGGCCCCGTCTGGCACTGCTGGGCACTGCTGTGAGGATGCATCCCTTGGCTAGAGCCTGCAGCTTGGTGCAGAGAAATGACACCAGGGAACCCTTTGCTCTCGTGGCCAGGAACTTGCCCCCCAAAGCTGCTTAGGGAAATCACAGGGTCATGGCCCTTGCCCTGGGGCCGGCAGATGCTTCATGCAGGATTCCTCCTCATAAAATCAGGGATGTGTAGCCAACAGGAACTAGGCCAGCGTTGTTTCCATGGCAACAGCGGATCCAGTCCTCATCCACTGTGGCTAGGAGCTGCAGGATGTCCCCTCTCCTGAAGCTCAAGTGATCATCTCCAGCCCCAGTGTGGTCACACAGCGCCCGCACAGCCCTGCGCAACAAATGGGTTAGGGTTAGGGGCTAGACCCACAGGGGGGCAGGATGGGAGAGAGGGGAGGCTATGGGTCAGGGGCACGGTTGAGGGTTGCCAATTTTGGGTGGATGTATTCCTGGAGATTTCATCTTTAATGAAAGATTAATCTTTAATTCCTGGAGACTCCAGGCCAATCCTGGAAGGTTGGCAACCCTATGCCAGACCCTGGTGGGGTTCTACACAGGGAGCATGGCTGGCAATCTACGAGGGGGGTTACACAAAGGGCGAGTGACCTGCAGTCCACAAGCCAGGAACAAGGCTCCAACAAGACTGGGGTGGCAGGTGCTGGCCCATGACCAGACATTGTGGAGTGACCTGAGACAACAGATGCCCTGTCGTACCCAGAGCCCCAGCTGAAACCAGGAATCCCAGAGGGGAAACGCCAGGGACCTCAGTCCAGATGTCTCCCAAGGCCAATTAGACAAATTCAGTCAAGAATCCCCCTCACAAACCCACTGTGCAATTCGGAGACCTGTACTAGAAGGGGACTGCAGGCTGGAATTGAGAGACATTGACAGGGCTGTGCATGAGGAGGCAGGCCAGGGCTGAGCAAGCAGGGGCTGCAGACTTGAAGGACGGTGTGGAAGAACACGGGACCTGGCACCAACCCAGCACTTTTGGGAACTCAGAAATCCATCAAATTCTTCAATCCACCCAACCTCAAACACTGGAATCCACCCGAACCCCACCCCCAGCCACCTGTGCAGCTGGAGCGCGTCAGATGCATTCTTCTTTCGGTGTTCCTGAGGCCAGGCCTTCTCAGAGGGCCCCCCCTTCAGAACCAGGGCGAGAACGTTCACACTGGGAGGCAGCCAGCTGGAAGGTCTCCTGCCAGAGAGCAGAGGGAGTCACCAGCCAGTCTGAGAAACACCTCAATGGGACTGAGACCGGAAAAGGCTCACAGATCTCCATAACAAGAGCAAAGGGGGAGGGGGGTGGGCAAGATCCCCAAGTGTAGCCCCCCCAACTAAAACACTGCAAGAAAGAGTCACATTTTCAAAGACTGTGTCCGAAATCTGGAACCCCACTGTAACATCCCCGCCAGGTCCTGTATAAACTGTCCTGGCCCCATGGGCGACGCTGGGGGAACGCGTTGGGGGAGAGGGGAAGAGGTGTTATTGACCCAACAATATTGGGCGTTTCTTCTCCTGCAGCAACATCCCGGGTGGGTTTGGAATCGGGCAAATGACGCCAAAGGCTGAGCAAGAGGCCTGAATGTCTATCAGGGAAATGGACCAGAACCTGCTCCTCCACGGGGCACCGCACGGAGCAGCCCGTAGCCCCTCCCCTGGGGGCTGGTGCCAGTAGAACCAATAGCACCCTGGGGCCTGTAACTGAGAAGCTGCTAACGCCCCACACTGCAGGCTGTTTGCTGCATACAGCCTAGAAGCCAAGCCACAGATGCAGGGCATAGGCCATGCCACTGCCCTGAAGAAGGGGGAAGCCCTGCAACGGCTCACCCTGCCCCACCCCACCAGGCACTGACCTGGATTTGGCTGCACTGGTCTCCGGGCCAGCGGGGAAGCCTCTGGCAGGTGGACACGTGGCCCCGAAGAGTCGGCCCAGCCAGTTAGGGCGGATGGGGGAGCAGTCCATGTTCAGGGTGGGTGTGGCCTCCTGGCTCACATCAGGGCCCGGCTCCTCGGACAGAGGCAGGCATCTCTTGCAGGCAGAGGGCTCTGGTGGCTCAGTCTCCCTGGGGCCTGCGCACCCCTGGGCCCTGGCCTGCAGTGGCAGCTCTTCAGCATGAGGAGCCTCCAAGCTCCCTGCCTCGCTGGAGGGCATTGGATCCGGAGCCTCAGCACCTCCTTCCCCAGCTCTGGGCTGGAGGGGCTGCAGGGCTGTGCCGCTGGCCCCCTCCCCTCCCTGAGCACTGAACTCATTTGCGGAAGCCTGGCTGGATCCACGGGGCGGAGCAGCTAGGCTGGAGCTGGTGTCCCCTGCAGCCACCCGCAGCTTCGTCCAGCGGGTGACGGGGAACCTTTCCTTCGTGGAGGCCTGGCTCAGCTGCCCCCACCAGCTGCCCTGCCTCTCTCCTGTGTCCTGTGGGACTGGCTGCTGGTGTTTCTCAGGCTTGGCAGGACCCTCAGGTCCCAGAAGCGTCTGGGTGAGCTGCTCCCCCCACTGCAGCACCTGCTGAAATGTCTGCTTCAGGGAGATGCCCGCCGGGGGGCTAGGGGCTGATTTGGCGGCTGCTGCGCTGTACTGGGATCTAGCGCTTTCCTCTGAGCCCACCAGGGCTGCCCTCACGGGGCCATCAGGGGGCAGCTTGTGCTCTGGGCTAGCACCACTGCGGCCTTGGTCCCGGCCCTGTGCGGGAGCAGCCACCAGGGCAGGGCCAAGGGGGTGGCTGGGGGGGGAGTCCGGCCTGCGGGGCAGGGGCCGCACATCCACGGGCACATGGTGGTGCTCGAAGAGCAGGTCGAGGTGAAAGGTCAGCACAGAGAGGGGCTGGACGAGGAGCAGCAGCTCACGGGCCAAGTGTGGGAAGGGGCCTTGGCTCAGGGAGAAGAAGGCCGTGGGCAGGTAGAGAACAGAGATGACACCTAAGAGACACAGGCGGGGTGAGATGGCACCCCCCACCCACAGAGCCCCTCCTCCCCACAGAACCACCCCACAGAGCCCCTCCAACCCAACAAGCCCCCCATCTCACAGAGCTCCCCCACAGAACCACTCTCCAGAGCCACCCCACCCGACCGAGCTCCCCCCCACAGAACTAATCCCCAGAGTCCCCCCACCTCACAGAACCACCCCACCGAGCCCCCCACCTCTCCACCCGGGGACACCAGCCTGGCTCTCCTGGGTCTGTCACTAGCATCGTGGGGCTGGGGCGGGGGCGGGGGCGGGGGGGACGACGACTTCCATCTGTACTTCAGCAAGCAGCCTGCCCGGGATCCTCCTCCCTCCTCAGCTGGGGCACAGTAGTGGGAAAGGACTCCTGTGTCCCATTAAAGGAGCCCCAGATGGGCACTTCCCTAGGAGGGCTCACAGCACCAGAGCTCAGCGAGCCCACTGCTCCCTACCTGAGCTCTTCTGCAGGTGGGAGAGCCACAGCTCCAGCTGCTTTATGCTGAGCGAGACAGAAAGGGTCCAAGTTACAACTGCTCAGAACGACAGCCCCAGACTGGGCCGTGCCAACAGCACTAAACTGCCTGACTCGTGCCGGTGTCATACCAACAGCGAAGCTTCTGGCGCCATGGTGCCCTGAACCAGGCCTGAGACTGAACCTGGGTGCCTCACTTGGCAGGCGCTGGCATCAGCTCCTTCCCCCATCTGCCTGCACCCCAGCTCCCCTCCCCTGGGTCAGGGCTTCCCATCTCACCCTGAATAACAGTCCCAGTGTTCAGCTGAGAACAAATGTAGGCCCGTAAACATGAGTGAGGCCATGGGCATGAGTGTGAGCGAGTGAGAGAATGGCAAAAACTGAGAGAGAGCACACACACCCACACACGGGAGCACCGTGAGCACGAGGGTGAGAGCAAGCATGAGAGAGTGCACGCCCACGTGAGAGTAAGTCCAGCAGCTGCAGGCCGAAGCACAGAGAAGGGCTCCGAGACACCAGAACCGCCCCCTTCCCAGGCCCAGCGGTCCCCCCGCAGGGACCATCCTGCCCAGGGAGCCCAGCGGCTCTTGCGGCTCTCCGGGGGGGGGCAAAGCAGTGCCCAAGCCTGGTACTTACTTCAGAAGGCCGAGTATGAAGGCGTGGAACCTCTGCCTGCTGCTGCGGAGGGGAGCCAACTGGGACACCTGCCAGTACAGCGAGTGCAGGGGCCGAGTGCCGGGGCCTGTAGAACACATGGCACAGAGTTACTCAGCAGCCGTCCCCCCGAGCTTGGCTCCTCTCCCTCCCAGAAGCCTGGCGTGAAGTGGGGGGCCCTGCTCAAAAAGCAGCAGCATCATGGAGGGCAGCAACCCAGCCACGGCAGCATCAGGCCAACGAGAGGCCTTGCGAACAGAGCCCCAGTCACCTGCATCTCCCGACATACTGGTGTGTTGGAGCTGGAGGCACCTGGCCGGCTCTTCCCACGTGCTCCCTGGGGCCCTGGGCTTTACCACGCTATTCAGCAAGGGGAACAGATGGTGTCTCCTGGGGCCAGACTAAGCCCCCTCCAGCAACACCCTCCCAACCTACCCAGCTTGACCGAGGCCTCCACCACGCTCCAGGGCGAGCTCCTCCTCTGGCCTGTGATGATGTCCTTCTGGAAGGGCTTCAACCCATCTGCCACCAGGCCATAGAGCGCCGGGCACAGGGTGTTCAGCAGCAGGTAGCTCACATCTGGACTTAGCCGGCTGTCGCCCAGCTGCGTCTGGGCAAGGAGAGGTGCGGATGATGGTTTGGAGTGGTCGGGAGACAGCAGTCATGTCCCTCGCACTCCTCCCCCAGAGCCAGCAGGGCAGGGATGGTGGGTTCCCTCTGCCTGGGACACCGCCCATGTTGCTTCCAGCTCCCAGCATTCATGGCACATGAGATGCAGGCCAGGGAACAGGGATGAGCTCACGATGCCCACATAGCCCCACCCACGCAGCCAGCAGAGAGGGGACATGACCGAGCTACTAGGCAAGGCAGAAGCTGAGCCTCTGCCACCGGACCCATGGCCCAGGCCAGAGACCCCACCCCTGCCCAGAGCTTTACCTTCTGCACCAGGCTCCTTGCTGTGCTGAAGTGAGCAATGAGCTTCTCCACGGAGGCGCTGATGGCAACCAGCAGGGCTGGGACAGAAAGAGAAGGGACAAGTCAGGCCTGTGCTGAGTCGCCGCACCAGGTCCAACCATGTGACCCCGCAACAGCTGCACCTGATCCCATGGCCATGGAAAGGGAGCCCTGTTTATCTAGGGCTGGATGGCATCCCTTCATACAACTGGCCCCTGCCCTGGAGCACCCCCTGCTGGCTGGGACAGGGATAGCGCCTGTCCCCTGCAATCTCCACCGGACTGTTCCCTGCAGTGCCCCATGCTGGCTAAGGCAGGGCACATCCCCTCTCCTCTGTGAGCCTCCCCCATTCTCCACAGCAACCCCTGCTGGCTAAAGCAGGGATAGCACCTGTCCCCTGCAATCTCCACAGGCCTGTTCCCTGCAGTGCCCCGCTGGTTGGGACAAAGTTCGGCCCCTCTCCCCTGTGAGACTCCCCACCCCATTCCCTACAGTACCCACTGTTGGCTGGAACAGAATCGAGGCACAGAACCTGGGCCCCTCGGGGTGGCTCCAGCTGCTTCAGCCTCTGGGTGAGTCTACTCAGACCTTGGCAGTGTGCCTTCCCCAGCTCCAACCCGAGCTGCAGCTTCCACACCGCTATTTTCAGAGCGCTATGCAATCCCACGTCTGTCGCCCTTGGTGGGCAGGCTCACTGGTGAGGTCTGCGTAGATGCACCAGAGTTGCTGGGGAACACAGGGCATTGCCATGGGAACCGTCATCTCTAGCAATTCTCCAGAGTCTAAGAATAAAGGTGCAAGGGAAACTGGCAGTTACCATGGCAACAAGCCCAGGATGGAAATGTTTGCTACAGAAGATTAAAGGTGTTTGTAGAATCCAGGGCCTCCCCCACCAACCTACCCACCTGGGGCCCCAAGTTTTCAGGCTCAACAGCACCACCTGTTGGAAAAGACTGGGAGCATGATCCCCAAAGACTCCAGCCTCCAGGAGCTCCCCACAGCCACACCTCCATCTCACAGACAAGAATGGCTCAGCCAGAAAAGTTACCAAGAGGGCAGGATGTTACTCCATAAACCCCCAGACCTCTAATCTCCCAGCCAAAGGGAGAGCTAGAAAAACTGAAACTGCAAATAAGGTGCAAATTTGCAAGGGCAAGGGGATTGCACAGGGCAACAACTCCTAGGGGCAGAGGGTTCCCTGGGATGCACCTGGACCCTTTGGGTCAAAATTGGGGGTTTCTCAAAGACACGCTCTCGCTACCCCCCATTACTGGCTAGATGCAGGAATTGCTGGATGGAATTATCTGTCCTGTCATGCAGGAGATCAGCTGGAGGAGCAGAATAAGAACGTAAGAACTGTCACACTGGGTCAGAACATGGTGCATCTAGGTCAGTATCATGTCTCCAGCAGTGGCCAAAGCCAGAGCTTCAGGGGGAGCGTACTGAACAGGTCAGTTGGAGTGATCCACCCCTGTCTTCCCTCCCGGTTTCTAGTGGACAGAGGTTTAAGGTGGCCCTGAGCATAAGGCTGCATTCCTGGCCATCTTGGCTAATAGCCATTGATGGATCTATCCTCCATGAACTGATCTAGTTCTTTGCTGAACCCAGTTGTACTTTTGGCCACCACAACATCCCCTGGCAATGAGTTCCACGGGCTAATTGTGCATTGTGTGAAAAGTACTTCCTCTTTTTTGTATTAAACCTGCTGCCTATTAATTTCGTTGGGTGACCCCTGGTTTTTGTGTTGTGGAAAAGGGTAAATAATAGTTCTATAGCCCCATTTTAAATGGCATTCGTGATTTACAAACCGCTGTCATAGCCCCCCTTTCTCGCCGTTTTTCCAAGCTGGACAGCCCTTGTCTTTTTCGTCTCTCCTACTATGGAAGGTTCCATAGCCTTGGTCATCTTTCTGCCTTTCTCTGAGCCTTTACCAGGCCCACTACATCCTTTCTGAGAGGGGCAACCAGAGCGGGACATGTGTTCAAAGTGCGGGTACACCATGGATTTATACAGTGGCATTATGATATTTTCTGTCTTATTTTCTATTCATTTCCTAATAGTTCCTTTAGGTTGTAGAGGAGTTTTTAAACTGAGGGCTGGGGGAAAGCAGACAGGTCCAGAGGAGCACACGGTTTGGACAGAGACATCCCTTAGGGGAGGATTTACTATATCCTAGTAAAGAGGAAAGGCTAGAGGTTAATAAAGCACTGGTAGGAACTAAAGAGAAAAAGTCAAACAAAAAAGAGCCCCATTTAATTACATCACATGAAGGCAGACACCTAAATATTGACAAATATTATAAGTACTTATTATAAATGCAAGAAGTCTAAATACTAAGATGGGGTGAACTTGAGTGCCTGGTATTAAATAAGGATATTGACACAACTGGCATCAAAGAAACTTGGTGGAACAATGATACTCGATGGGACACAGTATTACCAGGGTACAAAATAGATAGGAATGACGGAATAGGTCGTGCTGGTGGGGGAGTGACGCTGTATGGGAAAGAAAGCATAGAGTCAAATATAACAACAATCTTAAATGAGCCAAACTGTACCATCGAATCTCTATGGATAGAAATTCCCTGCTTGAATAATAAGAGTATTGCAGTAGGAATATACTACCAACCACCTGACTAGGATGGTGACAGTGACTGTGAAATGCTCAAGGAGGTTAGAGAGGCTACAAAAACAGAAAACCCAATAATAATGGGGGATTTCAACTGACCCCATATTAACTGGGTCTCTGTCACCTCAGGACGGGACGCAGAGATAAAATTTCTGGACACCATTAATGACTGCTTCTTGAAGCAGCTAGTCCTTGAACCCACAAGGGTAGAGGCAATTCTTGATTTAATCCTAAGTGGAGCACAAGGTCTGGTCCAAGAGGTGAATATAGGTGCGCTGCTCAGTAATGGTGACCACGATGTAATTAAATTTAACATCCCTGTTGTGGAAGTGGAGGGAAATACCAAAGAAAATCACCGCAATAACATTTAGCATTTAAACAGAAATGAAAAGGAATAGTCACAAGGGTGAAATGCCTGCAAGCTGCATGGAAACTCTTTAAAAACCACCAGAGAGGCTTAAACTAAATGTATATCCAAACAAACAACACAATAAGAGGACCAAAAATATACTACCATAGCTAAACAGCAGAGTAAAAGAAGCAGTTAGAGACATAAAGGGATCCTTTAAAAACCAGAAGTCAAATCCAAAATAGAAAGCAACTCCAGCAAGTCAAGTGTCAAAGTATAATTAGGAAAGCCAAACAAGAATTGGAAGAGAAACTAGCACAAGACACAGAAACTAAGAGCAAACGTTTTTTTAAGTACATCAGAAGCAGGAAGCTTGCCAAACAGTCAGTGGGCCACTGGGTGATCAAGGTGCTAAATGAGCACTCAAGGAAGACAGAGCCGTTGCAGAGAAGCTAAATTAATTCTCTACATCAGTCATCACCGCAGAGGATGTGAAGAAGATTCCCACATCTCAGCCATTCTTTTTAGGTGACAAAACTGAGGAACTGTCCCAGATTGAGGTGTCGGTAGAGGAGGTTTTGGAACAAACTGATAAACTAAACAGTAATAAGTCATGAGGACCAGATGGTATTCACCTAAGATTCTGAAGGAACTCAAATATGAAACTGCAGAACTCCTAACTGTGGTATGTAACCTATCACTTACATCAGCCTCTGTACCAGATGGCTGGAGGGTAGCTAATATAAGGCCGATTTTTTTAAAAGGTTCCAGAGATGATCCTGGCACTTCAGTACCAGGCAAATTGATTGAAACTATAACAGAGAGCAGAATTATCAGATACAAAGATGAACATAATAGCTTGTGGAAGAGTCAACACGTTTTTTTTGAAGGGGAATCACCTCACCAATCAATTAGAATTCTTTGATAGTATCAACAAGCAGATGAACAAGGGTGATCCAGCCAACACAGTGTACTTGGACTTTCAGAAAGCCTTTGATAAGGTCCCATACCAAAGGCTCTTACGCAAAGTAGGCAGTCATAGGATAAGAGGGAAGGTCCTCTCATGGATCAGTTACTGGTTGAAAGATAGGAAACAAAAAGGGTAGGGAATAAAAGTCAGTTTTCACAATGGAAAGTGGTAAATAGCGGGGTCCCCCAAGGATCTGTACTGGGACCTGTGCTCTTCAACATGTTAATTAATTATCTGGAAAAGGGGATAAACAGTGAAGTGGCAACATTTGTAGGCAATACTAAATTACTCAAGATAGTTAAGTCCAAAGCTGCCTGTAAAGAGTTCCAAAGGGCTCTCACAAAACTGGGAGACTGGGGAGCAAAATGGCAGATGAAATGCAACATTAATAAGTGCAAAATAATGCATATTGGAAAATATAACCCCAACTATACATTCAAACTGATGGGGTCTAAATTAGCTGTCACCACTCAAGAAAAAGATCTTGGAGTCATTGTGTATAGTTCTCTGAAAACATCTGTTCAATTGCAGCAGCAGTCAAAAAAGCGAAGAGAATGTTTGGAATGATGAGGAAAGGGATAGATAATAAGACAGAAAATGTCCTAATGGCACTATATAAATCCATGATACACCCGCACTTTGAATGGTGCCTGAAGTTCTGATTCCTCCATCTCAAAAAGGATATATTAGAATTGGAAAAGGTGCAGAGAAGGGCAACCAAAATGACTAGAGGTCTGGAACAGCTTCCGTATGAGGAGAGATTTAAAAGACTGGGACTGTTCAGCTTAGAAAAGAGACGACTCAGCGGGGACAGGAGAGAGGTCTATGAAATCATGGCTGGGGTGGGGAAAGTGAACAAGGATGTGTTATTTACCCTTTTGTATAACACAAGAACTAGGGTCACCCAATTAAATTAATAGGCAGCAGGTTTAAAACACACACAAAAGAAAGTACTTCACACAACACACAGTCAACCTATGGAACTCATTACCAGGGGATGTTGTGAAGGCCAAAAGTATAACTGGGTTCAAAAGGAATTAGATAAATTCCTTGATAATAGGTCCATCAATGGCTATTAGCCAAGATGGTCAGGGGCACAACCTCATGCTCTGGGTGTCCTTAAGCCTCTGACTGCCAGAATCTGTGACTGGACAACAGGCGATAATTGTCCTGCACTGTTCATTCCCTCTGAAGCATCTGTCATTGGTCATTGTCGGAGAACAGGATGCTAAGATAGATGGACCATTGGTCTGACCCAGTATGGCCGTTCTTATGTGAAGACCGATGCAAAGAACTCATGTAGCTTCTCTGCAATGACTGTGTCTCCCTTTTAACGCCTTAGAGGGACAAGGTGGGTGAGGTAATATCTTTTATTGGACCAACATCTTTTGGTGAGAGACCAGTTTTAATACCTTGGTCATCTACTGGCCCATTGCCTGTTTGGCAAGCTTTCTGCTTCTGTTGTACTTATCAAAACTCTTACTTTTAGTTTCTGAGTCTTTAGCAAATAGCTTCTCAAATTCTTTCTTGGCCTGCCTTCTAATACCGTTACACTAACCTGTCAGAGTTTGTACATCACCCTATTAGCCTCCCTAGGATTTGACTTCTAAATTTTAAAGGATGCCTTTTTGCCTCCATCAGTCTTCATTACTCTGCTGTTTACACAGGGTGGAATTCTTTAGGTCGTCTTACTATCTTTCTCTGGTGTTTTTAACTAGTCCCCAGGATGCTTGCAGGCATTTACCCCTTGTGACAGCTCCTTTTACATTTCAGTCTAACAAGCATTCTTGTGTAGTTCCCCTTTGTAAAGTTCAATGTTACTGTGAGGGGTGTTCTTTGGTATTATCTCCCCTACAAGGATGTGGAATTTAATTACATTATGGTCACTATTACCGAGTGCTTCAGTTATAGTTACCTCTTGGACCAGATCCTGTGGTCTACTTAGGACTAACTCAAGAATTGGATCTGCCCTTGTGGCTTCCAGGACTAGCCGCTCCAAGAAACAGTCATTTATGGTGTCTAGAAATGTTCTCTCTGCATCATGCCATGAGGTAGCACTTACTCAGTCAATATGAGGATAGGTTTCAGAGTGGTAGCCATGTTAGTCTAGAACAGCAAAAACAACGAGGAGTCCTTGTGGCACCTTAGAGACTAACAAATTTATTTGGGCATACGCTTACAAAAGGTGCCACAAGGACTCCTCGTTGTTTTTAATATGAGGATAGTTGAAATCACCCAGTGTTATTGCACTTTCTGCTTTTGTGGCTTCTCTAACTTCTCTTAGCTTTTCACAAGAACTGTCACTGTCCTGGTCAGGTGGTCAGTAGTATGGTTCTACTGCTATACTCTCTTTAGTCAAACTTGGAATTTCTAACCAAAGAGATTCCATGGTACAGCTAATTTCATGTCAGATTTATGCTTTCTGTAACATATAGTGCCACTCCCGCAGCAGAGTGACTTACTATGTCATTCCTACATATTTTATATCCTGGATTTCCGTGTCCCATAGATTATCTTCATTCCACCAGGTTTGATGATGCCCGTTATATCAACATTGTCCTGTAATGCCAGATACTCTGGTTCACCCACCTTAGTATTTAGACTTCTAGTATTTGTATGTAAGCACTTGTACATTTTGTCAATATTCAGTTCCTTGCCTTCATGTGTTAGATTTAAATAGGATTCTGTTTCATATGACTGTTCCCCACCTGGACTTTACCAACTTCTTTCTTAAGTGAATAGCTCCTACCGGCCTTAAAATCGATGCATCTCTAACAAAAGTATCACCCTGCGGTAGGAGGGGAGTTCCAGTGGCCTGAGGTCCCAGCTGGCATAGACAGTGAAAAACTCCAGGTCTGAGGCAGTCTCCTTGGCTCTGGTGTCCCAAGGGGCTGGGCCTGCTTGTGCCTTTGCAAAGCTGCTTTGGAAATTAAACCAGGCCCCCTCAAGAATGGGACTTTCCCACCCATCTGGATTCAAAGAGCATGGAAGGGACCCCCTGCACAGATTTTGGGGTGGGCGAGAGTTACCTTTCTTTTGCTCTCTCAGATGGTCATAGGCTCTGTCTGCATTTGCCATCCAGTGCTGGCCTGTCCCTGGAACACCGGCAAAGGATTGAGAATGTCTGACTAGAGAGAGAAAGAGAACCTAGTCAGTCAGTTGGCAGGGGCTCTGTGGCAAGACGTCACAGGGACCGGGCACAGCATGCCCTGCCTGGGAGCAGACACCACAATAGCCACGGTCACTGGTGGCTGGCAGGGTCCTTCCTCATAAGCCTTTCTATAAGCCAGCCATACAGCTGCACATTCCTGCCAACGGGGCTGCATCCACCCAGACTCTCCCTAGGAAGGGGGACGGTCCCTCATTCACCCCAGTCTCACCTCCCCCTTCTCATGGAGTCCTGGGTGTGCTTAGCTAGAGCGTACGGAAATGAGGCCAGGTCGGTGTCAGGGCCAGGACTGGGGAGGAGAGCAATGGAGTAGTCTGCACGGTATGTTCCAGGTTACCCGCCAGCGGCTCAGGGAGCCCAGCCCTGAATGGGGACGTGCAGTGTCCAGACCCCAATCCCCAGGCCAGAGCAAAGGGCTCGGCAGCTAGAGATGATGGGAAGCTGATCAGAAGAGATTTCCCAAGGTGGACAAAGCTGGAAACATCCCTGGCAAAGGAAACCTGTCCCAGCACGGCCCCTGGCGCTGGCCCCTAGCTCCGGCCCTGGCACGGCCCCTGGCGCTGGCCCCGGCATGGCCCCTTGTGCTGGCCCTTGCCAGCCAGGTTTCCTGACCTGCTGTGCACATGGAGCTTGCCAAATTTCTTTCTCTATGGCCATAGCCTCCCTCCAAGCTTGGAACACTTTCCCCAAGGAGTGGTGAGCCCAGGACAGCTGCCCAGGGATACAGCCCTGCTCTGGGAGCCTGTAACAGGCCCTGTAAGTGAGTCGCTAGATACAGACCCCTGGTAAGCAGCTGTCCCTGTGTGAGAGGAGTTGGGAGTTCAAGCCCAGCTCCCAGAGGGGCAGGGGCTGGAGGTCACTGCTCCCTGCAGGGGCATCCAACAAACCCAGGCAAGAGAGACCAGAGGGAGGCCTAGGAGGAGGCAGGGTCTGGGATGGCAAAGAACTGCTCCTCACTGAGCCTGCACCCTGCTCTAGTGTTGTGGTGACTCAGAGTGGGTATCCATCTCTGCCCCAGCGCAGGAAGCTTGGGGGTCTCAGTCGTGGGGCCCTGCCCTGGTGCTGGGAGTTTGGAGGGGACACACTGGAGGGAACCTGCCCCAGGGCTCGGGGTTCGGAGGGGGAAACAGCTGTAGGGAGCCTGCCCCAGGGCTGCGGTTTGGGGCGCTGAGCTGGCAGGCAACTGGGCACAGAGGCTGCTCCCCGCCTGCCAGGCCCCAGGAAGTCACTGCCCAGCCTCAGCCGCGCAGGGGGCGGAGGAGGCTGGAAGGCAGGGGCCTGGGCAGGGGGCAGCCGAGGGGAGAGGCTCCCGGCCGGTCTGGGACTCACCTACAGGCGCCCACCAGCCTGGGCAGGGACAGTGGGACAGCAGCTGCCGGGAGGCCACTATGGGGGCGGGATGCCAGAGCCCAGCTGACTGGGGCTCTCCAATGGGGAGGCAGCAGGGCCCCAGTGCTGCGGGTTCAGAGGGGGCAGAGCCCCGGGGCACCCGCCCCTGCCCCAGTGCTGCGGGTTCAGAGGGGGCAGAGCCCCGGGGCACCCGCCCCTGCCCCAGTGCTGCGGGTTCAGAGGGGGCAGAGCCCCGGGGCACCCGCCCCTGCCCCAGTGCTGCGGGTTCAGAGGGGGCAGAGCCCCGGGGCACCCGCCCCTGCCCCAGTGCTGCGGGTTCAGAGGGGGCAGAGCCCCGGGGCACCCGCCCCTGCCCCAGTGCTGCGGGTTCAGAGGGGGCAGAGCCCCGGGGCACCCGCCCCTGCCCCAGTGCTGCGGGTTTGGAGGGGGCACAGCCATGGGGCACCTGCTCCTCCCCCAGGGGACGCAGCCATGGGGCACCCATCCCTACCCCAGTGCTGTGGGTTCAGAGGGGGCACAGCCAAGGGGCACCTGCCCCAGTGTTGGGGGTTTGAAGGGGTCACGACCATGGGGCACCTGCCCCTGCCCCAGGGGACACAGCCATGGGGCACCCATCCCTACCCCACTGCTGTGGCTTTGGAGGGGGCACAGCCATGGGGCACCTGGCTCTGCCCCAGTGCTGGGAGTTCGGCAGGGTCACAGCTACAGGGCACATGGCCCTGGGCTCCACCAGGCAGGTCTGGAAGAGTGACAGGGCAAAGGACAGCAGGAGAGAGGGAATGGGGCAGAGGGACAGACAGACGGACAGAGAGATGGAGGGGAGAGTGAGTGAGCACCACACCCTGTCCAGACCCCAAAAGGCAGGTGCGCAGGGTCCCTTGGCACAGAGTCTAGCAAGATCCCCCAGCCTAAGCCGCCTTCCTGCTGCTCCAATCCCCCCTTGGTTAGTCATTGAGATACCCCAGGGTTGCCTGGGGAGTGGGGGCCATGTGCCCCCAGCCCCTGTCATGCACACACACCTGGACTCTCACACACGCGGGGTTTCTGAGCTTGTAACACAAGAAATGTGCGGCGTGTCTGAGCTCTGTGGTGACCACACAAGCCAGCCAGGACGGGGAGTGGGGCGTTAGCAATGCAGTGCCTGAGGAGAGCTCCCCTGCTCCACGCCCAGGCACACTCTGGGGGCAACGATCTGACCAAGTTACTCGTTGCTAGCTAGGTACCCCAGAGCTTGTCAGTAAGTTTGACTCTCAGATAAACAGCTTGGGGCACAAAGGAGCGGAGCTGAGAAGGCCAGGGAGCCCCACAAACATCCCCAGCCCTTGGAACGAGCCTGCAAGATGGCCCCCCTGGCCTGCCTGTGGTACTTCTCGGTCCCTCACTGCTGTGGTATGCCAGTGCCTCAGAGGCTTTAATGGTATCATATGCCCTGTGTAACAGCGTTATCCCCACTCTCCAGATGGGATTGAAGGCCCAGACAGGTGAGGTGACAGGGAAATTAAACCTGGGTCCCCAGAGCCCCATGCTTGTGCCTGCCCCAAGCCATAGGCCATCCTTCCTGTCTTTGTTGCAGCCTTCCCCTGGGTGCCTTGTTCATAGCACAGAGGAGCAGCCCTGCCTACATCAGTACACAGCCCCCAGAATCCTTCTGAACACAACCCTGTGTGCGGACCCCCAGGAAGCTGGCTCCCATACACTGCCCCCGTCTACTATGCTCTGCTCTCCTGCATTGTCCCATCCCCACTAGGCATCCCCTCTGCCCATCTCCCTGGCGTCACTTCCCATCACCATGCACAGCTGCTTCCTGGGTGCCTGGTCCCAGGGCAGAGAGGAAGAGCAGGTGCTCAGACTGCAAGCTAGGAAAGGAAACGGGCGGCTTACGTTGCTTGGGAGGTCTTGGATTCTTGGCCCCTTTGCTCTGCTTTCGCTCAGGAGACACTGCCCCAGAGCATGCTCCAGCCTGACTATGTGCACATGCCTCTCCCCTGGGGCAGCGGGCTCTGGACACCTCCACGCCGAGTGGCAGCTCTGGGACCTGGTGGGAGGGGAAGGCCATAGTTGGGAAGGTTCTGCTTCTCGGGAAGAGTGGGGAGAAGAGCACAGACAGGTCTGGGCTGTCCAGGAAAGGCAGCACTCCCCGGTGAGGGGGGGAGTAGGCCCCTATGGGGGACAGGCGGATGGGGAGCAGTTCCTCTGGGGAGAGGGTGCCCAAGACTGTCCCCTTATTGCTGGCCAGGAGGCAGACTTCATCACAGGACAAGGTCTTCAGCGTGGGGTGGAAGGACGGGGTGAAGAGGGCAGGAGACTTCAGCTCAATGCTCTCCAAGCTGGAGTTAAGGGAGGGGATCAAGGGCAGGGGAGGCGCCACCGGGTCCGAGCTGTAGTAGAGAGGCTTCCCGTCGGCCGAGAAATGGAAGAGCAGAGGCTGGAACGGCAGCATCTGAGGCCTGGGGCAGCGAGAGAGGGGAGAGCCAACTGCAGGCGGGAACATTGCAAAGAAATGCAACCAAAACCAGGGGGGCACAGAACACAGTGGGGGATAAGGAGGAGTATGGGGGCATGGAGAACACAGTGGGGGATAAGGAGGAGTATGGGGGCATGGAGAACACAGTGGGGGATAAGGAGGAATATGGGGGCATGGAAAACACAGTGGGGGTTGAGGAGGAATACGGAGGCATGGAGAACACAGTGGGGGGAAGGGGAGAGAGGCAGAAATGTGGGCATGGAGAACATGGGGGTGGAAATCAAAGAAACCAGGAAGCATGGAACAGAAAATGGACAACCCCCCAATAAATCAGAGTGAGCCATTCCCAGGGGCAGCAGCAACAGGGTGGCAGGGTGAGGAGAGAGAGATGGAGAGACAGTTAGCTCAGAGGAATCACAGCACACACACACCAACTTCACAACCATGACGACACATGGCCACGCCTGTGCCCTCTGTCACCGCGCAGGCCCCAGCCTGGCAGTGCCCCACCTCTGCACTGGGAAAGGGTCTGTGGGAGTCCAACCCCAGCCCCTGGGAGGTTTCCCCAAGAGAACAGGACAGAAGGAGGGAGGTGCTGAGGGCCAAGCAGCTGAGCATGATGGAAAGATGGAGGCAGCCTTCAGAGGAAGGGAAATTCAGTCCTGGTCTCCCCCAGACCCAGAGTCCTGGGGTGCCCTTCTCAGGGAGCCGGGAGTCAAGGCTGTGGCTGTCCCCCCAACAGAGGTGTTCCTGCACTGCCAGGACTTGGCTACTCGGGCACAACGCAGCAGCCTGATGGGCCAGTAACGCCCACTGCTCTCCCTAGAGATGCCCTCTGCTTGGTTTGCTCAGGGTCTCTGGAGCCAGGAGCTCCTGCAGCAGCCACTGAACCAAGGGCTACTCCTGCCAACCCACAGGAGCCAACCGAGTACCAGGAACCACCCACCCCAGGTAGGGAGCAGGGGGAGAAAGAAGCTATTCCCTGCCACTGAGAACAGCCGTAGGAGTCTGCCAACTCAAGGGCTCTCGGGGACCTTGGCTGGAAGCAGGGTTTAATGCAGGGCCCAGCTCTGGTATCAGCATTCCCTGCACTGCTCTGTCCCCCACCCTGAGCCATTCCTCATCGCCTGCCCCTAAGAAACCCCCTTCAGCCCCCAGATGGAAACACCCACCCCACTGAAAGCCCATTTCATCTCTCACCCCAGAGCAGTGTGCGACCCCAGTAAAGCCTCATGTCCAACAAGTCAGCCAAGTGCATCTCCGATGGTCCCTGGGCAGAAGCTGCTCAGGGATCCCACAGGGCTCAGGGTATCACAGAGCTCTTAGACTGGGGCAGGACTCCTGCATGCATCAGGCTCCATCTGAGGGAACCTGGGCCAGGCTGTCTCCCCAAGTCAACACACAGGGAGCCGCAGATGGATCAGCTGCTTAACCCATGGCCTTGGGTTTTGCCTGCTGCCTGGCTCAGTGCATCCCTCTCCTCCTGCAGTCAAACCGGCTCCAAGCCCTTTATGCACAGGTGTGGTGAGCTGCAGCACACTGATAGAGGAAGGAGAATGCAGCAGGGAGGGAGGGGAATGTATGCGAGGAGCAGCTAGGACAAGGAGGGTGAGGGTGGGATTCCTTCTCCCAGCACAGCAATCATCTGCACGGCATAGCAAAGAACTAGCCAGCTCAGTGCACAGATGCAACATGCATTCACCACCACTTCACTCTGCCTACCTGTCCCCTAAACCTATTCCAGCCCCACCCCAGTGCCTCAGCCCAGCCCTACAAACCCATTCCAGGCACACCTAATGCCTTCTGCCCCCGCCAGGACCCTGCAGCTCACCCCAAGCCAAAGCCAGTTCCACATCCCCCAGCCCTGCAGCCCACCAGGAATGGGGCAAGAAGAGCAGCAAGAAGAACGGCAAGTGGAGAGAGAGATGGGGTTAGTGATGGAGATGGGGATGTGCCAGGATCAGGAGGCGGAAACCCTGTATTAACCCCATGGGGACTCTGCAGCTCTGTCCCCAGGGACACATGCCTCCATACATGGGGAAATGCCCCCAACCCCAGTCCAGTCCTGGGATACCCCTGTAGCTGAGGAGGGAAGTGCCTTGATAGCAGCTGGTGCTCTTACCCTCCTTGCAGGCTCTGTGTCCTCTCTGGGCCTTCCCTGACACCCAGGGACCCCCCTCAGGTCCGCCGAGCCTCCGGCCCAGTGTCTCCTTATCACAGCCAGAGCCAGGCATCTTTCTCCTCAGGACGTAGCCCTCCAGGGGTCGCCCCCCTTCCTCTGTGTCACCCGGCAGCCCAGGCCGAGACTGCCTCCTCTGCTGGTGGCTTTCCGTGCGTGCCAGGAGGTGCCCGCTCCACTGTGGAGCCGGCCCCCCGTCGGGGCCCTGGAGCCTGCTGCCAGTGGGGGTGTCTCTGCCCGTTGCTGCTTCCTGGGGCTCAGGCTGCTCCTGGGATGCTGCTCTCGCTCCCTGCTCCCAGGCCAGCTGGCCCTTCTGCTTGTTGATGGCACTGCGGTACCGGAGCTCCCTGAACGTGGTCACCTCCCTCTGGCTGCAGCTGGGGGGCTTTGGCTGCTTGTCGGGCTGCAGCTGGTGCCCAGGCGGCTCCGGACACAGGGTGCTGCAGCAGGTGAGCTCGTTGAGGGGCGGCAGCTCCTTGTCGGGGGAGAATACAATTAGCCAGTCACTGTGGTCCTTCTTGGCCTGTGTGGGGGATGGCCCAGCCGTGTTCCTCTTCCGCTTCTGAGCCAACTCATGGAACGAGGTGACGGTCTTCCGAGTGGCATCTCTGCACTGGTCTACCTCTGTTGGGACAGGCCTCTCCACTTCGCTCCTGTTCAGCACCTGCAGCCCTCTCTTAGCCCTCGGGGGCACTGGAGGGGGAGCCCTTACTGAACTGTTCAGACTGGGGCCCCGCTTTCCTGGTGCTAGCACAGACAGACCAGATGGCTGGATGCTTAGGGCAGGCAGGGCATTGCAGTTGGAGTCCAACTCAGCACAGACGCTGGTGGGGAGCGGCTCTGCCATGGTCCCCTGCCCATCTCTGCTGGGAGAGTCAGCGTCATCAGACGGGGAGTCAAGCAAACTGCTGCTGCACAGGCTGTCTGGGGTCTCCCGGGCCCCAGGATCCGGTCGCTCTTGTACCTGGACGTTGAGGTTAGCATCTCTCCCATCAGACGGTTCCCCCTTGTCAGTCAGTGAGGGAGCATCATGGGCATCCTCCAGGGGGACGATGTTTGGCTGATTGTCAGGAGATAGGGCCTCTTCACCGGGGAATGCCTTGCAGTAAACAGAGACTGGTGTGTCATCCAAGCTGAAATCCGAGCAACTGCTGACAGAGGAGGAAGCCGGGTCTGAAGGGGAAGCCGCCACCTCCTCCTCACTGTGCAGGGAAGGGAAATCTTCCAGGAGAGGCTGGTTCCAGAGATCTAGCGTCGGGGTCTGCTGCGCGTGGGACTTGCAGCACCGGCACTGCATGGAGGTGTTGTTGGAGTTGGCATCGACTTGCTCCAGGGCACCACAGTTCTCCCGGCAGTCGCTGCAGCCTGTCTGGTCTCCCGGAGCCATTGTGACAGGGCCCTCCTGGAGCTCAGGTCGACGGGAGAGGTGCAGCCCCAGGGAGATGTGCTGCAGGTGGATGTGGTTGAGGTTGCACAGCAGACCTTTCTTCGGGGACAGCATGGTGCTGGCTGGCAGAGCCTGGATTCCTCAGCTCGTCACAGACCACCACAGGCACGTCGCTCCGAACACCCAGCTTCAACTCTCTGCAAACAGCAAAATAGTTTGTCAGTCACTGGAGCAGGCAGGTTATCAGCCAAATGGGCATGCACCAGAGGGACCAATTTATGAGGAGAGAATTAAGGGGCAGATCTGGGCAGCTCAGCTAAAGGGATCGACAGCCTCATGGCCCACAGATACTAAAAGGGCATGATGGTCCTTGATGGAGTGTAGATTGCTACAAGGGGTCACGGCTGGGAGAAATGGGATGGAGTCAAAAGAGAGGAAGTTGAGGGCAAGTAAATTCCCAGACAGTGAGATGGATCCAGTCAGGGAATCATCTCCCATTGTGGGGGGGGGGGTGCTGAGAGCCCCATCGTCCCTGGACAGGGAGATGGGTCTGGCTGGGAATTGACTCCTCCTTGGCTTTGGGCAATGTTGTAAGGTATACAGTCTTAGGGAATTGCCCTGCATTTCTGGGCTGGGTAGAGTCTGCCCTCAGTTTCTCTGGCCCTGGGAGCTGTTCTCTGGGGTTTCATATCACATGGGCTATCAGCTCTGTTACCTCTGCCAGGTCTGTCAGCCAGTGTCTCACCAACGCAGAGTCAAGGAGATGATACCTTTGAAGGCTCAGCCTCGCTGTCAGGAAGGCTTCTGGGCTGTGTCAAAAGGCTCCCCAGCATCAAGAGGAGAGCAGCCAAAAGGCCGGGGTCACGTCCGGGGAATTGCTTGGCTTTGCCCCCACACATGGGCAGGCATCAGAAAAATGGACTGCAGGGATAGCAGCCGCAGGTCACATTCCCTGCCCCGCCCCAGTGCCAACAGCTGCTCCTGACCCGAGGCCTCTCTGGAGGCTTCCCCGTTCCAGGTACATCTGGTTTCAGTCTCAGCTGAGGCCATTGCACTGAATCTACCAGGAGCTCACCCTCCACTTCCTTTGGTCCCCCCCACCACTTCAGATGTCCATGGCTGTCAGGGCTCTGTATCGAATGGGGAGTGCGCATGTGTATGCTGATCTCTGAGGGACCTCGGAGAATTTTGCAGCACGGCAATCGCTGACCCTAGGCCACAAGGATAGTTTTGCTAAATGTTTGGAGGAAGCATCACTGGGCAAAGTGATGCTGTAACATCCTAGCAGCCAAATGGTGATTTGTTCGTTCCCTCCACCCCACCCCCAGTGGCAGCCCTGCCCCTGCTGGTACCAACCCCCCATGTATGATCTTGGAGAGAGGGAATTAGAGCATTTCAGGCTACTTCACCCCACCAGCACAAGAGGCAGCCAGTCCTGCCTCCGTTCCTGTCCTGTCCCCTCCCCATCTCCATCTCCATCTCCCTGGTCATCAATAATTCACAAGGAGGGATTTGTTCTCATGACAACCGCTATTTCCTGTTACGTGGACCTGCCCTCTGCACCATGCCCAGCCCTGCCACACCCGGCTCTGCCTGGCCATCCAGGGAAAGGGGGATTCCGTGGCTGGGGCGAGCCACAGGTGGAACCTGAATCAGCTCTGGCCTGATGGATTTTCTTCCTGCCTGGTGGTTACTGCATCTCCAACAGACTCACCAGCCATGAGTGGGAGGGAGACCCTCCAGGAACAAAGAGCAGGGACCGGCTGGTTTGGGGGAGAGGTGGGGCCTTTCCCCTCTGGGGACACTGGCTTTGATCCAGCCCTGGTGGGAGGCACCATGAAACGAGTTGGAGGATCTCAGACCAGTTCCTTACAAGCCACGTTTCACAATCCAGCAATCCTGTGCTATCAGTCTCAGCAGGCAGAACCCGGGGTTGAATGCACCCTAGGGACATGACCCCTCCTTTGACACCTAAGAGGCCTGGGGCCCATTGGCAGGTGGAACAAGGACAGAGGCTCAGGCTTGAGGGGCTGCTGGCATCTTTGCTCAGCCCCAGACCCCCTCACTCACTACAACTGCTGTAAAAATAAACCAGAGGTAGAGCTCTGTGCTCCTCACTGCAGTCCCTGCCGCTGGAGGGGAGTCCTGGTTGGAGTAGCTCTAGAAAGTCCTACTAGGGTCCAGCAAAGACTCCCAGCTCATCACACAGGCACCAGAAAACATTCTGTTCCTCCGATATGGGCAGAGGGGGGTGTTACCTTGTAACCTGCATGCAGCCTCTTCAGCCTGTCCCAGTCCCCCCTTCTCTGGCCTGACTGCATCCATCTTTTTGTTCTGTTTGCACATCACACAGCACCAGGAGGAATGGGGGCATAGCTGGGGCTCCTAGGCACTGCACAATACCAATAACAAGACTAGAAGGGCCTGCACGCAGCCTGTAGGTGGTGAGGTCTTTAGGAAGCAGTTACACAAGCCCATAGCCTGTGCTCAGTTGTGTGTGGGGGGGTGGGAGGCTGGTCTCAGTGCCAGGGAGCTGCTGCTGCTCTGCTCCAATGGGTCCTGTAACCCTGCCAAGCAGAGAGAGGAGGATGGCCTCTCCAGCAGGGAGGGAAGGGAGTAGTCCTGCTCTGGCCTGGCCTGCTGGGCTTTGCCTAGAAAGGTCAATGTAGTCCCCAGGTGCTGCCTTCCCGCCGGAGTGAGGGGGTCACCACCCAACTCCTCCCCAAACCCCTACTAAGGGCACAGCCGCTGGGGCTGGCAATTGGAGGAGGGCTGGAGCCAGGCTCCGACCGGGGCCACTCCCTGCTGAGCCTGGAGCGACTGCAGACAACCCGTGGTGGGATGCACTCTCAGGGGAAAGGGGATGGGATAGGAGTGGACCCGCAGCAGGGACAGGGGGGCCTCCGCGCTTGCTGTGGGGGAGGGAAGGGATCAGCTGCAAAGCGCAGAGATGTAACAGGCTGGTGCTGGAGAGGGGTTACCACACCTGTGCTTGGCTGGGTGTGTGAGACCCCCACTGGCCACTGCAGCTCCACCAGGGTGCTGGGGGGGGGAAACAGGGGACCGGCCCCCAGAGGGGTGTAAGTCCTGCACCTGGACCAAGGGGTTCCCACTGCAGCTGGGTGCTGCCCTGGCAAGCAGGTGCAGCGGGCTCCCTGCTGGTGGCTGGCAGCGCAGCCAGGCTAGAGCCTGCTCCACACCCACAGGGGGATGCTCACCTCTCCTAGCTGCAGGCAGTGCGTGGTTGCCTAGCTCCTGGGATGGCTCTGCGGCTGGAGGGGACGGGGAAAAGAGGCTGCAGCAGCTCCGCTGAGCTCACCAGCTGCAGGGAGGAGCCAATGATGGGTGATCCATCCTCCGCCAGCCTCTGCCATTAACCCTCCCCGCCCCGGGCTGCAGACGCCCTCATGCCTGGACTAATCCTCCACAGCCCGCCCCACACACACTGCAGAAATACCTTGCACTGGCTGCAAACCCAGGACCTGCCTGCACAAGAGAACCTCCACCACCCCAAGCCCCCTGCCCCCACAAGGAAACCAGAGCTTACAACCCACCAGCCTGGGATCTGTCCCTCCACCCTTAGGACCTGCTTTGCTCATTTGTCAGCTTTTACTCCCTGGGAGGCTAGCCTTTGCATGCAGGTGTCTCCCAAGCAGCCTGCTCAGGTGGGATGAGAGCAGATGCTTTGGACAAGCCTTTTACCAAGAGGCTAGATTAGAGACGCTCCCCTTCCCCAGGCCCATCTTGCCAAAGAAACACAAGTGGTGCAGCTAGGTCAGGTTCTATAGCAGTTCCCCATCTCATAGAATATCAGGGTTGGAAGGGACCTCAGGAGATCATCTTGTCCAACCCCCTGCTCGAAGCAGGACCAAACCCCAATTTTCACCCCAGATCCCTAAATGGCCCCCTCAAGGATTGAACTCACAACCCCGGGTTTAGCAGGCCAATGCTCAAACCACTGAGCTATCCCTCCCCCATCATCATCATCTCTGGGCCAGCTGAGCCCCTTGGGACCAGATCCCATGTCCACCCCAGGCCAGATGGCCAGCAATACTGCTCACAGCAGGTGAGCAGGCAGGTGTGTTGGTGAGAGAGGCAGAGGCTCTCAGGGCAGGGTGTGTCCCCATATTCACACAGGCAGCCGCTACAATAACTTATGTTTATTCATACAAATGCTTTGCATCTCTGCTATAACAGCTGATCTGTTACATGGACAGTGGGCTTCTGTCCTTCACTCCAACATAAGACAGCAAGGAACCATATCAGATGCTATATGGGTCGCCATCCCCAATGGAATGCGCACAGGGAAGGCGTCACCTTCCCCTAAGCAGATGAGTTTACAGAGTCAGCTCCCATGCCAGAAGCTGGGCCTCGTGGAAGGAGGCCTGTCAACGCCTTTCCTGTCACAGCCCTGAGGAGCCAGCCCGCCCTGTCATTTCTGACGCTTGTAGATCTTCTGGGCCAGGCCAAGGAAAATTGCTTTGGGGAGGTGGTTGGCATGTTTCTCAATCAGCTCCTCCAGGCGGCAGTAGCTGCTCTCCTCACACTCGTGGTAGGCTGTCCTCATGCCCACAGTTTCATACAGCTCCTTCACCGTGGCCACCTTCTCCGGCTCCTTTTGCCCATAGTTTTCCTGGAAGCCAAGGAACAGGGTCAGACAAGGCCCAGCCTGGAATGGAGCTGCTGGCTGCCACAACCAGCTGCACCAGAAGCCATCACCTCCCCCAGTTTTGGGATCTGCGTCCTCCTGTCATAGGGCTCAGCACTCTTATCACTAGACCCCCAACTATGAGCCTAGCAGCTGTCAGGGTCTGATTGGCAGGACTTCTCGTGCCCAGTAAGCTTTTTCAGATACACATTAGGGTACAGAACTGTACCCCTTCTCCACCAACAGGTTCATGCTACGGGAACAAAGCTGGTGCCAAGCTGGCAGCTGGTACCTCAGGGTCAGGACTGTTTTCCACCTGTGCCAAGCTGCCTCCCCACCCTCTAACCAGCTGCTGCTGTTACCTCCAGGAGCTGCCTCTGCTCTGGCGAGACGCGGTGCAGGCACTCCACCACCAGCCAGCTGCACTTGTTGTCCTGGATGTCAGTGCCAATCTTACCCGTCAGGTTTGGATCCCCAAAGCAGTCAAGAAAGTCATCCTATGGGCAGAGAGCCAGTTACAGGCCTCCTCACTGTGAGCTTCCCAGAGCCCAGGAGCACCCTGGGGCAGGGAGGAGTCTCCTACCTGGATCTGGAAGAACTCTCCCATCTCCAGCAAGATGGCTTTGGCGTTGGCATGCTCCTCCTCGCTGTCAATGCCGGCCTGAGAGATGGGAGGGGCTGAGACACTTGCTGGCATATTCCAGCACCTGCATCTCCCAGCCTGTTATATCTTTCCCCACCACTTTTCTTCCCTACCCCACTTCACCGATCCTCAGACATCAGCTCCCCTCCATCCCAGCCTCCCACCCACACATCCCCACTCCCCTGGTCAGCTCACGCCCCATGGCCTCTCCATTGCTGCTTGAACCCACGTAACCAGCAGCTGGAGTTACACTCACCATATACATAGCAGCCGCAACCGGCAGGTAGAAGGAATAGAAGGCCGTCTTGTATTTAACGATTGCCTTGTACCTGTCAGACAGTATCCACACTCAGTAACGCTGGCCCCAGGTCAACTTAAGTCTCTGTATCTGGTCTGCACAGACACTGGGGTCACTTCCTGTGGGAGGGGCCGGGTACAAGTCCTGCTCAACAACAGGGGAATCAAGTGTCCCTTCTCCAGCTGGTTTGGAGTGATAAGTTGCTCCTGCAGGGCTGTCCCCAGAGCCCGATGGGCCTAGCAGAGAGATGAGCACCCCTCTCTGACCACCCCAAAGCTAGACAGAGGTGCCCAACAGAACTCTGAAGTGACAGGACTATTTGAGAGTTAAGGTCACCTCTCAACCTACAGAACCCAGGACTCCACTCCTCCCGCACTGGGCAGGATTCTTCTGCCCCAGCACCTCACCTCTCCACAGTGAAACGACTAAGATCAACGTGGCCAGATGGAGCAGTGATGAGGTCCAGTGTCTGTCCCAGCTCGGTCTGGTATGTGGTCTGGGGACAAGAGATTTTATGGACCCAACCCTACATGATAATTTTCGCATTACTCTCTGAGAAGAGACCCAGGAGCCACCTACCCCAGGCAGCACATGGGGAGCCTGAGTGCCCGCCCCCTCACCATCACTAAAGAGAGGGGGCAGGAGCTGCCATCTCACTGTCACTGCCCCGCAGGCACTCCCCTCCAATGCTGCAGGGATGCAGCCCCAGGGCAATGCACAGGAAAGGCAGAGACTTTCCAAGAGCAAAGCAGAGAGACCTGAACAAGGTCTGAAGTGCCTTTGAGTTCGGTGGGGTGGGGGTGACCCAAGAATGGGAGTAGATGGGAAATCTTGGGAGCACAGGGACCAGCCCCACCTGCAGGAAGAGCTCAAGCAGGTGCACGTAGTAGGGCTGCTGCCGGCAGTATTTCTTCAGCAACTGGTAGATACAGGACTCGAGGAGGAAGGAATCATTCACAGCATCCAAACCAATTCCCTCCTGCAACAGAAGAGGGACATGTTATATCAGCAGGCCCACTCCCCCCACACTTTCTAGAGACTCCTCAACCTCTCCCCCAATACCCCAGGCATCCCACCCCCATGCCCACCCTCCCCAGTGCCCCCACTCAGACCCCTGACAACCTCTATTACCTTCTTATACCAGCAGGGTTGGCCACGTCGGGTGAGTGAGAAGTCCATAATGTCATCAGCCACCAGTAAAAAAGCTTGGAGCTACAATAAAAGGAGTTATAAGATAAACTTGCACAAGGCCCCATTACGGGGCTTCTGCATCCCCAAATCCCACCTTGACACTGAAATGCTGCCCCAATAGGAGCATCTTCTGCTCCAGATAGAGCCCAATTCACAGCACCCACTAACCAGCTCGATGCACCAGCCAACGGTCAAGGCACATTGGAAGCTTTCTGGGTCCTGCTGCTCTGGCCCCACCAGCTCCCGGAAGGCAGCCAGCACTGTCAGGCCCCGGTTATACTTCCCACCTGGGGCGTTGTATTCCAGAATCTGGAGAGGACACAAGGGGAAAGGAAGCTGTGCAGTCGTCCCAGGAGGACCCCATCCCACAGCTCCCTGCCCACGTCTCCGAGAGGCACAAAGCGCACCTGCATTGTGCGCCCTGTGAGGAGGAGTCTGGCCCCGGTCCAGGGGGGTGAGGGCCCTGCCTCAGCATCACAATCAACAGCTAGGGACCGACCCCCCTGGAGAGCAAGGGCGAACGGAACGGAACCGGCCCAGCGAACCTGCCCGCGGTCTGACACAGCAGCTTGGGGGAGGGGCTCTTCATCGCAGCCAGACGTTCACTCTGAAGCCTACAGACGGCAGCTGGAAGTGCCGGCAGCTGGAAGTGCCAGCAGTGTCCGCGCGGGCAGAAGCGCCCAGGGCCTATGTGCCCCCCAGGCGCGCCCTGGCCCGCGGCCCTCGAGCCCCGCGGCCCCCGCCTCACCTCCTTCAGCCGGGCGACCGCGTCGCCCACCTCGGGGTGCCGGAGCCCCTCCGCGGTGAGGTCCCGGAGCACCTGCGGGAAGAAGCCCACGAAGACCGCCCTGTCCGCCGCTGCCCCAGCCCCGCTCATCGCGCTGCCTGCAAGAGCCGGGTCCAGCGGGGCCGCCCCGCCCCGGCCCGGCCCCCACCTGCCGCCGCCCGGGGCGGGACCCGCCGGGCCGCGCGGCACGCTGGGGCTTGTGGTTCTCGGCTGCCAGACGCCCGCGGCAGCCGGCGCCGCTCCTCCGGCCACGAACTACAACTCCCGGCATGCCTCGGGAAGGGAGCGAGGCCCCGTGGCGGACCATGGCAGGCGGCAGCGCTCATTGGCCAGCTCCATCGTATGAGGATGGGCTCGGGAACTCTGAGCCAGTAGGAGGGTGAAGGGGCGGGGCTACCCCTTAGTGGGCCTTGTGATTGGAGGAGGCTAGAGGAGGGTTATGGGCGGGAACCTGCAAATGTTAACCCTTTAGATTAGGGTGTGATGGGGAGGGGCGTTGGGTGTGATGGGGAGGGGCTGAGGGGAGGGGAGTTGGGTGTGATGGGGAGGGGAAGGGGGCAGAGGGGAGGGAAGTTGGGTGTGATGGGGAAGGGAGCGGAGGGGAGGGGGTTGGGTGTGATGGGGAGGGGGCGGAGGGGAGGGGGTTGGGTGTGATGGGGAGGGGAAGGGGCGGGGGGGTGATGGAGAGGGGGTGGAGGGGAGGGGAGTTGGGTGTGATGGGGAGGGGAAGGGGGCAGAGGGGAGGGAAGTTGGGTGTGATGGGGAAGGGAGCGGAGGGGAGGGGGTTGGGTGTGATGGGGAGGGGGCGGAGGGGAGGGGGTTGGGTGTGATGGGGAGGGGAGGGGAAGGGGCGGGGGGGTGATGGAGAGGGGGTGGAGGGGAGGGGAGTTGTGTGTGATGGGGAGGGGAAGGGGGCAGAGGGGAGGGAAGTTGGGTGTGATGGGGAAGGGAAGGCAGCGGAGGGGAGGGGGTTGGGTGTGATGGGGAGGGGGCGGAGGGGAGGGGGTTGGGTGTGATGGGGAGGGGAAGGGGCAGAGGGGGGGTGTGATGGAGAGGGGGTGGAGGGGAGGGGAGTTGTGTGTGATGGGGAGGGAAAGGGGGCAGAGGGGAGGGAAGTTGGGTGTGATGGGGAAAGGAAGGCAGCGGAGGGGAGGGGGTTGGGTGTGATGGGGAGGGGAAGGGGCTGAAGGGAGGGAGTTGGGTGTGATGGGGAGGGGAAGGGGCAGAGGGGAGGGGAGTTGGGTGTGATGGAAAGGGGCTGAGGGGAGGGGAGTTGGGTGTGATGGGGAGGGGAAGGGGGCAGAGGGGAGGGAAGTTGGGTGTGATGTGGAGGGGAAGGGAGCGGGGGGGGGGGTTGGGTCTGATGACTGTGAGGAATTTGACCCTTGAGCGTGGCAGGGGTTGGCAGCCTGTCTATACTAGGACTGAGATTCTGGGCTGCACCTCCAGTAGGCACAGCGGGGGGGCTAAAGTGTCTGTAAGGGATTCTGAGCTGCTCCAGGAGCTGAAGAGGCTCCCAGTGCCAGACTCTTTGGAAGCCCCCATAACCCCTCTCCTCCCCAGGCCTGATTGTCCAAAGGGAGCAGCAGTCACCTGCCTGGACAGGAAGCCAAAGGAAGGGTGTTGTGGCCCTCCCCTGGGAGCAGGAACAGGCAGATGGGAGAATCAGTTGACACCTACCCAGAGAGGGAATTGGGCTCTCAGGACATATACCAGCATTGGGGGGGGAGAGGGGGAAAGAGATGTGTGGTTCATGGGGCAGGGATTGAGGCTGGGAGTTGCTATAACTGGGACCGCCCCCAGCACTGGGCTGAGCCAATAAATTGGGTTTGGGTTAGGGTTAACCGTTCAGGAAGAGTTTCAGAGTAACAGCCGTGTTAGTCTGTATTCGCAAAAAGAAAAGAAAAGGAGGACTTGTGGCACCTTAGAGACTAACCAATTTATTTGAGCATGAGCTTTCGTGAGCTACAGCTCACTTCATCCGATGCATGCCATGGAAACTGCAGCAGACTTTATTTATACACAGAGAATATGAAAAAATACCTCCTCCCACCCCACTGTCCTGCTGGTAATGCCCCCAGCTGCTTTGGATGCTGGAGGGACAGTGCCTGGGCCAGGGAGCAGCAGGGAGGGGTTGAGAATGGGCGGCTCAAAAGGAGCTGGCAGAGAGTAAGGAAACATCTGCCACTTCCTCATTTTTCACTTGGGCTTCACCACAGAGCCGCTGGGAAGGAAACGCAGCAGCAAAACCAGAGCGAGGTGGGTGCCCCAGTTGCGGTGCAGGCAGGTCACCCCTCCTGTGCAGACTTGCCAGGGGGCAGGGGAAGCACAGACTGCAGCCCCTATCCTGGCAAGGGCCCTCGCCCTTGCATCTCTCCTCCTGGGGATGGACCTTGGAGCTGGGGCCTGACTCTCCCACAGTGCAACTCCACTGGCTTCCCCTGGCCTATTCCTAGTCACCCCAGGCCCACCCCTCCTTCTCTAGGGTGGGGGGCACGTCTATTGGATCCAAGGAGTATCTGTGATGTTCTAGTGCCATAGGACCATTAGTAATAACAGTGTCTGAGATAGAAATGCCAGGCCTTGCCTGTCACCCCGTGGCTAAGGACTGGCCCTGGGCCCTTCGTATTATCCCAGCTGGGGCAGACTCCCAAGTTCCCACTGAGACTGGAATGGGCGCAGTCTTTCTGTCCACACAGACTCCGGCTCTGCGTCTTTCTGTCCTTGTGGGGCCGCAGGTGGGGCGGATGGTGCAGGTGCCCAATGACAGATTTGAGGGGTTGGGTGGGAGTATCTGGTACCCACAGCTCAGGCCCCAGGGTCTGGATATTGTTATCAGACTGACAGCAGCTCAAGCCCCTGTTCTATAGGGGTGTGCAGCTTGGGTGGCATCCCAGGTGGTGCCGCCATCTCCTGGGACTGGGTAATGGCCTCTCCTGTGCTGTCAGTCAGCTGCAGGGTCAGCCTGGGTCTGGTGAGTCTTTAACTAGTTTATGCGACCTCTGAGCTGGAAGTGTCTGTCCCAGGGACACATGTGACTGAAGGCTTGGAGCCAGAAACTGGTGGGCAGGTGAGTCCCTGGGGATTCTGGATCCACAACATGGAAGGTGAGTCTGGGCCCTGCTCAGCAGCTCCTTCACTGAGTCCTGGGAAGCGATCATCCAGGGGCTCCAGAGGGCCAGGCCGGTGGGTCTCTGTAGTGTGAGTTCTAGCACTCAGGGAGCAGCAATGCTGTGAACACTCTGATCATGAGGCACAGCAGTGATCACAGGACACTTGGCAGGCGCCTTGATAAGGCTGTGCCACTTCCTGCCTGCCTCACCTGCGTGGGAGAGACCCAGGCAAGCAGCCTGACCCAGTGCCTGGGTTGAGGGCCCTTGGGAGAGCGCCACTGGCAGGGTCCTAACACAGGAGTTGTCCCTGTGTCAGCAGGTGCCGAGTTGAGGCTGCTTGTCAACATGGCCCAGCTCACCCAGGAGCTCAGCACAGCCTTTTTCCAGAGGCACCAGCTGACTGCTGCCATGGCTGACACCTTCCCGGAGCATCTCTGTTTGCTGGACATAGACTCTGAGCCCATCACCACCCGCAACACCAGCATCATCTGCACCATAGGTACCCACCCTCTCCCCCACATGGACTGCTGCAGCTAAACCTTGGGAGGACTCACAGCTGCAGCTAATGACCAGCAGGGGTGCTGGCTCCTCTAAGGCAGTGTTTCTCAACCTTTTCGATACCAGGGACCAGCTTGCTGCCTTCTAAAACTGTGTTAGGAGATGTCAGGGACCGGCGCCAGTCTGCGGGCCAGTCATTGAGAACCACTGCTCTAAGGGACACTGGGTTTGGATAAGAGTTTGAGGGACCCATCTACGGGGA
The DNA here is from genome assembly GCF_965140295.1 of Lepidochelys olivacea. NCBI lineage: Eukaryota > Metazoa > Chordata > Testudines > Cheloniidae > Lepidochelys > Lepidochelys olivacea. Next base: position 417,657 of record NC_140434.1, read on the forward strand.
GTGAGAGCAGGGTGACCAGACAGGAAATGTGAAAAATTGGGACGGGGTGGAGGGTAATAGGAGCCTATATAAGAAAAAGACCCAAAAATTGGGACTGTCCCTATAAAATCAGGGCATCTGGTCACTCTAAGTGAGGGGCACAGGTGAGCTCCTGGGGCATAAGAACAAGATGTGAGACACCTGCTGGGGAGGTGGGTTGGGAGGCACCTGCAGGGTGGGAGGGGAATGGATTTGGGGGGAGGCACCTGCCCATCAGCAGTACTTACCTGAGCCCCATGCTGTTAAAGGTCCTGCCTCCCGCTCTGTGGAGATGCTGAGGGAGATGATTAAGGCTGGAATGAACATCGCACGCTTGAACTTCTCGCATGGCTCACATGAGGTACGGGAGGAGGCACATGCCGAGCATCACATCACACCAGGAACCACCAGTCTCTCAGGATGGTGGTGGGATCTTGGTAGTGCAGTTAGGCAATATCCTGCACACTGGAGACAGCTGGGGAGCAATCCTGCCCTGTGACTGGCTGACAGTCCTGTCTGGTGAGGCTGGAATGAGGAAGATTGCTCATTCTGGGTTCCTGGGGGAAGAAGCTGGGATGGGAAATTATTCCTGCAGACTTGGAGGCAGACCCAGGATGGGGCCCACCCTGGGGTTAGAGTCCCAGAGGCAGAGCACAGAGACCCTGGGGAAAGGGGAGGGGTGGGGCAGGGTCCCAGGATGGGTAAGGATAGTGGTGAAGGTGCAGAGCCCCCAGGGTGGGGCAGGGTCCTTGAGGCCAAGGCACAGGGCCTTTGGATGGATTCTGCCCTGCAGATCCAGCCCTTCTTCTCCAACAGTATCATGCTGGATCCATTGAAAACATCCGGGAGGCAACTGAGAGCTTTGCCTCCAACCCCCTTTTCTACCACCCTGTGGCCATCGCTCTGGACACCAAGGGGCCAGAAATCCGCACGGGCCTGGTGAAAGCGGTGAGTATGGCAAGATCAGCAGCAAAACGGGGTGCGGGGGTCTGCCCAGCTCTGCTGCAGAAAGTGTCATTGGAGGGGTCAGGCAGCTGGGCATGGGGGCAGTGAGTGCTGGGGGTGGGGGTAGGTCAGAAGGCTTGGGAAGGTGACTGTGAGGGGCTGGTGCATCGTGGACAGGGCTGCGGTGAGCAGAGCTGGTCTAGCTGGATCAGGGAAGGCCTGGCTGTGATGGAGCCCCAATCCCATCCGTGCTGCTGCAGGGCGAGAACATGGAGGTGGAGCTAGTGAAAGGCTCTCGGGTGACAGTCACCACTGATGATGCCTTCAAGGAGTGCTGCGACCAGGCCACCATCTGGGTGGATTACAAGAACCTCCCCAACGTCGTCAAGGTCGGTGGGAAGATCTTTGTAGATGATGGGCTCATCTCCCTGCTGGTCAAGGAAATCAGTACGTCCCCTCACACTCTGTGGGGTTCTGCACTCGCTCCCAGCCCACGCTCCTGGAGTGTCTGTACTGCTCCTTGTTGCCCCCGCATGTCTGTGCTGCCCCCCCTGCCTAAGTCACCTGTCCCCTTTCCATGTGATTCCCTCACCCCTGCCCCTTCTGTGCCCCCTGTTGCCCCCTGGAGCTTCCATGTTGGCCCCTCTGTGCCTCATGCTACTCCCTTGGGCAGGGTGTCTCAGCCTGACCCTGCCGCTCTCTCTCTGGCCAGGTGCTGACAGCTGCATAACGGAGGTGGAAAATGGGGGGATGCTATGCAGCCGTAAGGGGGTCAACCTGCCAGGGGCGGAGGTTGACCTCCCAGCTGTGTCCGAGCGGGACATCCGTGACCTGCACTTCGGGCTGCAGCATGGTGTGGACATGATCTTTGCCTCCTTCATCCGCAAAGCCGCGGATGTGGCCGCCATCCGGGACGTGCTGGGCGAGCGTGGCCACGCTATCAAGATCATCAGCAAGATCGAGAACCATGAGGGTGTCAGAAAGTAACTGTCTCGTCTACCCTTCTGCCCCACCGAGTACTCACCCTCCCGTCCATTTGTTCCTATGTCCCACTGAGCACCCTGGCCACCCCATGTCCATCTCCCAGTCCTGTTTCATCCATCTGTTCCTGTGCCCCAATGGGCACCCACCCACACTGTGTCCATCTTGTCTGTCTGTCCCAGATGTCCATCTCTGCCCTGCATCCATCTGTCCCTCCGCTCCACCAAGCACCTGCCCCCTCATGTCCATCTCTGCCCTGTGTCTGTCTGCCCCTCTGCCCCACCGATCACCCTCAGCTACACACTGCACTGAGTGATCTGCCCCTTTCTGTGTATCTCTACATCCCCAGTACCTGGTGTCCACCTGCCCCCCCCACACACACACAGGTGAATTGCACCAGCTGGGTGCAGTCCCAGGAATCGGGCAGTCCGGAACACTGCCCTATCTGTCCACCTGTAAAATCGGCCATGGGAAAAAGAAACTCCTACTTGTGACCTCCTCTTGCCCAGAGCTCCTGACTCTCCTTCCTGCATACTAACCACTAGACTCACTGCTTCTGTTAACACTCTCTGCAGCAGTGCAGTACTTTCTGTGAGCTGGCTGGGGTGGCGGACACCAGGGCCGGGTATCTTCTGGGCCCTGCCCATAGTGCTGAGCCTGGCTCTGTCCTGGCTGCAGGTTCGATGAGATCCTGGAAGCCAGTGATGGGATCATGGTGGCTCGTGGGGACCTGGGCATTGAAATCCCAGCAGAGAAAGTCTTCCTGGCTCAGAAGATGATGATTGGCCGCTGCAACCGTGCCGGGAAGCCTGTGATCTGTGCTACGCAGGTTAGCCCAGTCCCCTGAGCAGCAGGAGCTGACGTGGACGGAGCCGATGTGGACAGACCCAACTCTGCTGTGCACAGCTGGGGACTCCAGATCCTGCCCCGCCAGGTCTGGGAGACTAGGCAAAACCCCCAACCCCTATATTTGTGTGGGAGCCCTGGACACTGGGAATGCTGGGTGAAGTGCTGGTCTGGCGCTAGCGATGAGGATTAGGCCTCATCATCATGTGAAACATGTCCCTGACGTCTCCCTCCCTTTCCCCCACAGATGCTGGAGAGCATGATCAAGAAGCCCCGTCCCACCCAGGCAGAGAGCAGCGACGTGGCCAATGCTGTGCTGGATGGAGCTGACTGCATCATGTTGTCAGGAGAGACGGCCAAGGGGGCCTACCCAGTGGAAGCTGTGCGCATGCAGCATGCGGTGCGTACCTTAGAGAGATGTAAGAGCACTTCAGCTTGGCCTCTCCCAGCAGGAGGCGCTATGGGGAGAGGGATGGAAGTGTGGCTTTGGAGGGAGCTCCCAGCTCTTGGCCCAGTCTCCCCCAGCAGGGCATACTGAAGGGGGGTCGGGTGTGTTGGCTGTAGTGAGATCATTCACCAGCTGCTTGGTCTCTCTGCAGATTGCCAGGGAGGCTGAGGCTGCCATCTATAACCAGCAGCTGTTTGAGGAGTTGCGCAAGGTCACTCCTCTGAGCCAGGACCCCACCGAGGTGACAGCCATTGGGGCCGTGGAGGCATCCTTCAAGTGCTGCGCTGCGGCCATCATTGTGCTGACGGCTTCGGGCAGGTAAGAGGTGAAGGGCTGGTTCTCCTGGGATGGGGGCTGTGCTCTTGGAGAGAGCGTGGAGCCAGGCTCCTGTGTGGAGGCTGTACCTTTGAGGGTGCCCAGGGGAGGGGGCAGCACAGAGGAGGAGACTAGTGGGTCGGAACCTTCCCCTTGGAACAATGTGTATCACTAATTCCTGGCCTGTTTAGCACCCTTTCTGCAGGGAGCTCACGGCGCTTCCAGATCTCACAGACCTGAATGGAGACAGGGCTATCCTGCATACCAGGCTTAATCCAGGGAGCGAATATGCGGATTGAGGCTGTTTTGCTCCTTTTAACCTCCCGCCTTTCTCACAGGTCTGCACAGCTGCTCTCCCACTACCGGCCTCGTGCCCCATCATCGCCTTGACACGGAATGAGCAGGTGGCATGCCAGGCACACCTGTATTGGGGCGTCTTCCCTGTGCTTTATCGGGGGGTACAGCAGAAGGTGTGGGCAGATGATGTGGATCGCAGAGTGCAGTTCAGCATAGAGATGGGTAAATGTGACCCTCCCCACAACACCTGCCTAGCCCAGCCAGCTCCCCTCTACCACATGCCCAGCTCAGCCTTTCCCCCAGTGCCCAGTCCCAACCACTCCACCCAGCCCCCAGCAATTCCCGTCACGCCATCTGTCTGGCCCAGCCAGCTTCCCATCCCCCTGCTGCTCCATGGGGACCCCCAGGGCCACCTTGCCCCCGCTGCTCCTGCCTGACCTTTCCCCAGCCTGCTCTCCCCTCACTCACCAGCTCCTTCTCCTCCCCAGGGAGGGTGCATGGATTCCTCTGCTCCAATGATGTCGTCATTAGCGTGACAGGCTGGAGACCTGGTGCCGGCTACACCAACATCATGCGGGTGGTGAAGGTAGCGTGAGGAGCTGCTGGGAGAGAGGGGCTGGGGCAGATGCTTCCATCTCCCACACTGGAAGTTCCCTGCTCCTGCCTCTTCACTCCATGCTTTGGCCCTGTCTGTACCACACAGCTTCCAGGCTTCAGCCAGTAAACCTTCCCACCAGGACTGCTTCCCTGGCATTATTGAACCAGCCCCCCAGGGGCTCTGTGAATACATCACCAGCATCACCACAGGGACCGCCCCAGACCCAGAGGAAAATGAGGGAGGAAGATCCTAGACTCCAGAACACAAACTCCCCTCACCTATGTCCTCCCAGCTAGGATTCTGCCACTGCCCAGGGAGGCCCAACCAGGAGCTGTTGTGGCTCCTGGACCCCTTGGCAGCATGGGGGACCCTGGATGGGGTGGAAAGGGGGCAGCTGGGGTGAGGATGATGAACACAAAGGCATGGGAGTGGGTAGGGTGTTTGGCACTGGGGACATTGTGCTTCACCAGCTGAGGAGCTCCTGCCCCAGGGTGGGAGTCGCCCTGGGCTGAGACCTCAAGCCTACGTCACCCCGGCTCTGATTCTGGGGAAGTTATCAGAACTAGCTCCTTCCTCCCACACCTGCTGGAAGAAGCCTGTCCCAGCAGCTGTGTCAGGCTGTGGAACATTGGTGCTACCAGGGCCCTGCAGCATGTTCAGGCATCTGCCCCTGGGGGCTTCCCATGTGGCCAGGATCCTGCTGGGATGTGGGGAGGGGGCTAATGCTGGGGGACGGCTAGAGGAGGTAGACACTCCCCTGGCCCTGCTTCTGAGCAGCCAGAAACCTGCTCTTTCCCCAGGAGGTCCCTCTGCTGCAGGTTCCCCAGGGACAGCTCTAGCTTCTGTGATGGGGGTGGGGCTGGTGCTGGAAGTTTCCCCTCCCTGGGATCAGAGAGCAGCTGGGCTGGTGCTGTAGCACCCACCCACCACCCCCCCGGGTCACTCACCCCATGCGTTTCTGCTCGTGCCCATGTGCTGATTGGCAGTCTCCCTGTTATCTGCCTTGATCTGCAACTAAACTCATTTTAATCAATCTCTGCCCAGCTCCCTGTAATCCCTTTCACCAACTGCTGCTGCTCCCAGAGGCACTGGGCCCCTAAAGTTAAATCCCACCAATCCCACTTCTCCGTGGCCATAGCAGTGCCGGAGGCTAATGACCATGGAAGGCTCCTGGCTTCCAAGGGACAAGCTGATGGGACAGAGTCCCTACTAATTGCTGCAAACCCAGCCTCCTTGAGGCTGCATCTAGCCCACCCCAGGGCCAGGCTCTGTGGGAGAGCGCTGCAGGAGGGGGAGCTGGGCTGCTCGCTCTTCTGGGCTACAGGGGTTTGGGCCATGCTGGACTGTACCACTCTCCTCTCTGGACTGGGGCAGACAGGGCCTGCCCCTGGAGCTGCTCTCCCTTCACAGCCACTGGGCAGTCCAGGGGCTGTGATTAGCCTGAGCTCTGCTCTGTGGTGCCTGACCCTGTCACCCAGGCAGATGGAACTGGTGAGTAAATCTGAGCTCTCCCAGCATCCGGACCATATGGGCAGAAATGACATTTCTTAGCAAATGCTCTTTTCCCTTCCTCCGGCCTCAGTGCATGCAAGAGAACAGCCTAGACAGAGCCCTGCTCTGCTGAGCCCTAAGGACCTGCACCCACAAAGCCAATCTGTGCAGGGGGGGCCAGTGTAATTTCCCACCTTTTTATGGGGCCCAAAGGGTTAACTGTGATGTGGTTACTCATAGTCATCTCCTGGTGGAAGCCCCCTCTGGAAGCAGCAAAGCCAGGAGAGCAGCCCTGTCCCAGCCCCAGGGGCCAGGCTAGGTAGGACCTGTTCCAATTTCTATACAATGGCCCAGCCCTGGGGCTCCCAGCAGGTGCTCCCTGCACTCCCTCTCTCCTTGGGCTCATGGATGAGGGAGCAGAAGAGCCCTGGTGCAAGGTGCATGGGTGAGCTTCATGCCCGTGAGAGCCAGGGCTCTAAGGGGCACAGGCCTCACATGCACCTTGCTCCAGAGGGATTCCCAGCCCCAGCAAGGGGACCCTCTCCCTGGCGGCTGTCAGTGCCACTGACCATCATCCACACAAACAGCTGGTAGGCTGCAGCGCTGCCCCTGGCATTCCCAAACAGGGACCCAGGGATGCAGGGAGCCCAAGGCCCAGAGTCTAAGATGCTCAGAGTCAGCATAATCTGAAATAATCAAATTAACGAGAAACCTGCTAATCGGGGCTGAACTCCTCCTGTGTCATGGAGCCTAATTCCTGCACAATGAGGGGCTGCTGCTAGCGCCTCCAGTGAGTAAATGTCCTGGGGACAGACGGACACAGGGGCACCTGCTGCCCAGCCCTATTCCCCCCCCCCAGGGGGTAGACAGACACTGCTGTGCCTCAGGGGCAGTACTGGGAGTCCCAGCTGGGCATGACTGGGGGCCAGCGCACTGTGCTAGAAGCCTAACTGGGGACTGACAAGGCACTGCTGCAGGGAAGCTTGCAGCCCTGGGCACGGCTGGGGAAAGCGTGCAGCATTGGCATTCAGCTGGGCACTACTTTGAGGTCACTCCTTCTGCTTTTCCCCATCTTGAACTGGCTAGTGGGATACTGTAAGGCTGCAGCAGCTGCCTGTGGATGGGCTCAGATCTATACCCCAGGGCAGGTCCGTGGGGCTTGCCTTGGGTTTTGGCTGGATGCTGCACACGCCGCAGAGGGTTCTGTTCCCTGCAGAAATGTTCGTTGGCTGCAGGGGTGCCTGGATCCCCAGCAACAGCCCATTGTGCCCTGTGTGACCTTGATTTAATCTGCTTAATGCCTAAAGTCCAAGCTGCAATCAGGCACTATCAACCCTCCCTCCCCCCAGTTAATAAATGGAAGAAAGATTCTAAAGATTAAATACTAATCCCAAAATAAAGCGGGGGGTGGTGGTGTCCCAGCTGCTGCTGCTGTGTCTGTGGGGGAGTGTTTGCTGCCCGTTGGGGAGTGGGTGATGTATGTGTGGGGGTACGATGCAGCCAAACCCTCCTCTCGGCTCCTAGGATGGAAGTGGGGGGCCAAGTGCAAACTGCTGACTCAGTACGCTATCCTTGTTTTAAAAATCCACCACAGACTTACCCCAGTCAAGCCGCCCCTTCCCCCAGCTCCCTCTGTTCAGCTAACATTGGCTGCCTCCTCTCTGTGTGGTGAGAGCCTTCTCCTCTGCAGTGCCTCCTGTCCAAAACAACTGTGCTGGCCTATCAAGGCCCCACTGAAATCTCAGGGAGAGCCCAGCTTCTGTCCCCATCTCTCTTGGTCTCTCTTTTTGGCCTTGCCTGCCCCTCTGCCGCACAGCTTCCTGGCTCCAATGAGGGCTTGGGGGATACAATTTTTCCGCCACCCCCATCTACAATCCTCTCCCAGTAGCTAGATTTTGCTTTGCCATTGGTCTTGGGAAGCAGCATTGTCCGGTTTCATTGCAGTCCCTGGACGAGCCCAGGCATCATTACAATTTCATCAGGGTTGAAGGGCTTTGAGAATTACCCTGAACTGCCCCAGAGAGCAAGGCAGACTCTGAACTGCCAGCACCAAGGTGCCTGCACAGGCATTGCCTGAGCAAAGGGCACAAGGGGGCTGCCTTCCCTCTGGCCTGTTGTCACTAATAGGCACCATGACCAAAGAAGTCACGGGCGGGAGGACATCTAGAGCTGTGACTGCTGAAGAGCAGGGGCTAGGGGCTTTTCTAACCCCAGCCGCAGGTGATGGGTGGGTAGCATTTCACTGGGCCGCAGCTGCTTTATTGACAGAGGTGCAGTTAGATGCCAGCTTGGAGTCACTCTTTATTATTTAAATCTGTTATGTACAACGACTGAAAATTGAAAAACGCTTTTAAAGTCTCTGCAATATGAAAACTACAAGCTCTGTACATCGACTGCTGTGAGTGCAAGAGTGAAGGATCATGGTCTTTGGTGACTAGACTTGCACACACGTGCACGCACACACACACACACACACACACACACGCAGGGTGCTTCTACTGTGGCCTTTCCCCCAGCCTGATTCCCCTTGTTGCTAATATGGGCGGGAGTGACAGCCTCTCTCTAGGGCAGAAGCTATGTCCTGCTGCATCTAGCCCTCCCCCACCTCCTTGGGGTGACACAAACAGACACAGCTGCCGTGTTTGTAACCTTGCTTAGAACAAGGCCGGGCAGCACAGTGGTACTGTGCTGGGGGTTACCCAGAGCACCGTGAACACTGGCACGCTCAGTAGCAGGGCTGCCCGGGGTTAGCAATGACGGGAAACCTGCAGGGGAAGAGCCGCAGGGTGACACAGCCGCACAGAGCACGGTTTCCTCTCTGGAAAGACCAGAAAGGGTCCAGGCGCTGTGGAAGGAGGGCCACAGCTCTGCAGCTGCCACCTGGGCCAGCCCACACCTCAGCACTCTTCCTTTCAATGGAATCCTACCACAATTGCTACAAATGTCTCTACATTACGTAGTGTAAACAAGAAGATCCTGGAATGTTTGAATCTAAGCGACCTGACTGCAGGCCCCTTCTAGAGGAGCTGCTGGGACAGACACACGGGGCCAAGTGGAGGGGGGAGGCAGGGACAGAGGAAAAGGACACTCAAGTCCATGAGAAGAAGGCAGTGCTGAATACTCCCTCCAATATAGGCATCCAAGTGATTCCCACTGGACTGAACTCCGCCAAGGGCTGAGCTCCCCCTCCTCGTCCTGCAGTGAAGACTCTGGTCCCAACATCCCAAAATACGAATGGAGAGAAGAACTGAACAACTTACCTTTAAGAAATATTCTATGAAAAGAAACCCTAGCCCAACACCGTGCCTAGCCATGGCTGGGTCTATCGCCTCTAGCACAGGTACCTACAGGGCTGAGCTTCATATTGCTGACACTGTCAGTGCTCCCAGAGCAGGGACGACAAGGAACAATTTTCCTGACTCTGGTAGTGGAAAGAAGAAGCTATACAGCACAGCAGAGTTTGGGGGGGGGGCACTACTCTAACCCGAATCAGTAACACGTTTGGACCCGAAAGCAACACCATCAGCAGAATTCAGCTGCTTAGCAGAGCCACGACTCGCACACACATTGCTAACTACTGGTTCCTGGAGAGGGGCAGCTCGGGCTGAGCCGGGAGACTCCCCGGAAATCCCAACCCTTCTGTACAGGGACGCAGAATCCTCCCCATGGGGAGGCTACAAGTGAAGGAAGCAACATTGCTTTGAGCTGAGATCCAGACAGTGACTGGGGCGTGACTGACTGGCATGGGGAGGGGGAGTGTGAGCATCTCCTTTGCAATCTCCCTGGAGTCACTTTAATGCTGATGAAGAACATCTTGGACTGACTTCCAGAAACTGGGGGTGGGTCTTTAGCAAGACTTGACCATAGACAGGGGGTGAGGACCAACCCTTCCCCTTACACTGAACTCCCTGGGACAGTGCTGCTCACTCAGACTAACCCCAGGCAATGGGGCACCAGCCTCCAAGGTAAGAGGAGAGAAACCCCCTGGCCCAGCTCTCCAAGACCCTCCAGGGGTGCAGGAGCTAGCAGTCAAGAGCAGAGGTAGCAAAACTCTTTCCAAGTCCCTTCCCACAAGAGGGGAGCAGAAAACAGTCTGGTCTGCTAAGAATACACCCAGTGAGAAATGCACATCTCGGTGTGATGCTGAGAGCCCTGAACTACAGCCCCTGCCCTTAGCCTGTGCTCCCTGCCTCAGTACAGTGAGGGGACAAGACCCAGCCAAGGAGGCCCTTTAGTCAGATCCCTGGGTCTGGCTGCCCCAGGGCTCCCAGAACATCCATCAGAGCCTGTCTCATGGGAACACACATCACCTTTGGCAACCCAGCATAGGCCCTGGGGGATCTGGGGACATTTCTATGCAGCTTTTGCATTTCCAGGCCTGGCTCCTTACACTGAGGGGAGTTGATTAATCTTCTCCTGACAACCCAGGGATACCATGAACAAGCCCCTCAGGGCAGCCAGCACTGGGCCTATGTCCTCAGAGTTAGCCTCCTCGACTCCAGGGCAGGCCAGGAGCTGTGAGGTCAAGGGAACCCACCAGCTCAAATCCAGCCCAGACCGTTACAGCCAGGACAGCCCTGGCCCACGGCCCCTTTCTACAGGGACCATCTGACTATAAAGACCAGGTGATCGGAGGGGTGGGGGATGAGACATGCCTGCTCCCCGTGCCTCCCTTCCCCAGGGAACTGGGTTCTCTAGGGCTAGACGAATTCGCATGAGCTCCAGCTTCACACATTTAAAGTTACTCTATGGGAGAGATGGGGCAGCTGAGATGTGTTCACAACCAGCAGTGACTTGCCAGGCCTCTGGGGACAAAGGCCACATGTATGAGGATCTGTGTGGCCTCTCAGACTAGACCAGCTGGGGATAAGAGGGAGAGAGGGGAGACACCTGGAGTCCTGGGGACTCGGAGCTGCCTGGGACCACAGGGTGCTGGATGGATTCATCTTGGCTTCCTGGGTTGGCCATGGTAGGCAGTGCCATGGGGCCCCAGGTGTCCTACTGTGGGTACAGAGGCTTGGAAGCTGGAGTGAGGGGGATTCCAGGCTCTCAGGAACCCCCCATCTCCTCCCGCTCTGACCCCCCAGTGCAAAGGCCTCTCCATGGGGTCCATCTCCCCCACTCTGTCCCCGGCTGTGGGTGAGGGGAAAGGTCTTATCCTGGGGCTCTGGCCCTATCCCCCTCACCCTGCCTCCCCTACAGGGCAAAGGCTTTAAGCGGGCCATTGTGGGGACGCATCTGGGGGCTGGGAGAATTTCCTAACAGAGAAACATGAGTGGGAGGAGCCCCCGAGTGCTTTCCTGACGCTGCTCACTGCGGTGGGGCCTATGCCCTTCAGGGCAGGGGCTGGGCCCCTTGGGAGGGGGTGGAATGAGGGGATGGGGCAGGGCCCCATAGCAAGGTTTGTGTCCCTGGGAGAGGCAAAGTGAAGACAGCACTGATGGACTCAGCCCAGCCCATGGCCCCCCTGCCCCCTTGCTGTGGGGTGCAGAAGAGGCTTCCTGTCGTCAGTGGAGTCAGGAGTATCCCAGAGTGACCCCAAGGCAGAGCCTGCCCTGCAGCCAGGCACATGACTCAAGCAGAGTCCGTGTCTGTGGTAGGTGGTCACCCCTGGCCATCTCCTCTCCTTGCCCACTCAGCCTCAGCCCTGGGTGGGGGCTTTGGGGGAGGCTGTCCCCCTTTCTCCCTGCCCCAGCTCCATGTCAGACACAGCCCCAGGAGCACAGCTCTCCAGAGAGTCCACTCCTTTCTCTCCCCCACGCTTGGCTACAGCGCTGGGCTCTCACATGTTGGACGGGAGTTTGGGCTTCCCACTTTCCACCTCAGGGCTGAACGCCACGGAGCCCTTGCGGGAGGGGCCTGCCGCATGCCTGGGCGTGGAGACAGGAGACTGCGGCGTGGACGCTCCACTCACGGGCCGGCTGGATTGGACTAAAGATCCGGAAGGCATCTGCTGCGGGTGTGCTGGCTGACCTGGAACCCCAGGGGGTGGCTTGGTGAGGAGTCCAGCTACCGAGGGAGATGACCTGTGAGCCAGGTTCCCTGCTGACTTCCTGCCCTGATGGGAGGAGCTCCCGTCTGCTTGCTGGGTGACTTTATTGGGGAGGGATGGCTGAGACGCTGACAGGAGCCGGACGTCCTGTGTGAGCCTCCCAATAGGTAGGCCCTGGATGCTCCTGTGCTTCACCAGCTGCTGCGGCTGCATCAGCAGCGAGATGTGGGAGCCGGTGGCTCGGGACAGGCTGTAGTGGAGAGTTCTCCCTGCTGGGAGCACCTGCTCAGAGCTGGGGGATGGACCCCCTGCTGGCTGCTGGAGAAGTGACGTGGAAACTGAGGTGCCTCGGGACTTGGAGAGCTGGGGTTGGGAGCCCGTAAGGGGCTGCTTTGCTATTGCCAGGGGCTCCCCCTTCTGCACCAGCCTTGGCTGTGGCAGTCCCACATGTCCGGCCTTCGGCCCCCCGCTTTCCAGAGGCGACTGGGACTGGACCATAGGGGATGAAGGGGAGTTGGCTGCAGGCGTCTGCAGGTGGGGCTGTATACTGGATGGGGAGCTCACTGAGGAGGGCCGGGAGCCCCCCAGGCTGGGCTGGGACCTGCGCGCTTGCCTGGTGAGCAGGGTGGCCTCAGGCGAGAGCGGGCTGGAGATAGAGGAGGGTGGCAGGAAGATGTGGGCCTGCAGGCTCTGCTGGTGAGTCAAGGCAATGGCCACGTTGGTGGTGGCAGCTGCCGTTTGCAGTGGCGCATGCACCAGGGGCTCCCAGATCACCGGCTTGCCACTCAACTCCCGGCCCACCGCCATCTGCTGCAGGTCCTGGATGTTGTGGGCCATATCCCGGTCATGCTTGACGATCTGCTGGATCATCTCATTGTTCATGGCCCCTGAGCTGTGCTCTGCTCGCTTGCGCAGGAGGATGGAGTTCTTCTTACCTGAGGCGCAGAGAGAAGACACAGGGTCACCAACACTTGCCTGAGCTGTGCCCCAGGGCCAGGGGCACCATGGGAGAAACAGGCAGATAGGAGCATCCCCACCATCTTACAGATGGGGAGGGTGAGGAGCGGGGGGATAGAACCCAGGAGTCCTGGCTCCCTGCTCCTACCAGAGGGTTATGCTGACACTAGCGATTTTCTTGGCTGAGTGTCTCTCTAAGGCTATGTGAGAAGGGCGTAGACCTGGTGCCCTTGGGTCCCATTTGCCCCCAGGGCCAGCAGCTAGTCAGGTCGGCCCTCACCAGTAAGGACTGCAAGGGGGAGGCAGTGAGAGGTGGCTGAGCTTGGGGTGTGGGAAGTAACATATAGACCCTCCTTGTGAACAAAAGCAATGCCATATAGCAGGTCCCCTTACCTCCTAATGGGGAGAGGGAGGAAATCCCAGAGCAGGGCTGCCCAGCCCAGCCCCAGAGGAGGCAGGGAAAGAAATGTCCCTGACATTAGGGGCCCAAGGACAGGGGAAGGCGGTCGGGGAGTTGGGGGTACGTGCCAGGGCAGCAGCTGCTTGGGAGCAAGGAGATTCGCGGGGGTGGCTGGCATGCACTGGGGTGGGCGGTCCCTCACCAATGCGGTCCAGGCGGTCCATGGCCACGGTCTCGAAGGCCCTACGCATCATGGGGTGCTCCTCCAGCACCTCGTTGAAGTTATCCACCGAGAGAGAGTATAGGCGGCAATAGGTGTCGGCACGCACGCTGGCTGTCCGCCTCCCCCGCGTCAGCAAGCAGATCTCTGTGGGACACAGAGCTCGGCATCATGGCTACGGTCACCTCCCTGCTGGCATTGATCTCTAAAGCTGCCACAGGCCGCGTCTTTACTCCCTGCTCTGGCAGCCAGAGAAGGGGAGATGGTTACCTTGTCTAGTGCCTCTTATGTTACAGGAGCTTGTGAGCTGAATGAAACTGAAGCACGAAGAGCGGAAAGGACCAATCCCAGGCAACGCAACAGCCACTTACAGAGTTGGAAACAGAACCCAGGAGTTCTGTGCGGCATGGCCACAGCTTGCTCTAACCACTAGACAGCACTCCCCTTCCCCCGCAGAGCTGGGGAGAGAGCCCAGGAGTCCTGGCTCCTCCCCCATTCTTACCCCCACTGCCTTCCCAGAGCTGGGGAGAGAACCCAGGAGTCCTGGCTCCCAGCCACTCCTCCCCCATTCTTACCCCCACTGCCTTCCCAGAGCTGGAGAGAGAACCTGGGGACTCCGTGACACCCCCATATCCTCCTTTATACTTGATTGTGATCTTGCATATAAAGCAGGCTGAGAGAGGTATCAGGGAAAAGGTTCTGATGTAGTGAAAGTCATTTTTCTATCTATAGATGTGTATCATTAATGCATATTAAGTTGTGAGAATTGTGTTGTAGGGTGTAAAACATGCTGTAAATTGGGGAATCAGCCAGATATTAGCCCCCCAGAGACAACAGCAAGGAAAGTGACCAACTCCCGGGTGGGTGTCAAACAACCAGCACCAGCCATTGTCCAGCCAGGGAGCTACAATTCAATAACTCACCTGCATAAGGCCACACCAGGGGAATTGCTCAACCTTGCCTGGGGCCTCAGCAATGCCCATGAGACATGCCTGGCCTTGTATTCTCCAAGCACATGGGACTGAGGGTATAAAACAGGACACAGGGGCCCATGCTTCACCTTTTCTCCTCCCCCACCTATGCTGCAAGCAACAAGAAGACTTAAGACTCCAACAGAGGAGACTGGCCCAGATTTCAAGGGTGAAATCTGAGTACTATGAACTGCAATATCCAGTGGGCTGAGAAAAACTGCTTTATCTAGATATTGCCCAGTCTAATAGGGTTGAGAGTTTAGACTGCTTATATTTTCTTTTCTTTTGGTAACTAACTCTGAAATTTTGCCTGTCACTTAATACCACTGAAAATCTATCTTTTGTAGTCCATAGATTTGTTTAACTGTTTATCTTTACCAATGAGTTTGCCTGAAGTGTGTGCTCAGGTTTGCAAAGGTTGGTGTAGATCCACTTTCCATTGATGAAGTGGTGAACCAATTAATAAATCTGCATTGCTCGTCTTGAGCAGTGCAAGACAGTATATTCCTGAGGTACAGTGCTGGCAGCTGGGGGGAACGGGCTGGTGCCTTTCCTTGTCTGATTCGTGAGTGGCTCTGGGAGAATTCATGCAATCTAGCTGGGTGTGGGGCTCCATATGCAGTTGTGCTGAGTTATCACAGCACCTGGAAGGGTTCGCTGCTGGTCACTAGCAAGGCATTGTGAGAGACAGCCCAGGCTGGAGAGAGTTAAGGGGGCACAGAGGTCCCACGGTCCCAGGCTGCACCCTGTGGATCCCGTCACATCTTCATCCCAGCCCCCTGAGCCACAGATGCCCCCTCCCATCTGGGGAGTTGCATGGCTGTTTCCTTCCTGTCCCAGCCCAGCCTCACCCCCGAAGTAGGAGCCGTCGGACAGCTTGGTCTCCTTGTTGCCCTTGGTGAGGATGCTGACCACGCCATGCTGGATGAAGTACATCTTCTTGCCCACGGTGCCCTCACGGATGATGAAGTCCCCAGGCTGGAAAACCTCGAAGCGCAGCTTGGTCAGCATAGCTGTCACAAAGTTGGGGTCGGCGTTGGCGAACAGCGGCATATTGGCCACCAGGTTCCGGCAGTTAAAGTTGATGATTTCCTGGGAGGAGGGCAGCAGAGGGTCACTTGGAAGCAATATACCCCTTTGAGAGCAGCAACCCGCCAGCGACCACCACCCAGAGGGGGCAACGGGGCTGGCCCTGGCTCCAGGACTCCCTACCTCTTTGAGAGGCTCACTCAGCTCCCCCAGGATGTTCTCCTCATCGAACATCTTGCCCTGGTAGCGGTGCTCATAGTACTCATGGATCCGCTGGCGCGTGTCCCCGGGCAGCTTGTGGAAGGCCATGTACTGCTCCACTTGCTTGTACTGGAGGGACAGACAGAACCACTCATGCCAGGGCTGGAAACACCCAGATGGGAAGGGCAGGGGCTCCACAGGTGGGTGGGAGGGGGCCATGCCTGCGGCCTGAGCCCCAGGGCAAGAGTGAAGAGTGCAGCGTGGTGCCAGGCAGCCTCCAAAGGCCTGGAGCCAGGCAGCCCTGGGCCAGCTGTGCCGACACAGTAATAGAACCAGGGAAGAAGCGGGTAAGGAGCGGCATGGGTCAGGCAGTGTTTAGTGTTCATTCCCAGCTCATACCCAGGCCCGATCTCCCCTGCACCCACAGCACCAGCCCATCACCCCCCGCTTGCCTCAAGGCCTGCCCCTTACCACCCTGCCTAAGCTTTGGGGCCTGCTTCACTCCCCGCAGTGCACTCACCTTCTCCTGGTACTGCCGGCGGGAGGAGTCCAGCGACTGGATCAGGGCAGTGGCGTGGCCAATGAACATGGCGTAACAGGTGGCACCCACAATCATGCTGAGCATGGTGAGCCAGACGTCGGTCATCCCCTCCGGAGCCTGCTGGCCGTACCCAATGCAGAGCATGTGGCTCATGGCCTTAAACAAGGCATGGGAGTACTGCTTCCCCCAGGAGTCATTCTGCAGACAGGAGGGCACCTGAGCAGGCTGCAGCCGGGCTAACTCCTGCCACTGTAGCCAGGCATTTCTTTGACTTTGCAGCCTCTTTGTATCTCCCACCCCAGGGTGGGGGAAATGTGAACTCCCAACCAGCAGGGGAACAGGTCTGTGGCCTCACACCCCGGGGCAGGGCCCCGTTCCCCAGGGTGTGGCAGCTTCTGGGCTGATCTAAGGACCAGAGGTTTGCCCCCAGCCCAGCGCCCAGGGAGGCAGCAGGAGCCCCCACTGCCTGCTGTCTCTTGGCAGCTGGTGGGAGGGATTTCCCTTGTTTGTCGGATTTAATTAGTGGCAGAGATGTGCTGCAGCAGGGACAATCCCAGACTGAGAGATTCCCCTGTCTGACTGATGCCAGTGGGGCTGCAATCAGACTCCGGGATCGCCATCAGCCCCCCGCTGGACAGCACATGTGTGCATGGGTAATTAGCACAGGTTAAGAGTGTGCACATGGGTGTGTGTAAGAGTCTGCGTGTAGCAACGTGTGTGCCAGGGGATGCTCCCAGCCTGGAACATGCATGATGGTCTGGTCCGTGAGGTCTCCCAGGCTGGAGCCATCAGCATAAGGTTTATTTATCACCTGCCTATCCTTTTATAAACACTAAGCCTCCCCGACCCCATGCACACGCCACGATCCCCGTTACACAGACTGCAGCCCGGCTCTGCAAACTGCCCCAGTCTCTCACTCAGGAGATCAACCCCCACAAAGGCAGTTCTCCTGTTAGCCCTGCAGGGCCAGCCTGGCCTGGGGACAGGGGCAGGGAGGTCAAATTCTGCCCTCACTGACCCCATGCAGCCCATGGCCGCTGAGCCAGGTGGGAGGGGATCTGCCTTCCAGCACATTCATTGTTAACAGTGAGTGACACCGTGCATGTGTCATGGCCACAGTGGAGACTGGGATTCTGCACAGAGCCCATGGCCCTGGCCAGGGATTCCCCCCTTGCCCCAACCAGCCTGCTCCTGGGCACCGCTCCTCCGGGAGCCCACAGGAATACAGCTCTGTGGCGACAGTCTGGGATGGGGGATGGTTTTAACCAATTGCCTTGTAAAGTAAAGGATTTGCTCCTTATGTCCCACGACAAGCACCAGGGCAGTGGATGGCACTGCTCTGCCGCAGGGGTCTCTTAAACCAGAATGGGATGACAGGTGCTGAGGAGAGCAGAGACCACAAGGAAGGGACAGGCTGGAGCCCGACGGCCCCACCCCAGTGGACAGCAAATTCAGGGAGATACGGAGAGCCTGGGGATCTCAGGCTTCAGAGCAGAAGAGCCGGGCGGGGTGCTCACCACCATGTGATTGATGGCGACCCAGCAGTCCGCAGGGAAATCCTGCAGCATGGGCACCAGGAACTGCAGGCAGCCGTCCCAGTGGCACAGCAGCAGCATCATGCCGATGAGGTTAAAGATCCGCACCACAGCGCTGGCCAGGTCGTAGGTCATGTGGAAAATCTGAGCAAGGGGATAAGCCAGGAGAAAGACTGTGAAAAGCCAGCTCTCTTCTCCAGGTACTCGCAGCAGGGGACAGGGAGCCCCCAAATGCCCCTTAACCCCCCCCAAAGCCCCTCCCAGCCACAGGTCCACAAAATGCCCCTCCCCTGGCCAGGGGTTCTGAAGCCCCCCTTGATCCCTCCAGGCAGGGACCCCCAAATGCTTTTCCCCTGGCGGTCCCACCTCCTCCCACTGGTGAATGTAGCGGATGAGGCGGGACAGGCGCAGAAGGCGGAGCAGGCTGAGGATCTTGGTGAAGCGCACAATGCGCAGGGCCCGCGCCGTCTTGTAGACGTCGGAGTCCACCTGAGTCTCCAGGTCGACAATGAGGAAGATGTAATCCACGGGTATGGAGGAGATGAAATCGACCAGGAACCAGCTCTTCAGGTACTTCATCTTGATGGTGTGCGGGTCCAGGATGATCTCCGTGTTGTCCTCCACCACGATGCCCGTGCGGAAGTTCAACACCAGGTCAGCCAGGAAGAAGGTGTCCGAGAGCACGTTGAAGACAATCCAGGGCGGTGTGTTCTCATCCTTGAAAAAGGTGATGCCTACGGGCAGGATGATCAGGTTCCCCACCATCAGCAGCAGCATGATGAGGTCCCAGTAAAACCTGCGGGAGGAACGGAGAGCGGGCACGAAGCAGAGGACAGAGGAGCAGGGGAATGAGAAAGGAGATGGGAAATGGAGCCAGGGAAGGAGAAAGGGAGGGAAAGAATGAAAACTTCCTTCTAGTAGCTAAACCTGCATGACAAATTGGATCAGTTTAAACTGGAGAGGGTTCAGAGAAGAGCCATGAGAATGATGAACGGGCATGAAAACCTGCCTTACAGTGACAGAGCTCCATCTGTTTAGAGAGAAGTTTAAGGGGTGATTTGCTCACAGTCTGTAAGTACCTTCCTGGGGAACAAGATATTTGATCACAGGCTCTTCAGTCTAGCAGACAAAAGTCTAACATGAGCCAACAGCTGGAAGTTGAAACGAGACAGATTCAGTCTGGAAATAAAGTGCAAATGTTTAAGAGTGAGAGTAATTAACCATTGGGACAATTTACCCAGAGCTGTGGGGGATTCTCCATCACCAGAAATACTCAAATTAAAAAAACGGGCTGTAGATCCAACAGGAACCGATTTGGGGAAGTCCCATGTCCTACGTGACACAGGATGTCAGACTTGCTGATCAGCAAGGTCCCTTCTGGCCTTGGACTCTATAAACCCCCTGAAGATTGCGTGCACATGCCCCAAACAGATATAGAGACCGGATGTGCATGCATGGACACGGACACATATCCTCCTCCCACTGCCCATGCCCCAAACAGATATAGATACCGGATGCACATGTGCGTGCACACACACTTCTCCCCATTTGTCTCTCCACCTGGGAGGGCTGAGAGCAGCTTGTCATTCCAAGCTGCAGCTTGCCAGCCATCTGTGGGGGCGACACAACACGCCAGGCCAGACAGCTCTAATCCCAACTTTTGTGCCCCCAAACAACCAGAGCACAGAGGGGCTGAGTCTGCACCCAGCCCGAGATCCCAAGGGGAGAGGAATTAGCACAGTGGCAGGGAAGGAGAGAGAGAAGGCTCCAGATGGCTATGAAAGGAGCCGAGGAGCTGCTGAGGCAGCAAGGGATAGGGTGGCTGAGCCTGGTGGTACGAGCTGTGGAGGGGGAAGTTCTTGCCCCAACAGTGGGGAGATCCATGAAGGCACAAGACAGCCAAAGCTTGGTGAGAAGAGAACAGAGACCCAGCGTCTGAGGGGCTCTGTAACAGCACTGGTTACCTGCCAAGTGCATCTGATGGCCTTGAGTGGCTCTGCAGCACCCTGCCTCAGTTTCCCTTTCATTCAGTAACTCCACAAGGAGTATGTATCCTCCACCACCCCCACCACCCCATTGTGGGGGCTGGCCTCCCTCTCCACCTGGCGTCTTGCCCTGCTCTTTATCTCCACAGGAGTTCCCAGGCCTTTTCCATCTGCTTACAGCAGCCTCCAGGCCCAAACCCTCCCCCCTGCTCATCACAGCCATTGCCCCAGCGTCCTCTCCCATCTCCTGCCTTCTCCTCTTCACAAGAGAGCAGATCTGTATAGAGCCCGGCTGTCTTTGGTGCAGCTATTAACGAGGAACAGGTGGGCCAGATCCCTTCCCTAGCCCTGGGCTAGGCTCTGAAAACAGCAAGGGTGATTCTGACCCAGAAGGGAGAGGGTGGAGTGGCGAAGGGGTAACCTCGCTGTGCCCATGCTGCTGACCAGAGCTTGGAGAGCCTGGCAGAAGAGAGTTGCAATAGTCCCCGTGAAAGGGGCTGAAGGCCGGGGGGAGGAGTCCAGGAAGGGGGAGGCAAGGCCCCAGGAAGTGTTGCTGAGATGGTGATGGCCAGTTCTGACGGTGAAGGAGGAAGAGGAGAGCTCGGGTTCAAAGATGATGCCTAGGCTATCGAGAGTGGGGGCCTTATGGAGAGCCCCTGTGGAAACCAACTCTTCCCCCTGGGGAGGGTGTCAGGCTGAGTCCTGGCAGCCCGGGGAGAGGAGATCCCTCCCGTGGATGAAGAGGCAGGGTACGGAGACCCTCCCTGATGGTGCTTTACCCAACAGCAAGGAGTAAAGAGATTACACCTCCCAGCGTCCCCGTGCAAACCTTCGCTCCTGGCACCTCAGGCACCCACCAGGCAGGCGGATCAGGGTCATGGATGGGCAGATTGAGCCCAGAGGGGGGATGGGACTTGCACCCAGGGAAGCGGTGTCAGGGCTGGGGTTGGAGCTCAGATGATGGATTCTGTCCCTTTCTGTCTGAGATCATGGGGTTGAAGCTCAAGGATCAAAATTCCCTCTTCCCTAGCACCCCGCGTGCCTATTGTGCCAGCCCTAACTTCCAGGAGGGAGCTCGAGGGTGTAGCCCGTGGGTGTAGCTGGGGGTAGGGTGGAGGGAGGGGGAGGATAAAAGAGTCCCCACTGGGTTCCGCTTCTGCGCTTCAGGGCAATTTGCTTTTGCTGAAGTGCCCAGGCACAAGTGGCCAAGCACAGGGGGTCCCAGGTTCTTTCCTCCCCAGGAATTCTGGCTCTGGCCCTCCAGAGTGCCCCTGAGCATTGATGGGGGGCAGGGGCTTATCCTTATCACTGCCCACAGGGGCTTACAGGGTTTAGAATAAGCTCTCTAGTTACACAAGTAGGATGGGAGGGGCAGGGCTCCGGGGCCAGGAAGGGGGGCCCTGCAGCACCCTCTGGGTCAGGGTGAGTGTGGGTTCCCAAAGCCTGCCTCATGGTCAGAGCCGTGAAGAGGCTGGGGTGCTGAGCACAGTGTGGCCATGCAGGCAGAGATGGGGCTGAGGGCTACAGGAGATGCACCTTCCTGCCGTCCCTCTGTTGGGCTGAGGGGTGTCTGCAGCCAGCGCCCTCTCCGTGCCAGAGGGCAACCCGCTGCCCAGGAGATGGGTGAGAGGAAGCGGCACAAGCCACAGGGCCAAAGAGCCGCACTAGTCGGGAGAGTGACACCCCTTGCTGCGTCCCACCCAGGCCTGGGCACGGTGCTCCTCGGGTGCCAGAGGGAGTGGTTAGCATTCTGGCAGTTGATGCTGCAGGGCGTGCTCTGCGCTGGGCAGAGGGGAGACCCTGTATCTCCTATAGCACCAATTTTGTGCCTGGGCATCTCGGGCTGTGCTCTGGATTTTGGAGATGGGAGGTTCCTGCAATTCTCAGCCTGGTTTTTCCCCTGCTGGACTCACCTCCCACCATGTGCTACAGCCCCACTAACTCACCTTGGAGAGGTGGCCCAGTGCCAGATGAATTTACTCTGCAAAGCCAAGCTGCTCTGGGGAAGAGACTAGAATCCAGGCCTCTGCAGGCACATGGATGCATCAGGCTTTGCAGGCTGTGACCTCCACAAGGGGCCGGCCTGGCTTAATGGGTTCCTGCCCTGACCTTCCCCAGGGCCTTGGCTTCAGCCCTTACAAAAAATATTTAAAACCAGGTATAAGAAGATGCTGCCTCTTCCAGTGAATCTCTCAGGTGGAGCTCTGAGCCACTGAGGGGAAAGGCCAGCATCAGCAGAGAAGAGACTTCTGGGTACCGCGCTGGGCCTCAGGAGACCCCAGCTCTGCCACTCATCTGCAGGGTGGCTTTGGTCAGGGCCTCTGTTTCTCCTCTCAGCCCGTGTGTCGGGTCCATTCAGATTGCAGGGGCTCTGGGGCAGGGACAGTCTCTCATGTTGTGTCTGAGCAGCACCTGGCACAATGGGGCCATGATCTTGGTTATGGTCTTTAGGTGCCACCACAGCACCAATCAACCAAGCAGGAGTGCTGCATTCGCAGTTCCAGAGCCAGGCTCGGAATATGGCTGGGATCCAGGCAAAGGCTCTGAGAGGATCTAAAGGGACCTTTGGTTCGAGCAAGTCTTTTATTGAGGAGGAACAAGCAGCAAGTGGTATGAGTACAGAAGGACAGGTTCTAAACCCTCTGCCCCAGGCAGGCAGAGCCCTGCCCCTGAGTGTGGCCTTCGACCTCTGCTGCTAGTTTATTCATTTCAGTTCCTGGCTGCTGCCACCTGCATGCCTCCCCAAAGCCCTTTCTTCCCTGGAAAGCCAGGGAGTCCATGACAGAAACCGTCTTGCAGGTAGCCCCTGTCAATGTGTCTGGGACTCCAGCTCCCTCCAGCCACGTCCTGCCCCCATTGGGCTGGTCTCCAGCGGGACAAGCATCCCCCCACTATTGCTTTTATTCAGCTCTTGGGCCGTGTGCTGGTGGGGGGGTCCCCACTGCGAGACGGGGAATGCGCTGAGAACACTGCTGGTTCTGGAAGGTTCTGTCAACACCCTAGCCTCGGGGGAGGTGCAGAACAAGACTGGCCAGTAGCCAGGGGCTAACACAGTGAGAGAGCTTCACCCCTCCGCTGGCAGAGCCCTTCGCCAGTGCCCCTCGCACATCTCTCTTCTGCCTCTGTCCTGACATGCTCTGGCTCCCCAACCTGAATGCCCGAGAGTAGCTGGCTGTGTAATTTCATCCCACACAATGGCTGCCTCTCAGGCATGGAGGAGATTTCTCCCTGGGGCAACCGTGTCCTACGTCAACGCCACATTCAGAACGGGGGAAAGAAAAGAAACCCAAACTAGCTCCTCCCTGAGACAGACACCAGGAGGGAAGTGGAGAGAGAGATTAATCCCCCAGAGACACCGCCAGAAGACCCATCCACCCCACTCTTCTCTCTGACAGTGGCCAGATACTTCAAAGGAAGGGGGAAGAACCCCCATAATAGACTCTTTTAGAGGTTGGATTACACCCTAAAATTCTCTCTCTAAACACACTCAAGTGGGGCTGTGGATGTTCTCATTCTCCACAGAAATGTCTGACCTTTTTTAATCTTGCTAAACCTCAGTGAGCTCTTGTGTCAGTGAGCTCCATGGGTTAATCACATACTGCATGAAAAATATTTCCTTGGATCAATTTGGAGTTTGCTGCCTTTGAGTTTCATTGCCTGGTCCTTTGCTCTTGTTCTACACGGAGATAGGGAGGGGCCTGGCTGACATGCAGCATCACATCCATCGTGTTGTAAAACTCTTGCTTTGGTGCCACCACCTTATCCAGCCCCTCTCTAACCAAACACTCCTAACCTCGTCAGTCTCTCCCATACCCCATACCACAGCCTGCCCCAGCCTCTAACGCAGGGCAGGGCCCATCTCCCAACCGTCTGAGGGAACAATGCTTCCTGCTCAGGAGAACTCCAGCCAAGGGCCCAGTGTAAGTGTCACATGATGCTCATGGCGGAGGGAAGGGCTCTGCTCAAAAACCAAGGACCAGAACTTCAGAAAAGCCCTTGCCTGGCAGCAGAGACTTGGAAGACAAGGACACCAGCGGCTGGGCCTGTGCGCCCCATGCAGGGGGGACCATCCTGAAACCAACGGGCTTGGATTCCACCTGCTGAACCTGGCTGGTAGACCAGCAATTGGCACAGACGATTGCTCTGGAGGGTTTGACCATGCCAAGGACTCCACCTGCACATGCCAGGGAAAAAACACACAACCCAGCGCTCTGCACAAGCACAACATAAGAACGGCCAGACTGGGTCAGACCAAGGGTCCATCTAGCCCAGTGTCCTATCTTCCGACAGTGGCCAGTGCCAGGTGCCCCAGAGGAAACGAACAGAACAGGGAATCACCAAGTGATCCATCCGCTGTCACTCATTCCCAGCTTCTGGCAAACAGAGGCTAGGGAGCCCATCCCTGCCCATCCTGGCTAACAGCCATTGAGGGACCGATCCTCCATGAACTGATCTAGTTCTTTTTTTGAACTCTGTTATAGTCTTGGCCTTCACAACATCCTCTGGCAAGCTACACAGAGAGGGAGCCAGGCTCAGACAGGCCCACAGAGTGTGACAAACATACTCTGACACCCCATCACAGGTACACACATCCCCCTTCCCCTCTCCACCACGCAGACCTGGACCCTCATGACAGGCCCTGAGTAATGGAGGAGTCCACAATCATTCACAGGAAGAAATCAAGGGCAGTTTTGCTCCTTCCTCCCAGCCCCATGTGGCTCTTTTCCTCCTCTCTCTGCTGTAACCTAGCCAGCTCACACTCCCGCTCTCCCTGTGACCAGCAGAACTGTACCCAGCCCTCATGACCAGTGTCCGTATGGACGTGAGGTGTCTCTGGCGCTGTAGCCAAGAATAGTTTAAAGGAACAAATTAAAGTCAGAGCCAGAGAGCCCCCCGGTATCTGGGGTGCACAGTCAGGTGCCAACTCAGGTCACGGACAGTCCAGCCTCCTGCAGGGAGAAAGAGGCTTTGGAGAGCTAACAGTGGCGGGGCCCCAAATTTCCCTAACAGGAGAAACCAACAGTCAGAGCTGAGGATTAGCGCTGGTCACTAATGCCTCTCTGGGGGCCACGCTGTACGCTGGGTTAACCCTTTCCAAGCCACGACTCTGGGGACTTTCCAGCTGCAGTCAAGAGCTTTCCTCTGATTAGTACTTTGCTAGGAGTGCCAGCCCCGAAGGACTCTGGCTATGGAGCGGTTAATGTCATCTGCCCCAGCTCACTGGCCCCTGACAAATGCCATACATAAGCTCACTGAGCTAACCTTGACCTTCCTCTCCCAGTCCCCTCCTGCTGACTGCCCAAACCCACCTGGAGCCTCTTGTCTCAGATTTACCTTGTAAGCTCTTTAGGGCAAAGCCCGTCTTTTATTCTGTGTCAAGTAGCGCCCAGCACAATGAGGCCATGATCTCGATTGGTCTCAGCTGCTACCATAATGCAGATAATAAACAACATCAGCGTAATCCAACCTGGACAGCTACCTACCAGCCCCTCTGCATGTCACCCTGTCACCTTCAACAGGCAGAGCTGCAGGGAACATGACTTCACAGAAGCTGCAGCTTGTAAACGTGGGGCCTTCTCACTTACGCTGAGGCCCTTACAGGGGTGCAGATGTAACACATGGCTGCTGTATGGCCCTTCGCATTCTGCTGGAGCAGTGTAAAGGATCCTTAGCATCAATGAGAATCAGGGCCTCCGGGCATTGCCTGGCTCTGCAGGGGGACCCCTGGTTACACCTACATGTGAGCAGGCTACTTTCAGTTTTACAACGGAACTCAGGTGCTAGTCTTGTGCTGGGTCACAGTGACTGTGGCATAATTTTCCACTAGAAATTAACGTCTTGCATCTTCATCCCCCATAGAGAAAGTCCATCCTATGTGACTCAACAACGCTGTGACATCCAATTCCTTCCCACCACGTAGACATCCCAGTAACACCCTGGAGATCCCAGGGACATGGTGTGCCTGGACCTGCCATCACAAGGCCTACCTTCTTGCCACACACCCTGCGCTAAATGGTCACATTGCCCTTCCCAGCACATCTCCACCACCAGCCTGCACAGCCAGAGCCATTCCTGATGAGGGAGGGCTCTGCAGGCGCCCCTTCTGCTAGAGCTGGGACGAGAGTTAATCTCCTTGGATGTGGTGCGACTCCTCAGTACATTCACAAATTAAAAACAGCTCCTAGTCCACTGGCAAGAGAGAAGGGCTACTCAGAGGCAGACAGAAGGATCAGTCTTCCTCTATTGGGGGTGCACAGGTGCCCGGTGAGTGAGGTCGGTTCGGCCCAGCTACCTAGAAGCTCTGCCCTGTCCATACACGAAGCACTGCCAGGCTCAGATGGATGCATGAGTGAGCTATGCAAGAGGTTGCTGGAACACTTGGGACTGCAGGAGTAGGAGGGTTTGAGTCACTCCCAAGGGCTGAGCGTGGGATACCCTATGTCCTGCAGCCAGAGGAATTAGCCTGGGATTCTATAGGGTTGGAAAATGCTAAAGCAGAACGATTGCTGGGCAGCAGAAGCACATCCCGGTCAGTCCCCTGGCCTCTCTGCATGTTACTTTTAGCCCCTGCCTTATTGGAGAGTAGTGCAAGAGGGGAGGACTAACCATGTGGTGGACAGAGCCCGTCCCTGGAAAGTCAGGGACAGGAATCCTTCCAAGGAGAAGGGGCAGGGGATGAATTCTGGGCAGCAGGGGAGTTTCTGATTCTGGTGATCAGCTGGCCTCCCAGGGTCACACCGGGCCTGCCTGAAAGGGGTTCCCAAGAATAACAGAGGGATCACTCTAGGTGTGGCCTCCTTGGGGTAAAACCCAGTGGCCCAGTGATGCTGGTGAGTCTGGGTGCAGGGAAGGCTCATGATAGTGAGGACTTGGAAATAGAAACTTCCTGCACAGCAAAGCGAACGGCATTGGATTTGTGTCCTGTCAGTTCTTAGTCCCCAACTCCCCTACAGCTCCCCTACAGCTGCTGCCCTGCTCCCACCTGGAGGTAGAGGGACCCTGGTGACAAGACTGAGCTTCCTGAGTGGTCTGGGGAGGAGGGACCCTGGTGCCTGGCTTGTAGGAATAGCACAAGCTGCTGAGGAAGGGCCCCTCCAGGTTTCCTGGGGAACAGAGCCTTCCCCCCCACCCCGCCCTAGCTCACTGCCCAGCCATCCCTGGGATGTCACCCCCTAGCCTCCTACTAGCGCTGTAGGGCTCAGGTGCCCCAGCCTGGTGAGAGGACCCTGGCATCCGGGTTAGCCCCACATCACCTCCCCCGCAAAATGGGACCGGGGCTGCAGGCCCCAGAGCACCAGCACAAACAGAAGACGGATGCTCATGGCACGAGGGAGCAACCGCTGGAGGAGCAGAGGGTATGGGCCATGGGGGACAGGGAGGACAGACTGCAGCCCCCTCACTCCGCTGAGACCTCAACCTATGAGCCACCGGGACCCACCCCCGGGGCTGAGCAGGGCCCACTCCAGCAGGGGAAGGCCAGGCTTAGCCTGCAGCCTCGCAGTCAGCACCCAGGACAGCGCCAGCCCCAGGCTGGCAGAAGGGAGGACATGGCGGGGGAGCTGGGCAGACAGCCTTGCACGGGGATGGGCGGGATGCATGCAACCTGAGCGCCCTGTGGATCAGCTGGAGGACCGGGGCTTGGCTGGGGTCAGGAGGGGCAAGGGCCCCTCTCACCTGAAGTCGCTGTAGGGGTGGCTGGGTAGGGCCAGACTGGGCGGCTGGCTAGGGAGGATGGGGTCAGGGGGGCCGGCTAGCAGGTCCTTAGCAGGTGCCGGGGCCCCTCTCACCGGAAGTCGCTGTAGGGGTGGCTGGGTAGGGCCAGACTGGGCGGCTGGCTAGGGAGGATGGGGTCAGGGGGGCCGGCTAGCAGGTCCTTAGCAGGTGCCGGGGCCCCTCTCACCGGAAGTCGCTGTAGGGGTGGCTGGGTAGGGCCAGACTGGGCGGCTGGCTAGGGAGGATGGGGTCAGGGGGCCGGCTAGCAGGTCCTTAGCAGGTGCCGGGGCCCCTCTCACCGGAAGTCGCTGTAGGGGTGGCTGGGTAGGGCCAGACTGGGCGGCTGGCTAGGGAGGATGGGGTCAGGGGGCCGGCTAGCAGGTCCTTAGCAGGTGCCGGGGCCCCTCTCACCGGAAGTCGCTGTAGGGGTGGCTGGGTAGGGCCAGACTGGGCGGCTGGCTAGGGAGGATGGGGTCAGGGGGGCCGGCTAGCAGGTCCTTAGCAGGTGCCGGGGCCCCTCTCACCGGAAGTCGCTGTAGGGGTGGCTGGGTAGGGCCAGACTGGGCGGCTGGCTAGGGAGGATGGGGTCAGGGGGGCCGGCTAGCAGGTCCTTAGCAGGTGCCGGGGCCCCTCTCACCGGAAGTCGCTGTAGGGGTGGCTGGGTAGGGCCAGACTGGGCGGCTGGCTAGGGAGGATGGGGTCAGGGGGCCGGCTAGCAGGTCCTTAGCAGGTGCCGGGGCCCCTCTCACCGGAAGTCGCTGTAGGGGTGGCTGGGTAGGGCCAGACTGGGCGGCTGGCTAGGGAGGATGGGGTCAGGGGGCCGGCTAGCAGGTCCTTAGCAGGTGCCGGGGCCCCTCTCACCGGAAGTCGCTGTAGGGGTGGCTGGGTAGGGCCAGACTGGGCGGCTGGCTAGGGAGGATGGGGTCAGGGGGCCGGCTAGCAGGTCCTTAGCAGGTGCCGGGGCCCCTCTCACCGGAAGTCGCTGTAGGGGTGGCTGGGTAGGGCCAGACTGGGCGGCTGGCTAGGGAGGATGGGGTCAGGGGGCCGGCTAGCAGGTCCTTAGCAGGTGCCGGGGCCCCTCTCACCGGAAGTCGCTGTAGGGGTGGCTGGGTAGGGCCAGACTGGGCGGCTGGCTAGGGAGGATGGGGTCAGGGGGGCCGGCTAGCAGGTCCTTAGCAGGTGCCGGGGCCCCTCTCACCGGAAGTCGCTGTAGGGGTGGCTGGGTAGGGCCAGACTGGGCGGCTGGCTAGGGAGGATGGGGTCAGGGGGCCGGCTAGCAGGTCCTTAGCAGGTGCCGGGGCCCCTCTCACCGGAAGTCGCTGTAGGGGTGGCTGGGTAGGGCCAGACTGGGCGGCTGGCTAGGGAGGATGGGGTCAGGGGGGCCGGCTAGCAGGTCCTTAGCAGGTGCCGGGGCCCCTCTCACCGGAAGTCGCTGTAGGGGTGGCTGGGTAGGGCCAGACTGGGCGGCTGGCTAGGGAGGATGGGGTCAGGGGGCCGGCTAGCAGGTCCTTAGCAGGTGCCGGGGCCCCTCTCACCGGAAGTCGCTGTAGGGGTGGCTGGGTAGGGCCAGACTGGGCGGCTGGCTAGGGAGGATGGGGTCAGGGGGCCGGCTAGCAGGTCCTTAGCAGGTGCCGGGGCCCCTCTCACCGGAAGTCGCTGTAGGGGTGGCTGGGTAGGGCCAGACTGGGCGGCTGGCTAGGGAGGATGGGGTCAGGGGGCCGGCTAGCAGGTCCTTAGCAGGTGCCGGGGCCCCTCTCACCGGAAGTCGCTGTAGGGGTGGCTGGGTAGGGCCAGACTGGGCGGCTGGCTAGGGAGGATGGGGTCAGGGGGCCGGCTAGCAGGTCCTTAGCAGGTGCCGGGGCCCCTCTCACCGGAAGTCGCTGTAGGGGTGGCTGGGTAGGGCCAGACTGGGCGGCTGGCTAGGGAGGATGGGGTCAGGGGGCCGGCTAGCAGGTCCTTAGCAGGTGCCGGGGCCCCTCTCACCGGAAGTCGCTGTAGGGGTGGCTGGGTAGGGCCAGACTGGGCGGCTGGCTAGGGAGGATGGGGTCAGGGGGCCGGCTAGCAGGTCCTTAGCAGGTGCCGGGGCCCCTCTCACCGGAAGTCGCTGTAGGGGTGGCTGGGTAGGGCCAGACTGGGCGGCTGGCTAGGGAGGATGGGGTCAGGGGGCCGGCTAGCAGGTCCTTAGCAGGTGCCGGGGCCCCTCTCACCGGAAGTCGCTGTAGGGGTGGCTGGGTAGGGCCAGACTGGGCGGCTGGCTAGGGAGGATGGGGTCAGGGGGCCGGCTAGCAGGTCCTTAGCAGGTGCCGGGGCCCCTCTCACCGGAAGTCGCTGTAGGGGTGGCTGGGTAGGGCCAGACTGGGCGGCTGGCTAGGGAGGATGGGGTCAGGGGGCCGGCTAGCAGGTCCTTAGCAGGTGCCGGGGCCCCTCTCACCGGAAGTCGCTGTAGGGGTGGCTGGGTAGGGCCAGACTGGGCGGCTGGCTAGGGAGGATGGGGTCAGGGGGCCGGCTAGCAGGTCCTTAGCAGGTGCCGGGGCCCCTCTCACCGGAAGTCGCTGTAGGGGTGGCTGGGTAGGGCCAGACTGGGCGGCTGGCTAGGGAGGATGGGGTCAGGGGGCCGGCTAGCAGGTCCTTAGCAGGTGCCGGGGCCCCTCTCACCGGAAGTCGCTGTAGGGGTGGCTGGGTAGGGCCAGACTGGGCGGCTGGCTAGGGAGGATGGGGTCAGGGGGCCGGCTAGCAGGTCCTTAGCAGGTGCCGGGGCCCCTCTCACCGGAAGTCGCTGTAGGGGTGGCTGGGTAGGGCCAGACTGGGCGGCTGGCTAGGGAGGATGGGGTCAGGGGGGCCGGCTAGCAGGTCCTTAGCAGGTGCCGGGGCCCCTCTCACCGGAAGTCGCTGTAGGGGTGGCTGGGTAGGGCCAGACTGGGCGGCTGGCTAGGGAGGATGGGGTCAGGGGGCCGGCTAGCAGGTCCTTAGCAGGTGCCGGGGCCCCTCTCACCGGAAGTCGCTGTAGGGGTGGCTGGGTAGGGCCAGACTGGGCGGCTGGCTAGGGAGGATGGGGTCAGGGGGCCGGCTAGCAGGTCCTTAGCAGGTGCCGGGGCCCCTCTCACCGGAAGTCGCTGTAGGGGTGGCTGGGTAGGGCCAGACTGGGCGGCTGGCTAGGGAGGATGGGGTCAGGGGGGCCGGCTAGCAGGTCCTTAGCAGGTGCCGGGGCCCCTCTCACCGGAAGTCGCTGTAGGGGTGGCTGGGTAGGGCCAGACTGGGCGGCTGGCTAGGGAGGATGGGGTCAGGGGGCCGGCTAGCAGGTCCTTAGCAGGTGCCGGGGCCCCTCTCACCGGAAGTCGCTGTAGGGGTGGCTGGGTAGGGCCAGACTGGGCGGCTGGCTAGGGAGGATGGGGTCAGGGGGCCGGCTAGCAGGTCCTTAGCAGGTGCCGGGGCCCCTCTCACCGGAAGTCGCTGTAGGGGTGGCTGGGTAGGGCCAGACTGGGCGGCTGGCTAGGGAGGATGGGGTCAGGGGGGCCGGCTAGCAGGTCCTTAGCAGGTGCCGGGGCCCCTCTCACCGGAAGTCGCTGTAGGGGTGGCTGGGTAGGGCCAGACTGGGCGGCTGGCTAGGGAGGATGGGGTCAGGGGGCCGGCTAGCAGGTCCTTAGCAGGTGCCGGGGCCCCTCTCACCGGAAGTCGCTGTAGGGGTGGCTGGGTAGGGCCAGACTGGGCGGCTGGCTAGGGAGGATGGGGTCAGGGGGCCGGCTAGCAGGTCCTTAGCAGGTGCCGGGGCCCCTCTCACCGGAAGTCGCTGTAGGGGTGGCTGGGTAGGGCCAGACTGGGCGGCTGGCTAGGGAGGATGGGGTCAGGGGGCCGGCTAGCAGGTCCTTAGCAGGTGCCGGGGCCCCTCTCACCGGAAGTCGCTGTAGGGGTGGCTGGGTAGGGCCAGACTGGGCGGCTGGCTAGGGAGGATGGGGTCAGGGGGCCGGCTAGCAGGTCCTTAGCAGGTGCCGGGGCCCCTCTCACCGGAAGTCGCTGTAGGGGTGGCTGGGTAGGGCCAGACTGGGCGGCTGGCTAGGGAGGATGGGGTCAGGGGGGCCGGCTAGCAGGTCCTTAGCAGGTGCCGGGGCCCCTCTCACCGGAAGTCGCTGTAGGGGTGGCTGGGTAGGGCCAGACTGGGCGGCTGGCTAGGGAGGATGGGGTCAGGGGGCCGGCTAGCAGGTCCTTAGCAGGTGCCGGGGCCCCTCTCACCGGAAGTCGCTGTAGGGGTGGCTGGGTAGGGCCAGACTGGGCGGCTGGCTAGGGAGGATGGGGTCAGGGGGCCGGCTAGCAGGTCCTTAGCAGGTGCCGGGGCCCCTCTCACCGGAAGTCGCTGTAGGGGTGGCTGGGTAGGGCCAGACTGGGCGGCTGGCTAGGGAGGATGGGGTCAGGGGGCCGGCTAGCAGGTCCTTAGCAGGTGCCGGGGCCCCTCTCACCGGAAGTCGCTGTAGGGGTGGCTGGGTAGGGCCAGACTGGGCGGCTGGCTAGGGAGGATGGGGTCAGGGGGCCGGCTAGCAGGTCCTTAGCAGGTGCCGGGGCCCCTCTCACCGGAAGTCGCTGTAGGGGTGGCTGGGTAGGGCCAGACTGGGCGGCTGGCTAGGGAGGATGGGGTCAGGGGGCCGGCTAGCAGGTCCTTAGCAGGTGCCGGGGCCCCTCTCACCGGAAGTCGCTGTAGGGGTGGCTGGGTAGGGCCAGACTGGGCGGCTGGCTAGGGAGGATGGGGTCAGGGGGCCGGCTAGCAGGTCCTTAGCAGGTGCCGGGGCCCCTCTCACCGGAAGTCGCTGTAGGGGTGGCTGGGTAGGGCCAGACTGGGCGGCTGGCTAGGGAGGATGGGGTCAGGGGGCCGGCTAGCAGGTCCTTAGCAGGTGCCGGGGCCCCTCTCACCGGAAGTCGCTGTAGGGGTGGCTGGGTAGGGCCAGACTGGGCGGCTGGCTAGGGAGGATGGGGTCAGGGGGCCGGCTAGCAGGTCCTTAGCAGGTGCCGGGGCCCCTCTCACCGGAAGTCGCTGTAGGGGTGGCTGGGTAGGGCCAGACTGGGCGGCTGGCTAGGGAGGATGGGGTCAGGGGGCCGGCTAGCAGGTCCTTAGCAGGTGCCGGGGCCCCTCTCACCGGAAGTCGCTGTAGGGGTGGCTGGGTAGGGCCAGACTGGGCGGCTGGCTAGGGAGGATGGGGTCAGGGGGCCGGCTAGCAGGTCCTTAGCAGGTGCCGGGGCCCCTCTCACCGGAAGTCGCTGTAGGGGTGGCTGGGTAGGGCCAGACTGGGCGGCTGGCTAGGGAGGATGGGGTCAGGGGGCCGGCTAGCAGGTCCTTAGCAGGTGCCGGGGCCCCTCTCACCGGAAGTCGCTGTAGGGGTGGCTGGGTAGGGCCAGACTGGGCGGCTGGCTAGGGAGGATGGGGTCAGGGGGCCGGCTAGCAGGTCCTTAGCAGGTGCCGGGGCCCCTCTCACCGGAAGTCGCTGTAGGGGTGGCTGGGTAGGGCCAGACTGGGCGGCTGGCTAGGGAGGATGGGGTCAGGGGGCCGGCTAGCAGGTCCTTAGCAGGTGCCGGGGCCCCTCTCACCGGAAGTCGCTGTAGGGGTGGCTGGGTAGGGCCAGACTGGGCGGCTGGCTAGGGAGGATGGGGTCAGGGGGCCGGCTAGCAGGTCCTTAGCAGGTGCCGGGGCCCCTCTCACCGGAAGTCGCTGTAGGGGTGGCTGGGTAGGGCCAGACTGGGCGGCTGGCTAGGGAGGATGGGGTCAGGGGGGCCGGCTAGCAGGTCCTTAGCAGGTGCCGGGGCCCCTCTCACCGGAAGTCGCTGTAGGGGTGGATGATCCAGAACCCGGCCGATTTCACCCGCTGCTGCTCCAGCTCCACCGCCTTGTGGCTGCCAAACATGCGCAGCGAGAACTTGTTGACCGCGGGCTGCAGCATGGCCCCGAGCTGGCGCTGCACGAAGGTGCCGGCCAGCGCGGCGGGGTCCTCGGCGTCCGCCAGGATCTGCTCCGCCGCCTCCGCCTTGCCGGCCGCGGGCTGCGGGGCGGGCGCCGCCGCGGGGCTTACTGCGCGGGGCGGCTGGGCTGGCCCAGAGCCCGCGCTACCCTCGGGGCGCCCGGGGGCCTCCCCGTCCAGCACCAGGGGCTTGTCCCGCGGGTCGGCGCCCGGCGCCCTGCGCGCCCCGTCCCGGGGCTCCGTGCCCGGCGCTGCCTCCATCCTGCCGGGGAAGCGCCCTGCTCAGGTTCCCTTCAAACGCCCTTGCCCGGGCGCCCGGCCCGGCTCCCCTGGGCACATGCTGGCCGCAGCCAGAGCCGGCGGGTGGGAGGCGGCCGCAGCTCGGGGGCGCGGCGGGGGATGCTGCCGGGGGCGCGGGGATCCCCGAGGGGGGCGCTCCGCTCCGCTCCGCTCCCTGCCCCGCAGCCGGGCTCAGCCGCGGGCCGCGGGGGCCGCCGGCCGCTGCTCCCCCATGGCCGCCCCAGGGCAGGTGCCGGCGGGGCAGAGCGAGCCTGTTGCACACGCCCAGGCGGGGAGACGTCAGCTGGGCTCGGGGAGCCGCAGCTCCATCCTCCGGAGCGCGGGCAGGCAGCGGCGGCTCGGCCCAGCCAGCGGCGAGCCGGGGCTCGGCAAGGCCCGTGCTGCCCCCTGACGGGAGCCCGGAGACTGCAGCGGGGGGAGGTGCCGAGTGGGGCCCCGCCCCTGCTGGGCAGCGTGGGGGCGGCGCCCAGCCCCCGCCGGGGGGCACTTTCCGTGAAGGGGACTCTCAGCTTCCTGCTGTGAGAAACAAACCTCTTTCCATCCCTTGTCCTTGCAACACCCCAGTGAAAGCACCTATTGCAATTCTGGGGAGGGGAAAGCTTGGCTGAGCCCTGCCCCCCAACCCAGTCCCGCCCTGCACCCCCAGGCCAAGGCATCCCTTGGGCCTAGGACAGAAGACCATAAGACTGGCCACACTAGGTCAGACCAATGGTCCATCTAGCCCAGTGTCCTGCCTGCCTATAGTGGCCCATGCCAGAGGCTTCGGAGGGAATGAACAGAGAGGGCATCCCTCCTCTCCAGTCCCAGCTTCTGAAGTCAGAGGCTAGGGACATCCAGAGCATGGGGTTGGGTCCCTGCTCATCTTGGGTAAGAAACACTGATGGATCTGTCCCCATGAACTTGTCCAGTCTTTTCTGAACCCAGTTGTACTTTTGGCCTGAAGAACATCCCCTGGCAATGAGTTCCACAGGTGCATTGTGTGAAGTACTTCCTTAGGTTTGTTTCAAACCTGCTGCCTGTTAATTTCATTGGGTGACCCCTGGTTCTTGTGTTAGGTGAAGGGGTAAATAACACTTCCCTCTTCACTTTCCCCACCCTCTGTCATATCCCCCTTAGTTGGCTCTTTTCCAAGATGAACCAGTCCCAGATTTAATCTCTGCTCATACAGAAGCTATTCCATCCCCCTGGTCATTTTTGTTGCCCTTCTCTGCACCTTTTCCAATTCTAATGTATCTTTTGTGGGAGGGGGCAACTAGCCCCGCAGGCCATGTTCAAGGTGTTGGGTACCAAGGATTTATATAGTGCCATGATGATATTTGGTGTCTTATTATCTATCCATTTCCGAATCGTTCTGAACATTCTGTTTGCTTTTGGACAGCCTCTGCACACTAAGTGGATGTTTTCAGAGAACTACCCACAATGACTCCAAGATCTCTCTCTCTTGAGTGGTCACTGCTAATTTAGACCCCATCTATTTCTTCGCCTTTTGCAGGCTGCCATCCCACTTTACAACAGAAAAAAATTCTAGGTCTCTGTTCCCCTAAAGCTCCTGATCCTGGCCAGCCCGTCCGTGGCCCCACACAGATGTGCACGGCCCCACCAGTAACACATCTGAGCTCCACGGCTGACTGGTCCGGGAAGGGGGGGACTCCTCTTCTGACCCCCTGGAGCCTGGCTTACAGGTACAGCACAAGCCGCACTTGTAACGCAGGAGAGGCCAGGCCGGGGCTCCTGGGGAGCAGAGCCCGCACACCCCAGCCCCCGGTGCTCACTGCCCCACCAGCCATAGAAAACAGGATGGTGCTGGTGCCCATCTGGGCCTCGGCAGCGTCATCCCCCCCCCCGGTATTGCCCTTGCGGGCAATGAACTCTAGACATGGAGGGAGCAAGGGGCCCTGAGTGGCAGGACAAGGCGGGTCCAGGCCCAGCTCTGCCCTCCTCTCCTATGTGGTGTCTGGAGCCACAGGGGTCAGAGGCGGCACAGGATCCCCGCCATCCCCCCCACGATTCCCTCCGGGCTGCTGCTGGCTTGGAGGCCAGAAAGATTTGCCCCCCTGCACAACACCAGCCCATACTAGGAACCAGCGCCTGGGAGTGGTGGGGCGGGGGCTGGGCCCAGTCAAGGTGCCACAGGGCAGGGTCAGGTTGGCGCATGTGTTTTGGGGGGTCATGGTTGGCCTTGCAGGGGGTATGTGATGGGGGTTGGGTCATGGTTGGCCTCTGTGTGTGGGGGGGGAGTGGGGGGGAAGGGTCCCAGGGCAGGGTCACGGTTGGCCCGTGTGTGTGTGTGTGTGTGGGCAGGGGGGGGGTTCCCAGGGCAGGACGCTTGGCTCGGGGGCGCGGCGGGGGGGGCGGTCCCAGGGCAGGAGGCGGTTGGCCGGGGGGGGGGCGGTCCCAGGGCAGGATGGGGTTGGCCCGTGGGGGGGGGGCGGTCCCAGGGCAGGAGGCGGTTGGCCGGGGGGGGGGCGGTCCCAGGGCAGGAGGTGGTTGGCCGGGGGGGGGCGGTCCCAGGGCAGGACGGTCCCAGGGCAGGAGGCGGTTGGCCGGGGGGGGGGCGGTCCCAGGGCAGGACGGGGTTGGCCCGTGGGGGGGTCGGTCCCAGGGCAGGACGGGGTTGGCCCGTGGGGGGGGGCGGTCCCAGGGCAGGACGGGGTTGGCCCGTGGGGGAGGGGGCGGTCCCAGGGCAGGAGGCGGTTGGCCGGGGGGGGGGCGGTCCCAGGGCAGGATGGGGTTGGCCCGTGGGGGGGGCGGTCCCAGGGCAGGAGGCGGTTGGCCGGGGGGGGGCGGTCCCAGGGCAGGAGGTGGTTGGCCGGGGGGGCGCGGTCCCAGGGCAGGACGGTCCCAGGGCAGGAGGCGGTTGGCCGGGGGGGGGGCGGTCCCAGGGCAGGACGGGGTTGGCCCGTGGGGGGGTCGGTCCCAGGGCAGGACGGGGTTGGCCCGTGGGGGGGGGGCGGTCCCAGGGCAGGACGGGGTTGGCCCGTGGGGGAGGGGGCGGTCCCAGGGCAGGAGGTGGTTGGCCGGGGGGGGCGGTCCCAGGGCAGGACGGGGTTGGCCCGTGGGGGGGGGCGGTCCCAGGGCAGGAGCCGGTTGGCGGGGGGGGGAGGGGCGGTCCCAGGGCAGGACGGGGTTGGCCCGTGGGGGGGGGGCGGTCCCAGGGCAGGAGGCGGTTGGCGGGGGGGGGAGGGGCGGTCCCAGGGCAGGACGGGGTTGGCCCGTGGGGGGGGGGCGGTCCCAGGGCAGGAGGGGGTTGGCCCGTGGGGGGGGGCGGTCCCAGGGCAGGAGGCGGTTGGCCGGGGGGGGGGCATAGGGAGGGGGCGGGGTTGCCGTGTCTCCTTTGCTTGTCCTGCTGCAGAGCGCGGGGCGGGGGATGGAGTCCGGGGGCCCCCAGGCGGGGCTGAGAGGTGGGGGGGGGAGTCTCTGGTGCCCCCCCCCCGCCCTGCAAAGCGCTAGTGAGGAGCCGAGCTCAGATCATGGCGTTTGCACTGGTGCTAGTGCCGGGCATGGGGTGTGATGTGCCCCCCGGCACGGAGAGGGCGGGGGTGGGGTGGGGTGTGTGCCCCCCACACTGATAGGGGCTGGTGATGGCTCCCACGCAGCGAAGGGGGCTGAGGGAGGTGGTGGGGGGATGCTCCCTGCACAGGGTGGGGTGGGGTGTGATGTGTGCCCCCCACACTGATAGGGGCTGGTGATGGCTCCCACGCAGCGAAGGGGGCTGAGGGAGGTGGTGGGGGGATGCTCCCTGCACAGGGTGGGGTGGGGTGTGATGTGTGCCCCCCACACTGATAGGGGCTGGTGATGGCTCCCACGCAGCGAAGGGGGCTGAGGGAGGTGGTGGGGGGATGCTCCCTGCACAGGGTGGGGTGGGGTGTGATGTGTGCCCCCCACACTGATAGGGGCTGGTGATGGCTCCCACGCAGCGAAGGGGGCTGAGGGAGGTGGTGGGGGGATGCTCCCTGCACAGGGTGGGGTGGGGTGTGATGTGTGCCCCCCACACTGATAGGGGCTGGTGATGGCTCCCACGCAGCGAAGGGGGCTGAGGGAGGTGGTGGGGGGTTCCCTTCTCGCTCCGAAGCAATTCTGACCTGTCTCTTGCAGGCTTTGAAGAGGCCGTGGCCGAGCTGTCCCAGGAGCTGGGAAGACTGGCCCAGAACCTGCAGGCGCTGACCCATTACCAGGCCACCCTCCTCAGCGTCAACAAGAGCCTGGTGAGGAGCTTCCTGCTGCTTCCCTTCCCTTCCCTTCCCTCAGATGAGGGTAGCCTGTGCAAACCCCACCTCCTCAGATCAGCTGTGGGCCCACTAAGTATCCCATGTAGTTTAACTTCCTAACATGAGCCTCCCAAGAGCAGGCTCTGCACAGGTGCCCTGGTCCGGGGCACGACGCCAGCAGGCACCCACCCAGTGCAGGGATGGAATTATCTGTCCTGCTGCCCACCCCGACCCTGGTGGGTGAATGGTGAATCGCTCCATTTGTTAAACTAAGGGCATAGCTACACTTGCAGCTGTAGAGCGCTTTCCGTTAAACCCGCATTCCGAGAGCGCAGCCGTGAAAGCCCTGGAGTCTGTCCACACGGGTGCTGCGGCGCTCCGGCGGGGGTGCACAAACGTTATTCCACTCGCCCAGGTGGAGTACCAGGAGCACTCTAGCTGCAGAGCCAGAGCACTCTACGTGCCTTGCCAGTGTGGACGGGGAGTGAGCTAGGGCGCCCGGGGCTCCTTTAATGGGCTGTAACTCGCAAGTGTAGCCAAGCCCTGAGTACCTTGCTAGGTAGCATTTTTATCTCCAAAGAACCCTACCAACTAATTCCAGAGTCCCCTTGCTGGCAGGGCAGGATCAGTGACGTAGGCTGAGTCTGTATGGGTACTGGAGTGTTCACATCGGTTTGTGAGCCTTTGTGGTACAAATGGGTTGTTCTCGCAGTGTTAGCTTAGCATTTTGTTAGGCAGACTAAGCTCTGTGTCTCTAACCTCCTTCCTTTCCCACCATAGTGCTCATGGATGGAGAACATCAATGAATTATCCAAGCATCGGAAACGTCTTCCCACATTTGCAGCTCCTGGAAAGTGAGCTAGGAATTGTCTGGTAGATTGCACAGTGCCCATAGCAGAGAATGTCTGAACTTATTTTGGTCCCTGTGATAAGGGAAGGGAGCAAATCCCTCTCTGAGTCTTCAGTGAGCCCCCTGGAAACTGTGTTATTGGCTGAGGAATAAACAGAATACCCCATTAAACTAGATTGGTTCCTTTTTTAAAAAAACAGTAATGTGAGAATTCCCAGCTGTGGCTGAATGCTGACTATAGCGGGTGAGCTGGGCCTTGTTTCCTCTGACTCAAAGTCCCTGTAGCTTCCACTGTTTCTAAGGAATCTCAGCTATTAACCTGGCTGGCTCAGAATGGTGCCCGGTGCCCCCTCCACAGGCAGAAGCAGCCACTGTGGGAAGGTGACAGCCCTGAATGCTCTTCCTCCCCCTTTGTCTTTATTTACAATCTGGTTTGCTTCTTCCCTCAAAGAGGGCGGGTTCCTGAGGGAGAAGCTCAGTCGGGGAGGACTCAATGGCAATACCTGGCTCTCCTTGCTTTTCGATGGGAAGTCTATGCTCATTTCTCATCATTTGGATTAGTTTTTTTTCTGTCTGGATACCAGTGTAGGCCACGTCTCAATATCAATTCTGTTGTACAGATTTCTTACTGGCTCCTTGTGGGGCTTCTTCTGGGCCCCAGCTCTGGATTGTGAACTGCAGGTATTTGGGGGGGGGGGTGTCAGTGTAGGGGATATAAGTAGAAGAGAGACTGGAGTCGGGGGGGGGCTGGAAGAGTAGTGTACATGTGAAGAACTTGGAACAGGAGAGAGAGTAGAAGCTGTGTGGAGTGTAGGGGCTCTAGTGGGGTGGGGGATTTGGGGGAAGTAGCAGTGGGGAGCTGGCTCTGGGGGACCATGAGGAGGGTAGATGTGAGAGTAGAGGGGCTGTAGTGATGGTAGGTGGAGGGACTGTACCTGGGGAGGCAGTATGTACGGAGGTGGGGGAGGTCTGTAGGGAGGAAGATAGAGGGAGGTGGAGTTGGAACTGGGACTGTCTGTAGGGAGGGGGGCTGTAGGGACACAGGGAAGTAGGGGTGGAGGGACACATGGGGGTGGGGTGGGGGACTGAAGGAACAGGGAAGTGAGGGTGGGGGTTATTGGGGGCTGTAGGGACACAGGGAAGTGGGCCTGGGGCCATAGAGGCAGGGGGCTGCAGGGACACAGGGAAGTGGGGGAGGGGTTACAGGGGTGGGGGCTGCAGGGACACAGGGAAGTGGGGGGGATATAGGGGTGGGGGGCTGCAGGGACACAGGGAAGTGGGGGAAGGATTATAGGGGTGGGGGGCTGTAGGGGACACACGGAAGTGTGGGTGAGGGCTGTAGGGGACACGGGGTGTGGGGCTATAGAGGTGGGGGGCTGCAGGTAAGTGGGGGACGAATTATAGTGGGGTGCTGCAGGGGACACACAAGTGTGGGTGAGGGCTGTAGGGGACGCAGGGAAGTGTGGGAGGGCTTATAGGGGTGGGGAGCTGCAGAGAACTGGGGGAAGGGTTATGGGGTGGGGGGCTGCAGGGGACACACGGAAGTGTGGGGGAGGGCTGCAGGGGACACAGGGAAGTGGGGGAGGGGTTATAGGGGTGGGGGGCTGCAGGGGACACAGAAGTGTGGGGGAGGGCTGTAGGGGACACAGGGAAGTGTGGGAGGGGTTATAGGGGTGGGGGACTGTAGGGGACACAGGGAAGTGGGGGAGGGGTTATAGGGGTGGGGGGCTGCAGGGGACACACGGAAGTGTGGGGGAGGGCTGCAGGGGACACAGGGAAGTGGGGGAGGGGCTATGGGGTGGGGAGGCTGCAGGGGACACAGGGAAGTGGGGGAGGGGTTATAGGGGTGGGGGGCTGTAGGGGACACAGGGAAGTGGGGGAGGGGTTATAGGGGTGGGGGGCTGCAGGGGACACACGGAAGTGTGGGGGAGGGCTGCAGGGGACACAGGGAAGTGGGGGAGGGGTTATAGGGGTGGGGAGCTGCAGGGGACACACGGAAGTGTGGGGGAGGGCTGCAGGGGACACAGGGAAGTGGGGGAGGGGCTATGGGGTGGGGAGGCTGCAGGGGACACAGGGAAGTGGGGGAGGGGTTATAGGGGTGGGGGGCTGTAGGGGACACAGGGAAGTGGGGGAGGGGTTATAGGGGTGGGGGGCTGCAGGGGACACACGGAAGTGTGGGGGAGGGCTGCAGGGGACACAGGGAAGTGGGGGAGGGGTTATAGGGGTGGGGGGCTGCAGGGGACACAGGGAAGTGGGGGAGGGGTTATAGGGGTGGGGGGCTGCAGGGGACACACGGAAGTGTGGGGGAGGGCTGCAGGGGACACAGGGAAGTGGGGGAGGGGTTATAGGGGTGGGGGGCTGCAGGGGACACAGGGAAGTGGGGAAGGGTTATGGGGTGGGGGGCTGCAGGGGACACACGGAAGTGTGGGGGAGGGCTGCAGGGGACACAGGGAAGTGGGGGAGGGGTTATAGGGGTGGGGGGCTGCAGGGGACACAGGGAAGTGGGGGAGGGGTTATAGGGGTGGGGGGCTGCAGGGGACACACGGAAGTGTGGGGGAGGGCTGCAGGGGACACAGGGAAGTGGGGGAAGGGCCATGGGGGGGCTGTAGGGGACACAGGGAAGTGAGGGAGGGGTTATAGAAGTGGGGGGCTCTAGAGCGGGGGGGGCGCCGCAGGGCGAGCCATAGGCCCAGCGCAGCCTCCCGCAGGAACGCAGATCAAGCCGATCACGTGTGCCATGGGCGGGGCCACCTGTGTGACGTACTGAGGCCGTGCCACGTAGGGGCGGGGCTCCGTGTCTGTCGCCGTGCGCGCGCACCCCTCCCCGCGGACTCGGGAGCGCGCGCGGCCTGCTCGGAGGGGCCCCGAGCTGGAGGGAGCGGAGGCGGGCGCGGGCCCAGCGCGGGGCCCGGCGGGGAGCGCAGCCCGAGGAGCCGGAGCGGGGCCCGGATCCCCGGGGGCCCACGGCCGCCAACACGGACTTCCTGTGGGACAAGCGCACCGGGCTGGCGGCGAGGAGGGTGCGGGCCGGGCCTGGGCTCGCTGTGGGGGAGGGGCCGGGCGGGATATGGGGGGGCTGGGGTCTGATGGTTGGGGGCTCTGGCAGTTGGGGGGGTGTCAGGCCGGCGCGGGTCTGAGAGCTGAGGGGGGGCTGGCAGTTAAGGGGGTGCGGGAAGGAGGGTGGCTGGTAGTTTGGGGGGTGTCTAGCAGCCCGGGGGGGTCTGACAGTTGAGGGGGTGCGGGAAGGAGGAGGGGTCTAGCAGCCCGGGGGGGGTCTGACAGTTGAGGGGGTGCGGGAAGGAGGGGGGGTCTAGCAGCCCGAGGGGGGTCTGACAGCTGAGGGGGTGCGGGAAGGAGGGGGGGTCTAGCAGCCCGAGGGGGGTCTGACAGCTGAGGGGGTGCGGGAAGGAGGGGGGGTCTAGCAGCCCGGGGGGGTCTGACAGTTGAGGGGGTGCGGGAAGGAGGGGGGGGTCTAGCAGCCCGGGGGGGTCTGACAGTTGAGGGGGTGCGGGAAGGAGGGGGGTCTAGCAGCCCGGGGGGGTCTGACAGTTGAGGGGGTGCGGGAAGGAGGGGGGGGTCTAGCAGCCCGGGGGGGTCTGACAGTTGAGGGGGTGCGGGAAGGAGGGGGGGTCTAGCAGCCCGGGGGGGGTCTGACAGTTGAGGGGGTGCGGGAAGGAGGGGGGGTCTAGCAGCCCGGGGGGGTCTGACAGTTGAGGGGGTGCGGGAAGGAGGGGGGGGTCTAGCAGCCCGGGGGGGTCTGACAGTTGAGGGGGTGCGGGAAGATGGGGGGGGGTCTAGCAGCCCAGGGGGGTCTGACAGTTGAGGGGGTGCGGGAAGGAGGGGGGGGTCTAGCAGCCCGGGGGGGTCTGACAGTTGAGGGGGTGCGGGAAGATGGGGGGGGTCTAGCAGCCCGGGGGGGGTCTGACAGTTGAGGGGGTGCGGGAAGGAGGGGGGGTCTAGCAGCCCGGGGGGGTCTGACAGTTGAGGGGGTGCGGGAAGGAGGGGGGGTCTAGCAGCCCGGGGGGGGTCTGACAGTTGAGGGGGTGCGGGAAGATGGGGGGGGGTCTAGCAGCCCGGGGGGGTCTGACAGTTGAGGGGGTGCGGGAAGGAGGGGGGGTCTAGCAGCCCGGGGGGGTCTGACAGTTGAGGGGGTGCGGGAAGATGGGGGGGGTCTAGCAGCCCGGGGGGGGTCTGACAGTTGAGGGGGTGCGGGAAGGAGGGGGGGGTCTAGCAGCCTGGGGGGGTCTGACAGTTGAGGGGGTGCGGGAAGGAGGGGGGGTCTAGCAGCCCGGGGGGGGTCTGACAGATGAAGGGGGGTCTAGCAGCCCAGGGGGTGTCTGACAGTTGAGGGGGTGCAGGAAGATGCGGGGGGAGTCTGGCAGCTCTGCAGGGAGACTTGGGTGGTCGCCTCTAGCAGGCATTGCTGCTGTCGTCTTGCTGTCCCCAGATAGGAGTAGGTGCCTGTGTGGGTGATCGCTGGTGGGGAGAAGATGCTGGGGCCACATTTCTCCTTCTCCAGTGCCAGTGCTGAAAATATTGGGATCCCAGTGCTGGTGTCTCTAGGAGCAGCCCCCCTCCCCTGCTTGCTGCTCAGAGTTCATATGATCTGGGTCGCTCTGCAGCCTGATCCAGTGAAGGGCTTCCAGGACCAGGTGGAGCACTGAGCAGAGCTCACTGGTGC
Source organism: Lepidochelys olivacea (assembly GCF_965140295.1). Classification (NCBI taxonomy): domain Eukaryota; kingdom Metazoa; phylum Chordata; order Testudines; family Cheloniidae; genus Lepidochelys; species Lepidochelys olivacea. The sequence goes on from NC_140434.1 coordinate 461,118, forward strand.
CGGGGAGCAGGGCTCGGGGGTGGGATCAGAGCAGAGGTCTGGGAGCCAGGAGTGGAGGGTTCTAGTTCTAGCTCTCACTTGTTTTGTGCCCTAGGCAATCTCCTTCCCTTGTACCTCAGTTTCTCTGTCTAGATGGGAATCATGACATTTTCCTGTCTTCCAGGGTATCTGGATTAATTCAGTGGTGTCTGGAAAGTCCAGTATAAATGCTCACACTGGTGGCCTTGATCCCTGGAGGGACCACGATCAGCAGCAGCTGGTTGCTGTTTCCATTTCAGTCTCTGGTGGTTTTTATAACTGGACAGTGAGTGGGAATATGATGTGCTAGCTCAGAATTGGTATTGGTTCCTGAGAGTGGCACCCCTTTTACAGCTTCTGCTGGCTGCTGCCCAGTTAAGACATTTCATCCCTTCCCCCCTCCTCTCCCATGCTCCAGTTTCCCTATCTGTGAAATGGAGATGATTATTGCCTGCATTTGAGGGGTGGGGGACATGTGAGATTGAATTAGCAAATATTTGTGAGGTACTTTGAGAGCCAGTGAGCAAAGAAGGCATCAGGGAAGCGCACACTGTTAGCATTTTAATTGGCCTACCCTGGGAATGTGTCTGCATGCCCAAAGGGGCATGTGATTGCCTTGCAGTGCAAGTCCTATGGGAACTGTTCACAAGACCTGCTTGCTGCTGTATTGCACACCAATATCCCGAGAAGTTCCCCTTAGAGTTTGCCTGCTTCCACTAGGCATTTGGGCCAGATGCCAGCAGCACCCGGAGCTCTGATTCGCCTGCCTCCTTCCTCTCCCAGGTGGAGACTGCTTTCCTGGGTCTTGGAAGGGGCAGGGCTCCAGAGTATGCTGGCTGTCAATGTGCTCATTAGGAAATGAAGGACTGATTGGGGGTGGAACGTACAGATGCTGCCACTGGAATTGCAGTGGCCAAAACCTCTTCCCTTGGGGATGGGGAGTAGTACAGACCCTTCTGTTGGGAAAAGGCACTCTGCTAAGGAGAGAGCAGCATGGATCCTGCCACCAGAGGGTCTATGTGTACCAGCCTAGGGGTCTGCTCCAGCACAGAGGTCCTTTGATACACTTGGGTAGTCGTCTTCCCCCCCATCCAGTTCAGAGACATGAGTGAGCAGCCCAGGCATCCTCACCTTTCCTTGTTTGGAAAGTTTCCTTCTACTGTTGAATTCAGCTGATAGAATCAAGCTCACTTGATGGGAGCAAAGTGTTTGGCCATGTTGGTATGGAGCTGGCTAGTCCTGGCCCTGCTCCTCTGAGGACATGACTGTGATCTTGCCCTGGGTGACCAGAACTTCACACCCTCTGCCCAGAACCAAGAAAAACCTGTGAGTCCCAGACTTGCTTGTATTCTTCAACTGTTCCAGCCTGCAGCACCTGGACCCCTCAGTGACATGTCCCTGGGGCTTTGTCCCTTCCACAGAACACTGAGGGGCTCAGTGAGTTCCTGTAACTTTTGCAACCCATCCCTGTGCAGGCCGAATTTGAGAGAGCCCCCTCCAGCTGCACCATGAAGCTCACCCTGAGCTGCCTTTACTCAGAGAGGCTCTGACTGGAGATAGTAGGAGAGGCTGGGGGTGTTTTTGATGAACTCTCCATTGATGTAGAGCTGAGACCAGAGGCTGGGCTTAACTTCCTGGGGCTGCTGGTGCCATGTGCTGGATAAATGGGTGTAGGCCCAGAATGGAAACTGTTGGAATCTGAGAGGGAGAGGCCTGTACATTGTGTGTTTCTCTGAATTCTGCTGGACAAAAGCAATGTCCTCTTCCCTGCATGGCATTTAATTGAGCCCTGCTGTCAGCATCTGTTCTTGGGGGGGGGGGGGGTGAGATGGAAGGGAAATGTAAATGAGGAAACAAATGGACCAAAGTGAAAACAGATCTAGGGGGATGTTCATGTCCCATATAGAGTGAACCTTCTCCATCCTTGCTCCCCCACATCTTGCGCTGGGCCAAGTTCATCTCTGCCCTTGACCCGCTGCAGTAACACCCTGCAGTCTGCCTCTCCCATGTAGCATGCTCAGAACACTGTTGACAGTTTTGCCTTCCCCTGTCGCTGCTCCATCGGTGTATCACCCAACTGAGTCTGCACTGGCTTCTCTTCAGAGCTCTCTATTGCTGCCCTTGTCCTTGTCCCCTCTGCCCAGTGCTGCTCTGCAGTCTCCCATAGCCATGTGAAGTGGTGTCCCCATGTGCACACACGGCACAATCCGCCCCTCAGAGCTGGTCAGAAAAACAAGATTTCAGTACAAAATGGGTTGCAGGGTGAATTGAGATGTTTTCAGAGACCAGCCAGCTTCTTTCCTGCCTCTCTCTCTCCTGGGGCCCTGCTGGCCCTGTAATGCATTCAGATCACACTCTGTGTCATACTTACCCAGGAGCCCTTTAGGGCAGAGAGCTCTCTGGCAACTAAGTCTGGAGCTGGAGTCTTCATCCCAGTTCAGCGTGTGGTCCAACAGCCCTTAGCACAGTCCAGACATAGCCCCAGTCAGGCAGGGCTTGTGCTTGTGTTCGCAGCAGCTGGTGTTGCTGTCTTCGGGCTGGATGGGTCTCTGGGAGGTGTCCTGTGGCAGCAGCTAGCCTGGTGAAATGGTAGCTCCTGTACTGCTTACTGAGATGGGCCTGCCTGGGGGGGTCCTGTCGCCTCTTCCAAAAGGGCATGTGGGGAGGTTGGTTTCTGACCCATTGCTCTTTTGGACAATTTCTCATTCTTGCTGCTCCGTGTGATGCTCGTTTGGGGTCGGTTCCACTTGGGCTTTCTCTGCTGCCAGGCACCCTGGGGGTCACCTGCTGGTTCTGCCCTCTCATCTAGATGCCTCACTCCAGAAGGTACCGCTCGTCGGAGCGCAGCAGCCGAGGCAGCTATCACGAGCGCTACAGAAGTCGCAAGCACAAGAGACGGCGGACGCGGTCCCGGTCAAGCAGCAGTGAGCGTGACCGGCGGCACCGGCGGGAAGACAGTTACCACGTTCGCTCAAGGAGGTGAGTGCTGGGGCCAGGCTGGGACCTGGCTGCATCCCTGTAACTGCACTGAAGGCAGCTGCAGTCAGCTCAGTTTCTGCCAGCCAGGTGGCCTGGCAAGTTGGCAAGACTGCCCTGGTACCCCAGTTTGGAGGAAAGACTGACCAGCTGTCCCCTGCCAGTCACTCGGGGGGGAAGTGCACTGAAGCCAGGAAGGATAGGATGGTGTCTGGAGGATTATTGCCAATGGGGCTGTGGGGAGAGCTGCTTTAGTCCTTCCTGGGGGAGCATGTGAGCAGTCACTAAAGCCTGAACTCAGGAAAGCTCCAAACCCTTCATCTGCTCAGACAGAGCTGGGGCTTGCTGCTGCCGCTGCTTTCCAACTGGGCCCCAATCATGTTCCAATTACTCTGCTTCCCCACCCCAGCTACGACGACCACTCTTCAGACAGGAGAGCCTATGACAGGCGCTACTGTGAAAGCTACAGGCGGAATGACTACAGCCGTGAACGCGGGGAAGCCTACTACGAAGCTGAGTACCGCCACTCTTATGAGTACCGGCGCTCCCGGGACCATGACGGCAGCTACCGGAGCTGCAAAAGCAGCCGGCGTAATAAGCACAGGCGGAGACGGCGCCGCAGCCGGTCCTTTAGCCGCTCCTCATCGGTGAGTACCCTGCCACTCCAGATCTTTCCCTGTAACCTTTCTCTCCCAGGTTGTGCGCTTGGTAAGTAGGACACTCACTTACTTTTTTACGCAGTCTCAGACTCAGCTTGTGAAATGCATAGAAAAACCTAGTGCAGGCAGCTGCTCCCGTCCGCCGTCCTGATGCGCCAGTGCAGTGGCTGCCCTGAGCCTGATGGGCCCAGGCAGCTTTCAAGCACCTCCTGGGTTACTCACCCTCTAGTAGGAGAAGCCAGGAGAGGGGCTGTGTGCCCCACGGGGCCCAGCGCACCCCATGTGGGTCTGTGCAGCCCCCACCTCTTGTTTCCCTGGTGGTGACGCTGTGACTGTCGTTCCCAACTCCTGTACCCCCAGTAGGGTGCTGCTGCTGTTGTTGTTGTGTGTGGTGTTTGTATCACAGTACTGCTTAGGGGCCACAACTAAGCAGCGGGGTCTCTGTGCTGGGCAGCATGGAAGTGATAAAATGGTCCCTGCCTCACAGAGCTCAGTATCGCTGTGACTGAAGGACTGGCCCCTGCAGCCCCCAGTGCCTGGCATCCCCACTGGCGTGGTGCTGTGGCAGGAGGCCTGGTCCCTGGGGGGGCTCAGCTCTTGTGTCTGCAAAGAGCTGTCCCTTGGCTTCTGTTGGGTGGGCCCTGGCTATTTAAGATGTTGTGCAAGGGGCTCTGGCAAAACAGTTTGGCATGTGGACCAATCAGTTCAGATGGAGGCAGCAGGCTCTTTCCAGCGTAGGGTCCCCAGCCTTCTTCCTCTTGCCTACGCTGCTGCTTGCATTCCGTTTTCTTTAGGCCCAAGATACTCTGTCTCCACTTGGTGTCCTGGCTGCATGTTCAGGGCTGTTCCAGGACTAGGATGGGAGTCCTGGGCTGGAGATGGGGCCCCCAGGCTGCTGGCTCTTTACTCCCAAGTGTGGGGTTACTTAGCTGAAGAAGAACTGAAACCAGGAACTCTCTCTCCTCTGGTGCAAGTTTCTCATCTGACCTCGTCCCAGGCTGTGCCCATTCCACTTTGTGCTCCTTTTCTCTGTGGGTTAGCCCCTCCAGGACCAGTTCTGTGAGGGAAGGGCAGATGAAGAGGTCTGTGATCTGCCTCTGGGGCTGTTACTCACAAAGGTCTGTGTGTGGTTCTGGATGCAGCGTTGTGCTGTGTAAACCTCTTAATTCTTCCTTCTGTGTTGGGGTGGGGAAGGCTGTTCTGGGGGGCTGTTGGAAAAGGGTGGGGATGTCTGTGCAGGGGCAGCTTGGCCCTTTGCTTGTGATGGATTTCCTAGCACGCTGTCTGCCACTGCCTTTCCTTGGTGGCTGATGTGGGGCTGTTGTGAGCCCCTCCTTGTGGTCACTGAACACTTGGGTGGCAACCGTGTGCTCTCTTGGCATTGATCCAGGACCTGAATATCAGCATTGCTCCCCTCCAAAGCCCCAGAAGAGTGAGAGCAGCTGGCCCCCTCACACTACCCCTTTCCCTCCGCTAGCCCCTGTTCTGGTCTTCGCTCTTGCACTGGTTCGGGTGGGGCTGTTTGTAGGTTTTTTCTTTTTTTCTTTTTTTTTCCTTTTTTTGCTACAAAGAAAAGCAAACTGTTTTTTTCTTTTCTGAGCTAGTGTGTTGTATCTTGACATGTTCCCTTGCAATATCCCTATCGTTATATATTCCTCTGTGCCGTATGAATTGGCTGGGAATCTCCTCCTGCAACCCCTCCTCAAACAACCATGTGAATTTCCAAACCAACCAATGCGTGACGCTGGCTGCTGCGCTGGTTTGAAAATCTGATTGGCTGGTGAATGATGAATTCCCTGTCTGCCTGGGCCAGCAGCGGAGTCGACAGAGCAGCAGAAGGGCCAAGAGTGTGGAGGACGACGACGAGGGGCATCTGATCTATCGCGTCGGCGACTGGCTACAGGAAAGATGTACAGCCGAATCGTAACATAATTTAGCTCTCTAGTTAAGCTCCCATCGCAGTCGCAGATCTGTCTTATCTTTCTGTTCTGTTTTATTTTCATTGTTTTTAAAGAGAAACCCCCTTCCCTCCCTCCTCCCCTTTCGTTAAAGATATTAATTTTCTATTTTACATTGTTACCAAAATACCAGGGAACTAGGGAAGTTGCCTTGTGCAGCCGGTGTCAGCATTCTGCTGCACTGGTGTCTCAAGCTGTGTGCAGGCTAGGTGTTGCAATGCATTCTCCTCTGCCTTGTGTATGCGCTGCACCCAGGTCCTGCTCACTCCCTCATGTCGCCTTCTCTCTCTCTCTCCCTCTCAGATGAGATTATTAGCACCTTAGGGGAAGGCACGTTTGGCAGAGTGGTGCAGTGTGTGGATCACCGGAGGTAAGTGTGCTGACTGGGCTCGCGTGGTGGGCGGGTAACCAGTTGAACTTGTGTGTAAAGGCTGGAGCTTTTGCGGGGAGATGAGCCCTCTCCCTCCTGGATTCCAGTTCAAATCCAGTATGGATCAGTAGGGACCTAGTGCTGATCCCATATGGTATGGGATATAATGGTGGGTCTTATAAACCCACCATCTCAGCCTGCACTGTCCAGCCAACCAAAGTCTCTGCTGGACCTGGCTAATCCATGACACCCCTTCCACCAGGCGCGGGCTCAGCTCTGCAGTGACCTTGCTTTCTTCCTGCCTCTCCCCAGGGGGGGTGCACGCGTTGCCCTAAAAATCATAAAAAACGTGGAGAAGTATAAAGAGGCTGCTCGGCTGGAGATCAACGTGTTGGAGAAAGTCAATGAGAAGGATCCAGAGAATAAGAAGTGAGTGTCCTACTGTGGTGGAGCCAGGGAGGCAGTGTCATCCTAGCTCCTATGCCTTCCAGCTGCTAGGGAGCCGCCTGGCAGCCCATGGCAGGGTGTGGGGAGGCAGTGCCATCCCAGCCTGCCACACTGGGGTCCTGAGTCCATTGTTCAAAGTATGGTAGGGTTGGGGTCAGTCTTGGCTGCTCTGTGGAGACGCCCAGCCCTGTCGGGGGGTGGGGAATGGCCAGGGAGGACTAGGACTGTCTCTAACAGAAGTGTCTCCTCTCAGCCTATGTGTGCAGATGTTTGACTGGTTCGATTACCATGGCCACATGTGCATCTCCTTTGAGCTGCTGGGGCTCAGCACCTTTGACTTTCTGAAGGACAACAACTATTTGCCCTATCCCATCCACCAAGTGCGGCATATGGCCTACCAGGTGTGCCAGGCTGTGAAATGTGAGTGGCAGCCGCTCCTCTCCCTGACAGGATGGGGCGGGAGGATCTTTGGGCCCCACCAGTGCCAGCTTTGCATCTGATAGGCCCAGGGCACTCCATCACTGAAAGGGGCTCCCTTTTGCAGATTCCAAGGCCAAGCCCTTCCTGCCTATTAGGAGAAGGAAAATGGTGTATTGGGGTGAACCCACACTCCTTTACCCGTCTCTGCAAGAGTAGTAATCATGTGGGATAGGGACAGACGGGTGCCACAGATCTGGGTACCCTCTCCTCCTGTGTCCCACAGCTCTGTGTGGAGCCCATCAGCTCCAGTCCCCCCATCCTAAGCTGGAGCAGCGTCTGACAACGTAAACCACATTCACTGACCACTGCAAACTGGTGTCGGTGTCAGCTGGGTTTAATGGACTCTGACTCTGATCATGTTTTCCTCCCCAGTTTTGCATGACAATAAACTCACTCACACGGACCTCAAACCCGAGAACATCCTCTTCGTGAACTCGGATTATGAACTCACCTATAACCTGGAAAAGGTAAAGGAGCTGCCCTCGCCTTAAGGGCCTCCTGTGAGGTGTTCTGGTGTTCCGGATAAGAAAGGGTAGGGGGGACCTGTTTTCCTGGTGGGAGCACTTGGAGCTGGATTGGGAGGAGCACTAGTGAATTGTGCTGTAGAGATAACATGATTTTGGTAATTAATTGATCTTTAAATATTCATGGTAAATAGGCCTAATGGCCTGTGATGGGATGTTAGATGGGGTTGGATCTGAGTTACCCAGGAAAGAATTTTCTGTAGTATCTGGCTGGTGAATCTTGCCCATATGCTCAGGGTTTAGCTGATCGCCATATTTGGGGTTGGGAAGGAATTTTCCTCCAGGGCAGACTGGCAGAGGCCCTGGAGGTTTTTTGCCTTCCTCTGTAGCATGGGGCACGGGTCACTTGCTGGAGGATTCTCTGCTCCTTGAAGTCTTTAAACCACGATTTGAGGACTTCAATAGCTCAGACATAGGTGAGAGATTTTTCGCAGGAGAGGGTAGGTGAGATTCTGTGGCCTGCGTTGTGCAGGAGGTCAGACAAGATGATCATAATGGTCCCTTCTGACCTTAGAATCTATGAACGATTCTGCAGTGGTGTTCTCCTGCCCCGGGAGGTGGATGTGATGGGACTGATAGGGTTCCTGTGTCTGTTCAGGGCCTAGTTATCACATGAGTTGCCTGCATCTTCTGTAAACAGACAGCAGTGGCCTCAGGGTGCTCCAAGAGCTGGTGAGAGCAGCCTTGGCACTTGTGGGTGGGCAGGAGTGGAAGGACAAGTGCCAGGCCTAACAATGCTCCTCCAGAGCGATCCATTTCTGTGATGCCCTGCTGTGCAAGGGGCTGAGGCCGCTTGGTGAAACTCCTGTGTAACTGGTGCTTTCTCTGTCCCTCTCTCCAAGAAGCGAGATGAGCGGAGTGTGAAGAACACGGCCATCAGGGTGGTTGATTTTGGCAGTGCAACGTTTGATCATGAGCATCACAGCACCATTGTCTCCACCAGGCACTACCGAGCCCCAGAGGTCATACTGGGTAGGTACTGCTGGCTCTGCACGCTGGGCTGCAGGATGCTGGCCCCTGAGTTTCCAGGGATCACACTGAGTAGGCACCATGGGCTCTGCCTGCTGAGCTGGGGGCTGTTTGCCCCCCTGCCATGCCATTTTTCTGGAAATGCCAGCAGATGCACAGCTCAGAGCACTGGCTTCAGTACAGGCTGTGAGCATGCCGAGTGTCAGTCAAGGCAAAAATTTCCTTTGGCAGCAGCTTATAGAACAGGATGTTTGCAGATCTTGTGCAGTGACTGATCTTTCCCTCTGGTAATAACCCCTCTGTTTCTTAGAACTCGGCTGGACCCAGCCCTGTGATGTGTGGAGCATCGGCTGCATTGTCTTCGAGTACTATGTGGGCTTCACCCTGTTCCAGGTGAGACTCACGTCCTTGCTCCACAGCCAGCTTCAAGCTGATGGAGGCAAATCCTGGTAGTCTCCCACTATTGTTTTGGGACATCCAAGCCTGGGAGTGGGTTCTCCCTATCATTGGTGTCTTCTGGCGCTGTAGTCAGCGATGCGCTGGGCACTGGCTGGCAGGCAGGAACCACACTCATTCTGTGGCTGCAGCAAGAGGTTGAGACATCCTAACATCAGTGAGCTGGACAATCCGCAGAGCTGTGCAGGAGTCCGAGTCTGCTTCATGCCATCCCTTTTTGAGCTGGGCCAATCTGTCTCTCTTTCAGACTCATGACAACCGGGAGCATCTGGCCATGATGGAGAGGATCCTGGGTCCGATTCCTTCCCGGATGATCCGAAAGACCAGGTGAGAGAGACTGGTGGGATGCTGCAGGACCTGCCATTTGCTCTCCTTGCCTCGTTTCCCTGTGGTGGTTCCTGATGATGCAGGGCTCGGGCTCAGGGGTTGCTTACTGAATCGATTCTGTTTACAGTGCTGTTCCAGAGTAGAGTGGCCGAGCGTGCTTGTGACCCCCGCCCCATAGAATCTGGGTGGCTGAGTCTCTATGGAGGCAGGGGGTCTCCACACCAGCTCCACCATTGCTCAGTCCCTTCTGCTGTAACCTCCTATGTCACCTCTTACTCTGGCAGAAAGCAGAAATATTTCTACCATGGTCGTCTGGACTGGGATGAGAACACCTCTGCTGGCCGCTATGTCCGTGAGAACTGCAAACCACTGCGGGTAAGGCAGGTGCTCCCAGCTGGGGCACCCCTCCCTTCCCGTGAGAACTCTTAATGCCTGCCACAGCTCCTGAGAATTTGGACTCTGTGTAGCCAGCAGAGCTGTGAACATGGCCTGCTGGGAGCCACTGAAAGGCTCTGTCCACATGGCTTCTTGATGGAACCTGGAACTGAGTTAGAGACTGAGACTGGAAATGGAAAAGGCAGTGATGGGAGCTTAGCCAGAAGACTGGGAAGGGAGGTTGGGACTAAGAAGCCCTGGGGGAGGTGCCTGTGAAGGAGAAATGAGAACTGGACAACATATGCTCATTAGAATGCTCCACAACTTTGGAGCCTTCTAGGTCCCGAGCCCTAACTGGGCTCTTTGCCCCGGAAGTGTATTGGGAGCTCCCAGTTGCGTTGCAGCGAGAGTGGCGGGCCATGCTTTGTCTTCCCCCTGACTTCTCCCCCTCATCTCCCCAGAGATACCTGACCTCTGAGGCTGAGGACCACCACCATCTCTTCGACCTCATCGAGAGCATGCTGGAGTATGAACCGTCAAAGCGCATCACTCTGGCCGAGGCACTGAAACACCCATTCTTTGACATGCTGAAAACAGAGCCAAGCACAAAAGTGTGGGACTCTAGCCGAGACATCAGCCGGTGACGCTGCTGGTGCCCAGTCTTTCCTCAGATTCTAGCCCCCGTGGAGGCCTGTGTTATTTCTATTCGGACACTTGGTGCTTTTTTTATACAAAAAACCCCCCCAAACAAAATCCCCTAAATCTTTTTGTTACCATGTAAAGCTGTTAATATGTGAGATAGTGTAAATACCTGAATCTATATCTGCCTTTGAGCTCCATGGACCCAAGCCCCTGCTGCTGTCATTACTCCTAGGGAAGGGGCCTCCTACGTCCATGCTGTGAATACCATTGTTCATGTGTTGCTTTGTCTCCTGTTCTCTCTCCCTGCCCTCCCCAGGGCTCCTGGCTGTCTGTAGCTCATCCATTTCCTTGTAAGTTATGAAGCTGGTGGGGTCGCATGGGAATTATTTTTTGGATCAATGTCATAGCCCATCCCCGCACCAGAGTTTTATATGAATTTTGTACAGTCTTTGTGAAAATAAATATGAAGTCAGTTAAACTTCCTGGCCTTTCTCCCGGTCTGTGTCCAGACTATTGGGGCCCATCTTAGCATTTTCTGGTGCCCTGGGATTGAGGCGCTGCTTCCCCATCCCAGGAGATGGGGCATGTGGTGCATGTGACATTAGCCTAAATATGAACGTTAACCCCCAGATCTTTACTAATTCCCTGGAAATGGAGGCTCAGCTTCTGTCTTGTATTGGGTAGTAAATGTACCCTTGGTGGTTCTTTTGGGCACTGCTGCTGCAGAGGATGGAAGGGAGTCTTTGTCCCAGCAAGAAGATACTTGAGGGGACTGGATCCCTGTATTGGTATCTGCTCTGCTCGACCCATCTCCAGCTGTGAAACTCATTCCAATCTTGAATGCTTGACTGGTGCCCAAAAATGCACCTGCCAAGGGTTCCTCTTGGTGTGAGGGCTGCAGCAGGATCTGAGCTATAAGCCCTGATGCCTCAGTCCTGTTTCAGAGTTACTGCTGTGTAACTCTGATTCAATTAGAGGGTGAAGACCGGGCTGGGTACAGGGACAGCTCTACAGTTTTGCAGCCAGAACTCCTTCCTGAGGGTGAGCCGTTCCAAGCAGTGGGGCCATCTCCTGTCTGCATTCCTCTGATGGACTTCCTTTGCTCTTGTGCCTTCTGTAGCTGCCCTGTGTTACCTAGTAGCCTTGGCACCTCTGCAGAGGTCACTTCAGCAGGGCTCCTGGTCTTCCAGCCTGGCTTGTTGGCTGTAAGAGGATTGGAGAGGTCAGTTGATGTTCCAGGGGGCAGCAGACCATGTGCTGGCTCCTCTCTGGAAAAGCCTTATTATTTCAGGATTAGTGTTCTGTGGTGGGAAGGTGCTAAATATGAAATGCAGCCTGCTCTGGGGTGGGGCTGGCAGCCCGTTCCTTCTAAAACAGGAAGGACAGAGCGGACTTTAAGCCCGGGTTGCTTTGACAAATCCAGATTTTTAAAGTGTCCCAGGCTCATTAATGTCTGTGCCAAGTGAGCCTGAGTGTTTGAAGTCTTGCCAGAGCGTGTCACTCGCCCACAGGATGTATTGGTATTGACTGTATTAGTGATGGCTGTCAGGAAAACTCTTTAGGTGCACTGTAGCTATCCCTTTGCAGGCGGCCATCCCATCAGGAGCTTTTCTTACCCAAACTCAGTGTAGCCACCTCTTCTCGCTGTTTCTCTCTGCTCTTTTACCAGCTGCACAGCAGGGACTGTTGTCTGAACTGGGCTATCTCCCACTGGAGCCTGCAGGGAAGTCACAAACATAGTGGAATCTTCATGTTAGTTCTTGGTTAAATGTTTGGCAGGGAAAGTCTCCTAGGGGGCTGGGGAGAGAGACAGAACAGATGCGTGAGGAGCCCTCATGTAGGGTGCTTTGCTAATGTACCATCTGGCTATGACAGACTGTGTCCTAGCCTAGCGCCCTGTCATCACTCAGAAGGATAAAGGAAAAGCTCAGTTTCACCTGGAGTTAGTGAGACCTGAGACTTGGGTGAGGGATGAGGTGACATTGAGTCATCTTTGTGTCCTGATTCAAATTTAAGGCGCTTGGGCTGGGAGCATTAATCTGCCTCAAGCTGCTGGCTGAGCAGCACTGTTGATCACATTGCAGTGACACAGTGAGCATCCAGGATTGAGCACAGGAAAGCCTGACACCACTGTGCCGGTCGTCAGTGTCCAGCTGAGGGCAAGCAGGAGCTGGATCTGAGTGAGTAACCTGTCCCCTGTACCCAGCTTAGGTCTGGGAGAGAATCCCCATTTCCAGCCTGACCACCAGCCCTCAGCCTCCCGGGTAGCATCACAGCTAACTCCCTTTGCAGCTTGAGAGAGAAAGGACCAGAGTTCTGCTCTGGACATTATGCACTAAGCTACCAAGCCCTGTGCTATCAGTCTGGCAACCTGGAGGTTAGGTGGGGAGTGGCTGCATTTGGGCCACACAGTCCTTATAGCTCCTCTCTTGCTCTCCTAGAGGATGGATGATAATCTGTGGCCACAAGGCAGGTGCAACTGCTGCCCAGGTACTGAATTCCTGGACCTGTGTCTGGCTCGGCATGCATGCCCTTTGTGCCCCATACAGCTGGCTCCCAGGATGCTGAGCAATCCCCTTGGCATATCAGGGCAGTTTAGTCACTCCACTTGCTGCTGTGTGTCTCCAGGTGATGTCTGAATGTGAAATGTTAGTGGAACCAGCTGCACTGAGGGTCCCTGTATCCTGATCTGAGCTGGCCAGGAGGTGCAAAGCCTCTGGAATTTGCCTATCTGTCCGTCTCTGTCATGCCAGAGATTCCCCCCAGACCAGCTTGGGACTGGGACATCCCTACAAATAGGGAGAATCCCTCCCCATTCCCTACATGGATTCATAGATTCCAAGACCAGAAGGAACCAATGTGATCATCTAGTCTAACCTCCTGAATAACACAGGCTGGAGAAATGCCCTCAAATAATTCCTAGAGCAGCTCTTTTCAAAAAAATCCAATCTTGATTTAAAAATTCAGTGATGGAAAATCTATCATGACTTGTTAAATTGTTCCAGTGGTTAATTACCCTCACGGTCAAACATTTACACCTCATTTCCAGTCTGAATTTGTCTAACTTCTACTTCCAGCCATTGGATCGTGTTATACCTTTCTCAGCAAGACTGAGGAATCCATTATCAAATATTTGTTCCGCATGTAGATACAACTGTAATCAAGTTGCCCCTTAACTTTCTTAGGCTAAACAGAATGAGCTCTTTAAGTCTATCACTATGTCATGTTTTCTAATCCTTATTCTTATGGCTCTTCTCTGAGCCCTCTCCAATTTATCAACATCCTTCTTGAATTGTGGGCACCAGAATTGGACACAGTATTCCATCAGCAGTCGCACCAATGCCAAAGAGAAGTTATTTTACCTCTCTCTTCCAACTTGAGAGTCCTCTGTTTATGTATCCCAGGCTTGCATTAGGTCTTTTGGCCACGGTGTCACATTAGGATTTCAAGTTCAACTAATTATCCCCCGGAACCCCCATGTTTTTTCAGAGTCACTGCTTTCCAGGATAGAGTTTTCCAATCTGTAAGTATAGACTAAGTTTTTTACTAGATGTATACATTTACATTTATCCGTATTAAAACACATACTGTTCGCACCCTGTTTACCAAGCAATCCAGATGGCTCTGAATCACTTGTACTTAAGCTACTGTTAATTAATTAATTCCTCTATTTGTTAGGACAAGATCTAATAAAGAATTCCTCCATATTGACTGCAACACTTTTTGAGATAGGAAATTATAGATAATATTTACAAATTTCAAGTTTGTTTTAGTATTGCCAGCATGAGATCTCCAGCATATTTCACTCAAATTTAAGTCCCCCATGATCCGTTTTTTTCCCTACACATCCTAGGAAGGTACATAAGGAGATGGTCATCCTGTTCTCTGGAATTGAGTGGTCTGTAGCAGACATCAACTAATACCCAATGTTGTGCTTTATCTGTTAGGACACTGAGCCATAAACATTCAAGATAATTTTCTTCTGAGTTATCAGAGAATCAGAAACAGGCAGTGCAATTTTTGGCATAGAGTGCCACTCTCTCTCTCCGTTTGCCCACTTGATCCTTCCTAAATAGTTTACAACCATTGATTTTAACATTCCAATCACACAAATGCAAATCATAAATGCAATTCCAATTATATCATTTGTTACCCAGGCTTCTAGGCAACTGTATAGGCAATTTAAGAATTTCCTCTCCCCATGTCCTTAGCTTCCTTGATTAATGTTGTTCTCAACATCTCGATTTCGTGCTGAGTGCTCATATCTTCCTTCTTTTTACCCTCCCCTTTTACTATTAGTTTACACCCTGCTTGAGGTGTCTGCCCAGCCTGTCCTTGAGGGGATTGGTACCCCTTCTGCCGAGGCGAAGGCCATCCAAACTATACATTGCCCTCTCCCCAGAAAAGGTGGACCAATGTTCCACGAAACTAAAATCCTTTACTCCATGCTACTTACTTAGCCTGCAATTCACTTCCAGAATCTTCTGCTTCCTGTTTTCCTTTGCTCGTGAGATAGGAACAATCTCAGAGAAAATTGCTGGATGATGTTCTTCCTTTTCAGCACGGGAGGACTGTCTCTGCACCTTTCACAGCACTGACTGCTGCTGTCCTTGCTGCCTCTGCTCCAGCCTCTCTGCTCACCTCTTCTCTCCAACTCGCACCTATGGAATCTGTGGTGAAGTCTGCTTTCAGGGCCCCAGTGAAACAGCTGCAGTGCTGCATCTCTGCTGACTTCCCCGAGGATAAGGACTGCCAAGCGTTGGTAGGCTGCGTAAAGAGTCCAGCAGAACAGAACCAGAGGATCCAGGGCAAGAAGTAAGAGCAAATGCCCACCTCACCATACCCAGCTCAAAGAGATGTTTTAGGTCCTGCTTGGATCTGATGGGGGTCCCCCCACATGTTGAGGGAACCCCTTTAATGACAGGCCTGTCTGTATATCGTTATCTTCTGAGGGAGATGTCCCTGGGTGAGCACAGAGCATGGCCCAGACTCAGAGGGCTGCATAGGATGGTCAGTCCATGAGACAGTGTAGCTCTCTGTCCCAAGGTTCCTCCACCCCAGTGAAACCCATTATACCTACTACCCTGTTCCGATTGGGAGAAGCAGCTTGTTGACATAGTTCTTTCTAACTCAGAAGCAAATGGGACGTGGACTATGCTCAGAGAAAGGCTGAGCGTGCAGCCATCAGAACCCACATCAGAGAGAAGTACCAGCTTCCCAAGGTAAGGGGGAGCCAATTCAACAGGGCTGGGGAAGAGGAGACGTAGCTCCTCAGGGAAGCTTAGAGTTGGAGTCTGATTTTGCCTGCTGGGTTGCATCCATTGGTCAGGTTCTAGCCCATATGCTGCTGGGCAGACCCTGCTCCCAGCTCTGGGGCTGCTCACTTGCCCATGGACTGCAGATAACTGCAAAATGCCCTACTTAATTTAGGAAGAGGAAAAACCTGTTTATATGGTAAGGCTGTGATGCTTCCTTAGGATCAAGTGACCTGTGATCCTGGATGGACAGTTGTGTTAGGGCAGGGCCCTGCTCATGGTACCGGCTGGGTGGCTCTACTTATGACTCCTCACACTTAACATCTTTCTCCTTTCCGTTTCCTCCTCAGAACAAGGTGGATAAGCAGCAGCTGGAGGCCATGGGGGGGAAGGTGAAAATGCTGCAGGCCCATGTGGCTGTGGTGAGGCCTCAGGGCACCCCTGACTCTGACTCATGCATCTCTGGCCTCAGCGCTATGGATCTCAGCTCCCTGAAAAAAACAAGAGAGCACGATGCCGTCCCTGTGGCTGGGGCTGCGCTGTCCTATCATGTGAACAAACCAGCAGCTGGGGCCCAATAGCCCAGTTTCTCTGCTCTGCTCCCTGCCCCTGTGGCTGTAAGAATTGCTGTTCTCACCCTCTTGGGATAACTATGGGTTGGTGGAGTTCAGGTGGGAGCTGGGTTGCTCCTCTGATGCAACCCTTGCTTCTATTCCATGAACCATCTCTTCCTTACTGTATGTTTTTGGAATCACTAGTGTGGAAGTGGGATCACTCTGGAAGTTGCAGGGTAAAGCCCTGAACTTCTTACTGCTTTGGCTCCTCTGAAAGGATTCACGAGCTTGTACCAACCATGGTGAATTACAAGATACGGCACTTTGTGTTTGCACACACTCGTGAGCAGGGATTCTTGGGGCGTATTCAGGTCACTTGCACCAGGGCTGAACATTTTATAGCCCCTTTGTAGCTGTGTAAGATTTCAGCCTGCAGGCCAGGGGCTTGTGCTGGGTGCTTTCAGGAGGCAAGGCAAATCGCTGAGTCACACAATGCCTAATGAATCTGAGTCCAAGGCCCTGGTGTGCTCACCTAGGCTGGCTTGTGGGAACCACCCACCCTGGGGCAGCCAGGAAAGGGCGAAAGGCCGAGCACCAGTCCTGCCCTTAGTCCGTCGGCCACTGGAAGTTTACTCTGAGGTTACGTTCCTTGCTCTCCCGCTGCTGTAAATTCCTCTGGACCGCTCTGAATTAAGCGCACGCGCCTTCCCTTCGCAAATCCAGTGTCGTTTCCTGGCCCCCTCTTCAGGCTGTTGCTCGGCCTAGGGGGCCCAGCGGCCCCGGCCGGACCGAGCCCCGCGCTGGGGGAAGCCCTCCAAGGCCCCCTCCCGTAACGATGGGTCTGGGCTGGCCAGGCGCGGACTGGGCCCAGGCTGGGCGGCTTGACGGGCTGGGGCGCTGGCTGAAGCTGCCCCGGCCCTGCTCCGCGCCGGCCGCGACCGGCTGGGGGCAGGCGGGGCCCGGCTCACTGAGGGGGAAGGAAGACAAAATGGCACCGGCCGCCTGTCCTCCCCGCGGCCGGGTGTGTCACCCTGGAAACTACAGCTCCCAGCGTGCCTTGCGGACCAGGCGGGCCCGTGTGTCCCAGCATGCACAGAGACCCAGGATGACGGCGCCCTGGAGACGTTCCGGTCAGGCCGCGCGAGCTCAGGGGCTGGAGAAACTCCACATCCCAGCATGCAGCGCGGCGCTGGGAGGCTCCAGCCCTGCGCATGCGCACACGCAGCCGCCGCGCGTGATTATGCCTCACAGCCCTCTGGTGCGGGGCTCCCGCCCCGCAACGTGGGCAGCGCTGGTGACGTAGGTGGGCGGGCAGCCAATAAGCGTCGGTCGGGCAGGGGCCACGGACGCCGCCGAGTCGGACGGGGCCGGGGTCGCGGTCGCGCGGCCGGAGCCCGGCATGGCCCAGCACGGGGCGGGTGGCGCGGGGAACCCCTTCGGGGAGCCCGACAACCCCTTCCAGGTGCGCGGCGCGGGCTTGGGCCGGGGGGGCCGCAGGCTGGCCCCGGCCTGGCTGTGGCGGGGGCGGCAGCCGCGGGGCTTTCCTCCGGCAGCGCTTCCTGTCCCAATCTACGTCATCGGGCCCCGGGGGCAGCTTCCCGGGTCCGCCCTGAGCCCCGGGGAGCGGGCAGGCTCCCCGCAGCGGGCCGGGCCGGGCGGTGGCTCCCGGCCCCGGGGGCTGGACGCGCCGGAGAAGGACTTGCCCGGGTTCGCGGGGCGGGAGGCCGCACGGCCCGGTTCCCGGTGCGCCCCGGCCCTGAGGTTGCCCCCGCTGCCCCCGCTCCGGCGCCCCGCAAGAGAGCGGGCGTCGGCCGTCTCGGGCCGCTGCGCTGTCTTCCTGCCTCCTGCCAGCAAAGCCCTTGGCGGCCGGTCGAGCCCTCCTGGGAATTCTGCTTCCGCGGCCGTCTGGGGAGCCCGTCTGGGGAGCCCGTCTGGCGCTGGGTGCCGTCCCCCCGTTTGTCTCCTGAAAACACTAGCTGAGCGAATTGTACCTCTCGTTCAGCCCTTCTGACTCCCGGACGGTCCCTTAGTGGGGTCCTGGGAGACCTGCCCCATGTGCTCGGTTGTGGGGTTTGCTCCCTCCTGCATGGGGGTGCCGTCGGACCAGCACTGCCCGCGCTGGCCTGAGCAGTTCTGTCTGTGCCCCAGTTCCTGGCTTCCGGAGCGTCCCCTTGGCTTGACTGCAGAGTAACAGCCGTGTTAGCCTGAGTAAACTTATGAGCAGCGCTGGCTGCAAGGGGCTGCGGAGAGCTGTAGGCGAGAGAGTGCCCTCCACATAGGGAGCGGCACGGCCTACAGGACGACGCTGCCCTGAGTCTTGGGAGCGGGATGGCGTCTGTGGGAGCTGGGTGGGTTGCCGCAGGGCCTGGGGCATAGCGGGTGAATGGGAGCGCTGTTTGGTCATGGTGACTGCAAATTCATGCTCCGTTTCAGGATCCTGCTGTGGTGCAGCACAAGCCCAGCACGGAGTATGCAACGCTGGATGTGTACAACCCCTTTGATAACCGAGGGGTAAGGAAGCTTCTGGGCGCCCAGGGCAGTGCATTGGGGAGGAGCCTGCACTGGCCACAGGGTTCTAGTCCTCTGCATTGTTCTGGCTGTCCGTGGACATGCTCATTTTCTCCTGGGTTACATCCCAGACACCAGTCTGTGGCCTGTCCCTCTCAGCTGGGGCTTGTTTGGCACCTGGCCAGCTCATGTGGGTTTCTTGGGAACAGGGGGCTCTGGGGGCTCTTACTTTGGTGGGAGGATAGTGTTGGGTTTCTCACACTTACTGTGAGCTGAGTCCTCCTGCTCCCTACAGAGTCTCATGCTGGGCTGGTTCGGTACATATGCATGGAGAAGGATCTTGTGTGTGGGTTAACTGCTGATAGAGCAGCAGTCTCTGATGCCCAGCTGTCATGCTGGCAGGCCAGATGCCAGCTCATGTTAAGGCCCCTAGCTCTCAAGTGAACACTGACAGATGCACAGCTGGAAACCCATCTGGCCCACCTGTGTGTTAGCACTGTTAAAATCTTACATTTACAAGAATGTTTTGTGTTTAGACTTTATGGAATAGTTGTAAGTTGCTGCATGTATTAATATCGCTTAGAACATCTGTATCCCATGTTTTGAAGTGGTATTAAGTATCTCATCCTCTATAATTGTGTAAGTCAGGGGTTCTCAAACTGGGAGTCCGGACCCCTCAGGGGGTCGTGAGGTTATTACATGGGGGGGGTCACAAGCTGTCATCCTCCACCCCAAACCCCACTTTGCTTCCAGCATTTATAATGGTGCTAAATATATAAAAAAGCATTTTTAATTCATAAAGGGGGTCGCACTCAGAGGCTGGCTGTGTGAAAGGGGTCACCAGTACAAAAGTTTGAGAACCACTGGTGTAAGTCATCGAACAGGAAAGGAGCATTAATTAATGTAAAATGGTGGCTTCCTACAGAAGGTGTTAGGTCCTTCCCTCCAAAAAGGTCCACTGAAACATAAAAGAACAAATACTTTAATTGCATTCTACACACACCCCTGCTCATGAAGTGGAGACTTGCATGGGAACTCATCTCATCACCTTGAACTCTTGGGGGGGAACACATAAAAATCTCTAACAAGAAACTGTCTCACTATGCTGCTTGGACTTTGAGAGGGCAAGATTTCTAAGCATAAGCAAAGAATCCCCAGCTGCTTAGCCTGGGCTGACCCTAAAGGATGCACAGAGCTTGCATATTACAGCAGCGTCTACCTACCACCTTTTGGAACCTAAGACCCTATCTCATTTGTGTGTGTATCCTTGTAAATAACTCTCATTTCTATTTTTAACTAATAAACCTTTAGTTAATTATAGGACTGGCTACAAGTGTTGTCTTTAGTGGGAGATCTGAAGTACAGTTGAGCTAGGATAAGTGACTAGTCCTTCAGGGCTGGGATTAACCTGAATATTGTTGTGATTTTTTTGGTGTAAGGGGCCTTCTGTTACAAAGGCAAGCTTGCCTAGGTGGCAAGATAGAGGGAGCAGAGTGCCCAAAGGGACTGTCTGTGACAGTGCTTGAGGAGTTGACACTTGGCTGGTGAAATCTAAGTGTAGAACTGACAGCCAGTTTGGGGTTTCTGCCATGCTTCTTAACAATCTGCCCTGAGGTTGGTGCTCATGAGCCACTCCAGAAAGCTTGACACCAACTCTGGGCATTTGACTGTCAGTAGCTCCTATCTTACACACTCCAGGCCTGTACCGTCTCTTCCCCTGCTCCCTGCCCATTGCCTCCTAGATATAAGCAGAAGACTGTGAGCAGTGTCCATGTCTAATTATTCTCTTATGTCTCCAATAGCCACCCCCTCCCTACCAGCCGCAGCCAGGGGCTCAGCCGACTCCACCAGTCACCAAAGTGCCCCAGCCGCCGGCCTCTGCCATGCAGCCCCACAAGAAGCCAAGCCCCCCAGAGTCCAAAAACTATGGCTCCTATGGAACTCAGGTGATGGGTGCAGGGCAGGGAAGCCAGCACACTGGCAATGGGGTTGGTTGACACCTGTGCTATCTCAGTGGGGACTGGTGGAATTGAGTCACAGTTTGGAGAGGGTTGGGAGCAGCTGGTTTCTGGAACCCGTGAGCTGAGTTGTCCCCCCTTCTCTCCCTCTCTGTTAGGAGTCAACAGCAGCAGCTGCCACAGCTGAGCTGCTCAAGCGGCAGGAGGAGCTCAACCGGAAGGCGGAGGAGCTGGACAGGCGGGAGCGGGAGCTGCAGAACGCAGCTTTGGGCAATGCTGCAAGTAAGTGCTAGAGCCACTCCTGGGGGGAAGGTCAGCAGCCCAGGCTCCCTGGCCCAGTGCAGCTGGGAAATGACCTCTGCCCGGGCAAGGGGAACGTGGACTTCCCCTCCTCCGGGGAACTGCTGCATGGTCCCACTCTGGCCTCATGCTTTCTGCTTTGCTTGACAGTCAGACAAAACAACTGGCCTCCGCTGCCCTCCTTCTGCCCCGTAAAGCCCTGCTTCTACCAGGACATCCCTGTGGAGATCCCCACGGAGTTCCAGAAAACTGTCTCCTCCATGTACTACCTCTGGATGGGTGAGCATCTGGAGAAGGGCGCCAGGGTGCAGATCCCCAAGTATGAGGAGGGGGTTTGGAGGGGTGTGATTATCCCTGCATGTTGGGGGGTGGGGATGAAAGAGATCCTGCTGGGAGGGGGCAGGGGGAGGCACAGGCTTCGCAATATTCAGAGGGATGGGGCCCGGGACTGTGAATACCCTACGTATGGGAGTGGTCCAGGAGGTGTACTCACATGCCCCCTTAAGAGCAGCAGGATTCCTGACTCCCAGTGCTGGGACCAAAGCGGGTGGATCTTGTTGCTGTGGGCGGGGGTGACACACAGAGGGTTAGGGCTCTGCTGCCCCAGGGGTTTCCTAACCTGCTGTTTCTCTTAGCCAGCACCGTGACTCTCTTCCTGAACTTCTTGGCCTCCCTGGCCTGGTTCTGCGTGGATACCACAGCTGGTTCGGGCTTTGGCCTCTCTATCCTCTGGGTTCTCCTCTTCACACCCTGCTCCTTCCTGTGTTGGTACAGGCCAATGTACAAAGCTTTCCGGTGCGTCCCTGCTGGGAGTTCTGGGGCTGGCAAATCAATAGAGCCTCTGATTCTTGGGCAGCTCCATTCATTTACCAGGGCACCACAGATGTCCTGTAGCTGCAGTCGGTCTGCCTGGCTGTAGGCCTTGGTGACACCTCAGATCTTCCGTGGCTTCCCAAGGGCTTCTGAGCTGTAGACCCTGCAGCTAAACTCCTACGGGAGAAAGGGGTAATGATCTGAGTGTACCAGATCTCCGCGCTCCCCCATTAGCATTGGCCCCTGCCCTGGAGGAGGTGACTCGAGCGGCCCCGTATTGTGTCTGCCTTGGGGAATTAGGGAGGAGCACCCCCCCCCCGAGAGTCAAGTGCCCAAGTTGTGGGTGACTGAACTGTGCGCTTCCTGGGGGGGTAAAGCAACAGGCCTGGCTGAACCTCCTGGGTCTGGCTGTTGCTTCTCAGGCCTGTGTTCACTGGCCCTGCTGGAGGAGGGAGGGGGAGGGAGATTCTAACTAACCCGGCCTCTCTCTCTGTCCCCCCCCTCAGGAGTGACAGCTCGTTCAACTTCTTTGTGTTCTTTTTCATCTTCTTCGTCCAGGACATTGTATACGTGCTACAGGCCATTGGCATCCCAGGCTCGGGATTCAGGTAGGGGCCGTGGACGGGCCCTTGGGGCCGCCTGGTGCTAGGCTCAGGGGAGCTGGCTCTCCTTTCTCTGGCCTTGCCCTGTGTTGCTTATGCAGAGGCCCTATTGTGCCGGCTAGTCCATCCCAGCAGGAGTGGTTGTTGGGCAAGGTTGCTGGGTGCTCCTGTCCTGGTGGGGAGGGGCTGGGAGTCTGTGCGCGTGGGCAGCCCACTCTCTCTCATTGCAGCGGCTGGATAGCGAGTCTGACTGTGCTGAGGAAAAACCAGGCTGCTGCTGTGATCATGATCCTGGTGGCCGTGTTCTTCACAGTGGTGGCCGTGCTGGGGATCATCATGCTGAAGAGGGTGAGTACCAAGTGGGGCCTCAGCCTTCTAGCAGGATCCCAGCCAGTGCTTTCCTGCCCCTGTGGTGCAGAGAGTTGGCTTCAAGCACATGCTGGAGTCCTGTGGGTCCTGCTGGGCTCTTCAGGGCTTGGCTAAGCCTGCCCTGATTCTGGGGGATCGCACTCTAGCTAGGGTGCCCCCTCTCCTCCACTGTGTGGCCCCCTCAGAGTCTGTAGTAGTGCTGGGGTCCCAGTTTGGGTGCTGGGCCCAAGTACAGCATCCCTTGACCCTGGCCTTTTCTTCTAGATCCACTCCATGTACCGCCGGACAGGTGCCAGTTTCCAGAAGGCACAGGAGGAGTTTGCTGCAGGTGTCTTCTCAAACCAGGCGGTGCGCACAGCAGCAGCCAATGTCGCGACGGGGGCAGCGGGCAGTGCCTTCCGGGCGCAGTAGGGGCAGGCCAAGCCCCTGGCCCCATCACTCTCACATGGGCTATTTTTAAAGAAAAGGAAATCAAGTTGCACTTTTCATTGGGTCCCTTTGTGTCTGCCTCAGCCAGTCAGAGGCTGCCTCATCCCAGCTTGGAAGCACAGATGCCCAAATACTCTGCTGCTCTAACCTCCTCCCTCTTGGATGGGTGCTGCTCAGGTTTGTGCCATCCCTGTGGACAGAGGGTGTGGGGGAAGATGGGGTTTCCCTTGCGCTCAGGAAGGGGCTCTTTCCCGTTTCAGTTCAGCTGCTTGGGTGGGGTGGGAATTGTGCATGTTGCATTTCCTGGCTCTTCCTGGCCACAGCTGCACTGTTGGCCTGAGATCCCCAGACCCCTCCTGACCCATGGAATTGCTTCCTGCTTAACCCAGAGAGCCTGCTGCTTCTGTGCAGAGGGGGCTGACTTGTGTCTTAACTTCAGCCTCCCCTCTGTCCATTCAGGGGTAAGGCCATGAGGGCGGAGCTGGCTCTGGGCCAGGCATAGGTGGAGGTTTCTCACTGTACTGCCTTTGAAGTGGGACCTCCTTATCTGTCAAGGACACTTCCTCCAGTGACGACTGCTGCTGTGACCTCCCCATGGGGGTGGGGCTGGCTTGCTGGTTGGCTGTTGGCCCAGTGTGATAGTGAGGTGAGAATGGGGAGCAGCTTTGGGGCTGCTACCCAGCACATGTTGCGTGCAGTGAAGGGTAACTTTGATGCCAAGGAAATAACCTGGGCCTGGGTCCCCTGCCCTGCAGCTGCCCACCCAGTGCTGTGGCTACAGCCTTTGGCCAGCACTTGCCTTGGGGCCCTATGGTGAACTCCTTCCTTGCATGATTAACAGGTGAGATGCCTGAGCTACTGCTCTGGGTGTTGAGGCTCCTTGTGCCTCTGAGCTGCCTGCCCAGTAGTACCAGTAGGCTGAGCCGAGCCTGGGGATCTAGGGTTACTCTGTCACTGGGGAAGTCGCAGAGCAGGTGCCATAGCCCTGGCTTCCCTGTCCCCCCTTGTGGGGGAGACGCTATGGACCTTGCACACCCTGGCTTAGCCGATGTAGCATGATCATTCTTTGTGTGATTTATCAGTGTCCCTGGGCATCAGCCCCAGGGATACCCCAAATCTCTGCTCCATGGTGCCCAGTGCCCTACTCTACTGGCTCTGTGTTCTCTCCCAGCACCCACCTAGTGCCTCCTGCCTCCCCTCCCCCATGCTCCGGGGTCAACAATGTATAGGGTCATTCCTGTCCTGGCAGCACTCTATCACAGGCTGCCCCAGGGAAGCCAAACAGTGGAGAGGGAGGTGGGGGCAGAGCCCACAGCATGTTGGCTTGTGGATGGGACAGGTGTAGCTCTCCCTTCCCACTCTGGGAGCTGGGTTTTGTTGGCTTGAAACAGCTCTAATGTTCTGGCCGCTCCCTAGTGCTATTTCTCCAGGCTGGTGGGGGGGCTGGGTGCAGAGTAGGTTGCACTGTTGGTTTGAATTCTTGCCTTGCCTGGGGCTGAGGATGACCAGTATGGCAGGAGCAATGAGCTTAATCTGCAGTCAGGGAGATTTAGGAAAACCTTTTTAGTGTCTAATCAAACTGGAAGGGTGGTTGAGTTCTTGACTAGGCTCTCAAGGGAGGTGGGGGAATCCCTATCACTAGAGGTTTTTAGGAACAGGTTGGACAAACACCTGTCAGGGGGATCTAGGTTTACTTGGCCCTGCCTCAGGGCAGGGGAGAGATGGACGGGACTTGCCCTCAGGTGGTGTCTTCCAGCACTACATTTGTGATTCCCTGCACTGCAGCAGCCTGCCCTCAGCACTTCCTGGGTTCCCTGGAGTTGTGAGGACAGCTGTAGGAGGGGCAGGGATATGTTTCCTTTTGCTATCCTTCTGTCTCTGGAGTGGTGGGGCTGGGTGCCTAGGGACCTGTGCTGTCAGGGCATGTAAGAGGCAGAGAGCGACTGCTGGCATGGAGACTTTCCACACTACAGGTCACAATTCACCTGCCCCAGAACTGTGGTGCATTTTTTTTTTCTGTGCCAAATGCAAAGCCAGCTTTGATTTTATTTAAAATAAAGTTTAACTCCTTGTTCTCCAGGGCTGTGTGTGTTGTCTGCATGTCTGTCTAGCCTCTCCTGGGCCCAGGCCGGCAGCTAGCTGGGGAGTCATAAGTTTCTATGAGCTGCCCTTTGTGCACCTGAGAGTATCTTCTGGGCAGAGGGTGGGGAAATGGGGGTGGAACCTCCAGGCTATGGGCAAGGTTTGATTGGCCGTGAGGGGTGCTCTGGAAGACCCATCCTGGACCCACCTTCGCAGGAGAGTGCACTGGGAAGGGGGACCTTATCTCCCCTTTGTTGGCAGCCTTCAGCCCATCTCCCTCTGCTGCTCCCTTCTTTGGGTGAAGGCCTATCCCGTGTTACCCCTCGCTGGGGGAGAGCGCCTGCCGTGCACTGTCTGAACAGCCTCCCTGGCCCCTGCTGCCCTGCAGTGCAGGCCGCAGTGCTAGGCGGGGTAGGGGCAGGGCTGCGGTTGCTGGTAGGAAAGCATTTCCATTAGGCCGGGAGCCCCAGGGGAGCTGCTGGCGTTAGGGCTGCAAGTGGGGGGAGGGTTTAATGGCAGAAGTAGCAGATGGTCTCACAGCTCCTTCCTTTCCCTGGCGACCCAGCCCCCATCAGCCTGAAATGCACTGGCCAGCCCTAGCATCTGCCTCCTCCCCCCCCCCCCCCCCCCGAGAGCCCAGGGGCCGCTCCAGCTGCGGGGGGGGCACAGCTGGGGCAGGCCCCACTCCCAGCCAGGGGGTAGGTGCTGGCACAGCTGGGGCAGGCCCCACTCCCAGCCAGGGGGTAGGTGCTGGCACAGCTGGGGCAGGGCCCCCCCCCAGCCCCCGGCGAGGCAGCTGCAGCGGTCCCGCGGGCGCTCGCTAGCTCGAGCGGGGCCCCAGCCGGGTCACGTGGCTCCCAGCTGGGCGCCCCTGGCGCGCCCGGCCCCGCCCTCCCCGAGACTACAACTCCCAAGGTGCAGCGCGGGGGGCGTGTCCCCTGGCCCCGCCCCGCCCCGGGCTGAGCGTCCCGGGGCGGCGCGCGGCGGAGCTGCCCTGCGGCGGAGACACCCCGACTCCGCCCGGCGCCCGCCGCAGCTCGGGGCGAGGCCAGAAGCGGGCTCCAGCTCCCGCCGCGCCCCGCAGCCTCGCCGGGACCCGGGCCCCGCCTCGCCGCAGCCTCGGGGGCCGCTCGGGGCCGGCCTGGGCAGCGCCCTGGGCCCAGGCTGCGGGGCAGAGCCGTCCCCGTCCCCCCAGCCCGCGCCCGCTGCCAGCCCCGCGCCCGAGAGCCTGGCGCGGTCCGGCCAAGCTGAGCCCGCCCGGGGCTGCCTCCCGCTCGGGCTTCGGGTGGATTCTCTCCGTTCGTTCGTCTCCGGGACCCCCGGAGTTTTGTCTGCCTGGCGCCTGAGCATCCCGCCTGCCGGAGACGGGTCGCTGCGGGAATCGCCGCGGGGCAAGCGGCCTGTCCCGCCCTGCGAGCCGCCCGGGACTAGGGGCGCCGTGTGGCCGGCGGTGACCGGGAGTCTCGAACCCCTCACTCGGCTGCACCCCAGGCTTTTATGGATAACGTTTAATTGACTCCACGCTCAGATCTGCCTGGCAGGATTCCTGCTTGTTGGGCTTCCCCCTTCCCCCCACCTCT
This sequence comes from Lepidochelys olivacea, assembly GCF_965140295.1. NCBI lineage: Eukaryota > Metazoa > Chordata > Testudines > Cheloniidae > Lepidochelys > Lepidochelys olivacea. The sequence goes on from NC_140434.1 coordinate 487,769, forward strand.
TTTGTTCGGCTGCTGCAGAGGTGTCAGCCTAAGGGCGTTTGCGGGATGGAAACCCCATCCCAGCCTTCAAGTCAAGTGAGCCCCAGTCCCTAGGTCTGAGGGAGTGGGGATGGTAGCAGGGCAAGGCTGTCTGGTGAGTGTGGAGCCGGAGCTCGCAGCTGGGGAACGCTGGTCTGTTCTTAGTCTGTTCTAGGTAGCGGAAGCTGGGAGCACGTGAATGCTGCCTGAGAACCCCGCACTGGGAGAGGGGTGAACGGCTCTTTCCTCACCCAGTGCTCCCCAGCCGGTCTGTGACCCTCACGTCAAACTCCCTGGGGAGAGTTGGATTTGAGTATGCTCCTAAACCCAATTGGGAAGGTGGATGAGACTTCTTTCCCATCGAGCCTGGCTGCTCCGGTTTCAGAGGCCTGGCCTGGAGAGGGCCGTTCCTATCATGTCTCTGTGTCTTTATGGAGCAAAACATTCACCTGCAGATCTGCCCCTGGGTGCCTCTAGCCTTAGCTCCGTGCAGTCCTTGGAGCCGCTTTCAGGGATGGCGGAAGGCAGTGGGACACTCAGCTCCTGGGAAGCTGTTCCGTGTCTGGTGAGGCGTATTGAGCTGGGTGTTCCCCCCAGGGCAGGATGCTGAGACCGAGGGATCCCAGGGCAGCTTGTTCTGTGACTGAGAAGAGGTGGCTCTAGACTGGCCTTGCAAAGCACTTGGGGCTGGTACAGCGAACCCCAAACTCAGAGAGCAGGGTCCCCAATCCTGCCTGACCTAGAATCCCCCTCCCAGCTCCAGGGTGGATGGGGCAGCACATGGCCAGCTCAAAGCAGTAGGGACAGAGAGAGCAGAACAAAAACTGAACAGATAGCCAGAAAAGCAAGCATCACTTGGTCTGGTCCTGGCTGCTGTTCTGGGCAGGCCAGCCAGCCCCGCGTCCTGACTGTTGCTTCCTTTGGCATCAGTTCCGTTAACTGCACCAGGCTTCCCCTGCACCACCTGGGCCAGGACTACGTCTTTTCCTGACCTGGAAACGAGTCATGCCATCTCCCAGTGACTCCAGCCATTCCCTGACTGGCCGCTCCTCCCGCAGCCTCACCCATCTCCGAGTGCAGAGGACCTGGCTGCAGATCCTGCTGGTGCTGGGCTTCATTCAGGTCATCCTGGGTATCCTCGTCATCACCTTCAGCCTTGTGGCAGCTACCATCACGCCCTCCACCAAGGTCCGGCACTCCTGCCCCTCCTGGGCCGGCTTCTTGGTGAGTCTCCTGGTTCTCACAGACAAGGAGCTGCCGTCCCCAGGGAAAGTGGGGAGTCCCTAGGCAGCTCCAAGGTGCTGGACCAGGCCTTGGGTGGCCAATTGTGTGTGCTGCTGGCCTTTCCGGGAGCTGGTTGGGGACTTGGGTGGGAGCCAGCTGCTGTGTGGTTGGGGGAAAGGGTCGGGGGGAACTCCTCCCTTCTGGCTTTTGTTGGCTAGGAGAATTTCCAGAATAACTCTCAGCAATGCATTCCCCCCCATGCCCCTCCCGCCCTTCTTGGTCCAAGGCACCAAGACTGGTTAGTGACAGGGCTGGGAATTTGGCCTAGGGGCAAATTCCCCTGAACTGGCTTCCTGTTGAACTTCCTCCAGGCCAGCTCCTACTCCCCCATCTCCCAGGCCATCAGCCCTAGCCCTCCCTCGCCCGGGGAGAGGGTGTGCAACAGACCTTAATGCCCCCTTACAGCTCCAGGGATTCAGGATGGTCCCTGGTTTACCAATGGGGCTGCAGGCCTACGGGAGCTGGGAGAGGCCCTCAGCAGCTCCTGGATCCCTGCCCTGTGTTTCAGACACTTGACACCCCCCCTCTCCCCAGCTCACCTTGGACCCACCTCTCCTGCCTGCTCCATCAGCACAGACCCCTGCTGGGGGATGCCTGACTACGGTCTTGCTGGCTGGCTCAGAGCTGCCTGCAGGCCCTGGGCTCTCCAGAGTGCCCTGAATCAGCACTTTCCTCAAGCTGTCTCAGCTCCCTTGGCCTCTGGTTCCTGCCTGTTGGCCTTGCTGCCGCCGCCCGGGATGGGCCCCACTCCCGAGGCTAGGCCTTGGCCCCAATCCCTCTGGGACCAGCTTTGTGGGCTGCAGGGCTCGGAGGAGGGTTCGTGGCCTGTGGGGGTCTCAGGCCTCCTGCCCCTCCTCTCTCCTTCCCACTGTAATTCCTGTTCTTCTGTCCCACCTAGTTGGCGCTGTCCGGGCTCATCGGCATCGTCTCCTGGAAACGTCCCTTCACCCTGGTGGTAGGTGTCTCCTGTGTGTGGGCTGTGGGTGTCCTCACTGACCCAGGCTAGGGCCCAGCCCCTCACCCAGCTTCTGTCATGGGCCACCACAGGCACCTGCTTCTCCCCCGCCCTGCACCAGGACGGGAAGGGCAGAGTGAAAAGGCAATCTCTTGTGCACGCATGTGTGTATCACGTGTGCTGGCTTCTAATATGCATGCTGGCCTGTTGCCTCTCACTTCCCCGACATGCCTGCCCAGCTCATGGCCTCTGTCTGTCCTGGCTGCAGATCACCTTCTTCACGCTGCTTTCCGTGCTGGGTGTCATGCTGAGCCTCGCCGGCTCCATCCTCTCCTGCCAGAACGCTCAGCTGGTGAAGTCCTTGGAGGCCTGCACAAGGGTAAGGCCCGGCCCAGCCCTTCGAGGGACTCTGCCTCCTGGGGCTGGGTGACAGCCCCTCTGAGAAGTGGGCACGCCTGGGGAGGTTGCACGTCAATGCCTGTGGATAAGCGGAGTGGGCTTAGCCTCTGTGCCTGGGGCAGGGCAGTGGGCCCATGGGAGGGAGGGGCTAGTATCCCAGCTGCTCGAACGGAGGCTAGGCTGGGACAGTTCTTGGGGCTGGTTCTTGTGGAAGGGACCTACTGGCTGGGTCTCCCTGGGACCTACTGGCAGGGCAGATGGTGCAGTTGCAGGATTCCTTGTGTCTGGGCCCAGGGGGCTTGGCTATCCCTTACTCTTAGGATTGTCCTGGAGCCTCCAGGAATTGAAGATTAATCTTAATTAAAGATTATGCCATGTGACAAAACCTTCAGGAATACATCCAACCAAAATTGGCAACCCTACTCACTCTGGGTCTCTCCTCCCTTCAGGAGAAAGACTCCTGTGTCTGCTGCCAGGCCCGCTCCGAGTACCCGTCCATGGGCCCCGCCTGCAGCAGGCAGGGCGAGATACTGACCATGTTCCCCAACCCTGACTGCTGGAGCGTCCGCATGGCTCTGAAGGTAACTGGGCCAGCTGCACTGGGCAGGTGGGGAGGCTTGCTCTCTGCAGGGGTTCTCTGTGGGAGAGACGGGGGGCCTTGGAGCCTGACCGGGGCTCTCTCCACTGGGGTGGGGGGTGCTGGTGTCTGGGGGGCTGGCTGTGTCTGGGGGGCGGTCCTTTCTATGCTCTCTGCATAATGGGGTAGCTTGGTGTCTGGGGGGGCTCCCTATGCTCTTTGCACTGGGATGGGGGGCTCGGTGTCTGGCGGGTGCTCTCTATGCTTTCTGCACAGAGCCTGTGCACGCTCTGAGCAGCATCTCTGGGGCTCATTCCCATCTCCCCTGCATCCCAGGATCTTCTATTCAGTGTTTGTGGCCTGACCATCTTCTCCACCATTGTCTGCACACTCTCCGCTGTCACGTGCTGCATCCAGATCTTCTCCCTGGACATTATCCATGCGGTGAGTCCTGGCCCGGCCTGCGGCTCCTCTCCCAGAGGATTCCCGCTCCACAGGAACCTGGGGTCGGAGGGTCAGGCCCTGGGGATGCTGGAGAGAACCTGGAGGGGACTGGATCCTGCCCTCAAATCTCCTTGCACCCAGGGGGTCCCCTGCCCATGGTCCCCATGCTTTGCCTGTTCCTCAGGGACACAAGCAGGAGCTCCTTGGCATTTGCAGTGGTGCAATATGCAGGGACGGGGACTGTTGGGCACTGGAGCTGTTCCCTGGTACCTCTCTGGGTGAGTAGGGCCAACAGCAGGGGAAAGGGATGTGTCCCATCCCCCACCTAGGCACCTGGCCCGGGGTGCTGACAGGCTCCCCTCTCACTCCCCTCTCCCTGCAGCTGGCCCCTCAGCGCTCCAGTTCGGTGACCCTGGAGTGTACGTCGCCCCCAGACCCCTTCCTGCAGAACATGATGGACTTCGAGGAGTTTGTGCCCCCGGTGCCGCCGCCCCCGTACTATCCGCCGGAGTACACCTGCAGCTCTGAGACAGACGCCCAGAGGTACAAACACACTGGAGGAGAGTGCAGTGCCGGGGGGGAGGGCAGTGGGGTGGGCTCTGGGGCAGGGGGGAAGCCCATTGCTGAGTTGTGCGTGCGGGGACCTCAGGGACACACAGGATCAGCAAGAAAACAGGGCGGGGAGGGAGTGAGGGGAGAGCCTGAGGTGGGACTGGGGGACACCCAGCTGGGGTTGGGGGCAGAGGTAGGGAGGGGGAGGCCAGGGCAGGGCTTGTGGGGGACCCAGGGGTTGCTCTGGGCAGGTTTCAGCCTGGACCCCACTAGGCTGCTTCTATGGGAGGTTTGGCGCCCCATTGTGGCTGATGCCCCTTTCCTGTGTGGACCCACAGCATCACCTATAACGGTTCCATGGACAGCCCTGTGCCTCTCTACCCCACCGACTTCCCCCCATCCTACGAGACTGTCATGGGACTCCGGGCAGGCAGCCAGGTAAGGAGCCCAGGGGCTCTCGGCTTGGCCAGGCCCGGAGCTGGGCGGTTGTTCAGAGAGGTGGGCCTGGCAAGGAGCAGGCGGTGCCTGGCCCAGTCCTTTCACCAGAGGCTCAGGGTACCCCCGGTAAAACCACAGAGTGACGCGTGAGGGAGAAGCTGGGCTGGGTGAGGGGATGGAGGAGCTGTAATGGACTCCAGGCGGGCCCAGGGGGTGAGCAGCACATCCTTGCTGCTGTCTCCTCAGCCTATCACTGACGGCACTGTGGTGGTAGAGGGACGGGGGGAGGTAGCGGTTTACCCCACCTGCCCTGTCTCTGTAACATCGAGGGGCCAACCCAGCTACAGCACACTGCATACACTGTGCTAAATCTACCAGAGCGACTCCAGCCCCAGCCTCTCCCAGCAGGAGGTGCTGTAGGGGCTCAGGGCAGGAGCCCCAGCTGTGCGGGAGCTCCCGGCTATGTCAGTGCCAGCAAGGGGTGTTGTGGGCTTGGCGGGCAGGAGCCCTGGCTGGGGGGAGAGCTTAGCATGCAGCCTCTCCCTGCCCGCACGCCCTGCGTATGGTTCTGTGATGTGCCCACCCTGCAGGCCACACTGTTCGATTCGCAGCTCACGGATCCGTCACATGGCTGCACCTGTGACCACGTCCCCTCCATGGTGCTCAGCGGGGAAGGTAACAGGGCCCTTGGCAGCAGCTGGGGGCAGGGCCCAGGGAGGAGGGAGCAGCCTGTGTCCAACTCTGCCCATGACTGGGCTGGCGATGGGGGCTGGGCAAAGTCCTGGTGAGCACCATATGGGTGCCTGTGGGCTGGGTGGGAGGACAGTGGCATGTGCCCAGTAGGGGTGGAGCTGGGAGTCCCGTGCCTGTGAGCTGGTCCCCCAGCAGGGCTGGGATAGGTGCTCCCAAGACAGGTACCCTGGGAATGTGCTCCGATCCCTCCCAGAGAGCCCTGTGCATCCCGCCTTGCCTGCGTGCCTTGCAGTGTCCATGGACAGCGGCTCCCTGGTCATGTCCGAGATCATCGACGTCCCCGGAGACAGCAGTCCCTCAGAGGACTCCTGCCTGCTGGAGCTGCAGGGCTCCATGCGCTCGGTGGACTACGTCCTCTTCCGCTCCATCCAGCGCAGCCGCGCGGACTACTGCCTGAGCGTGGACTGCATGCAGTGCGGCCACCACCCCCGCAGCCCCACGCTGGGCCTGCAGGGCCCCTTCGAGGATATACCCCGGCCCCGGGTGCGGGGGGAGCGCTCTTACTCCTGCTCCACCCCTGGCCCCAGTTACGAGAGGCTCTTGGAGACAGGCGGGGCCGTGACCCACAGCTGCAATCGTCTGGAAGGGCTGGCTCGCTGCGCTGGGCCTTGCTTCCCTGAGGTGCGACTCAAGGGCAAGAGCTCGCTGCCAGAGCACCAGGGCATCAGCTACACCAGCTCCCTGTATCCGGAGCACGGTCACCGCCACCATCAGCGACGCAACAGTGAGACATCCTGCCGGCTGGCCCCCGCCCGGGGCCTGAGCCGACGGCCGCTCATGCGGTCGCACAGCGACCCCGGCATTGCTGTTGCCAGTGATCCTGGTAGGTCGGAATGGCCAGGGGGAGCCGGGCTGGCGTTGGTGCCCATGTCAGTCTGTTCTCACTAATGCACTTGGGGGTGGGGGGTGGACCATTCACGCTCCTCCAGGGGTGTTCCAGGGGTTGCTGGTCAGTGGTCACTGATCGGTTGGGTGGGTGCAGTTTGCAGGCACCGAGTGGAATTGGTGCACGATGGATATGCAGCTCCTGTCAGGGGACTTGTGCCGGCCTGGCAGTGGGTGCGCACGCATGGCCCCTGCAGGGGCTGGGGTGTGCGCGATGGCATGCCCATGCACACTGCTTCCTTGAGGGAACGGGTGCGTGCAACTGATGGGTTGATGCATGGTCATGTGATGGGATCTGGGGCAGGAGGAGGGCAGAGCCTGAGTATCTACCCCTTGCCTTCTTTCTCCTTCCAGCCGACTTCCGGGATCTGCTTTATACCAAAGCGCTGGAGGATGATGCATCCAACTCTTCTGCAGACACAGGTCAGGGCAGAGTCAGGTTCAGGATGAGTGTCTGACACGCGACCTGGGGGATGGGCTGGAAATCACTGGGGGGCTGATGAGTGACCCCTTTACTTGGGAGTGCCTGGCAGCGTGCTGTAGTGGGATCGGCAGTCTTTGGCATGCCGCCCATCAGGGAAAGCCGCTGGTGGGCCGGGCTGGCTTGTTTACCTACAGTACAGTGTCCGCAGGTTTGGCCAGCACGTTCCTTGGTCTGCACCGCTTTCCGCAGGCCCCATTGGCCTGGGATGGGGCACCGTGGCCAGTGGGAGCTGCAATCAGCCGAATTTGCGGATGCCGCAAGTAAACAAAGCGGCCCGGCCAGCCTATGGCTTTCCCTGACAGGCCATGTGCCAAAGGTTGCTGATCCCTGCCCTAGAGCATCCCCTGCTGGGAGAGGCTGGCTCGATAGGGAGGCCCTTCACCCCCCCCCCCCCCCCAGAGTGCATAGCAGCCCTAGGCCTCTTGGCCACAGCCTCTGGGGCCCCATGCGGCCTGTGCTTTCTCCCATCCCCACTGCGTTCCCCTGAGGTCGCGGTTCTCACGAGCCAGTCTCCTTACAGGACTGTGCTCTGAAGCCTGCCTACTCCGGCTCTCGCACTGCGACTCACCCCCGCTCCTCCGGGCCGCCTCTGCCAGGAAGAACAAGGTCCCAGTGCCCAAGAAGGTGACACAGCGGCTGTCGAAGGCAGCGACGCGCTCCCTGGGGGATCTGAAGGTTTGTCGTGGTACCCGGGGGCTGGTGGCCAGGTTCCTGCAGAGATCCAAGCGCAGCCTGGTGTCTGGCGTGGAGATGGCTGGGCACAGCTCCCAGGGCCACAAACAGGTAGGGGCTCTATGTTGGCCACGCTCTGCGTGCAGGGCAGCTGAGAAGCGCTGGCAGGCCCCATGCTGCCCATCTCTCTGGGCCTGGGCCTGGATTGTCCCCTACAGGCATTTCCAGGCCCAGTCCTGTCTAGCTCGGCCTCCCCTGCACCTGTCCTACCCTGGGGAGATTGCCTGACTGGGAGCTCCCAGTTTCCTTCTTGCTGGGCGATGGCATCCTGGAGCCACTTGCTGCAGAGTCAGCCTATTAACCCTTCCCAGCCTCTCTCTATGGTTGCCTGGCTGGGTGCCCAGCAGTGAGCTCATGAGAGAGACGTGATCCTCCGTACGTTCTCCCCCAGGCCACACTGGCCCTTGGGCTGCCATAGCCACAGCAAACACCTGCCCACTGCCTTGGCGCTCTCAGCTGCCCCTCCCTTTTCTCTGAGCAGGGTCTCTCGGGGGCTCCCTGCATGCCCTGGGCTTTGGGAGCGTTTGCCCCTTGTTCCACTGGGCTGGAGGAGCTGGGGGCTTGCCTTTTTCTCTCTGTTGGTTCTTGCCTGGGATGGGCCCCCCCATCAGTGAGATGTGTAGGGCCGGGATGTGGCTCTGCACTCTGGAGCTCTGTGTCACTATGGTCCCGGGCCAGGCTGGGAGCAGGGGACTCCTGAGTCCTACAGTGCTCCTGGCTCTGCCACTGACTCACCTCAGTTTAGCCACTTGTAAAAAAGGGCCCATGACCCTTCCCTGCTCCCAGGTTAGTGAAGGTCGGTGAGTGCTGCCTGCATTGCTCCGTGTGGGAGGCTCTGGAAGGACCCAGCCTGCGTTGGGTAACGGTCCCCAGGAACTCTAGGATTTGGCTGGTCTGTAATTGCAGCTTGTTGGCCCAGTACATGCCTTTGCTGCATGTGACCAGCCCTCTTCCCCTGCAGTCTCCTTTCCAGGCCATCCGTGCTGACGTTCCTCCTCCAGCAGCCATCTCCCCAACCTGCAATTAGGCTCCCTTCTCTGATGAAGTCTTTAGGTCACGATCCTGGCATCTGAGCTGAGACTTTAGTGCACTGACCTTCCCCTCCTAGTCCAGGGCGGCTCTGTCCCTTGGATGATGCTAAGTCACAGCTTGCCCCTTTTGGCAGCTTAAAGCTGCCATGCGAGACCTGATGGGCCTGAGCCCAGGAGACTGTTCACTGGTCCTGGAGAGCTCTGTTCCCTCCCTGGCTTCCTGAAGCTGTTCCTCACTTTGTGCACTGGGAACTGCTCTGGGGAGTTCTGAGGCTACTCTGCCTTCCTGGCCGGGACAGCAAACAACACCTCTGCTTGCTGCCTCACCGAGTCACAGGCTGTCACCCGAGGGCTGTCACTCGTGCTGTCACCCGCCAGGGCCAGCTGCCTCCTTGCCCTCAGTCCCTGGCTGTGGCCTCCATCTGCTCAGGGGTGACTGGGGGGGAAGGTGCCTGCTCCCTGGGCTCTCAGGGCTCCTCTATGGGGTGTCCCCACCCCTCCAGTCTGCATCTTGGCACTTGCTGAGGGCTGTTCTGCCTGGCAGGACTTCTCCTGGATGTGCCCTTGTGGCAAGGTTCCTACCCTCACACGGAGCACTCCAGACACCTTCCCCCATCCCCCCGAGCCCTTTGCCCATTACAGCTACTAGCCAGAGGCGCAGTAGCAGGAGAGAAGCCAGGCCATGGGCTCTCCAAACACTGGCCTCTCCCTGGTGCATGAAGCGCAGTGTCCGGGCTGCAGCTCTGGGGCAGTCCTGCTCCAGTTCCAGCCTGGAGAAGGCGAGGGGCAGGTGTTGCACACGCAGCACGCAGTGCCCTGCTGTCCTCACCTCTGCCCTTGTTGCTGTGGCTTGCCAGGTGCCTCGGAGTCTGTGGCAGGCAGCAGAGCACGCGCTGCCTGAGGGGATTCACTTGCAGAGCTGCGGGGACCTGAGCTCCACCTCCTCGCTGCGTCGCCTCCTGTCTGCCCGCCAGCTGGAGTGCAGCCGTCCGCGCAGCCTCAATGGGGTCTACAAGGAGAGCATCCTCTGAGGGAAGCCGCCACCTTGCCCTCCGCCTTGCCTCTCATACCCCAGCCCAGCTGGGAGTCTCCACCAGCATCAGGCTCTCTCTGCCTGGGGTCCACAGCAAGAACTTTCCCTTGGGTGCTGGGGAAGGGCCACGGGCTGGCTCATTCCCAGCAGACATTCCTCGCTGCTAGGTGACAGTGGGAGAAAGCACAAGCTGAGGACCCACACAGACCGCCAAGGGCAGAGCACTGTGGCCTGGTTCGGTGGGTCTCTGCTCAGGACTCTGGGAAGGAGGAAGTGCTGCAGTCTGCACACTGCAGTGGAAACTGGTGAGCGTGGACACAGCCTGCTTTGTGCCGACAGGCAGTGCGTGCCCCCGTGCTCACTCCGAGGAGCCAGCAAGCTTTGGAGCGTCGCCTGTGGGGGTGACACGGGGTGTTCCTGGGGCCAAGCCCTTGCTGTATATCGGACAGGGCTATTTCAGTGTGCATCCACACAGGCCCTCCTTGTATTAATAACCCAAGAGAAGGGGCGGAGCCTGGTCCCGCTGCCTTCACTGCAGTCTGCTGGTCCAGACGCTAACATGGTTCCCAGGGCGAGGAAGCTGGGCTCAATGTGCACGGTGATGTCCTCCCATGACAGGCCTGGGTCTCGCTTGGCCCCTGCATTCACGGAATGCTCGCTGGCTGGCCAGGTTGCCTCACAGGGCTGTCTGTGTCAGGGAGATTGTAGGCTTGAGCCCAGCTCAGCCCTGCTCTCCTGAGATGCTGTGCAACCCTTTCTAGAGTGGGGGAAGGAGGGGCACGGTAGGCCAGGCTATGCTGGGCTTCCCCACAACTGCCCTTCTCTTCAGGCAGGTCCACAGCCCCCAAGCAGAGGCTGCAGCCCCTTCCCATAGAGACTGACCTTCCCTTTTGTCCCCTTCTCCAGCTCATCCCATCTCCCCAGCCCTTCCCCATCCTGGGCTGGCCTGGGCTGTGGGCCTGGATCTTATGGTGGAACTCTGGCTTGAGAGTGCGGCCATGACCAGTGGAAGGCCTAGGCCCTGGAGAAGGGCTTCAGGAAGCTGGGGTCAATCTGCTCCACAAGGTTTAGGGGCAGAACTAAACCCCTCTGTGCACTAAGTGCCCACCCCCCACCTCCCCAAGCCCTAGCCAGGCTCTTCCCATCCCTGGGCTCTGGCAGCCTCTCCCTCCTCCTCCCCGCCAGCTGATGCCTTTGCTTGTATGCTGCATGTGCGACGCAGCTCTCCCCTCTCTGGGACGGTGGGGGGTGCACTCTTTTTACCTCGGGAAGCATGTTGGGAACTCCTGCAGGGAGTCTCCACTGCAGGCTCTTTAAGCTGCACTGACACTTGTACAAGAAACCAAATAAAGTTATACACCCCCAGGAGCCAGCTTGGGCTGCCTCATGTCCTGCCGGCCTGCAGTGGACCTGCACCAGCTGCCTCCATGCTACAGCTGGGAAGAGCTCTGGCTCAGTCCAGGAGAGTGGGGAAAGGAGCCCTGGGGCTCTTGCTAACCTGTCATGGGAAAGAAGACAAGCCTCTCTTTGGGTCAGTGACAATGGCCCCCTTCAGGCATTGCCTGTGTGGGGCGTATCTGTTCATTGCAGGTGTCTGGGGGGGCGCATCTGTGCATGGAGGCGTGCACGTGTTCACAGGGGGTGAGGGCCGTGCGGATAGAGGCACACGTCTGGTCACAGGGTGAGAGGGCCGTGCGTCTGGACACAGGGTCTGAGGACCGTGCGGCTGGAGGCATATGTCCGAACACAGGGTGAGAGGGCTGTGCGGCTGGAGGTGTGTGCGTTGAGTCAAACACTGGAACAAATGACCTAGGGAGGTTGTGGAATTGTGGTCACTGGAGGTTTTGAAGAACAGGTTAGACAAACCTGTCAGGGCTGGGTTAGATAATACACTCCCGCCTCGGGGCAGGGGACTGGACTAGGTGACTTCTGAAGGTCCTAGCCTGTCCTGCATTCTATGAGCCTGCGCTCTGTAGGTCGATCTGTTTGGTGCACACGTGCATAGGGGGAGGCCAGTCCCTCCCAGCTCCAGCCCCACTCTAGCATTTGGGTGGAGGCTTGAGCTGCCTCTTAGGAGCCTTGTTCCTAGGCTCTGCTTCCCCAGCTGCGAGTGGGCAGGAGCTGCTATCACGAGCCAGCAGAGAGGGTGCTTCCCTCCCTGTGCACCTGAGAGGCCCCCGGGCCTGGGCTACCACCAGCAGCTTCTATGCTCCCTGGGGAAACTTCGCAGCTGAGGAGGGGCAGTGTAGGTTGCTGGGCCAAGCTGTGGGGAAGAGGCATCTGAGAGGAACTGCAGGTGCAGGAAGTGGGCTGAGTGCATGCGCCAGAGAGAATATCCATGTCAGGGGAGTTGGACATGAGGATGGGAGAGTTGGATAGTGAGGGCCATGCCAACTTGAGATGGTATCTGGTCCTGGGGGCGCAGGGGCTGATTTGCTTCAGCTGAAGGTTAGAGGGCAGCTGGTGGAGTTATAAGGAACCTTTACGTAGCTCTCCAGGGTGCACACCGGGACAGGTGCAGACTGGGGCTAGGGCGGGGAACCTGTGCTGTCTCTGATGGCAGCCTGGGGTTGTTTGGCCGAGGGCAACCGAGGCACCTCTCGCTGCCTTTCTAAGGGGATCTCTCAGCTGTAGGGAGGAGCCGCTCCCGGAACTGAGGGTCCTGGGTGTAGGTGAAGAGGCGTTTTGCAGGCAGGGCCCTGCCAGCTCCCCCATCGTACCAACCTCTCCCACCAGTGCCTAGGCCAGCTTGTTAGCACTAACCCGCTGGGGGGACTGGGTGCCAGCACCAAGTGGGGGCGGGGGGGCACGGGCTGCTGGCCTCCCCAATTGCTCCTGGGGCACTGCACTTCCGCAGCCAGCACTGTGGCTCAGCTCCGCAGCCCAGGCTCCATGTCTTCTGTGCCCCGGGGACACGCTCTGCCTTCCCTGCATGCCTGCCCTGCTGCGGGCTGGACAGCAGCAGGGTGCAACGAGCCCCCACGCCCCTGGAACTCGGGTGTGATGGGCTGGCGGAGCCCCCAGGCCAGGCTGTCTGGTCCAGCCCCAGGCTCCCTCCGTGGCCAGGCGATTCTGGCTTGGCCCGGCTTGGCTCAACTCAGCCCACTCTGCGGCTAGGTGATTCTGGCTCGGCTCAGCCCGGCCCCAGGCTCCCTCTGCGGCCAGGCAACGCCGGCTCGGCCCGGCTCAGCTCAGCCCGGCTCGGCCCCAGGCTCCCTTCGCGGCCAGGCAGTTCCGGCTCAGCCCGGCCCGGCTCAGCCTGACTCGGCCCCAGGCTCCCTCCGTGGCCAGGCAGTTCCGGCTCGGCTCGGCCCGGCTCAGCTCAGCCTGACTCGGCCCCAGGCTCCCTCCGTGGCCAGGCAGTTCCGGCTCGGCTCGGCTCGGCCCGGCCCGGCCCGGCTCAGCCCACTCTGCGGCTAGGTGATTCTGGCTCGGCTCAGCCCGGCCCCAGGCTCCCTCTGCAGCCAGGCAACGCCGGCTCGGCCCAGCTCAGCCCGGCTCGGCCCCAGGCTCCCTTCGCGGCCAGGCAGTTCCGGCTCGGCTCGGCCCGGCTCAGCTCAGCCTGACTCGGCCCCAGGCTCCCTCCGTGGCCAGGCAGTTCCGGCTCGGCTCGGCTTGGCTCGGCCCGGCTCAGCCCACTCTGCGGCTAGGTGATTCTGGCTCGGCTCAGCCCGGCCCCAGGCTCCCTCTGCGGCCAGGCAACGCCGGCTCGGCCTGGCTCAGCTCAGCCCGGCTCGGCCCCAGGCTCCCTTCGCGGCCAGGCAGTTCCGGCTCGGCCCGGCCCGGCTCAGCCTGACTCGGCCCCAGGCTCCCTCCGTGGCCAGGCAGTTCCGGCTCGGCTCGGCTCGGCCCGGCCCGGCTCAGCCCACTCTGCGGCTAGGTGATTCTGGCTCGGCTCAGCCCGGCCCCAGGCTCCCTCTGCGGCCAGGCAACGCCGGCTCGGCCCGGCTCAGCCCGGCTCGGCCCCAGGCTCCCTCTGCGGCCAGGCAACGCCGGCTCGGCCCGGCTCAGCTCAGGCTGGCTCGGCCCCAGGCTCCTTCCGTGGCCAGGCGGTTCCGGCTCGGCCCAGTCCGGCTCCGCCCCAGGAGATCCCGGCCCGGCCCGGCCCGGCCCGGCTCCGCCCCGCCCCGCCCCGGGCGATCCCCGCTAGGCTCGGGGGGCCCAGCGGCTCCGGGCGCAGGCGCGGGGGCCGGGTCAGGTGACCGCGCCGTCACGTGACTCTCGGTCCACGCCCGTCCGCGGAGCCGCCGCCGCCCGGTGAGTGGCCGCAGGAGCCTGTGGGCGGGCCCCGGACGCCTGGGTTCCCCGCGGGCCTGGGGCGGCGGCTTCTGGCCCGGGATCCGCTGCGCCGCGCCCCGGTGAGCCCCCTGCCAGGCGGGGCCGCCCATTGCCCGGCCCGGTGCTGGGCGCCCGGCCCGGCCCGGCCCGGGGGCAGCTGCCGCCCCCGCTTGCCGTGGTTCCGCGCTGTGCTGGTCGGGGCCTGGAGCCTCTCCGCGGGGTCTGCAGCGCCGCCCGCCCCGCGTGGACTGCGTGGGTGGGGGCCCGTCCAGCCGGCTCCGGGGGAGCTGCCTGGCGCAGCCGGTCGGGCTGGTGTCGGGGCTTTTTCTGAGCCCCTCCCCTCATCCTCCCTGTGCCAGGGCATGTGTCTGGGCCCTGAACTAGGGGCTGGGGCCAGCCAGGTTCTGGTTTTTTAGCCCAGTCTCTGTTTCGCACCCCGGGCCCTTTATGGCATTAGAAGGAGACCCGGCCCCGGCCCTGCCCCAAGGACCTGTGGAGACAAGAGCAGGGGCCATGCAGTCAATCGGGGCTAGGGCCGGAGCTTTGATCTAGGCTTTCAAATTCATAATTTTCATCCTGAGGTGGAATCCACAGGAAAGATAATCACAGTAAAGGTGAGTTAATTCCATGGCCTCGTCCTCTCAAAATCCGTCTCCTGGGGAAAAGGGAATTCTCAGCAGCCTAAACCAGAGTGAGTCTTGGGCCATGATAAATGACCATGCACGTTCTCAGGGGTGGGGGTCATTTCCAGGCAAGAGACGAATGTTGCATTCCTAGTTGCCCCGATTTTAAGTAACTTTTCTTCTCCATGTGGCCTGAACTAACCTACAGCCGGCAGGGTCAAAGAATTCTTCGTTGGTTTTATTTTCAGTGTGTTGTCCCACAGTGCTTTTCAGCTGGAGGCATCGCCAAGCACTTGGCATATTCTCAACACAGTGAGTACTTACTATTGAAATGCACCCAGCTCCAGGGTGGAACGCAGCAGTCATTGTGTACCAGGAGAAACTGCGCAACAAGTGTCACAGAAAGTGACTAATAATTTCATCCCCTGAAATTGCAGGGCAATTCTAGTTTGGCATAGTATTGCCCAAGTGGGACTTGGCCAGGGTACCAGGGTTAATGCAGGTTAATCCGTGAGAAGTCATGTGGCAGCAGATGTAGCTTGGCATGACTGGGCATTTGCTAATCCCTCATTAAGACTGCCATTGTAATCGAGGTCAGGTGGAACTGAGCCATTGCAAAAGATGCCTGTGTTACTGGCTAGGCAAGATGGATGAGGTCCTTATGCCAGCACCCAGCTCCTCTCTCGCCTTCCTCCCCTCGTCTCGCCCACCCATTGCTGTTCGCTCTGTGTCCTCACAGGGTGAGTCCCATGTTGTCATAGTCTCCTGCCCAGGTGTCTGATGGCCTCAGGGCCTCCTGATTCTCTCTGGCTGGGGCTGGCACCAAAGAACAGGTCAGTGTTATGCGGGAATGATATGTACCTGCTCTCTGCTCCCTTGCTCTGATCATTAATGAAGTTGGTAAATATAGGACCGGATCGCTGAGGTGCCCACTACAACCCCTTAAGCGCTGGGTCAGGTAAGCCTTGGAGGCTGGAGGGGTTCAGGGTGAGGGGAAGGAGCAGCTGGTATCCCAGGAGCAGGGGCTGCTAGGTAAGAAGGGACAAAGTCAGGGTGGCTGAAGGAGACTAGGGGAGTAGTTGGGAAGAGACTGGGAAAGAGCATGGGGTGGGACAAGACTTGAGAAGATGAGATCAGGTGTGGGAGGGACTGGAGCCAAGGCTCCCTTTAAAAGAGAGGCTGGGGCTGGCTGTGGAGGTGGATGTCTTGGTGAGTTGAGGGAATTGCAGCTTGTTGTGGCCCTGGGGTTCAGCTGAGCGGAAGGGCACGGAGGAGAGATCAGGACAGGAGTTACCAGAGCGGCTCAGCTCCCTGACACCCTCCACCACCAGGCTGGGCTGAGCTGGGCAGGCGGCCTCCTCTCTTTGTGCTGTTCCAGGAGTCCCTGTGGTCCTGGGCTTGCCCGGCTGCTCCTGAGGCTGGAGCCACTGAAGGCGCAGTGAGTGGGGAGTGGGTGTCCCAGCGGCCCCGACACTCACAGCCTCCATCCTGCTTTCAGGCCCAGGTGCCCAGTGCTGTGCTCGCTGGGACTGGCTGCGGGGTCACACCGGGCAGGAAAGGCGCCATGTGGGCCGGATGCGCCAGCATTGTGGGCTGGTTCCTTTTCATCCAGACAGCGCCCGGGGCGGCAGGTAAGCGCTTGTGACGTGTCGTGTGTGTGACCTGCGGGGAGGGTCCCTCCTGGGTGCCGCTCAGCCTCTGCACTTCTCCTCGGCGTGGGGGGAAGTAGCAGGGTATTGGCTGGTGCAGGAGTCTTGGGGTTTGAGAGACCAAACGGGTGTGCTGAGAACCCTGCTGCTCCTGAGATGGGTGCCTGGGACCGTGTGGGAGGGACCTCGCTCAGGGGCATCCCCAGAGCTCAGAGGAATGGGATTGACGGGGGGTGGGAATCCTCTCCCAGGAGGGTGGGGAAGCCCCAAACTATACCCGGAGCCCTGCACTCACCCAGTCTGTCTCTCTCTTCCTAGGCAGCCGTCCCTGCAGCCCCCAGTATTTTGGCCATGACTTGATGGCGTGTGAATGCAATGCCACCTATTGTGACACGCTGGACCCCATTGTCGTCCCGGCCGTGGGCACATACGCCAAGTATGAGAGCAGCAAGGCGGGCAAGCGGCTGGAGCGCAGCGAGGGGAGGTTCCAGAGCGACTCCACGGCCCCAGGTATCTGCTTGGGCACTAGGGATGCCGAGGGCAGGGCTGGCCGCTGGCCCTGGCCCTTGCTCCTAGCTGCAGGGCTCTGAGCCAAGCTGCTCTCTGCCCCGCAGATCTTGTGCTGAAGCTGGACACCGCGCAGCAGTACCAGAAAGTGAAGGGCTTTGGCGGCTCCGTCACAGATTCGGCTGCGATGAACATCCTGTCCCTGTCCAAGGAGACCCAACGCCACCTGCTCGCGTCCTACTTCACGGAGGAAGGTGAGCGCTGGGGGCCGATTCGGGGCAGTGATGTATGGCGTTGACTTGCTGGCTGTCCTGGTGGGGGGCAGGCCCTGGCTCTGGGCTTATGGCTCTCAGGAGCTACACGTCACGTCCTGCAGCCTGAGGCCCTCTGTCCCCACGTGTAGTCACTGGGACCTGCTGTTTTGGCTCCTGTGACACTGGGTCCTGGGTCACCTCCTTCCTGTCCCACAGGGATCGAGTACAACCTGGTCCGCATTCCCATGGCCAGCTGTGACTTCTCCACCCACCCCTACAGCTACGACGACACCCCCTACGACTACCAGCTCCTCAACTTTGACCTGACGGATGAGGATACAAAGCTGAAAGTGAGCCGCACTGGAGTGGGGAGGGGGCCGCAGGGAGCGGCCAGTCCCAATTTGCTCAGGTTTTCTACACTCTGACCAAGCTCCCAGGCCCCACCTCATCTGGGGTATTTTCTGTGGCCATCATGGGCTGGGGCTGGGGCTGATCCCCCACCCCCTGATGGCACTCACCCCTCAGCCATTGCTCTGGGTCTCCATCAGACGCTCCTTGGCCTCCCTGACCGCCCTGCAGGCGTCTCCCAGCCCCTCCTGCGTGACGAGTTGTGACGTTGTGAGGGGAAAGTCCCATCTATGCAGTTGCTGGGCACCACGGCAAAGGGGAGCTCCCCTGTCCTGCAGCCTTTCTAGGCTCCCTTCTGCGTCTGCAGCCCTTGAGCTGCCACTGCTGCCCTCCTGAGAGGGAGTAGCCCCCAGGGGACCGGTGTGTCTAGGCACGTTCCTTCCTGAGACCCCTGTGGCACACAGTGAGCTGGTCCTGCTGCTCTGTCCCTTCAGATCCCCATTCTCCACCGAGCCATGGCCTTGTCCAAGAAGCCGCTGTCCCTGGTCGCCAGTCCCTGGTCATCCCCGGTCTGGATGAAAACCAGCGGGGAGATGAAAGGGAAGGGAAGCCTGAAGGGGAAGCCGGGGGACAAGTATCACAAGACCTGGGCCAACTACTTCATCAGGTAAAGGGCAGTGCGGGGCAGGGGCTCTCCTGTGGAGAGGAGCCGGCAGGATGGGGCGGGTCTCGGTGAGTACAGCTGGCCCTAGGGCTGTGCGAGGGAAGGGGCTGGACAGGTGTTAGGGACGGGGCGTTGGAGAAGTCGGTGTGAGCTCTCTGAGCCGGCAAAACAACAGACTGTGGGCGAGGTCTGTACAGTCCATGCGGGTGGGGGGCAGGGGGACTGGTCTCTGCACCCCAGGCCGGGCGCTGGGGGGCACGGCTGGGGCTGCTAATGTTTCTCATCCCCGGCCCCCAGGTTCCTGGATGAATACGCCAAGCACAACTTGACGTTCTGGGCGGTGACGGCACAGAACGAGCCCACGGCTGGGCTGATAAACAACTACCCCTTCCAGTGCCTGGGCTTCACCGCCGAGCACCAGCGGGACTTCGTCGCCCAGGACCTGGGCCCGGCACTGGCCAACAGCTCGCACAAGGGCGTCCGGCTCATCATGCTGGACGACAACAGGGTGCTGCTCCCCCACTGGGCCAAAGTGGTGAGTCTGCATGCCGGGGCCCATTGCTCCTTTGCCTGTTCTGCTGGGACTGGCTGTGCATGAGCTCCGCTCTGCGGGGAGATGCCGGGTGTTGGGATTGGCCTGTGGTCCGAGCGTACTCAACGGGCACATGCCTGGCATGTGCCCTGCTGGGCGGGAGGAGCGGTTCCCGCCAGGCTGAGCAGGGTGCTCCCTCTTCTAAGGGCTGGGCCCTGGCAGGACATCCAGGAAGACTCCAGCCCTGCCAAAGCCAGTTCCCATGACCCCTGGATGACTATGAGGCTGCTGGGGGCAGAGAGCACACTCTGGCCCCCAGGGACAGCTGCCCTGCTCCTTCCTCAAGGGAGCTGCTGCGGCAGCAGGGTTCCATCTAGCTGCCTCTAATTTCCTAGCCCTTTCGGTCTGGCTATAAGCATGAGTATGGCTGTGCTGGCCACCTGGCTTGGCAATCTGCTGCTCCCAGGAGAGCTGCCAGCCCTCCCATTCATGTTGTTTATCACAGCAGTGCCTGGAGGCTGTGCCCTGCCTCGCAGCCTGCGGGAGACTCCAGACAATGGGTGGCTGCCTTAGGTGGGCAGGAGCTGAGCTGAGGAGGTGACGCTGGCGGTGACCAGCCATGGCTGCAGCAGAGCAGCCCCTGGCCCAAGGGGAGGTTTGCTTGCACAGGAGGGTTTGATGAAGAATGACGAGCCCAGCATGGGGCTCCCCCCAGATCCCACGGTCTGCCCAACTTGGGACTCCCAAACACACATCCAGT
The DNA here is from genome assembly GCF_965140295.1 of Lepidochelys olivacea. NCBI lineage: Eukaryota > Metazoa > Chordata > Testudines > Cheloniidae > Lepidochelys > Lepidochelys olivacea. Next base: position 506,969 of record NC_140434.1, read on the forward strand.
GGTCTCAGCTGATCTGCGTGGGTGTGATGGTGCCTGGGGTCTGTGGCAGCCAGGACCCAGCTGCCCAGGGCGCTGAGCTCCCAGCTCTCCTTGGCTCCTTTCCTTCGTGGGGCCCATTTGCTCTCCCCTTGGGCTGCAGAGTCTTCTCAATGCTGGGGGTGCTTGGCCCAATCTGCCTGCTCTCTGCTTTCAAGGATGAAGCCTCTGGGTTTCCCAGGGACCAGCTGTGGTTGGGACCTGGCTGCGAACCAAGTGCCTGATGCCCAGCCTGGATGAAGCTAGGGTAAAGTTGGCTAGCCCGGGAGCAGCAGGGGCTCCTGCCCTGGCTGTTCCCTTGGGACTCTTGGGCCCCGAGTGATCTCGGCTTCCTGGGAAGCAGCAGTGGCTTGTCCTGCATTTTGTTTTCCACCCAGGAAACCCTGGCCTTCCCTCGCAATGTCTGGGTGGGCCAGCACAGAGCAGAGTGCCAAGAGACAGTCTTGCCAGCACCCCGCTCTGCCCTGGCCTCTGGACTTGTTCCCAGCTGCAGAGCCATGAACAATGTGTCCTGGCGGGCGTAAGGCCTGATCCCTAGGCACCTGCAGTGTCACTCAGGGCAGCAGAGTGGCTGGACCTGTGCTGTGAGGGAGAGCCCGTCTGGGGTGTGCTCTCAAAGGGGTGTGTCGCTGGGTCCTTCTTTCTGCTGCTGTCTTGAAGGCCCGGGCCAATAAGTGACTGCTCCTCCTCTCTCCTTCCTTCCTAGGTACTGGGTGACCCAAACGCTGCTCGCTATGTCCATGGCATTGGCGTCCATTGGTACCTGGATTTCATTGCTCCCATAGAGGACACTGTGTTACCGACCCATGACCTCTTCCCTGATTACTTCATCTTGGCCACAGAGGCTTGCACTGGGTCCCATTTCTGGGAGAGGGACGTTATCCTGGGCTGCTGGGATCGGGGGAACCAGTATAGCCACAGCATCCTGACGGTAAGGCCCGCTCGGGTCCCCCACGCAGGCTGCCTCGGGAGCATCACCCACCCTGTCCCCTGCCTCCAGCTGAGCATCTCTGCCATCCCCTCACAGAACCTGAACAACTTCGTCTCCGGCTGGATCGACTGGAACCTGGCCCTGGACCTGGAGGGGGGGCCCAACTGGGTCCAGAACTTGGTGGACAGCCCGGTCATCGTGGACAGGAAAAAGGATCTCTTCTACAAGCAGCCCATGTTCTACCACATTGGGCATTTCAGGTGAGCTGGGGCATTCCCAGTCAGCTGGTTTGGACTGCAGAGATTGTGCCCACAGCTGGCTCAGTACACGTGTGCTGGTGAGTTAATGCCCAGGGTCAAAAGAGTCACAGGTGTGTTAAACGCTTTTCCTGACCAGCCCAGAAAGTGAGATGCCAAGAGGTCTGGGTTTTCTCTGGGGGACCTTGGATTGCTTGATTTCTTGGCCAACACCTAAACTCTTCGTTCTAAAGTTGAAAGTTTGTTGATTAAACACAAGGAAGAACAAGAAGTTAAAAGAAGCATTTATATGGAAACTGAAATTGGGAGATTATGTGAAACAAACTCAATTAAAACCTTGAAAGGTTTTCTCCTTTTGGAGGCAAAATCTTATTTTTTTTTATTTTTAGAACAACCTTTCTTTGAGGGAAAGGAAAGGGTTAATGCTATTTTGCAAGGGGTATTCACTTCTCCTGATTCTAACAGACAGCTTGCACAAGGTGGAGGGGGAGAGGGTAGAAGGGGGTGGGGAATGAGTCTTTTGCTGATGTCTTGGAATGCTGGATGGCTGGTCCGTCTCCAGTGGATGCTTTGGCTGCCATGTTGACCGTGGCACCTGTTTGCTTGGACCCTGTCCTACATTCTGGGCAGGGACATTACTGGGTTGGGTCTTTTCTCCTTGGGCAGGGCTGGGCCCCTCTCATCTGGCTGTGCTGATGCAGCACATTGATTTCAGGATTGGCGAAAAGCTGAGAGAGACAGACATAGGATAGTGGGGCAGAAAGTAACAACAGGAAAGGGAGACAGAATGTGCCTCTGCGATGCTGGGAATTGGGGTCCCCACAGAGCTGAGGATTCGCAGGTGAAAAACAAAGGGCCTTTAACAAGAGTGAGGCCTTCAGTCTGGTCTGCTCCTTTGGTCTCAGGCTCAAGGGAAGATGAGCTCAGCAGCCTGCTGGGCGACTGTAAGCTGAGCCCCCCCTCCCCCCCAAGTTTATTTTTAAGACACCCCTTCCTCCCCCCCTCCCCCGAGGGGAAAACATGGATGTCTTGGCCTGGTTTATTCCCGCATTATTTTGCCCACCAATTAGGCCTAACATTTGACACATCAATTTTGATTTATTCATTTTCAGCTCCACATTTCCTGTTCTTTAACCTGCATCATTTTAACATGGCTTTTGGATGATGCTAGTAGGCCCGTTGCTTTTGGGCTTTATTACTTTGTGTCTTTTGGGTTTTGTGCACCCATTGATTCAATTTAATTATTGAAAACAACATGACCTATTTCCTGGTTCACGTCCAAGCCTGCAGGGTTCTAGGTTACTCTGACACCTTGTGAAGTGGTGCAGCCTTTTTGCACTTGAGCTCACAACTGGGGTAAATTTTAGGTCCAATAATTACAGCAGTGCCTAGTGAGCCAGGCTCTGCTCCCTACCACCCCAGGCTGCAGCCTCTCTGTTTGTTGGCCCAGCGTTGTCTCTGGGGGCCGTCACTTTCCTTCCCCCTGTGCTCACCGCTCCCTCTTATCTGTGCAGCAAGTTCATCCCTGAGGGCTCCCAGCATGTCGGGCTGGTTGTCTCCAAGAAGAGCTGCAAGTGCAACATGGAGTATGCAGCCTTCTTGCGCCCGGATGGCGCCGCCGTGCTCGTGGTCCTGAACAGGTATGTGGCTGGGCCTGGAGTGTGAGAGCCTCGTCCAGACTGGGAGCGGGGCAGGGGCTTAGGGAGTCGGTGCCGGGATGGGAGTTCATAGAATCATAAAATATCAGGGTTGGAAGGGACCTCAGGAGGTCATCTAGTCCAACCCCCTGCTCAAAGCGGGACCAATCCCCAACTAGTTGGGAGCCCAGAGCTGGCCTTTGGGGCAGGGAGGAGGAAAGAGACTTGGAGATAACCAGGCTACTCACTGAGCACTGTAAGAACAGCGCTGATGGGGGCAGAGGAGGGCCACGCCGCTGGCCTGAGCATCAGCAGGTGCCCCCAAACTGGCAGGAGGCACGCACCCTGCCCCCAGGAGCTCACAGTACAATCCAGGGGGCTGGGGAACCCTGGAAACAGCTGGTTGTGGGGCAGGGGAGAGGCACTGAACACATGGTGGGTGAGAACTCTGCTGGTCACATTCACTGATCCTCGTCTAGAGAGGGGCCTGCGAGCAGGGGAGGCGAGTGTGGTCCCTTCACCTTGCTCCTGCAGCCTGCATGGCACTGCTCTCTTCATCTGGAGGTGTGGTGCAGCCCCCTCGATTCATTGCCAGGCAGTCAGCTGGATCTGCTGGGCAGTCATGCAGTCAGACTGACTCTGCCCCTCGCCCTCCTCAGGTACTCCGCGGATGTGCCATTCGGGATCTCAGACCCAGGTGTTGGCTTCATTGAGGCTCTGGCTCCAGCTGACTCCATCCAGACCTACCTGTGGAGACGGCAGTGAGAAGGCTCGGGGGGGCCTGGGGTGGGGGGAAGGACTCTGCGTGCTGCTCTGGAGAATTGCTCTGTGGGGACGTTCCAGGCAGCACAGACAGGGCTGGGTGGGGCCCTCAGGGAGACAGGGAGGCCAGCACCCACCTAGATCTGCCCCTTGCAAAGCACAGCACCTGGGCAGGGGCAGAGCTGACAAGCTGAGCCCCAAGCCTGCAGCATGACTAGAGCCAGCTGGGCCCTACTGGACCCGGGCACAGAGGGAGCAGGGCTCCCTTTGCCTCACAGGAGTGGAGATCCATGTGCTGTAAACACAATCGCTGCTGCTCTGCCAAACAGCTGCCGTCTCTGGCTCTCTTTGGGCCCCACCCCAGCCTGGTCTCCGGCAGAGCCTAGCACATGGGCATGTCTGTCAGAGCGGCATGGGTGCCTGTCTGGAGCTTTACATCAACTGGGAGTTAAAATCCCGCCACCTCTCCCCTCCCATGCACTGCGCCCCAGGCTGCTCCCACCCCAGTGACACTTCCTTGGGTGCCTTGAACCAAGGAGACCAGAACAGCTGGTTCTGGAGGGGAAAGACCCCTGAGCATGCTGGGAAATAATCTCCTTTATAAACCCCTGCTGGAGGCTCAGTCTGCAGGGTGGTAAGCGAAGCCCCTGGGCAAGGACGGTAGCTTCATGCTGAGATCCAATGGGCAGGCATTGCACTGGTACCAGGAGCCATTACCCCTGGGCTGAGCGCTGCTCACCTTAATCTGCCCCAGGGAGGTCCGCATTTGGGGCGGGTGCCCTGGCTGGCTCCCCGTCTCCCCATGGCTTGCTGGGCTGCCTGTTCTGCTGCCATCTGTCGGCATCTCTGGCCTTCCCCTGTTGGGCTGCAAGAGATGGAATCACAGGGAGCTCCTTGAGGTTGGACCCTCACCTCAGACAGTGGCTGATAACTAAAGCAGGGGGTCACAGATGAGGGCCCAGGCTCGTTCTGGGCTCTGTGTTCCTTGTTGCTCTGTGACAGAATCGGGCTCCAGTGGGGCATGCCGGATGCTGTTCCACCCCCTACAGGCTCTCCCCGCCTGGGAGCCCTTGGGCCAGGAACTTTGCCTGGCAGAGTTCATGCTGCGGATGGTGCTGTATACATTGAATAATTGTTGACTAGCAAGGGGCGCAGCGGCCCAGGGAACATGCTGCTCTGACAGTGCCTTTCCCTGCATCACCTGCCCCAGGGCTGGCAGGCCTGAGGGAGAGGAAATAGGGAATGGGTGAGAGAGCTTCTTTACCTTTTCTGCGAATAGCAGAGCAAGGGCCCAGCAGATGAAATTGTAAGGAAATAAATGTTTAAAGTACATAAAAAGAAATTATTTCTAACAGGGTGCATAATTTACCTGTGGAACTCACTGCCACAAGATTTCACTGAGGCCAAGAGCTGATAGGATTCCAAAAAAGCATTAGTCATTTATATGGATACTGATTAACACCCATAGTTACATTTTGAAAGGATAAAACCAAAGCTTGGACAAAATCTAAACCCTCCCGCTTCCGAGCGTGACCCAGTGACTCACTGCTCTAGGAGGAACGAGCAGACCAGTGGCCCCGTTACTGAAGCGGAGTTGTTTTGCATGTAAAGCAGGTATTCCACCACTGGTTTATGTATGAGGAACACAGCATACTTTCCTCCACGTTCCAGCTCTTACTTTTTGAGCACAGAATGAAATTTCGGAACATTTCCAAGAAATTTGTTTACTTATTTTGAATAAAAATTAATTTAAAATGGTTCCTTTAAGAAGTTTAGCACCTGGTGTCAGACTGTTTTGTGTGTCCTGAATGATCTTATTAATGGGATAACAGAGATGCTTCAAACTGCCCACTTCAGACTCACTAAAACCTGGTGCACTGGCTACAGTTGAAGACTTTTTTTCTTTCTTTTTTTTTAAGAGGATTAATCTTTATTTTTTGGCAGTGGTCTTGGTAACTGCAAGTTTCTTCAGCAGGGACTGACAACTAATCTTCTTCTGCAGAGAGTTCTGCACACAACGGCTGGCTGCCGTCTCCTGTTGGCTCAGTGGCAGCGAAGCTGAAAGTGCCCTCAGCAAGGATGCCATCTTTCAAAATGACCCATGGTAACGAAGCCAACCTGCCCTTAGGGACGCTGGCGGGGCTTGGCAGCAGAGAGACTCCGTCCTAAAGAAACAAATGGCTTTGAAAAGCTCCTTGTTTCACCTGCCCTGCTCACCGAGGGTGCGGGGGAGAGCAGGGGGAAGCTTCAGTGTGGATATCGGCTTGCACGCACCCAGAGGAGTGTGAGGGGATGTGAGCAAGGGACTGGGGACTGCGTGCTCTGCCTACTTTGCACTGCTCCAGAGTGGGTGCACCGCCAAAGTGCTGTGGTGAAGCTGCCCCTATAAATGAAACGTTTAAGGTTGACACTCCTCAGGATCACTAGTAATGTTTGCTTTGGGTTTCTCCTTTAGTTCCCATGTTGAGTTTGTAATAATAACAGAAAGCCGGGAAATTGCCAGCTGCAGTCTGTGTTGAAATGACGTTCAGTCTGAGTGTGTATCGGAACCTGCAAATATTACAGGGATGTTGCAATTATCGCCAAGCCGGGCATTATAAACCCAGGAAATGCTGAGGTGAAGAAAGTTTAAAAGCAAGCCCCACATGTTCCTTAAGGCTTGGGAATGCAGAATTTAAGGTTTGGAAACATCTCTAACTCCAGCCTTCTGCAACAGGATGAAAGAAAGGAAGAAAATCTAATATTGTCTATAAATCCGTTTAACCTAAGCGGGAACTGCAAGCATTGTGATGGAGGGATCAGTGTCTGGCTACTGCATGATGTTGCTACAGGGCAGGCCGTACCCTTGTTTGGGTGCCGTAAACTGGGCATTTCCAGCCCCTAATAACCATCTCTGGATTGTGTTTGTGTTTAACCTTCACTTGCCTTTCCTGGGTTGGTGACGATTGTGTCCCCTGTAATGGTTTTACCCTTGAGACACTACACGCACTCAACCTCACCTCCACGTTCAGCTGGGATTCCTGGAATATATGGTCTGGGTGATTTTACCTCATCCTCTGACGTGGTCCGAGACCGGCTGTAAGACTGGACCATGTGTCTGGCCAGGTCTGCAGGAGGGTTTCTAGGGAATGATCCACCCCAAGCCCCAAACGGCTGGAAGGAGGAGTCTCATCCTCGTGCCCTGCTCCCTGCCCAGTGCTCGGGGTCTCCCCTGCACTGGGAATGGGTGAAAAGCCAAAGGTTGGCAAGCACAGCCGGCGGATTTGAACGTTACATTGGAGCAAATGTTGAAAAATCCTCCCTGGATTCCCCTAAATGCAAAGCCAGGGCCTTGCCTTGTCCCCAGGATGGTCACCAGGATGATCACCGAGCAGTGCGGCCTGCAAGGCAGGTGTCCCCGTATCCCTGTCAGCTCTGTGGAGCAAGACGACTCCTGTCAGTTCCTGTTTCCTTGGCAGCCGGCTGCACAAGCGCCCCTGGCTTTGCTGGCAGTGCTGTGGGCTCAATCGCCAGGTGAGCAGGGCTGGTCCTGGGAGACCTGAAGCCATGGTGGCTCTGGGGGGTGCCAGGGCCCCAGGGGCTGGGATGGCCTCAGAGGAGCAGGCGAGGTGTGTGCACAGACGCTGAGCGTGGGCTGTTTTCTGAGCACCACAGCAGCCCTCTCGGGGGTGAGTTGGGGAAATAGGGCACAGAGAAATGAGAGCCCATGGCCAGGCAGGGGCCTTGGGGCCTGGAGCGCGGACGGTCTAAGCCCAGGGGGCTGGATCAGGCCACCTCTCTGAGCAGTGCTGTAGGCGGGGAGGGGGGTGCTTTGACCTTCCCACCCCTGGTGTGTTTCTGTGGTTCCGTCAGTGGCATGCCGCCTGCCTGCCTCTGGACTGGGGAACAGGGCCTTGCACTGAGCCGCTCCTGAAGCTTTGCTGCAAGTCACGGGTTTGGATCCATTATTAAAGTCGTTTTCCTAAAGCAGAATTGCTGCTGTGGGAATGGGCTGGGCCCCAAGCCCCCACCCAGCTTCAGGGAAAAGCAAGAGCCATTCTCCCTGACTATTCTATCCCTGGCTGAGCTCCCCAGCCGTGAGGCAGGCAGATGAAAAGACAAACTGAGGGGCTGATCACAATGAGTATCTGAGATGGGGCTTGGCTGAGGGGTTCCCCTTGGCCAGGCATCTCCACGCGGGCTGTGGGGGGTCGGGACAAGGGGCTTCTCTCTAGTTGGTCACATTCCATACTAACAGGTTTCAGAGTAACAGCTGTGTTAGTCTGTATTCGCAAAAAGAAAAGGAGGACTTGTGGCACCTTAGAGACTAACCAATTTATTTGAGCATAAGCTTTCATGAGTGCATCCGATGAAGTGAGCTGTAGCTCACGAAAGCTCATGCTCAAATAAATTGGTTAGTCTCTAAGGTGCCACAAGTACTCCTTTTCTTTTATTCCATACTAAGCCTCCCTGGAGATTTCCCAGCTTCTGTCCCCACTTCCTGGGATGCATTGACCTGGCTGCAGCCTGTCAGTCGGATGCATCCTGTGTGCTGGCCTCCCTGAGGGTCCCTGCAGCTGTGTGTGGCCCATCCCTGCTCTGTGCCTAGCAGGGCAGATGTGGCTGGTGGCACCAGAGGAAAGTGGTTTAATTGCCCTGCCCCATAAAGATAGCTGATACCACAGAGAAGCAGTTAGGCACTTGTCACGGAGTCCCTGGGCGATGCTCTGGAACTGCTCCCCCTGAAGCCAGGCAGGACTCTGGGGCAGTCGCCTTCCTGTGAGCAGCCTGTCTTCAGGACATACAGCTTCCACCTTCCTGGGTCTGACCTCGGAGCATTCAGCATCCTCTGCCCCTCCGTGTGCTTCCCACAGCGAGTCCACTCAGGTGGGGCTCCTGGGGAAGCAAGAGGGTCCTGCACCCCAACTTTGCAGTCAGACGTGACTCCCAGCCAGCCAGTAAAACAGAAGGTTTATTAGATGACAGGAACATGGTCTAACACAGAGCTTGCAGGTGCAGAGAACAGGACCCCTCAGCTGGGTCCATTTTGGGGGGCAGTGAGCCAGACAACCACCTCTGTACTTCACTCCATGCCTCCAGCCAGCCCCAAACTGAAACTCCCTCCAGCCCCTCCTCCTCTGGGCTTTGTCCCTTTCCGGGCCAGGAGGTCACTGGATTCCTTTGTTCTCCAACCCTTTAGCTCTCACCTTGCAGGGGGAAGGGCCAGGCCATCAGTTGCCAGGAAACAGGGTGTTGGCCATTCTCTGTGTCCAGACCCCTGCACACATCTGCCCTCTAGGGCTCTGCAATGCTCATACACCCTTATCCCACCCCCTAGATACTTAAGAACTGCCTAGGGGAAACTGAGGCACCCCCACACTATTCAGAGGAAACATTAAGAACAGTCCCACTTCGTCACATTTCTCCCCCCTTCAAGATCGAACTGAGCGGGGTCACTTTAGCCCGTGACCTGGGGAAGTTCGAACCCACCAACGTTCCCATGGATGCCCCAGCATCTCTCCCATTCCTTGGTGGGAGTTACACCAGGCCCTTCCAGTTTCAGGCCCTCCCTTAGGTCGGGGGTGGTTGATAGCACTCGCAGGCCGCATAAATCTTCCCACATGCGGCCTTTGCCCTTTGGCCACCCCAAAACCCCAGGGGATCAAACTGGGATTGGGTCTTCTCCGAGTGCTCCAGTCTGGAGGGCTGCAATTCGGGCTCTCTTGGTTAAGGGCCCCCATCTTGACCTGGGCCACATACTGTTTATTTACAGAACTAGCATGGAGACATCCCTTTCTCAACAATCTTGTCTCCCCCACAAGCTGGCCAAACACAGCCACTTGGTTATAGGACGGTTTACCTTTCTTAACAGCTTTCACTCCATCTGAGACCTTCTCAAAGCTATCCACACTGGATCTTTCAACAGGAAAGTCAGTGGATCCATTCACAACAGAAAATTTCTGGCCTTTAGCAACTGAAACTTTCTTGATTAAATCACTTTCACACCCTTCAGTGGCAGTAAACTGCTTGCAAAGACTCCATGAGGATTCCTTTCCCTAGGGCTTTTCTATGCAACAATTCACCCCTCACAGAAATTCTGCTCTTACTCTCTTTACCTAGGGCTTGCTCTAGAGGAACACTTTCCTGAGCAACAACAGACTCTTTCTGGGTCTCACTTACATTCAGAATTACCTCTGGCCCATCAGGCGGATTTCTACACAATCCCCTTTCAGGCAAACTGACAGACTTCCTAGATAAAAGGTCAGAAGCATTCTCCTTCCCTTTGCCACACACTAGCAACAGGCAAAATACAAGCACCAGAATTGTCTGGTCTCTGGGATTTTACATAGACACTAACTGGATGAGACCTAGTTACAGGGCCATTCTCCCGAGCAGACACAGACTTAGGACCATTCCCTTCCTGGGCTTTAGCTGAATCCAGAATCAACTCTGAGACAACTGCACTATCCTCAACCGTCACAGGCTGCAAGGCCCCTTCTGTCTGCTCCACAAAGAAGAGCCGGACACACTTTCTCCTTTCCCAGACACACAGCTTGGGATCTCTTTCCCCTTGTCCCAGCACACAAGGCTGGTCACAGACAGCTGCTTGGAGATCAGGGTAGCTCCCTCCATAGGCAAGTCAATACCCCTGACAGACGCAGGCACGTTTCCTTCACTGTCACAATTCTCCACCCAGCTAACAGGTAAGGTCCAGGGACACTCGTCTTCCACCCTCCTCGCCTTCCCCCACTGCTGACTAGACACAGCCATCAGCTCACAAGGCTGCCTAGGCTCATCCAAACTTTCATTACCAAGCACCTTGCCACTCCCAACAGATCCCCTGCCCTGCCTGTGGGTCCCCCTGCTCAGCTGGGGTCTCAGCTCCCACTGTGCTCAGCGCTGCCCTTGCTGTCCAAGTCGGGGTAGGCAGTGAGCTCGCTGCTTTCCTCACTGCATCAGCACCAGCCTGAGCCCCCTGAGCCCCCCTCTCCGGTGTGCAAGGGGGCGGGGAGCATCTCTCTGTCCCACCCAGCCCCAGGGGTCTGGTTACAGGCAGGCAGGTAGCCTGAGCCTAGCCGCTCCTCCCTGCTGCCAGACAGGTCATCTGCATTTTCACTGACCATTTTCCTCTCCACCGATTGGTTCCCTGGATTCAAATTCAAACCCTTGGCTGTTACCGGAGCAGGGTCTGGATTCTGTCCCAAAGAGACACAGTCACCCCACAACAGGGTCTTGCAGCTGGTATCCTGGAGAACCCCAACAACCAGCCAGCCCCACCCCTCCTGGGTCTGCACAGGGATCTGGGCCATAGAGAGGGTGAGGGGCTTCTTCCCTGGGACCCTCACCCAGCTCACACAGCCCCTCAGCATCTGAGGCTGCACCACCCGGGGCCTGACAACAGTTCTCTCTGTCCCAGGATCTCGCCACCCCAGAAATGTCTCCGCATTGACCATCACCTTCCACTCCCACTGGAGGTCCGAGAGGCCTGGCCCCAGGAAACTCCACACAGACATATAGGTTGGGGTCAGGAGTGGGAGCCTGTCCACCTCCCCACCCATCTGGCTGACGGAGTCTATGGCCTTGGGACCCAGCAAGGGAGCTAGACACTGGGGCTTTTCCGCAGGGTCCCCCTGGTTCAAATCGCCAGCCTGCTCAAAGGCAGTGAGGGGGGCATCCACATCCCCCCCTCCTTAACCAGAGGCAGCAATTTAGTCTCGAGGTTCCCTGCGGAACTGGCCCCCCGGGGTCTAACCCCACTCGCCCCTGGGAGGTCCCCTCGGCCTCTCCGCTCCCCCACCGCCAGTTCATGCTGCTGCTGCTTCTGCAGCTCTTTCTCGGGCTCTCGCTGTCTCCCACAGTCCTCTTGCTCTCTTGGACTCAGCTCCAATCCCGTCCGTCTCGATCCCCCGATGGGGAACCCGATCGTGAAGACCCGCGTCTGGTCGGGGACAGGAGTCTTGGGGGTGCCTGGCTCCCACTCCAGCTGCTCCCAGATCCTGCTATAGCCCCATTTGGGGTCAGGAATCTGTTCCTTAGAGCAGTCATCCTCCTCCAGCTGCACAATTAACTCTGCTTTGGTGAACTTTCCAATGCGCGACCCTCTCTTTCTGCACAGGGTTACAATGTCCTTCTTAAGGAGACGGTGACAGGCCATCACTCCGCTCTTCCCAAGTTGTTGTGGACTCACAGGCCTGTGTACTCTCAGCTCCCCACGGTTTCCAGGGAGAACCCCTAGTGTGCCAGCCCTTCTCGAGGTCACCACCTCTTTGCCAGGGTCGAGCTGCAGACTCCTCTGCCCCTGAGACTGCTCACCGCAGTCCCTGGGGGTCCCCATTACTGCACAGTCCTTCTCGCTGGTCACACACTCCCAGGGGTTAACCGCTCTCCGAAACCGATCCTCTCTGAGCCTTCAGCACACCTGGTCCTCATCAATCCCCCTTTGTGCTACTGCTCCCCAGTCACTTACTGCAGGAAGTGCCACCCATGGGGTGCAGTACATCCCACCGCTCCCACCAGTTCTCACGGAGTCCCTGGGCGATGCTCTGGAACTGCTCCCCATGAAGCCAGTCAGGACTCTGGGGTAGTCGCCTTTCTGTGAGCAGCCTGTCTTCAGGACACACAGCTCACACAGCTTCCACCTTCCTGGGTCTGACCTCGGAGCATTCAGCATCCTCTGCCCCTCCGTGCGCTTCCCACAGTGAGTCCACTCAGGTGGGGCTCCTGGGGAAGCCAGAGGGTCCTGCACCCCAACTTTGCAGTCAGATGTGACTCTCAGCCAGCCAGTAAAACAGAAGGTTTATTAGACGACAGGAACATGGTCTAACACAGAGCTTGTAGGTGCAGAGAACAGGACCCCTCAGCTGGGTCAATTTTGGGGGGCAGTGAGCCAGACAACCCCGTCTGCACTTCACTCCATGTCCCAGCCAGCCCCAAACTGAAACTCCCTCCAGCCCCTCCTCCCCTGGGCTTTGTTCCTTTCCGGGCCAGGAGGTCACCTGATTCCTTTGTTCTCCAACCCTTTAGCTCTCACCTTGCAGGGGGAAGGGCCCAGGCCATCAGTTGCCAGGAAACAGGGTGTCGGCCATTCTCTGTGTCCAGATCCCTGCCCACATCTGCTCTCTAGGGCTCTGCAATGATCATACACCCTTATCCCACCACCTAGATACTTAAGAACTGCATAGGGGAAACTGAGGCACCCCCACACTATTCAGAGGAAATATTAAGAACAGTCCCACTTTGTCACAGCACTCCCGCCCTGGGAGCCAAGACGCTGATGCTCAGCGGTGCAGCGCATGGCTCTGGGACGGGTTTTGCAGTTGAGCCGGTGCCTAGTTCTGAAGGAGCCTGCAGCCTTCGTGTTTGTTTTACTGGGGGTGTTTAGCCCCAGGTGACCAGAGCGTTGTGTGACGTTGGGTGTGTGGCCCAGGAAATGGGGTGGGGGGGCTTAGGGGTTGTAGTAAGCAGTGGAGAGGGGCGTTTGGGGGATGCTCCAGGAATAGCGGGTGGCAAGTCAGGAGTGGGTGAGAAGGCCACCATGGTCACAGGGGAATTGTGCAGCACTTGGCAGCTGAGGGTGCCCCAGCAGCAAGGTGTTCGGGGGGGACAGGCAGCTGTGAGCAGCTGGGCGAGCCCAGAGACGGATGCAGTGCCACTTCCTACGGAATGGGGTTCAGCGAGAGCAGCTGGGGGAAGATGGAGGTGACCAGGGTTGGGCGGGGGGAGCCAGTGCAAGGCACTGCCCAGGAGGGACCAGGCTGAGTGCTGGGGGATGGATGGACAGGGGGGGTCACGCTGACCAATAAACTTGCAATGCTGAAAACAAGCCAAAGCACAGCCCCTCCCCTGGTCAGGGACGAGGCCCGAGGCTAGGTCCACACTTGCCATGACAGTGCTAAGGTGTGGCCCTCAGCTGGTCCCTGCAGCACCTCTAGGCCACAGGGACCACATGCCCCACCCTGAGCCCCCAAGGCTGCTGCCAAGCCTGCGGCTTTGGAGAGGCTTTCCCGGCTTCTACAGCTCCCCAGGGTCCCTGAGGGACCCACAGGCCGGCATTGGCAAGCACAGGCCGTTGCTATGAAGGCTATGGGTCCCCACTGCCGTCTGGGGTGGAAAGGGTCCTGCCACCCCTCTGGCTCTCGGCTCTTTGTCTCCTGTCCAATGGGCTCCCAGTTTGGCCAGCCTTGGGGGTTAGCCCTGCTGTGCCCCATGGCGGGCAGCAAGGATGTGCGCAGCATCTCCGGGTGGGAGACGCGAACGCTGGTGGGTCCGGCTGCCATCGCTGTCCGAGCGGGTGACTCAGCCGGCTGCAGCTGGGCGGGCAGATGAAGGCCCTTTATAGGAACGCCTGGCCCCAAAGGAGCCTCAGGGACCTTTTTGGGCAGCCCCAGACTGGGGGAGCTGGCGTGAAGTAGCCAGGAGTTCCTGGAGCCAGGACACGAGCCTTCGCTGCTGGGGCAGAGAGGCAGGAAAGGCTGGAAACGTGACACGAGGGCAAAATGGTGAGACTGGGCCGGCCCCTGGCTGTGGGGACGGGGCGGGCGGAGGGCAGGGCTGGCCCCTGGCTGTGGGGACGGGGCGGGCGGAGGGCCAGGCTGGCCCCTGGCTGTGGGGACGGGGCGGGCGGAGGGCCAGGGTGGGCCCTAGCTGTGGGGCCGGAGGGGTGGCCGGAGGGCCCTGGCTGTGGGGCCGGAGGGGGCGCGGGGGGCCGGGCCGGGCCCTGGCTGTGGGGCCGGAGGGGCAGGCGGAGGGCCGGGCCGGGCCCTGGCTGTGGGGCCGGAGGGGCAGGCGGAGGGCCGGGCCGGGCCCTGGCTGTGGGGCTGGAGGGGCGGGCGGAGGGCTGGGCCGGGCCGGGCCGGGCCCTGGCTGTGGGGCCGGAGGGGCAGGCGGAGGGCCGGGCCGGGCCCTGGCTGTGGGGCCGGAGGGGCGGGCGGAGGGGCGGGCCGGGGCCGTGGGCCTGGGTGCCATGGTGCAGCCCCCGGCAGTGGCAGAAGAGCCAAGGAGAGGTGATGGCCTCAGCCCAAGCCCTGCTGAGTGCCGGGTGCTGGCAGCAAGGACTCAGCTGGCTGGTCCAGTTCCACTCCCTGACCCCCCCCATCACTGGGCTGGGGCAGGCAGCTTGGCCCCCTGCCCATGTTCTGCTCCAGAAGTCCCTGTGGTGCTGGGCTTGCCCAGCTGCTGCTGAGGCTGGTGCTGCTGAGGGGACACTGAGCGGGGAGTGGGTGACCCAGCGGCCCCGACACTCACAGCCTCCATCCTGCTTTCAGGCCCAGGTGCCCAGCGCCGCACTTGCTGGGACTGGCGGTGGGGATGGCACTGGGCAGGAAAGGTGCCATGTGGGCCGGGTGCACCAGCATCGTGGGCTGGTTCCTTTTCATCCAGACAGCGCCCGGGGTGGCAGGTAAGTGCTTGTGACACGTCGTGTGTGTGATCCGGGTGGAGGGTCCCTCCTGGGGGCAGGTCAGCCTCTGCGCTTCGTCCCCAGGACCTGTGTGCTCCCATGGAGCTGCCCTGTCAGTCCCCATTCCCCACCCGCAATGCCCACGCTGCAGGCATCCACAACATTCGTGCTTTCAGTTTCCCAAACGCTTGGGCTTGCTGCCTTTGGAATCTGCATCCCCTCCCCACTGGCCCTGTATCTGGCCCTGCCGAACATCCGCTCGCGTGCACAGACACCCCCAAGGGGCCCTGCCTGGGCGCCCCTTGGGCGGGGCAGTTTGCGGGCAGAGTTCACCGGCGCAGAGGTGGCATGCACTAGTCATGCTAGAAAGCAGTGATCCAGCAGGGGGTGCAGCGTCCCAGGGAGTGAGCGGTGTGGTTCCCAGGCTGCAGTGCGCGGCCCAGCCCCTCCTGGCTTGGCTCCCTGCCTGGGGCAGGCGGGTGCCTGGTGGGCACAGTGTGCAGATGGGCAGGAGCGGGGTGGGACGAGGTGCATTGGAGGGAGAACGGGGAGGAAAAAAGGGCCTAAGCTGCAAAATCAAATCCAGAATCTCCCGCAGCCCGCCATGTGGGTGTCCGTGTCACAGGGGGCTGGGCCCTCTCTCATGGGGGGACCCTGGGCAGGTTTCTGCTTGGAGACTTTGGGGCTTGCCCATGGCTGGAGGTCATTAGAAAATCCAGCTTTCCCAGCCCCGCCCAGCTGCTGGGGGGTGGAATGACCCAGTGAGGCCCCTGGGGGAGTGGAACCCTGGCCACAGTGAGCTGCTGCCAGTAGGGCTGGGCTACTGCAAAGGGCCAGAGAGAGCAGCCTGCACTCCAGCACACTCGATGGGGATCACGTAATACTATGGGGCTGGACTCTGCCCTGCCCGGCTGGGGGCAAAGGGGGCACGGACTGGGGAGTGGGTAGGTTTAAGATCTGGGATCGTTTGGGGGGGATGTAGAGAGCACCCCCCACCCCTGTGATCGATGAACCCGCTGCAGCGATCACCAGCCGTGGCAAGTGCTGCGGCTGGCACCAAGCTGCCCGCAGTTCTGGGCCTCAGGGCATCTCCCCTCGCTGTGTGTCCACTGGCACCAGTTCAGCCAGAGCCTCCTTTCTCCAGCTGCTCCTGTGATCCTGCTCCATGAAGAGCCTGTGGGACAGAGAAGCAGCTGGAAGCAAGGAGGCGCCAGCCGGTTACCTAAAAACCTATGGCCAGGGCAGCCCCAGGCTGGATGGTGGCTCTGCTAAGCTAGGCACTGGACACACTTTGAAAGCCTTTGAAAGCCTCCAAAACGTGCCCCCAGCATCAGTGAGGCAGCAACATCTGGATTAGCAGAATTGGGAACACTAGCTATGCCAAGCATGTCCTGCCCCTTCCACCCATGGGGCTCACACTGGTACCCAGTGCCAGTGTGTAGCCGATTGCCTATTTGGGCGGCTCACTGGAGCACATGGGGAGGAGCATGGTGTGAACATCGGCACGGCTGCAGTGCATGACGGCTTATTGCTGCATCAAAAGTGAGTGGGCATGTTAGAGCCACCCCTACCCACCCAAGAAGGAGCCTAGCCAAGCCATATTTTGCACGAGTGTCTGAGAGTGGTGTTTCGTGGGTGGAGCTCATTCTGTGGGTAGAGCTTGGAAGAGTACCACCCCCATCATCTGGTGCCCAAGTGACACCCAGGCAGAACCTCATGCCATCCCATGCACTTGGAGCAGCCTCCCGATGGAGGCTGCCAGTGCCCAGCTGTTCTGGGAAGTGTTCCATGCCCAGTGGCATTGTCCTGCCCTCCATTGCCTCCAGCTACTCACCTATGTGGCTAATGCTCTCTGAGGAGCCACAGAGGGAAGAGTCACAGTGACCCTACAGAGGAGCTGGGTGCGGAGGCCCCTGTGACGAAGTGGGACTGTTCTTAATGTATCCTCTGAATACCGTAGGGGTGCCTCAGTTTCCCCTAGGCATTTCTTAAGTCTCTAGGGGGTGGGATAAGGTGGTGTAATTGTTGCAGAGCAAAGGGTCAGTGTACATAAATGGCCGACACTCTGTCTCCTGGCAACTGATGGCCTGGGCCCTTCTCCCCTGCAAGGTGAGAGCTAAAGGGTTGGAGAACAAAGGAATCCAGTGACCTCCTGGCCCGGGAAAGGGACAAAGCCCAGAGGAGAGGGGGCTGGAGAGAGTTTCAGTTTGGGGCTGGCTGGGGACGAGGAGTGAAGTGCAGACGTGGTTGTCTGGCTCACTGCCCCCCAAAATGGACCCAGCTGAGGGGTCCTGTTCTCTGCACCTACAAGCTCTGGTTTAGACCATGTTCCTGTCATCTAATAAACCGTCTGTTTTACTGGCTAGCTGAGAGTCACGTCTGACTGCGGAGTTGGGGTGCAGGACCCTCTGGCTTCCCCAGGAGCCTGCCTGGCTGTGGGAAGCACACGGAGGGGCAGAGGATGCTGAATGCTCTGAGGTCAGACCCAGGAAGGTGGAAGCTGTGTGAGCAGCTTTGTGTCCTGCAGACAGGCTGCTCACAGAAAGGAGACTTCACCAGAGTCCTGCCTGGCTTTGCAGGGAGCAGTTCCAGAGCATCTCCTAGGGAGTTCGTGACAGGGTGTCAGGTAAGGTGAGCTATTACCAGCAGGAGAGCACCTTCAGCCCCCAACTAAAACCTCTCCAACGCATCATGAAGGATCTACAACCTATCCTGAAGGACGACCCATCACTCTCACTGATCTTGGGAGACAGGCCAGTCCTTGCTTACAGACAGCCCCCCAACCTGAAGCAAATACTCACCAGCAACCACATACAACACAACAGAACCACTAACCCAGGAACCTATCCTTGCTACAAAGCCCAAAGCCAACTGTGTCCACATATCTATTCAGGGGACACCATCATAGGACCTAATCACATCAGCCACACTATCAGAGGCTCGTTCACCTGCACATCTACCAATGTGATCTATGCCATCATGGGCCAGCAATGCCCCTCTGCCATGTACATTGGCAAACTTGACAGTCTCTACGTAAAAAAATAAATGGACCCAAATCAGACGTCAAGAATTATAACATTCAAAAACCAGTTAGAGAACACTTCAATCTCTCTGGTCACTCAATTACAGACGTAAAAGTGGCAATTCTTCAACAAAAAAACTTCAGAAACAGACTCCAACGAGAGACTGCTGAATTGGAATTAATTTGCAAACTGGATACAATTAACTTAGGCTTGAATAAAGACTGGGAGTGGATGGGTCATTACACAAAGTAAAACTGTTTCCCCTTGTTTATTCCCCCCCCTCACTGTTCCTCAGACGTTCTTGTCAACTGCTGGAAATGGCCCACCTTGATTATCACTATAAAAGGTCCCCCCTACCCCCGCACGCTCCTGCTGGTAATAGCTCACCTTAAGTGATCATTCTGGTTACAGTGTGTATGGTAACACCCATTGTTTCATGTTCTCTATGTATATAAATCTCCCCACTGTATTTTCCACTGAATGCATCCGATGAAGTGAGCTGTAGCTCACAAAAGCTTATGCTCAAATAAATTTGTTAGTCTCTAAGGTGCCACAAGTCCTCCTTTTCTTTTTGCGAATACAGACTAACACGGCTGCTACTCTGAAACCTTTCTGTGAGCAGACTGTCTTCAGGACACACAGCTCACACAACTCACCTTCTTGGGTCTGACCTCAGAGCATTCAGCATCCTCTGCCCCTCTGTGCGCTTCCCGACCAGGGGGGTCCTGGGGAAGCCAGAGGGTCCTGCCCCACAACTTCGCAGTCAGACGTGACTCTCAGCCAGCCAGTAAAACAGGAGGTTTATTAGACGACAGGAACATGGTCTAAAGCAGAACTTGTAGGTGCAGAGAACAGGACCCCTCAGCTGGGTCCATTTTGGGGGGCAGTGAGCCAGACAACCACGTCTGCCCTTCACTCCATGTCCCCAGCCAGCCCCAAACTGACTCCCTCTCCAGCCCCTCCTCCTCTGGGCTTTGTCCCTTTCTGGGCCAGGAGGTCACCTGATTCCTTTGTTCTCCAACCCCTTAAGCTCTCACTTTGCAGGGGGGAAGGGCCAGGCCATCAGTTACCAGGAAACAGGGTGTCAGCCATTCTCTGTGCCCAGACCCCTGCACACACCTGCCCTCTAGGGCTCTGGAATGATCATACACCCTTACCCCACCCCCTAGATACTTAAGAACTGCCAAGGGGAAACTGAGGCACCCCCACACTATTCAGAGGAAACATTAAGAACAGTCCCACTTCGTCACAGTGGGAACCACCAGGCTAAGGGCACAGGAAGCTCTTGGGGTCTCCTGTCCTGCTGAATAACACAAACAGTCTGAGCTGTCCCCTGCCACCTGGTGCAGAGCTTGACAGGAGCCTGGGGCTGGCATCTGCTTCACACGCCAGGAGAGGTGTCAGGAAGCTGAGTGTTTGGCTGCCTGCTCACAGGTGTGGCAAAGGCTACAGGGGAAACCTTAGATGTTCTCACCCTTTCTCTGTGCTAGGAAACAAGCTACTGCGCAAGAACAGCGCTGCCTGCTCCAGGCAGGAAAGGAGGTGTTTACATCCCAGAACTTGCACTTTGGTGCTGGCCTGGAAGGGCTGGTTCTGCTGCAGTCCATGGCAGGTATGCTAGCCAAGGCAGCTGAGACAGAGCAGGGAATGGGCCAGTGCTGACCAGATCCTGGCTCTAAAGCAACCAAAAACACAAGACCTGTTTGTTGTGGCCTGTTTAACTCTTAGGAGCGGGGGGGGGGGGGAATCCGACTCACCCTCTGCGAAAAGCAGCCCTGGAAAGTGGAGGGGGGGCTCTTATAAACAGCTGTTTTAACAAGGTTGTAAGGCCTCTGCCTCCTGGGAAGCCCAGGGTAATTACTGCTCCTAGCACAGGGCTTTTTAGGGCTCTCCAGATGAGCCTGTGGATAGGTTCTTGAGGAGGGAGCTGCTCTCAGGGGTTTTCTGGGAGGCCAGGGCACCTGCCACTGCGCATTCCTACTTTCAAAGACCGCGAAAGGTATCCCATCGGCACGTGAGTGCTGGGGTGACTGACGCAGATGTGCCCGGGAAGGTGTCTTACCCTGTGGCCGACCATCTCCTCGCTATTCACCGAGGGGGTCGTGTGGGGTTTCTGCCAAAAGCTGAGAATTAGCTGATTGGTGGAGTTAGCGGAAGACGTCAGTGTGGGAGATGGCTGGAGAAATGAAAAGGAGGACTTGTGGCACCTTAGAGACTAACCAATTTATTAGAGCATAAGCTTTCGTGAGCTACAGCTCACTTCATCAGATGCAGAAATGTAAACCAAAGATTATTAGGTTGCAGAGCTGTTGCCGTGAGACTTGTGGCTAGAGGCAAGGTGGGGTGTTGGGGTGACTCAGGCAATGCTGAGAACCGGAGACATCTGCAGAGACAGCACTTGGTTTGCTGTCTGGACTGGTGGAGACTTGAGCATTTACAGAGACCCACAGGAGAGCTCAGGGGACCCTGAGACAACAGCCTGAAAAGAGATGAGAGCAGAAGTGGCACAAACACATTACAGAGGAGAAACTCTGAACTGTCCCCAGGTTTCTGGACTGGGGGTGGGGCTGATCCTGTGCATCAGGGAAAGTCCATAGAAGGAATTCAGGGGAAAGATGGAGAGGCAGGTAGGGGGTTCCCCTGAGGGTCCTCTCCCTCTGCCCCAGACCAGCACTTGGGGCCTTCCCTGCTCCTGGGTCGTGTTGTGTGACCAGAGGTTTGCAAATGCTGCTGGGAGGGTCGGAGCAAAAGTTGCAAAATCCTCCCCAGATTCCCTTTAGAATTCAGTCAGTGCCAGGGAACCTCCCTCTCCCCATGACAGACTCTTCTGGCTGAGCAGGTTGGCTCATCGCCTCCCACAGAGCTCCTGCCCCACCAGGCAGGTGCCACTGCATCCCAGTCTCTTGGGGATTGGGGAGAGAGGCAGAGCAGGACCTGTGGTCTCAGCAGCAGGGGTCTCTGCTTTGCTGGCTCACCAGGTGAGTGGGGCTAGTCTGGTTTGTTCGGTGCTGGGCATGGGGGCTGACTGAGGTCGTTCAGGGAAGTGGAAAGCTGCCCACGGGGAATACAGAGCGTGTTATTAGTTAACCCGCACTGGCCTATGGAAGGCAGGGTGGAGCTGCCCCGTTCCACACATGGGCAAACCGGGGCTCTGTGAGAGGCAGAGTCTTGCCCAGAGACCTAGGAGTAGCAGAGTCAGGGCTAGACCTAGTGAATCCCGGGTCCATGCATGACGCACTGGGACTGTGGGAAGGGGGGGCGTTTGCACTGCCAGTTCATCACTGTGCTACACCACCTGCCGGACATGGCAGTGGCTTTGCACCTAGGCACAGCCAGTCCCAGTGAAAGGCCGTTGTGGTCGCTCAGCTGACTCATTGCTTGGTCCCTTATTTAAGTTATGTTCCCAATGCCAAGCGAGTTCTCTAGGGTGGGCAGGGCCCAGCTGGGCTCCCCGTACTGCCAGCTGGAGAAATGCCGCACTTGGCAACGCCCAGAGAACATACTGGGCACAGCTCAACTGGAGCCTGGACACGCTTTAGTTGCGGGTGCAATTATGCAGAGCAGAGCTCAGAAACTGAGGTTAAAAGCACCCAACAGCCCCTCTCCCTGGAGCTGAGGGCTCTTCTGCAGCCACCACTTGGGAGCCCTTGTGCACGGCATCTCACAAGGGGCCCTGAATGGCTGAGCCATACGTGGCTGCTGAGCCCCCATGGGGAATGCTGCCTGTCCCATGGAGGCACACAGTGTTCCCGCCTGAAGACCTGTGCAGGGGATGGCTGCAGGGGTGTGTGGGGATGGGGGCAATGGGAAGAGCTGGGGGGCTGAGTGGGAAGGTTCACTTTCAGAAGTGGGCGAGGGAAAGGGAGCAGCTCTGGCAAGCAGCTGGGTGGAGCCGGAGAAGCCAGGGTGGAGCAGGTGTAGGAGTGGGGAGACGCTGCTGGAGCCAGGAGTGGAGCTGGGTGGTGCTTTGAAGGTGAGGGAGAGGCTGGAGCAGGCTGTATGGGAGGAGATGGGGCCGCGTTAGGAAAGGGGGAATCCTGGCCAGAGTCCTAAGGGAAGCAGCTCCTCTTGGCCCTGGCATTGAGACGGGCAGAAGGGGAGAGAGCTGAGATGGGGGGAGATGCCACCCCAGTGCAGGGACAGGAGCCTTTGCTGCGGGGGCAGAGCTGGAGGAAAGTCTGGGTGCACAAAAGGGAAAGCAGCAGGACCAGGTCAAGCCCTGGCTGCAAGGGGAACTGGGCAGGGCAGCCAGAGATTAGCCTGGGGCCACAGAGCTGAGGGCAGGTGACAGACTCAGCCCAAGCCACGCCAAGGGTGCACAGGTGAAAAGGACTCTTCTGGGCCGCCAGTTCTGTTCCAGGACACAGCCTGTTGCAGGGCAGCTTGCCCCACCCTTCCCCCCATGTGCTGCTCCAGGAGCCCCCGCAGTGCTGGGCTCGCCACCTGGTTGTTCCTGAGGCTGAAGCCAGCAAGGGGGCAGTGAGTGGGGAGTGGGTGACCCAGCAGCCCCGACACTTACAGCTTCCATCTTGCTTTCAGGCCCAGGTGCCCAGCGCCGTGCTCGCTGGGACTGGCTGCGGGGTCACACTGGGCAGGAAAGGCGCCATGTGGGCCGGGTGCGCCAGCATCCTGGGCTGGTTCCTTTTCATCCAGATAGCGCCTGGGGCGGCAGGTAAGCGCTTGTGACGTGTCGTGTGTGTGACCTGCGGGAAGGGTCCCTCCTGGGTGACGCTCAGCCTCTGCACTTCTCCTCGGGGTGGGGTGGGGCATTGTGGGGTATCAGCTGGTGCAGGAGTCTTGGGCTTTGAGGGACCAAACGGGTGTGCTGAGACCCTGCTGCTCCTGGGATGGGTGTCTGGGACCGTGTGGTAGGGACCTTGCTCAGGGGCATCCCCAGAGCTCAGAGGAATGGGATCGATGGGTGGGTATCCTCTCCCAGGATGGGTGGGGAAGCCTCAAACTATACCCAGAGCCCGGCCCCAGCCCTGTCTGTCTCCCCATCCTTAGGCGGCTATCCCTGCAATGCCAAGAACTTTGGCCACGACTCTCTGGTGTGTGAATGCAACGCCTCGTATTGTGACACGCTGGACCCCGTTGTCGTCCCGGCCATGGGCACGTACGCCAAGTATGAGAGCAGCAAGGCAGGCAAGCGGCTGGAGCGCAGCGAGGGGAGGTTCCAGAGCGACTCCATGGCCCCAGGTATCTGCTTGGGCACTAGGGATGCAAAGGGCAGGGCTGGCCCTGGCCCTTGCTCCCAGCTGCAGGGCTCTGAGCCGAGCTGCTCTCTGCCCCGCAGATCTGTTGCTGAAGCTGGACACGGCGCAGCAGTACCAGAAAGTGAAGGGCTTTGGCGGGGCTCTCACAGACTCTGCCGCCATGAACATCATGGCCCTGTCCCCGGGCACCCAGACCAACCTACTCAAGTCGTACTTCTCAGAGGAAGGTGAGTTGTGGGGCTGGGCCCTGGAGATACAGGCATGGTGGGGCAAGCGGGACTGCTGACCCCCAGGGCACAGCAAGGCCCTTGGGCCTGGTTCCCTCCTACTGTCCACTCAGCTGGACAAGGGCCCGGCTCTGGGTCCCGGGTCACCTCCTTCCTGTCCCACAGGGATCGAGTACAACCTGGTCCGCGTCCCCATGGCTAGCTGTGACTTCTCTGTCCGTCTCTACACCTATGACGACTCTGAGGGGGACTTCGAGCTGAGGAACTTTAGCCTGACCGAGGAGGACACAAAGCTGAAAGTGAGCAGTTCCTGCGGCGAGTGAGGGCCCTGGGTGGGTAGGAGCTGTGGTGGGGAAGGGGGACGGGCTGCGGGGGGTGTTGGAAGCGGGGAAAGGGGACGGGCTGTGGGGGGGTTGCTGGAAGTGGGGAAGGGGGACTGCCTGGGGGAACAGTGCTGGAAGCGGGGAAGGGGGACTGGCTGGGGCTGCAGTGTTGGAAGCGGGGAAGAGGGACAGGCTGGGGGAACAGTGCTGGAAGCAGGGAAGGGGGACGGGCTGGGGGGGACGGCACTGGAGGCAGGGAAGGGGAGCCAGGATGCGGCAGGAAACGACCAGTCTCAGTTTGCTCCTTGGCCAAGCTCCCGGGCCTTGCCTGATGCTGGGTGTTTCCTGTGGCCATCACAGGCTGGGACTGAGCCCCGCCCTTGGCACTTGCCCCTCCACGATCATCCTAGTCTCTCCATCCGACACTGGTTTGGCCGCCCCTGACATCCCCCTGGGCAGGCATCTCCCAGCCCCTTCTGGGGGGCACTGGGGCCCCTGGGCCTGTCAAAGCCAGGCTGGCCACTTGGGTCAGGGCCATGAGGTGCCATTTCCCATGTGTCCCTGGGCCCTGCTCTCGCTTGGGGGGTGGGTTTCTGTACAGTGTTCGAATTCTGCTCAGCCCCCGCCCCAAGGCAGCCTGACATGGGGGCTCCATTTCACAGGGGAGGCTGCGGGTGGAGGGAGGCTTCCGCAGGGCAGGTGGTCTGGGGAGCTTCGCTCACGGGGCCACTGCAGCACATGATCCCCTGCCTCCCCCTGCCCCTCAGATCCCCATTCTCCAGCATGCCCAGGCTGTGGCCAGGACGCCGCTCTCCCTGTACGCCAGTCCCTGGACGTCCCCCATCTGGCTGAAAACTAACGGAGCCATGACAGGAAGGGGCACGCTGAAAGGGAAGCCGGGGGACAAGTATCACAAGACCTGGGCCAACTACTTCATCAGGTAAAGGGCAGCGCGGGGCAGGGGCTCTCCTGGGGAGAGAAGCTGGCAGGATGGGGCGGGTCTCTGTGGGTACAGCTAGCCCTGGTGCTGTGCAAGGGAACGGGCTGGATGGGTGTTAGGGATGGGGCGTTGGAGGAGTCCATGTGAGCTCCCTGAGTCAGCAGAGCGACAATCACAGAAGGGCCCATTGTGAGCATCAGTCTGACCCCCAGTATTGCCCAGCCCAGAGAACTGCCCCCAAACAATCTTATTGCGGGTGAGGTCTCTACAGACTATGCGGGTGGGGGGCAGAGGGTCTAGTCTCTGCACCCCAGGAGGGGCGCTGCGGGGCGGGGCTGCTAATGTTTCTTGTCTTTCTGGCCCCAAGGTTCCTGGACGAATACGCCAAGCACAACTTGACGTTCTGGGCGGTGACAGCTGGGAACGAGCCCACGGCTGGAGAGATCGTCTTCTACCCCTTCCAGTGCCTGGGCTTCTCTCCTGAGCACCAACGGGACTTCATCGCCCAGGACCTGGGCCCGGCACTGGCCAACAGCTCGCACAAGGGCATCCAGCTCATCATGCTGGACGACCAGCGAGTGATGCTGCCCTACTGGGCGGAAGTGGTGAGTCCACGTGCCTGGGCCTTGCCCGGCTCCGAGCAGGCAGCGTGGCTTGGTGGAGGGGTTGCACCAGCCAGGCCCCCCACCCCTGGTGGTGGCCTTGGCAGCAGGTGACCTCCTCCTTCCTCCTCTCAGGTCCTGAATGACCCTGTGGCCGCCAGCTTCATCAACGGCATCGGCATTCACTGGTACCTGGACTTCCTGGCGCCCATCGACCTCACACTGTCCATCACCCACCACCTCTTCCCCAGCTACTACCTGCTCTCCACAGAGGCCTCCACAGGGTCCTACTTCTGGGAGCCCAGGGTGGTTCTGGGTGGCTGGGACCGAGGGAGCAAGTACAGCCACAGCATCCTGACAGTAAGACCCCCTCAGTGCTCCGGGGGGCAGGAGCCAGGGCCTTGGCCCCCAAGAGCCTCCAGCTGAGCGTCTCCATCTCCCCTTCACAGAACCTGAACAACTACGTCACGGGCTGGACAGACTGGAACCTGGCCCTGGACATGGACGGGGGGCCCAACTGGAGCAAAAACTATGTGGACAGCCCGGTCATTGTGGACAGCAGCAAGGATCTCTTTTACAAGCAGCCCATGTTCTACCACATGGGCCATTTCAGGTGAGCTGGGCCCTGCCAAAGGCTTGGAGAGGGCTGAGCTGCCTGGTGCAGCTGGCATTGTATGTCCTGTGCACGTGAACAGGAGGGTGGGTGCAGCTTGTCGTGTGTACATATCCCTGCACACACCAGGCAGAATGTGCCCTTGTCACGGAGTCCCTGGGTGATGCTCTGGAACTGCTCCCTATGAAGCCAGTCAGGACTCTGGGGAAGTCTCCTTTCTGTGAGCAGCCTGTCCCCAGGGCAAGCAGCTCACCCGGCTTCCACCTTCCTGGGTCTGACCTCGGAGCATTCAGCATCCTCTGCCCCTCCGTGCACTTTCCACAGCCAGTCCGCCCAGGTGGAGTCTTGGGGAAGCCAGAGGGTCCTACCCCCCAACTTCGCAGTCAGACGTGACTCTCAGCCAGCCAGTAAAACAGAGGTTTCTTAGATGACAGGAACATGGTCTAAAACAGAGCTTGTAGGTGCAGAGAACTGGACCCTCAGCTGGGTCCATTTTGGGGGGCAGTGAGCCAGACAACCACATCTGCCCTTCACTCCATGTCTCCAGCCAGTCCCAAACTGAAACTCCCTCCAGCCCCTCCTCCTCTGGGCTTTGTCCCTTTCCTGGGCCAGGAGGTCACCGGATTCCTTTGTTCTCCTTTAGCTTTAGCTATCATCTTGGGGGTGGGGGGAGGGGGGCGGGAGGGTGTGAAGGGCCCAGGCCATCAGTTGCCAGAAGACAGTGTGTCGGCCATTTATGTACACTGGCCCTTTGCTCTGCAACAATTACACCCCCATATCCCACCACCTAGAGACGTAAGAAATGCATAGGGAAACTGAGGCACCCCTACAGTATTCAGAGGAAACATTAAGAACAGTCCCACTTCATCACAGCCCCTTTGGCCTGACTGTGCATTTCTGACCCTAGCTGACTTGCAGCAGTGCTGTGACAGGACCCTGCTGCTCCCAGCAGCCGTCCGTGTGCTGGTTTGCAGCGTGCAGCTGGCTGTGCACTAGATCCCGGCAGCCTGGGGAAAGGCACATCTAAATTTAGTCTTTAATGCAGCTGGGGCTGGAGTGGCGCTCTAGTGGTTCTCAAACTTTTTTTTTCATGGACCACTTGAAAATTGCTGAGGGTCTCGGCAGTCCACTTAATGATCTTTCCATATGCTGTTTGTACCGTGCACTCACTGCTCCCGCTTTTGTCTGTGCAGCAAGTTCGTCTCCGAGGGCTCCCAGCGCGTGCGGCTGCTCATCTCCAAGAAATGCTACAAGTGCAACCTGGAGTACGCGGCCTTCCTGCGCCCAGACCGGGCTGCCGCGCTCGTGGTTCTGAACAGGTGAGTGCCTGGCCGGGCCATGAGGGCCGCCTCCTTGTCCAGACCAGGCGCTGCCTTTCTCCGAGTGGGGCAGGAGCTCGGAGGGTGGGTGCCCAGGATGGGGGTGCTGCAGAAAGGAAACCTCCTGGGGGAAAGAGCCCCAAAGCCCTTCCCAGCCCCCCCTCTAGTTGCCTCCGATTCCGTCGGACCGACCTCCCCCTCTCCCATGTGCATCACCACCCCACCTCACTCTCCCCAGGTACCCCACGGATGTGCCGTTCGGGATCTCAGACCCAGGCGTTGGCTTCATTGAGGCTGTGGCTCCGGCTGACTCCATCCAGACCTACCTGTGGAGACGCTAAGGAGTAGGCCAGGGCAGGCGGGATCGCAACTGGGGGCTGTCGGGGGAGGAAGGACGTGCCCCCCTGCATTGATACCTCCCCATTTAACACAGAAACCCCCCCATCCCTCCAGGGAGGGACTTGCGGATGGGTCCTATCTCACCCAGTCAGCTGCCTTGCTGAGTGCAGGGGACCTGAAGGATCCAAGGGAGGGGGAGGCTGGGGTTGGGCGGGGTCACATTGAGAGACTTTGTTGTGCTAGGATGCACCAACCTGCTTGTAAATGACAGACCCAGGACTGAGCAAATGCTGAGTACCAACCCACCTGGGTACCTGCCTTCCAGCCCAGGGCTCCCCCACCCCTCTGCCTTCCCCAGCCCAACGGGCCTCTTCCCAGAGCACCGGGTCCCACTGTTTCCTAGCTGTTTTAATACAAGAAACAGGTTTTCTACACCTTCTCCTGGTGTTTTTTCTTCCACCTGTCCTTGGTTGGTTGGATGTTGGCCAGAGCTGTGGGCTGGGGAGGGGTCAGGTGAGGCGGGGAAGGGCCTGGGTGAGGAGAAGCGTGGAGGGGAGGAAGCTTCAGGGCTCGCTGCCCAAGAGTAGCTGAATGTTCCCTCTGAGCAGGCCCAGAGCCTGGAGCGCTGGCCCATCAATGGCTGGGGGTAGCAGCAAAGCCAAGGGCCCGGCCTGTCGCTCTGTCCAGGTGTGACATGAAGGCCGGTGTCTCCATGGGGAGCAGGAGTGTTCGGAGCAGGCCCCAGGTCAGGCTGGGACCAGGTGGTGCCAGGAAATTCCCACTCCTGCTAGCTCAGCAGTGCCGTCTTAGCACACAGCCCAGTGCCAGCCTGCTAATCAGCTGGCGTCTGTGCTGGAAGGTGATGCGGAGTGAGGCAGACGGGAATGTAATCAGAGTGCTGACGTCAGCCAAGCTTGCGGTTCCTTTCCAAAGGGAGCGGGAGCCCATCCATTGCGGTTTCCTACTGGGGCGGTAATTCCAGTGGCAGGGAGCTCGGGGGCCAGAGGCAGCAGCAATGCCCCCCGCCCCCATCCTCCCCTCGCTACTTGGCAGTGGGAGAATGCAGCACATACTTCCAAAGTGATGTTATCCAGGGCGGCAGGGGTGGGGTGGCCTGACATGGGGTGGAAGCAGAAGCCTGAGAAGGGGGGGGAAGATGAGTCATTCTCCCCTCAGGGTGAGGGGCAGGGCCCCTGCCAGCTGGGCTAGCAGCTGGGAGGCCCCAGAAGCAGCTGTCCTGCCTGCTGGGGTTGTGTGCGAGGAGGGGCATGCCCTGCTCCAAGTACAGACTCACAGTGGAGAAGCTGAGGGGCTCTGCTTGCCTTCAGCCTGGCCCACAGCCCTGCGTCACTCCCTGAATGGTCACTCCCAAGCTGGCTGCAAAGGCGGGAGCGCAGGGTAAGCTGCGGCACGGCGCAGCGGGGGACCCACCTGGGTGGGGTGCTGAGCTGTAGGGTCACCACATGGCCGGGGGGGGGGGGGCAAGTAGCACCAAGCGAGTTGGGTGAATGTCATGCCCTGGGAAAGTGCCCGTTACAGGTGCCCCCAGACCTCTTGGCCTTGCAAAGCGGAGCACAGGGTAGCGCGTTGGAACCTCAGCCCTCTGGTGCTGGGGGCTGTAGCCGTGCCTGCGAGCATGCCATGCTAGTGCCAGGCCATTCATGGTTCCCCAGCAGGTGCTCCCCACGCCCAGGGGGCTGCACTGTAGAAACGGGTATGGGCGCTGGCTGACATCAGGCTGTCGAGTGCACAGCAGAGGAGCTTCTGTCCTGTGAGCAGTGCCAGGACCTTGTGCCAGAGCTGCAGCCTGGTTGGCTAAATCGGAGGGAAACAGGCCCTGGCGTTCTCCTTGGGGCAGCCACAGCGCTGCCTCCAGGCATCCTGGGAGAGGTGCCACAGGGCAGAACAGGCAAGGGCTGCGTAATGCAAACAGCCTCCCCTGCCAGCTGTCACCCAGGAGCTGCTTTGCCATATGGAGCCTAGGAATGTAAGAGCAGCTGGAAGAAGCCCTCGCATGGCCCCGCGAGCCAAGCCCCGGATAAGGCGGGTGCAGGAGGTGCAGCACGGGGGTTACAGGTAACATGAAGCTAGGGCTCTCCATTAGCACCCCCACACACTCAGCAGCACTGCGTTTTGTCACCCCGGCCCTCCTGCCAGCACCCGTGGTCAAGGCCCGGAGGAGCCTGGGTGCAGCTCCCCAGGAGCGGGCGAGGGGCAGGGAGTCCTGTATGTACTGTAGGTGCAGCACCATGCACTAACTGCCTGCCCTCCCCATCTCACGGTGTCCCTGCCTCAGACGAGTGCTTCCAGCCCCTCATGCTGTGCTCTGCTGTCCTCAGGGCCTTGGCTGCTCGCTCTGGAGCTACGCGTTCTTGGCAGCACCAGCGCCAAGGAAAGCCCCCGTCCTGGCCGGCGTGCAGGCAGGAATGCAAACAAAGCTGTCAGCACTGGAGGAATTTCTAACGTGAACAGGCCAGCAACTCCCTGCTGGCCCCTCTCAAACCACAGCAGCGAGACAGGGTAAGGGGGCTTCCCTCAGCTCCCACTGCCCGGGGAGCCAGCACTTCTTCCCTCCCGCTCAGAGAGCAAAGCCAGCCCAGGCCGCCTGCCACCAATAGTCAGTCCCAGCTGCTGGTCTTTCAGTAGCCACTGTGGGAAAGCATTAGTGGGGCTCAGGTACCTCCTCGTCCCCCTCAGCCCAGGTCCCTCTCCTCCCTGCAGAGGTGAGGCACAAGGGCCAGGGTGGTGGGGATAAACCCTGCGGCTGCCTGGCAGAGACACTTCTCCAGCCAGTCTGTGCCTCTCCAGGTGCAGCCTGCAGCTCTGGCTAGATGTTACAAACCAGTCAGCAGGGCTTCCCCAGGTCACCAGTCAGGCCCCTGGGCATGGCTGTGGCTCTTGGGGAGCGGGTGGTGCTGTCAGGGCTCTGGCAGCGGGGGCCTGAGGCCTATGCTGCTGTCCTTGGAGGTGTCACAGCAACGCAGGGTGAGGCGAGACCATGCGAGGTCAGAGTCCAGCGGCCTGGGCTGAGGCAGTGTTAAGAATTCCTGCACCATCCCTGACAGGTGTTTGTCTATTACCCAGGTCTATTCCTGCAGCTCCTCCTGGCACCTGGGGGCAGAGGCTGCTGTTAGTGACCAGGTAAAGGTCCTGTGTGTGAGCGCTGGCCTGGCATTCTGGGTCTATTGTATTTGGGGCACCAGTATCCTAAAGCTGACAGCTTTGCAGTGGAACTGGACCTAGCTGGAAGTGTGTGGGGTGGGCGTAGAGGCCGGTCAGTCACTGGGCTGGGCTGGTTGCCCCATGCCCAGCAGCAAGGGCTGGAGACCTTCCAGGAAGCAGCATTCTGAGCCGTGCTGTAGCGCTGGGCACAGCTGTGCGCAGCTGGACTTCAGCACATCTCCCCTGCCTGCCCCTTGGCTCTGCGCACCAGCTGAGTAACAGGGGAGAGGACTGGAGCCCTGGCAGTCTTTGGGTCTGGCACCAAAAGGTGGTATTCATTTGGACTGTCAAATGTAGGAAGTAGGAAACTAGTTCCAGTTCCACACAAAGCATAGGACTAATGGAATTTTCAGCATGGCATGTGGCTAACGGTGGGTGCCACAGGGCTCCAGGCTGTGACCAGGGAGGGGACATTTGCAGCTGACACAGACCGATTAGCTAGCTAAGGAGTAGCTAAGCTGCGCTGTCAAGAAGTGCCAGGATAATGCACACTGGAGAGAACCACATGAACCCCTCATAAACCTGACCGGGGGCACTGTGAGTGAAGCGTTTGGGGAAGGCCCGGAGCATTACCATGGCCAGCTCAGAGCGGCTGGTCTGTGCTCAGCACAGCCACAGCAAACCAAGCCTTGGGCTGGCTAGAGAACAAGATGGAAACATCCATGAAAAGACTGTCAGGCAAAGCACTGAGCTGCCCTTCCCTGGGTGCTCTTCCTCAACGGATACAGAGGGACAGATGGGGCCCAGAGACGAGCCGGGGAAGCAATCAGTGTCCTGGAGAGATTGAAACAACTGGAACCACTGGGTTGGGAGAGGCCGTGACTGAGGGAGAACAAACAATGAATAGGTGAGAGAAGGCAAATGGAGTCTCCTAGTTCCTGCCCTACAATACAAGACCCAGGTTCCTTCCATGGGCAGTTAACCCCAGGCACACCATGCTACGGGGAGGATCCGAGGTCTGACTGGACAGCGAAAGCAGCCGGCTGCAGATACCAAGTGCCCTGCTTCAGGACAGGTGCTACCCAGTAAGTGACGTGGATTGGGGAAATATTCCCCCATGGACAGGTTGTGCCCCAATGGCCACTGCTCTCCCTGAGCCCTGCTGCTCTGACCTGGGCTGGCAATCTCAGGGCAGCTCCCTGAGGGGCTGGTTCTGGCTGCTGGCCCGGGCTAGAGCTGCCGGCAGGGCCAGGTCAAAAGCCAAGCAGTGTCACTGTGAATCTCTAGGCCAGGCCGCTCCACTTGTGGCTTCCCCGCCCTGGAAAGGGGCAGGTTCTTGCGTCCAACACAGCCCTCAGGGACAGAGGGATGCAATTGGAGCTGGATGTGAAGTCAAAAGGATTCTTCCCGCTGTCTTGGGGGTAGCCAGGGAACTGTGGGGCAGAGCTCAGCAGGGACAGCTTCAAGCCAAGGTTTCCTTTCCATGCTGCTTTGTCCTGCATGCCCCCTGTGGGGAAGGTCTGCCCTGGGTAGAGATGGAGGGCCCAGCGCATTGGTCCACGAGGGCTGAGCAGCCCAGCACTATGCAGGCTCTGTGCCCAGGGCTGCAGAGGGCAGAGACAGAGAGCACAGACAGATGCCCTTCAGGGGGCGCTCCGGGTTTATTAGTGGGGGGCAGACTGCTTGCGACACGGTCTAGAAATCTGGGCTGGTGTTTGCAGCAGCGCCGGGATCCGGACTGAACAAGGCTCCTGGGTCCTGCCGGGACACGGGGCAGTGTGCAGAAATCAGAGTAGGCCATACCCAGCACTGTAAAAAAAAAACTGAGTTCAAGTGATACTGAGACGAGTGAGAATCAAAGCTCTGAGACCAGTGCCTCACTCCTCCTCCTCTTCTTCCTCCTCCATGGCTATTGGCCGGGGGCCGGCAGCCCCAGGAGGGCCCCGCTGGATGGAGATGATCCCGCTGAGGAAGGCGTAGCCAATCATCGCCACCAGTCCCACCAGCACCGACAAGATCTGATTGCGCCGTTTGTAGGGCTCCTCCTCGGACTCAGTCCCTTCAGAGGCAGACGTCTTGGGGGTGCTGGATGGGGCGTCCCCTTGCAAGGAAATGACACGTCAGAAACCAGACCCAGCTGGCGAACTGTACCCCAGCCCAGAGGGCAGAGAGTGGGGGCAGCCTGGAAGAGCATAGGCATGTTACCCTTGTTCGGGGTAGGGAGGGGCACTGCTGCTGGGGAACGGGTGAACACAGCGAGCCCAGGGAAGGGTTGGAGCAGGGGTCCGAAAGCAGCAGGGGAAGAAAAAAGGGAGAAGCTGCCCCTCCTTTTCCAAGAGCCAGACAGGTGGTGCTCCCCACCCTCACCAGGCCCCAGGTACAGCCAGCAGGGTGTCAGGAGACGCCCACACCACAGCTGACACAGAGTGGTCCCTGTGTTACACCTGGTGGGAAGTCCAGTCTCCCCCCCCATCCCCTGGCAGCCAGGAGTGGAGCAGTCCAGGTGAGCTGAGCTCCTCCCCAAGGCACTGGCCCACTTCTCCTGATCTGCCACGGACTAGCAAGCCTCAGCCTGTGGCTAGTGGGGTCTGAGGCACGGTTCAAGCCTGTTCGCATCCCCCCCCCCATCTTTGTGACCTTGCTTCAGTGACTCCAGCTGACCCCCAGCTGCCCAGGGCCGAAGGAGAGGCTGGAGGCCTGGCTCCTCACCTCCATCCCAGGGGAAGTAGAGGCTGAGGATGGAGGAGCAGTAGTCACAGAGGTTCTGCAGGGACTTCAGGTGCTGCTGCAGTTTCCCGTTGGGCAGCTTGGCTTTCAGGAGAGGTGCCAGATGACTGAAGACGAACGCGTCCAGGGAAGCGGGGCTGCGGCACAGAGAGCTTGTGCTAGTGGCTCCTGGCCTCTGCTAGTGCCAGGGGCCCAGGACCCCAGGCTTTGGAACAGGCTGGCCCAAATTCACACCGTCACTAGGGTACAACTGTTGCGTGCACTGGGCATGACCAAAATTACCTAGAGCCCTTGAGGCTGCTCCTCTCCCTGCTACTGCAGTCCCAGTGTGCAGGGAGCAGACAGGAGTGTGGGCTGTGGGGGGTGAGCCCAGCTACGCTCATCTTGGCCTGTCCCAGCAGACGGTGCTGCCAGGAGCTGGGCCGGGCTGCTGGCTGCAGGAGCTCACAACCCCTCTTGCAGGCAATCTTGGAGGTGCCTGAATGCCAGAGGTGCTGGGTCACCAAAGGCAGGAGACGGCTTCTCTGCAAGCGCTTGAATAAGTGTCTGTCTCCTCTGATTCCTACTCACCGCAGCTGGCTCTTTGGAAGTGAATAAGCAGCATATTCAGCCATTACCGTTTACAGCTTCATAAATTATGGGCCCATTAAATATGAAGCAAACAAGGCATCCGTCTAATGGGCTAAAACTTCCTACGCAGGCCGTGGCTGAAGTGCTGGAACATCTGGTCCTGGCTCACAGGTTTATGGGAGAGGAAGGGGAACTGTCAGGACAGCAGTGGGAACGGATGGAGCCTAATGGGACGCAAGTAACTGCCCGCTCCCCAAGGCCCTGCCTTCCATTAGAGAGACACTGTTCAGCCCAGCTTGCGGCCCCCCTTTCGCTTTAACTGCCTCCGAGGTTTCTCTATAATACTCAGAGCTCTTTCAAAGAGCTGCTGAGGCCGGTGTCCTGCAGCACGCCGGGGAGCTGCAAGGAGATCTGAGACTTAACACCACGAACCCCTCTGCTTGGACATTCTGCTCCCAGCCACAAGTGCTGGGCAGGGGCGTGAGAGCCATGTGTGGGCAGGTGAGGAAAGAGCCCTCACTTCCCCCACAAAGAACGTTCCTCCAAGAGCCACTTACGAGTCTCCAAAGAAGAATTTCTGGTCCCCGAGGCGTTGAGACAGGAGCGTCAGGCACTCCCGGGCTTCGCGGTACATCTATGGGATCAGGAGAGAAGCAGCCCCGGTGTCACATCTCCTCAGCACACGAGGTGCAGGAGGCAGAGACCCCACCTCCCCTGGCAAAGGCCATGTCCCAGGACTGAGCTATCTCCAATCCAAGAACACCAGCAAAGAGAGCGAATATCATCCTTATTGGGAGCAAAGCCACTGGCTGACCTGCCCATGCCAGGGACCGACTCTGGCTTCTGCATCACAGCCAGCGACCACAGAGCATTCTGGGGCTGGGCACAAAAGGGTTAAACTCAATACAGAGACTGAGCCCTCAAGCACTAACCACCCCATGGGAGCTGGCTTTGTTCTAACCTAGCGGGAACCAGGAGTATGCTCAGCAGCTGGGAACAGGGTGACCCCTCATGGTGCTTCCATGTAGGGGCAGGATGATGGATTCCCAGAGGAGCCCCAGGCAGCCCTCCCAGCTGCCACAAGGGTAGCAAGCCCACTCACTTCCTTCTCCAGCTCCTCCTCGTCCTCCAAACAGCTGTCCCCCCAGATCAGCTGCAGCCGCTCCAGATGCTGCTTGTGCATGCGGTTGGGCAGGAAGAAGTTGAGCGGGAAGGGGATGGCTTCCGCATACCATTTCCGCGTGTGCTCCACATAGTTCTTTGCATCCACCCAGAACATGTGAATCTAGGGCACGAGGACAGCGGTGACCCATGAGAACTAGTGCAGGGCTGCTTTCTGCAGCCCCAGCGCAGCCAGGGGCGTGGCTCACGCTCCACAGGCTGCTTTCGTCTCTCTCTGAGGCCCTGGGGAACGGAGGCCACCACAGGGCCTGGCTTGCAGAGTTGGCCTGCAGCTGTGCTACAGGGTTCATGGACCTGCACAGGCAGGTGCTGCATGACTGAATCCTGCTGTGCTGGAGGGCACGTTCCCCAGAGACAGGGAGACACTAAAGGGCTGAAGGGGCATTAGAGGCTACAGTGACAGGGCTGGGAGCCGCCCCAGGCTGGGGACCCAAATGCAGCCCTGGCAGTGCCCTGTAAGACACTCTGCTACCCCAGACCCTCCCATAGCTGTCACTGCACCATAGTTCCAACCCGCAGCTTCCACCCTGTGGTTCTGGGATCTGCCAATACGCCTCAGTCCCTCGCTGTGAGGGCCCGTCCCGTTGGGCTGGACCCAGAATCCATCTGAACTGCGAACTAGCTAGCTCCTCCCATAGCAGCGTTCCGGGAACCCTTCCACTGGCCCACGCGAGCACTCACCAACACGGGTAGCAGCTTTTCCTCTAGCAGAGACACAAAGGCTAGCGTATCTGCCCCTTGCCTCGCAGAGAGATCATAGTCAGCGTTGTATTTCTACAGAGTAAAGGGAACAGTGTGAGGCCTGGGCTGGAAGTGGTGAATGAGCCCGTCCTGTGCTCCAGCCACCTCTCCATAAGCTGCAGAGACAGACACAGCAATGCAGCCCCCATCGGGGTGCCGGGCGT
This sequence comes from Lepidochelys olivacea, assembly GCF_965140295.1. Lineage (NCBI taxonomy): Eukaryota > Metazoa > Chordata > Testudines > Cheloniidae > Lepidochelys > Lepidochelys olivacea. The sequence goes on from NC_140434.1 coordinate 543,117, forward strand.
GACACGGGCCCCAGGCAAGTTCCCTTCACAGACAACACTTTTCCAGGCACTAAGTGCCATGCCTGGGTTTTTCCTAAAATGCACACGCTGATGCGCAGCCGACTCCAAGAGCCCAGGGGTCAGAGCTCGTCCGCCCGGCTGTTTGCTCTGAGGAGATGTGTTCCCTTTCGAGACCCAACTCTGCCAAAGCTGAACCGTGCTCACATGAGCCTGGACTTCCAGAGGCGCCCCAGGAAGCAGTATCGACGGGCTGGGGGGAGGTGCGTGGACAGGCGCCCAATGCACAGGCCTGCTGCCCTTGCAGCTTTCAAGGGGAGACTCTGGCCAGCCCTGCAGTGAGCGCTGCCTGGTGTATTTAACCTGGCTGGAAGCCTGCTCCATTTCAGAACACGCTGGCTGTGGCTGTGCTCGTCTGTGCGGCTGCATGACACAGAACAGGAAAGCTGGGGCCAAGGCGGAGTCTGGGATGAAGGGTGCAAGCAGTGAAGGGGAGCGTCTCCAGCCTTTCCAAGGAAAGTTGGCACCAGGCATGCCTAGTTCCACAGAGCCGGGAGCAGCCTGAATAGTGGTGTGGCTGGCACACACCCTGGCGTCTGAGAGCCGCCCGAGTCCACAGACTGACACCTCCCTCAGGCCTCAAAGGAGCCACTTGTGCTCCTCCCACAGCTAGCCAGCCTCAGGCAAACCATCCACAGAGCTGGTACCCTACTTGCCTCAGCACTTGGGGCCAGGGAAGACAGGAGGGGAAGAACTGAATCTTCAGACACAAGTTCCAGAGAAAGAGCAACTTCAAAGGGTGAAACTAGCACACAGGGACAGAGGGGCTTCTCTGGCGGGGACCCTTGCATCTTCTGCCCTCTCCTCCATGGCCACACAAGGGCCCTCGGGACAGGGCCAGTACAGAGTGCTGCTCAGGGGAGATGGGTCAGGATCTGGGGAGCTGAGCTGGGCTGTGGCAGTTCTCAGCCCTCTCCTAGTCCAGACTGACTGCAGGACCAGACAGATTTCGCTGCATAGGTCCATTGGCAAGGCTCTGTGGCAACTGGAGACTTAGCTGCGTAACACAATGCTTCCACTGGCAGGGTTTTGCAGACCTTGCTGAGCCACCTCCCCCAGGGATGCTTCCTACAGGCTCTCGGCTCCCCACCCACTGCAGCAAAGCCCTCACAGTTATTTCCATCCGTGGTTCTACTCTCAGCTTTCCCCAGCTCCCACCCCCCATAGGCCTGAGCCGCAGGTGAGAAGTGACTGTCTCCTCTCGCTCTGGGGCAGCAGGGCCTGAGTCAGTGTCCCCATCCCATACCTGTTTCCTGAGATGAGTGATAATCTGGTGCATCTGGGAGAGGACACCTTCCTCCTTTGTCTTCAGAGCAGGTAAACACCCTGAAAGCAGAGAAAGAGAATAGAGGGGAGACCCTGCCCAGAGCTGCCCCTTCACAGGCCTCCTGCATGCAGTGAGCACCCCCAACCCCGTCTGCTCTCATCGGGGATCCTGGCGCAGGTGCCAGCATCACACGTAGATTGCAAGAGATCCCTTTGTTTTCATGTGCCCCAGTGGTGCTGAGGGTTTCCGTGGTTGGTCTCAGTCCATGCAGTGACTTCCTTTTGGAAGCCTGAACTGGTTTGGTGTTGAACAATGTGAGAGACTCATTCCAGGGTGAAATGGATTTTGCACATGGACAGCTCTTAACTGGCTGGACTTCACACATGAATTTTCCACGTGCCTAGTCCCTGCTGAGGAGTCTCCAGGCTATGTGTGGCAGACAGGATTCAGAAGTAACAAACACCATGTTGGGCCATCTGGTCGCAGAGCTCTGCAGAGCTGTCAGCTCTGGCATGGGTTCTGGGCTGCTCTGACAGCTGAGTTCCAAAAGGGAGAATGTCTCTTCACCCCAGGGCAGGGCAGGGCAGGGCCGTGGAGTCAGGAGAGAGGAGCTGTTTGTTTGTCTGCCTCCTTAAACGAAATGGGGAAATTAAATGCAAGGCTTTGTTTAAAGGCAGTGCTGCCCAGTTCTGATGTTGGCTGTCCCATCAGTTTGCCTTGGGCACCTCACCATGCCTCAGTTTCCCCATCTGTAAAAGGGAGATAATCTCTGCCTATTTTCTGGTGGCTTGTGATGGCTCCAATAGTCGTGTGTGCACCTCATGTTTGTTTATTTCTATCCCCACATGCCCCTCCCCCTTTCTCATAGGCCCCTTTACCTGAGGGACTTCGCCATGGGTTAGTGACCTTGTGAACTTTGAGCGGCGCACCTGTGAATCTGGCATAGGTCTGGAAGAGAAGTGGAAGAAAGACTCAGATGGACATCTGTGTATAAATATTTAACTGTGCACTGGCTCAGAGTGAGAATGACTCCCGTGGCCAGGGCGCTCAGCTGGGACGTGAGACCCAGGTTCCAGTCATGGTGGAACAGCCCCAGAACACCCCACAGACCAGTGGTTAGGGACCTCACCTGCCAGATGGGCAGACCCAAGTTCAAATCCCTTCTCCATGTCAGGGGGACTGAACCCTGGTCTCCTACATCCTGGGTGACTCGGCTAAAGATTATAGGGTGACATCTCCTCCTCCTGTTTCTTGCAAGAAGCAGTGTAGGTCCATGGCTCCAGGATAGGGGAGTCCCCAGCAGAGACAAGTGCCTCTCTATGACCCAGATTTAGGTTCCAAATTCTCTTTGAGGGCTGGGCTTAGGCCAAACCCCTCTCCATGGCTTTGACTGCCTAGGTTAGGTGGCTTGGCATGTGGATCTGGACGCCAGGCCTCAGAAAGGAAACCTGGGGTGCAAAACCTGTGTCATAAGAACGGCCAGACTGGGTCAGACCAAAGGTCCATCCAGCCCAGTATCCTGTCTACCGAGAGTGGCCAATGCCAGGTGCCCCAGAGGGCACTGAACCTAACTGGTAATGATCAAATGATCTCTCTCCTGCCATCCATCTCCACCCTCTGACAAACAGAGGCTAGGGACACCATTCCTTACTTATCCTGGCTAATTGCCATTAATGGACTTAACCTCCATGAATTTATCCAGTTCTCTTTTAAACCCTGTTATAGTCCTAGCCTTCACAACCTCCTCAGGCAAGGAGTTCCACAGGTTGACTGTGCGCTGAGTGAAGAATAATTTTTTTTTATTTGTTTTAAACCTGCTACCCATTAATTTCATTTGGTGGCCCCTAATTCTTATATTATGGGAACAAGTAAATAACTTTTCCTTCTTCACTTTCTCCACACCACTCATGAGTTTATAGACCTCTATCCTATCCCCCCTTAGTCTCCTCTTTTCCAAACTGAAAAGCCCTAGCCTCTTTAATCTCTCCTCATATAGGACCCATTCCAAACCCCTAATCATTTTAGTTGCCCTTTTCTAATTCCAGTATATCTTTTTTGAGACGAGGGGACCACATCTGTACGCAGTATTCAAGATGTGGGCGTACCATGGATTTATATAAGGGCAATAAGATATTCTCCGTCTTATTTTCTATCCCTTTTTTAATGATTCTTAACATCCCGTTTGCTTTTTTGACTGCCGCTGCACACTGCGTGGACGACTTCAGAGAACTATCTGCTATGACTCCAAGATCTTTCTCCTGATTAGTTATAGCTAAATTAGCCCCCAACATATTGTATGTATAATTGGGGTTATTTTCTCCAATGTGCATTACTTTACATTTATCCACATTAAATTTCATTTGCCATTTTGTTGCCCAGTCACTTAGTTTTGTGAGATCTTTTTGAAGTTCTTCACAGTCTGCTTTGGTCTTAACTATCTTGAGCAGTTTAGTATCATCTGCAAACTTTGCCACCTCCCTGTTTACCCCTTTCTCCAGATTATTTATGAATAAGCTGAATAGGATTGGTCCTAGGACTGACCCTTGGGGAACACCGCTAGTTATCCCTCTCCATTCTGAAAATTTACCATTTATTCCTAACCTTTGTTCCCTGTCTTTTAACCAGTTCTCAATCTATGAAAGGAACTGCCCTCTTATCCCATGACAACTTAATTTACATAAGAGCCTTTGGTGAGGGTCCTTGTCAAAGGCTTTCTGGACATCTAAGGACACTATGTCCACTGGATCCCCCTGGTCCACATGGCTGTTGACCCCCTCGAAGAACTCTAATAGAGTAGTAAGACATGATCTCCCCCATGGCTTTCGGTGCTTCACCCCCCACCCCGCCTGCCCCCCCCTTGGGGAGCCGTTCCTTCTCCCCTCTCCCCACCCTACCTGCCCCCGGGGGGGCCGGTCCTTCTCCCCCATCCCCCCCCACGCATGCCCCCGTGGGCTCCCTGCTGGGCCGCCGAGGACCAGCCCCCCCCGGGGGCAGGCAGAGGCGGGGGGGGGGGGAGAGGGACCGGCCCCCCCCGGGGGCAGGCAGAGGCGGGGGGTCCGGGGCCCGCTCACCAGCACGGCCAGACAGTCCGGGTCCACCGAGGGCAGCCCCCAGCCGCCGGCCCAGCAGAACAGCTCCATGGGCGCCGCCATCTTCCCGCGCGCCCGCCCCGGAACCGCACGGCCCGGGCCGCCCCTCAGCCCCGCCCCGGGCCACAGGCCCCGCCCCTCAGCCCCGCCCCCGGGCCACCAGACCCCGCCCCTCAGCCCCAGACCCCGCCCCTCAGCCCCACCCCCGTGCCCCCAGACCCCGCCCCCTGCGATGCCCCCTGAGCCTGCCCCCTGTGCCCCAATACCTCGCTGTGCCCCCTTCCCCCTGTGCCTCCGTCCCCCTACCCTCCTGTGCCCCCTCCAGCCCCTGCGATGCCCCCTGAGCCCTGGCCCCCAATCCCCCAATCCCCCTGTGCCCTCATAATCCCCCATGCCCCTACCCTCCCTGTACCCCCATACCCCAACCCCCCATACCCCCCTGTGTCCCAATACCCTGACCTTCCTGTGCCCCCATAATCCCCCATGCCCCTATACCCCACTGTACCGCCATACCCCTATCCCCCACACCTCCATACCCCCTGTGCCCCAACCCTCCTGTACCCCCATACCCCAAGTGCCCCAATACCCCGACCCTCCTGTACCTCCATAATCCCCCATGCCCTTACTCCCCTGTGCCCCCATACCCCGACCCCCTGTGTCCCAATACCCCCAAGCCTGATACCCCTGCACCTTCCCTGTGCCCTGCCATCCTGGAGACCGAATCCCCACCATCACCCCCTTGCAGAGGCCTGGTCTTTCTCTCTCCCCAGCGGACCCTGCAACTCTTTCTCAGCCCCCATATCTCCACAGGGCCTGCCTGTATCTCCCCACGGACTTCTTCTCTCAGCGTTGCAAATTCCAAGGATGAATTATTTGTCACATTGGTTTTCTGTAGCAGCTAAACTGGGAATCTGCGCAGAATGGTTTGAATGTGCAGCAAGTCATAAAAGAGTTGGAACATTTTAGCTTAGTCCCCACATCGTAAACCTGCCACCCCGCCCTGTATGGGACAGCTGGTCAGAGCTGCTGGGGGGGTGTTTGCAGTAGGATAGCTGGTTGGGGGATTGTTTTTCTCTTGGCTCTGTGACTGATTCCTTGTGTGATCTTGTGCCATATAAATCTCCGGGGGAGGAGGGGAGAGCTGGTCTCTGCCTCAGTTTCCCCTATGTGGAACAGTGATAATGATCCTCTCCCAAAATGACAGGTTTCAGAGTAGCAGCCGTGTTAGTCTGTAACCGCAAAAAGAACAGGAGGACTTGTGGCACCTTAGAGACTAACAAATGTATTTGAGCATTGTGACGATGTGACTCAGCAGGGAGAGGGGAGTGTTGACCTGGGAATGTGCCCTGGGGATGGGAGACCTGAGAGCCTGTCACCTGAGCCAGGAGGGGGAGGGGGAGGTGACACCTCTGCCCAGGAATGTGAACAGAGGCTGCAGCAGGGAACCTGCTGGGTGGGTTTAGTTCAGTTTGGGGCTGGGGAGAGGAACACAGGGAACCCCAGGGCTGGGGTCTAAGCTCCCTGCTCCCCCAGAAGGACGTGACTGAGTGGTCCTGGTTGTACCCACAAGCTCTGTTGTGGACTGTGTTCCTGTTGTCCAATAAACCTTCTGTTTTACTGGCTGGCTGAGAGTCTCAGTGGATCCCAGGAAGAGGGGTGCAGGGCCTGGACTCCCCCACACTCCGTGACAAGCATAAGCTCACTTCATCGGACGCGTTCAGTGCCACAAGTCCTCCTTTTCTCTCCCAAAATGGGGCTGCTGTGGCTGGTAAGGCTCTTAGTGATCCTCAAGTGAGCAGGGAATTGACAGCCGTTTAGCACCAATTGCTGCAGCTTCGACAGGCCCCCGGGAATGGTCACAGCTTTGTGACAGATGCTCTGGACTGTGCTATGTCTGGTTACAGGCTTGGCTCAGCTGCAGCAGTCTTTGTGTTTACAATGCACTCATCATCATGGTATGAGGTATCCTGCGTGCAAAACTACTATAGAGTTAGGAGGCATTGAAGAAGGCTCCCCCTGTCTCAGGGACACCATGTTTGTCTCTCACCCCTGGCTGCTTATCCTGTGAAGGCTCCAGAGGCAGCATATTGAGGCCTTGTACTGCTCCCCGAGCAGCTCTACTGGCTACTGTGGGTGAAAGAGCCTCTCCTTCAGCTTTTCCTGCAAGGAAGAGTCTCCCTGTATCTCTCCCTGCCCCATCTCAACTCCCAGCTGAAAACCTCTTTCTCATGCCTAGCCCACACCTCTGAATTTCTCAGTCCTTCAGCCACTGTTCTGCTGTGCACACCATTCTGGGGACCGAGGGTTTACAAGAGAGGCCGTAACGCTTGAAGCCTGTTGCACTGAAAAGTACTACCTGAAAACTGCAAACATGAAATAGAAGGAACTAATACCCTGACATGCATCTGCAACTGGGGCTCATCCCTGGTGCCAACAAAAGGCAGAGTGGGTGCTGGATTTGCCACACTAAGCCTTGGTCTTTGCTGGAGAGGCAGCCTCGCCCCCCTCAGAGAACACGTGCAAGGAAAGTAAGTCAGCTGCGGCTGAACAGAAGTGAAGCAGTCCCCGAATCAAGGCCCAGGGCTCCCTGGGGATGTTGTTGTTAGAGAGGGAGATTGCAGGATTGCTAACAGGCCTGTTAATACCTGCGGGTCTCCCCTCCCCATGCATGACAGGCCGTGGGCTGAGTGGTGACACAACCCTCCTGCCTGCTCTTCCTAGCTCTCATTCCTGGAGAGAGGGGTGCTTACATCACAAGGAGCATAGCTGTGTGCCTCTCCCTTTCCCATCATTTGTGGGTCCTCTGGGGCTGCAGCTGCCTGGAGCAGACTTTCAGCTGGGGAAAAACCCTAGAACAAGCTGCAGTTTTACCATGTTCTCTCTGGATCTAGTCCCCTGGGGTGTCCGTGTCAAGAGCTCCTGCCTCTGCCTCTCTAGCCAGCGGCACATCTGAGTCCCGCTCCTGTTCTTAGCGAGGAGGGTGGTGTGGGCCTGTCCAGACATTGGATGTTTTCAGGAGGTCGTGATGCTTGGATCCAAAACCACCCAGCAGCGCGCAGCCTGCGTTCCAGAGTGCATGTTGCCATGGAAAGAAAACAGGGGTGGGGGAGCAGCACACGCAAAGGGATGGAAAATCTCTGCTCTCTGTAATTTGGGAGAATCCAAGCAGGAATTCTAACTCCCCCTCTCTCTTTGGAGTCCCTGTTAATTAGGACTCAATTTAGTCTCTTGCCGCAGTAGATCCAGCCGAGCCACTGGCATTGGCCTGCCTGGCTGAGAGCAGGAGGAAGGGCCAGGGCTGGAGGGAGCCCACCTGGGCACAGCTCATCTTGTTGTTATGACGGCAATGGAAACAAAGAGTAAACACGGCTGACGCTGCACTCAGCGAGCCTTGGTGCGGCAGAGGGCTTGGCTGTGGTTCAGGAACGACCTTCCCGGCCAGCTGCGTGAATTCACCAGGGAGCTCCTTGTGTCCCATGGGCCCCAGTCAGATATGGACACATCCAAACAGCTGGGGAACACTCCCCACATGCCGACAGGCAGGCATGGAGAGTCGCAGCTCTCGCCCTGCCAGGGTCCAGCCCCACTGCCGCATCCCCCCAGCAGGGCAGAGGGAGGGTACCAGGATGGCAGAGCAGGATTCGGGAGATCTGACAGGCTCCGCAGACAGTGAGGTGCAGAGATGGTGCAGGGCATGATGCTGTGGGAGTGAATGGGACACTGGAGTGAGGACCCTGCCCTCTCCCTCGGCGGGCTGGGGGCTCCAATCCATTGTGGCAACAACAGGAAATCAGACCAGTCACTTGTCTTTACTCTCTGTAAACCGACCCTCCCACACACTGCCTCCAGAGTCTGTGTCCTGCAAACCTCTGCCATCCCCAGATGCCCTGATCATCCGGAGCCTCACTGGAAAGGACCTGTGTCATTGCAGGCCGCTCAGCGAGGATGCGCAGCCAGCCCCAGCTAGAGAAAGGCATGGAACTATGGGTTTGTGACTCAATCCACGGCATATCCCATTGGCCATCACCAGAAGCTGGGCCCTGGAGCACATGGATCAACGGCCTGGCCTTGTTCTGCGACCCTCGCATGTGTGCTGCTGCCCTGGCCCTGTGGGATGCCGGCTGAGTGCCCTGACCAATGGTGCCTCCCCATCCCCTGATCTGTGGGTCCCTGCCTGCCCCACTCTGCATTTCCCTGCTAGCAGAGTTCAGAGGTGAAGGAGCTTCCTTGATGACCTCGTTTGTTTTGTTCTGGAGCCTAGGTCGGGTCCTGAGAGCTGATTTATGCAGCTGTGCAGCTGCTAGGTGGCCTGGCTTTGCTGCCTCACCTCCAGCGAGGTCTGAGAACAACCTGTCTTGGGATTTCGGCTTCCCATGGGGAGAGGAGAGGGGACCCCCCCCCACACCCACCATGGCAGACTCTCAAATGCGTGGCTGGAGTTAAATATCCTGAGTATCTGGCAGGCCCTGTGGGATGGGGGGGTGACCCCTTGTCTCTGGCAGGCCCTGTGGGATGGGGGGGGTGACCCCCTGTCTCTGGCAGGCCCTGTGGGATGGGGGGGTGACCCCTTGTCTCTGGCAGGCCCTGTGGGATGGGGGGGTGACCCCCTGTCTCTGGCAGGCCCTGGGGGATGGGGGGGTGACCCCCTGTCTCTGGCAGGCCCTGGGGGATGGGAGGGGGTGACCCCCTGTCTCTGGCAGGCCCTGTGGAATGGGGGGGTGACCCCCTGTCTCTGGCAGGCCCTGTGGGATGGGAGGGGGTGACCTTTCAGGCTCTGGAGCTGCCCCAGTCACACACATCCCTTTTTCTCCCCTTTGGTCTATGGCATCTGCTCATGGGGCCCCTGGTTTCTGCTGCCTTCCCTGGAGCATGACCCCTCCCCCCCTTGAAGCTAATGGAGCAGTTTCTCCCTGCCTAGCAGCCTCTTCCCCATAGCCTTGCCCCGGACCTTTCCCGCGCCAACATTCCCTCTGCTTCTTGCGAGTGCTGGGCCCACAGAACCTCCCCAGGCCCAGGGAGGAGGGCAGGTTGTCCCGTTTGCAGGTGGGGCAGGTCGGCAGGATGGTTGGTGTCAAGTGTTGGCTGGGTGACGGCGTATCATGGGCCGTATGCTGCACTGCACACTCCCTTCAGGAAACCTCTCCCAGGGGTGCTCATGCAAAGCCCAGTGTTTGGCTGCTCATGCAAAGAGGTGCACAGGGTCACTTGTGCAACGTGTTGCACTCAGCTTTCCAGCCCACAGTGGCTAGGAGCTGGAAGAGCGTGTCCGTCCTTCGTTCCAAGTTCCCATCCTCCTTCTGGGGGCTGACACTGGGGCAGGGTACATGCATGTCTTCTGCACTCGTGGGCGCACAAGCATACACCAGGGCTGGCTCCAGACTGACTGACCTCCCCATGACCCTGCAGCTGCCAGCAGGATCTGAATGGAGGGCGTCAGGTTTAATTTTTGTGAGTGAGGAGTTGGGCCTGGGAAGGCGGCTGGTGGCAGCCGTCTGGTCCGGCTGTCTCACCAAGGCAGGGCTGCCTGGCTAATCAGAGCTCTGGTGAGGCTGGGCCATTGGAAAGTGAGTCACTGATGCCATGTGGGTGCTGGCTGGGAGTCACCTCCTCTGCCATCTGGGGCCATTACCCTTCCTGCACAGATTTACCTGGTGGTACAGTACTGGCCCACGAGCCCTGCTGTCTGTCTGCAGGCCTAATGGCGACTAATAGCCCCGCTGCCTGCCTCCAGCCCCTTCCCGGGCAGGCCAGGGGACTGGCTGGCTGCAGCTACCCCAGGGCAGGGAGAGAGCCTTGCCAGCCCTCAGTGGTGTGCCTCTCTGGGGCCTGAACCCCCGCCTCCATCAGAGGCCAGGGGACCCTGAGTCTCCCTGCTAAAGCCCAGCCTGCTCCGGGGCAGGGCAGCCCCCGGGCGCTGCAAGCAGAGACCCAGCGCGCCCCAGCCCCCCCGGTGTCCCCAGCAGAGACCCAGCGCAACCTGACCCGTGCCGCTGCGCGCCGCTGACAGCCGAGGGCCGGGCTCCCCGCGGCGTGGGAGGGAAGAGGCCTGCGAGCCAGCTGGCCTGGCGGCGGCTCAAACCTCCGAAGCCGGGCTGCGCGCTCGGGTCCCCGCGAGGAGCGCCCCTGATTGGCGGCTCTTTGTTTCCCCCCGCCGCAGAGCAGCGGCGCTCGGGGCTCCGGCGCTTCGCCCGGGCTTCCCCCGCGCGCAGGGGCTGGGGAGCAGCATGGAGAAGGGGGCGCTCCGCGGGCTGCTGGCGCTGCTCTTGCTCGGCGCGGCCAGCTCCGCCAGGCAGGAGCTGCAAGGTAAGAGGGGCCCCGCCGTGCCCCAGCCAGGGGAGGTGCGGGCTGGGACTGCCCCGTGCTGCAGCCGGCTGCGCTCCAGGGCGCGCTGCGACCCCGAGGGGATGATCCCCGAGTGTGTTTCGGCTTCAGCCTGTCTGGCGCGGAGCCGGGCGCTGCGCCCTGGGGTAAGGGAGAGGCAGCCCCCAAGATCTAGTAGGGGGAAGCCTCGGCTGCCCTTGTCCTGGGGGGACCTGCCAGCTCGGGCTGGGGCCCTGTGGAGCCTGGAGCTGCAGGATGGTGCCAGGGATGCTGCAGTGAATGGATGGGGTGCGAGGTGGTGAGGAACTGCAAGGGCTGGGGGTGCCGGCATGAGGGGCTGGCGCAAGGGGAAGCGAGACGGACTTTCTGGGAGCTGCAGGCTGGGGAAGTTGGAAATCCTGGGTATAGGGGGATGGGGTCACTGAGGTGTCTGGGAGCCCTGGGAACTGGCTGGGATTTGGGGAGCAGAGGGACTGGAAAAGGGCAGATACCAGCAGCATGTTGCCCCACACCCCCGCCCGGCCTCTCTTCAGTATCCCCTTCCTGTGACCTGAGCAGTGGAGGAGAAGCCCCACCATCCCAGCCAGTGGCTTCCAACTCTGCAGCAGAAGGAACTTGCAAGTGCTCCTGGACCGCTCCTTCCCCAGCTGGGACAGCCCGTCTGTGCTCAGCTCCACGGCATCAGGCTGGTGGGGGGCAGCGTGCCGGCTGGGACCTGGGAGCTGGATTCCTGACCTCCCTGGGAGGTCTGGCAGTAGGGACTGTGGACAGCTACAAGTGTCTGGGTCTCTGTGCTGCAGTACAGAAGGACATTCTTCCCCCAAGCCTGGGAAACCACAGAGCAGCCTGCAGAGTGGTGTTGCTGGAGGAACTGGGGGTCCATCCAGGACGGGGTGTTGCCCACAGCACTCTGCAGGGACTCGCGGTGATGAACCAGACCAAGGGCTGTGTATAAACCGATCAATCTAAATATTCAGCCAGCAGCCGAGAGCAAAGCCAATGCCTCTGGTTCCGGACCAGACGCTCCTTCCAGCACACTGGTGGGTGCAACCAAGCGCTAGCAAAGGGGCTGGCTGGTTCCGGAGCAGCGCATGGTCAGAGTTCAGAGGCGCTTTCAGGGTAGGTCATATTCAGGGGTGCTCATTGGCCAGGAGAAACCCATAGGTCAAAGGTCAGAGGTGCTGACTGGCCGGAGCTGGCCTGGGGTCACAGTTCAGGGATGCTCAAAGGGTCAAGGCGCTAGATGTCTAGGATATAGCCTGAGGTCAGAGTTCAAAGGGCTGGGTCACAGTTTATTCTGGCTTTGGTCAGATTCATGTCAGAAAGCAGGCCGCAGACCCCTCTGTTGGTGACCCAGAGTGCCAGCCTGAGCCAGCTGGGACATTCGGGCAGCTCCCTGTTCAGGGCTGGATTTGAGGGGCTGCTGGCTGAGCTCACCTAATGCAGGGAAATTCGTTGGGGGCACATACTACACCCTGCTGCCCCGGATTCCCTTGCAGAAGGAGCAGGCGGCATCTCAGGGTGCATTGGGGGGTCTCTGTGCCCCGCGTTCACGTTGTTAAAGATTCTGTGGGGCTTTCCAGGGTCCGACGGCTGCCCCAGAGGTAGCTGAATCAGCTGAGGGATCCCTGTACTCAGCATCCAGCACTTCCTATCTCCAGCGTGCTTTTCAGACCAGAACTGGTGACCCTCCTGGCTCCAGTGGGTGGGGGGCAAGTATCATTCTCACCCCTTTCACAGGCCCCTCACCTCGCTGCAGTGGAGAGGTGGAGTGAGGGAGACAGTAGCAGGGACGGGATCTGGAATCTGGAGTACCAGGCTCCCGGTCGCTCTGGAGCAGGCTCTTCATAGTCTTGTGGATGAGTCAGCGGTGTGTCCTCGTTGCCAAGAAGGCCAACGGCATATTGGGCTGCATTAGTAGGAGCATTGCCAGCAGATCGAGGGAGGTGATTATTCCCCTCTATTCGACACTGGTGTGGCCACATCTGGAGTACTGCGTCCAGTTTTGGTCCCCCCACTACAGAAGGGATGTGAACAAATTGGAAAGAGTCCAGTGGAGGGCAATGAAAATGATTAGGGGCACATGATTTACGAGGAGAAGCTGAGGGAACTGGGGTTATTTAGTCTGCACAAGAGAAGAGTGAGGGGGGATTTGATAGCAGCCTTCAACTACCTGACGGGGGGGGTTCCAAAGAGGATGGAGCTCAGCTGTTCTCAGTGGTAGCTGATGACAGAACAAGGATCAATGCTCTCAAGTTGCAGTGGGGGAGGTTTAGGTTGGATATTCGGAAACACAAGTTCACTAGGAGGGTGGTGAAGCACTGGAATGGGTTGCCTAGGGAGGTGGTGGAATCTCCATCCTTAGAGGTTTTTAAGGCCTGGCTTGACAAAGCCCTGGCTGGGATGATTTAGTTGGGGTTGGTCCTGCCTTGAGCAGGGGGTTGGACTAGAGGACCGCCTGAGGTCTCTTCAACCCTGATCTTCTATGATTCTAAGGGAGTGGGCAGCTGCTGCGGTTTTCACAGAGGCAGGTACTATGGCCACTGAACCTTTAGTCCAGGTGAGTGCATTGCTGGTGGAGACAAGCCAGTCAGTAGGACAGACAGAGGTAACCTCCCCTCCCGCATGCTCCTTTTCAGCATCTCTGTGGCTTGGCCTCCCTGCTGCCTGTTTGTGAGGGGCACCCAGGACCGGACCCTGCTGTTTCCAGAGGTGGCAGAGACGTGGCTGGGCCTGTGCCCCAGGGCCGACTGGTCTGGGACAGGGCTAAACGGTTTTAGGGTGGCCACAGCCACCAGCCCCCCGCTCTGCCAAGCCTGCACCTTTCCACGGGGCTACCACCTCCCCAGGCTTGGACTCCCTGTGGCCAGTGCTCCATGCTCCCATGCGAGAGACCTGTGGGCTCAGCTCCCAGGAGAGGTTTGTCCCTCCTTGTGCTGGGTGCTGCAGAGGCCAGGCCCCATGGGGTGCGGTTCCCGCCCTGGGTTCAGTTCCAGGCCCCTGGGGCTCTACAGCAATTTCTCCTGCACTGATGCCAGGGAAGAAGAGTGACATGGGCAGGGAAGATGCGGGGTGATCCTGGGGGCTCTGACGAGCTGGAGAGGAGGTCCTGATCCTTGCTCAGGCAGAATGGAAAGGATGCCAGCCCCCCAGGGCAGGAACTGCAGTCTCTGAGCTCTTCTCTGCCAGTCAGTCACTGCCCTGGAGGTAGAGTGGTTTGCTCTGTTTGCATCCGTCCATCTCTGGTGTTTCCAGCATGTCCTTTGCTGCCCTCTTCGACCAGCCTGCCCCTTGCAGGGGAAGCTTTGCAAAGTCTCCCCAAGCGCTGTGATCCCTCGCCTGGGGGTGGTGGGCGGGTCCTGGGTTAGGATCTCTGCAGGTACCTCTGGCTGTCGGTGCGATTGCCTGTTCTCTCCTCCCTGCAGTCCTGGACCTGCTGACGGTGACCGAGGCCCGGCATATGGCCAGTGTGGCAGACAAGATCAGGACACAGCTACTGGCAGTCAATGACATTTACCTCCTCTCCACCTTCCGCCTGCCCCCCAAGCAGGGCGGGCTGCTCTTCGGCCTGTACTCCAAAAAGGACAACACCAGGTGGCTGGAGGCCTCTGTCATTGGGAAAATCAACAAAGGTATGGGGTGTGCCGGAACAGGGGTGCCCATCGGGAGATGGGAGGCCTCTGGGCTTGTGCCTGCCTCAAGCCCTGAAGAGAAGTGGAAAGGTGGGGTGTATGGGGGCAGTGCACGCAGGGAGCTGGCAGTACAGGCGGGGCTCTCATCCCAGCCATGAGAGTGGTCTCAGCAAGGCAGGGTGGGCTCTGTGGGGAGGGGAAGCCCAGGAGGCTGCATCAGTGGACCTGGCTGTTGAGACGGGTCGTCTGCTGGGTAGGGTACGTTGGCTGGCATGGGCGTGCCGGGCAGAGCATGCCCGTCCCCTGGGGGTCCCCACCGTGTGGAGAAACCCTCATGGCCAGTCCTTTGCTCGGCAGTGCTCATGCGCTACATGCGGGAAGATGGCAAGCTGCACTCCGTCAACCTGCAGCACGCCAGCGTGGCAGACGGGCGGAGCCACGCGGTGATCGTGCGGCTGAGCGGCCTGCGTGGGGACACCCTGTCCATGGAGCTTTACGTGGACTGCAAGCAGGTGGACTCCAGCATGGGGCTGCCTGAGCTGATGATCCTGCCCCAGGCCGAGGTGGAGGCAGTCGAGGTGCGCACAGGGCAGAAGGCCTATCAGAGGATGCAGGTGAGTGAAAGCTGGGAACTGTGGGGCTGCAGGAGCCCAGCACTGGAGGTGGCCGGGTCCCACCCTGTCCCACAGATACCATGGTCACAGGACCCCAGAGGCTGATCCGTTTTCTCTTTGTGGATCAGGGGTTTGTGGAGTCAATGAAGCTGATTCTAGGAGGGTCCATGAGCCGAGTTGGGGCCCTGAGTGAATGTCCCTTCCAAGGGGATGAATCCATCCAGAATGCAGGTAACTTCAGCGGGCACTGTGTGGGCGCACATGGGTCAGACACATGTATGTCATATACCCAACACGGGCACTGCAGAGACACACGTGGGACAGACACACATATGTTATTCACCCAACACAGGCATCACACGGGAGCACATAGGCCGCACACACGTATGTCATACACCCAACACGGGCACCGCAGAGACGCACGTGGGCCGGACACACGTATGTAATACACCCCACACGGGCACCGCATGGACACACATGGGCTGGACACACATATGTCATACACCCAACACAGACACACGTGTTACATACTGAACACGGGCACCATACCAGCACATATGAGGCATCCACGTACACATACATGTGTGTGTCACATACTGCACAGGGAAACTGCAGGGACATGGACAGAATCCGAGTCATGCATGTTACACATGGAAAGGAGGTGACCCAGATGTATGTGTCACGTAAGGAACACAGGTTGGCCACAAGCTCACGCACACACAGGTTACTGAGAGTGTCCGTCAGGCCAAGCACAGCTGGGTGGTACCACCTCCTTCTCCTCCAGCACTGATGACACCCGGGCAGGCTGTCCCCAGCAGCCTCCTCCTGGAGGGTGCAAAGCCTCGAGCCACCTGGAAGCTTTCCTGTGGGGCATTCGTCATCTCCGGTCCCTTGGCATTTGAGGGAGGGGTGATGCTGCAGCCTGGGAGGCTGCTCTTGGCTTCCCTCTGCAGCAGCCCTGAGCCGTGGCCTCCTGCCCCAGGAAGGCCGGTGATGCGCTATCCGGACTAACTTCTCCTCCTGTCTCTTCCCTTGCAGTGACCGGGGTGCTAAACTCCATCCTGGGTGAGTTGCTGGCTGCTCGTCACCCTCCCACCCCTTTGGGTCTGGGGAGCCGCTTGTGGGCAGCTGGAGGCCTCAGGGATGCCGGCGGGGATGGGGAGTCGTGCAGCTGTCTAATGACCTCAACTTTTGCCCAGCCATACCTGAGTGCAAACACTGCCAGGGCCACAAATGCAATGGGTTTGGTGGTCTCCGCCTGCTCCCTTGTCCACCGCACAAGGCCACTGAACAGGAGTGTCATCCTGTGCTCAGAAGACTCAGGGTTGGGATAGCAGGACACTAGCTGGACTGTGCGATGGGACTCAGCCCTGGTCTGCGTTGCTTGGCCCTGTCCCTGTCTGTCTCAGCAGGTCTGGTGACCAGGGGAAGAACCAGGAACCCAGGGTTGACTCGGGGTTTGTCCCCAGTGGGCTCGGCTCCTACTGGCCACTAGGTGGTGGCATCTGCCCTTCCCCGTGAGCTCAGGGTGGCCGTGGGCAGAGTGGTCCCCAGCCAGCAGCCCCCGGAGCCTTTGGCCTGGGGCCTGACCTTGTCCTTTCTGTGTGGGCAGGTGAGCAGGCCAAGGCCCTGGTGACTCAGCTGACCCTCTTCAACCGGATCCTGGGGCAGCTGCGAGAGGACATCCATGACCAGGTGAGTCAGCTTTGGGGGCCGGTGCTCCCCGGCTCCAGGGTGGCCCCCTTGCTGTGGCAGGATCGGCACAGTCTGGATGTGTCCGTTAGCCCAACTCTCACCTTGGCCCTGCGCATTGGCAGGCTGGTGGTTGGGTGCCTTCAGGTGAGATGGACAGGTGCTGGGGTGGAGTCTGGGGTGGGGTGGGGCAGGCACAGGTGGGGTCACCGAATGTAACCGCAGCCGAGAGACAGGCGTCACAGGTGACTTCCCACTGCTCCTCCTGCCTCCCATTTCCCAGATTGATTCCCGTGGCCCCACCCCCGCCTAGACTGACCCGCCTGCCCCCTTCCCCTCTCTCTGTGGCGTGAAGAAGGTTCTTGTGTCCTTAAGTGGGCCCTGTAGTGACATTTGGGGGCACAGCGTCTCCCCCACGTGCTGCCCTGCCTGGCACCCAGGTCCCTGGCTCTGACACCCTGCATTCGGCTGCCTTGCAGGTGAAGGAGATGTCTCTGATCCGAAACACCATCATGGAATGCCAGGTCTGCGGTGAGTGCTTGGGCCCTGGGGGAGCTGGCGCCTGCCTCAGGGGTCCCCTTCCCTGTGCTGGGCCGGCCAGCTGACCTGCCCTCCCCCCCCGGCTCTGTCTGCAGGGTTCCATGAGCACCGCTCTCGCTGCAGTCCCAACCCCTGCTTCAGCAGCGTCGACTGTATGGAGACGTACGAGTACCCCGGGTACCGCTGCGGGCCCTGCCCGCCCGGCTTTGAGGGCAATGGCACCCACTGTGCCGACATCAACGAGGTGAGAGTGCTCCCCCACCGCACCCCTGGGGCCTGCGTCTCCATAGAGCCCCCACCGCCGCACCCCTGGGGCCAGCATCTCTGCACGGACCCCACCACCGCATCCCTGGGGCCAGCGTCTCCACGGAGCCCCCTGCCATGCCCCTGGGGCCAGCGTCTCCACGGAGCCCCCCTGCCATGCCCCTGGGGCCAGCGTCTCCACGGAGCCCCCCTGCCATGCTCCTGGGGCCAGCGTCTCCACGGAGCCCCCCTGCCATGCTCCTGGGGCCAGCGTCTCCACGGAGCCCCCCTGCCATGCTCCTGGGGCCAGCGTCTCCACGGAGCCCTCCTGCCATGCTCCTGGGGCCAGCGTCTCCACGGAGCCCCCCTGCCATGCTCCTGGGGCCAGCGTCTCCACGGAGCCCCCCTGCCATGCCCCTGGGGCCAGCGTCTCCACGGAGCCCCCCTGCCATGCTCCTGGGGCCAGCGTCTCTGCACAGCTTGCAGCTGGGGCTCATGCGGGCCTGGGAGACAGCGCCCCATCCATCCCCAGCACACAATGGGGTTCCATTACCTTCTGGCTCCAGGCTCAGGGAGCAGCTCCATGCCACTTCTGCCCCTTAGAGTCCCAGCATCCCCCAGGGCCTGCCTGCAGCCTGTGCCCTCTAGGGAGGGTGCCGGGACCCCACTGCTCACCAGCTCCCATCTGGCAAGGGCTGGTGATCCCTGGCTCTCACAGCAGGAGAGTCTCAGCTTTTGGTTAAAACAGAATTTCTAGCCATGGTGTCTGAGAGAAACGCTGGGGAAAGTCACCCAAACGATCCCCGCTCCCCATGGGCCTGATGTCAGGGGGCCAAGGAACAGACCCAAAGGGAGCCTTGGCCTTGCTTCTGGTACTGGGGACCTGGCTCATCACGTGGGACCCTCCCTCTGTCTCACAGTGCGGTTATGCAGACCCCTGCTTCCCGGGCTCCAAGTGCATTAACACTGTGCCTGGCTTCCGCTGCGAGCCCTGCCCACACGGGTACAAGGGGAACCTCATCTCTGGCGTGGGCGCAGACTATGCCAAGGCCAGCAAGCAGGTGAGTGCAGCACCTCCACGGCCCTGCTGCCGGCTGCTCCGTGCAGCTGGGGGCCTCTGGAGAGCGCAGGCGGCAGGAGGCTGGGGGTGGGTTCCTCGAACAGGCTCTGTGCCCAGCCTGTGGCAATGGGTGCTCTGGGGATACGTAGGCTTTGGGGGCGGGGGGTCTGGGGTGGGTGATGTTGCTGCAGGACAGTACGAGGCAATGGGCTGAGTGATGGTCTCCACCTGCTGGGCCTGGTCTTCCCCTGGCAATTCCAGGGTGGTGCCTGCAGGGAACACTCAGCTGGGGCGGGGCAGATTCCCTCTGGGGAGAGAGTATTGCAGGGTAACTGGGGGGAGTTATGCTCTCGAGGGGCCCTGGCCGGTCCCAGCTCAGGGACCCCATCCCTGCGTCATAGGTGCCAGCTTCTGCTGGCGCCAGTGGGTGCTTGACCCCCCTCTGCCCCGCCCCTGCCCTGCCCTGCCCTGCCCTTATTCCAACCCCTTCCCCAAAGTCCCTGTCCCAGCTCTGCCCCCTCCCTGCCCCTATTCCAACCCCTTCCCCAAATCCCCACCCCGACCCCGCCTCTTCCCCTGAGTGCACCTTGTTGCTGCTCCTCCTCCCTCCCTCCCGGTGCTTGTTACGCCATGAAACAGCTGTTTTGTGGCGGCAAGCGGTGGGAGGAGAAGCGGGGACGTGGAGCGCTCGGGGGGGCGGGGAGGGGAGCTTGGCTGTCAGTGGATGCAGAGAACCCACCAATTTTTTCCCGTGGGTGCTCCAGCCCCGGAGCACCCACAGAGTCGGCGCCTATGCCCTGTGTGCTCAGAAGCACCTGTAGGAGCTGCAGGCAGAGAGAAGCTAATGAGTGCCTGAGTTGAGGCCCATGGGTGCAGGGTGAGGCCTATAGCTACGTGCCCTGGGACCCCTGAGAGCAGGGAGGGTTGGGGGCCTGCAGAAGCCAGGAAGGGCGTGGGGTCCCTGTGGTATCAGGGCACGGGATTCCTGGGGTGCCAGGAATGGCTTGGGGTCCCTGGGGTGGTGGGAATGGTGTGGGGGGGTCCGTGTGCATGCCAAGGCTAGCGCAGGGTCCCTGTGGTACCAGGAATGGCAAGGGTTCCCTGTTGTACTGGGGGGTGTCCCAGTGGTGCCGGGGAGGGCACGGGTTCCCTGTGGGGCTGGGGGGGTGTCACGGAGTCCCTGGGCGATGCTTGGGAACTGCTCCCTATGAAGGCAAGCAGGACTCTGGGGAAGTCTCCTTTCTGTGAGCAGCCTGTCTGCAGGACACACAGCTCACACAGCTTCCACCTTCCTGGGTCTGACCTCGGAGCATTCAGCCTCCTCTGCCCCTCCGTGCGCTTCCCACAACCAGTCTGCCCAGGCGGGGTCCTGGGGAAGCCAGAGGGTCCTGCCCCCCAACTCCGCAGTCAGACGTGACTCTCAGCCAGCCAGTAACACAGAGGTTTATTAGACGACAGGAACATGGTCTAACACAGAGCTTGTAGGTGCAGAGAACAGGACCTCTCAGCTGGGTCCATTTTGGGGGGCAGTGAGCCAGACAACCAGGTCTGCCCTTCACTCCATGTCCTCAGCCAGCCCCAAACTGAAACTCCCTCCAGCCCCTCCTCCTCTGGGCTTTGTCCCTTTCCCGGGCCAGGAGGTCACCTGATTCCTTTGTTTTCCAACCCTTTAGCTCTCACCTTGCAGGGGGGAAGGGCCCAGGCCATCAGTTGCCAGAAAACAGAGTGTCGGCCATTCTCTGTGTCCAGACCCCTGCAATCGCCTGCCCTCTAGGGCTCTGCAATGATCCTACACCTTATCCCACCCCCTAGATACTTAAGAACTGCCTAGGGGAAACTGAGGCACCCCCACACTATTCAGAGGAAACATTAAGAACAGTCCCGCTTCATCACAGGGGGCATGTCCCTGTGGTCTGTGGGGGGTGTCCCCATGGTGCGTCCTATGCTGGGGATGGCACAGAGTCCCCAGGGGCCCATGCCACGGAGTGACTGTCTCTCTGGGCTGCTGCAGGTTTGTACAGATATTGATGAATGTAACGATGGGAACAATGGTGGCTGCGACCCGAACTCCATCTGCACCAACACAGTGGTGAGTAGCACCTGCCCCCTTACCCGCACTGTGCGGCCTGGGCCAGGGCTGCCTGGACATGGCTCACCCGCTCCTCCCCGTCTCCCTGCAGGGCTCCTACAGGTGTGGGCCGTGTAAGACTGGGTTCCTGGGGAACCAGACGCTGGGCTGCGTCCCACAGAAATCCTGCAGCAGCCCCACCCACAACCCCTGTGATATCAACGGCTACTGCATGTTCGAGCGGAACGGCGACGTCTCCTGTGCGGTGAGCGCGGGGGGGGGGGGGGGGGCAGTGACCACTGTGGGGCGGGAGCAGAGCCGGGGCAGGGCCCAGTGAGCATAGGGGGGCAGACATGGCTGGTTGCTCCCTGTGGGCCTCTTCCGCCCATGACGGCTCCTGCTTCCCCCACCTCTCCTTCCAGTGCAACGTGGGCTGGGCCGGGAACGGGAATGTGTGTGGGCGGGACACGGACATCGATGGCTACCCGGATGAGCCGCTGCCCTGCATCGACAATGACAAGCACTGCCAGCAGGTGGGGGTCTGGGATGAGGGGGGCTGGTGGGGGAGGATCCAGCCCCGGGGTGGGTGGGGCTGGTGGGGGAGGATCCAGCCCTGGGGCGAAGGGAGTCGGGGGGGACCCAGCCCTGGGGTCCGGAGGCTGGCCATGGGACCCTGTCCCTGGGAGGGGTGCAGCACAGAGAGCAATGGGGGTTCCCAGTTCCAGAGCTGGAGTGGGGAGGTGTCTGCCTAGTGACAGGATTGCTGCCCCCGGCTCTAACACGGGTTCCCGGCTCCAGGATAACTGCCGGCTCACGCCGAACTCCGGGCAGGAGGACGCTGACAATGACGGTGTCGGGGACCAGTGTGACGACGACGCGGACGGGGACGGCATCAAGAATGTGGAGGTGCCCTGGTGCTGGGGGCTTCCTGCTTGTGGTGGGCTCTCAGCTGAGAGCCCCCACTGATGGCACCTATGACGGTGTCCCCGGCTGTGATGGAGGTCTCTCCCCATTCCCCCCTCCCAGTGATGGGGGTCTCTCTCCCTGTCAACCCCCCCCACCCCCCACGGCTGTGAGGGGGGTCTCTCTCCCTGGCTGGGATGCGGGTCTCTCCATGCCTCCCCAGAGCGGAGATGAAGGGGTCTTTCTTCATCTCCCCCCAGTGATGGGGGTTTCTCTCTCTCTCACAGGACAACTGCCGACTCTTCCCCAACAAAGACCAGCAGAACTCAGACACGGACTCCTTCGGGGATGCCTGTGACAACTGCCCCAATGTACCCAACAACGACCAGCGGGACACGGACAGCAATGGTGAGGGGGATGCCTGCGACAATGACATCGATGGGGATGGTGAGTGAGGGGAGCTAGGGGCTGGGCTGGGAGGGGGTTGGGCTCGTGGGAGACCTGGGAGCTGGGCCAGGGGTGTGGGGCTGGGAACTGGGATGGGGGGGGTTGGGCTGGTGGTAGGCCTGGGGGCTGGGCTTGGGAGTTGGCGGGGCCGGCGGGAGGCCTGGGGGCTGGGCTGGGGGTGGGGTCTCGGGATTGGGCTGGGAGGGGGTTGGGCTGGCAGGAGGCCTGGGGGCTGGGCTGGGGGCTATGTGGGGCAGGGGCTCGTGGGCAGTGCCCATTCACACACACACTGTGCTGTCCCTCAACAGGGATCCCCAATGTTCTCGATAACTGCCCCAAGGTGCCCAACCCGCTGCAGACGGACCGGGATGAGGACGGGGTTGGGGATGCCTGTGACAGCTGCCCTGAAATGAGCAACCCCACTCAGGTATGGGGCCGGGTGCCACTGACCCTGCCATGCCCGCCCCTGGCTGCCGGGGCCACAGGCCACGTCGACTGCTGCTCCCAGCTGGAGGGGACCACAGACTGTCTAGTCTGGTCTCCCGCACACCGACCTGGGCCGTGGGAGTGCGCAGAGCCGGCCGGGCTGGGGGTAGGAGTCTCTTCACCTGCCTCCATTACCAATTCACAGGGGTGTGCTGCCCGGTCCTTGTACAGAGCCTCCGGGGAGGAGCCACAGGTTTCTGCCAAGCCCACAGCTCAGGCTTTCCCGCGGGCGAGCTCTGCAGTCCCTGGCTCTGAGACTGGGCTGTTGGGCTGCAGCCCCCACCCCTGGTTTTCTCCATGAGCTCCCGACAGGAGTCCAGCCGAGCTCAGACTCCTGCTTAGAGGTTTTCTCTCCTGGAGGGGGCAGCGCACCCAGCGAGTAGCCTCGTTAGAGCAAGCCAGTGTTGATGAGTCACCTGGAATCCAGTGTGGGGAAGCCAGGCTGCACACAGAGACAGAGCTGGGCAAGGAAACTACCCCAATACCCCAGGCTCTTCTGGGATCCGTTCTGGGGCTCCCCCGCCCCGTCCTCAGTATCAACCTTAACAGACCCCTGTCACGGAGTCCCTGGGCGATGCTCTGGAACTGCTCCCCATGAAGCCAGGCAGGACTCTGGGGCAGTCTCCTTTCTGTGAGCAGCCTGTCTTCAGGACACACAGCTCACCCAGCTTCCACCTTCCTGGGCCTGACCTCAGAGCATTCAGTGTCCTCTGCCCCTCCGTGCGCTTCCCACAGCGAGTTCGCTCAGGCGGGGTTCCTGGGGAAGCCAGAGGGTCCTGCCCCCCAACTCCGCAGTCAGACGGGACTCTCAGCCAGCCAGTAAAACAGAAGGTTTATTAGACGACAGGAACATGGTCTAAAACAGAGCTTGTAGGTGCAGAGAACGGGACCCCTCAGCTGGGTCCATTTTGGGGGGCAGTGAGCCAGTCTGCCCTTCACTCCATGTCCCCAGCCATCCCCAAACTGAAACTCCCTCAGGACCCTCCTCCTCTGGGCTTTGTTCCTTTCCGGGGCCAGGTGGTCACCTGATTCCTTTGTTCTCCAACCCTTTAGCTCTCACCTTGCAGGGGGGAAGGGCCCAGGCCATCAGTTGCCAGGAAACAGGGTGTCGGCCATCCTCTGTGTCCAGACTCCTGCACACACATGCCCTCTAGGGCTCTGCAGTGATTATACACCCTTACCCCACCCCCTAGATACTTAAGAACTGCCTAGGGGAAACTGAGGCACCCCCACACTATTCAGAGGAAACATTAAGAACAGTCCCACTTCGTCACAACCCCTCACACCTCCTCCCTGGTTCCTTGTTGCAGCCCTGCTGTGTCCACCTCTTCTCCTGCCTCGGCTGCAGGTGTTCACAGCTAATGTCCCAGTCGGTTGCTGAGGTTTCAGTTCTCTCCATTCATACATGGACAGTCCTTGGTAGTTCATTCACACCCACCTAGGGTCTGCACATGTCCCGACTCCTACTCCTTTGTCCCACTGAGTGGGCAAACTGAGTCACGCATATTGTTCATTACGTTACCAAAACTTTACATGTTTTCTACACCCCAACTACTGGGATACCTGGGTGCCCCCCCTCCCTCAGTAGCTGGGGGTGGCTGGGGCAGGAAGCCCCCCCTCCCTCAGTAGCTGGGGTCCCATTGGGGTGGCTGGGGCAGGGAGCCCCTTCACTGCCCATTGGGGCTGTCCCTCGGAGGTTCCTTGCTGAACTGGGGCTCTGGTCTCTTTCAGACAGATGTGGACAGCGACCTGGTGGGAGACGTCTGTGACACCAATGAGGACAGGTGGGTGCCCATGTCCTTGCCCTGCCCAGCAGAGAATGGCTGGAGGGGGCAGCTATTGGCTTTCCTGCCTCTGTCCCTCCCTGGCAGCTCTGTGCTCCCGCAGGAGGAAAGCGTGGGTCCCTGTGGGGCAGCAGGGCTCTCTAGAGGGCAGTGGGAGTCCCTCAGGAGTTGGGGTAGTGAGATCCTAGGGGAGATGGGTGTGGCGGAGGCTCTGGAGGGAGTCCTTCGGGGAAATTTGGGGTCCTGGGGGGAGTTGAGCATCGCTGGGGGGCACCAGGGGCTTAGAGGAGGTCACGGGAGGGTCTCTGGGGAGCTGTGGGTCCCTGTGTTGTGCCCCACATGCACTCATCCCGCTCTCGGGCCGCTCAGTGATGGGGATGGGCACCAGGACACCAAGGACAACTGCGCCGAGATCCCGAACAGCTCCCAGCTGGACTCGGACAATGACGGGCTGGGGGACGAGTGTGACAACGATGATGACAACGACGGCATCCCCGATTACATGGCGCCCGGCCCCGACAACTGCCGCCTCATCCCCAACCCCAACCAGAAGGACTCGGACGGTGAGTGGCCTGGCCCGGCATGGTGCGGGGACCAGCGCGGCTCAGGCCTGGGCAACTCCAAGGAGCCAGCCATCCCTGCAATGCAGACATGGCTCACGCCGGCTGCACAGGGCTGCTGACATACAGACTGTACCGCTTTGGCCCAGGAAACGGGCCCTGCTGGGACAGGCATTTCCTGGCCACTGGAATCGCGTCTGCCCAAGGCACGGAAATGTCACCCAGAGTCAGGCCCCCAACCGGCAGCTACAGCACCAAGTGCCAGGCTGGCCAGAAGCTCTGCAGCTCCCAGGCCCTAGAGCCCAGTGAGTTGGAGGCTGAGCCCCCACTGCTCTGCCCCACGCACTGCCCTGCCCTGCCCTCTCCTCCCCTCCCCTGGCGCTGTGGGTTTTGCACTGCGCCCTCCCCTCCCCTCCCCTGGCGCCGTGGGCTCTGCCCCATGCCCTCCCCTCCCCTGGCACCATGGGCTCTGCACTGCGCCCTCCCCTCCCCTGGCGCCGTGGGCTCTGCCCCGTGCCCTCCCCTCCCCTGGCACCATGGGCTCTGCACTGCGCCCTCCCCTCCCCTCCCCTGGCGCCGTGGGCTCTGCCCCGTGCCCTCCCCTCCCCTGGCACCGTGGGCTCTGCCCCGTGCCCTCCCCTCCCCTGGCACCATGCGCACTCTTCCCTGCGCCTTCCCCCCACTTTGCACGTGTGGGTCCCTGCCCATGGCCTGTACCGTGACCAGCTGCCTGCTGTGTGCTCAGGGAACGGTGTGGGCGATGTCTGTGAGGAGGATTTTGACAACGACACTGTGGTGGACCAGCTGGACGTGTGTCCGGAGAGCGCTGAGGTGACGCTGACCGACTTCCGGGCCTACCAGACCGTCATCCTCGATCCTGAAGGGGATGCCCAGATCGACCCCAACTGGGTTGTTCTCAATCAGGTACAGCTGCGCCAGGTGCCCCCTCGTGGGGCAGGGGTACGTGGCCTGTGTGAGCTGCATGGGAGACCCAGCCCCATCTCCTGTTCCCCGGCTGGTGCCCGGGGTGCATAGCACTGGGGAGGGTGAAAGCAGGGAACAGCGTGGGGAGCTCCTCCCTGCAAACAGAAAGGACCATGGCTGGGGAAGTGTGTGGTGCCGGGGCAGTGCTGGCCTTGGGGCAGGGCTCTCAGAGCTGTACTTACGGAGACTAAAAGTCACATCCAAATTCTCTCCTTCCAGGGCATGGAGATTGTGCAGACCATGAACAGTGACCCAGGCCTGGCAGTAGGTAGGTGGGTTTTCCTGGCCTTTGCCCAGAGTTCGCGTGCCCCTGCTGGTCTCTGCCGCAAGTTACACCTCCCCCTCTTCTCTCCCCCTTTCCCTCATCAGCTGAGATTTAAGGTCGACTAGCGTGACCTCTGGAGACAGGAGACGAAGGCAGGAGGCTGCTGGGGTGATGCTGGACAGGGCCTTGACTTGCCATGGCCAGTCCCCCAGCTGGAGCACTGGGGTCCCTTCCCTGATTGCCCAGGCAGCCCTTGCTCCTTGCTAACTCTCCACTCTGCCCTTGTGCACACAGGCTACACGGCCTTCAATGGGGTGGACTTTGAGGGCACCTTTCATGTTAACACCATCACGGACGACGACTACGCCGGCTTCATCTTCAGCTACCAGGACAGCGCCAGTTTCTACGTGGTGATGTGGAAGCAGACAGAGCAGACGTACTGGCAGGCGACGCCCTTCCGGGCAGTGGCCGAGCCAGGTCTACAGCTCAAGGTCAGTGCTGGGCAGCCGTGGAGCTGCACGGGAACCGCCGGGCCTGGACACCGCATCAGGCAGCCAGCTGAGTCCGGCAGACGCTGTCCCTGCCCCACGGCGGGCACCCGAGTCCCCATCCTCCACCCCGGGATTCCTCTCCACTAACTCTCCTGCCCGCTTCCCACAGGCCGTGAAGTCCAAGAACGGCCCCGGGGAGCACCTGCGCAATGCCCTGTGGCACACGGGCCACACCCCAGACCAGGTCCAGCTCCTCTGGAAAGACCCCCGCAATGTGGGCTGGAAAGACAAGACCTCCTATCGATGGCAGCTCACACACAGGCCCCAGGTGGGCTACATCAGGTGAGGAGGGGCAGGCCCAGAGCTCGGCAGTAAGAGTGGGGAGGGCATGGAAAGCACACACCCCAGTGGGGATAGCGCGGCTGGCGGGGGTGTCCCAGCACCCCATGGGCTTAGTGGAGCCCCAATGGGGCTGGCAGGAGGACCCCAGAGCCCTGCAGGTTTCGTAGGCCCCCAGTGAGTATAGGGGGGCTGGCAGGTGGGTCCCAGCACCCCATGGGTTTGGCGGGGCCCCAGTGGGGATAATGGGGCTTGTGGGGGCAACTTGGAGCCCTGTGGGCTTGGTGGACCCCCAGTGGGACTGGCGGGGGGACCTCAGAGCCCTGTGGGTTTGGTGGAGCCCCAGTGGGTATACAGGGGCTGGCAGGGAGGGTCCAAGCACCCTGTTGGTTTGGTGGGCCCCCAGTGGGGATAGTGGGGCTGATGGGGGGACCCTGGAGGCCTGCAGGTTTGGTGGGGCCCTCAGTGGGAACATTGGGGCTGGCAGAGGGACCCCAGCACACTGCAGTTTTGGTGGGACCCCCAGTGGGGATAGTGGGGCTGCTGGGGGGGACCCCAGAGCCCTGTGGGTTTGATGGGGCCCCCAGTGGAGATAGTGGGGCTGGCAGGGGGACCCCGGACCCCATTCTCAGGGTGGGGGGCCCCACTGGAAGCTGGGCCCAGGAGGACGGCCGTGCAAGGCAGTTTCCTTTTTAATGTGGCCACCGCGCTGGCTGGCAGCTCCTGGGGGGTGGGTGGGGGACGTGTTTGTGCAGCTCAGCGCCTGGGAACCGGCCCCCACAGCCCAGCGCTGACTCCATTCACAAGCTGGGCCTCAGCGGCCATTGTCCCTGTCGCCATAGCAACCCAATCCCTGCTCGGCATGCTCCAGCCCAGCAAAGGCCTTTCACATGCAAACAGGCCGAACAATGGGGCCTGGAGAGGCCAGGTGCTGGGGCCTGAGAATGTCCCCTCCTGAGCCCTGCGGGGCAGCCTGGGAGCTGGCCGTCCCCCAAGGGGTGCCCCCCCCATCCATGGCCCCCCAGGTCTCGCCGGCCAGCGCCCTCACTCCCTGGCACTGTGTTCATTGGGCCCGGCCCATCTCTCCCCAGGGTACGGCTCTATGAGGGACCCCGTCTGGTGGCCGACTCTGGGGTGATCATTGACACCACCATGCGGGGCGGGCGGCTGGGTGTCTTCTGCTTTTCCCAAGAGAACATTATTTGGTCCAATCTGCAGTATCGGTGCAATGGTGAGCGCGGCGGGGCGGGGGATAAATCTGCATCCTCAGCTCCAGGATTCAGCTCTGAGCCAGTCTGCCCTGCTGTGTGACCTGCCTGGGCAGGGAGGGTTTGGGTGGGGGTAGGGTCCCCCCACACCTGGGCTGCACTAGGGGTTGTGCCAGGCAGCGGTGCCCACGCAGCCGTGGTGTCAAGAACTCGACAAGGCTTTTCTCAGTGTAGAACTTTCGGATTTTATTGATGTTCTGCCAGCGCCGGGGGCTCGGACGCGGGCCCCTCCACTGGGGCTGCCCAGGGCACCGGTGCAGGTGCTGATCTCTGTGACGTGGGGAGCTGCAGCCCGCTTAGTGGTCGCTAAAGGGCATTCACTCACTGCTGACCCAGAGTCAGACCAGAGGCAGCGCCTCAGAGAAGGGAAGGTCTGTGTCCCATTCCCCACCCCCACGCTCTGGGCCTGCATCAGACCTGGCACCACTTAGAGGGGAAAACCCCTGTGTCCCACTGCCCACCTCTCTGAGACAGAGGGAGGCATGAGCCCAGACGATCAGGGTGTAGGAGCCCCTATGGGGAAAAGTGCCAAGCGATCCCTGTTCCCGGGGGCCCCCTGCATTTGCCTTCATCCTCTTTCTCTCTCCTCCCTGTCAGACACGATCCCAGGAGACTTTGAGCCTTTCCGCCGATTCCTGCTGGAGGGCCGTGAGTGAGCCAGTCTCCTTCCCCAGCCACACCCAGGACCTCTCCAAGTCATCACCAAGGGACTTCTTGTGGCCTCTACAGCCTCCTCCCTGAGCTGGGCCCCGGCCTCTCCCTGCCTGTGGTCCACAGGCCTCCACGCTGTCCAGACCCGGGTACTGGAACCCATTGGACCGTGCGTTGCAGCTAACTGAAACTAAAGTGCCTGCCCAGCCCAGCTGGGCCTGTCTCCCCCTCAGCAGGATAACCAAAGCACACAGCCTTGCCAGGACCCAGCCATATGTGTCTCTGTAGCTGGGCATTGAGCAAAGGACCACAAGGCAACTGGTGTGTCTGCCAGTGGATTGGGGCCATCAGGCAAGCTTCTCCAGTTGGTACGGCTAAAGCCCAAAGCACCCGCCCCTCAGCCCTGGCGCTCCTTCTCCTGCTGGAACCTTCACCCTGAATCTGGCCATAAAGTTCTGATTGTTTTCTACCCTGTGCGCCTTGTTTCTGAGTGGGGTGGGACCAGGGTGAGGAGACAGAGGGAAGATCAACTCCAGCACTCGGAGCTGCTTGCCCTGTAGATCCCAGTATCCCCTGGGTTCAGCTGGGGCCCTATTTCCCATTTGAATCTTGTCCAGGGCTGGTGGGAATGCCGGGATCTCTCTGGGATGCTGCTGTCTGGAGAGAGGAACCCAGACTATGTCCTCTTTGCTGACATGCACTTCCAGTCTTACTGTGGTTTCTAGCCTGTACTGGCAGGGCACTGTTGGGAAGAAGCTCGCAGCACTGAGGTCTCAGCTAGGCACTGAGAGGGCGCTGTTGGGAGGAAGTTTGCAGCACTGGGGATCTTGACATGGCACAGCTGGAAGAAGCTCACATGCATGGTAGGTCAGCCCTGGCAAGAGGGGTAACTAATCCCTCGCCAAGGAAGCTGTTCCAGGGCGGGGTGCCCAGAGCTCTCCCACCCCTCTCCTTGCTGAGTGGCTCAAATCCCTTCTGACTCCGGCCGGGACGAGTGCAATGCCTCTGAAAAATAGTCATGCCAATTACAGCTCTCCCAACCTTAGAACGAAAGGGACCAGCTCCCCCCCCGCGGGGCTGGGGAGCAGCGAGTGAGGCCGGGCAGGAGGGTGCGGCTCTGGAGCCTCGCATGCCTGGGTGCGGAGGAGCCCAGGGAGGCAGGAGGCCGGGACGAGTGCAATATTGGTTGGTGATAGAACAACACTGCACAGCATCCCGTCCCTCCTGCTGCCCTGGAAGGAGGTGCCAGCCGCAGCCCTTCGCCCGAGCGACATCTCACCTCCGCTGGGCTCATCCTTTCGGGCTCCCCCTACTCCAGGGGGTAACGCCTGGCTCCACGACTTCTCCTGGCCCCGGGGTCGAGGCTGGGCCCCGGCTGAGCACTCCTGGGAAAGTTCAGGAATTACTGATCCCCTCGGCACAGGCCCCGGGCTCTCTGAGGATCCAGGCGGGCCAGAACCACCCCAGCCAGGGGGGAGACCTGCCTGGAGCCAGTGGGTCCCGGTGCAGCCGGGTTCTGCAGCCCCGTCCGGACCCACTGGGTCCCTGCGCTCCAACGCGCCCTGGCTCTGTGGGAATTCGGTTAAATAATCAGAGTTACTGTTGCCATGGAGACAAGTGTCCCAGCAACAGGGCTGAATGCAGGTCACAATGAGCAGCTGAGCCCCTGCCTCCCCTCCCCCTGGGCAGCCCAGCCTCAAGCCCAGGTCCCTGGGCAGCTGCAGCCCCGTCCCTGGGAAAGGGCCCCCCTTACCTGCCTTGCGCCCCCGGACAGGCAGAGGAGCAGGGCACCCAGCCCTCCTGTGCCAGACCCGGGCTGCTCCCTGCGCCCCTTCCTGGCTGCGGCCACCTGCCTGGGCCGGGTCCTGCCTCCTTCCCCTCCAAACGCTGCAGCACCGAGTGCGAGGAGCGCCCGACAATGGAAATGCCAAGTCGCCTGAGTTCACTGAGGCATGGAGAGTCCCCTCTTAAAAGGGCAATGCACTCCCACTGGCCTGGGACTGAGCCGACCCACTGAGGACAGCCTGGCCTCCCAGCCTGGCAGTGAGTCCTGACTGGGCCTGCGGGCTACTCCCCGGGGCTCTGCTCAGGCCAGCTTTCAACAGTGCAAGCCAGGGGGCTTCCAGCCCTTGTCCTGGGTGGGGTGGGGGCAGTCCTTCCCCACCATGCCCTGGTGCAAGCAACTGGGATACAGTGAGCTGGTTATGCCCCCACTCCACACCCCCAATGCACAGGGGCTGCCATGTCCCTGTCCGGTCTAGGCGGCAGGGTGCACAGGTGGGTGTCACCTGTACTCGAGAAGCGGGGGGTTGTCACCATTTCGAGCTCCTGCCAAACCACACTGATGGGGGGATGGAGCGGCTCATCGCCACCTGTAGTCAAGGTTGTCTGATGCTTTCTGTGATAAGACTATTTTCAATTGCTTGTAACTTTACCAAACTTAGGCTGTTTTGGCTGAAATTTCCCAGGCTGAGCATCTGCTTTAGGCTGAATTTTTCTGGAAATTTTCAGCAAAAACAGTTTAGTCATTTCTGAGAAAGAGGTTATGGGAAAATACATCACCCATGTTTCAAATTTCTTATAACTGCTTCAGTGAGAAGCTCTAGCGCCCCCATGCTTTGGTGCAGGGACTTGTCATTTGGTCTTTGTGTCAGGGAGGGGCCTTTTTCTGTCCCCATGAAAGTCGGCCCAAATCTGCCCATCTGACAATATGCACACGTTTAGTGAAGGCTCATCAGAGGCTGGGAGCTACGTTCTCCAGACATTCCACCTGCACTGAGTGCGCCCCACGCCCCAGCTCCTACATGGCAACTGGCCTGAGCATGCCCCGGCCCCAGGCTGCTAGGTCGGAACCGGACTTTCTCTGCAATTGCTCCTTCCAAACCCCAGAGCCACAGAGTACCGCAACCGAGGGCAGAGAGACTGTCTCTCCTGTGCTCTCTTTGCCCTTCCCCCACCCGCCTGAGCACTCGGGCAGCATGGAGAAGAGGAGACAGACATGGAGCCCTGTTGTGAGATAAGTGTCTGCAAACAGGAGACAACACTCACCTGCAGAACCTGGCATGGAAGCAAGGATTCCTGAGGCTCAGGCTTGGTGTCCACTAGAGCTTACTTCCATATGACTTATGGTGCTCAGGGCTGTGAATAATCCACCCCCTGCATGATGTAAATTACACAAATCTAAGTGCCAGTGTGGATGTTCTATGTCGGTGTGAGACCTGCTCCCGCCGCTCACAGAGGTGGATTTATTATGCCAATGGGAGAGCTCTCTCCTGTCAGCACAGAGCGTCTTCTCCAGACACCACTGTAGCACTTCTAGTGTAGACGAGCGCTAAGTGTTCCTCTCCTGTCAGCAAACACCTGTGAAACCCACCGGCAAACTATGTGTCTCATCCCCCTCTGATGGTGTGTCCTCTCACAGAATGACAACCTACTACTGCTACAAGTTACCTCTCTTAGCTCTGTGCTGTCGATCGAAAGGTTCCAGCCCTGATGGCGATTTGTATGTTGGTCAGTGTGAGGCCACAGGATGGAATTTCTATTTTTTCAGTTGTCTTTTTGAAAAACCTGCGAAACTGCATTAAAAACCCCTACGTTACAAGACCAGTGAGGCTGCAAAGGCATGCACTAGGAAATGCCTGAATGAACTCTGCCCATGCAAACTTAATTTGGCCACCTTGTGTGTATGCATTATGATTAGGCTTGGTAGAATTAGATTTTTATTTTTCTAATAATTTTAATGTGTAATAGCAATCTTTATCTCTAAGCATCCCCCTCTTCCAGTTTTTAATCAGTGTAAATGTTCACACTTGCACAAAGTTATGGGTTTTAAGTATTTTTTTTTTCAGTTTAAATTTTGACAGTTGTGGGGAAGCCAGACAATAATTGTTTAATGACAACAGACCTTGAGATTCAAAAAGTTAAAGCTTTATACCCATTAAAACACAAATGATCAACATCACATGTCAAAATATACAAAGTAAATATCCTTAAATCAACCAGCATTTTTTGTAATTTGCCTAGTTGTAAATTCCACTCATTATCGAGGGAAATAGTTGTCATTGGTTTGTGTGTGTACTATGACATAGATAAGGAGTACTTGTGGCACCTTAGAGACTATTTGAGCATAAGCGAATTTATTTGAGCAGAAGCGAATACAGACTAACACGGCTGTTACTCTGAAATATGACATAGATGTTTACCAACATTTACCAATTTTAAAAAACCTATACCTTCCAAGCCTAATTATTAGACAGTTTTTAACTAAACAATCACATACTAGTTTTTGCACAATACACGAGCCAGCCCTGGGTTGCACTGTGTGTATTTCACTGTCAATACATGCTTCCAAGCTGCCCCTCCCTCACAGGTGGATCCTTCTGGTAAGAAGCACAAACACACTCATGTTTTGCAAGGGTTGGTGTTGACTTGAGCTTGACTGAGGTGGGCGTGGAGTCGGGCTCAGTGGCTTAAGGGCTTTTGGGAAGCCACTCCAAGGGCAAGGGCAGAGGAGTCACACCCCTCCCCCCAGTGGATGAAGAACAGCTCATGTGACTTGTTGAAAGCATGTTCCTAGAACACACAGGGCCCAATCCTGCCAGGCACTGCCCCAGCACCTGCTGATCTTGGAGGGCTCAGTGCTGGGCAGGGTGGAGGCACACTTCAGGGTGCCTAAACCCAGCCAAGCAGCTTGGGCTGGCAAGCTGGAAGCCAGCTTCTGTTCCCGAAGGTTTGAGAAATCCAGGTGCATCCCATCTTACTGCAGGTCTCTCTGTTATAGTAACCGGGAGACTGAAGTCTCCTCTGACCCCCAGGAGAGTGGGTGGCTCCAGGCCCAAAACAGGGTCCATTCTTAGGAAGTGAGAGAAAACAGCAGGCTAGCTGGAGAAAAACTGCAACATGTAGATCTGAGACTAGGCCCACTGGTGCGTGCTAGTGTGCAGAGATGGGCTAGCCCCACCAGAGGGCGCTGTGGAGCTGCCAGTGGGCAGTGCTGGGGGCTGGGCCCACCAGAGGGCGCTGTGGAGCTGCCAGTGGGCAGTGCTGGGGGCTAGGCCCACCAGAGGGCGCTGTGGAGCTGCCAGTGGGCAGTGCTGGGGGCTGGGCCCACCAGAGGGCACTGTGGAGCTGCCAGGGGCAGTGCTGGGGGCTGGGACAACCAGAGGATGCTGTGGAGCTGCCAGTGGGCAGTGTTGGGGGCTGGGTCCATCAGAGGGTGCTGTGGAGCTGCCAGTGGGCAGTGTTGGGGGCTGGGTCCATCAGAGGGTGCTGTGGAGCTGCCAGGGGCAGTGCTGGGGGCTGGGTCCATCAGAGGGTGCTGTGGAGCTGCCAGTGGGCAGTGCTGGGGGCTGGGCCCACCAGAGGCCGCTGTGGAGCTGCCAGTGGGCAGTGTTGGGGGCTGGGCCCACCAGAGGGCGCTGTGGAGCTGCCAGTGGGCAGTGCTGGGGCTGAGCCCACCAGAGGGCGCTGTGGAGCTGCCAGTGGGCAGTGCTGGGAGCTGGGTCCACCAGAGGGCGCTGTGGAGCTGCCAGGGGCAGTGCTGGGGGCTGGGCCCACCAGAGGGCGCTGTAGAGCTGCCAGTGAGCAGTGCTGGGGGCTGGGCCCACCAGAGGGCGCTGTAGAGCTGCCAGGGGCAGTGCTGGGGGCTGGGCCCACCAGAGGGCGCTGTGGAGCTGCCAGGGGCAGTGTTAAGGTCTGGGCCCACCAGAGGCTGCTGTGGAGCTGCCAGGGGCAGTGCTGGGGGCTGGGACCACCAGAGGGCGCTGTGGAGCTGCCAGGGGCAGTGCTGGGGGCTGGGCCCACCAGAGGGCGCTGTGGAGCTGCCAGGGGCAGTGCTGGGGGCTGGGCCCACCAGAGGGCGCTGTGGAGCTGCCAGTGGCAGTGTTAAGGTCTGGGCCCACCAGAGGCCGCTGTGGAGCTGCCAGTGGGCTGTGCTGGGGGCTGGGCCCACCAGAGGGCGCTGTGGAGCTGCCGGGGCAGTGCTGGGGGCTGGGCCCACCAGAGGATGCTGTGGAGCTGCCAGTGGAAGTGTTAAGGTCTGGGCCCACCAGAGGGCGATGTGGAGCTGCCAGTGTGATGTGCTGGGGGCTGGGCCCACCAGAGGGCGCTGTGGAGCTGCCAGTGGGCAGTGCTGGGGGCTGGGCCCACCAGAGGGCGCTGTGGAGCTGCCATTGGGCTGTGCTGGGGGCTGGACCCACCAGAGGGCGCTGTGCAGCTGCCAGGGGCAGTGCTGGGGGCTGGGCCCACCAGAGGGCGCTGTGGAGCTGCCAGGGGCAGTGCTGGGGGCTGGGCCACCAGAGGGTGCTGTGGAGCTGCCAGGGGCAGTGCTGTGGGCTGGGCCCACCAGAGGGCGCTGTAGAGCTGCCAGTGAGCAGTGCTGGGGGCTGGGCCCACCAGAGGGCGATGTGGAGCTGCCAGTGTGATGTGCTGGGGGCTGGGTCCATCAGAGGGCGCTGTGGAGCTGCCAGGGGCAGTGCTGGGGGCTGGGCCCACCAGAGGGCGCTGTGGAGCTGCCATTGGGCTGTGCTGGGGGCTGGACCCACCAGAGGGCGCTGTGCAGCTGCCAGGGGCAGTGCTGGGGGCTGGGCCACCAGAGGGTGCTGTGGAGCTGCCAGGGGCAGTGCTGTGGGCTGGGCCACCAGAGGGTGCTGTGGAGCTGCCAGGGGCAGTGCTGTGGGCTGGGCCCACCAGAGGGCGCTGTAGAGCTGCCAGTGAGCAGTGCTGGGGGCTGGGCCCACCAGAGGGCGCTGTGGAGCTGCCAGGGTCAGTGCTGGGGGCTGGGCCCACCAGAGGGCGCTGTGGAGCTGCCAGTGGAAGTGTTGAGGTCTGGGCCCACCAGAGGCTGCTGTGGAGCTGCCAGGGGCAGTGCTGGGGGCTGGGACCACCAGAGGGCGCTGTGGAGCTGCCAGTGGGCAGTGCTGGGGGCTGGGCCCACCAGAGGGCGCTGTGGAGCTGCCAGTGGGCAGTGCTGGGGGCTGGGCCCACCAGAGGGCGCTGTGGAGCTGCCAGTGGGCAGTGCTGGGGGCTGGGCCCACCAGAGGGCGCTGTGGAGCTGCCAGGGGCAGTGCTGGGCGCTGGGACCACCAGAGGGCGCTGTGGAGCTGCCAGTGGAAGTGTTGAGGTCTGGGCCCACCAGAGGGCGCTGTGCAGCTGCCAGGGGCAGTGCTGGGGGCAGTGCCCACCAGAGGGCGCTAGGGAGCTGCCTGTGGCCGGGCTGGAGGTTTGCAATTGATGGCAGGCACATGAAATTTGCAGACACAAAACACCATTTTTAAGAGGCGTCTGTGCCCTGCTTCCTGCCTGGCTCCCTGCAGGGTGTCTCCTCAGCAAGACTGGATCCCATGAGCGCATCACCCTGCCCTCTGCTCCCTACACTGGCCTGCCAAAGAACAGAGCCAAGTTCAAGGTCTCTGTGTCAAGGCGCCTCCTGGCCTGGTCCCAGGGTATCTAAATGAATGAGTGAGACTTTCCGGGGGCGGGAGTAGAGACTCACACATCTGCCTAATGCGAGGTATTTACACCTTCCTATGCAGCATCTGGTGCTGCCCTGTCAAAGAGAGACACTGACGGACCTCAGGTCTGACCCAGTCTGACTGTTCCCAAACACAATCCCCCTGCCCTGGGGAGAGACGTAGAGAGAAAATGAACCACATGGGACACCTGTTAGTCAGTTGCAGGGTCGTAGCAGCGCTGGTCGCAGCAGTTGAGGTGGGTGAGGGAAAAGCTTTCCGTGGACCAGTGTCTGGTGGTGGAAGGTACCAGCTTTCAAGCTACAGAGCGTAAGAAGAGCTCGGTGTAGTTCGGGCATTGGTCCAATACCAGATATTACCCCACCCACCCTGTCTCTCGCCGATGTTAGTCATGGTGTTCGGTGCACAACGGGAAGGAGTTGAGCTAGAGCAGAGAGCAGGGTGAGAATGTATCTCATTCCTTTTTGAACCCAGTTCCAATTTTGGCCTTCACAACATCCCTTGGCAATGAGTTCCACAGGTGGACTGTGCATCATGTGAAGAAATACTTTCTCAGATTTGTTTTAAACTTGTTGCCTATTAATTTCATTGGGTGATCCCTGGTTCTTGTGTTACATGAAGGGGTAAATAATTTTTCCTTATTTGCTTTTTCCACACCACTCAAGATTTATAGCCCTCTATCATAGCCCCCCCTTAGTCGGCTCCTTTCCAAGCTGAAGCTGTCCCAGGTTTAATCTCTCCTCGTACGGAAGCTGTTCCAGCCCCCTGACGGTTTTTGTTGCCCTTCTCTGCCCCTTTTCCAAGGCTAATACGTCTTTCGGAGAGGGGGCAACCAGCCCCGCAGGCCGTGTTCGGGCGGGGGATACCAGGGGTTTACATCGTGCCATTACGATATTTACTGTCTCATTGTCTATCCCCTTCCCTAGCAGGGCCTAGCACCGTGTCCTCTACTTAGCCAGCCGCTGCACGCTGAGCACGTTTCCAGAGAACCAGGCACGATGACGCGGCTGGTGCTCAGCGAGGGGCCGGGCCCCGAACTGTCCTGTCCTGGGGACCCTCGCTCAGGCTCAGACTCAGCTGCACTTCAGAGACCCCAGCGCAGCGTCAGGCGCCTCCTCTGAGCGGCCAGGGGAGCTGCTGCGAACACAGACATGCCCAGCAGGAGGCAGCGTCGCTCGAGCAATGAGCTGCCCTCACCGCCCAACAGGGGCCACAGGGATGTGGGAAGGGCTGGGGCAGGAGGGGAGGAGCCCACTGGATCCCCCCCGCCCACACTTTACAACGTTACACTGCGGGGGGACATGGCCAGGGCAGGGGGGTGCAGAGGGCCCGGGGCAGATAGACACGGCCAGGGCAGGGGGTGTAGAAGGCATGGGAGAGATAGGGAGAGGCACCAGTCTTGGCCCTCCCCTTGCACCCTGTGTCCATCCCCTGCCCGTCTGACCCCCGCTTGCCCCAGTTCCTGGAATGAGGCAGCGAGAAGGGGGGGCTGGTTACAAAGGAGCTCACCCCTCCCTCTGCAGGCCTGGGAACCGCTGCCCCATTGGAGAGATCCCATCTTCCCCCCACCCCACCCCCAGCACATGTCAGTCACCCAGTGCACGGGGCACGGATCATTTTTGCCCCACGGCAGAGGACCGGGACAGTCGATAGTTGCTCCCGCCCAGCCAGCTGCTCAGCGATCTGGGTAGGTTGCTCAGGGCCTTGTAGCTCAGGGGCGAGGGCAGCACCCAAGGGAAGTTGCTTTCCCCCGATCTGCCAGCCACACCCTTGGCTTGTGCCCTGGCTCAGCACCCCGGTGCCTGCCAGTAGCTCCTGAGGGGCAGTGCTCATGGTCCGTCGCGTCCTTGGATCATCTGAATCTGCATAATCTCTTCCCTCGTTTGCTTTTATTACTGCGCCCCCCTGCCAGCCCAGTCAGCTGGCGTCTGAGTTTCCTTTTTCTCCCAGGCTAAGGGGCTTTGGGCAGTTTGCTGCGTAGGTCATGCACCTGCTGGACTATCTGAGTTTGCAGGCCAAGGACACAGGAGGCTTCCAGCGCTGCTACTTCAAACACACTGCGGGGCCTCCGTTCTTATCGGACCAGCTGGTGCAGCCTCACAGCGGGGCTCATTCTGCACCCGCCTAGGGAACCAGGTTTCCATGTGAACCCTGGGCACTCGCTCACCTTGTATGTCGGGGGTCACACCGTGCTCAGCACCTGCCTTTGTGCACCTAGCATGAGACCCAGGCAGACCCTGCTTCTGCCTCGTCTCCGCCAGAGTCCTGGCTGCCCCAGCTGCAGGCGGTCCTGGATTTTGCAGCTCTCTGCAGGGGTAATGTGCTTCTGGCACTGCTGAGTTTCTTGCGTGAGCTGCTCTTGCCCCGTGGGCTCAGCATGGTGTGGTGGTCGCCTCCACATTTCTTGCAGACCCATGGCCTCTGATTAGCCTGACAGCAGTTCTGTCGCCCTGGGCTGCCACGTCCCTTTGGGAAGTGCTGGCCCTGCAAATCTCTGCTGGCCATTGGTCTCCGCTCAGCCCCGCTGGACGCTCTTCAAACCCAGCTGCCCTGGAGTCATTCCACAGCGAAGCCCCACCGGCCCCGGATGTCTTTGCCCAGTTTCCTGAACAGCCCCAGCCCTGCCCTGCTCCTGCCGGACGCTCCCCACATTGTGAGTGCAGTACTCGGCCTCAGCCCGCCCCAGTCCAGCACAAAGACCTCGCACCGCAGCGCTGGGCTTGTCAGGAGCCTGCTGCAGGGCCCGGCCAGACCCGAGCTCCTGGGGTCTCCCTGGGCCTGCCCCTCCCGCTCCTGATCCCTGCAGCTGATTCCCATGGTCGCCTCGCCTCTTGGATCCCTGATGTGGCAGTGGGACACGGCTGGGCAGGATGCCCAGCTCTGGCGGCTGGCCCCAGGCCTGGGGCTCCCATATGGAGACAACCCCCTCTCCGATCATGTCTCCCTGCCCTGCCCCGGCATGGCGTCAGCAGCCCTGGCCTGCTCATGACATGCCTGGGTGAAGCTGTTTTTCCCTTTTTCCTTGTTTCTGTTGGGTAAGCCCTGCTTTCGCTCCCACCCTGTTAGCAAACACGAGCTCCATGTCACTGACTCTCCTGGCAGCATCCAGGGGGCTGGGAGTCTGGGCGGCCATGGCTGGCGCCGTGGTCCGGCAAGGGCGCTGGGCAGAGGACCGTGTTCCCCAGTTCCTGGTGCTGCAGACCAGACCCCGCATCCTCCCTGCCCAGGCACTGGGAACTCCAGCGACACACAAGGCCAAGCCCCCCATGGACTCAGTGCAGGTGGGGCAGGGACTCTGGGGCTCAGCACAGAACTCACTGCTGCCACTGGGCTCCCCTTCCCCAGGGCGCCCTTGGCTTGGGCCTGGGTCACTGACTCAGATGCAAGGGGCATGATGGCAGGTCGTGGGCAGAAGCAGGGAGGGGGCAGAGGCCCTAGTGCCAGCAGAGGGAGAGTCACGGTCACTCCAGTCCCAGAACCATGGCAGGTGGGAGACTGGGGTGGGGAGGGACGGGGGGCGCTGGTGCCCAGCAGAGCGAGGGCTGCTGGCACCCGGCAGGGTGGGCGCCCACCTGGGCATGCCCTGGGGCTTACACCATGTGCATTCTGCATGGGTGAATCTGGGGCAGATGAGGGGAGCCCAGGGCCAGACAATAGCTGGTGCCTGGAATGATTAACCCCACACCGGGCGTGAGCTGGGGAGGGGACTAGGCGGCCAGCCAAGCAGCACCGAGGCCCCAAGGTATCTGAGCCAAGGGGCTGCAGGGACCCGCACCTCACCCCCATCTCTGGGCCTGGTTCCCCTCTCACCCCCTCTGGAGCTGTGGTACAAGGCCAGGACTGTGCTCAGATGGGACGGGGGAATCAGATCCACACGTTCCTCCTGCCTGGGGCTTCTGCCCCATTCTCCACCCAGGGGGGCCTCTCCCCAGCCCCAGTTCGGGGCCCTCCCCTGGCCCTCCCCGAGCCCCTGTGCTGGGGACAATCCAGGGATTTGTTCTGTGACCTTTCCACACCCATCTCCCATCTAGGGAGGGCGTGTGAGGTAGGGCTGGGGGTAGGTTTTGGGGGCATGGCCCCAGGGCTGGGGGTGCCCTGGAGGGCAGGGCCCCAAGACCAGCACAGACCTGGGTGACACGGAGCAAGCTCCTGGGAGTGTCCCCAGCCCGCTGGGTGAGGCCACACCTGCTTGCAGGTGCTGCTATAAAGCTCCAGCCCCAGAGCCGCTGCCAGTTCCTGATTCCTGGACTGTCGAGAGCCCTGCGGGCTAACGGGAGGCGCAGCCCCACCGGGCGAGGCAGAGAGAGACAGAGCCCGGTGCTGGGACACCTGGGGCCAAGCCCCGGCCCCACCAGCCGCCATGAAGCCCAGAAGCCTGAGCACAGATGCCCTGCGGCTGGGTCTAGTCCTGCTGCTGCTGGCCACAGGTGAGCCTTAGTCTCCAGGAGCTGCTGGGAGGGGGCCATCGGGCCTGAGCAGCACTTGTGGGCTCAGACCCACCCCGGGGCTCTGGGCTGCTCAGATGGGGGTGGGGCCATGGCTCAGCAGGTCCGGCAGCCCCAGGGCCCAGCTCTGTTCCGCTGCCTTGATCCGCTGATCTGCCCCTCGACAATGGGCGAGTGGGGCCTGATTGTCCCAGATGCTGCAGTGACCCAGAGAACAATGGGCAGCACCCAGTGTTCTTGGGGTCCCCTCTGTCCAGCTCCCGCACAAGGGCCCAGTGTTACTGGGGTCCCCTCTGCCCAGCCCCACCCAGGGCCCAGTGTTCCTAGGGTGCCCTCTGCGCAGCCCCACCCAGGGCTCTGTGTTCATGGGGTCCCCTCTCCCCTGGGCTGGGTGCTTTGGGGAGCCCCTTCTCCTCCCCCGAGCCCCTTTCTGACGGTGCCCAGGAACTCCCGGGTTGGGACCCAGGAGGGCGTTGGCCGACAGCCATTGGCCGACACTCCCCAGGGGCTGACGCAGGTGTGTCTGGACTGTGTCGGTCTGGCTGAGCCCAGTGCTAACGGCCCAGGACCAGTCAGGGAAGCCCAGCAGGGAACGTCCGGTCCAGGACCCCCGGGGGCAGCATGTGGGTCCCTTCCTGAGAGTGCAGGGAGCCCACGCCCCGAGTGACCTGCCAGGAGGCCGGGACACGCGCCCCAAGAGAAGGGGGGATGTTAGCCCCAGGCTGGTGCTGGCTGCAGGACAGGCCCCAGCTGCGGGCTCAGGTCAAGGGCGTCTTTATCAGTCCCAGGACTGCGTGGCCCATGGGCCGCCTGTGAGCGGGGCAGTGCTGCCCACTGGCCGGCCGGGCTCTGGGCATCGGGGTGGGCTGCTGTGTTAGCGGCAGGAATTGCTCAGCGGGACGCCGCAGCGGGGCGCTGCGAGGCCCAGGAAGGATGGGGTCAGAGCCTCAGCGCTCCAGGGCTGGAGCCCCGGCCGCCCGCACTGCCTGGGGGCACAGGCGTGGAGCTAGGGCAGCTGGGGGCTGCCGCACCCCCTGGCTTGAAGTGGTTTCCATCATACACAGGGTTAAACTTTGCTTCAATGGCTCTCAGCTCCCGCCCTGTACAAATTGTTCCAGCA
The DNA here is from genome assembly GCF_965140295.1 of Lepidochelys olivacea. NCBI lineage: Eukaryota > Metazoa > Chordata > Testudines > Cheloniidae > Lepidochelys > Lepidochelys olivacea. The sequence continues at coordinate 584,912 of NC_140434.1, forward strand.
GCCCTGCCTTGGGGCGTGCCAGCAGGCAGAGGAGAGGCCAGGAGGGGCAGGGAGGGCCCTGCCCCTGGGGCTCAGCCCCATCCATCTGTGAAAAGGAGGGAGGCAGAGCCCAGCCCAGCCCGCCCCACGGCTCGCTCCACATGGGGCACACAGGTCTGGGGAGCTTTCCGGGGAACCCAGGGGTGGGGGCAGCTCCCCGGGGACCCTGCAGGACTTGTCTCTACGGGGGACATCGGGCAGCTCCAGGTGGGACCCCAAGGGCTCCCGACACCCGGCTCCACGCACCGAGTCCGGCCTCCAGACACGGGGCTCGGGGAAGGTGCCTGATCCGCAGCGGGGCTGAGCTGTGCTGGAGCCCAGGGGTCGCTGGGCGGGGCCCACATCAGACCCCACATCAGGGTGTTGGAGCCCCAGCAGCGCAGCCCCTCTCCAAGTTCGGGGGGGGAGGGGGACTCGATGTGTCAGTCTGTGGCCCCAGGCTCTCCAGTCGCTCCCATCCAACCAGCACGGGGATCATCAGCACAGCCCCGGGACCTGTCCCCACAGGCCACCCCCGGCTCCTGCAGGACCCCCAGGCAACAGTGACGTGCCCCCTCCTTGTCTGACCCCTGCCTAGGAGCCACTTCATCCCCTCGGGGTCACCGGCTGCCCCCCTTGTCCCTGTGACAGGCCAGGCCTTGGCTGAGCCCTGGGAGCTTTCGGCCTCGCTGGGACCTTGTGGCAGTGAGTTCCCCAGGCTCATCACGTGCTGTGTAAAATAACTGCCCCTGACTCGTGGGCGCCTGATGCCCCAGCTGCCCCGTCCAGGGGTTTCTGCTTCTCGCCTGCACCTCACGTTTTGTTCTGTTTTCTCCTGAACTGAATGGACCAATTCTCTCCTAGGCGCAGCACAGGGCAGCAGCACCCCCCCACACACTGGCAGCACCGACAGGACCACTTCGCCCCCCAGCCGCACGACCACCCCACTCCCCGGCAGCATGACCACCCTGCCCCCCACCAGCACGAACACCCTGCCCCCCACCAGCACAAACACCCCGCTCCCCGGCAGCATGACCACCCCTCACTCCAGCAACCTAACCACCCTGCTCCCCAGCAGCCCGAACACCCCGCCCCCCAGCCGCACGACCACCCCTCACTCCAGCAACCTGACCACCCCGCCCCCCGGGAACACGACTATCCCGTCCCCCAGCAACCCGACCACCCCGTCCCCCGGCAACACGACCACCCCGTCCCCCGGCAACACGACCACCCTGTCCCCCGGCAACACGACCACCTCGTCCCCTGGGAACACGACCACCCCGTCCCCCGGCAACACGACCACCTCGTCCCCTGGGAACACGACCACCCCGTCCCCCGCCAACACGACCACCCCGTCCCCCGGCAACACGACCACCTCGTCCCCTGGGAACACGACCACCCCGTCCCCCGGCAACATGACCACCTCGTCCCCTGGGAACACGACCACCCCGTCCCCCAGCAACACGACCACCTCGTCCCCTGGGAACACGACCACCCCGTCCCCCGGCAACACGACCACCTCGTCCCCTGGGAACACGACCACCCCGTCCCCCGGCAACACGACCACCCCGTCCCCCGGCAACACGACCACCTCGTCCCCTGGGAACACGACCACCCCGTCCCCCGGCAACATGACCACCTCGTCCCCTGGGAACACGACCACCCCGTCCCCCAGCAACACGACCACCTCGTCCCCTGGGAACACGACCACCCCGTCCCCTGGCAACACGACCACCCCGTCCCCCGGCAACATGACCACCCTGTCCCCTGGGAATACGACCATCTCGTCTCCTGGCAACACGACCACCCCATCCCCCGGCAACACGACCACCCCGTCCCCTGGCAACACGACCAACCTGCCCCCCGGCAACACGACCACCCCGTCCCCCGGCAACATGACCACCCTGTCCCCTGGCAATACGACCACCTCGTCCCCCGGGAACACGACCGCCCTGTCCCCCGGGAATACGACCATCTCGTCCCCCGGGAACACGACCGCCCTGTCCCCCGGGAATACGACCATCTCGTCCCCTGAGAACACAACCACCCCGTCCCCCGGCAACACGACCACCTCGTCCCCTGGGAATACGACCGCCCTGTCCCCTGGGAATACGACCATCTCGTCCCCCGGGAACACGACCACCCCATCCCCCAGTAACACGACCACCCCGTCCCCCGGCAACACGACCGCCCCGTCCCCCGGCAACACGACCACCCCATCCCCCAGCAACACGACCACCCCGTCCCCCGGCAACACGACCACCCTGTCCCCCGGCAACATGACCACCCTGTCCCCTGGGAATACGACCGCCTCGTCCCCCGGGAACACGACCGCCCTGTCCCCCGGGAATACGACCATCTCGTCCCCTGGGAACACGACCACGCTGTCCCCCGGGAATACGACCATCTCGTCCCCCGGCAACACGACCACCTCGTTCCCCAGCAACACGACCAACCTGCCCCCCAGCACCTCCATAACAACCCCAGCCCCAATCCATTTATTTCTCGCCTTCCGCATTGTGAACTGGAACTTCAACAACTCCCTTCTCGACTCCACCACCAGTTACTACAAGGAGTTATATTCCAAAATCCAGATCATGGTGAGCACAGCAGCTCCTCCCTCCCCTCCCGGCACCCTGCCCCGGCCTGCCAGCTGGGGGTGGCTGCCAGCCCCAGGCTGGGGGCTTCGCGGGGAGCTCCATCGAGCTGCCGTGCAATGAGCCTTCGGGCCTCTGGTGGCTGCTGCCGTTCGGGCTCCACACACAGAGACCCCATGGAGCAGGGAGGGGAGACACCCCCACCCCACCCCCCAGCCCAGCCCTGGGCACCAGGCCCCTCAGCCCCAGAGTCTCCTGTCCTGGAGCAGTGAAGGGACAGACCCTCAATCCTGTCTGGGGAGCCCCCCCCCGGGACCCTGCCATCGGCTCTGGGCCCCTCTGCCCCTCTCCAGCCAGCTGTGGGGAGACACCCCGTGCCCCTGCACCCCAGCGAAGAGCACAGAGAAGACCAAGGAAGGTTGGCAGGGGCCGGGGCAGATCCGCCAAGCTGGGTGCTCCCAGCCTCCCCGAGCTGGCTGGGTGCTGGCGGTGACCCTGTTCCCCTCTGTCTGTGACAGTACGGCAAGATCTATGGCTGCCCAACGTGCCCGAATGGGCAGAACTACCTGGGATTGACTGATCTGCGTTTCAGGTACAGTGTGTGCCATGGGGCTGCCCCAGCTGTGGGCAGGGGAGGGCTGGGGTGGGGGAGAAAGGTGAGGAGAGAGAGGCTAAATCTGTGAGCGTGTGACCCTGGGGGGTCACATCTGAGCAGCCCAGAGCTTTGGCTGCCTGAGGCCGTGCTGGGCAGGTGTGCTGCCCTGGGGAGGGGGCGGAGGTGCTGGGGCAGGGGCAGATGGGGGCATAAGGAGGGACGGTTCAAGGGGGTTGTGGGTGGGGCAGCTGGTGCAGGGCCCAGTGGGTAGTATGGGGAAATTGGTGCAGGGCTAGGTGGCAGGTGGGGGGCAGACGAATGGTGTGGGAAGGCCAGTGCAGGGGCAGGTGGGAAGGGGGGGTTGGGGCAGGGGCAGGTGGGAATGGAGGAGCCGGAGCAGGGGCAGGTGGGAATGGGGAGGTTGGGGCAGAGGCAGGTGGGAAGGGGGAGGTTGGGGCAGGGGCAGGTGGGAAGGGGGGAGGTTGGGGCAGGGGCAGGTGGGAAGGCGGGGGTTGGGGCAGAGGCAGGTGGGAATAGGGGAGGTTGGGGCAGAGGCAGGTGGGAAGGGGGAGGTTGGGGCAGGGGCAGGTGGGAAGGGGGGAGGTTGGGGCAGGGGCAGGTGGGAAGGCGGGGGTTGGGGCAGAGGCAGGTGGGAATAGGGGAGGTTGGGGCAGAGGCAGGTGGGAAGGGGGGAGGTTGGGGCAGGGGCAGGTGGGAAGGGGGGGGTTGGGGCAGAGGCAGGTGGGAATAGGGGAGGTTGGGGCAGGGGCAGGTGGGAAGGGGGGAGGTTGGGGCAGAGGCAGGTGGGAAGGGGGGAGGTTGGGGCAGGGGCAGGTGGGAAGGGGGGGGTTGGGCAGGGGCAGGTGGGAAGGGGGGAGGTTGGGGCAGGGGCAGGTGGGAAGGGGGGGGTTGGGGCAGAGGCAGGTGGGAAGGGGGGAGGTTGGGGCAGAGGCAGGTGGGAAGGGGGGAGGTTGGGGCAGGGGCAGGTGGGAAGGGGGGGGTTGGGGCAGAGGCAGGTGGGAAGGGGGGAGGTTGGGGCAGAGGCAGGTGGGAAGGGGGGAGGTTGGGGCAGGGGCAGGTGGGAAGGGGGGGGTTGGGGCAGAGGCAGGTGGGAATAGGGGAGGTTGGGGCAGAGGCAGGTGGGAAGGGGGGGGTTGGGGCAGGGGCAGGTGGGAAGGGGGAGGTTGGGGCAGGGGCAGGTGGGAAGGGGGGGTTGGTGCAGGGGCAGGTGGGAAGGGGGGGGTTGGGGCAGGGGCAGGTGGGAAGGGGGGGTTGGGGCAGAGGCAGGTGGGAAGGGGGGAGGTTGGGGCAGGGGCAGGTGGGAAGGGGGGGGTTGGGGCAGGGGCAGGTGGGAAGGGGGGGGTTGGGGCAGGGGCAGGTGGGAATAGGGGAGGTTGGGGCAGGGGGACGGGAAGGGCCGGGGCCAGACCCAGTTAACGCCCCCTCTCCGGCACGCTCGGCAGCCAGGGCTCGGTGGTGACAGAGTCCGTCCTGCTGTACCGAGTGAGCGACGACACCAGCATCAGCGCCGCCGACATTGAGCAGCAGCTGAGACAAAGGCTGGGCAGGAATAACAGCTTTGATGGGCTCCAGCTGGACAGTATCCGCGGTGAGCAGGCTCCAGCCGGGCCCCACAGTGTGGCCACAGCCACGTGTCCGGGGGTCCCTGTCCTGGGGGGCTCAGCCCATGGCTGAGGGGGGCTGGTGTCCTTGGCCCTTGTGCAGAGCTCTGTGGAGACCGGGCTGCCCTCGGGGGCTCCTCCAGCTCCCAGCAGAGCCCCCTGGCTGGGCTGCTTTGGGGCGTGTCTGTGGAGGGTGCCTGCCCTGCCCTGCCAGCCCGGCCCAGCCTGTATCTGTCCCAGGGAGGGAGCGAGGGTTTCTGGGCCCCCTGGCAGGGCGCCCATTCAGAGCCGTCCTCGCTGACCCTGGGGCTGGGCCCCCGGCCATCAACTCAGCCTCTTCCCAGCACCCCTGGGCCAGCCCCTTTCCCACAGCCCCTTTCCCTGGCTCTTCTGCCTGGCCAGCTGCGTCCCCTGGCGTGGGCCCCTCTACGGGATCCCTCCCATCCGGGTCCTCCCCAGCCCTGACTGCTCCTACTTGTGTTTCAGCCAACTCTGGCAGCTCTCCCCCGGCCACCTCGGCGCCAGCACCCCTGGTGCCCGGCTGGGGCATCGCCCTGCTGGTCCTGGTCTGCATTGGGCTGGTGCTGAGCATTCTCCTCTTCATCCTGCTGGTGAGTGCCCCCCGCTGCCCATCCCTCCAGCCTCAGGCCCCTCCAGCCGCTCTCCTTCTCCCTGCCTGACCCCTGCATCCCCTCCGCGCCCCCGCTCACCAGCCTCCTCTCGCCCCTCTAGATCGTCTGCTCGTGCTGCAGGAGGAACCGCGGGAAGCTGGATATGTTCAGCTCGCAGGCCTCATACCAGCCCATGAGCGAGTACCCCACCTACCACACCCACGGGCGCTTCAGCGCCCCCGGCAAGAAGCAGAACCCCTACAGTGACGTAAGCAGCGGGGCCTGGTCCTGCCCTGGGGTGCCCCCTCGCCCAGCGTGTGCCCCAATGCCTGTCCCCGTACACTGCCTGGGTGCACCCCGGACGCCGGCCCCCAGTACCTGGCAGCCCTGCCAGGCACACGCTGGGGGTGGATGTCCCCCACATTGCTCACTGAGGGGAGGTTTTGAGGGGAAAAGGGTGTTGGTGAGCTCATCCCAGAAAATTTCACCAGAGAGAAGAACACAAACCCGGAGGTGTGGGGGGCTAGTGCATGATGGTGGCACGGTGCTTCCCACGGTCCTAACTGTGTCCCATGCAATGCACCCCCCAGGACAGAGCTGGCCGGGGGAAGGGCAAAGGGGATCCCAGAGCCAGGAATGTAAGCACGGGGCCCTGCTGCACTATACAGCTGTCACGGAGTCCCTGGGCGATGCTCTGGAACTGCTCCCCATGAAGCCAGGCAGGACTCTGGGGCAGTCGCCTTTCTCTGAGCAGCCTGTCTTCAGGACACACAGCTCACACAGCTTCCACCTTCCTGGGTCTGACCTCGGAGCATTCAGCCTCCTCTGCCCCTCCGTGCGCTTCCCACAGCAAGTCCACTCAGTCGGGGTCCTGGGGAAGCCAGAGGGTCCTGCCCCGCAACTTCGCAGTCAGACGGGACTCTCAGCCAGCCAGTAAAACAGAGGGTTTATTAGACGACAGGAACATGGTCTAACACAGAGCTTGTAGGTGCAGAGAACCGGAACCCTCAGCCGGGTCCATTTTGGGGGGCCGTGAGCCAGACAACCCCGTCTGCACTTCACTCCTCGTCCCCAGCCAGCCCCAAAACTGAAACTCCCTCCAACCCCTCCTCCCCTGGGCTTTGTCCCTTTCCCGGGTCAGGAGGTCACTGGATTCCTTTGTTCTCCAACCCTTTAGCTCTCACCTTGCAGGGGGGAAGGGCCCAGGCCATCAGTTGCCAGGAAACAGGGTGTCGGCCATTGTCTGTGTCCAGACCCCTGCACACACCTGCCCTCTAGGGCTCTGCAACAATCATACCCCCTTACCCCACCAGCTAGATACTTAAGAACTGCACAGGGGAAACTGAGGCACCCCCACACTATTCAGAGGAAACATTAAGAACAGTCCCACTTCGTCACAACAGCTCATCGGGGGGGGGGGATGTGCTGGGGTGATGCAATGTGGGGGGTGTTCCTGGGGTAGAGAGGGGGTTATGGGGTGTGATCCTGTGGGATTATAGGGCATGGTCTTGGTTTGGTTATGGGGTGTGGTTCCTGCGGGTGATGCAACGGGGGGGTGTCTGGGGGATTATACAGCGAGGTCCTGGCGGGTAGTCCTGTGGTGTGGGGGTGCATGTTCCTGGGGGGACAGGGGATGGGTCTGACCAGAGTCCGGGGAAGTGTTGTTCTCCCCAGTCAGGTGGCTGCAGCCCAGGTCCCATGGGGCAGCCTCTGACCTTGCCCCCGGCCCCCCTCACTGAGTTAATCACTAACAGGGCAGCTCCTGGCTGATGTGAAACCAGCAGCTAATGGCTCTGCCCGCCCTGCCCCCACGGCTCTGCCCGGGTCCTGCCCTGGGACCAGGGCTCAGATGGTCTGTACCCCCGCCCCATCGCTCTCCATTCCCATGGGGGCTCGGCGCGGCTCCAGCGGGACCCTCAGCAGGGCTGTTTGGGGAGAGAAAGAAGGAGCCACCGGCTCCTCCGCCTCAGCCTGGGAAGAGCGTTAGGTGTGGCTGGGGGCGAGTAACCCCTGACCAGCCCCCGGCCCCGCTGGCTTCTCCAGCCCCTGCAGGTCCTGCGCCAGACAGGGCGTTTGCTGAACGCTCGGCCCTAGTTCGGCAGCAATTCACTCCGGGCCGGTCTCTGGTCAGACGAGATGGTCACCATGGGCCGGCCGGCCTGGGACAGTCCAACCTGGACTCTGTGACTCCTGCTGCTGTCTGGGGGGAACGAGCCCCCTGCCTTGCTCCAGAGGGGCGGGGGCCTGGAGTGGGGCTGGGATCAGAGGGTGCAACAGTGGGTCGGGGGACGGAGTGAGAGGGGGGTCAGAGGGTGGCTTTGGTAGTGGGGGTAGGGGCAGGGTGAGGTGATGGAGTGGAGGTGGGGTGGTAGGGCAGGGAGGGAGGAGGTTGGGGTCAGAGGATGGCACTGTGGGTAGGGGGATAGAATGGGGATGAGGTTGAGGGTGGGGTAGTGGGGCAGAGATGGAGGTGGGGGTCGCAGAGCAAGGTGGTGGGGCAGGGAGGGAGGGGGAGGGGTCGCAGAGCGAGGTGGTGGGGCAGGCAGGGAGGGGTTGGGGTCGCAGAGCGAGGTGGTGGGGCAGGCAGGGAGGGGGAGGGGGTCACAGAGCGAGGTGGTGGGGCAGGGAGGGAGGGGAGGGGGTCGCAGAGCGAGGTGGTGGGGCAGGCAGGGAGGGGGAGGGGGTCGCAGAGCGAGGTGGTGGGGCAGGCAGGGAGGGGGAGGGGGTCGCAGAGCGAGGTGGTGGGGCAGGCAGGGAGAGGGAGGGGGTCGCAGAGCGAGGTGGTGGGGCAGGCAGGGAGGGGGAGGGGGTCGCAGAGCTAGGTGGTGGGGCAGGGAGGGAGAGGAGTGGGGTCAGAGGATGGCACTGTGGGTAGGGGGGATGGAGTGGGGGTGTGGTTGAGGGTGGGGTAGTGGGATGGGGTGGGGTCGCAGAGCGAGGTGGTGGGGTAGGCAGGGAGGGGGCGGGGGTTGCAGAGTGAGGTGGTGGCGTAGTGGGATGGGGTGAGGTCACAGAGCGAGGTGGTGGGGCAGGGAGGGAGGGGAGGGGGTCGCAGAGCAAGGTGGTGGGGCAGGCAGGGAGGGGGAGGGGGTCACAGAGCGAGGTGGTGGGGCAGGCAGGGAGGGGGAGGGGGTCGCAGAGCAAGGTGGTGGGGCAGGGAGGGAGGGGAGGGGGTCGCAGAGCGAGGTGGTGGGGCAGGCAGGGAGGGGGAGGGGGTCACAGAGCGAGGTGGTGGGGCAGGCAGGGAGGGGGAGGGGGTCGCAGAGCAAGGTGGTGGGGCAGGGAGGGAGGGGAGGGGGTCGCAGAGCGAGGTGGTGGGGCAGGCAGGGAGGGGGAGGGGGTCGCAGAGCAAGGTGGTGGGGTAGGCAGGGAGGGGGGTGGGGTCGCAGAGCGAGATGGTGGGGCAGGCAGGGAGGGGGAGGGGGTCGCAGAGCGAGGTGGTGGGGCAGGCAGGGAGGGGGGTGGGGTCGCAGAGCGAGATGGTGGGGCAGGCAGGGAGGGGGAGGGGGTCGCAGAGCGAGGTGGTGGGGCAGGCAGGGAGGGGGAGGGGGTCGCAGAGCTAGGTGGTGGGGCAGGGAGGGAGAGGAGTGGGGTCAGAGGATGGCACTGTGGGTAGGGGGGATGGAGTGGGGGTGTGGTTGAGGGTGGGGTAGTGGGATGGGGTGGGGTCGCAGAGCGAGGTGGTGGGGTAGGCAGGGAGGGGGCGGGGGTCGCAGAGTGAGGTGGTGGCGTAGTGGGATGGGGTGAGGTCACAGAGCTAGGTGGTGGGGCAGGGAGGGAGGGGGAGGGGGTCGCAGAGCGAGGTGGTGGGGCAGGCAGGGAGGGGGAGGGGGTCGCAGAGCGAGGTGGTGGGGCAGGGAGGGAGGGGAGGGGGTCACAGAGCGAGGTGGTGGGGCAGGCAGGGAGGGGGAGGGGGTCACAGAGCGAGGTGGTGGGGCAGGCAGGGAGGGGGAGGGGGTCGCAGAGCGAGGTGGTGGGGCAGGCAGGGAGGGGGGTGGGGTCGCAGAGCGAGATGGTGGGGCAGGCAGGGAGGGGGAGGGGGTCACAGAGCGAGGTGGTGGGGCAGGCAGGGAGGGGGAGGGGGTCGCAGAGCTAGGTGGTGGGGCAGGGAGGGAGAGGAGTGGGATCAGAGGATGGCACTGTGGGTAGGGGGGATGGAGTGGGGGTGTGGTTGAGGGTGGGGTAGTGGGATGGGGTGGGGTCGCAGAGCGAGGTGGTGGGGCAGGCAGGGAGGGGGGTGGAGGTGGGTCAATGCCTGGCTCTGAGACAAGGCTCTCTACAAATGGCCCCCTTGGCAGCGCTGGCTGGGCCCCTTGCCTGGGGCGGCCTGGCTGGGCTCTGCCCCCTGCACCGTGCCCATGGATCCCAGGCGGCCCCGCTCCTGCCCCGGGACGGGGGGTTAATGTTGCTCTCACGCCCCTGCTGACTGGTGGGAGGGCAGCCGAGGCCCCTGCTGAGCCCGGGGTGGCAGGTGCCCTCGGGGAGGGCGGCTGGGCGGGAGCAGGCGGAGTCTGGACGTGAGGCTCTGGTTTTGCCTCCCCATGGAGCCCCGGCAGCCCTTAGCGGGTGGCTGGTGCCTCCTCGGCTCCACGTTTCTCTCCCTGTGGCTGAACAGCCTCCCCTGCCCCCTTGCCCGCTGCCCCCGGCACTGGCCCGGCACAGCTGCCTGGTGCCATGGTGCGCCGGGGCTGCCAGGAGCTCTGCCAGGGCTCAGTGACGGGGAGCCGAGGCCGGTGCAGGGGTGGAGGACTTGGGGGGCACTATCGGCGTGAGGGGCCTAGTGATGCCAGCACCAAGAGCCTGCAGCCCCTCTGCAGGGGGTGGGGGGTGCGTCTGCGGGGGGCCCCGCCAGCTGAGCCGCCTGGGCTGGGCTGGGAGCTGGCGTGAGCCGGTGCTCGGAGGAGTGGGCAGCTGGGGGCTCGTCAGTCCCTGTTGTCACCGGCTGTGCATTTGGCATGGCAGAGAAGCCCTGCTGCCCGGTGAGGTTCCTGGGGGGCTGGGCCCTGAAGCCGCCCCGGTGGGTGTTTGTGTCCCTGGGTGTTTGTGTCCCCGTTCCTCGCTGGGCTGGCTCCAGCTCCTCTGCTCTGCAGACGGTAGCTCAGGCTGTTCAAACACCCGGCCTGAGTAAATATTTACCTCTGCCCGGCTAGAGACAAAAGAGCCAAGTCATGGGAAGCTGGGGCGGGACAGGCGGGGCGCGTAGCCAGCTCCTAGGCACCTTGGAGGGGCTGGTGTTGCCTGGAGGGTGTGCCCCCTCCGCCCGGACCCCTGGCCCGCTGGCAGGGCAGGCCTGTGCAGGTCGGGGTGGGGGGCAGTGAGGGGCAGAGCTGGGCGCGTGACAAGAGCCATATTTACAGTAGACACTGGGCTGTTTGTGGTGCTGCTGGCAGGAGTCCAGCGCTTGCTCCTGTGGCACCAGGTGCTCTGAACATTAACCCCGTGAGGCAGCCACAGCCCTGCGGGGCTCTGGGGTGGGGTCACCTTCCCCCAGCCCCATCACGTGCCCCCCACGCTGCCGTGGGGCGGCGGAGCTGGTGCGGTCCCTGAGGTCTCTCCCTGCTGCCAGGGACGGGGTGGCCGGGATCGAACGGGACTGGGGTCTGTTTGCCAGGGCTCGGCCCACTGAGCCCCTCCCCAGCCCCAGAGCCCCGGTTTCCATGCCGACGGGGTACGTGGTGGTTGCCTGGTTGGGGGTCCTGTTGCCAGGTAACGGTGGATTGGCCCAGCCTGGCTCTAACCCCATTCCCTCTGCTTCCTCCCAGATCGCCGCCGGCAACGGCACCAACGCCTTCTACGCCAACCCTGCCACGTCAGAGAATCTCTAGGGGGCCACCCCGAGGACCGGCGGGAGCAGAGCTCCCAGCATCGCCGCGTGCTTCCTGCAGCTGGACTCCAGGGTGCCGGGCAGGGCGACTGCACTGTGGGGGAGAGGGTTGGATTCACAGTGGGCCAGGGTGGGGAGGGGGTGACGGCCCCCTCCACCCTGCAACCCCCAGCCCTGAGGGAGGGGGAGCTGCTCCAGCTCTGATTGGGCCATGTGGGGTGAGCACTAATGGGGCAAATTCCTAATGGGGGAGGGTAAAGGGGCTGCCCCATATATTCCCCCACCAGCCAGCCTGGGCAGTGCAGGGATTATGACAGGGACTCCCCAGGGGAGCCCCCCCCCATACTGCCCCGAGCTGCGTATGGGCTGTTCCCCTGCCCCACTGCCCTGGGGGGCCCTCTCTGGCCCAGCTCTCGCCTGTTCCCAGGAGATGGGAGCGAGCGTCCGAACACATGAAGGAACTGGATGAACAATGTGAGGGAAGAACCTCTCCTACTCCCCCCAGCTCCAAGCACCTCCTGCCCCCAATCACTTGCCAAATGCCGTATCTGGCCACAAGGCCCCCAGTGTACTGGTTCCAGGGGTCACGTTGGCCTGCACCACTGGCCTGGGGCTGTTTTTGTACCTGTGATCTGTAACCACACTGTTCTGTGATGGCCGCCCCGCCGTGACGGGGGAGGAGGGGTCACAATGTCCTTGGGAAGGTCTGTATTTATAGGGATGCACAATAAAGGGATCTGTGATGAGTCAGGCTCTAGCCTGGTTTTCTCCTGCACCTCTCGGGCCTCTGCTTCGGAAAGGTGGGAGCTGTGGCTGCCCTGAGCTCTCGTTCTGCAGGGCCGCTGGAGTTCTCAGGGGCTCTTGCTGGGGATCGGGGCCTATGGCGGAGCCGTCCTTTAGTGCCATTTCTTACTGGCTCACCGCATGTGACGGGGAGAAACCGCCTGCCACTGCCCTCCTCCCTTTGGCTGTGTGCAGAGGTGTGTCCAGGGGCCCAGCCTGGGACAAGCTGAAACTCATGGGAAGGGCTGGGCAAGGCACTGGGCAAACACAGAAACGCCAGAAAACAAGGAAACAAAAGTGAATAGTTATGTAAGGAACTGACTGTGGGGCTAGGCCCAGGGCACAGGGCCAGGCAGCACCACCCCAGCCAGAGCCTCAGGTCCCTGGGCCCCTTAGCTCCCCCACCCCACCCTCAGAGGCGGGTTACTGGGCTCCTTGGCTCCTGACTCAGGAAAGCTGCAGCTACAGCCCCAAACCCCTGCTGCCCCAGGGAGGGCCTGACCCCAGTCTGTTGATATGGAGTGCACCCAGGAGGGGCTGGAGCCCACGGCCATGACTACGCCCTGGGGTCCGTGAACTCCTTCTGGCCCCTCTATGGGGAGGAGGAAGCAGGAAATGCCACTGTCCCGTGGGGTGTTTTGAAGCTAATTCTGCCCACAAGCAGTCAGGCGGGATGATGGAGAAGCCTGTGACGGCGTGGGAATTGGGCATAATATATTGGATGAATATTGTGTTTCTCAGTTTCCCCCATGTGGTATATGGGTAACTAGTTGTGGGGGGGAATAGTTGTTGGCTCTTTGCAGAGACACAGAGACACAGGCGTGACTCACCCCGAGCTGCCTGGGGGCCCATGGAAAATCCCAGAGGACAATGGCCACTGTAATTGCTGGGACTCTTGGCACCTAGCAAAAAAAAGACCCTGGATGCCCCTCCCCCGCCCTTAGGAGCCAGGTGGGTGTGACCGGATGGGGGACAAAGGACTGGCGAGGGGCCAGGTGGGGCTTTTACCTGTGGGCTGCTGGAGGCTGGAGAAGCCTCTGGACTGGGGCTGAAGAGGGGTGAGAGGGCTCTGGACTGACCCAGCTGGACTTTGCTGTAACTTTCTCTTTTCTAAAAGAAAAGGAGGACTTGTGGCACCTTAGAGACTAACCAATTTATTTGAGCATGAGCTTTCGTGAGCTACAGCCCACTTCATCGGATGCATGCCGTGGAAACTGCAGAAAACATTATATACACAGAGACATAAATTGGTTAGTCTCTAAGGTGCCACAAGTACTCCTTTTCTTTTTGCGAATACAGACTAACACGGCTGTTTCTCTGAAACCTGTCATTTCTCTTCTCTGTGGTAACTAAGGCCGCTCTGTGCTGTGTCCACACACCAGATAATCCTCCTGCTGTTACCCCACTGGCTGAGAGTCGCTGCAGAGTCAGGAAGTTGGGGTGCAAGTCTCCCCAGGTGTCAAACTCAGGTGAGCTCTCTGCAGGGAGCTCACAGTGTGACCCAGGGGTGCTGAAGGTGCCAGAGGTTCGGTCCCAGGAGGCGGTGAAGCCGAGGGGCTGAGCCCATTGATAGTGTGACCCTAAGGGGGGGGGAGGGGAAGAGGCAGGTGGAGGTGGGCTGTGGGGCTGGGTATGAGGGGACCAGGCAAGTGGGGGTGGTTTTCGAGGGGATGAGGGAGGTGGGGGTGGGGTTTGAGGGGACTGTGAGGTTGCACTCCGTATGTTTTATGGAAATACGTTTATAAGTGTGAATATGATGTAACTGGTATACACTTTATGCTAAAGGTCTCTTGTAAGGTATCATTACAAAACTTATAATCTACTGCGTGTGGTCATCCTATTTGTATGAATGTATCATTCTTGTACCTGAAGCTAGAAATATGAAGTATAACTCTGAAGTCCTACTGTAATTATGCAAAGTGTGGGCCATTAATGGTGGTTTAGAATCTTGATGGCTCCCATTAACCAGGACAATTGGTTGTAAATAACTCTGTTTACTTGAAGAAAAGGAGTACTTGTGGCACCTTAGAGACTAACCAATTTATTTGAGCATAAGCTTTTGTAAGCTACAGCTCACTTCATCGGATGCATACTGTGGAAAGTTTAGAAGATCTTATTATATACACACAAAGCATGAAAAAATACCTCCTCCCACCCCACTCTCCTGCTGGTAATAGCTTATCTAAAGTGATCACTCTCCTTACAATGTGTATGATAATCAAGTTGGGCCATTTCCAGCACAAATTTGATTATCATACACATTGTAAGGAGAGGTTTCAGAGTAGCAGCCGTGTTAGTCTGTATTCGCAAAAAGAAAAGGAGTACTTGTGGCACCTTAGAGACTAACCAATTTATTAGAGCATAAGCTTTCGTGAGCTACAGCTCACTTCCTCAGATGCATATCGTGGAAACTGCAGCAGGCTTTATCTAAAGTGATCACTTTAGATAAGCTATTACCAGCAGGAGAGTGGGGTGGGAGGAGGTATTGTTTCATGGTCTCTGTGTATATAATGTCTTCTGCAGTTTCCACAGTATGCATCCGATGAAGTGAGCTGTAGCTCACGAAAGCTTGTGCTCAAATAAATTGGTTAGTCTCTAAGGTGCCACAAGTCCTCCTTTTCTTTTTGCGAATACAGACTAACACGGCTGCTACTCTGAAATCGGTTTACTTGTAAGCCTTCCTGTGTTCATGTGAGTCAGGGCAGAGAGAATGGAGGCTTGGGGTCTCACAGGACATGTGACCATGTCACCTAGTACTAAAAAGAAAAGGAGCTTTGGGGCATGGTTCAGACCCTGGGTCTGTGTTTGCAGCATGCTGGTGTGTCTGGCTCAACAAGGCAGGGTTCTGGAGTCCCAAGCTGGCAGGGAAAACAGGCTCAGAGGTAGTTTCAGCACGTTGGGTGACAGTCCCAAGGGGGTCTCTGTGACCGAACCCGTGACAGGGATGAGGCGGGTGGGGTGTGAGGGGACGAGGCAGGTGGGAGTGGGCCAGGAGTCCGTGAGCACCCTGGCTAGTCCATCCCAATTACAGTTCCCAGTACCCAGTCAGAGCAGAGCCACATCCTCCCTTAGCTCCGGTCTGGTCGCTAGCACATGCAGGGGGTACAGAAGTTCTCATGCGGCCTCATGCCCTTTTGCCACCCCAAAACCTTTGGGTTTGAAACTGGGCTGGGGTTCTGTCACTGCCCCTCCCCCTCGTCTGTCAGGGAGTGAGGGGGGCAGGACCCCACCTACCTCCATGTATCAGCTGCCTTGGCCACAGTCTGGAGTGTCCTTCCCCCTGGTTGGCACAGGGAGTCACACCACGATCATTGGTGCTTACCCCAGCCCTCTCTCTGGGGCTCTGGTGCCCCAGGGGATGGTGAGGCCAGGGTGCCCCTGCAGCCCCCCGGAGTCATCTCCCAACCCCAGGGCTGTGCATATGTCAGGAGCCCAGCTCCCCTTGTGGGGTTAACCAGTTGGCCTCACTCCTAGGACTCAGTCCTCTCCCAGCCCCCCTTCCAGGAGGGCTGTGATTTGGGCTCTCACCATGGCCATGCCCCCCCCGACCAGGCCCCTGTGTTACCAGCAGCATCCTTCCAGCTGCTCCCCTATTCTCTGGGGTCTCTCTCACCCCTGGACAGGGCAAACATGTTTAGCCATGGTCCTGCCCTGCCTGGGGCCCCGCTGTGCTCAGCTGGGGTCTCGGCCCCCACCATGCTCAGCTCTGCCTTTGCTTCCCCAGGGAGGGTAGGCAGCATCAGAGCCAGCATGAGTCTCATCTCCCATGGGAGGATGGGTGGGGACCATCCCTCCCTCCCACTCAGACACCGGGCTCTGGTTACAGACAGGCCGGTATCCAGAGTGTAGCAGCTCCTCCTTTGTGTTACCAGTCGGGGGAAAATCCCCTCCTCCCTGCCAGCCCGGCAATTCACATCTTCACATGCACTTGCCTTCTCCGCCTTCTGGCTCCCTGGATTCAAATCCTTGGCCGTTACAGATGCAGGGCTCCCTGGATCCTTTGTTAAAGAGAGGTTTCAGAGTAGCAGCCGTGTTAGTCTGTATTCGCAAAAAGAAAAGGAGGACTTGTGGCACCTTAGAGACTAACCAATTTATTTGAGCATAAGCTTTCGTGAGCTACAGCTCACTTCATAGCTCACGAAAGCTCATGCTCAAATAAACTGGTTAGTCGCTAAGGTGCCACAAGTCCTCCTGTTCTTTTTGTTAAAGAGAGACAGTCATTTTCCAAAAAGATGTCAAAGCTGGT
Organism: Lepidochelys olivacea; assembly: GCF_965140295.1. NCBI lineage: Eukaryota > Metazoa > Chordata > Testudines > Cheloniidae > Lepidochelys > Lepidochelys olivacea. The sequence goes on from NC_140434.1 coordinate 601,208, forward strand.
GTCCTGGAGAACCCCAGCTACCAGCCATCCCGACCCCTCCTGGGTCTGCACCGGGATCTGGGCCATAGGCAGGGCGAGGGGCTTCGTCCCTGGGACCCTCACCCAGCTCACACAGCCCCTCAGCATCTGAGGCTGCACCACCAGGGCCTGACAACAGTTCTCTCGGTCCCAGGATCTCGCCACCCCAGGAATGTCTCCCCATTGACCGTCACCTTCCGCTCCCACTGGGGATCGGAGGAGCCTGAGCCCAATAGGGTACAACAGGACATGTGTACTGGGGCCTAGCATGGGAGCCCACCTCTCACCCTCTGTGCCCCTGAGGAGCTGGCTGGGTGGCTGCTTCCCTCACACAGTTCACTCTCGGAGCCTGGCCTACAGGCTGCCTCCCTGGGCCAGCAGAGGCTGAGTTAGCCCCTCTGTCCTGGGCATTTGCCAAGTTAACCTTTCGAGAGTTCTGCTTGGCCACCATTTCCTTGGTCTCTGGGCATTGCGCCCATTTCTGCCCACAGTAGTAATATCTCACGTCCCCTTTCAGTCTCTTTTCATACCCGGACCTACTGTCCACAAACTCATCTGCCAGCCTAGGCTGCAGGTCTTCCTGTCCACTAACCCCATTGCCAGGTCTTGAGGACAGATCTCATCCAGCTGCTCCAACCCAACCAGGGTATACAAATTCTCCGGCATAGTGACACCTGCACCCTTGCCCCATTTGCGGAGATATTCTCCCAGCAGGGTGGTGACTTCCACGGAGGTCACACCCGCAGTCTTTTGCACACGCCAAAACCTCTTCCTATATGCCTCCATAGTCAATTCAAACTGAAGCAGCAAAGCTCTGTTGAGCAGTTCATAGTTCCCAATCTCCACTCCGTTCACTTGACTGTATGCCTCTATGGGTTTGGGACCGAGTAAGGGGGTGAGAAGTAGAGTCGATCTGCATGGTTCAAATCCCTAGCCTTTTGAGGCAGTGCGGTAGGTGTCTGTATCTCCCCCACCCCTTAAACCGGGAAACAATTTGGTATCTAGGTTCCCTACGGAATTGGCATCCCGAGGCCTTTCCCCACTTACCCCTTGGTGGGCCCTCTTGCCCCTCGGCTTTTCCATCTCCGGTTCATGCTTTCGCTCCTTCTCCTTAGTGTTCGGCTAGCCTCTGTTGCTCCAGCTGCCGCTCCTTTGCTCTTAGCTCCAGCTCCCACTGCTTCAAATCCACGATGGGTAGCCAGGTCATGGAGACCACTGCTGGACAGGGCGCTGGGTCTGGTGGATGCCTAGCTGCTGCTCGCTCCAGCTGTTGCCTCCGCTGCGGCCAGACTCTCTCAAAGCCCGGCTTGGGCCTGGAACCCGCTTCTTGGACCGATTGTCCTCCTCCAGCCGCCCAATCAGCTGTGCCTCGTTGTGCTTCTCCACATGGAACCCTCTCTCCCTTCACGGGTTTGCAGTGTTTGTCTTCGGGAGAGGGTTATACGGCTTTTCCCCACTGTGTCCTTTAACTTCCCTTGTTTTACTGCTGCCAGTCACTTATTGCAAATGCAATAACTCAGCAGCCAACCGTCTACTGGGCGCATTCAGAAACCATCCTCTGGCTCCACCTGTCCCGGATCCCCAGGCCCGGTGCTCTCGCATGGCTCTGGAACAGCCCCTTGGAGGAGCCCGTCCGTGTGTCAGCCCCCTTAGAGGCAAACTGTCACTGGGGTCAGTCCCTTCGCTTCACCGCCTCCTGGAACTCGGAGCCCTCAGCATCCCTGGGTCATGCTGTGAGCTCCCTGCAGGGAGTCCATCAGAGTTGGATGCCTGGGGAGACTTGCACCCCTAAAGGGAACACTGCACCCCAACTTCCTGACTGCAGCGACTCACAGCCAGTGCAGTAACAGCAGGAGGGTTATCGGGTGTCTGGACACAGCATAGAGCAGCCTTAGTTACCACAGAGAACAGAAAATTACAGCAAAGTCCAGCTGGGTCAGCCCAGAGCCCACTCACCCCTCTACAGTCTGAGTCCAGAAGCTTCTCCTGCCTCCAGCAGCCCACAGCAAGAGCCCCACCTAACCCTTCCCTCGTACTTTGTCCTCCAGACGGTCACACCCCGCTGGCTTCCTGGATCATCCATGGTATCTTGTTGCTAGGTGCCAAATATCTGGGCAATTGGAGTGGCCATTGTCTGTCTTCTGGGACTCTCCATGGGTGTGGGTCCCAGGCAGCTCTGCGTGGGTCAGGCCTGCATCTCTGGGTCTGTGCAAAGAGTAAACAATCTTTACCCCCACCCATGCACCACATAGGGGAAACTGAGGCACAGACAATATCCACCCAAAGTACTATGACAAATTCACACTCTTTCACAGGCTTGGCGGGGGTGGGGGTGTTTGAGGGGATGAGGCAGGCAAGGGGGCTGGCTGTAAGAGGATGAGGCAGTTGGAGGGCCATGGGGCTGGATGTGAGGAAAAAAGGAAGGTGGGGGCTAGGGCTGAGTGTGCGGGGATGAGGCCGGTGGGGGTGGGCCGTGGGACTGGATGTGGGGGGCTGAGGAAGGTGGGGGGGGCTGAGGCAGATGGGGGGATTGGTGTGAGGGGTTGAGGCAGGTGGGTGTGGACCATGGGGCTGGGTATGAGGGAATGAGGCAGGCGGGGGGGGGCTTACGCAGGAGGGGCTGGGTGTGAGGGGCTGAGGCAGGCAGGGGTGGGGTAAGAGGGGGCTGTTTGGGTGGGCAGGCCAGCGCGTAATGGACACGGTCCCTGCTCTGCGGGAACAGGCAGCTATAAAGAGCCCTGAGGGCTGGGTGCGGCCAGGCCAGGGGAGATTACAGGAGCCATGTGTGGTGAAGGAGCAGCGGATCACAGCCCTAAGCTCCTGCGTCACTGAACCGTGGGCCCCCCTCAGAGCGGGGCCCTGGCAGAGCCCTGACGAGAGTGACTGTGGTGTTGCCTGCCAGCTCTGCCCAGCCTCCTTCCCCCCTCATCTCTCTCTCCCCTGTGATTCAGGGCAGAGGCCTCTCGGGTGTGTCCACACTGCAGTGTGAGCCCAGGGTCAGAGGGACTCACGTCAGCTGACCCATGAGAGAGACCCCGGGGTGTGAGCGGCTACACTAAGGCTGAACCCCATTTAACAGTGCTCGAACCCGGGTTTGAACCCAGGGTCCTGGCGCCCCCCTGCAGCCCTGCGTCAGCCCAGCCCAACTCCCCAGCGCCCGCCCGAAATAGGGCCGCTCCAGCCCCGTGACCACCATGCGCTGAGGGGGGACTTGGCTTCCACCCTGCACGGCCCAGAAGGTTTGAGCAGCCCCAGCACAGCCTGCCGGGCGGCTTTCTGGGCCGCGTGCGCCCAGCTGCCGGAGCCAGCCACATGGAGGAGGCGCTGTTGGAAGAACTCCTCTCGCTTGCTGTCACTCCTGTGTCAGGAAAGGCGCAGAGCAGCCGTGAGCCGCTGAGACATTTCGGCGACGTTGTCTGACCCGTCCGAGGATTTTATGATGGAGCAGAAGGAGGAGGACGAGGACCCTGGCATGGCAGCCTGCCACGGCCTGGTGCTGCTCACTGCGCTCCGCACAGCCACTGATGCCCCCTACGTGGACTGGCGCTTGCGGCCCGGTGCCAGAAGCCCAGGCCGGTGGGATCACGTCGTCCTGCAGGCCGGGGATGATCGGCACTGGGGGAAAGCTCCATTTCTGGAGCCTTGGGAGCAGCTTGCTCCGACCCTGCAGTGTAGACACCCGCACGAGGGCACCCTGGGCATTCCAGAAGCGGGTTCCTAGAGCCGTCTGGAAGCCGGCTACCCCAGACTGCTCCAGTCCATTGCCAGCCAGTTTGGGGCAGGGCGTCGACTCGGGGGAAGCGGTGGCGGAGGTTTCTGAGGCAGGTAGGTGTGTGGGGCACCCCAAGATGGTAGGCAGTAAAGCTATTCCGGAGGTAAGTGCTGGACACAGCGCCTGTCCCCGGGGCAGCCAAAGCCAGGGTTAGCAGGGCTCTGCCTGGCTCTCCAGCCCGTGGGCTCAGCCGCTGGCCCCCCTGCAATGGCTGTGGCTGGTGGGGGGCAATCCAGGAGCACCTTGCACCCGCTCTGTGCAGGGGGGCACCTGAGTCACCACCTGGCTGCGCCGTCTGCACAGTGCTGCATGTAGGGACAAAGAACCCCAGTGGGGCCAAAGGGCCTATGGGGAAGCAGGGCCAGGGGGCACCGCAGGCAGCACGGCTGGGCCAGGAGCCTGGGTCTCTCCCTCAGGGCTTCTCTCTCCCGGGCTCAGAACTGAGTCCCATGTGCTGGGTCGAGGTGCTGCCATGTGCAAACGAGCCACCTTCCATTCCTGGGGACCGGGCACGGCGCCAGGGCTGCCTGCCCTGCCCAGCCATCGCTAGGCTCAGCTTCCCCCACCACCTGTGTGACTCTGGTGTTCCCAGCCCAAACTATGATCTTTTATGACCCTTTACACCGTTCATAAACCTTTACAGTCCCCACCGCAAGGACATGCCACCTCCTTACGGGAAGGCTGGGCAGGGACGAGGAAGTGGTGCCCCAGATGTCCCACCCAGCCGCTGCCTGCAGAGCCCGTGTCTGGGGCCGTCCGAGGGCCGGGCGAGCAGGCAGCGCCCTCCCAGCTACGTGTCCACAGCCCTGCACGCCCCTGGGCCTCAGCCCCGCACCGTGCCCGGGCGTGAGGCGGCCCCCTGCTGCCCACGGCATCGGGACACACGGCCAGAGTGTAGGGTTGGCACGGCAGCGCATGGAGCTGTCTGCACAGCAGCCCCTCCCCTGGCTCCCGGTGTCCATCGCTGGGCTGGCATTGCCCTCTGCCAGCCGTCAGTCGTGGTGCAGCCCCATGTCTGCCACCCACAGGCCTGTTCGGGTGGACGCCTGACTGCACAGACCGGGGAGCAGCAGCTGTGACCCCAGGGAAGCCACTTTCACCCCCCAGGGCCAGGCCCCCTGCTAACGGGGGGAGGCGGGCCAGCGTAGCAGAACCCAGGCCAGGCGTGGGCTCTGGACACTCCCGCAGCAGCTACCAGCCATTCTTCAGCAGGCACCATGGCCTAGTGGTGAGAGCAGTGGTCAGGAGTTGTGGGTTCTGTTCCCCTTCTGCCACTGATTGACTTGGGCAAATCTCTTCACCCCCACGGGCTTCTCCCTAGGGCGGTTGGGATGTCCAAGGTCTCTGGGGCAGCTGCTGGAAGGTGCTACACAAAGGCCAAAGATTTGTACGAGGGAGCGGGGCCCAGATGCGTACAGCCAGCAAGAGTGTGCCTGGGTGCCTCCTCCAGGGCTGGGTCCCACCGCGGGGGTGGCATAACCCGCAGTCTCTGTGTTACTTCAAGGGGTAAATGACATTTCACTTTCCCCACACCACTCAAGATTTACAGCCCTCTGTCATAGCCCCCCTTAGTCGGCTCCTTTCCAAGCTGAAGCTGTCCCAGGTTTAATCTCCTCATACGGAAGCTGTTCCAGCCCCCTGACGGTTTTTGTTGCCCTTCTCTGCCCCTTTTCCAAGGCTAATACGTCTTTCGGAGAGGGGGCGACCAGCCCCGCAGGCCGTGTTTGGGCGGGGGATACCAGGGGTTTACATCGTGCCATTACGATATTTACTGTCTCATTGTCTATCCCCTTCCCTAGCAGGGCTTAGCACCGTGTCCTCTACTTAGCCAGCCGCTGCATGCTGAGCACGTTTCCAGAGAACCAGGCACGATGACGCGGCTGGTGCTCAGCGAGGGGCCGGGCCCCGAACTGTCCTGTCCTGGGGACCCTCGCTCAGGCTCAGACTCAGCTGCACTTCAGAGACCTCAGCGCAGCGTCAGGCGCCTCCTCTGAGCGGCCAGGGGAGCTGCTGCGAACACAGACGTGCCCAGCAGGAGGCAGCGTCGCTCGAGCAATGAGCTGCCCTCACCGCCCAACAGGGGCCACAGGGATGTGGGAAGGGCTGGGGCAGGAGGGGAGGAGCCCACTGGATCACACCGTGAGCTTCCTGCACCGAGTTCCCCCGAGCTGGACACCAGAGGGAGAATTGCACCCACAAAGGCAGCAGAGCACCCCGACTTCCTGACTGCAGCAACTCTCAGCCAGCAGGGTAACAGCCGGAGGGTTATGAGAATAGCCTTACCACCGAGAACAGAAAGTTACAGCAAAGACCAGCTGGGTTAGTCCAGAACCCAGAGCCCTCTGACCCCTCTTCAGTCCCAGTCCAGAAGCTTCCCCTGGGTAGCCCATACTAACCAACCCCACCTGGCCCCTCCCCAGTCCTTTCTCCGCCAGCTGTGTCCTAAGGCGGGGGGACACCCAGGGTCCTTTGTTCCTGGGTGCCAAATTCTGGGCAATTGGAGTGGCCATTGTGGTCTGGGACTCTTCCTGGGCCTCCAGGCCCCAGGCAGCCTGGGTGGGTCATACCTGTGTGTCTGGGTCCCTGCAAAGAGCAAACAACCCTTTCCCTCACCTAGTTACCCATGCAGCAGATGGGGAAACTGAGGCACAGACAATAGCCATCCAAAATATTATGAAAAATTCCCACTGCGACACAGCCCAGCCCAGTCCGCTGGGTGGGGCCTCCCTCCCTCCCCACCTGCTCGCAGGTGCTGCTATAAAGCTCCAGCCCCAAAGCCGCTCCCAGTTCCCAATTCCTGGATTGTTGAGAGCCCTGCGGGCTAACGGGAGGCGCAGCCCCACCGGGCGAGGCAGAGAGAGACAGAGCCCGGTGCTGGGACACCTGGGGCCAAGCCCCGACCCCACCAGCCGCCATGAAGCCCAGAAGCCTGAGCACAGATGCCCTGCGGCTGGGTCTAGTCCTGCTGCTGCTGGCCACAGGTGAGCCTTAGTCTCCAGGAGCTGCTGGGAGGGGGCCATCGGGCCTGAGCAGCACTTGTGGGCTCAGACCCACCCCAGGGCACTGGGCTGCTCAGATGGGGCCTATCAGCTCTTGCTGCCAACACGGGGCTGGTTTCACTGCTGATCTGCCCCTCAACAGGGGGACAATGGGCGAGTGGGGCCTGATCGTCCCAGATGCCCAGTGACCCAGAGGACCATGGGCAGCACCTGTCACTCCTGGGGTCCCCTCTGCCCAGGCCCCGCACAAGGGCCCAGTGTTACTGGGGTCCCCTCTGCCCAGCCCCACCCAGGGCCCAGTGTTCCTAGGGTGCCCTCTGCGCAGCCCCACCCAGGGCTCTGTGTTCATGGGGTCCCCTCTCCCCTGGGCTGGGTGCTTTGGGGAGCCCCTTCTCCTCCCCCGAGCCCCTTTCTGACGGTGCCCAGGAACTCCCGGGTTGGGACCCAGGAGGGCGTTGGCCGACAGCCATTGGCCGACACTCCCCAGGGGCTGACGCAGGTGTGTCTGGACTGTGTCGGTCTGGCTGAGCCCAGTGCTAACGGCCCAGGACCAGTCAGGGAAGCCCAGCAGGGAACGTCCGGTCCAGGACCCCCGGGGGCAGCATGTGGGTCCCTTCCTGAGAGTGCAGGGAGCCCACGCCCCGAGTGACCTGCCAGGAGGCCGGGACACGCGCCCCAAGAGAAGGGGGGATGTTAGCCCCAGGCTGGTGCTGGCTGCAGGACAGGCCCCAGCTGCGGGCTCAGGTCAAGGGCGTCTTTATCAGTCCCAGGACTGCGTGGCCCATGGGCCGCCTGTGAGCGGGGCAGTGCTGCCCACTGGCCGGCCGGGCTCTGGGCATCGGGGTGGGCTGCTGTGTTAGCGGCAGGAATTGCTCAGCGGGACGCCGCAGCGGGGCGCTGCGAGGCCCAGGAAGGATGGGGTCAGAGCCTCAGCGCTCCAGGGCTGGAGCCCCGGCCGCCCGCACTGCCTGGGGGGTGTCGGCAGGCGGAGGAGAGGCAGGGAGGGCCCTGCCCATGGGGTCAGCGCCGTTCCTCCAGGCACCTTCCACAGCAAGGAGGGAGGCAGAGGCTGCTGGAGCCCCTTGTGGGCAGGACACTCTGGCCAGGCTGGCGCTGCGAGGCCCCCACTCTGGACCCCCGGCTACCGTCGCCAACGAAAGCCACTTGGGGAAGGAGCCAAGTCAAAATCCAAACCAACGGGCCAGAACGCAGAGCCCAGCCCAGCCCAGCCCGCCCCACGGCTCGCTCCACATGGGGCACACAGGTCTGGGGAGCTTTCCAGGGAACCCAGGGGTGGGGGCAGCTCCCCGGGGACCCTGCAGGGCTTGTCTTTACGGGGGACATCGGGCAGCTCCAGGTGGGACCCCAAGGGCTCCCGAAACCCGGCTCCACGCACCGAGTCCGGCCTCCAGACACGGGGCTCGGGGAAGGTGCCTGATACGCAGCGGGGCTGAGCTGTGCTGGAGCCCAGGGGTCACTGGGTGGGGCCCACGTCAGACCCCACATCGGGGTGTTGGAGCCCCGGCAGCGCAGCCCCTCTCCAAGTTCAGGGGGGGGAGGGGGTCTCGATGTGTCAGTCTGCAGCCCCAGGCTCTCCAGTCGCTCCCATCCAACCAGCACGGGGATCATCAGCACAGCCCCGGGACCTGTCCCCACAGGCCACCCCCGGCTCCTGCAGGACCCCCAGGCAACAGTGACGTGCCCCCTCCTTGTCTGACCCCTGCCTAGGAGCCACTTCATCCCCTCGGGGTCACCGGCTGCCCCCCTTGTCCCTGTGACAGGCCAGGCCTTGGCTGAGCCCTGGGAGCTTTCGGCCTCGCTGGGACCTTGTGGCAGTGAGTTCCCCAGGCTCATCACGTGCTGTGTAAAATAACTGCCCCTGACTCGTGGGCGCCTGATGGCCCTGGGGGTTTCTGCTCCTCACTTGAACCCCACATTTTGTTCTGTTTTCTCTGAACTGAACAGACCGATTCTCTCCTAGGAAACACGACCACCAACACAGCCACAGCCAGCATGACAACCGCCAGCGACACGACCACCCCCATGCCCCAAGGGGACACAACCACCCCTGGGCCTCCCAGTGACACAATCACCCCTGGGCCTCCCAGTGACACAATCACCCCCACACTCCCCGGTGACACGACTACCCCCGGGCCTCCCAGCGAGACGACTACCCCCAGTCCTCCTGGCGAAACGACTACCCCTGGTGACACAACCACCCCTGGGCCTCCTGGCGACACAACGACCCCGGCACCCCCTGGCGACACAACCACCCCTGAGACTCCCGGCGACACAACCACCCCTGGGCCTCCTGGCGACACGACTACCCCCGGTGACACAACCACCCCTGGGCCTCCCGGCGACACAACCACCCCTGAGCCTCCCAGCGACACAACCACCCCTGGGTCTCCCGGTGACGCAACCACCCCTGAGTCTCCCGGTGACACAACCACCCCTGGGCCTCCCGGCGACACAACCACCCCTGGGCCTCCCGGCGACACAACCACCCCTGGGTCTTCTGGCGACACAACCACCCCTGAGCCTCCCGGTGACACAACTACCCCTGAGCCTCTCGGCGACACAACCACCCCTGGGCCTCCCGGCGACACAACCACCCCTGAGCCTCCCAGTGACACAACGACCCCTGAGCCTCCCGGCGACACAACGACCCCTGAGCCTCCCGGCGACACAACGACCCCTGGGTCTCCTGGCGACACAACGACCCCTGGGTCTCCCGGTGACACAACCACCCCTGGGTCTCCTGGTGACACGACTACCCCTGGTGACACAACCACCCCTGGGTCTCCTGGCGACACAACCACCCCTGGGTCTCCTGGCGACACAACGACCCCTGAGCCTCCCGGTGACACAACCACCCCTGAGCCTCCTGGTGACACAACCACCCCTGGGTCTCCTGGTGACACAACCACCCCTGAGCCTCCCGGTGACACAACCACCCCTGGGCCTCCCGGCAACACAACCACCCCTGAGCCTCCCGGTGACACGACTACCCCTGGGCCTCCCAGCGAGACGACTACCCCCAGTCCTCCTGGCGACACAACTACCCCTGGTGACACAACCACCCCTGGGCCTCCTGGCGACACAACGACCCCGGCACCCCCTGGCGACACAACCACCCCTGAGCCTCCCGGCGACACAACCACCCTGGCACCCCCTGGCGACACAACCACCCCTGGGACTCCCGGCGACACAACCACCCCTGAGCCTCCCAGCGACACAACCACCCCTGGGTCTCCCGGTGACGCAACCACCCCTGAGTCTCCCGGTGACACAACCACCCCTGAGCCTCCCGGTGACACGACTACCCCTGGGCCTCTCAGCGAGACGACTACCCCCAGTCCTGCTGGTGACACGACTACCCCTGGTGACACAACCACCCCTGGGCCTCCTGGCGACACAACGACCCCGGCACCCCCTGGCGACACAACAACCCCTGAGCCTCCCGGTGACACAACCACCCCTGGGTCTCCTGGTGACACAACCACCCCTGAGCCTCCCGGTGACACAACCACCCCTGGGCCTCCCGGCGACACAACCACCCCTGAGCCTCCCGGTGACACGACTACCCCTGGGCCTCCCAGCGAGACGACTACCCCCAGTCCTCCTGGCGACACGACTACCCCTGGTGACACAACCACCCCTGGGCCTCCTGGCGACACAACGACCCCGGCACCCCCTCACAACACAACCACCCCTGAGCCTCCCGGCGACACAACCACCCTGGCACCCCCTGACAACACAACCACCCCTGAGACTCCCGGTGACACAACTACCCTTGGGCCTCCTGGTGACATGACTACCCCCGGTGACACAACCACCCCTGGGCCTCCCGGTGACAGAACCACCCCTGGGTCTCCTGGCGACACAACCACCCCTGAGCCTCCCGGTGACACAACCACCCCTGAGCCTCTCGGCGACACAACCACCCCTGGGCCTCCCAGCGACACAACCACCCCTGAGCCTCCCGGTGACACAACCACCCCTGGGCCTCCCGGCGACAAAACCACCCCTGGGCCTCCCGGCGACACAACCACCCCTGAGCCTCCCGGTGACACAACCACCCCTGGGCCTCCCGGCGACACAACCACCCCTGAGCCTCCCAGTGACACAACGACCCCTGAGCCTCCCAGTGACACAACCACCCCTGGGTCTCCTGGCGACACAACGACCCCTGAGCCTCCCGGCGACACAACCACCCCTGGGCCTCCCGGCGACACAACCACCCCTGGGTCTTCTGGCGACACAACCACCCCTGAGCCTCCCGGTGACACAACTACCCCTGAGCCTCTCGGCGACACAACCACCCCTGGGCCTCCCGGCGACACAACCACCCCTGAGCCTCCCAGTGACACAACGACCCCTGGGTCTCCTGGCGACACAACGACCCCTGAGCCTCCCGGCGACACAACGACCCCTGGGTCTCCTGGCGACACAACGACCCCTGGGTCTCCCGGTGACACAACCACCCCTGAGCCTCCCAGTGACACAACGACCCCTGGGTCTCCCGGTGACACAACCACCCCTGGGTCTCCTGGTGACACGACTACCCCTGGTGACACAACCACCCCTGGGTCTCCTGGCGACACAACCACCCCTGGGTCTCCTGGCGACACAACGACCCCTGAGCCTCCCGGTGACACAACCACCCCTGAGCCTCCTGGTGACACAACCACCCCTGGGTCTCCTGGTGACACAACCACCCCTGAGCCTCCCGGTGACACAACCACCCCTGGGCCTCCCGGCAACACAACCACCCCTGAGCCTCCCGGTGACACGACTACCCCTGGGCCTCCCAGCGAGACGACTACCCCCAGTCCTCCTGGCGACACAACTACCCCTGGTGACACAACCACCCCTGGGCCTCCTGGCGACACAACGACCCCGGCACCCCCTGGCGACACAACCACCCCTGAGCCTCCCGGCGACACAACCACCCTGGCACCCCCTGGCGACACAACCACCCCTGGGACTCCCGGCGACACAACTACCCTTGGGCCTCCTGGTGACACAACTACCCCCGGTGACACAACCACCCCTGGGCCTCCCGGCGACACAACCACCCCTGGGTCTCCTGGCGACACAACCACCCCTGAGCCTCCCGGTGACACAACCACCCCTGGGTCTCCTGGTGACACAACCACCCCTGAGCCTCCCGGTGACACAACCACCCCTGGGTCTCCTGGCGACACAACCACCCCTGAGCCTCCCGGCGACACAACCACCCCTGGGCCTCCCGGCGACACAACCACCCCTGAGCCTCTCGGTGACACAACCACCCCTGAGCCTCCCGGTGACACAACCACCCCTGGGTCTCCTGGAGACACAACCACCCCTGGGCCTCCCGGCGACACAACCACCCCTGAGCCTCTCGGTGACACAACCACCCCTGGGTCTCCTGGCGACACAACCACCCCTGGGCCTCCCGGCGACACAACCACCCCTGAGCCTCCCGGTGACACAACCACCCCTGGGCCTCCCGGCGACACAACCACCCCTGGGCCTCCCGGCGACACAAGCACCCCTGAGCCTCCCGGTGACACAACCACCCCTGAGCCTCCCGGTGACACAACCACCCCTGGGCCTCCCGGCGACACAACCACCCCTGGGCCTCCCGGCGACACAAGCACCCCTGAGCCTCCCGGTGACACAACCACCCCTGAGCCTCCCGGTGACACAACCACCCCTGGGTCTCCTGGCGACACAACCACCCAGGCACCGCCCAGCAACACGACCTCCTCCAACCCCCTCAGCACTGCCACAGTGGTTAGCCGTTTCTCTCTCTCGTTCCGCATTGTGAACAGGATCTTCAACAGCTCCCTTCTCGACCCCACCACCAGTTACTACCAGGAGTTGGAGATCAGAGTCCGGATCATGGTGAGCACAGCAGCCCCTCCCCCCCCCCGGCCCAGCCCTGGGCACCAGGCCCCTCAGCCCCAGAGTCTCCTGTCCTGGAGCAGTGAAGGGACAGACCCTCAATCCTGTCTGGGGAGCCCCCCCCCGGGACCCTGCCATCGGCTCTGGGCCCCTCTGCCCCTCTCCAGCCAGCTGTGGGGAGACACCCCGTGCCCCTGCACCCCAGCGAAGAGCACAGAGAAGACCAAGGAAGGTTGGCAGGGGCCGGGGCAGATCCGCCAAGCTGGGTGCTCCCAGCCTCCCCGAGCTGGCTGGGTGCTGGCGGTGACCCTGTTCCCCTCTGTCTGTGACAGTACGGCAAGATCTATGGCTGCCCAACGTGCCCGAATGGGCAGAACTACCTGGGATTGACTGATCTGCGTTTCAGGTACAGTGTGTGCCATGGGGCTGCCCCAGCTGTGGGCAGGGGAGGGCTGGGGTGGGGGAGAAAGGTGAGGAGAGAGAGGCTAAATCTGTGAGCGTGTGACCCTGGGGGGTCACATCTGAGCAGCCCAGAGCTTTGGCTGCCTGAGGCCGTGCTGGGCAGGTGTGCTGCCCTGGGGAGGGGGCGGAGGTGCTGGGGCAGGGGCAGATGGGGGCATAAGGAGGGACGGTTCAAGGGGGTTGTGGGTGGGGCAGCTGGTGCAGGGCCCAGTGGGTAGTATGGGGAAATTGGTGCAGGGCTAGGTGGCAGGTGGGGGGCAGACGAATGGTGTGGGAAGGCCAGTGCAGGGGCAGGTGGGAAGGGGGGGTTGGGGCAGAGGCAGGTGGGAAGGGGGGAGGTTGGGGCAGAGGCAGGTGGGAAGGGGGGAGGTTGGGGCAGAGGCAGGTGGGAAGGGGGGGGTTGGGCAGGGGCAGGTGGGAAGGGGGGAGGTTGGGGCAGGGGCAGGTGGGAATAGGGGAGGTTGGGGCAGAGGCAGGTGGGAAGGGGGGAGGTTGGGGCAGGGGCAGGTGGGAAGGGGGGAGGTTGGGGCAGGGGCAGGTGGGAAGGGGGGGGTTGGTGCAGGGGCAGGTGGGAAGGGGGGGGTTGGGGCAGAGGCAGGTGGGAAGGGGGGAGGTTGGGGCAGGGGCAGGTGGGAATAGGGGAGGTTGGGGCAGAGGCAGGTGGGAATAGGGGAGGTTGGGGCAGGGGCAGGTGGGAAGGGGGGGGTTGGGGCAGAGGCAGGTGGGAATAGGGGAGGTTGGGGCAGGGGCAGGTGGGAAGGGGGGAGGTTGGGGCAGGGGCAGGTGGGAATAGGGGAGGTTGGGGCAGAGGCAGGTGGGAATAGGGGAGGTTGGGGCAGGGGCAGGTGGGAAGGGGGGGGTTGGGGCAGAGGCAGGTGGGAAGGGGGGAGGTTGGGGCAGGGGCAGGTGGGAAGGGGGGAGGTTGGGGCAGGGGCAGGTGGGAAGGGGGGAGGTTGGGGCAGAGGCAGGTGGGAAGGGGGGGGTTGGGGCAGAGGCAGGTGGGAATAGGGGAGGTTGGGGCAGGGCCACGGGAAGGGCCGGGGCCAGACCCAGTTAACGCCCCCTCTCCGGCACGCTCGGCAGCCAGGGCTCGGTGGTGACAGAGTCCGTCCTGCTGTACCGAGTGAGCGACGACACCAGCATCAGCGCCGCCGACATTGAGCAGCAGCTGAGACAAAGGCTGGGCAGGAATAACAGCTTTGATGGGCTCCAGCTGGACAGTATCCGCGGTGAGCAGGCTCCAGCCGGGCCCCACAGTGTGGCCACAGCCACGTGTCCGGGGGTCCCTGTCCTGGGGGGCTCAGCCCATGGCTGAGGGGGGCTGGTGTCCTTGGCCCTTGTGCAGAGCTCTGTGGAGACCGGGCTGCCCTCGGGGGCTCCTCCAGCTCCCAGCAGAGCCCCCTGGCTGGGCTGCTTTGGGGCGTGTCTGTGGAGGGTGCCTGCCCTGCCCTGCCAGCCCGGCCCAGCCTGTATCTGTCCCAGGGAGGGAGCGAGGGTTTCTGGGCCCCCTGGCAGGGCGCCCATTCAGAGCCGTCCTCGCTGACCCTGGGGCTGGGCCCCCGGCCATCAACTCAGCCTCTTCCCAGCACCCCTGGGCCAGCCCCTTTCCCACAGCCCCTTTCCCTGGCTCTTCTGCCTGGCCAGCTGCGTCCCCTGGCGTGGGCCCCTCTACGGTATCCCTCCCTTCCGGGTCCTCCCCAGCCCTGACTCCTCCTACTTGTGTTTCAGCCAGTTTTATCGGTACAAGTTCGCCCACCTCGGCGCCAGCACCCCTGGTGCCCGGCTGGGGCATCGCCCTGCTGGTCCTGGTCTGCATTGGGCTGGTGCTGAGCATTCTCCTCTTCATCCTGCTGGTGAGTGCCCCCCGCTGCCCATCCCTCCGGCCTCAGGCCCCTCCAGCCGCTCTCCTTCTCTCTGCCTGACCCCACTGTGATGTGTTTCCCCCCCGCACTCTTCAGGGTGCCATCTGGACCTGGGGTACCACTGAACCCGCCTGGCCCACCAGCCTGGGCTCCCTCTCACACTATGCTGCTGTGAGAAGTTGCCAAGCTTTCCAAGCTTGCTCTTTCACCAGCATTCACACCAGTAGGGACACACTCAGCTGCAGCTTCACACACAGATGCTGAGATCAGTGGGAGGCTCAGCTAAAGAACTACCCAATTACTCAAGTGCACACCCCGCTCTGGAGTGTAAACCCAAAATTATGCCATCTTGCACTGCAAAGAGAACTGTACAGCGTAAATTCATGAAATTTTCTCCCTCCCTCAATGTGGAGAGGAATATACACAGGTTTCTGCCCCAAGTCATGATTTCCACACACACTGGTTTTAGACAAAACAAAAACAAGTTTATTAACTATAAAAAATAGATTTTACATGATTACAAGTGATAACAAACAGATCAAAGCAGATTACCTAGTAAATAAACAATACCGCCAACTGAGCTCACCACACTAGATAGGTAGGATATGAATTAGCAAATTCTCTCCTTGGGTGATAAACAGGCTGGCCGATGCTTATGGCACAAGCTGCTTTTGCTTTGCAGCTTGAGTTTCCCAGGTTTTCATATACAGGCTAGAAATCCCTCTGTTCTGGGACCATCACTTCCCACAGTTCAGTCCTTGCCCCTCAGGTGTTTCCAGGTGTGTTGTTGCAGGGAGAGTGAGGTCCCCTCGTAATGTCATTTCCCCCCTTTGAAATCTTCTCCCCACTTGCTGGAAAGCTCTTTTGCTGTGACCTGGGTCAAAAAGTTCCCATTGTGTGGCGCTGTCTCTGAGAGGTTTCTATTGTCTACAGTTCCTGGGGTAGCCCTGGTGCTTGTGTGTATTTCCTCCATGAGTCATTAACATTGTTTGGCCTTTTTACTGTTGTACCTGAAAGGCTGCTTGGGGGTGTTTTTACCCTCACAACACGTTCCAGTAACACACACGTAGCCAAACTTCATAACTTCACACACGACGACAACACACACAATCCAATGAGATATTACTGTCGAGCAGATCAAGACTTTTAGAATGACACCTCACAAGGCACACTTTGTTCAAAACACATCCTAATTACATGACAGTACTGAATTTTGGGGTGCCAGGGTGTCACACCCACCATCCCCTTTGCATCCCCCTCTGCTCACCAGCCTCCTCTCATCCCTCTAGATCGTCTGCTCGTACCGCAGGAGGAGCCGTGGGAAGCTGGATCTGCTCAGCTCACATACCTCGTACCAGCCCAGGAGCGAGTACCCCACCTACCACACCCACGGGCGCTTCAGCGCCCCCGGCAAGAAGCAGAACCCCTACAGTAACGTAAGCAACGGGGCCTGGTCCTGCCCTGGGGTGCCCCCTCGCCCAGCGTGTGCCCCAATGCCTGTCCCCTGTACGCTGCCTGGGTGCACCCCGGACGCCGGCCCCCAGTACATGGCAGCCCTGCCAGGCACACGCTGGGTGTGCCAATGCCTGGCACTGATGACAGATGCCCCACCACACACATTGCTCACTGAGGGGGGTTTTGGGCGGAGGAGGGGGTTGGTCAGCTCATCCCAGAAAATTTAACCAGAGAGAAGAACACAAACCCGGGGGGGTGTGGGGGGGCTAGTGTGCGATGGTGGCATGGTGCTTCCCATGGTCCTAACTGCCCCACTCAATGCACCCCCCACCCCCGCGAGAGAGCCAAGTGGGAGGGTCAAGAGCACAGGGAGTCCCAGAGCCAGGAATGTGAGCACGGGGCCCTGCTGCACTATACAGCTCGTCGGGGGGCGGGGTGATGTGCTGGGGTGATGCAATGTGGGGGGTGTTCCTGGGGTAGAGAGCAGGTTATGGGGTGTGATCCTGTGGGATTATAGGGCATGGTCTTGGTTTGGTTATGGGGTGTGGTTCCTGGGGGTGTCTGGGGGATTATACAGCGAGGTCCTGGCGGGTAGTCCTGTGGTGTGGGGGTGCATGTTCCTGGGGGGACAGGGGATGGGTCTGACCAGAGCCAGTGGAAGTGTTGTTCTCCCCAGTCAGGTGGCTGCAGCCCAGGTCCCGTGGGGCAGCCTCTGACCTTGCCCCCGGCCCCCCTCGCTGAGTTAATCACTAACAGGGCAACTCCTGGCTGATGTGAAACCAGCAGCTAATGGCTCTGCCCGCCCCGCCCCCACAGTTCAGCCCGGGTCTCTGGGGGCCGCCAGTCCTGTACCTGCCATGGCCTGTCCTGTCCTGGGCAGCACCAGCGTCCCCTGTCCCTGCCTGCCCTGGGACCAGGGCTCGGATGGTCCGTACCCCCGCCCCATCGCTCTCCATTCCCATGGGGGCTCGGCGCGGCTCCAGCGGGACCCTCAGCAGGGCTGTTTGGGGAGAGAAAGAAGGAGCCACCGGCTCCTCCGCCTCAGCCTGGGAAGAGCGTTAGGTGTGGCTGGGGGCGAGTAACCCCTGACCAGCCCCCGGCCCCGCTGGCTTCTCCAGCCCCTGCAGGTCCTGCGCCAGACAGGGCGTTTGCTGAACGCTCGGCCCTAGTTCGGCAGCAGTTCACTCCGGGCCGGTCTCTGGTCAGACGAGATGGTCACCATGGGCCGGCCGGCCTGGGACAGTCCAACCTGGACTCTGTGACTCCTGCTGCTGTCTGGGGGGAACGAGCCCCCTGCCTTGCTCCAGAGGGGCGGGGGCCTGGAGTGGGGCTGGGATCAGAGGGTGCAACAGTGGGTCGGGGGACGGAGTGAGAGGGGGGTCAGAGGGTGGCTTTGGTAGTGTGGGTAGGGGCAGGGTGAGGTGATGGAGAGGAGGTGGGGTGGTGGGGCAGGGAGAGAGGGGGGTGGGGTCAGAGGATGGCACTGTGAGTGGGGGGATGGAGTGGGGGTGAGGTTGAGGGTGGGGTAGTGGGATGGGGTGGGGTCGCAGAGCAAGGTGGTGGGGCAGGGAGGGAGGGGGGTGGAGGTGGGTCAATGCCTGGCTCTGAGACAAGGCTCTCTACAAATGGCCTCCTTGGCAGCGCTGGCTGGGCCCCTTGCCCATGGATCCCAGGTGGCCCCACTCCTGCCCCGGGACGGGGGGTTAGTGTCAATCTCACGCCCGGTGGGAGGCTCCTGCCTGGGGGATGCCTGCCCTGATGGACGCTGGCCAGGGACCGGGGGGGGGGCTGTCAGGGCACTGAGTCACTCTGCTGTTCAATGGCCTCAGCCAGACCAGCCCCAGCCCCAGCCCCAGGTCCGGCCCAGGCCAGCCCCAGGCCCAGCGAGAGTGGCCAGGTGTCACGGAGTCCCCGGGCGATGCTCTGGAACTGCTCCCCATGAAGCCAGTCAGGACTCTGGGGTAGTCGCCTTTCTGTGAGCAGCCTGTCTTCAGGACACACAGCTCACACAGCTTCCACCTTCCTGGGTCTGACCTCGGAGCATTCAGCATCCTCTGCCCCTCCGTGTGCTTCCCCCCAGCGAGTCCGCTCAGGCGGGGCTCCTGGGGAAGCCAGAGGGTCCTGCACCCCAACTTCGCAGTCAGACGTGACTCTCAGCCAGCCAGTAAAACAGAAGGTTTATTAGACGACAGGAACATGGTCTAAAACAGAGCTTGCAGGTGCAGAGAACGGGACCCCTCAGCTGGGTCCATTCTGGGGGGCAGTGAGCCAGACAACCACGTCTGCACTTCACTCCATGTCCCAGCCAGCCCCAAACTGAAACTCCCTCCAGCCCCTCCTCCTCTGGGCTTTGTTCCTTTCCGGGGCCAGGTGCTCACCTGATTCCTTTGTTCTCCAACCCTTTAGCTCTCACCTTGCAGGGGGGAAGGGCCCAGGCCATCAGTTGCCAGGAAACAGGGTGTCGGCCATTCTCTGTGTCCAGACTCCTGCACACACCGGCCCTCTAGGGCTCTGCAATGATCATACACCCTTACCCCACCCCCTAGATACTTAAGAACTGCCTAGGGGAAACTGAGGCACCCCCACACTATTCAGAGGAAACATTAAGAAGAGTCCCACTTCGTCACACCAGGCATATCCAGTTTTATGCCTGGTTGAAAAGGGACTCTGGCGGTTCTGGTCAGCACTGCTCGCCGGTCCATTAAAGGACAGTGGGGCTGCAGGATCCCTGCCCGGCTCCACGCAGCTCCCCGGAAGCAGAGACATACCCCTTAGCTCCTAGGCGCCCCATTCCCACGCCCCAACCCCCTACCCCAGCCCGGAGCCCCCTCCCACACTGTGAACCCCTCGCCTCCACCCCGCAGCTTGGAGCCCTCTCCTGCACCCCAAACCCCTCATCACAGGCTCCACTCCAGAGCCCACATCCCAACCCCGTACCCCAGCCTGAAGCCCCCTCCCGCACCCTGAAGCCCTCATTTCTGGTCCCACCCTGGAACCGCACCCCCCCACCCATTTCTGGCCCCACTCTGGAGCCTTCACGCCCTCTGTACCCCAACCCCTTGCCCCAGCCTGGTAAAAATAAGTGAGTGAGGGTCGGGGAGAGCGAGAGACAGAGGGGGGATGGACTGAGCGGGGACAGGGCCTCGGAGAAGGGGACAGGGCAAGGCATTTAGCTTTTGAGTGATTAGAAAGTTGGCCACCCTAGGCCCAGCACCCATCACGTGCCCCCCACGCTGCCGTGGGGCGGCGGAGTTGGCGCGGTCCCTGAGGTCTCTCCCTGCTGCCAGGGACGGGGTGGCCGGGATTGAACGGGACTGGGGTCTGATCGTCAGTGAGCCCCTCTCCAGCCCCAGAGCCCCGGTTTCCATGCCGACAGGGGTACCTGGTGGTTGCCTGGTTGGGGGTCCTGTTGCCAGGTAACGGTGGATTGGCGCAGCCTGGCTCTAACCCCATCCCCTCTGCTTCCCCCCAGATCGCCGCCGGCAACGGCACCAACGCCTTCTATGCCAACCCTGCCACGTCACAGAATCTCTAGGGGGCCACCCCGAGGACCGGCGGGAGCAGAGCTCCCAGCATCGCCACGTGCTTCCTGCAGCTGGACTCCAGGGTGCCGGGCAGGGCGACAAGGTTGCCCCGGGCAGGGCTTTGCTGCACAGGGGGTTGGATTCACAATTGGGGAGGGGGTAACTGCCCCCCCGACCCTGCAACCCCTGGCCCTGCGATTGGGCCACATGGGGCGAGCACTAATGGGGCAAATACCTCTCTCGCTCCACAAGGGAGAGCAAAGGGGATGCCCCATATATCCCCCCCCAAGCCAACCAGCCTGGGCAGTGCAGGGAGTGGGGCAGGGACTCCCCAGGGGTTGCGTTGGCCTGCACCGCTGGCCTGGGACTCTGCTTTTGTACCTGTGATCTGTAACCACGCCGTTCTGTGATGGCCGCCCCGCTGTGACGGGGAAGTGGGGGTCACAATGTCCTTGGGAAGGTCTGTATTTATAGGGGTGCACAATAAAGGGATCTGTGATGAGTCAGGCTCTAGCTCCGTTTTCTCCTGCACCTCTTGGACGTCTGCTTTGGCAACGCTGCCCGCAGGGCAGGCGAATCAGCGCCACGGTCCATGCGCAGGGGGCTGTGGGACCGGCATCCCTCAGAGCCAGCACCGCCCAGCACACAGCTAACAGCCCAGCAAGTCATCCTGCCATCTAGGGCCAGGGTACTCGGTGCCCTCTCCTGCTCCGACAAAGGGGAGCTCAGCCCCTGAAAATTCCTCCCCTCCAGCCAGGTGAGAGCAGGAGGGCAGCAAAAACGCAGCAAGGAAATGGCTGTGCAGTAAAATGGCTGTGTGTAAAATGGACTCAAAGAAAAGTCTGGCTCTGAGACTGGCCTCGGTGTGACCAAGAGCCCTGCAGTGCCCAGAATCCTGAGGGGCAGCACGTTGGCAGTGCCCAGAATCCCCCCGGGTGTTACCCAGAGCCCTCTCGTCAGCGCCAAAGCTCTGTCTGGTATTTCAGTGGGACTGAACTGCAGGAAATGGGGTTTCACGGCAGCCACACGTAACCTGCAATGTCACCAAAGGTGAAATTGGAGGAGAGGAGGCGGGGGCCATAAAACCATCATGAGGGGCTAGAACAGACCCAGCTGCCCCTTGCTTTAACCTGGGCTAGTGCATTGATCTTCCTGAGCCCGGCGTTTCCACGGGGGTGGGACAAAGCGGGATTGTTCTTAATGACCTCTGAATATTGTGGGGGTGCCTCAATTTCCCCTGTGCAGTTCTTAAGTACCTAGGGGGTGGGGTAAGGGTGTATGATCATTGCAGAGCCCTAGAGGGCAGGTGTGTGCAGGGGTCTGGACACAGAGAATGGCCGACACCCTGTCTCCTGGCAACTGATGGCCTGGGCCCTTCCCCCCTGCAAGGTGAGAGCTAAAGGGTTGGAGAACAAAGGAGTCAGGTGACCTCCTGGCCGGGGAAGGGACAAAGCCCAGAGGAGGAGGGAGTGGAGGGACTTTCAGTTGGGGGCTGGCTGGGACATAGAGTGAAGGGCAGAGGTGGTTGTCTGGCTCACTGCCCCCCAAAATGGACCCAGCTGAGGGATCCCGTTCTCTGCACCTACAAGCTCTGTGTTAGACCATGTTCCTGTCGTCTAATAAACCTTCTGTTTTACTGGCTGGCTGAGAGTCCCGTCTGACTGCGGAGTTGGGGTGCAGGACCCTCTGGCTTCCCCAGGACCCCGCCTGGGCAGATTCGCTGTGCGAAGCGCACGGAGGGGCAGAGGATGCTAAATGCTCTGAGGTCAGACCCAGGAAGGTGGAAGCTGTGTGAGCTTTGTGTCCTGAAGACAGGTTGCTCCCAGAGAGGAGACTCCCCCAGTGTCCTGACTGGCTTCATGGGGAGCAGGTCCAGAGCATCACACAGGGACTCCGTGACAACTGGTGGCAGCGGTGGGATGTAGTGCACCCCATGGATGGCAGTTCCTGCAGTAAGTGACTGGGGAGCAGTAAAACGAAGGGGGATTGACGAGGACCAGGCATGCTGAAGGCTCAGAGAGGAGCAGTTTCGGGGGGGGGTTAACCCCTGGGAGTGTGTGACCAGCGAGAAGGACTGTGCAGTAATGGGGTCCCCCTGGGGACTGCGGGGAGCAGTTTCAGGGGCGGAGGAGCCTGCGGCTTGGCCCTGGGAGAGAGAAGGACTTTTGCAGTAACTGGGCTCCCCTGGGGATTGCAGTGAGTGTTCCCGGGGCCGGAGGTGTCTGCCGCTTGACCCTGGCAAAGAGGTGGTGACCTCGAGAAGGGCTGGCACACTAGGGGTTCTCCCTGGAAACCGTGGGGAGCTGAGAGCACACAGGCCTGTGAGTCCACAACAACTTGGGAAGAGCGGAGTGATGGCCTGTCACCGTCTCCTGAAGAAGAACATTGTAAGCCTGTGCAGAAAGAGAGGGTTGAGCGTTGGAAAGTTCACCAAAGCAGAGTTAATCGTGCAGCTGGAGGAGGATGACCGCTCTAAGGAACAGATTCCTGACCCCCAATGGGGCTATAGCAGGATCTGGGAGCAGCTGGAGTGGGAGCCAGGCATCCCCAAGACTCCTGTCCCCGACCAGACGAGGGTCTTCACGATCGGGTTCCCCATCGGGGGATCGAGACGGATGGGATTGGAGCTGAGTCTGAGAGAGCAAGAGGACCGTGGGAGACAGCGAAAGCCCGAGAAAGAGCTGCAGAAGCAGCAGCAGCATGAACTGGCGGTGGTGGGGTGGAGAGGCCGAGGGGACCTCCCCGGGGTGAGTGGGGATAGACCCCGGGGGGCCAGTTCCGCAGGGAACCTCGAGACTAAATTGCTGCCCCTGGTTAAGGGGGGGGGGGGATGTGGATGCCCCCCTCACTGCCTTTGAGCAGGCTGGAGATTTGAACCAGGGGGACCTTGCAGAAAAGCCCCGGTGTCTAGCTCCCTTGCTGGGTCCCAAGGCCATAGACTCCGTCAGCCAGATGGGTGGGGAGGTGGACAGGCTCCCACTCCTGACCCCAACCTATATGTCTGTGTGGAGTTTCCTGGGGCCAGGCCCCTCGGACCTCCAGTGGGAGCAGAAGGTGATGGTCAATGGGGAGACATTCCTGGGGTCGCGAGATCCTGGGACAGAGAGAACTGGTGTCAGGCCCCTGGTGGTGCAGCCTCAGAGGCTGAGGGGCTGTGTGAGCTGGGTGAGGGTCCCAGGGACGAAGCCCCTCGCCCTGCCTCTGGCCCAGATTCCTGTGCAGACCCAGGAGGGGTGGGGCTGGCTGGTCGTTGGGGTGCTCTAGGATACCAGCAGCGAGACCCTGTTGGAGGGTGACTGTGTCTCTTAGGGACAGGATCTAGGCCCTGCTCCGGTAACAGCCAAGGGTTTCAGAGTAACAGCCGTGTTAGTCTGTCTTTGCAAAAAGAAAAGGAGTACTCGTGGCACCTTATGCTCATACTCAAATAAATTGGTTAGTCTCTAAGGTGCCACAAGTACTCCTTTTCTTTTAGCCAAGGGTTTGAATTTGAATCCAGGGAACCAATCCGTGGAGAGGGAAATGGTCAGTGAAAATGCAGATGACCTGGCTGGCATGGGGGAGGAGCCTCTAGGCTCAGGCTACCTGCCTGCCTGTAACCAGCCCCCTGGGGCTGGGTGGGACAGAGAGATGCTCCCCACACCCCTGCACACCGGAGAGGGGGGCTCAGAGGGCTCAGGCTTGCTCTGATGCAGTGAGGAAAGCAGCCAGCTCACTGCCTACCTCCACTGGGACAGCAAGGGCAGCGCTGAGCAAAGTGGGAGTTGAGACCCCAGCTGAGGGGGGGAAGACACAGGCAGGGCAGGGGATCTGTTGGGAGTGGCAAGATGTCATGGAGTCCCTGGGCAATGCTCTGGAACTGCTCCCCATGAAGCCAGTCAGGACTCTGGGGCAGTCTCCTTCCTGGGAGCAGCCTGTCTCCAGGACACACAGCTCACACAGCTTCCACCTTCCTGGGTCTGACCTTGGAGCATTCAGCCTCCTCTGCCCCTCCGTGCACTTCCCACAGCGAGTCCACTCAGGTGGGGCTCCTGGGGAATCCAGAGGGTCCTGCACCCCAACTCCGCAGTCAGACGTGACTCTCAGCCAGCCAGTAAAACAGAAGGTTTATTAGACGACAGGAACATGGTCTAAAACAGAGCTTGCAGGTGCAGAGAACAGGACCCCTCAGCTGGGTCCATTTTGGGGGGCAGTGAGCCAGACAACCACGTCTGCACTTCACTCCATGTCCCAGCCAGCCCCAAAGTGAAAACCCCTCCAGCCCCTCCTCCTCTGGGCTTTGTTCCTTTCCGGGGCCAGGTGGTCACCTGATTCCTTTGTTCTCCAACCCTTCAGCTCTCACCTTGCAGGGGGGAAGGGCCCAGGCCATCAGTTGCCAGGAAACAGGGTGTTGGCCATTCTCTGTGTCCAGACCCCTGCACACACCTGCCCTCTAGGGCTCTGCAATGATCATACACCCTTACCCCACCACCTAGATACTTAAGAACTGCCTAGGGGAAACTGAGGCACCCCCACACTATTCAGAGGAAACATTAAGAAGAGTCCCACTTCGTCACATCTCTCTCCCCCTTCGAGATCGAACTGAGTGGGGTCACTTTAGCCAGTGACCTGGGGAAGTTCGAAGCCCCCAATGTTCCCATGGATGCCCCAGCATCTCTCCCATTCCTTGGTGGGAGTTACACCAGGCCCTTCCAGTTTCACGCCCTCCCTTAAGTCGGGGGTGGTCGATAGCACTCGCAGGCCGCATGTGGGAAGGTTTGTGCGGCCCGTGCCCTTTGGCCACCCCAAAACTCCAGGGGGTCAAACTGGGATTGTGTCTTCTCCCCAACAAGCTGGCCAAACACAGCCACTTGGTTATCGGACTGTTTAACTTTCTTAACAGCTTTCCCTTCATCTGAGATCTTCTCAGAGCTCTCCACACTGTGTCTTTCAACAGGAAAGTCAGTGGATCCATTCACAACAGAAAATTTATGGCTGTTAGGAACTGAAACTTTCTTGATTAAATCACTTTCACACCCTTCAGTGGCAGTAAACTGCTTGCAAAGACTCCATGAGGATTCCTTTCCCGAGGGCTTTTCTATGCAACAATTCACCCCTCACAGAAATTCTGCTCTTACTCTCTTTACCTAGGGCTTGCTCTAGAGGAACACTTTCCTGAGCAACAACAGACTCTTTCTGGGTCTCCCTTACATCCAGAATCACCTCTGGCCCATCAGGTGGATTTCTACACAATCCCCTTTCAGGCAAACTGACAGACTTCCTAGATAAAGGGTCAAAAGCCTTCTCCTTCCCCTTGCCACACACAAGTTCAGGTTTCAGAGTAGCAGCCGTGTTAGTCTGTATTCGCAAAAAGAAAAGGAGGACTTGTGGCACCTTAGAGACTAACCAATTTATTAGAGCATAAGCTTTCGTGAGCTACAGCTCACTTCATCAGATGCATATCGTGGAAACTGCAGCAGACTTTAGTTTCCACGATATGCATCCGATGAAGTGAGCTGTAGCTCACGAAAGCTCATGCTCTAATAAATTGGTTAGTCTCTAAGGTGCCACAAGTTCAGGAATCTTTTCCTTCTTGCTACAGGTTTCCACCCCCTCAGTAGGTAACACAATCACACACCTTCCTGCTCTCCTTGTGCCCTGGTAGGATCTCACCCTGATTAGACAGAGTTGCTCCACCCTTTCCCACCCACACACTAGCAACAGGCAAAATACAAGCACCAGAATTGTCTGGTCTCTGGGGTTTTACATAGACCCTAACTGGATGCGACCTAGTTACAAGGCCATTCTCCCGAGCAGACACAGACTTAGGACCATTCCCTTCCTGGGCTTTAGCTGAATCCAGAACCAGCTCTGAGACAACTGCACGACCCTCAACCATCACAGGCTGCAAGGCCCCTTCTGTCTGCTCCACAGACAAAGAAGAGCCGGACACACTTTCTCCTTTCCCAGACACACAGCTTGGGACCTCTCTCCCCTTGTTCCAGCACACAAGGCTGGTCACAGACAGCTGCTTGGAGATCAGGGTAGCTCCCTCCACAGGCAAGTCAATATCCCTGACAGTCACAGGCACGTTTCCTTCACTCTCACAATTCTCCACCCAGCTAACAGGTAAGGTCCAAGGACACTCCTCTTCCACTCTCCTCGCCTTCCCCCACTGCTGACTAGACACAGCCATCAGCTCACAAGGCTGCCTAGGCTCATCCAGACTTTCCTTACCAAGCACCTTGCCACTCCCAATGGATCCCCTGCCCTGCCTGTGGGTCCCCCCGCTCAGCTGGGGTCTCAGCTGCCACTGCTCAGCGCTGCCCTTGCTGTCCCAGTGGGGGTAGGCAGTGAGCTGGCTGCTTTCCTCACTGCATCAGCACCAGCCTGAGCCCCCTGAGCCCCCCTCTCCGGTGTGCAAGGGGGCGGGGAGCATCTCTCTGTCCCACCCAGCCCCAGGGGTCTGGTTACAGGCAGGCAGGTAGCCTGAGCCTAGCAGCTCCTCCCCCATGCCAGCCAGGTCATCTGCATTTTCACTGACCATTTCTCCACTGATTGGTTCCCTGGATTCAAATTCAAACCCTTGGCAGTTACCGGAGCAGGGCCTGGATCCTGTCCCAAAGAGACACAGTCACCCCCCAACAGGGTCTCGCTGCTGGTATCCTGGAAAACCCCAACGACAGGCCAGCCCCACCCCTCCTGGGTCTGCACAGGGATCTGGGCCTCAGGCAGGGTGAGGGGCTTTGTTCCTGGGACCCTCACCCAGCTCACACAGCCCCTCGGCATCTGAGGCTGCACCACCCGGGGCCAAACAACAGTTCTCTCTGTCCCAGGATCTCGCCACCCCAGGAACGTCTCCTCATTGACCATCACCTTCTGCTCCCACTGGAGGTCCCAGGGGCCTGGCCCAAGGAGACTCCACACAGACATATAGGTTGGGGTCAGGAGTGGGAGCCTGTCCATTTCCCCACCCATCGGGCTGACAGAGTCTATGGTCTTGGGACCCAGCAGGAACATGGTCTTGCTGGGTCCCAAACAACAGGAACATGGTCTAAAACAGAGCTTGCAGGTGCAGAGAATGGGACCCCTCAGCTGGGTCCATTTTGGGGGGCAGTGAGCCAGACAACCACGTCTACACTTCACTCCATGTCCCAGTGTGACAATGTGACGCAGCAGGGAGAGGGGAGTGTTGACCTGGGAATGTGCCCTGGAGATGGGAGACCTGAGAGCCTGTCACCTGAGCCAGGAGGGGGAGGGGGAGGTAACACCTCTGCCCGGGAATGTGGACAGAGGCTGCAGGAGGGAACCTGCTGGGTGGGTTTAGTTTCAGTTTGGGGCTGGGTGGAGGAACGCAGGGAACCCCAGGGCTGGGGTCTAAGCTCCCTGCTCCCCCAGAAGGACTTGACTGAGGGGTCCTGGGTGTACCCACAAGCTCTGTTTTGGACTGTGTTCCTGTTGTCCAATAAACCTTCTGTTTTACTGGCTGGCTGAGAGCCTCAGTGAATCCCAGGAAGAGGGGTGCAGGGCCTGGACTCCCCCACACTCCGTGACAACTGGTGTCCGAGGTGGGATCTACTGCACCCCGTGAATGGATTCAGATTCAGAGAGAGACAGTTTCAGGGGGCGGTTAACCCCTGGGAGTGTGTGACCAGAAAGAAGGACTTTTGCAGTAACAGGGTCCCCCGGGGGATCGCAGCGAGCAGTCCCAGGGGCGGAGGAGTCTGCAGCTCGACCCTGGCAAAGACGTGGTGACCTCGAGAAGGACTGGCACACTAAGGGCTTTTCCTGGAAACCGTGGGAAGCTGCCCGGCCTGCGAGTGGCCAGCAGGGAGATGTACGCTAAACGCCTGAAGAGCGACCTGGTGGAGCTGTGCAGGCAGAGGGGGCTGCGCATCAGGAAGTCCACCAAGGAACAGCTGATTGCCCAGTTGGAGGAGGGGGATCGCTTGGATGACCCGATCCCTGTTCCAGAGGGAAGCCGCCCAGCGGACGCAGCGTGGGCCCTGGGGCCTGACCGGGCTGCGAAGGGTCAGACTGCTGCTGAGGACATCCCAAGACCCTTCCTACCTAGGCCTGGGGGAGGGGTTGGGGGAAGCCCAGCGAATACCGAGGGCACCCTGACCCCGGCACCCAGCAGGGGATCCTCCCAGCGGAGCTCCCCATCCCTGGAGCGGAGGCGGCTGGAATGGGAGAGGGAGATGAAAATGAGGGAGCTGGAGGATCATGAAAAACAACGTCAACATGAGGAGAAACAACGTCAACATGAGGAGAAATGATGTCAACATGAGCAGGAGGAGAAGGAGAAACAACGTCAACATGAGCAGGAGGAGAAGGAGAGGGAGCGTCAGGAGAAGGAGAGGGAACGTCAGGAGAAGGAGAAACAAAGACAGCATGAACAGGAGCTGGCCAGGCTGAGGAGCAGTGGGGCCCCGGCTGCGGTGAGTGAGGGGGGACCCAAGGCTGCAAGGAACTTTGATAAGTGCTTCCTGGCCCAGCGGAAGGAGGGGGAGGACATAGATAGCTTCCTGACGGCCTTTGAGAATGCCTGCGAGATGCACAGGGTTGACCCTGCAGACAGGCTCCAGTTCCTCACCCCCTTACTGGACCCCAAAGCCGTGGAGGTGTACAGCCGGATGACAGGGCCGGAGGCAGGGGACTATGAACTGTTCAAACAGGCCCTGCTCCGTGAGTTTGGGCTGACCCCCGAGATGTACCGGAGAAGGTTCCGGAGTCATCGTAAAACGCCTGAGGTCACCTACCTACAACTGGTCAACCGGATGCAGGGGTATGCCCGCAAGTGGACAGCTGGGGCCCGAGCTAAAGAGGACCTGCTTGACCTAATCGTACTGGAGCAACTGTATGATCACTGCCCTTCCGACCTGAGGCTGTGGTTGGTGGACAAAAAGCTCGAGAACCCCCAGCACGCAGGGCAGCTGGCCGACGAGTTTGTGAACAGTCGGTCAGGGGGTAGCCGGGAGGAATCCCAAAAGAACAGGCCCCGCCCCGATGCAGAGAGAGAGTCACCAGGGGGCCTCCCAGCGGGGAAATAGGGAGAACCCCCTCCAAAGGGGAACGCCTGGCGTCGGGCCCCTCCGACCCGCTCGAGGGGACCAACGTGACCTGAGCTGCTATCACTGTGGCCAGAGAGGCCACGTACGGACCCAGTGCCCCGGGCTCAGGGACAGACTGAGCAGACCCAACCTACCCAGGGTTAACTGGGTAGGGACTCAGCTGGACGAGGGGCAGACAACCCAGGAAAGGGGGCCTACCAGTTTACCACCTGCGCAGGAGGAAAGAGTACCCCAGGCCAGCTCCGCCAGAGGGCTGGAGGCTCTGGACTCAGGGTGCTCGGTTTACAGGGTGGGCGCGGGGCTGTCCCTCCGGAGAGAGTGCCTTGTTCCCCTGGAGGTGGATGGGAGGAAGGTCAATGGATACTGGGATATGGGCGCGGAGGTGACACTGGCCCGGCCTGAGGTGGTGGCCCCAGATCGGGTGGTGCCCAACACCTACCTGACACTGACAGGGGTGGGCGGGACCCCATTTAAGGTGCCCGTGGCAAGGGTACATCTGAAATGGGGGGCCAAGGAGGGCCCCAAAGATGTGGGGGTGCACCACCATTTGCCCACTGAGGTTTTGATGGGGGGAGACCTAGAGGACTGGCCAAGCAAGCCCCAGACTGCCCTGGTTGTGACCCGTAGCCAGAGCCAGTGAGGGGCACTGCGCCCTGACCTTGGGGAAGGTACCACACCGGAGGCACAGGACCT
Organism: Lepidochelys olivacea; assembly: GCF_965140295.1. NCBI lineage: Eukaryota > Metazoa > Chordata > Testudines > Cheloniidae > Lepidochelys > Lepidochelys olivacea. Next base: position 630,938 of record NC_140434.1, read on the forward strand.
TACCCTGGTGGGGAGGGAGTGCCAAGGGGCACGGCTCAGAGAGGCAGAGGTCTCAGACCTGGCCAGTGAGAGGGAACCGGGCCCCATCCCTTCCCCAGCCGCTGAGTTCCAGGCCGAGTTGAGGAAAGATCCCTCCTTGCGGAAGCTCGGGGACTGGGCCGACCTCAGTGTGGGATGGACCATGAGGAGAGGCTGCCAGGAGAGGTTCCTGTGGGAGAAGGGGTTCCTGTACCGAGAATGGGTTCCCCCAGGGGAAGTGGAGTCCTGTGGGATCAGGAGGCAGCTGGTGGTCCCCCAGAAATATCGCCGCAAGCTCCTGTACCTGGCCCATGACATCCCCCTCGCAGGGCACCAGGGAATCCGGCGCACCCGGCAGAGGTTGCTACAGAACTTTTACTGGCCCGGGGTCTTTACCACGGTCGGGCAGTATTCCCCATCCTGTGCCCCCTGTCAGAGGGTGGGGAAGGCCCGGGACAAGGGGAAAGCGGCTTTGAGACCTTTGCCCATCACAGAGGAGCCTTTCCAGAAGGTGGCCATGGACATTGTGGGGCCTCTCAGCAGGACGACCCGGTCGGGGAAGAAATACATTCTGGGGGTGGTAGATTTTGCCACCCGCTACCCCGAGGCAGTGCCCTTAGCTTCCATCGAAGCCGACACCGTGGCCGATGCGCTCCTGACCATTTTCAGCCGAGTGGGGTTCCCCAAGGAAGTCTTGACAGACCAAGGCTCCAACTTCATGTCGGCCCTGCTCCGGTGCTTGTGGGAGAAATGTGGGGTCCGGCACGACTGGGCCTCAGCTTATCACCCCCAGTCCAATGGGCTGGTGGAGAGGTTCAATGGGATGCTAAAGATGATGCTGAAAACCTTTATGAACCAGCACCCGCAGGATTGGGACAAGTACTTACCTCACCTGCTGTTCGCGTACAGGGAGGTGCCCCAGGAGTCTACCAGATTTTCGCCTTTCGAACTGTTATGTGGAAGGAGGGTGAGAGACGAATGGGAGGGGAAGGCCACTCCCGATGGAGAGTCAGTGGTGGAGTATGTCCTGATCTTCCGAGAGAGACTGGCTGAACTCATGGGCCTGGCCAGGGAGAATCTGGCCAGAGCCCAGAGGAAGCAGAAGGTCTGGTATGACCGCACGGCGCGGGCCCGTGCCTATGCCACCGGGGATCAGGTGATGGTTCTCATCCCCGTGAGAAAAAACAAACTACAGGCCGCCCGGGAGGGCCCTTTCAAGGTTGTCAAGCAGCTAAACGAGGTAAACTATGTGGTGGAGCTGTCGAACCGGGCGCACCACCGCCGGGTGTACCATGTGAATATGATGAAGCCATATTATGCCAGGGGGAATGTGGTGTTGGCCGTGTGTGGACAGTGGGAGGAGCAGGGAGATGACCCTTTAGTAGATCTATTCCCTGGGACCAGAGCTGGTTCCCCCCTGGAAACAATTCCCCTCTCGGATCAGCTAACCCCTGCCCAGCAAGCTGAGGTCAGGGGGGTGCTGCATCCGTACCGACAGCTGTTTTCCAACCAGCCTGGACGCACTAATCTGACTGTCCACCAGGTGCAGACGGGGTCGCACCCGCAGATAAGATGCTCCCCCTTCCGAGTCACAGGGAAAACTGCTCAGGACCTGGAAAGAGAGGTCCGGGACATGCTGGCTTTGGGGGGGATCCAGCCATCGGCCAGTCCTTGGGCCTCGCCGGTGGTGCTGGTCCCCAAAAAGGATGGGTCGATCCGGTTCTGTGTGGACTATCGGAAGCTCAATGCCATCACTGTATCGGATGCCTACCCCATGCCCAGGCCAGACGAGCTCCTAGACAAGCTGGGAGGAGCTCGGTTCCTCACCACCATGGACCTTACAAAGGGCTACTGGCAAGTGCCGCTGGATGCAGATGCCCGGCTGAAATCGGCCTTTATCACCCCTCTGGGGCTCTATGAGTTCCTGACCCTGTCTTTCGGCCTCAAGGGAGCGCCGGCCACCTTCCAACGCCTGGTGGACCAGCTTCTGAGGGGGATGGAGAGTTTTGCCGTGGCGTATATTGATGACATCTGTGTCTTTAGCCAGACCTGGGAGGACCATGTGTCCCAGGTTAGACAAGTGCTGGACCGACTCCAGGGGGCTGGGCTGACTGTAAAAGCGGAGAAGTGCAAGGTGGGGATGGCTGAAGTATCTTACCTGGGCCATCGGGTGGGGAGCGGCTGCCTAAAGCCGGAACCAGCCAAGGTGGAGGTGATCAGAGACTGGCCCGCTCCCCACACCAAAAAGCAGGTCCAAGCCTTTATTGGGATGGCAGGATACTACCGAAGATTTGTACCCCACTTTAGCGCCATAGCCACCCCCATCACTGAGCTATGCAAGAAGGGGAAGCCAGACAAGGTGGTCTGGACCGAGCAGTGCCAGGTGGCTTTCCGGGCGCTGAAGGAGGCTCTGGTCAGTGGCCCAGTTCTGGCAAACCCAGACTTTGACAAGCCCTTTGTGGTGTTCACCGACGCCTCCGACATGGGACTGGGGGCGGTGTTAATGCAGGAGGATGAAAAGGGGGAAAGACACTCCATCGTGTACCTGAGCAAGAAGTTGCCACCCCGGGAGCAACACTACGCGGCCATCGAGAAGGAGTGCCTGGCCATGGTGTGGGCCCTCAAGAAACTAGAGCCCTATCTCTTCGGGCGACACTTCACCGTCTACACCGACCACTCTTCCCTGACCTGGCTGCACCAGATGAAAGGAGCCAACGCCAAGCTCCTGAGGTGGAGCCTGCTCCTGCAGGATTACCACATGGACGTGGTCCACGTGAAGGGAAGGGCCAATCTGATAGCGGACGCGCTGTCCCGGAGAGGGGGCCCCGAACTTCCCCAGGTCACTGGTCAGCGTGACCCCGCTCAGTTCAGTCTCGAAGGGGGGAGAGATGTGACGATGTAACTCAGCAGGGAGGGGGGAGTGTTGACCTGGGAATGTGCCCTGGGGATGGGAGACCTGAGAGCCTGTCACCTGAGCCAGGAAGGGGAGGGGGAGGTAACACCTCTGCCAGGAATGTGGATGGAGGCTGCAGGAGGGAACCTGCTGGGTGGGTTTAGTTTTCAGTTTGGGGCTGGGTGGAGGAACGCAGGGAACCCCAGGGCTGGGGTCTAAGCTCCCTGCCCCCCAGAAGGACTTGACTGAGGGGTCCTGGTTGTACCCACAAGCTCTGTTGTGGACTGTGTTCCTGTTGTCCAATAAACCTTCTGTTTTACTGGCTGGCTGAGAGCCTCAGTGAATCCCAGGAAGAGGGGTGCAGGGCCTGGACTCCCCCACACTCCGTGACACCCAGCCAGCCCCAAACTGAAAACTCCCTCCAGGCCCTCCTCCCCTCCGCTTTGTTCCTTTCCAGGGCCAGGAGGTCACCTGATTCCTTTGTTCTCCAACCCTTTAGCTCTCACCTTGGGGGGGTAGGGGCCCAGGTCATCAGTTGCCAGGAAACAGGGTGTCGGCCATTGTCTGTGTCCAGACTCCTGCACACACCTGCCCTCTAGGGCTCTGCAATGATCATACACCCTTAACCCACCCCCTAGACACTTAAGAACTGCATAGGGGAAACTGAGGCACCCCCACACTATTCAGAGGAAACATTAAGAACAGTCCCACTTTGTCACATCTCTCCCCACTTCGAGACCGAACTGAGTGGGGTCACTTTAGCTGGTGACCTGGGGAAGTTCGAAGCCACCAATGTTCCCATGGATTCCCCAGCATCTCTTCCATTCCTTGGTGGGAGTTACACCATTAATGGACTCGCTGTGGGAAGCGCACGGAGGGGCACAGGATGCTGAATGCTCCGAGGTCAGACCCAAGAAGGGGGAAGCCGTGTGAGCTGTGTGTCCTGGGGACAGGCTGCTCACAAAGAGGAGACTTCCCCAGAGTCCTGCCTGGCTTCGTAGGGAGCAGTTCTAGAGCATCACCCGGGGACTCCATGAGAGGGGGCTCTTCAAGGGCTGCCCAGGACCCAGTTGTTTTGATGCCCGGACGCTGAGATGCCTTTCCGTGGCCTGGGGTCGTGGGCCTGCTTGGGCAGCGCTGCTTGTTCCTGTGACGGGCATGGGCAGTGTCGTGGGCGAGGGCAGGGACAGACACATAGGGAAACTGACAGCTGGTAGCCAGACTTCCTGGCCAGGGCTGGATTAACCCATTGGGGTCCTAGGCAAAACACACATAGGGGCCCTACCCAGTGATGCATAACAGCACAGCATCAGACAGCCTACTCCCTGCAGCTGGGCTGGCCGTGCTGTGGCTGCTCTGGGACCAGCTGTGCGTCCTTTTGCTGCTCATCATGGCTGGGGGGGGTGTCGCACCTCCACTCAAATTTCCCAGGCCATACAGTGCACCGTTTGGCTGTTTGTCGGCCCCCAGGTCCCTCCCCCAACATGTGGGCCCCAGGCATGTCTAGTGTGCATAGGCGTTGATCCAGCCCTGTTCCTGGCACTGGGCACCGCTGGCTCACAGGCCAGTCCCTGGGGAAGGGTGGGAGCAGTGGCTGCCCTGGCCCTGGGATGGGGCTGGGTGGAGCTGTGCCAGCCCTGAGCTCTCATTCTGCAGGGCGCTGGAGTTCTCAGGGTCTCTTGCTGGGGATCGGGGCCTATGGCGGAGCCGCCCTTTAGTGCCATTCCTTACTGGCTCACCGCGTGTGAGAAACCGCCTGCCACTGCCCTCCTCCCTCCGGCTGTGTGCAGAGGTGTGTCCAGGGGCCCAGCCTGGGACAAGCTGAGACTCATGGGATGGGATGTGCAAGGCACTGGGCAAACACAGAAATGCCAGAAAACAAGGCAATAAAAGTGAATAGCTATGTAAGGAACTGTCTGTGGAGCTAGGCCCAGGGCATAGGGCCAGGCAGCACCACCCCAGGTACATAAGAACGCCCAGACTGGGTCAGACCAAAGGTCCATCCAGCCCAGTATCCTGTCTACCAACAGTGGCCAGTGCCAGGTGCCCCAGAAGGTATGAACAGAACAGGTGATCACCTAGTGATCCTTTCCCTGTCGCCCATTCCTAGTCTCTGGCAAACAGAGGCTAGGGACACCATCCCTGCCCATCCTGGCTAATAGCCATTGATGGACCTGTCCTCCAGGAACTGATCTAGTTCTTTTTTGAAGGTAGGGGCCAGGGAGCCCTGGATGGGCCCTGGCATGGGGCTAGGCAGACTCCTGGAAACCCTCCAGACACACCAAGGGCATGGTGCCAGCCAGAGCCTCAGGGGCCTGGGCCCCTGAGCTGCCTGTGACGAAGTGGGACTGTTCTTGATGTTTCCTCCGAGTGTTGTGGGGGTGCCTCAGTTTCCCCGATGCAGTTCTTAAGTATCTAGGGGGTGGGGTAAGGGTGTATGATCATTGCAGAGCCCTAGAGGGCAGGTGTGTGCAGGGGTCTGGACACAGAGAATGGCCGACACCCTGTTTCCTGGCAACTGATGGCCTGGGCCCTTCCCCCCCTGCAAGGTGAAAGCTGAAGGGTGGGAGAACAAAGGAATCAGGTGACCTCCTGGCCCGGGACAGGGACAAAGCCCAGAGGAGGAGGGGCTGGAGGGAGTTTCAGTTGGGGCCTGGCTGGGACATGGAGTAAAGTGCAGACGTGGTCGTCTGGCTCACTGCCCCCCAAAATGGACCCAGCTGAGGGGTCCCGTTCTCTGCACCTGCAAGCTCTGTTTTAGACCACGTTCCTGTCGTCTAATAAAGCTTCTGTTTTACTGGCTGGCTGAGAGTCACGTCTGTCTGCGAAGTTGGGGTGCAGGACCCTCTGGCTTCCCCAGGAGCCCCACCTGAGCGGACTCACTGGGGGAAGTGCACGGAGGGGCAGAGGATGCTGAAGGCTCCAAGGTCAGACCCAGGAAGGTGGAAGCTGTGTGAGCTGTGTGTCCTGAAGACAGGCTGCTCACAGAAAGGCGACTGCCCCAGAGTCCTGACTGGCTTCATGGGGAGCAGCTCCAGAGCATCGCCCGGGGACTCCGTGACAACTGGTGGCAGTGGTGGGATGTACTGCACCCCGTGGATGGCAGTTCCTGCAGTAAGTGACTGGGGAGCAGTAACACGAAGGGGGATTGCCGAGGACCAGGCCTGCTGAAGGCTCAGAGAGGAGCGGTTTCGGGGGGCGGTTAACCCCTGGGAGTGTGTGACCAGCGAGAAGGACTGTGCAGTAATGGGGTCCCCCTAGGGACTGCAGTGAGCAGTCCAAGGGGCGGAGGAGTCTGCAGCTCGACCCTGGCAAAGAGGTGGTGACCTCGAGAAGGGCTGGCACACTAGGGGTTCTCCCTGGAAACCGTGGGGAGCTGAGAACACACGGGCCTGTGAGTCCACAACACCTTGGGAGGAGCAGAGTGACGGCCTGTCACCGTCTCCTTAAGAAGGACATTGTAACCCGGTGCAGAAAGAGAGGGTCGCGCATTGGAAAGTTCACCAAAGCACAGTTCATCGTGCAGCTGGAGGAGGATGACCGCTCTAAGGAACAGATTCCTGACCCCAAACGGGGCTATAGCAGGATCTGGGAGCAGCTGGAGTGGGAGCCAGGCATCCCCAAGACTCCTGTCCCCGACCAGACGAGGGTCTTCACGATCGGGTTCCCCATCGGGGGATCGAGACGGACGGGATTGGAGCTGAGTCCGAGAGAGCAAGAGGACTGTGGGAGACAGCGAGAGCCCGAGAAAGAGCTGCAGAAGCAGCAGCAGCATGAACTGGCAGTGGGGGAGTGGAGAGGCCTAGGGGACCTCCCAGGGGTGAGTGGGGATAGACCCCGGGGGGCCAGTTCCGCAGGGAACCTCGACACTAGATTGCTGCCCCTGGTTAAGGAGGGGGGGATGTGGATGCCACCTCACTGCCTTTGAGCAGGCTGGCGATTTGAACCAAGGGGACCCTGCGGAAAAGCCCCAGTGTCTAGCTCCCTTGCTGGGTCCCAAGGCCACAGACTCCGTCAGCCAGATGGGTGGGGAGGTGGACAGGCTCCCACTCCTGACCCCAACCTATATGTCTGTGTGGAGTTTCCTGGGGCCAGGCCCCTCGGACCCCCAGTGGGAGCGGAAGGTGATGGTCAATGGGGAGACATTCCTGGGGTGGTGAGATCCTGGGACAGAGAGAACTGGTGTCAGACCCTGGGTGGTGCAGCCTCAGATGCTGAGGGGCTGTGTGAGCTGGGTGAGGGTCCCAGGGACGAAGCCCCTCGCCTTCCCTATGGCCCAGATCCCTGTGCAGACCCAGGAGGAGTGGGGCTGGCTGGTCGTTGGGGTTCTCCAGGACACCAGCTGCGAGACCCTGTTGTGGGGTGACTGTGTCTCTTTGGGACAGGATCCAGGCCCTGTTCCTGTAACCGCCAAGGGTTTGAATTTGAATCCAGGGAACCAATCGGCGGAGAGGGAATGGTCAGTGAAAATGCAGATGACCTGGCTGGCAGCAGGGAGGAGCCGCTAGGCTCAGGCTACCTGCCTGCCTGTAACCAGACCCCTGGGGCTGGGTGGGACAGAGAGATGCTCCCTGCCCCCTTGCACACCAGAGCGGGGACTCTCGCTGGCTCTGATGCATTGAGGAAAGCAGTGGCCTGCCCCACTAGGACAGCAAGGGCAGCGCTGAGCACAGTGGGAGCTGAGACCCCAGCTGAGTGGGGGGAGACACAGGCAGGGCAGGGGATCTGTGGGGATGGCAAGGTGCTTGGTAAGGAAAGTTTGGATGAGCCTAGGCAGCCTTGTGATCTGATGGCTGTGTCCAGTCAGCAGGGTGGGAAGGCGAGGAGAGTGGAAGATGAGAGTCCCTGGACCTTACCTGTTAGCTGGGTGGAGAATTGGGACAGTGAAGGAAATGGGTCTCTGTCTGTCAGGGGTATTTACTTGCCTATGGAGGGAGCTACCCTGATCTCCAAGCAGTTGTCTGTGACCAGCCTTGTGTGCTGGGACAAAGGGAAAGAGATCCCAACCTGTGTGTCTGGTAAAGGAGAAAGTGTGTCCGGCTCTTCTTGGTCTGTGGAGCAAACAGAAGGGGCCTTGCAGCCTGTGATGGTTGAGGGTCGTGCAGTTGTCTCAGAGCTGGTTCTGGATTCAGCTAAAGCCCAGAAAGGGAAGGGTCCTAAGTTTCTGTCTGCTCCGGAGAATGGCCCTGTAACTAGGTCACATCCAGTTAGGGTCTATGTAAAATCCCAGAGACCAGACAATTCTGGTGCTTGTATTTTGCCTGTTGCTAGTGTGTTGTTGGAAAGGGTGGAGCAACTCTGTCTAATCAGGGTGAGATCCTAGCCAGGGCACAAGGAGAGCATGAAGGTGTGTGATTGTGTTACCTACTGAGGGTGTGGAAACCTGTAGCAAGAAGGAAAAGATTCCTGAACTTGTGTGTGGCAAAGGGAAGGAGGATGCTTCTAACCTTTTATTTAGGAAGTCTGTAAGTTTGCCTCAAAGGGGATTGTGTAGGAATCCGCCTGATGGGCCAGAGGTGATTCTGGATGTAAGGGAGACCCAGAAAGAGTCTGTTGTTGCTCAGGAAAGTGTTCCCCTAGAGCAAGCCCTAGGTAAAGAGGGTAAGAGCAGAATTTCTGGGAGGGGTGAATTGTTGCATAGAAAAGCCCTTGGGAAAGGAATCCTCATGGAGTCTTTGCAAGCAGTTTACTGCAACTGAAGGGTGTGAAAATGATTTAATCAAGAAAGTTTCAGTTCCTAACAGCCAGAAATTTTCTGTTGTGAATGGATCCACTGACTTTCCTGTTGAAAGATCCAGTGTGGATAGCTTTGAGAAGGTCTCAGATGGAGTGAAAGCTGTTAAGTAAGGTACACCGTCCTATAACCAAGTGGCTGTGTTTGGCCAGCTTGTGGGGGAGACAAGGTTGTGGAGAAAGGGATGTCTCCATGCTAGTTCTGTAAGTGAACAGTATGTGGCCCAGGTCAAGATGGGGGCCCTTAACCAAGAGAGCCCGAATTGCAGCCCTCCAGACTGGAGCACTCGGAGAAAACCCAATCCCAGTTTGACCCCCTGGGGTTTTGGGGTGGCCAAAGGGCATGGGCTGCAGAAACCTTCCCACATGCAGCCTGCTAGTGCTATCGACCACCCCCGACCTAAGGGAGGGCGTGAAACTGGAAGGGCCTGGTGTAACTCCTACCAAGGAATGGGAGAGATGCTGGGGCATCCATGGGAACATTGGTGGCTTCGAACTTCCCCAGGTCACCGGGTAAAGTGACCCCGCTCAGTTCGATCTCGAAGGGGGGAGAGATGTGACGAAGTGGGACTGTTCTTAATGTTTCCTCCGAATATTGTGGGGGTGCCTCAGTTTCCCCTAGGCAGTTCTTAAGTATCTAGGTGGTGGGGTAAGGGTGTATGATCATTGCAGAGCCCTAGAGGGCAGGTGTGGGCAGGGGTCTGGACACAGAGAATGGCCGACACCCTGTTTCCTGGCAACTGATGGCCTGGGCCCTTCCCCCCCTGCAAGGTGAGAGCTGAAGGGTTGGAGAACAAAGGAATCAGGTGACCTCCTGGCCCAGGAAAGGAACAAAGCCCAGAGGAGGAGGGGCTGGAGGGAGTTTCAGTTTGGGGCTGGCTGGGACATGGAGTGAAGTGCAGACGTGGTTGTCTGGCTCACTGCCCCCCCAAAGTGGACCCAGCTGAGGGGTCCCGTTCTCTGCACCTGCAAGCTCTGTTTTAGACCATGTTCCTGTCATCTAATAAACCTTCTGTTTTACTGGCTGGCTGAGAGTCACGTCTGACTGCGAAGTTGGGGTGCAGGACCCTCTGGCTTCCCCAGGAGCCCCGCCTGAGTGGACTCGCTGGGGGGAAGCGCACGGAGGGGCAGAGGATGCTGAAGTCTCCAAGGTCAGACCCAGGAAGGTGGAAGCTGTGTGAGCTGTGTGTCCTGAAGACAGGCTGCTCACAGAAAGGCGACTGCCCCGGAGTCCTGACTGGCTTCATGGGGAGCAGTTCCAGAGCATCGCCCAGGGACTCCGTGACACCCCTGCCCTGAGGCGCATGAATACCAAGATGAGAGCAGCCCTCACAGTTGAGAAGCGAGTGGCGATAGCCCTGTGGAAGCTTGCAAAGCCAGACAGCTACCGGTCAGTCGGGAATCAATTTGGAGTGGGCAAATCTACCGTGGGGGCTGCTGTGATGCACGTAGCCCACGCAATCAAAGATCTGCTGATATCAAGGGTAGTGACCCTGGGAAATGTGCAGGTCATAGTGGATGGCTTTGCTGCAATGGGATTCCCTAACTGTGGTGGGGCCATAGACGGAACCCATATCCCTATCTTGGCACCGGAGCACCAAGCCGGCGAGTACATAAACCGCAAGGGGTACTTTTCAATAGTGCTGCAAGCTCTCGTGGATCACAAGGGATGTTTCACCAACATCAACGTGGGATGGCCGGGAAAGGTGCATGATGCTCGCATCTTCAGGAACTCTGGTCTGTTTCAAAAGCTGCAGGAAAGGACTTTATTCCCAGACCAGAAAATAACCGTTGGGGATGTTGAAATGCCTATAGTTATCCTTAGGGACCCAGCCTACCCCTTAATGCCATGGCTCATGAAGCCGTACACAGGCAGCCTGGACAGTAGTCAGGAGCTGTTCAACTACAGGCTGAGCAAGTGCAGAATGTTGGTAGAATGTGCATCTGGACGTTTAAAAGCACGCTGGCGCAGTTTACTGACTCACTTAGACCTCAGCGAAACCAATATTCCCACTAAAAGAAAAGGAGTACTTGTGGCACCTTAGAGACTAACCAATTTATTAGAGCATAAGCTTTCGTGAGCTACAGCTCACTTCCTCAGATGCATATCGTGGAAACTGCAGCAGGCTTTATATATACACAGAGAATATGAAACAATACCTATTCCCACCCCACTGTCCTGCTGGTAATAGCTTATCTAAAGTGATCATCAGGTGGGCCATTTCCAGCACAAATCCAGGTTTTCTCACCCTCCACCCCACCACACAAATTCACTCTCCTGCTGGTGATAGCCCATCCAAAGTGACAACTCTTTACACAATGTGCATGACAATCAAGTTGGGCTATTTCCTGCACAAATCCAGGTTTTCTCACATCCCCCCCACCCCCATACACACACAAACTCACTCTCCTGCTGGTAATAGCTCATCCAAACTGACCACTCTTCAAGTTAAAATCCAAGTTAAACCAGAACATCTGGGGGGGGGGGGGTAGGAAAAAACAAGAGGAAACAGGCTACCTTGCATAACGACTTAGCCACTCCAAGTCTCTATTTAAGCCTAAATTAATAGTATCCAATTTGCAAATGAATTCCAATTCAGCAGTTTCTCGCTGGAGTCTGGATTTGAAGTTTTTTTGTTTTAAGATAGCGACCTTCATGTCTGTGATCGCGTGACCAGAGAGATTGAAGTGTTCTCCGACTGGTTTATGAATGTTATAATTCTTGACATCTGATTTGTGTCCATTTATTCTTTTACGTAGAGACTGTCCAGTTTGACCAATGTACATGGCAGAGGGGCATTGCTGGCACATGATGGCATATATCACATTGGTGGATGTGCAGGTGAACGAGCCTCTGATAGTGTGGCTGATGTTATTAGGCCCTGTGATGGTGTCCCCTGAATAGATATGTGGGCACAATTGGCAACGGGCTTTGTTGCAAGGATAAGTTCCTGGGTTAGTGGTTCTGTTGTGTGGTATGTGGTTGTTGGTGAGTATTTGCTTCAGGTTGCGGGGCTGTCTGTAGGCAAGGACTGGCCTGTCTCCCAAGATTTGTGAGAGTGTTGGGTCATCCTTTAGGATAGGTTGTAGATCCTTAATAATGCGTTGGAGGGGTTTTAGTTGGGGGCTGAAGGTGATGGCTAGTGGCGTTCTGTTATTTTCTTTGTTAGGCCTGTCCTGTAGTAGGTAACTTCTGGGAACTCTTCTGGCTCTATCAATCTGTTTCTTTACTTCTGCAGGTGGGTATTGTAGTTGTAAGAAAGCTTGACAGAGATCTTGTAGGTGTTTGTCTCTGTCTGAGGGGTTGGAGCAAATGCGGTTGTATCGCAGAGCTTGGCTGTAGACGATGGATCGTGTGGTGTGGTCAGGGTGAAAGCTGGAGGCATGCAGGTAGGAATAGCGGTCAGTAGGTTTCCGGTATAGGGTGGTGTTTATGTGACCATTGTTTATTAGCACTGTAGTGTCCAGGAAGTGGATCTCTTGTGTGGACTGGACCAGGCTGAGGTTGGTGGTGGGATGGAAATTGTTGAAATCATGGTGGAATTCCTCAAGGGCTTCTTTTCCATGGGTCCAGATGATGAAGATGTCATCAATATAGCGCAAGTAGAGTAGGGGCTTTAGGGGACGAGAGCTGAGGAAGCGTTGTTCTAAATCAGCCATAAAAATGTTGGCATACTGTGGGGCCATGCGGGTACCCATAGCAGTGCCGCTGATCTGAAGGTATACATTGTCCCCAAATGTGAAGTAGTTATGGGTAAGGACAAAGTCACAAAGTTCAGCCACCAGGTTAGCCGTGACATTATCGGGGATAGTGTTCTTGACGGCTTGTAGTCCATCTTTGTGTGGACTGTTGGTGTAGAGGGCTTCTACATCCATAGTGGCCAGGATGGTGTTATCAGGAAGATCACCGATGGATTGAAGTTTCCTCAGGAAGTCAGTGGTGTCTCGAAGGTAGCTGGGAGTGCTGGTAGCGTAGGGCCTGAGGAGGGAGTCTACATAGCCAGACAATCCTGCTGTCAGGGTGCCAATGCCTGAGATGATGGGGCGCCCAGGATTTCCAGGTTTATGGATCTTGGGTAGTAGATAGAATATCCCAGGTCGGGGTTCCAGGGGTGTGTCTGTGCGGATTTGATCTTGTGCTTTTTCAGGAAGTTTCTTGAGCAAATGCTGTAGTTGCTTTTGGTAACTCTCAGTGGGATCAGAGGGTAATGGCTTGTAGAAACTCGTGTTGGAGAGCTGCCGAGCAGCCTCTTGTTCATATTCCGACCTATTCATGATGACAACAGCACCTCCTTTGTCAGCCTTTTTGATTATGATGTCAGAGTTGTTTCTGAGGCTGTGGATGGCATTGCGTTCCGCATGACTGAGGTTATGGGGCAAGTGATGCTGCTTCAGAGAAGCACCAGAGAAGCTTTGAAAACCAGTTTCATGACTGACCAGGCTATGGTGTGAAAGTTCTGTTTGTTTCTCCTTGATGAAACCCCTCACCCCTTGGTTCACTCTACTTCCCTGTAAGCTAACCACCCTCCCCTCCTCCCTTCACCGCTTGCAGAGGCAATAAAGTCATTTTTGTTTCACATTCATGCATTCTTTATTCATTCATCACACAAATAGGGGGATGACTACCAAGGTAGCCCAGGAGGGGTGGTGGAGGAGGGAAGGAAAATGCCACACAGCACTTTAAAAGTTTACAACTTTAAAATTTATGGAATGCCAGCCTTCTGTTTTTTGGGCAATCCTCTGGGGTGGAGTGGCTGGTTGGCCGGAGGCCCCCCCACCACGTTCTTGGGCGTCTGGGTGTGGAGGTTATGGAACTTGGGGAGGAGGGCGGTTGGTTACAGAGGGGCAGCAGTGGCAGTCTGTGCTCCAGCTGCCTTTGCTGCAGCTCAACCATACACTGGAGCATACTGGTTTGATCCTGCAGCAGCCTCAGCATTGAATCCTGCCTCCTCTCATCACGCTGCCGCCACATTTGAGCTTCAGCCCTGTCTTCAGCCCGCCACTTACTCTCTTCAGCCCGCCACCTCTCCTCCTGGTCATTTTGTGCTTTCCTGCACTCTGACATTGTCTGTCTCCACACATTCGTCTGTGCTCTGTCAGTGTGGGAGGACAGCATGAGCTCAGAGAACATTTCATCACAAGTGTGTTTTTTTTTCTTTCTAATCTTCACTAGCCTCTGGGAAGGAGAAGATCCTGTGATCATTGAAACACATGCAGCTGGTTGAGAAAAAAAAGGGACAGTGGTATTTAAAAAGACACATTTTCTAGAACAATGGCTACACTCTTTCAGGGTAAACCTTGCTGTTAACGTTTCATACATAGCACATGTGCTTTCGTTACAAGGTCGCATTTTGCCTCCCCCCACCGCGTGGCTACCCCCTCAACCCTCCCCCCTCCCCGTGGCTAACAGCGCGGAACATTTCTGTTCAGCCACAGGCAAACAGCCCAGCAGGAACGGGCTCCTCTGAGTGTCCCCTGAAGAAAAGCACCCTATTTCAACCAGGTGACCATGAATGATATCTCCCTCTCCTGAGGATAACACAGAGAGATAAAGAACTGATGTTGTTTGACCGCCAGCAAACATACACTGCAATGCTTTGTTGTACAATGATTCCCGAGTACGGTGTTACTGGCCTGGAGTGGTAAAGTGTCCTACCACGGAGGACGCAATAAGGCTGCCCTCCCCAGAAACCTTTTGAAAAGACTTTGGGAGTACATCCAGGAGAGCCACGAATGCCAGGGCAAAGTAATCCTTTCACATGCTTGCTTTTAAACCATGTATAGTATTTTAAAAGGTACACTCACCGGAGGTCCCTTCTCCACCTGCCAGGTCCAGGAGGCAGCCTTGGGTGGGTTCGGGGGCTACTGGCTCCAGGTCCAGGGTGAGAAACAGTTCCTGGCTGTCGGAAAACCAGTTTCTCTGCTTGCTTGCTGTGAGCTATCTATAACCTCATCATCATCGTCGTCGTCCCCAAAACCTGCTTCTGTGTTGCCTCCATCTCCATTGAAGGAGTCAAACAAGACGGCTGGGGTAGTGGTGGCTGAACCCCCTAAAATGGCATGCAGCTCATCATAGAAGCGGCATGTTTGGGGCTCTGACCCGGAGTGGCCGTTCGCCTCTCTGGTTTTCTGGTAGGCTTGCCTCAGCTCCTTCAGTTTTACGCGGCACTGCTTCGGGTCCCTGTTATGGCCTCTGTCCTTCATGCCCTGGGAGATTTTGACAAAGGTTTTGGCATTTCGAAAACTGGAACGGAGTTCTGATAGCATGGATTCCTCTCCCCATACAGCGATCAGATCCCGTACCTCCCGTTCGGTCCATGCTGGAGCTCTTTTGCGATTCTGGGACTCCATCATGGTCACCTCTGCTGATGAGCTCTGCATGGTCACCTGCAGCTTGCCACGCTGGCCAAACAGGAAATGAGATTCAAAAGTTCGTGGTTCTTTTCCTGTCTACCTGGCCAGTGCCTCTGAGTTGAGAATGCTGTCCAGAGCGGTCACAATGGAGCACTCTGGGATAGCTCCCGGAGGCCAATACCGTCGAATTGTGTCCACAGTACCCCAAATTTGACCCGGCAAGGCTGATTTAAGCGCTAATCCACTTGTCAGGGGTGGAGTAAGGAAATCGATTTTCCTTTAGAGCCCTTTAAGTCGAAATACAGGGCTTCATCGTGTGGACGGGTGCAGGTTTACATCGATTTAACGCTGCTAAATTCGACCTAAAGTCCTAGTGTAGACCAGGGCTGACTGTCCACCGGGTGCAGACAGGGTCGCACCCGCCAATAAGATGCTCCCCCTTCCGAGTCACAGGGAAAACTGCTCAGGACCTGGAAAGAGAGGTCCGGGACATGCTGGCTTTGGGGGTGATCCAGCCATCTGCCAGCCCCTGTGCCTCCCCGGTGGTGCTGGTTCACAAAAAGGATGGGTCGGTCCGGTTCTGTGTGGACTATCGGAAGCTCAATGCCATCACTGTATCGGATGCCTACCCCATGCCCAGGCCTGACGAGCTCCTAGACAAGCTGGGAGGAGCCCGGTACCTTACCACCATGGACCTTACAAAGGGCTACTGGCAAGTGCCGCTGGATGCAGATGCCCGGCTGAAATCGGCCTTTATCACCCCTCTGGGGCTCTATGAGTTCCTGACCCTGCCTTTCGGCCTCAAGGGAGCGCCGGCCACCTTCCAGCGCCTGGTGGACCAGCTACTGAGGGGGATGGAGAGTTTTGCCGTGGCGTATATTGATGACATCTGTGTCTTTAGCCAGACCTGGGAGGACCACGTGTCCCAGGTTAGACAAGTGCTGGACCGACTCCAGGGGGCTGGGCTGACTGTAAAAGCGGAGAAGTGCAAGGTGGGGATGGCTGAAGTATCTTACCTGGGCCATCGGGTGGGGAGCGGCTGCCTAAAGCCGGAACCAGCCAAGGTGGAGGTGATCAGAGACTGGCCCGCTCCCCACACCAAAAAGCAGGTCCAAGCCTTTATTGGGATGGCAGGATACTACCGAAGATTTGTACCCCACTTTAGCACCATAGCCACCCCCATCACTGAGCTATGCAAGAAGGGGAAGCCAGACAAGATGGTCTGGACCGAGCAGTGCCAGGAGGCTTTCCGGGCGCTGAAGGAGACTCTGGTCAGTGGCCTAGTTCTGGCAAATCCTTTTTTTGACAAGCCCTTTGTGGTGTTCACCGAAGCCTCAGACACGGGACTGGGGGCGGTGTTAATGCAGAAGGATGAAAAGGGGGAGAGACACCCCATCGTGTACCTGAGCAAGAAGTTGCCACCCCGGGAGCAACACTACACAGCCATCGAGAAGGAGTGCCTGGCCATGGTGTGGGCCCTCAAGAAACTAGAGCCCTATCTCTTCGGGCGACACTTCACCGTCTACACCGACCACTCTTCCCTGACCTGGCTGCACCAGATGAAAGGAGCCAAGGGGATGGGCGGGGGTGTGTGTGCCCCTCTGCATCACAGTCCCCCACCCCCTGGGAGGGCCCCTGCTCCTCTCGCCCAAGGGGCTTCCAGGCATCAGAGCGGGATGGGCTCCCTGGGGTGCCAGCCAGCCCCTGCCCAGGGGCATGAGCCTCCTCGCCTCCCCGGGGCTCAGCTGGGAATCCCCAGGCACTGAGCCAGTCACACTCAGCCCCTGGGGCCCCAAACCAGGCCCTGCTCAGGGAGCTGGAGGCCCAGTGCTAGCAGCTGGCTCCTAGAGGGCCCATCGCTGAGCTGGGCTGGAGTTTGTGGGCTGTGCGGGGCACTGGGGGGCCCGTAACCCCAAGACACGCGTCTGGCTCTCGCTAGTGGGAATGAGACCCCCCTCCCCCGGGGGAATCTGTGCAGCCCTCTACCACCCCCTCCCTGCCCCCCCTTCCCCCTTCCCCGCCATTTGTGTGACTCTGGTGTTCCCAGCCCAAACTATGATCTTTTATGACCCTTTAAACCGTTCATAAACCTTTACAGTCCCCACCGCAAAGACATGCCACCTCCTTACGGGAAAGCTGGGCAGGGACGAGGAAGTGGTGCCCCAGACGTCCCACCCAGCCGCTGCCTGCAGAGCCCGTGTCTGGGGCCGTCCGAGGGCCGGGCGAGCAGGCAGCGCCCTCCCAGCTACGTGTCCACAGCCCTGCACGCCCCTGGGCCTCAGCCCCGCACCGTGCCCGGGCGTGAGGCGGCCCCCTGCTGCCCACGGCATCGGGACACACGGCCAGAGTGTAGGGTTGGCACGGCAGCGCATGGAGCTGTCTGCACAGCAGCCCCTCCCCTGGCTCCCGGTGTCCATCGCTGGGCTGGCATTGCCCTCTGCCAGCCGTCAGTCGTGGTGCAGCCCCATGTCTGCCACCCACAGGCCTGTTCGGGTGGACGCCTGACTGCACAGACCGGGGAGCAGCAGCTGTGACCCCAGGGAAGCCACTTTCACCCCCCAGGGCCAGGCCCCCTGCTAAAGGGGGGAGGCGGGCCAGCGTAGCAGAACCCAGGCCAGGCGTGGGCTCTGGACACTCCCCCAGCAGCTACCAGCCATTCTTCAGCAGGCACCATGGCCTAGTGGTGAGAGCAGTGGTCAGGAGTTGTGGGTTCTGTTCCCCTTCTGCCACTGATTGACTTGGGCAAATCTCTTCACCCCCACGGGCTTCTCCCTAGGGCGGTTGGGATGTCCAAGGTCTCTGGGGCAGCTGCTGGAAGGTGCTACACAAAGGCCAAAGATTTGTACGAGGGAGCGGGGCCCAGATGCGTACAGCCAGCAAGAGTGTGCCTGGGTGCCTCCTCCAGGGCTGGGTCCCACCGCGGGGGTGGCATAACCCGCAGTCTCTGTGTTACTTCAAGGGGTAAATGACATTTCACTTTCCCCACACCACTCAAGATTTACAGCCCTCTGTCATAGCCCCCCTTAGTCGGCTCCTTTCCAAGCTGAAGCTGTCCCAGGTTTAATCTCCTCATACGGAAGCTGTTCCAGCCCCCTGACGGTTTTTGTTGCCCTTCTCTG
The DNA here is from genome assembly GCF_965140295.1 of Lepidochelys olivacea. Classification (NCBI taxonomy): domain Eukaryota; kingdom Metazoa; phylum Chordata; order Testudines; family Cheloniidae; genus Lepidochelys; species Lepidochelys olivacea. The sequence goes on from NC_140434.1 coordinate 649,055, forward strand.
CCCCTTTTCCAAGGCTAATACGTCTTTCGGAGAGGGGGCGACCAGCCCCGCAGGCCGTGTTCGGGCGGGGGATACCAGGGGTTTACATCGTGCCATTACGATATTTACTGTCTCATTGTCTATCCCCTTCCCTAGCAGGGCTTAGCACCGTGTCCTCTACTTAGCCAGCCGCTGCATGCTGAGCACGTTTCCAGAGAACCAGGCACGATGACGCGGCTGGTGCTCAGCGAGGGGCCGGGCCCCGAACTGTCCTGTCCTGGGGACCCTCGCTCAGGCTCAGACTCAGCTGCACTTCAGAGACCTCAGCGCAGCGTCAGGCGCCTCCTCTGAGCGGCCAGGGGAGCTGCTGCGAACACAGACGTGCCCAGCAGGAGGCAGCGTCGCTCGAGCAATGAGCTGCCCTCACCGCCCAACAGGGGCCACAGGGATGTGGGAAGGGCTGGGGCAGGAGGGGAGGAGCCCACTGGATCACACCGTGAGCTTCCTGCACCGAGTTCCCCCGAGCTGGACACCAGAGGGAGAATTGCACCCACAAAGGCAGCAGAGCACCCCGACTTCCTGACTGCAGCAACTCTCAGCCAGCAGGGTAACAGCCGGAGGGTTATGAGAATAGCCTTACCACCGAGAACAGAAAGTTACAGCAAAGACCAGCTGGGTTAGTCCAGAACCCAGAGCCCTCTGACCCCTCTTCAGTCCCAGTCCAGAAGCTTCCCCTGGGTAGCCCATACTAACCAACCCCACCTGGCCCCTCCCCAGTCCTTTCTCCGCCAGCTGTGTCCTAAGGCGGGGGGACACCCAGGGTCCTTTGTTCCTGGGTGCCAAATTCTGGGCAATTGGAGTGGCCATTGTGGTCTGGGACTCTTCCTGGGCCTCCAGGCCCCAGGCAGCCTGGGTGGGTCATACCTGTGTGTCTGGGTCCCTGCAAAGAGCAAACAACCCTTTCCCTCACCTAGTTACCCATGCAGCAGATGGGGAAACTGAGGCACAGACAATAGCCATCCAAAATATTATGAAAAATTCCCACTGCGACACAGCCCAGCCCAGTCCGCTGGGTGGGGCCTCCCTCCCTCCCCACCTGCTCGCAGGTGCTGCTATAAAGCTCCAGCCCCAAAGCCGCTCCCAGTTCCCAATTCCTGGATTGTCGAGAGCCCTGCGGGCTAACGGGAGGCGCAGCCCCACCGGGCGAGGCAGAGAGAGACAGAGCCCGGTGCTGGGACACCTGGGGCCAAGCCCCGACCCCACCAGCCGCCATGAAGCCCAGAAGCCTGAGCACAGATGCCCTGCGGCTGGGTCTAGTCCTGCTGCTGCTGGCCACAGGTGAGCCTTAGTCTCCAGGAGCTGCTGGGAGGGGGCCATCGGGCCTGAGCAGCACTTGTGGGCTCAGACCCACCCCAGGGCACTGGGCTGCTCAGATGGGGCCTATCAGCTCTTGCTGCCAACACGGGGCTGGTTTCACTGCTGATCTGCCCCTCAACAGGGGGACAATGGGCGAGTGGGGCCTGATCGTCCCAGATGCCCAGTGACCCAGAGGACCATGGGCAGCACCTGTCACTCCTGGGGTCCCCTCTGCCCAGGCCCCGCCAGGGCGCAGTGTTCCTAGGGTGCCCTCTGCACAGCCCCACCCAGGGCTCTGTGTTCATGGGGTCCCCTCTCCCCTGGGCTGGGTGCTTTGGGGAGCCCCTTCTCCTCCCCCGAGCCCCTTTCTGACGGTGCCCAGGAACTCCCGGGTTGGGACCCAGGAGGGCGTTGGCCGACAGCCATTGGCCGACACTCCCCAGGGGCTGACGCAGGTGTGTCTGGACTGTGTCGGTCTGGCTGAGCCCAGTGCTAACGGCCCAGGACCAGTCAGGGAAGCCCAGCAGGGAACGTCCGGTCCAGGACCCCCGGGGGCAGCATGTGGGTCCCTTCCTGAGAGTGCAGGGAGCCCACGCCCCGAGTGACCTGCCAGGAGGCCGGGACACGCGCCCCAAGAGAAGGGGGGATGTTAGCCCCAGGCTGGTGCTGGCTGCAGGACAGGCCCCAGCTGCGGGCTCAGGTCGAGGGCGTCTTTATCAGTCCCAGGACTGCGTGGCCCATGGGCCGCCTGTGAGCGGGGCAGTGCTGCCCACTGGCCGGCCGGGCTCTGGGCATCGGGGTGGGCTGCTGTGTTAGCGGCAGGAATTGCTCAGCGGGACGCCGCAGCGGGGCGCTGCGAGGCCCAGGAAGGATGGGGTCAGAGCCTCAGCGCTCCAGGGCTGGAGCCCCGGCCGCCCGCACTGCCTGGGGGGTGTCGGCAGGCGGAGGAGAGGCAGGGAGGGCCCTGCCCATGGGGTCAGCGCCGTTCCTCCAGGCACCTTCCACAGCAAGGAGGGAGGCAGAGGCTGCTGGAGCCCCTTGTGGGCAGGACACTCTGGCCAGGCTGGCGCTGCGAGGCCCCCGCTCTGGACCCCCGGCTACCGTCGCCAACGAAAGCCACTTGGGGAAGGAGCCAAGTCAAAATCCAAACCAACGGGCCAGAACGCAGAGCCCAGCCCAGCCCAGCCCGCCCCACGGCTCGCTCCACATGGGGCACACAGGTCTGGGGAGCTTTCCAGGGAACCCAGGGGTGGGGGCAGCTCCCCGGGGACCCTGCAGGGCTTGTCTTTACGGGGGACATCGGGCAGCTCCAGGTGGGACCCCAAGGGCTCCCGAAACCCGGCTCCACGCACCGAGTCCGGCCTCCAGACACGGGGCTCGGGGAAGGTGCCTGATACGCAGCGGGGCTGAGCTGTGCTGGAGCCCAGGGGTCGCTGGGTGGGGCCCACGTCAGACCCCACATCGGGGTGTTGGAGCCCCGGCAGCGCAGCCCCTCTCCAAGTTCAGGGGGGGGAGGGGGTCTCGATGTGTCAGTCTGCAGCCCCAGGCGCTCCAGTCGCTCCCATCCAACCAGCACGGGGATCATCAGCACAGCCCCGGGACCTGTCCCCACAGGCCACCCCCGGCTCCTGCAGGACCCCCAGGCAACAGTGACGTGCCCCCTCCTTGTCTGACCCCTGCCTAGGAGCCACTTCATCCCCTCGGGGTCACCGGCTGCCCCCCTTGTCCCTGTGACAGGCCAGGCCTTGGCTGAGCCCTGGGAGCTTTCGGCCTCGCTGGGACCTTGTGGCAGTGAGTTCCCCAGGCTCATCACGTGCTGTGTAAAATAACTGCCCCTGACTCGTGGGCGCCTGATGGCCCTGGGGGTTTCTGCTCCTCACTTGAACCCCACATTTTGTTCTGTTTTCTCTGAACTGAACAGACCGATTCTCTCCTAGGAAACACGACCACCAACACAGCCACAGCCAGCATGACAACCGCCAGCGACACGACCACCCCCATGCCCCAAGGGGACACAACCACCCCTGGGCCTCCCAGTGACACAACCACCCCTGGGCCTCCCAGTGACACAATCACCCCCACACTCCCCGGTGACACGACTACCCCCGGGCCTCCCAGCGAGACGACTACCCCCAGTCGTCCTGGTGACACGACTACCCCCGGTGACACAACCACCCCCGGGCCTTCTGGCGACACAACCACTCCTGGGTCTCCTGGGGACACAACCACCCCTGGGTCTCCTGGCGACACAACGACCCCGGCACCCCCTGGTGACACAACCACACCCACACTCCCCGGTGACACGACTACCCCTGGGCCTCCCAGCGAGACGACTACCCCCAGTCCTCCTGGCGACACGACTACCCCTGGTGACACAACCACCCCTGGGCCTCCTGGCGACACAACGACCCCGGCACCCCCTGGCGACACAACCACCCCTGAGACTCCCGGCGACACAACCACCCTGGCACCCCCTGGCGACACAACCACCCCTGAGACTCCCGGCGACACAACCACCCTGGCACCCCCTGGCGACACAACCACCCCTGAGACTCCCGGCGACACAACTACCCTTGGGCCTCCTGGTGACACGACTACCCCCGGTGACACAACCACCCCTGGGCCTCCTGGCGACACAACCACCCCCATGCCCCAAGGGGACACAACCACCCCTGGGCCTCCCAGTGACACAATCACCCCCACACTCCCCGGTGACACAGCCACCCCTGGGCCTCCTGGCGACACGACCGTCCCTGGCGATGTGACCGCCACCAAAATTGCAAACACCACTCCCCCCGGCAGCACCAACACAACCTCAACCCGGAGCCCCTCCACGACAGTCGTGATCCGAATCTCTCTGTTGTTCCGCATTGTGAACAGGATCTTCGACAACTCTCTTCTCGACCCCAACTCCATTAACTACCTGAAGTTGCAAGTCACTATCCAGATCATGGTGAGCACAGCAGCCCCTCCCTCCCCTCCCGGCACCCTGCCCCGGCCTGCCAGCTGCGGGTGGCTGCCAGGCCCAGGCTGGGGGCTTCGCGGGGAGCTCCATCGAGCTGCCGTGCAATGAGCCTTCGGGCCTCTGGTGGCTGCTGCCGTTCGGGCTCCACACACAGAGACCCCATGGAGCAGGGAGGGGAGACACCCCCACCCCCACCCCCGGCCCAGCCCTGGGCACCAGGCCCCTCAGCCCCAGAGTCTCCTGTCCTGGAGCAGTGAAGGGACAGACCCTCAATCCTGTCTGGGGAGCCCCTCCCCGGGACCCTGCCCTCAGCTCTGGGCCCCTCTGCCCCTCTCCAGCCAGCTGTGGGGAGACACCCCGTGCCCCTGCACCCCAGCGAAGAGCACAGAGAAGACCAAGGAAGGTTGGCAGGGGCCGGGGCAGATCCGCCAAGCTGGGTGCTCCCAGCCTCCCCGAGCTGGCTGGGTGCTGGCGGTGACCCTGTTCCCCTCTGTCTGTGACAGTACGGCAAGATCTATGGCTGCCCAACGTGCCCGAATGGGCAGAACTACCTGGGATTGACTGATCTGCGTTTCAGGTACAGTGTGTGCCATGGGGCTGCCCCAGCTGTGGGCAGGGGAGGGCTGGGGTGGGGGAGAAAGGTGAGGAGAGAGAGGCTAAATCTGTGAGCGTGTGACCCTGGGGGGTCACATCTGAGCAGCCCAGAGCTTTGGCTGCCTGAGGCCGTGCTGGGCAGGTGTGCTGCCCTGGGGAGGGGGCGGAGGTGCTGGGGCAGGGGCAGATGGGGGCATAAGGAGGGACGGTTCAAGGGGGTTGTGGGTGGGGCAGCTGGTGCAGGGCCCAGTGGGTAGTATGGGGAAATTGGTGCAGGGCTAGGTGGCAGGTGGGGGGCAGACGAATGGTGTGGGAAGGCCAGTGCAGGGGCAGGTGGGAAGGGGGGGTTGGGGCAGGGGCAGGTGGGAAGGGGGGGGTTGGGCAGGGGCTGGTGGGAATGGAGGAGCCGGAGCAGGGGCAGGTGGGAAGGGGGGAGGTTGGGGCAGGGGCAGGTGGGAAGGGGGGGGTTGGTGCAGGGGCAGGTGGGAAGGGGGGAGGTTGGGGCAGGGGCAGGTGGGAAGGGGGGGGTTGGGCAGGGGCAGGTGGGAATAGGGGAGGTTGGGGCAGGGGCAGGTGGGAAGGGGGGGGTTGGGGCAGAGGCAGGTGGGAAGGGGGGAGGTTGGGGCAGGGGCAGGTGGGAATGGGGGAGGTTGGGGCAGAGGCAGGTGGGAAGGGGGGAGGTTGGGGCAGGGGCAGGTGGGAAGGGGGGAGGTTGGGGCAGGGGCAGGTGGGAATAGGGGAGGTTGGGGCAGAGGCAGGTGGGAAGGGGGGAGGTTGGGGCAGGGGCAGGTGGGAAGGGGGGAGGTTGGGGCAGGGGCAGGTGGGAAGGGGGGAGGTTGGTGCAGGGGCAGGTGGGAATAGGGGGGGTTGGTGCAGAGGCAGGTGGGAAGGGGGGGGTTGGGGCAGGGGCAGGTGGGAATAGGGGGGGTTGGTGCAGAGGCAGGTGGGAAGGGGGGAGGTTGGGGCAGGGGCAGGTGGGAATAGGGGAGGTTGGGGCAGAGGCAGGTGGGAATGGAGGAGCCGGAGCAGGGGCAGGTGGGAAGGGGGGGGTTGGTGCAGGGGCAGGTGGGAAGGGGGGAGGTTGGGGCAGAGGCAGGTGGGAATGGAGGAGCCGGAGCAGGGGCAGGTGGGAAGGGGGGGGTTGGTGCAGGGGCAGGTGGGAAGGGGGGGGTTGGGCAGGGGCAGGTGGGAAGGGGGGAGGTTGGGGCAGAGGCAGGTGGGAAGGGGGAGGTTGGGGCAGGGGCAGGTGGGAAGGGGGGGGTTGGGGCAGAGGCAGGTGGGAATAGGGGAGCTGGTGCAGGGGCACGGGAAGGGCCGGGGCCAGACCCAGTTAACGCCCCCTCTCCGGCACGCTCGGCAGCCAGGGCTCGGTGGTGACAGAGTCCGTCCTGCTGTACCGAGTGAGCGACGACACCAGCATCAGCGCCTCCGACATTGAGCAGCAGCTGAGACAAAGGCTGGGCAGGAATAACAGCTTTGATGGGCTCCAGCTGGACAGTATCCGCGGTGAGCAGGCTCCAGCCGGGCCCCACAGTGTGGCCACAGCCACGTGTCCGGGGGTCCCTGTCCTGGGGGGCTCAGCCCATGGCTGAGGGGGGCTGGTGTCCTTGGCCCTTGTGCAGAGCTCTGTGGAGACCGGGCTGCCCTCGGGGGCTCCTCCAGCTCCCAGCAGAGCCCCCTGGCTGGGCTGCTTTGGGGCGTGTCTGTGGAGGGTGCCTGCCCTGCCCTGCCAGCCCGGCCCAGCCTGTATCTGTCCCAGGGAGGGAGCGAGGGTTTCTGGGCCCCCTGGCAGGGCGCCCATTCAGAGCCGTCCTCGCTGACCCTGGGGCTGGGCCCCCGGCCATCAACTCAGCCTCTTCCCAGCACCCCTGGGCCAGCCCCTTTCCCACAGCCCCTTTCCCTGGCTCTTCTGCCTGGCCAGCTGCATCCCCTGGCGTGGGCCCCTCTACGGGATCCCTCCCATCCGGGTCCTCCCCAGCCCTGACTGCTCCTACTTGTGTTTCAGCCAGTTTTATCGGTACAAGTTCGCCCACCTCGGCGCCAGCACCCCTGGTGCCCGGCTGGGGCATCGCCCTGCTGGTCCTGGTCTGCATTGGGCTGGTGCTGAGCATTCTCCTCTTCATCCTGCTGGTGAGTGCCCCCCGCTGCCCATCCCTCCGGCCTCAGGCCCCTCCAGCCGCTCTCCTTCTCCCTGCCTGACCCCTGCATCCCCTCCGCGCCCCCGCTCACCAGCCTCCTCTCGCCCCTCTAGATCATCTCCATGTGCTGCAGGAGGAGCCAAGGGAGCCTGGATCTGTTCAGCTCAACGTCCTCGTACCAGACCATGAGCAAGTAGCATGAAGCGTGCCCCCTATGATGAGGTAAGCACTGGGGCCTGGTCCTGCCCCAATGCCTGTCTCCGCACACTGCCTGGGTTCACCCCTGGACGCCAGTGCCCGGCACATGGCAGCCCTGCCTGGCACACGCTGCAGGTGCCAGTGGCTGGTGAAGATGGTGGATGCCCCCCACATTGCTCACAGGGGGTGGGGGATTTAGGGGGCAGAGGTTTGGTCAGCTCATCCCAGAAAATCTCACCAGAGAGAACACAAACCCTGGGCTGGAGAGGGAGGGGCTGCAGCCCAGGTCCCGTGGGGCAGCCTCTGACCTTGCCCCCGGCCCCCCTCACTGAGTTAATCACTAACAGGGCAGCTCCTGGCTGATGTGAAACCAGCAGCTAATGGCTCTGTCCGCCCTGCCCCCACGGCTCTGCCCGGGTCCTTCCCTGGGACCAGGGCTCGGATGGTCCGTACCCCCGCCCCATCGCTCTCCATTCCCATGGGGGCTCGGCGCGGCTCCAGCGGGACCCTCAGCAGGGCTGTTTGGGGAGAGAAAGAAGGAGCCACCGGCTCCTCCGCCTCAGCCTGGGAAGAGCGTTAGGTGTGGCTGGGGGCGAGTAACCCCTGACCAGCCCCCGGCCCCGCTGGCTTCTCCAGCCCCTGCAGGTCCTGCGCCAGACAGGGCGTTTGCTGAACGCTCGGCCCTAGTTCGGCAGCAATTCACTCCGGGCCGGTCTCTGGTCAAACGAGACGGTCACCATGGGCCGGCCGGCCTGGGACAGTCCAACCTGGACTCTGTGACGCCTGCTGCTGTCTGGGGGAACGAGCCCCCTGCCTTGCTCCAGAGGGGCGGGGGCCTGGAGTGGGGCTGGGATCAGAGGGTGCAACAGTGGGTCGGGGGACGGAGTGAGAGGGGGGTCAGAGGGTGTGTCACGGAGTCCCTGGGCGATGCTCTGGAACTGCTCCCCATGAAGCCAGGCAGGACTCTGGGGCAGTCGCCTTTCTGTGAGCAGCCTGTCTGCAGGACACACAGCTCACCCGGCTCCACCTTCCTGGGTCTGACCTCGGAGCATTCAGCCTCCTCTGCCCCTCCGTGCGCTTCCCCCCAGCGAGTCCGCTCAGGCGGGGTCCTGGGGAAGCCAGAGGGTCCTGCACCCCAATTCCGCAGTCAGACGGGACTCTCAGCCAGCCAGTAAAACAGAAGGTTTATTAGACGACAGGAACATGGTCTAACACAGAGCTTGCAGGTGCAGAGAACGGGACCCCTCAGCTGGGTCCATTTTGGGGGGCAGTGAGCCAGACGACCACATCTGCACTTCACTCCATGTCCCAGCCAGCCCCAAACTGAAACTCCCTCCAGCCCCTCCTCCTCTGGGCTTTGTTCCTTTCCCGGGCCAGGTGGTCACCTGATTCCTTTGTTTTCCAACCCTTTAGCTCTCACCTTGCAGGGGGGAAGGGCCCAGGCCATCAGTGGCCAGGAAAGAGGGTGTCTGCCATTCTCTGTGTCCAGACCCCTGCACACCCCTGCCCTCTAGGGCTCTGCAATGATCATACACCCTTACCCCACCACCTAGATACTTAAGAACTGCCTAGGGGAAACTGAGGCACCCCCACACTATTCAGAGGAAACATTAAGAACAGTCCCACTTCGTCACAGGGTGGCTTTGGTAGTGTGGGTAGGGGCAGGGTGAGGTGATGGAGAGGAGGTGGGGTGGTGGGGCAGGGAGAGAGGGGGGTGGGGTCAGAGGATGGCACTGCGGGTGGGGGGATGGAGTGGGGGTGAGGTTGAGGGTGGGGTAGTGGGATGGGGTGGGGTCGCAGAGCGAGGTGGTGGGGCAGGCAGGGAGGGGGGTGGAGGTGGGTCAATGCCTGGCTCTGAGACAAGGCTCTCTACAAATGGCCTCCTTGGCAGCGCTGGCTGGGCCCCTTGCCCATGGATCCCAGGTGGCCCCACTCCTGCCCTGGGACGGGGGGTTAGTGTCACTCTCACGCCCGGTGGGAGGCTCCTGGCTGGGGGATGCCTGCCCTGACGGACGCTGGCCAGGGACCGGGGGGGGGGCTGTCAGGGCACTGAGTCACTCTGCTGTTCAATGGCCTCAGCCAGACCAGCCCCAGCCCCAGGCCCAGCGAGGGTGGCCAGGCATATCCAGTTTTATGCCTGGTTGAAAAGGGACTCTGGCGGTTCTGGTCAGCACTGCTCGCCGGTCCATTAAAGGGCAGTTGGCGGTACAGTGGGGCTGCAGGATCCCTGCCCGGCTCCACGCAGCTCCCCGGAAGCAGAGACATACCCCTTAGCTCCTAGGCGCCTCCTCCCACGCCCCAACCCCCTACCCCAGCCCGGAGCCCCCTCCCACACTGTGAACCCCTCGCCTCCACCCCGCAGCCTGGAGCCCTCTCCTGCACCCCAAACCCCTCATCGCAGGCTCCACTCGAGAGCCCACATCCCAACCCCGTACCCCAGCCTGAAGCCCCCTCCCGCACCCTGAAGCCCTCATTTCTGGCCCCACCCTAGAGCCCTCACACCCTCTGTACCCCAACCCCCTGCCGCAGCCTGGTAAAAATAAGTGAGTGAGGGTCGGGGAGAGCGAGCGACAGAGGGGGGATGGAGTGAGCGGGGACAGGGTGGCCGGGATCGAACGGGACTGGGATCTGTTCGCCAGGGCTCGGCCCAGTGAGCCCCTCCCCAGCCCCAGAGCCCCGGTTTCCATGCCGACAGGGGTACATGGTGGTTGCCTGGTTGGGGGTGGATTGGCCCAGCCTGGCTCTAACCCCATCCCCTCTGCTTCCTCCCAGATCGCCGCCAGCAAAGGCACCAACGCCTTCTACGCCAACCCTGCCACGTCACAGAATCTCTAGGGGGCCACCCCGAGGACCGGCGGGAGCAGAGCTCCCAGCATCGCCACGTGCTTCCTGCAGCTGGACTCCAGGGTGCCGGGCAGGGCGACAAGGCAGCCCCGGGCAGGGGTTTGCTGCACAGGGGGTTGGATTCACAATTGGGGAGGGGGTGACTGCCCCCCCGACCCTGCAACCCCTGGCCCTGCGATTGGGCCACATGGGGCAAGCACTAATGGGGCAAATTCCTCTCCCACTCCACAAGGGAGGGCAAAGGGGCTGCCCCATATATCCCCCCCCAAGCCAACCAGCCTGGGCAGTGCAGGGAGTGGGGCAGGGACTCCCCAGGGGTTGCGTTGGCCTGCACCGCTGGCCTGGGACTCTGTTTTTGTACCTGTGATCTGTAACCACGCCGTTCTGTGATGGCCGCCCCGCTGTGACGGGGAAGTGGGGGTCACAATGTCCTTGGGAAGGTCTGTATTTATAGGGGTGCACAATAAAGGGATCTGTGATGAGTCAGGCTCTTGCTTGGTTTTCTCCTGCACCTCTCGGACGTTTGCTTTGGCAACGCTGCCCGCAGGGCAGGCGAATCAGCGCCACGGTCCATGCGCAGGGGGCTGTGGGACCGGCATCCCTCAGAGCCAGCACCGCCCAGCACACAGCTCACAACCCAGCAAGTCATCCTGCCATCTAGGGCCAGGGTACCCGGTGCCCTCTCCTGCTCAGACAAAGGGGAGCTCAGCCCCTGAAAATTCCTCCCCTCCAGCCAGGTGAGAGCAGGAGGGCAGCAAAAACGCAGCAAGGAAATGGCTGTGCAGGTGTAAAATGGACTCAAAGAAAAGTCTGGCTCTGAGACTGGCCTCGGTGTGACCAAGAGCCCTGCAGTGCCCAGAATCCTGAGGGGCAGCACGTTGGCAGTGCCCAGAATCCCCCCGGGTGTTACCCAGAGCCCTCTCGTCAGCGCCAAAGCTCTGTCTGGTATTTCAGTGGGACTGAACTGCAGGAAATGGGGTTTCACGGCAGCCACACGTAACCTGCAATGTCACCAAAGGCGAAATTGGACGAGAGGAGGCGGGGGCCATAAAACCATCACGAGGGGCCAGAACAGACCCAGCTGCCCCTTGCTTTAACTGGGCTAGTGCATTGATCTTCCTGAGCCCGGCGTCTCCAGGGGAGCTCTTCAAGGGCTGCCCAGGACCCAGCTGTTTTGACGCTCGGACGCTGAGATGCCTTTCCGTGGCCTGGGGTCGTTGGCCTGCTTGGGCAGCGCTGCTTGTTCCTGTGACGGGCATGGGCAGTGTCGTGGGCGAGGGCAGGGACAGACACATAGGGAAGCTGACAGCTGGTAGCCAGACTTCCTGGCCAGGGCTGGATTAACCCATTGGGGTCCTAGGCAAAACACACATAGGGGCCCTACCCAGTGATGCATAACAGCACAGCATCAGACAGCCTACTCCCTGCAGCTGGGCTGGCCGTGCTGTGGCTGCTCTGGGACCAGCTGTGCGTCCTTTTGCTGCTCATCATGGCTGGGGTGGTGTCGCACCTCCACTCAAATTTCCCAGGCCATACAGTGCACCGTTTGGCTGTTTGTCGGCCCCCAGGTCCCTCCCCCAACATGTGGGCCCCAGGCATGTCTAGTGTGCATAGGCGTTGATCCAGCCCTGTTCCTGGCACTGGGCACCGCTGGCTCACAGGCCAGTCCCTGGGGAAGGGTGGGAGCAGTGGCTGCCCTGGCCCTGGGATGGGGCTGGGTGGAGCTGTGCCAGCCCTGAGCTCTCATTCTGCAGGGCGCTGGAGTTCTCAGGGTCTCTTGCTGGGGATCGGGGCCTATGGCGGAGCCGCCCTTTAGTGCCATTTCTTACTGGCTCACCGCGTGTGACGGGGAGAAACCGCCTGCCACTGCCCTCCTCCCTCCGGCTGTGTGCAGAGGTGTGTCCAGGGGCCCAGCCTGGGACAAGCTGAGACTCATGGGACGGGCTGGCCAAGGCACTGAGCAAACACAGAAACGCCAGAAAACAAGGAAACAAAAGTGAATAGTTATGTAAGGAACTGACTGTGGGGCTAGGCCCAGGGCACAGGGCCAGGCAGCACCACCAGGTTAGGGCCAGGGAACCCCCAGACAGGGCCCTGGCATGGTGCCAGCCAGACCCATCAAGACCCCCTGGGCACAGCCAGGTGCATGGTGCCAGCCAGACCCTCAGGTCCCTGAGCTCCCTAACCTGCTCCCAGAGGCAGGTTACTGGGCTCCTCGACTCCTGGCTCAGGAAAGCTGCAGCTACAGCCCCAAACCCAAACCCTGCTGCACCAGGGAGGGTATGAACCCAGTCTGCTGACCCAGAGCCCACCCCACCCTCCCTGCCCAGGAGGGGCTGCGGCCTATGGTGAGACCCTGCCCCATGGGTCCATGAACACCTGGCCCTGGCTGCTGTGACCAGGGTCCTAGTGGGGAACCAGCTGAGGTCACTCAATTAGGGTGAACTGCAGAGAATGGGGCTGACAAACTGTGACCCAGCAGGGACAGGGGAGTGTTGACCTGGGAATGGGCCAGAGGAGTTTCACTGGGAGACCTGAGAGCCTGTAACCTGAGCCAGGAGGGGGAGGGAGAGGTAACACCTCTGCCTGGGAATGTGGACACAGGCTGCAGAAGGGAGCCTGCTGGGGGGGTTTAGTTTTTCAGTTTGGGGCTGGGTGGAGGAACGCAGGGAACCCCAGGGCTGGGGTCTAAGCTCCCTGCTCCCCCAGAAGGACTTGACTGAGGGGTCCTGGTTGTACCCACAAGCTCTGTTTTGGACTGTGTTCCTGTTGTCCAATAAACCTTCTGTTTTACTGGCTGGCTGAGAGTTGCGGTGACTCCCAGGAAGAGGGGTGCAGGGCCTGGACTCCCCCACACTCCGTGACAACTGGTGGGAGCGGTGGGATGTACTGCACCCCGTGGACGGTGCTTCCTGCAGTAAGTGACTGGGGAGCAGTAAAACGAAGGGGGATTGACGGGGACCAGGCGTGCTGAAGGCTCAGAGAGAGACGGTTTCAGGGGGCGGTTAACCCCTGGGAGTGTGTGACCAGAGAGAAGGACTTTTGCAGTAACAGGGTCCCCCGGAGGATTGCAGCGAGCGGTCCCAGGGGCGGAGGAGTCTGCCGCTCGACCACGAGTTATATTTTGTATAAGATTTGCTGTAATTATATAGCAGTGGTAGCAATAATGATTTGCATGGTTATATTTTAATTAGACAATGTCACACCTGCCCTGTCCAACGGCATGTTTTGAAGCCAATTCCGCCCATGAACAGTCAGATGGGATGAGTGGAGAAGCCAATAAAACAATTAAAAATATCCCAGTTCAAACAAAGCTAAGTGTAGAGGGAGGGGGATGTGCGGGCGGTTGGTGCTGGGGAGCCTAGTGATTCCCAGGTTGCTGCCCATCAGGACCCCTAGTCAGCTGCCCTGCCTCTCTCGCCCCCTACTCTGCCCCTTCAGCCCATGGCAGGGGTGCTGAGAGCCACTGAACCAAACTATAAACCCTGTATATAATTAATAAAATGTAAACCCTAACGCCCCCCTGCAGCCCTGCGTCAGCCCAGCCCGACTCCCCAGCGCCCGCCCGAAATAGGGCCGCTCCAGCCCCGTGACCACCATGCGCTGAGGGGGGACTTGGCTTCCACCCTGCACGGCCCAGAAGGTTTGAGCAGCCCCAGCACAGCCTGCCGGGCGGCTTTCTGGGCCGCGTGCGCCCAGCTGCCAGAGCCAGCTACATGGAGGAGGCGCTGTTGGAAGAATTCCTCTCGCTTGCTGTCACGGAGTCCCCGGGTGATGCTCTGGAACTGCTCCCTACGAAGCCAGGCAGGACTGTGGGGAAGTCTCCTTTCTGTGAGCAGCCTGTCTGCAGGACAAACAGCTCACACAGCTTCCCTCTTCCTGGGTCTGACCTCGGAGCATTCAGCATCCTCTGCCCCTCCGTGCGCTTCCCACAGCGAGTCCACTCAGGTGGGGCTCCTGGGGAAGCCAGAGGGTCCTGCACCCCAACTTCTCAGTCAGACGTGACTCTCAGCCAGCCAGTAAAACACTAGATTTATTAGACAACAGGAACATGGTCTAACACAGAGCTTGTAGGTGCAGAGAACAGGACCCCTCAGCCGGGTCCCTTTTGGGGGGCAGTGAGCCAGACAATCTCGTCTGCACTTCACTCCATGTCCCCAGCCAGCCCCAAACTGACTCCCCCTCCAGGCCCCACTCCTCTGGGCTTTGTCCCTTTCCCGGGCAAGGAGGTCACCGGATTCCTTTGTTCTCCAACCCTTTAGCTCTCACCTTGCTGGGGGGAAGAGCCCAGGCCAACAGTTGCCAGGAGACAGAGTGTCGGCCATTTATGTACCCTGGCCCTTTGTTCTGGAACAATTACCCCCCTTATCCCACCCCCTAGAGACTTAAGAAATGCATAGGGGAAACTGAGGCACCCCTACAGTATTCAGAGGAAACATTAAGAACAGTCCCACTTCGTCACATCTCTCCCCCCTTCAAGACCGAACTGAGCGAGGTCACTTTAGCCGGTGACCTGGGGAAGTTCGAACCCACCAACGTTCCCATGAAGGCCCCAGCATCTCTCCCATTCCTTGGTGGGAGTTACACCAGGCCCTTCCTGTTTCACGCCCTCCCTTAGGTTGGGTGTGCTCGACGGCACTTGCAGGCCACATGTGGGAAGGTTTATGCAGCCCATGCCCTTTTTCCACCCCAAAACCCCTGGGGTTCAAACTGGGATTGAGTCTCCAGTTTGGAGGGTTGCAATTCGGGCTCTCTTGGTTAAGAGCCCCCATCTTGACCTTGGCCAGCTCTGGGCTTGGGCAGACGCTCCCCACCTTGTGGCCCAGGTACGACACCTCTGCTATCCCCACCTTACACCTTCCAGCTTTTACGGTCAGTCCTGCCTCCTTGAGGCAGCCCAGCCCCCTCTTCACCTGGGACACGTGTTCCTCCCAGGTCTGGCTAAAGATACCGATGTCCTCAACGGACGCCAGGGCCAAGTTCTGCAGCCCCCTTCAGCTTGTCTAGAATCTCACCAGGCCTGCATCAGTCACGGTGATGGCTTTAAGCTTCCGATAGTCGCCACAGAACCAGATCGACCCGTCTTCCTTGGGGACCAGCCCCACGGGTGAGACCCACGGGCTGTTGAACGGCTGGCTCACCTCTAAAGCCAGCATGTCCTTGACCTCCCTCTCCAGGTTCTGGGCTGTTTTCCCGGTGACTCTGAACGGGGGACACCTGATGGGAGGATTGGCCCCCATCTCAGGGGAAAGATCCACCATGGGGGTCTTCCCTGTTCTCCTCCCGACTGTCCCTTACCAGGTCCAGGCGTCCCCTCGCTCTCCTCCCACACAGCAGCCTGAAAGGGAAGAACCCAGTGGATTCCTGGGGCACTTCCCCGTACCACAGGTGGGGCAGGTGCTTGTCCCCGTCCTGCGGATGCTGATTCATAGAAGTCCTCAGCATCTTCCCCAGGGCCCCATAAACTCTCTGCACCACCCCGTGGGACGGAGGGTGACCTGCAGAGCCCCAGGTGGGCCAGACCCCCCATTTCTCTCACCAGCCCCGGAGCAGGGCTGCCAGGGCATTGGACCCCTGGTCTGTAAGGACCTTGCTGGGGACCCCCCCCCCGCTGAAGATGGTCAGCAGCGCGTCTGCCCTGGTGTCTGCCTCAGTGGAGTACAGAGCCCCCGCCCCTGGGTAGGGGGTGGGGAAATCCATCACCCCCAGGACGTATTTCTTCCCTGTCCGGGTCGCCTTCCTGCGGGGCCCCACTATGTCCATAGCCCCCTTCTGGAAAGATTCCTCTATGATGGGCAGAGGTCTCAAGGGAGCTTCACCCTTATCCCGGCTTTCCCCCCCTCTGGCTGGGGTCGCAGGACCTGCCGTGCCACTGGGCCGCATCCCAGACTCCGGGCCAGTCACGGTGCTGCCTGGGGCCTGGATCCCCTGGTGTCCCGAGAGAGGGACATCGTGGGCCAGGTACGACAGCCGGCGGTGACACTTCTGGGGCACCCCCAGCGGTCTCCTGATCCCCCATAGTTCTACTTCCCCTGGGAGAGCCCCTTCCCGGTACAGGAATCCCTTCTCCCACGGGAATCTGTCCCTGCAGCCTTCCCCACTGGGGTTTGCAGCCTGTGGCCAACAAGTCCCCTCAGCTCCTCCAAGGGGGGATCCTTCTGCAGCTCGGTCTGGAGTTCAGCTGCTGGGGAAGGGAGTGGGACCTGCTTCCTCTCGCGGGCTGGGCCTGGGGTCACAGCCCCGCTGAGCCCTGGCCCTGGTCGCTCCCTCCCTGCTGTGGGATCACTTCCCAGCAGCGCCTCTGGACCAGGCAAACCTGGTTGGCAGCCGACCTGCCCTGCCTGTGGGTCCCCCCCTCAGCTGGGGTCTCAGCTCCCCCCTTACTCAGCGCTGCCCTTGCTGTCCCAGTGGGGTAGGCAGCGAACTCACTGCTCTCCTTACAGCATCAGAGCCAGCGGGAGCCCCCTCTCCGGTGTGCAGGGGCCGGAGAGCCCCAGGGGTCTGGTTACAGGCAGGCAGGTAGCCTGAGCCTAGCGGCTCCTCCCCGCTGCCAGCCAGGTCATCTGCATTTTCACTGACCATTTCCCTCTCCACCGATTGGTTCCCTGGATTCAAATTCAAACCCTTGGCAGTTACCGGAGCAGGGCCTGGATCCTGTCCCAAAGAGACACAGTCACCCCACAACAGGGTCTCGCTGCTGGTGTCCTGGAAAACCCCAACAACCAGCCAGCCCCACCCCTCCTGGGTCTGCACAGGGATCTGGGCCACAGGCAGGGCGAGGGGCTTCGTCCCTGGGACTCTCACCCAGCTCACACAGCCCCTCAGCATCTGAGGCTGCACCACCCGGGGCCTGACAACAGTTCTCTCTGTCCCAGGATCTCACCACCCCAGGAATGTCTCCCCATTGACCGTCACCTTCCGCTCCCACTGGGGGTCTGAGGGGCCTGGCCCCAGGAAACTCCACACAGACATATAGGTTGGGGTCAGGAGTGGGAGCCTGTCCACCTCCCCACCCATCTGGCTGACAGAGTCTATGGCCTTGGGACCCAGCAAGGGAGCTAGACACCGGGGCTTTTCCGCAGGGTCCCCCTGGTTCAAATCGCCAGCCTGCTCAAAGGCAGTGAGGTGGGCATCCACATCCCACCCCCTTAACCAGGGGCAGCAATTTAGTCTCGAGGTTCCCTGCGGAACTGGCCCCCCGGGGTCTATCCCCACTCGCCCCTGGGAGGTCCCCTAGGCCTCTCCACCCCACCACCGCCAGTTCATGCTGCTGCTGCTTCTGCAGCTCTTTCTCGGGCTCTCGCTGTCTCCCACAGTCCTCTTGCTCTCTCAGACTCCGCTCCAATCCCGTCCATCTCCGATCCCCCGATGGGGAACCCGATCGTGAAGACCCTCGTCTGGTCGGGATAGGAGTCTTGGGGGTGCCTGGCTCCCACTCCCGCTGCTCCCAGATCCTGCTATAGCCCCATTTGGGGTCAGGAATCTGTTCCTTAGAGCGGTCATCCTCCTCCAGCTGCACGATGAACTGTGCCTTGGTGAACTTTCCAATGCTCAACCCTCTCTTTCTGCACAGGGTTACAATGTCCTTCTTCAGGAGACGGGGACAGGCCATCAATCCGCTCTTCCCAAGTTACTGTGGACTCACAGGCCCGTGTGCTCTCAGCTCCCCACGGTTTCCAGGGAGAACCCCTAGTGTGCCAGCCCTTCTCGAGGTTACCACCTCTTTGCCAGGGTCGAGCTGCAGACTCCTCTGGCCCTGGGACCGCTTGCTGCAATCCCCAGGGGAACCCTGTTACTGCAAAAGTCCTTCTCTCTCCCAGAACCAAGCCGCAGACTCCTCCGCCCCTGAAACTGCTCCCCGCAATCCCCAGGGGGACCCCATTACTGCACAGTCCTTTTCGCTGGTCACACACTCCCAGGGGTTAACCACCCCCTGAAACCGCTCCTCTCTGAGCCTTCAGCATGCCTGGTCCTCGTCAATCCCCCTTCGTTTTACTGCTCCCCCGTCACTTACTGCAGGAAATTCCATCCACGGGGTGCAGTACATCCCACCTTTGCCACCAGTTGTTACGGAGTCCCCGGGCGATGCTCTGGAACTGCTCCCCATGAAGCCAGTCAGGACTCTGGGGCAGTCTCCTTTCTGTGAGCAGCCTGTCTTCAGGGCAAGAAGCTCACACGGCTTCCACCTTCCTGGGTCTGACCTCGGAGCATTCAGCATCCTCTGCCCCTCCGTGTGCTTCCCACAGCCAGTCCGCCCAGGCGGGGTCCTGGGGAAGCCAGAGGGTCCTGCCCCCCAACTCCGCCATCAGACGTGACTGTGACGAAGTGGGACTGTTCTTGATGTTTCCTCCGAGTGGTGTGGGGGTGCCTCGGTTTCCCCTGGGCAGTTCTTGGGTGTCTAGGTGGTGGGGTAAGGGTGTATGATCATTGCAGAGCCCTAGAGAGCAGGTGTGGGCAGGGGTCTGGACACAGAGAATGGCCGACACCCTGTTTCCTGGCCACTGATGGCCTGGGCCCTTCCCCCCTGCAAGGTGAGAGCTAAAGGGTTGGAGAACAAAGGAATCAGGTGACCTCCTGGCCTGGGAAAGGGACAAAGCCCAGAGGAGGAGGGGCTGGAGGGATTTTCAGTTTGGGGCTGGCTGGGGACGAGGAGTGAAGTGCAGACGTGGTTGTCTGGCTCACTGCCCCCCAGAATGGACCCAGCTGAGGGGTCCCGTTCTCTGCACCTGCAAGCTCTGTGTTAGACCATGTTCCTGTCGTCTAATAAACCTTCTGTTTTACTGGCTGGCTGAGAGTCACGTCTGACTGAGAAGTTGGGGGGCAGGACCCTCTGGCTTCCCTAGGAGCCCCGCCTGAGCGGACTCGCTGTGGGGAAGCGCACGGAGGGGCAGAGGATGCTGAATGCTCCGAGGTCAGACCCAGGAAGGTGGAAGCTGTGTGAGCTGTGTGTCCTGCAGACAGGCTGCTCACAGAAAGGCGACTACCCCAGAGTCCTGCCTGGCTTCATGGGGAGCAGTTCCAGAGCATCGCCCAGGGACTCCGTGACAGTGACTCTCAGCCAGCCAGTAAAACGGAGGTTTATTAGATGACAGGAACATGGCCTAAAACACATCTTGTAGGTACAGAGAACAGGACCCCTCAGCCGGGTCCATTTTGGGGGGCAGTGAGCCAGACAACCCCGTCTGCACTTCACTCCTCGTCCCCAGCCAGCCCCAAACTGACTCCCCTTCCAGCCCCTCCTCCTCTGGGCTTTGTCCCTTTCCCAGGCCAGGAGGTCACCTGCTTCCTTTGTTCTCCAACCTTTTAGCTCTCACCTTGCAGGGGGAAGGGCCCAGGCCCACAGTTGCCAGGAGACAGAGTGTCGGCCATTTATGTACCCTGGCCCTTTGTTCTGGAACAATTACCCCCCTTATCCCACCCCCTAGAGACTTAAGAACTGCATAGGGGAAACTGAGGCACCCCTACAGTATTCAGAGGAAACATTAAGAACAGTCCCACTTTGTCACACTTGCACTGTCACTCCTGTGTCAGGAAAGGCGCAGAGCAGCCGTGAGCCGCTGAGACATTTCGGCGACGTTGTCTGACCCGTCCGAGGATTTTATGATGGAGCAGAAGGAGGAGGACGAGGACCCTGGCATGGCAGCCTGCCACGGCCTGGTGCTGCTCACTGCGCTCCGCACAGCCACTGATGCCCCCTACGTGGACTGGCGCTTGCGGCCCGGTGCCAGAAGCCCAGGCCGGTGGGATCACGTCGTCCTGCAGGCCGGGGATGATCGGCACTGGGGGAAAGCTCCATTTCTGGAGCCTTGGGAGCAGCTTGCTCCGACCCTGCAGTGTAGACACCCGCACGAGGGCACCCTGGGCATTCCAGAAGCGGGTTCCTAGAGCCGTCTGGAAGCCGGCTACCCCAGACTGCTCCAGTCCATTGCCAGCCAGTTTGGGGCAGGGCGTCGACTCGGGGGAAGCGGTGGCGGAGGTTTCTGAGGCAGGTAGGTGTGTGGGGCACCCCAAGATGGTAGGCAGTAAAGCTATTCCGGAGGTAAGTGCTGGACACAGCGCCTGTCCCCGGGGCAGCCAAAGCCAGGGTTAGCAGGGCTCTGCCTGGCTCTCCAGCCCGTGGGCTCAGCCGCTGGCCCCCCTGCAATGGCTGTGGCTGGTGGGGGGCAATCCAGGAGCACCTTGCACCCGCTCTGTGCAGGGGGACACCTGAGTCACCACCTGGCTGCGCCGTCTGCACAGTGCTGCATGTAGGGACAAAGAACCCCAGTGGGGCCAAAGGGCCTATGGGGAAGCAGGGCCAGGGCCCGGGAGATCCCTGGCCTGGGGCACCGCAGGCAGCATGGCTGGGCCAGGAGCCTGGGTCTCTCCCTCAGGGCTTCTCTCTCCCGGGCTCAGAACTGAGTCCCATGTGCTGGGTCGAGGTGCTGCCATGTGCAAACGAGCCACCTTCCATTCCTGGGGACCGGGCACGGCGCCAGGGCTGCCTGCCCTGCCCAGCCATCGCTAGGCTCAGCAGGGCCCTGGGCAGGAGCTGGACCAGCGCTGCCCACCCTGCCCCCTAGCGCCCAGCCCACCCTGCCGCGGCCCTGGACACAGGTACATCACAGAGACGCTTATCACCCGCCTGCCACAGCCCCCGGTTCCCTCTAAGTCACTGAGCAAGGAATGGAGACAGCTGGGGACAGGGCGAGATGTTTCCTCCCCGCCCTGCTGCCCAACCCCTCCCACGTCCCCTGCCCCGAGCGTGGCCATCCTGCCCCCTGCATCACAGCCTCCAGCCCCCTGGGAGGGCTCCTCCTCCATGAACAAAAGGGGGTGGCCCTAGGAGTGCTCACACAGCTGTTAGGAGCATGGAGACTTCCCGTGGCTTATTTTTCTAAGCAACTGGATCAGGTTGCAAAGGGTTGGCCGGAGGCGGTCGCAGCTACTGTCCTAGTGCTTGAGGAAGCGGAGAAGCTAACATTGGGAGGGGTTATGCAAATCTATACTCCCCATATGGTCCGAGCCTTATTGGATGCAAAGGCTCACCCAGGCTCGGATTGCTCGGTACCAGGCTAAGCTGTTAGAGAACTCTGAAGTCACCTTACAGCCTTGCCCCTCCCTTAACCCAGCCACCCTCTTGCCAGAAACAGAGGAACAGGAACATGACTGTTTAGAGATCATAGATGCCCAGTACTCCAGCCGTCCGGATTTAAAGGATGCACCCCTCCCAAATGCAGATTATGAGTGGTACACTGATGGTAGCAGTACTGTAATAGATGGGCAAAGGAGGGCGGGTTATGCTGTTGTGACCCTCCATGACACTGTGGAAGCTGAAGGTTTGCCTGCTGGGACCTCTGCCCAGCTTGCCGAACTGATAGCCCTGACCCGTGCACTTGAACTGTCAAAAGAAAAGCGGGTCAACATTTTTACTGATTCAAAGTATGCTTTTGGTGTGCTGCATGCTCATGCTGGCCTATGGAAGCAAAGGGGAATGCTGACAGCCCAAGGCTCCCCAGTCAAGTACGGGCCCCAAATCCTCCGGCTCCTAGAAGCCGTACAACTTCCCTCAGAAGTGGCGGTGGTACACTGTAAAGCCCATCAAAGGGAAGATCAAGATGTGGCCAGAGGTAAAGCCCGGGCAGATACAGAGGCTAAGCATGCTGCCACCCTGCCATCCCCTCAGACTGAGAACGCCCATATGCATGCCCTTATCCCATCAGTAGGGAAGCTTCCAACCCCTCAGTACTCTGGAAAGAAAAGACAGCTAACTGACAAACTCGGTCTCCGGGAAAAGGAGGGATGGCTCCATTCCCCGGAAGGGAAGGTCCTCCTACCAAAGGGCCTGATCCGGCCAGTGCTGCAGAAACTTCATCAAACCATGTTTCATGGTCCCTGTGTATATAATGTCTTCTGCAGTTTGCACAGGATGCATCCGATGAAGTGAGCTGTAGCTCACGAAAGCTTATGCTCAAATAAATTGGTTAGTCTCTAAGGTGCCACAAGTACTCCTTTTCTTTTTACATCAAACCACTCATGCTGGCAGGGAAGCACTTATCCAACTAATAGGAAAATACTTTATCACTTCCGGACTCCAACCCCTGGCTACCCAGGTACAAGCGGACTGCTTAGTCTGCCAAAAGAATAACCCCCGACCGGGACATCCTGTGCCACCAGCTGCCCTAGAACCCACTCCGGGCCCCGGACAAGTGGGGCAAATAGACTTTACTGAGTTTCCCCGGACCCAAGGGTTCAAATATCTCCTTGTCACAGTGGATCGGTTCAGCGGATGGCCAGAAGCCTTCCCATGCCGTAACTGCACTGCCAGGACAGTGGCCCTCAAGTTTGTTAAGGAGATCGTTCCTCGCTTTGGACTCCCCCTGTGGATGGAATCTGACAACGGGACACACTTCACGTCAAAAATCATCCAAAGCATCTCACATGCCTTACAGATCCCCTGGAAACTCCATACGCCCTGGAGACCGCAAGCCAGTGGGGTAGTGGAGCGTATCAATCAGACCCTTAAACGGCATCTCTCAAAAGTGTGCCAAGAAGCCTCACTGCGATGGCCTGATGCTTTGCCCCTCGTCCTACTCCGTATCTGCGTTCTCCCAAAGGGTAGATTAGGGCTCAGTCCCTTTGAAATTATGTTTGGAAGGGCATGGCCTATGAATGGCACCCCAGTTCTGTCAGGGGAAAGGGAGTTGGATAATGGTTTTTTGTCTCAGTATATGTGTTCCCTGTCTGCTGTTCTCTTGTCTCTTCACAGGTACACCAAGGATTCCCAGCCTCTCCCCTTGGACTCTCCCGTCCACTCCTTACAGCCCGGTGACACTGTGCTTGTTCGCACCTGGAAAGACAAGCCTCTCCAAAAAAAGTAAAAAGGACCCTATACTCTACTGCTGATCTCCCATACAGCGGCAAAGATCGAGGGACACAAAAACTGGATCCATCCCTCTCGTCTGAAGGCCGTACCTGCCCCCTCGTCAGCAGGACAGTGGACCGTCCAACCTGCTGACTCCTCATCTAGTGACGATCTCGGGCTAAAGCTACTGTTTAAAAGACACAAATAGCGGGCACCTTAATGCTAAAATGGGCCCACCCAGGTACTGGAGACCCTGGGTTAAAAAATCAGTAATAATTCTAGTAATAATTAATTGGGTAACATTGTTATTCTCTGTATTGGTATTTCCAAACTGTGCATATCGGGAGCATAACTCCTTTGTTTCGCGTGCGCACCATGTTGCTATTTTAACAAACCAGACTGATTGCTGGGTGTGTGCTCCAACTCCACTGTCCCCCAAAACGGGAATGCCCCTTGACATGCTGCCCCTGACCCTAGCAGAATTAGCCGCCACCAAAGAGCAGGAAAGAACGGACTCGCCGTTCTGGAACAAGACCTCTTTGCAGCAGGCCACCTATCAGGACCAGGAGTATTCAGTTGCAGTACTCACTGAGGGAGTGTTATGTTTTACCCGAAGCCAATCTGATCACTATGGGCGTCCTGTGGGAAAGAGCTCCTGTGTTATTACACGTGGGCTGATGGGTATTGGATAAAGACCAAAAGGGGAGGCCAGCAGTGGGGGTGTAATGGTTCCTCCCCTTTTAGGGAAACTCTTACAAATAATCTTACCACAAAAAAAGGGTTTAGAAATATAACTTGCCGTCCAGTTAATATCTCCAATGTAGCAAGCCAATGGTGGGTTTGTAGTGGTCCCTATGGCGAGTGTAATTTGAACGGCACAATTAGAAACGCCCCCACTTGTACCCAATCAGGAGAATGGGATGCCCCTTTAGGGGCATATGAACTGTTTAAAAAAGCAGCCTTAAATATCCCAGGAATCCCCTTAAGAAACAGTCCTTACTGGGCCCTACAGGGTCACTATTTTGTATGTGGCCAAAAGGCTTACAAGGTGCTGCCAGCCAACTGGACAGGTAGCTGTTATATAGCTCATGGAGTTCCTCATCTTTCCATAACTGCCACACTGCCCAAAGGAAAGATTAGAAATGCCCGAGACACCTCTGTTGAGTCACGAGAAAAGACCCTGCGGCGACTGACTTCGGCATTGGAGGGCAAGATGAAGAATTCCCTCACACCCGAGAAACTTGTAGGGTGCTCTGTACTGGGAATAGCGCCACTGTTTACCGGGCCAGCCATGGCAGGCATAGGCCGCTATACTGTAAGGCTGCAAATGGTACTTAAAAAAGTTGCCTTAAAGTTAAAAAACTAGGTTAGTAATTTAAGGTCAGCAATAAAAACATTAAATAAAGAGGTACAGCAGCTCAGGACGTTTTCCCTCCAAAACAGGCTGGCTTTGGACTATCTCTTGGCATCCCAAGGAGGGGTTTGTGCCCTCGTCAGGCCCTGATGTTGTGTATATGTAAATGATAGCAGTTATGAGATCTATGACAAGGTGGTACAGGCTGAGGCCCATGCCCGAGCCAGAGCACAGGTTGCCTATACTGCCCCCGAGAGCGATTGGTTGCAAACCTTGTTTTCAGGCTGGGGTTTGTCGTTTTGGCTTGGTGGTTTATTTAGCTTGTTATTGAAACTTCTCTTTCCTGTATTGCTTGTATTAATGGTATTATGCTGTGCAGTATCATGTGTCAGGGCCCTTTTGCAAAAGTTAATAAGTCGTTCTCTTCAGGGCTATCACAAAGTGCTTATGCAAAGTCCTATTGTAAAAACATAAATAGCCCAAGTAAGAAAACTCAGAGCCAAGGCTGTTGAGTGTTCTCAAAGGAGGGAGTTGTTGGGGACACTGGGACATGGCCACTAGGTAACTCAAGGGGATGGAAGACCACGAGTGTCAATGAAGCCCCCTCGCACTAGGCCCAGGTGTTCTTGGCCCCCCCAGCCCGCCTGGAGGCACTCGCAGCAGTCATGCTGAGGATCTGCAACAATATGTTGCAGAGTCCGACTGCCTGAAACTAAACAAGGCCAAACAGGGCAGATATGGAAGAACAATGCTGAATAAAGCAGCTTTATGTATAGTTTAACAAATAATACAAAAAACAAGGAAACTAGCTGGTAACTGGATTAGCTGGCTATGTAAATACTTAAAGCAGCTTGCTATTAAATAAATATGCTAAATATATATATATATATATATAAAAGCCTGTGTAACTTCCTGCTCTGGGTGCAGGATTTGAGATTCTATTCTCCCTGTACCTTGTTTGCAGCTGCAAATAAACTTTTCTGCTTCTCCACCCCGTTGTGATTATTGGGTGACGCACACCAGTTAACGAACCCCTGCTGTTGTTTTGCCTCTTGGCACTGGGTGCCGGCAACACAATGATCTTTTATGACCCTTTACACCGTTCATAAACCTTTACAGTCCCCACCGCAAGGACATGCCACCTCCTTACGGGAAGGCTGGGCAGGGACGAGGAAGTGGTGCCCCAGACGTCCCACCCGGCTGCTCCCTGCAGAGCCCGTGTCTGGGGCCGTCCGAGGGCCGGGCGAGCAGGCAGCGCCCTCCCAGCTACGTGTCCACAGCCCTGCACGCCCCTGGGCCTCAGCCCCGCACCATGCCCGGGCGTGAGGCGGCCCCCTGCTGCCCACGGCATCGGGACACACGGCCAGAGTGTAGGGTTGGCACGGCAGCGCATGGAGCTGTCTGCACAGCAGCCCCTCCCCTGGCTCCCGGTGTCCATCGCTGGGCTGGCATTGCCCTCTGCCAGCCGTCAGTCGTGGTGCAGCCCCATGTCTGCCACCCACAGGCCTGTTCGGGTGGACGCCTGACTGCACAGACCGGGGAGCAGCAGCTGTGACCCCAGGGAAGCCACTTTCACCCCCCAGGGCCAGGCCCCCTGCTAACGGGGGGAGGCGGGCCAGCGTAGCAGAACCCAGGCCAGGCGTGGGCTCTGGACACTCCCCCAGCAGCTACCAGCCATTCTTCAGCAGGCACCATGGCCTAGTGGTGAGAGCAGTGGTCAGGAGTTGTGGGTTCTGTTCCCCTTCTGCCACTGATTGACTTGGGCAAATCTCTTCACCCCCACGGGCTTCTCCCTAGGGCGGTTGGGATGTCCAAGGTCTCTGGGGCAGCTGCTGGAAGGTGCTACACAAAGGCCAAAGATTTGTACGAGGGAGAGGGGCCCAGATGCGTACAGCCAGCAAGAGTGTGCCTGGGTGCCTCCTCCAGGGCTGGGTCCCACCGCGGGGGTGGCGCAGCCCAGTGAGAATCGCTGCTCCTAGAGTCTCTGGCATTGCAGTTTATTGTAGG
This sequence comes from Lepidochelys olivacea, assembly GCF_965140295.1. Lineage (NCBI taxonomy): Eukaryota > Metazoa > Chordata > Testudines > Cheloniidae > Lepidochelys > Lepidochelys olivacea. Next base: position 675,334 of record NC_140434.1, read on the forward strand.
AAACCATGAAAATACAGCGATTGCACAGTACAGACCCCATGAGACCCCACAGAAATTCTGGGAGCTCCCAGTGCCGGAGCCCAGGCCCCGAGAGGCCTTGGCCCTGCCGTCCCCAGCCAGCCCAACGCCTGCCCCTGCCCATGGCACAGGCTGGGGAAGAATAGAAGCGGGTGGATTTGCTCCTTGGCGCTTTGCTGTTTGTGGAGGTGAAGCTGCACTAGCCCCCCTGTCCCCCGGAAGGAGGCGCGTGCAGGGCAGCGAGTGCGGACACCTCATGCCGGTGCCGTAGGGGCTTCGCAGGACAGGTGCAGCAGGGCAGGGCTGGACCCACGTGGGGAGCTCCCCGCATGGCAGCGTGGAGGTCGGGGTGAGACCCCCTCCGTGCTCTCCCATCCTCCCTCGCACTTGACGGGATGTTTCCAGCAGGCCCCAGCCTGGGGAGGGAGCTTCATTCTGCAGCCTGGTGCCTTCCCAGTGAGCAGGGCTCTCTGCACCCCTCCGCCGTCACCCGCTTCCTCCGCAGAGCCGCGCTGAGGGAGTGGCAGGATGAGCCCAGATGCAGGGGGCAGGACGAGCCCTGGCTCTGGGCAGCAGCTGGGCTGGCTGGGTCAATGAGCCACGTCTACAATCACCCTCTGCCCAACCCAGCCCAACCTCCCCCGGCCCAGGGCCCAGCCCGGGGCTCAGGCAGCTCCCCAGCTCGGCCCCACCCAGCTCCCCCTCTCAGGCCCGGGCACAGCAGCTGGCTGCTGCGCCCTGGTCCATGTGGAAGGAGGATCTCGGGAACGTGACACTCACCCAGGCCCGGCCCATCCTCAGGCCAGAGCCTGGCAGGATGGGGGTTGGTTCAGGGGCACTGCCAGTCTCTGCCCAGTGTCCTCAGCGCCCACAGCTCAGACTCCATAGTTAAACGTGCTGGAGAGGGCATCATTTCAGGTGGGAGCCCCTGGCAGGCCGTGGAGAGGAGCTGGGGGTGGGAGGGGAGAGGTTTTGGTGGGAGGGCAGTGAGGGGGAGCAGCAGGCCCCAACCCTCCCCCCACAATCCACCAGAACAGGAAGGATTCACAAGCCCAGCACGGAGACACTGGGGAGCAGAGCCGGGCTCTCCTGGCCCCCGAGGCCTCAGCTCATGGCTGGGTCCCACGCTGGCAGGGGTCTGCCCTACGCCGCCCTTCTGCCGTCACTGCAGCCTGCGCTCCGGGCCCGGGGGCTGAGGCCCTAAACTGGCCCCATGTCAGAGCCTCGCTCCGCTCCCCGTCAGCTCTGAGGCCCCCCTCGTTAACCCCACTGGCCAGAGCTCAGTGGTCCCCAGAGCCAAACTCCCACGCCGGGCGGAGGGCAGGGCTCAGGCGGCTCCTCCTGGTGGCATGTCCGTGGCGTGCAATCCCACTGCCGGCAGCTGGCCCCGGGGCCAATCCCCGGCCGGCGTGTGCCATGGCCGGCTCAGTCCAGCTTGGAGAGGCCCCCGATGGTCACTTTGCGCTCCTGTTTGCTGGCCACCAGCTCCTGCAGCTGCAGGGCCCCGCCCCCGATGAAGCAGAAGGCCGGGCAGACGGGGCCCGAGCAGTCCACGCCGCACTCCCACAGGCCACGGAAGGAGACAGCGTCGTAGAAGCTCACCTTGCCCCGCTCGTAGTCCAGGCAGACGCCGATGCGGGGGGGCAGGGGGATGGTGCAGCCGCTGGGGTCGCGGGAGGTGAGGGCCGAGCCATGGGGCAGCAGGATCTTGCCCATGCCGATGGTCAGGAAGGCGTATGGGGGGGGCACGTCCACGGTGGCGTCCTCCGCCCCACTGTCATGCCCGCTGTCTGGGTCGTACCTGCCCGGCAGGAGGGGGAGCATGAGTGCATGGTGTGGACAGACACACAGATGGATCCGCCCTGAGACGATCCCATCCCCTGGGGCACGGCAGCCTCAGACAGAGGGGGCTGAAGCCCCCCACGGTCTCTGCCCCTCTGCCCGGTTAGCATCCAGGCCCCTCCCTCAGGGAGCAGTAAAGCATGCCAAGGGCTTAGCCGGGTGTGGGGTGTGACAGAGGGAGGGGCCCGAGGGGATGCTGGGAGCTCCAGAGAACCAGCCCAAGGGCCTGACGGTGTGATGGGAGCTCCAGCCCAAGGCCCACGGACCTGGGGGCATTGCTGGGCCCTGCCTCCCCCACCCCCAGCGTGGGTGGCCCAGCTTCTGCCCTCACCTGGGGCTCACCACGTCCTGCGGCACCTGGAACCACTCCTGCAGCTTGCTCTCCAGCCCCACGCCCACCTTGACCAGGTAGGAGCTGGGGTCCACGCAGCAGGCCCAGTAACTGCGGCCCTGCGTGACGGCCACGTCGCCGATGAGCAGGTCGATGGAGAGGTGGCAGCTGGTCATGAGGCGCTCAGCGGCAAAGAGCATGGGCAGGCCAGGTACACTACGCACGGCCCGCTGGTCCTTGCTGATGGCCAGGCGCTCCCGGTTGAAGCCCCAGCGGTTATCGAGGAAGAAGCTCAGGACTGAGAAGCGAGAGAGAACAGAGAGTGGGGAAGGGCTGAAAGACAGGGGGGGCCCCACACCCCCACAGGCTCCTCTCCTGGCGGGACGCAGGGACACGTGGGACTCCTCAGGGGTGCAGCAACCTGGGCTTCCCCCTAGCTGGGAGTCGCCACAACCCTGGGTCGAGTGCACGGGACTCACAGACACTGACCACTCACAGCACTTCCCCGTGCTGCGGCTCTGGGGCTGGGGTGACTCCCAAGGTGCATCCCCATGGAGATCCCCAGGGCTGGCTTAGAGCCCTCCGTCTGCAGGTCACAGATGTGTGCTGTGGGAGGTGTGGGCAGGTAGGTCCCCCCAACCTGGCACAGACGGCGCTGGGGGGGTAACATAAGAACGGCCAGACTGGGTCAGACCAAGGGTCCATCTAGCCCAGTGTCCTGTCTTCCACAGTGGCCAGTGCCAGGTGCCCCAGAGGGAATGAACAGAACAGGGAATCACCAAGTGATCCAACCCCTGTCGCGCATTCCCAGCTTCTGGCAAACAGAAGGGAGATCATCAGTTCCCATAGTATCTAGATACTGAGGTTTTAGGCCTGCTTCTGAGTCCTCATCTTTCTTTATCCCTGTGGTGTATCACAGCCCCAGGGCATGAAATGCAACCACCTCTGGGGTTGGGTGCAGCAGCTGGTTGATAGCCAGATAGCAACCTTGTGCGGCAATTGCTCACCCAGTGCTGACATGCAGCTATCTCTGGGGTGGGGCCCATCAGATGTTTAAATGTATATCAAAGTCTTTCGCAAAAAATATAATTCCATGATTTCACTTCGAAAAAACTCAGGTTTTGGGTTAAAGCAGGTGGAGGGATGGGAGGGAGTACAGTATATAGTGAATGAAAGGTTGATTTAAAAAGTTTCAGAAAAATATTGTGAAAACAGGAAATTCCTATAATCTCATAAGAACGACCAGACTGGGTCAGACCAAGGGTCCATCCAGCCCAGTGTCCTGTCTGCCGACGGTGGCCAATGCCAGGTGCCCCAGAGGGAATGAACAGAACAGGGAATCGCCCAGTGATCCATCCCCTGTCGCCCATTCCCAGCCTCTGGCAAACAGAGGCTAGGGACACCATCCCTGCCCATCCTGGCTCATAGTCATTGATGGACCTATCCTCCATGAATTTATCTAGTTCTTTTTTGAACCCTGGTAATGTCTTGGCCTTCACAACATCATCTGGCAAGGAGTTCCACAGGTTGACTGTGCGCTGTGTGAAGAAATACTTCCTTTTGTTTGTTTTAAACCTGCTGCCCATTCATTTAATTTGGCAACCCCTAGTTCTTGTGTTATGAGAAGGAGTAAATAACATTTCCTGATTCACTTCTCCACACCTGTCATGATTTTATAGACCTCAATCATATCCCCCCTTAGTCGTCTCTTTTCCAAGCTGAAAATTCCCAGTCTTATTAATCTTCCCTCATATAAATATCCCTTACCTGGTGCAGGCGGTGTGTGCAGGTAGGTCCCACCACACCTGGTGCAGGCAGAACAGGAGGGGATATCCCCTCACCCGGTACGGGCGGCGTGTGCAGGTAGATCCCCCCCCTCACCCGGTGCGGGCGGCGTGTGCAGGTAGATCCCCCCCCTCACCTGGTGCGGGCGGCGTGTGCAGGTAGATCCCCCCCTCACCCGGTGCGGGCGGCGTGTGCAGGTCGATCCCCCCTCACCCGGTGCGGGCGGCGTGTGCAGGTCGATCCCCCCTCACCCGGTGCGGGCGGCGTGTGCAGGTCGATCCCCCCTCACCCGGTGCGGGCGGCGTGTGCAGATAGATCCCCCCCTCACCCGGTACGGGCGGCGTGTGCAGGTAGATCCCCCCCATACCCGGTGCGGGCGGCGTGTGCAGGTCGATGCCCCCTCACCCGGTGCGGGCGGCGTGTGCAGGTCAATGCCCCCTCACCCGGTGCGGGCGGCGTGTGCAGGTCGATCCCCCCCCTCATCCGGTGCGGGCGGCGTGTGCAGGTAGATCCCCCCTCACCCAGTACGGGCGGCGTGTGCAGGTAGATCCCCCCCTCACCCGGTACGGGCGGCGTGTGCAGGTCGATCCCCCCCTCACCCGGTGCGGGCGGCGTTTGCAGGTCGATCCCCCCTCACCCGGTGCGGGCGGCGTGTGCAGGTCGATCCCCCCTCACCCGGTGCGGGCGGCGTGTGCAGGTAGATCCCCCCCTCACCCGGTGCGGGCGGCGTGTGCAGGTCGATGCCCCCTCACCTGGTGCGGGCGGCGTGTGCAGGTCGATCCCCCCCCTCACCCGGTGCGGGCGGCGTGTGCAGGTAGATCCCCCCCTCACCCGGTACGGGCGGCGTGTGCAGGTCGATCCCCCCCTCACCCGGTGCGGGCGGCGTTTGCAGGTCGATCCCCCCTCACCCGGTGCGGGCGGCGTGTGCAGGTCGATCCCCCCTCACCCGGTGCGGGCGGCGTGTGCAGGTCGATCCCCCCTCACCCGGTGCGGGCGGCGTGTGCAGGTAGATTCCCCCCTCACCCGGTGCGGGCAGCGTGTGCAGGTCGATGCCCCCTCACCCGGTGCGGGCGGCGTGTGCAGGTCGATCCCCCCCCTCACCCGGTGCGGGCGGCGTGTGCAGGTAGATCCCCCCCTCACCCAGTACGGGCGGCGTGTGCAGGTCGATCCCCCCTCACCCGGTGCGGGCGGCGTGTGCAGGTCGATCCCCCCTCACCCGGTGCGGGCGGCGTGTGCAGGTCGATCCCCCCTCACCCGGTGCGGGCGGTGTGTGCAGGTCCATCCCCCCTCACCCGGTGCGGGCGGCGTGTGCAGGTCGATCCCCCCTCACCTGGTGCTGGCGGCGTGTGCAGGTAGATATCTTCGCTGTACTCCCCGAAGCCGGCCTTGTTGCAGCCCTTCACTCTCAGCACGTAGACGCTGTCCGTGTCCAGGTACTCCACCAGGGCGCTGGTGCCCCGCACTTCCTCCCGCCGCTGCCACAGCTTGAGCGCCTTGGCCTTGGCGTCGCTCTTGCGGTACTCCACAGTGAAGTGCCAGGCGGGCGGCGAGAGCTGGGGCAGGCGCCAGCAGAGGAAGATCTGGTCGTAGGCGTAGGTGCGCTGCGTGTCGATCACCGGCGCCTCGGGGGCTGCAGGGAGAGACACAGGCTAAGCGAGCAGGCCCCACTTGGGGGGCAGGCGAGCGGCCAGACGCAGGGCGGGGGCATTCCGGACGGACGAACAACCAGCAGGAGGCTAGGGGACTCTGACTGCCGAGAGCTTGTGTGAGCACCAGGGGGAGAGTCAGGGAGACGGGGCCAGGGGCTGCTGAGAGGCTCCAGGGACCAGGCGGGCTGAGTGCAAGTGTGGGGAGAGAGAGGCAGGGAGGGAGCAGAGGCTGGAGACACAGGAGGGGATGAGGGGGAGCAGGGAACTGAAGGATGGAGCAGGGGATGGAACCGGGCACAGCGTGATGGAGGGTGGTGGCGGGGACTGGGCGGTGAGGGGTGGGGAGCTGGAACAGAGGGGAGAGAGGACGGAGGGATGGGACGAGGATAGTGGGGGATGGAGACACAGGGATGGAGGAATAGGGACAGGGATGGGTAGGAAGTGAGGGATGGGCACAGAAGGATGGAGTGGCAGATGGGGGGATGGAGACAGAAGCGAGGGATGGAGGGATGGGGGCAGATGGGGGGCGAGCACAGAAGCGAGGGATGGGGGGGATGGGGCAGATGGGGATGGGCACAGAAGCGAGGGATGGGGGGATGGGGGCAGATGGGGGATGGGCACAGAATCGAGGGATGGAGGGCAGATGGGGTGGGCACAGAAGCGAAGGATGGGGGGCAGATGGGGGATGGGCTCAGAAGCAAGGGATGGGGGCGGGCACAGAAGCAAGGGATGGAGGGCAGATGGGGGCGGATACAGAAGCGAGGGATGGAGGGCAGATGGGGAAGGGCACAGAATCGAGGGATGGGGGGATGGGGCAGATGGGGATGGGCACAGAAGCGAGGGATGGAGGGATGGGGGCAGATGGGGAAGGGCACAGAAGCGAGGGATGGAGGGCAGGTGGGGGCGGACACAGAAGCGAGGGATGGAGGGCAGATGGGGGGCGGACACAGAAGCGAGGGATGGAGGGATGGGGCAGATGGGGGGCAGGCACAGAAGCGAGGGATGGAGGGATGGGGCAGATGGGGGGCGGGCACAGAAGCGAGGGATGGAGGGATGGGGCAGATGGGGGGCGGGCACAGAAGCGAGGGATGGAGGGCAGATGGGGGGCGGGCACAGAAGCGAGGGATGGAGGGCAGATGGGGGGCGGGCACAGAAGCGAGGGATGGGGGCGGGCACAGAAGCAAGGGATGGAGGGCAGATGGGGGCGGATACAGAAGCGAGGGATGGAGGGCAGATGGGGAAGGGCACAGAATCGAGGGATGGGGGGATGGGGCAGATGGGGATGGGCACAGAAGCGAGGGATGGAGGGATGGGGGCAGATGGGGAAGGGCACAGAAGCGAGGGATGGAGGGCAGATGGGGGGCGGACACAGAAGCGAGGGATGGAGGGATAGGGCAGATGGGGGGCAGGCACAGAAGCGAGGGATGGAGGGATGGGGCAGATGGGGGGCGGGCACAGAAGCGAGGGATGGAGGGCAGATGGGGGGCGGGCACAGAAGCGAGGGATGGAGGGCAGGTGGGGGGCGGGCACAGAAGCGAGGGATGGAGGAATGGGGGCAGATGGGGAAGGGCACAGAAGCGAGGGATGGGGGGCAGATGGGGCATGGGCACAGAAGCGAGGGATGGGGGGATGAATGGGGGAAGAGGACAGAGGTCTGGTGAGAGAGAGCAGGGGCAGCTCTAGGGGCGGGAGCGTGACTTGCCTCGGGTACTTCAGTGACGACTCAGCAGCGGCCATAGCCTATAAACAAACAGAGGTAGAAGCGAGTCTGAAAAGAGTCCCCAGCCGGTGCAGTGCAGGGCCCGGGGTGGGCACCTGCCCGTGGGGGAGGGCACCTGCCCTTCCCATGGGAGCGCTCCCCCACAGGGAGTCCTGGCCCAGCCTGGCCCAGCTGGCTACTCACCCTTCTGCATCTGGCACAGGGTCCTGGTCCTGTTTGCTCACATCCAAGTCCCACCGCACAGGCTCTTGACCCCCAGCTTCCTACCCTCCGCCCCTGCCCTGCCTGCAGGGAGCCTGGAGCACAGGGTGGGGGCTGACGCTGGCTGAGCCCCATGGACTCTGGGGGCTGCTGGGCCAGGGGACCCGTCTCTTGACTCTATAGGGAGCCCCGAGCCCCCCTGGGTATTTCACATACCCTGCCTGCCCCGAGAGCGAGCAGCTTCCTGCCAGGAGGGGCCCCCTGGGTAGGGCAGGACAACGCGGAAGCTGAGGGCAGGACCCGAAGTGTGGGAGGCTTTGCGGGAGCCCATGAGGCCACTTCTCCCACAGGTCTCTCTCCAGCAGCTGCCAGCCCCTGACCCAGCTCCACACAGAAGGGAGGTGTGGGGGTCAGGCTGCCAGACAGGAGCTCCTCCCACTCCAGACAGAGCTCCTCCCACTCCAGCTGCCAGGCAGGGAGCTCCTCCCCCTCCAGAGCTCCTCCCCCTGCTTCTCCCGCAGCAGGGTGCTTGGCAGGAAGCTCCTTCCACTCTGCACACAGCTCCTCCCTCTCCAGGAAAGCAGAGAGAAAGCTCCGCCCTCTCAGCATAGAGCTCCTCCCCATCCAGGAAGCCCCTCCCCTCATTCCAGAACTCCTCCCACACAGCCCAGAGCTCCTCCCCCTAAAGGAAGCCACAGAGGAAGCTCCTCCCCCTAAAGGAAGCCACAGAGGAAGCTCCTCCCCCTCAGCCCAGAGCTCCGCCCCTGCGGCTGGCCGCAGGTCTCGGGCTGTCATGTTTACCTTTGATAAAGGTCAGGTCCGCGAGCAGCTTCATCTCTCTGCTGAGGTCCAGCTGGAAGCGGCTGAAGGACGAAGTGGCAGCAGGCCGGAAGCTCTGCAACGAGTCTGTGGCCCTGACGATCCTGCGACGACGGGAGATTCAGGCGTCGGTGCAACGGGCCCCGGTAAGGGGCTCCCAGTGGCACCAGTGCCCAGTCCTACTCACGCACCAGTATGGGGGCTCCCGGCAATTGAACCCCGAGTCCCTCCCGCTAGCCCACAGGGGTGGAAGGCTCCTCCTGCATGTGTCCCACTGCACTGGGAGATGGGGACAGCGCATCAGCCAGATCCCTGGCCCCGGGAGATCCCCTGCGGCGCCCACAGAACCACAGACGATCAGGGTTGGAAGGGACCTCAGGAGGTTCTTGTCCCACCCCCTGCTCAAAGCAGGACCCACCCCAACGAAATCAGAGGGAACGGTACCTGCTGTGCAGCTGCTTGGCTGCCTGGACAAAGCAGGGGTGGTCGGTCTCCTTCAGCACCTCCTGGGCGTAGCCCACCATGCCTGAGTTCTCCAGCATGGCCCGGTGCTCCTGGATCTGGTGGTGCAGACTGGCCAGCCGCTCCTGCTGGGACTCCTGGATGGCCTGCAGCAGGGCCGTCTGCTTCTCCTCCAGCACCGTGCACAGGCCCCGTATCAGCTGGGAAACCTCCTCCTTGGCCTGGGACCCACTCACCTGCCCGACCAGAGCAGATTCACCATGGGGCCTCCCTCCACACAGGGGCCCCGCTGCCTCGGGGCTTTGGCACCTGGCCTGGGGGTGCCCTGGGGATGGAGCACAGTGCCGGGACACCTCCTGCCCTCACCCCAGAGGGGTGAAGCAGCGTCCCCTCCCCCGGCCCTGGCAGTGCCCCTTGCTGGCGACCCCCGCTCACCTCGGTGTGCTTCACCGTCTCCTCCAGTTCCGCGATCTGCACCTGCACCGTGTCCTGGCTGCTCAGGATGTAGGTGAGGCTCTTCGTCAGCTTCTCCTACACAGGCAGCGTGGGCAAAAGAGACACACAGGCCGCTCACCTCGCACCGTCCAGTCCATGGGGAGGGGGGAGGGCTCTGAACCCAGCCACCTGGCTGTGCACATTGAACAAGCCGGGCCCCATGCCTGGGCCAACATGCACAGTCCATGAGGGTGGCGGCAGGTTTACAAAGGGACCTGACCCCCCGACACTGCATGCACCCCACTCACTGCATCCCCCCTGCATGCACCCCGCTCACTGCATCCCCACTGCATGCACCTTGCTCACTGCATCACCCCTCTGCATGCACCTTGTTCACTGATTCTCCTCACGACATGTACCCCACTCACTGCATCCCCACTGCATGCACCCCACTCACTGCATCACCCCTCTGCATGCACCTCGTTCATTGATTCCCTCCACGACATGTACCCCATTCACTGCATCCCCCCCACTGCATGCACCTTGCTCACTGCATCACCCCTCTGCATGCACCTTGCTCACTGCATCACCCCTCTGCATGCACCTCGTTCACTGATTCCCCCCACGACATGTACCCCATTCACTGCATCCCCCCACACTGCATGCACCTTGCTCACTGCATGTCTCATCTGCACCCTCCACTGCTGGTTCTGGACCCCCACCCTGTGCATGCCCTATTGATCTGCACACCCCCAGCTCCGGGATGGGATTCCCCCCTCAGGGTACATCCCACTTGTGTTGCCCAGCTCTGACAGAGAGACAGTCCTCCCGGCCTGCCAATCCCCCATCTGTACCTGACCCTCTCTGCCATGGAGACCCACGCCCCACCCTGCCCATGCCCCAAGTGCCAGCACAAAGCTCCCCACCACCCATACTCCATCTGCACCCCCCAGCTCTGGCCTGGGAAGGCCCGGTGCATCCCTTACCCGCAGGGCCTGGTAGGCGCTCAGCACAGGTGTGATCTTGTGGCTGGCATGAGTGCGGCGCACACGGCACAGAGGGCACACCAGCCGCTGGCAGGTCTTGCAGTAGTGAGTCACCTCCTCCTTGTGCTCCGGACACATCAGACCCTGCGCAGCAAGGCCCACGCTCAGCAACAGGGGCCGGCGCCCTGCTTTCCAGCCAGCACCCCACCCCGCCAGTGGGTGTCAGCACCCCCCTCCCCACTCAGTGCCCCCCCCCAGCTGCCTCAGCATCCCCCTTCCATCCACGTGCCCCCTGATCTCGGCACCCCCCCCAGGGTCCCTGGCATCAGGCCCCCTGCCAGCATGCAGGGGTGTGACACCGGGGCTGGCATCGCCCTGCACGCCTCCAGATGGACAAGATGCATGGAGCCCCCCCGCCTGCCCCCACCCCAGCCGCCCATGCAGCAGCGGCCAGAGGCCCTTTCACCTCGGAGCCATGTTCAGGTGCCCACTGGCCCCTGCTCTGGGCACAGGGCGGGTGACGCCGGGCCCAGACACGCCACCCCCTCCCCAACCGAGTCCCAGCGCCCAGACCTCTCCCCAGCCATGCCCAGGGCCCAGCCTGGGGACTGCTCGCGTCCGGGCCTCGCTGGAGCCTGGCCCGGGACGCCCTGGGCAGCCCCTACCTTGGGCCGGAAGTTGAGGGTGGGCGGCGTGGGCTCGTGCTGGGCCTTCTGGGTGCCCCAGGGGTGGCAGAGCTTGAAGCACTCGTTGCAGAAGCTCGACTTGCACTCGGTGCAGCCCTTGGTGGCCTCCAGCGGGGGGGGCTTGCAAAACTGGCACACGATGGCGGTGCCGATGCTGATGGTCTGGCGGTACCGCTCCACAGCCCGCTCCAGCGTCAGGTTCCGGAACAGGCTGCCCAGGCCCCGCTCGCCCAGCTCCACATCCCGCTGGCAGGACGGGCACGGGAAGCTGACGGTCTGGGGGTGCACGGCCCCCCGCTTCCGGCCCGGGTAGGTGCCAAACCCTGGGGGACCCCAGAAGCCTGTCACATGACACTCAGCCCTGCCACGGCCGACCCCTCCCCGCCACAGCCATTAACCCTCCCGCCACGGCCGCCATCCCCCTGCCACGGCCACGAACCCTCGCCACGGCCGTCACCCCCCTGCCACGGCCGACCCCTCCCCGCCACAGCCATTAACCCTCCCGCCACGGCCGCCATCCCCCTGCCACGGCCACGAACCCTCGCCACGGCCGTCACCCCCCTGCCACGGCCGAACCCTCCCCACCACAGCCATTAACCCTCCCGCCACGGCCGCCATCCCCCTGCCACGGCCACGAACCCTCGCCACGGCCGTCACCCCCCTGCCACGGCCGTCACCTACCCACCCCCGCCCTCTGCCCCTTGCACAGAGACCTCAGGCCTGGTTACCCTCCCAGGCCCCGCAGCCTCCTCCCGGCCCCTGACTGAGCTTCCCCAGTGAATTCCTGCACCGAGATGCACAGACTCCTCCCACTCTGCCAAGGGGGATCAGGAGCCTTCTGCTCCCAATGCACTCTGGGGGTTTTCCAGGGCTCAGAGGATGTGGAAGCTGCATCCCCCAGACCCTAGAAGCAGGGTCCTCCTGTGGCAGGGCTGGGGATCCCAGGACGTGCTGCTCTGACCCCACCTGACTTGAGGAGCCGATCCAAGCGGTCGGGTTTGGGGACGACCCTGCGGCCCATGCGGGGGCTGCGGGTGGCCGGTGTGGAGGCAGGCGAGGTGGGCTCCGAACTGGGGTCACAGCAGATGTAGCCATGCTGCACGAGGATCTCACTGGCACAGACGTGGCAGACATTGTGCATGCAGGGCAGGGCCAGCGGCTGCTTGTACATCTCCTTGCAGACAGGGCAGATCAGCTCCCGTTCCATGTTCTTCATGCTGGTCTGGAGAGGGACCAAGGAGAAAGGTCACAACTGCCTCCCTAGGAACTGCCTTTCCCCACCCCCACCAGAGGGGGTGCTGGGGCTCAGTCCTGACCCGGGAGCGCCATGCTGGCAGCCACATGGGGGAGCCTTTGCTGGGCAGGTATTACAGCCACTCCCCAGGGGGGCCCCTCCCATCCCCCCAGTCTCACAGCCGCTCGCCCCAGAAACAGCTGCCAACTGGCCGCTTTCAGCAGGTAACAAGAGGTGCCAGGTTCCCTGCAGGTGCCCAGCTGGCTGCAGAACCTGCCCAGCCAGCCCCCAGCTAGGTGCATGGTCCCAGATTCCTCCAGTCTGGCCAGCCTGCCACGCGCTCCCGTGGGCTCTGACCCCAGCTCCCCAGGCTGCTCCTTCTCCATTCCCCGGCCCTCAGAGCAGAGCTCGGGGCGTTTTCCAGAAGGACCCTGGTTTCCACACTGCGCTTTGCATTCGGAACGATGGCAGAATTTGCTGCTTCATTAGAGGGTCTGGGGCACACTGCTTCCCCCTAAACGCCCCCTCCCCGCCCCCATTGCACACACCGGGCCTGTTCGCTGCGGGTTTGCTCTGCAATCGCCCACCCAGCCCCCAAACCCGTCCAGTTCCAACCCAGAAAGAGCGAAATCCCGGCTCTGCTTGTGGCCCAAAGCGACCAAGGGAAGGGCCTGATGCGGGCCCCGGAGCCAGTCCCAGGGCAGGCCCCAAGTCCCAGTGCGTTGTCCTGAGGAGCCCACAAGCTGCCAACTCCCCCAGTGGGGCAAACAGCCTCCCCCCGGCCCAAAACACACGGCTCCCTCTGCCCCAAGCCCCATTCATGGGCCCTCCGCTCCTGGCTAGGCTGCCCCTGCGGCTGCCCCTTGTGTGGCTGGCACCTGCCAGGTGCATCTGCCCAGTTCGGTGCACACCGCAGACATGCACACACACCCCCACCTCGCTGCTGCACAATGCCACTGGGGATCGAGGCAGCCAGCAAGCCTGCAGCCTGCCAGGCCATCCATCTCTGGCCCGCAGGGGCCGAGGACAAAGCCCAGACAGTCCCCCTGCTCCCAGACCCCCGGCGGGCGAGCTGTCAGCTGGCCAGGGCCCGCGCTCACCTTGCTGCATCTCTTGGATGCCATCTCTGCCTCCGGAGAAGGGGCGCAGACGACACAAAGCGAGGGGGGGGAGGGAGGAGGAGGGGAGGTGGTGAAGGGAGGGGCAGGGGGAGAAGGGGGCAGGGCAGAGACAGAAGCTGGACTGGGCCCTGCTGCTGCTGCCTGGCATCCAGCCCTGGGCGCTCCTGCATAGGGTTGCCATGGAGACTGAGAGCTGCATGGATGCTCGGGATCCTTCTCAGCCCCTGGGGAAGGCGGGTCCAGGGCAGGGATGGAGGCGAATGGGGAGCCCCGGGGGCCTCTCATCCCCAGAAGCAGCTGGTCTGGTTCCTGCTCACCCCCCTCCCATGCCACCACCATCATCTACCCCACCCCGTGCATTGCACGCCCATCCCCCACACACTACACACCCAGTGATCCCCGTGCATTGCACACCCGAGTATCCTTTGCACTGCACAATCATCCTCCCGGCCCCTGCACGCCCCATCCCCGTGCAATGCACACCGATCACCCCCGTGCATTGCACACCCCCGTGCGCCCCATACCCGTACCCCCCATCACGGGCCGTGCCCCCCCGCCCGAGGAGCCAGCCCCCAGCCGCTCACACTGATCCGGACGAGCGCATCCATGATGGAGGTGAAGGTCTGCAGCTCCTCGCCCTCCGCCATGGCTCCGGCCGCCCCCGGCCGGGCTCCGGTCCCGACGGCAGCGCGGCGGCGGCGAACACCCCACGCTGCGGCGGGGGGGCGCACGGAGGAGCCGAGCTGAGGCAGGGAGCGGTGCGCATGCTCCCGGGGTAGGGGCGAGGGGCTGGCACGTGGAGGGGGGGCAGGGCTGCCCCCCTGCTCCTGCAGACAGAGGAGGGGGGCTGGCACCCTCGGGTCAGGGCTGCCCCTCGTGTGGCAGGGGGCAACAGCCAGTGCCGGGGAGGGGAGAGCGGGACAGAGGCAGCCTGGCTGGGGTTACTAGCCCAGCATCATGGAGACTGGCCCATTGCCTGCACACCCCCTGACACCAGGACGCCCACCCCCTCAGCTCAGTCCCTTTGGGGATCTGGGGCCCCGTGAAAGCACCTCCCTGCATGGTCCACACCCCTGTGCAACGCCAGACGTATGACCTGAGAGCCAGGCTCCCCCATCCCCGCTGGGGATCTCGCACCAATGGAGAGGGGAGTTTGGCTGCCAGCACGGCCGCTGGGTAGTGCCTGCTGTCGTGGGGGTTGTGTACAACGGGGACTCTTGCTGGGAGCCGGTCTGATTTGTTCCCCAGACCTGTCGAAGAGCTCTGAGCAGCTCGGAAGCTTGTTTCTCACCCACAGACTCTGGTCCAGTAAAAGATATTCCCTCCCCCACCTCATCTCTCTTGATTCCACAGGCCTTGTCTTCCCTAGGAAAAAGGTGTGTTTTAACCCCTGGTGCCTAGCCCTCGGCTCCCCCTGGGCTTTCCCTCGACCCACTCGACGACTGTCTGTCCGCACTGTGAACGTGATACAAGCTAAACACTGTTTGCCAATGTGGACATGGCCTAGGGGCTGCCAAGCTGCTGGGCTGTGTGTCTCTCCAGCCCCGGGCTGTGCAGAGCCAGAGCAGAAGGAAAAAGGCCCTGTGACTGGCAGCCCAGGCCCGGAAAGGAGAGGATTGAAAACTTGAGGCACGCTCTGGGGTCCAGACGTCATGGCACGAGCTCCATGTTACGGTATTTTCCACTGAATGCATCCGAGGAAGTGAGCTGTAGCTCACGAAAGCTCACGCTCAAATAAATTGGTTCGTCTCTAAGGTGCCACAAGTCCTCCTGTTCGTTTTGCGAATACAGACTAACACGGCTGCTCCTCTGAATCATGTTATAGCTGAGTTGTCTGGGCTGGAAGATGCCAGCACCCAGGGGCACTGCTAGAACAGTGAGTCACCAGAGAGCCCTAATGGGCCTCTTAGTGCAGCAGTTAACACCCAGACCCTGAGAAAGGGCCCAAAGGGGGGAAACGAGGACAGGGGAGGGGATGGGGAGTTGGTGAAAACCACTTCAGTGCCGAGGGCATTGGCCACAGTGTGGGAGGCACCAGACATGTGATCTGCTGCTTCCAGCCCCACTGCTCCCACCCCCTTTGCTCCTAGCCCCACTGCTGTGCCCCCTCCACCACCATGGCTAGTGCAGACAGGTCTCTGTATCCACCCGTCTGTCCACCCCTCGGTCTATGTCTGTCTGTCCCTACTGCGCCTCGGTGGGCACAGACAGGTCCCACCCCAGTGCCCAGGGCCCCACAGCCCCAGACCCCTCCCCGCAAGAGCAGGGTGCTGGAGCAATGTGTACAGTGCGGTGCTGAGCCATTGAACCAACTTCCCCTGGATATGCTGGAAACCACTTCAAGGCATGGGGGGTGCGGCACCCCCGGTCCAGCCCCTACACCCATAAGGGCCGAAGGGGAGGGAGCTCCTGCCAGGCTGGTAGAGTGGGGTCGCTTTAGGATAACTGCAATGTCTACGTCCAGCCTCCAGGGGGCGCTGCATTATAAGGCTCTGCACATGCGCACGAAATCGCACAACGCGGGTTGCATCGTCGGCTCTCGGCCGCCAGGCGGACTCAGAGATCACTGGAACGCCGTAGGGCTGCGCATGCGCAAAAGACTCACCACTCGCTCACTGCCGCGTCCCTTCCCGAGCAGCCTCGGCCTCGCGCGTGCGCAGTGCGGCTCTCCGTGCCGGGTTGGCCGCGCGTGCGCAGGAGACCGGGTCGGCGGGTCTGGGTCTCAGAGCGGACGGGTCGGCGGCGGCGTCTCGCGGGGCACCATGGGTAACGGGGGTGGGGGTGAGGTGCCCCAGGCGGGGGGGGCTGGGGGTGCCCGGGGGTGCAGGGCGGGGGGGTGAGGTGCCCCAGGCGGGGGGCAGGGGGGTGAGGTTTGGTGCCCCAGGCGGGGGGGACTGGGGGTGCGCGGGGGGTGCAGGGTGGGGGGGGTGAGGTGCCCCAGGCGGGGAGCCCTGCGGGGGGCAGGGGGGTGAGGTTTGGTGCCCCAGGCGGGGGGGACTGGGGGTGCGCGGGGGTGCAGGGCGGGGGGGTGAGGTGCCCCAGGCGGGGGGCCCTGCGGGGGGCAGGGGGGTGAGGTTTGGTGCCCCAGGCGGGGGGGACTGGGGGTGCGCGGGGGTGCAGGGCGGGGGGGTGAGGTGCCCCGGGCAGGAGGGGCAGGGGGGTGAGGTTTGGTGCCCCAGGCGGGGGGGACTGGGGGTGCGCGGGGGTGCAGGGTGGGGGGGGTGAGGTGCCCGGGGCAGGGGGGTGAGGTTTGGTGCCCCAGGCGGGGGGGACTGGGGGTGCGCGGGGGGTGCAGGGCGGGGGGGGTGAGGTGCCCCAGGCGGGGGGCCCTGTGGGGGGCAGGGGGGTAAGGTTTGGTGCCCCAGGCGGGGGGGACTGGGGGTGCGCGGGGGGTGCAGGGTGGGGGGGGTGAGGTGCCCCAGGCGGGGAGCCCTGCGGGGGGCAGGGGGGTGAGGTTTGGTGCCCCAGGCGGGGGGGACTGGGGGTGCGCGGGGGTGCAGGGTGGGGGGGGTGAGGTGCCCGGGGCAGGGGGGTGAGGTTTGGTGCCCCAGGCGGGGGGGACTGGGGGTGCGCGGGGGTGCAGGGCGGGGGGGTGAGGTGCCCCAGGCAGGGGGCCCTGCGGGGGGCAGGGGGGTGAGGTTTGGTGCCCCAGGCGGGGGGGACTGGGGGTGCGCGGGGGTGCAGGGTGGGGGGGGTGAGGTGCCCCAGGCAGGGGGCCCTGCGGGGGGCAGGGGGGTGAGGTTTGGTGCCCCAGGCGGGGGGGACTGGGGGTGCGCGGGGGTGCAGGGCGGGGGGGTGAGGTGCCCCAGGCAGGGGGCCCTGCGGGGGGCAGGGGGGTGAGGTTTGGTGCCCCAGGCGGGGGGGACTGGGGGTGCGCGGGGGTGCAGGGTGGGGGGGTGAGGTGCCCCAGGCAGGAGGGGCAGGGGGGTGAGGTTTGGTGCCCCAGGCGGGGGGGACTGGGGGTGCGCGGGGGTGCAGGGCGGGGGGGTGAGGTGCCCCGGGCAGGGGGGTGAGGTTTGGTGCCCCAGGCGGGGGGGGACTGGGGGTGCGCGGGGGTGCAGGTTGGGGGGGTGAGGTGCCCCAGGCAGGAGGGGCAGGGGGGTGAGGTTTGGTGCCCCAGGCGGGGGGGACTGGGGGTGCCCGGGTGGTGCAGGGCTGGGGGGGTGAGGTGCCCCAGGCGGGGGGCAGGGGGGTGAGGTTTGGTGCCCCAGGCGGGGGGCCCTGCGGGGGGCAGGGGGGTGAGGTTTGGTGCCCCAGGCGGGGGGGACTGGGGGTGCGCGGGGGTGCAGGGCGGGGGGGTGAGGTGCCCCGGGCAGGGGGGTGAGGTTTGGTGCCCCAGGCGGGGGAGGCTGGGGGTGCCTGCCAGGGGAGGTGCCCGGGGGGGACTGGGGGCGCAGGGTGGGGCAGTATGGTGCCCTGGGGGGATGAGGTGCCCGCTGGGAAGGTGCCCCAGGGTGGGCAGGGTGATGGAGTGTGGTGCCCTGGGGGGGCACAGTGGGGGTGAAGTGAGGTGCCCCAGGCAGGGGGGTCTAGGGGTGCCCGCCAGGAGAGGTGGGCAGGGATCACCCCAAGGCTTCGTGCCCATGGTGCCCCCCGCGCTCACAGGGGGCTGCTGGCACCTGGCTGCCTGGGCACTAGGGGCAGGGCTGCTGCACAGCACACAGCTCGTGTGGCACCCATCACCCTGGCGACCGGGCGCCGCGTGGCCTTTCACACAGCAGCGTGAGCTGGCGGGTGGCTGCGGGTTGCTGGGGAGGGCCCGGCAGTGGCCCAGTGCCCCATTGTGTGGTTCTTGCTCTGTCCCCAGCCGTGGGCACAGGCACGTCCCTGGCGCTCTCCTCGCTCCTCTCCCTGCTGCTCTTCACCGGGATGCAGATGTACAGCAAGCAGCTGGCCTCCACCGAGTGGCTGACCATCCAGGGCGGGCTGCTGGGATCCGCGCTCTTCATCTTCTCCCTCACCGTATCCTTTGGGACATGATGGGGATGGGATGGGGGGAGACTTGAGCTGGGGCGGACCTTGCGCTGCCTCCTCAGGGGCAGCTGCCTCCCTTCCTTTCCTTAACTCTGGCTCCAGGCCTTCAACAACCTGGAGAGTCTGGTCTTCGGCAAAGGGTTCCAAGCCAAAATATTCCCGGAGAGTAAGTGCCCAGCCCTGCCAGAGAGGGGGAGGGGGAGGGGGTGTCACATCCATAGCTCCCAGGTAATTAAAAGAAACATCCAAGAGGATGCAAGTGGGGGGCAGGGGGGTCTGATTATTCCTGAGACGCTGGGTCTGCAGGGAGCTGCCCTGCTGAGAGTCCAGTGCTGCACTGAGCAGACGCACTGCCCCGCCTTTGGGACCCCAGCCCTGCCCTGGGAAAATCCTCCCCATGCTGCACTCCCAGTGGGACCCTAACCCTGCTCTGGGGTTCCCACGTGCTGCTCCCCGCCAAAGAACCCTAACCCTGCTCTACTGGGGGAGGGTTCCCACTTGCTGCTCCTCCCCTTGGGGGATGCTGGCCGGCCAATGCAGCATGCCCAGGGCAGACACTCACTGCCTCTGACATTTCTCCCCTTCTCTCTTTTGCTCCAGTTCTCGTCTGTCTTTTACTCGCTCTCTTTGCATCAGGCCTCATCCACAGAGTGTGTGTGACCACCTGGTATGTAGAAAGCCTATCCCAGGGTGGTAGCAGGGAACAGGTACCCTCAGTCTTGGAGTGGGGGGAGGGCATTGCCCTGGGGAGCACCAACATCCAGCCCCTCCTCTAAGAAGGTGCTGTCAGGGCTGAAGAGACCTGCTGGGCCTTACTGAGCTCCTTTCCTGGGCTGGTGGTGCTGCCCCTGTACTAGGCAAGGGGTTGCGGGGCCAGCGGGGCTGCTCCCCGGCTGGGCATGGGGCTGGCAGGGCTGCCACTGTGCCAGGCGAGGGGTGGCAGGTCCATTTCCCGGCTGGTAACAAAGCACATAAGAATTGCATGACTGGCTCTGACTCCTGGTCCATCTTGCCCAGGATTCTGTCTCCACCAGGCTAGTGCCAGTTGCTTCAGAGGAAGGTGGTGTGGGATAAGCTGCGCCCGCCTGGTCTCTAATAGCTGGAGCTCATGTGGGGAGCAGGTATGGGCAAGGGATGGTGCTGACTGGCCTGCCCTCCTCTCTCCTCCCAGCTTCATCTTCTCCATGATTGCCCTCTACTACATCAATAAGATTTCCTCCACGCTCTACCAGTCTGCAGCACCCATGGCAGCGCCCGCCAAGGCCATTGGCAAAGGCAAGAAGAGGAATTGATGCCCCCATGAACCCTCCCATCCAGCCTGCCCGGGACTCTGGGGTACCCAATAAAACGGTCTCTTTGTAACCTCTGGTCAGTAGCTCCTGTGGGTTCCTTGGCCTCGGTGACTGGGCATGCCTGCTCCCCTTGCCCAGGGCCCAGCTCCCCTGCACGTTCACGCCAGGGCGAGGTGCTGGCCGCGGGTGGCCGGGTAAGGTCTGTCTTTGTGTCCGACAGGCAGCAGGGGCCACTCTACACAAACGGCTGACAGTGTGGTGGCTTCATCCTGTGCAATAGCCAGCAGTGTCCAGCAGGGGGCACTGTGGTTTTGGCAGTAATTCTGCGTGTCCGGGAGGTGACACAAAACACGGATTGAACACATGGGCAGCACAGGCCACGGCCACTGGGTGGTGCTGCCTTCTGTCACCCTGCAAACCCCAGGCTGCTCGGCCTGCCCCCCATGAATCCTCCAGCCCCCTGGGAACAGCTCATTCCTCAGGAGAAGAGGGGTCAGCGGAGGTCACTGCCTCCAGGCTGCAATTAATCGCATTCCGGGGGAAATCCAGTCCCTGCTCTGTTTATTCTCTAACAGACCTAGCACTCCTACCTGGGAGGCAGGCAGGGGCCCCGGGCTGTGGAGTTCCTTATGACTGGGACCTTCCCAAGAGCCAGCACCACCCCCGTGACTCGCCTCTCCAGGAGCAAGGATGGGCTGGCCCATCTTTAGCTCCAAGCTTGTGATGTTTAGGATCCCAGCAGCAGCAGCAGCCCTGAGCCAACAGCTGCAAAACCCATTGGCAGTCCTAGCCCCCTCCCCCTCCAGTTCTCTTCTAGGGACATCTCCCTTTCTTGTTACCAGCCTCTGCAAAACAGTGTGTATAGGGCAGGGGTTCTCAAACTGCGGGTTGGGACCCCTCAGGGGGTCAGGAGGTTATTACATGGGGGGTCACGAGCTGTTAGCCTGAACCCCAAACCCCACTTTGCCACCAGCATTTATAACGGTGTTAAATATATAAAAAAGTATTTTTAATTTATAAGGGCGGTCGCACTCAGAGGCTTGCTGTGTGAAAGGGGTCACCAGTACAAAAGTTTGAGCACCCCTAGTATAGGGCGACCATGTTTCCCAAAGGGAAAATGGGACACTGGGTGGGGCTGGCCTGATCTCCTCTCCCTGCATGGGGCTGGCCTGAGCCGATAGTCCGAGCCCTGCCTCCTCCCCAGGCAGGGCTGGATTTGCTCCCTCCCCCCGGCATGATCCTCCACACTTGATCAGTTGTCAAGGGCAAATAGGACAAATGCCCACTTTTGCCAGAAAAGTCAGGATGGCTGATACAGGTCTTCAAGAAGGGCCTGTGGCAGCCAGAATGGGATGTATGGTCACCCTAGGGGTGTAGCAGAGACGCTGTGTACCATAAACTGCATTGAAACCATTCCGCAGATGGGAGCCAAATCACACTTACTGTGCCCGAGGGGAGCTGGGAACAGCTGAGCCCTACTGGCTGCTGCTGACTCAGTGTGTGGCCCCAGGCCTTGGCTGCACCTGTGTCTGCTACCCACCTGCAGTGATCACAGGCTCTCACCCGGGGGGGGGGGGGGGGCTGTAGGGATTAATGGTCTGTTCCAGAGGGGCTGGGATGGGAGCAGCCGGTGGGTGGCCTCCTGCAAGTCAGGCTCTTTGCAGAGGGCAGCGTAAGGCCGAACCTTCCTCTCCCCTTGGAGTCAGAGAGGTGCGGGGGGCATCTGACTGAAGCATCTGACTGCTGGACAAAGAGTCTATCTGCCTGGGACAGCCCAGACAGGCTGTGACTCAGCTGGGGGAGGAGAGCGGGTCTGTCCTGCTGAGTGCTGTCTGGGTTGGGATGGAGCCTGGCAGCCCCCCTTTGCCCAGCTGCAGGTAGTGTCAATGTGCTGACGCTGTCTGTCTAGACCTGCAAGGCGAGGAAGAGCCTAGCAGGGCTGGGCAGGTAGGCGCATGCCCTGGCTCCAGCAGGGGTTTAGTATGTGGCTGGTGCATATGTGCAGCGTCTCCAAGTGGGTCACGGCTGCAGCTGGTAGAGGGTGGGCGAGTGTTCCCAGTCGCCTGGAGAGCCCATTCCCCCAGGGCTGAGCTGTCGCTCCCCAGAGCCTCTGCCCCCTGCGTTTGTCCAGGGGACAGGAGCTCCAGGCCGGCCCCAGGAGCTGGGGTCCCTCCAGGGCCACAGGACGATGACTCCAGAGCCTCTCTGGCGGGGCAGAGGTGTGGCCATCGGCTAGGAGGGACTGACCCTCATCTCCCTGCCCTGGCCAGGTGCCCCACCCTATTCAGGAGCATATCGCTCACTGTCCCTGGTCCCGCTTTGCTCCAGCTGCTGGGCCAGGCCCACGAGATGCTGGTATGCCAGCGTCTTCCAAGAGGCAAAGCATTTACTCAGGCTCCTGTGCCAGCACTTGGCAGGAGAACAAAGGCACCTTCCCACCCCCTTCCTCCCAGCACATTCCCCAGCCCTGCCATATCCCTGGCCCACAGGGGCAGATGGGAGCCTCTCCCTGTGCAGGGTGGGTCCAGGAGGCCAGGAGACTGCCAGGCCCTAAGCTGCTGTCAGTCCTGGGATCATGGAGCTGTTCCTGGCCTCTCCAGGTAGTAGGGGTGTCCCTGCCTGGCTGGAGCTGACCCTCCCCGCCCCCCCAAAGCTAGTCAGCTCAGCCAGGGGCCTTGTGCCTCAACATTCTCCCCTGCGGACGGGCTCACTTCCCCTACTCTGAGGCTTCTTGCTTGGCGTTGAAGCTGAGGGGGAAGAGAGCAGAGACCCAACAGTCCTTCTCCCCGCCTGGGCTGGGGCCACAGTGCCTGGGAGAGGGGGTTTGAGTGATGGGGACAGGGACTCCAGCCTAGGCCCAGTGGGTGCTGCAGGCCCTAGGGCAGAACTGGAGCAATGCTGGGGGGGGTGTCACTGACGCAGGCCCCTGCTATCCTATCTCGGGCCCACCAGCAGAGCCCCCGGGCCAAGGGAGAGGCAGCCCTGTGTCAGTTCCAGGCCTGGTGTGTAGAGACAGCAAATCCAGGCCTGGGCCTGCTCTCTGGGACACGCTCCCCCGTGTTTGGTTTGTCAGAAGTCTGGGCTGGGCCAGGCTCCGGGGCTCAGGGGAGCTGTTGGAACAGGGAAGTTATGGCAACCTGACCCCTACACAGGGGCTGGTGATGGGGCAGCAGAGGTCCCAGCCAGTCCCAGGCAGCTATCAGCTGGCAACAGAGAGAATGGGGGCAGGCCCCTGCTGTGCCCTTCCCTGAGCATGGCCAAGTGGCACTCAAGCTGCAGCCGAGTCCTACTGAGGGCAGTTGTTCCATCCAAGCCCCCTAGTCCCTTCAGATGCAGCCAGATGGGAGGTCTGCCGTGCCCCAGGGCCAATAGGCTCAGCTCCAGGTGCTGGTGGCTCAAAGGGAGGGAGTGTGGGGGGAGAGGGCCAAGAGCCAGCAGGACTTTAGGCCGTGCCCCTAGTTCTCTGAGCAGGGACTGTCTCCCGCTGCATGTGCAGCACCTGGCACAGCGGGGCCGGACCCTGACTGGGGCTTCAGTGCTGCAGCGATACCTCAGCAGGGAGGGGCAGTCCCTTTACCTGCTGCTGGGAGATCCCCCTCCTCTGCCTGGGCCCCACAAGGCAGGCTGGGGAGCTGCAGGAATGCCTCATGCTGGAGGGTTTGGCTGGGCTCAGGAGGGGATACAGTAAGTGTGTGAGGGGGGAGGAATGAGTGGATCTGTGCTCTGCTCTCTGCCAGAGGGTGAGTGGGGGTCCCAGGCTGCAGGAGGAGACATTGCCTTTGGCCTGGGAGGCTGGGCTCTGTCCCACTAATTAGCTGCACATTCTTGCGGAGATGCCCTGGGGCCAGGCTGCAGCTGATGGAGCCTTCCCCTCCTCCTCCCCCTCATTGCTGCCCTGGATGATGTGTGAGCCACTCAGTCCCCCTGCCTGGGGGTTACACGCACCCTTGGAGCCATCAGGGCTGGAGGCACCAGGCCCATCCCTGCACTGCGGTGGGGGTGGGGGGGGGCCCTCACCCACATACCCCGAGGACATTTTGCATCTGTACCAGTGAGTTGCAGGCAGGAGGGAGGGGCCGCCATCCCAACACCCTGTCTCTGCCTGCCAGGACTCCCTCCCTCTCCCAGGTCAGGTGTGCACGCCCCCACCCCATGGCTGCTGTCCCCTCCATCCCTGGCTGTCACCGGACAAGGAGGAAACCAGATGTTTCCTGCTGCTGCTGCCTCTTTGCTCCCAGCGTGACAAACAAGGAATCTGGCTGCTTCCTCTGGGGCTGGCTGGGAACCCCAGGAAACAAGCAGGCAAAACAGGCAACGTGGGATGGGGAGGCAGCTAGGGGTCCTGCTAAGGGCCCCCTTTGTCGTCCCCCCCCCGAACCCAGAGGCACGGCCACCACTGCAACCCAGGGCAGGATCTCGTGGGCCCAGGGCATCACGAGCACTCTGGGCATGGCGGGGCCTCAGGTGCAGGGCACTGCTGCAACCCCCCCCAATCTCTCCGCCAAAGGGTCTCAGGGCTGGGGTCTCTGGCGGGGGCTGTGCTGCCCCCGTGGGGTCTGTGCAGGGGCAGGAGCCGTGGAGCTCTGCACCCCGTGACCAGCTCTCCCTGCAGTTCCTGCTGTTGGGATGGCGGCGGCTGCTGCCCTTGGCTCCCAGACCTTCCTGTGCGTCACCCTGCCCTGTGTCAGTGAGAACACGCAAGGCACCCGTTCCCAGTGCCCTGTGACCGGGGCCTGGCTTCGCTTCCCAGGGAGAGGAGGGCAGGGAGGGTGCTAGCCACCCCCACACACAGCCAGTGCCAGGCAGCTCCACCAACTCTTTGCAGTGCCAAGGAGCCAGGCAGCCTCTGTGCAGGGCTGCGGGACCCTGAGCTCAGGCTATAAACCTGGTACTTGCAAGAGCATCCAGTCCTGCGTTAGGGACCTGCGAGGCAGGATGGGTCACCCAGTGCCAGGGAAAGGGAGGGCAGTGTGAGGCAGGAGGGGCCAGTGTGGGGCACCGAATTCCAGGGTGGAGGGGTAGGGTGGGACACCTGTGGGGGCAAGGCTGGGCACCCAGTTCCAGAGGTGGGGGAATTATTAGATTAGGTGGTCCAGTGCCTTGTGACACGACACAACCCAGTGTTTCCACATTTCTTGCTCCTTTCATAGACCCATAGAAATGTGGGGCTGGAAGGGACCTCACAAAGTCATCAAGTCCAGGCCCCTGCGCTGAGGCAGGACCAAGTCAACCTAGACCATCCCTGACGGGGTTTGTCCAACCTGTTCTTAAAATCCCCCGGTCATGGGGATTCCACAACCCCCCTTGGATACCTGTACCAGAGCTTAACTCCCCTGAGAGTTAGGAAGTTTTTCCTAGCTAACCTAAATCTCCCTTGCTGTGGATTAAGCCCATCACTGCTTGTTGTACCGTCAGTGGATGTGGAGAACAATTGATAAGAACGGCCTTACTGGGTCAGACCAATGGTCCATCTAGCCCAGTGTCTTCCGACAGTGGCCACTGCCAGGTGCCCCAGAGGGAATGAACAGAACAGGGAATCATCAAGTGATCCATCCCCGTCGCCCATTCCCAGCTCTTTATAAGAGCCCTTAACACAGTGGTTTTCAAACTTTTTGTATTGGTGACCCCTTTCACGCAGCAAAACTCTTGAGTGTGACCCCCCTTATAAATTCAAAATGGGGGGGGTAATTTAATGGGGGCTTGGGGCTGTCAGCCCCACAGAGCTGACAGCTGGTGACCCCCGTGTAACCACCTTGTGGGTTACGACCCCGTTTGAGCGCTCCTGGCTTAACAGAGATGCTGGCTGTTCTCAGGTCCCGCTCCTCAGTTGGCTTTTCCCAAGACTGACCAGGCCCCGTTTTAAATCTTTCCTCCATCCTAGGTCCGGTTTTTTTTAACCTTCAGTCAGGTTTGTTGCTCTCCACAGGCCTCTCCCCAATTTGTCCCCATCTTTCCTGATGTGTGGTGCTCAGAACTGAATGCAGTTCTCCCGCTGAGACCTTAGCAGTGCTGAGGAGAGCAGGACAATTACCTCTGGTTCATACAGCCCAGAATAGAAGCAGCCTTTTTGCAACTGCTTCACACTGTTGACTCACCTTCCATTTGTGACCCCCACTGACCCCCAGATCCTTTGCGCAGTCCTGCCTTCTAGCCAATTAGTCCCCATTTTGTAGCTGGGCATTTTAATTTCCCTTCCTAAGTGAAGTACTTGGCACTTGTCTTTACTGAATTTCAGCTTGTTGATTTCAGACCAGTTCTGTAATTCTCTTGTAGTCTGTTTCCATGACAGCGACATCTTTCTCCCCAGGTTCCTTATGTCACCTGTTGTCCTCCTCTTTTCGGTCCCCCACAAGCGGTACCCATTCAAGGCCTTGTCTAGAAATACACTTTTTTTTTTTAACCTGCCCAAGTCACTTCAGCCTTCTTCCTCAGGTCGTTGTCTCTGCAGTCGGCTGGCCGGTCTCGTGCAGTGCCAGCGTCACCTGCTTACCCCGCGGAAGGCACCCAGCGCCCTCCGGGCGCCCCTGGATGGAACGCACTGACTTACCCGTTGGGAGCCTGCAGCATTTGCCAAGTTTCCCAGCACGGTCCAGCGTGGGGCTCCCGCGAACACTGCATCCCTACCTGGAGCTCCTTGCAAAAGCGGACCGGTCGGGGCACCAGGTGAGGCACCTGATCCGAGGGGGGCACCCAGTCCCAGTGATGGGGAAAGGGGGGGCACCCAGCCCACGGCGTGCAGAGTCCAGTGCGGTGGCACCTAGTGCAAAGGGGTGGAGCGCGGCAGGGCAGGGGGCTCCCAGTGGTGTGGGGCAGGCAAGGGGAGAGCCCGGTCCCGGGGGCGGGGGGCTGCTGGGGTGGGGGGCAGGGCAAGGGGAGAGCCCGGGGGCAGGGGGCTGCCAGAGGTGAGGGGCAGGGCAAGGGGAGCACCCGGGGGTGGGGGGCAGGCAAGGGGAGAGCCCGGTCCAGGGGGCAGGGGGCTGCTGGGGTGGGGGGCAGGGCAAGGGGAGAGCCCGGGGAAGGGGGCGGGGGGCTGCTGGGGTGGGGGGCAGGGCAAGGGGAGCACCCGGGGGTGGGGGGCAGGCAAGGGGAGAGCCCGGTCCAGGGGGCAGGGGGCTGCTGGGGTGGGGGGCAGGGCAAGGGGAGAGCCCGGGGAAGGGGGCGGGGGGCTGCTGGGGTGGGGGGCAGGGCAAGGGGAGCACCCGGGGGTGGGGGGCAGGCAAGGGGAGAGCCCGGTCCAGGGGGCAGGGGGCTGCTGGGGTGGGGGGCAGGGCAAGGGGAGAGCCCGGGGGCGGGGGCAGGGGGCTGCCAGAGGTGAGGGGCAGGGCAAGGGGAGCACCCGGGGGTGGGGGGCAGGCAAGGGGAGAGCCCGGTCCCGGGGGCGGGGGGCTGCTGGGGTGGGGGGCAGGGCAAGGGGAGAGCCCGGGGGCGGGGGCAGGGGGCTGCTGGGGTGGGGGGCAGGGCAAGGGGAGCACCCGGGGGTGGGGGGCAGGCAAGGGAAGAGCCCGGTCCCGGGGGTGGGGGGCTGCTGTGGTGGGGGGCAGGGCAAGGGGAGAGCCCGGTCCCGGGGGCGGGGGGCTGCGGGGGCGGGGGGCGGGGCAAGGGGAGCGCCCTGCCCCGGGTGGGGGGAGCGCCCGGTCCCTAGTGGCTCAGGCCGGCCCAGGCTCCCGAACTCCAACTCCCAGAAGGCCGCGGGCCGTGCACGCCGCCTGCGGGCCAC
This sequence comes from Lepidochelys olivacea, assembly GCF_965140295.1. Classification (NCBI taxonomy): domain Eukaryota; kingdom Metazoa; phylum Chordata; order Testudines; family Cheloniidae; genus Lepidochelys; species Lepidochelys olivacea. Next base: position 702,606 of record NC_140434.1, read on the forward strand.
GGCGCCTGAGAATGACGTCAGCTCCGCGACGGGAGAGGCCGCTGGCTGCTGAGCGGGGAGGCCGGTGAGGGGCTGGGGGGGGTGTAGTGGGGCCCGGCGGGGCTGGGGGGGGTGTAGTGGGGCCTGGGGGGGTTGGGGGGGGTGTAGTGCGGCCCAGCGGGGCTGGGGGGTTATCGGGGCTGGGGGGGTGTAATGGGGCCTGGCGGGGCTGGGGGGGGTGTAATGGGGCCTGGGGGGGTTGGGGGGGGTGTAGTGCGGCCCAGCGGGGCTGTATCGGGTCCCGGCGGGGCTGGGGGGGGTGTATCGGGGCTGGGGGGGTGTAATGGGGCCTGGGGGGGTTGGGGGGGGTGTAGTGCGGCCCAGCGGGGCTGGGGGGCTGTATCGGGTCCCGGCGGGGCTGGGGGGGCTGTATCGGGTCCTGGGGGGGCTGTATCGGGGCTGGGGGGGGTGTAGTGCGGCCCAGCGGGGCTGTATCGGGTCCCGGCGGGGCTGGGGGGGCTGTATCGGGGCTGGGGGGGGTGTAATGGGGCCCAGCGGGGCTGGGGGGCTGTATCGGGTCCCGGCGGGGCTGGGGGGGCTGTATCGGGTCCTGGGGGGGCTGTATCGGGGCTGGGGGGGGTGTAGTGCGGCCCAGCGGGGCTGGGGGGTTATCGGGGCTGGGGGGGTATCGGCATCTCAGCCGCGACCCGCTCTCCATTGCTGACCTGCTCTCCCCGCCTCTCTTGCAGCCCGTCCTGCGCCGAGACCCGGCCACGCGCACCATGACCAAGCTGGTGCAGTGGCTGTGCGGACTGGCCCTGCTGGGCACTGCCTGGGCCACCCTGGCCTTGGACCCCCTGGGCCTCCACCTCCCTCTGCCCTGCCAGCAGGTGCTCTGGCCGTTCCCCGTGTACCTGCTGGTGGCGTTCGGCTGCTACTCCCTGGCGACCGTTGGCTACCGCCTGGCTACATTCAATGACTGCGAGGCTGCTGCGAAGGAGCTCCAGGAGCAGATCAGAGAGGCCCGAGCGGACCTGAGCCGGCGAGGGCTGAAGTTCTGACCTGCGGGGTGGGGAGGCTGCACCTCAGGGAGCTGGGCCGCTCACCTCACTTGGATTAGCACAATAAAGAATCAGTGTATGTAGCTGAGCCTTGCTGACAGCCTGGGGAAGGGCGGTCACAGAGTGGGCTCTGGGCGGGTTCCTGCTGCGACAGGGAGCTGGTCCATCCCCTCAGGAGAACAGGGGCAGGTGACATGTGGCACTGAGTGCACAAGACGGGTGGGGACTCGATGGTGATGGTAACTAGAAGTGGTCAGTGCAGCAGCTTGCTGCTAGGTGACTCCCTTCACTCCTGCAGCCAGGCCCCCTTGGTGCGTTTCCTAGCTGCTCTCACAAGCAAACCGGGCCAGGGTTTGGATGAGAGAGTCCCAGGAATCACTCATGTGTTGCCAGGGGTGACTCACTGGCTGCTGCTCTTCCCTCTGAGTCAGCAGCAGGGAACACTGTGCTGCTCTGTGTCAGATGCAAGGTGCAAGCGAGGTGGATAATTCTGTACTGTCTCCTTCAGTCCCCTGAGCGTGGCACTGCTCGGGCTAGCCACCCCCAGGCAGCTATCTGAGCCCAAGCTGCCTACACCTCACCCACCGACTCCCCTGGTTACTCGTAGTGGGAAGCTGCAGAGATCTAGTCTTGCCTCTGACTCCTCTACCTTCCCCTCTCCCCAGGGCCCCTCCTTGGCTCTCAGCAGCCAGTGGGCATTAAATCAGGGCAGTGGGGGGCTATCAACCAGACCGCATGCTAAGGCTGCAGCCCCCCAGCTCAGGCTCCAGCATGCTGTCTAGGTGGTGGGTGGCACTGCTGGCCCAGGGACGTGGGAAGAGTTGTCATTTCCAGGGTGGCCTGGGCCAGGCCGTGCTAGCGAGAACCTTGCTTCCATGGCACAGTGACTTTCACACGCTGGTTGAAGATGATGAGCAAGTTCAGCAGGGTTTTGTACAGCCCCCTGCCCTCCAGAAGGTGAATGCGGAGGCTGCTTCCTTCAGGGAATCCCTTTCTCCTGAGCAACCCAACAGCCCCATCCATGGGCTGTCTCCCTGGCTGGCACAGGCCCTGCTACAGGGCCCATGGGGCTCCCTGCAGCCAGAAGGGCCGGGCTGCTGCCTGAGTGACACATGTTGGGGCCTGCCTCCCTGGCAGACTCCCTGGGTTCCTTGCATACCAGCCAAAGGACTTTCGTGTTCTTAATTATTGGCTGCGCATCCTTCTGCAAAAGGAGCAGTTGATATCAAAGGCAGGAATGGGGCTAATTAGCAGGAGCGACTAATTAGCTGCTTCCTGAGCAACAGTGGCAGCAAGGAAGGCGGGACAGCCAGTTAGTTGCAGTCTCGTCCATGCACATGCGTGGCCAGTCATGGCCCGGCAGCGCCTAGCCATGGCCTTGGGCAGCTGGCTCAGCTGAGGGACGCTCCCCAGCTCCCAGCATGGCCCTGGCTGGGGCCCTGCAGGGTGGATACTGAGGGAGGGGGCTTGATGGAGCCCACTAGAGACTCCCAGTAGCAGGCCACCCTGTCGAGCCCCAGCCCAGGGCAGAGAAGAGCTGCCCTCGCCAGGATGATCCTGCACATCTTGCGTGTTACGAGGTAACAGGAGGTCAGCTCTGCCAGAAGCCGCCCCATCCTCTCAGCTCCCTGGGGACACAGCCAGGATCAGAACAGCCCCACCCCCATTGGGCTGAGGGGAGGGGGAGCTGCTCTTTGGAGCAGGTTGATCCAAATGTGGCTGTCCCTTCAGCCCCCAGTGGGAGCAGGCTGTTTGTCAGGTGCTGTCCACGTGTTTGCACATGATGCCCTGTGTGACTCTTCCTGGGACAGGGCACCCATTGACTTGGGGGGTAGGGGAACCTGCAGGATCAGGCCCTAGGGTAGCCCCTCTCTTGCTCTTTCTCCTCTGCCTCAAACAGATCTGGGAAGGGCCCCCAGTTCCCAGTAACGCCACCAGAGCTGGGGGGGTTGAGTGCACCTGGGCTGTTGGGTGTATCCTCACATGTACCCACCAAGTTCTGGGGCACCAGGGGGTGCAGGCCCTCCACAGCCCCGGCCTGCTCTCTGTGCCTGGGGGTGCCCCGAGCTGAGGAAACAGGCACCATGCTCTGGCTTTGATTTATTAAAAGGCACTTATGCTCATACAAAACAGCACTACAAACCAAGGCATCCAACAAAGAAGAGGGCAGCCCCCCAGCACCGCACTTGGCTCCCACCACAGCCCCCCTAGAATGGTTGAGCACAGCAGGGAGGAAGAGAGTCCCCAGAGCTGGCCAGGTGCATGGGGGTTGGTGCAGGGGCACTGCTGAAGTGTCAAAGGCACTATTCCCAATAGAGCAAACCAAAGAAAAATGAAAATGGCTGGAGGTGTGGGGGCATCCCTTGCGGCAAGGCAGCCATGACTCCTCAGAGCCCCCCAGGAGCAGCAGAGCCCCAGGCAGGGGGCAGTACCCGTGTAGTGCCGTGCAAGGCTCTTTGGCTAAGGCAGGCCTAAGGGGCGGCTGGCAGGGGCCGCCACCAGGGCAGGGGCAAGGGCAGTAGAATCACAGTGTGAGCATTGGCTCCTCCCTTCATCGGTCAGTGAAGGTACTGGGGGGAGGGAAATCATTCGACCCACGGGCTGAGGAGCTGGGTCTGCACCTGCCGCTGGCTCCCCACCACAAGGGCTCAGTGATGCTTCTTCCTGCCCCAGGACGGCGGAGATGGCAGGTCCCAGGCCTCAGGCCTGCAGGGGCTTGTAGAGCTTGTCCTGGTCCGGAGGGAACTGCCAGAATAACCAGAGCCGCAGGATGCTGGTGACTATCCCGGGGACGTTAGGGACCTGAGTGGGAAGGGAACGGGGGGGCACAGAGACAGGAGAGCTATAAATCCTGCAGCAGTTTTACTGTTCCCATGCCTTCCCCTCACAAGCTGCTCCATGTCCATGCACGTGTCATGGGAACACTGTATTGGCTGTCTGCCAGCCAATTAATTAAAATCAGGACCCATCGCCCTGAGCGCGGGTCACAAGGCAGCACAGGGGGCTCCACGGGATGGCTCGGGAACAGCGCCCCGCGCTCGCTGGGGGTCTGGGCCTGCACCCCACGATTCCCAGGGCAGCCCCCCCCATGTGGCAGTGAGCGGAAGGGAGGGGCCCCAGCCCTCCGCCAAATGGCACTCACCATGATGTAGAGGTCATTGAGCTGGAGGCCATAGAGCGTCCAGCTGGCTGAGGCCAGGAAGGTGGCCACAGTCAGTGGGAAGGACAGGCACCGGGTTGACCTGGTCCGGATGACCTTGGCCTGCAGGGAACACAGAAGGGGCTAAGTTCAGGGCACTGAGGGGAGCTTCCTGCAGATCCCAGCCAGGGCCCCTCCCAGAGTGACAGCTGTCTCCTGCGAGCCCGTGGGGCCAAGGAAGAACCAGAGCTGAACGGCCCACTGGGGTCTCCTTTGGGCTCCCAACCCCAAGGCCTCCAAGCTGAGGGACTGGGCACCTCACCTGCAGGAACCCAAAGGCCCCAGCATGCACTGCTCTGCCCCAAACCAGCAGAACGCCCCCCAGAGGCCAGTGACATGGCCCATGCCCCAGGCCAGCGCCCCAGTTAGACAGGTTCCCCTCCGCATGCTTCCCACACGCACCAGGGCAGCCAGGGGCGAGAGGTACATGCTGATGGTGAAGACGCTGCAGAAGAGCCCCAGGTGTGCCAGGCGCACGTCCACGTCTGGGGTCAGGAGGTTGAAGTAGCAGAAGCCGAGGGTCAACACCCCCAGCAGGGCCGTGCTCTGCAGCAGAACCCGGCGCTGGGGGACAGGAAGAGGGCAGTCAGGGCCGATACCACGATGGCACAGGAAACCCCCTCCCAAGAAATGCCCACCCCAGGCACCTCCCTCCTCATGCCAACTCCGCCCCTTCACAGGTATCCCTCCGAACAGGGCAGCTCCCCCCTCCCCCTGGAGCCTGGCAGGCGGGAGGGACTTGCTCTCCACCCACCTTCTCGGGGCTGAAATAGAGGTACACCAGGATATACAGGGTCTGCAGCGCCACCCCGATGGCGTTCACGGTGATCAGTGTCCAGTCCTGCTTCAAGCACCCGTAGCTCAGCCAGCTCAGGTTACTGCAAGGGGAGACCAGGCTGGGTAGTCACCAGTACTGCTGTCTCTGGGCTGGGGAGCCCTCCAGCACTGGAGCACGTCCCTGTACGTGAACCTCCCGGAGCACGTGCTCCCCACCACTGTACAAGCCGCTGGAGCGTGCGCCCTGCCCAGCTGTTGTCCAAGCCCCCCTTGTGACGAAGTGGGACTGTTCTTAATGTTTCCTCCGAATAGTGTGGGGGTGCCTCAATTTCCCCTAGGCAGTTCTTAGGTATCTAGGGGGTGGGATAAGGGTGTATGATCATTGCAGAGCCCTAGAGGGCAGGGGTGTGCAGGGGTCTGGACACAGAGAATGGCCGACACCCTCTTTCCTGGCCACTGATGGCCTGGGCCCTTCCCCCCTGCAAGGTGAGAGCTAAAGGGTTGGAGAACACAGGAATCCGGTGACCTCCTGGCCCGGGAAAGGGACAAAGCCCAGAGGAGGAGGGGCTGGAGAGAGTTTCAGTTTTGGGGATGGCTGGGGACATGGAGTGAAGTGCAGACGGGGTTGTCTGGCTCACTACCCCCCAAAATTGACCCAGCTGAAGGGTCCTGTTCTCTGCACCTGCAAACTCTGTGTTAGACCATGTCCCTGTCGTCTAATAAACCCTCTGTGTTACTGGCTGGCTGAGAGTCACGTCTGACTGCGGAGTTGGGGGGCAGGACCCTCTGGCTTCCCCAGGAGCCCCGCCTGAGCAAACTCGCTGGGGGAAGCGCACGGAGGGGCAGAGGATGCTGAATGCTCCGAGGTCAGACCCAGGAAGGTGGAAGCTGTGTGAGCTGTGTGTCCTGAAGACAGGCTGCTCACAGAAAGGCGACTGCCCCAGAGTCCTGACTGGCTTCATGGGGAGCAGTTCCAGAGCATCGCCCAGGGACTCCGTGACACCCCTCCACTTGAGCCCCAACTCCAACAGCCACATGACCCTCCGGCCTGCGCCCCCTCTGTCCCCCTCATGTCAGCAGGGGCTGGACATACTTTACATCGGTGGTAAGGAAGGGCAGGAACTGGATATTCTCCACACTCCTTGTGCGAAACATCTGGCGCAGGTCAGTCCTAGGGATAAGACAGGGGAGAAATGCCTCCCATCCCCCCAAGTCTGAGGGGACCCAACCCCCCATCCCGGCCCAAGCCCCCCCCCCCCCCCCCCGAGTCTAAGAGGGCATTGCCACAGTGGCTGTGACAAGGGTGACACCCAGAAGCAGTGGTGCCGTTTGCCATTTTTCAGCCTTGGTGTCAGGTGGTTACATGGCGGGTAGGGCCTGCGCTGGACTCGGTGTTGAACAGGGGCAGCGCCCAGCTGCATTGGGATTTTATACTGACTGGTGCACCCCCAGGGACGGGCCAGTCCCCCGGTGTGACGGCCCCCCCCAGCCAGCTCACCCCGCCCCTGACGGGACACGTCCCGCGCTGGCAGCGCCTCCACCCACTGCGTCCGCACTCGGGCTGCGTGAACCAGCTGCAGTGGGATGGATAAACCGGGGTAACTTCCCAGCGCCGGCAAGGCGCAAATTCCCAGCCCTCACGACGGCAGAGAAATGCTGGCAAACGGAACCCGCCTCCCCCCAGCCCTGACGGTCCCGAGGACGTCGCTCTTTTAAAAATCCTCGTGACTGAGGACAGCTCGGAGTTGGCCAAACTGTAGAGGCCCAGCCATGCCAGGAGCTGCCCATGCGAGTCACGGCCCGCCCCACAGGGCTGGGGGCAGGGTAGCCACTGGGAAAGGAGGGAGCCCCCAGGGGTAAGTTCCTGTGTCCATAGAGCTGCCAACCCACAGCGATGCCCAGGCCCACCCAGTCCCTAGTAATCCCTAGCACCCCAGCCCAGCTCCCAGCAACCCCCAGCCTCTGGTAACCCATAGCTCTTCCCAGCGCAGCCCCCTAGTAACCCACAGCACCCCAACCCCCAGCACCCCACAACACCAGTAACCCATAGCTCTTCCCAGCCTAGTCCCACAGCAACCCACAGACACCCTCAACGTCCAGTAACCCACAGCCCCCCAACCCAGCCCCTAGTCCCCCCCGTAACACATAGTCCCCCAACCCCCTGTAACCCACAGCCCCCCCAGCCCAGCCCCTAGTCCCTCCCAGTAATCCGCAGCCCCCCAACCCGGCCCCTCGCTGCCACCCGTAACCCACAGCCCCCCAGCCCGGCCCCTCGCTGCCCCCCGTAACCCACAGCCCCCCCAGCCCGGCCCCTCGCTGCCCCCCGTAACCCACAGCCCCCCCAGCCCGGCCCCTCGCTCCCCCCCATAACCCACAGCCCCCCAGCCCGGCCCCTCGCTGCCCCCCGTAACCCACAGCCCCCCCAGCCCGGCCCCTCGCTGCCCCCCGTAACCCACAGCCCCCCCAGCCCGGCCCCTCGCTGCCCCCCGTAACCCACAGCCCCCCAGCCCGGCCCCTCGCTGCCCCCCGTAACCCACAGCCCCCCAGCCCGGCCCCTCGCTCCCCCCCGTAACCCACAGCCCCCCAGCCCGGCCCCTCGCTGCCCCCCGTAACCCACAGCCCCCCCAGCCCGGCCCCTCGCTCCCCCCCGTAACCCACAGCCCCCCCAGCCCGGCCCCTCGCTGCCCCCCGTAACCCACAGCCCCCCAGCCCGGCCCCTCGCTGTCCCCCGTAACCCACAGCCCCCCCAGCCCGGGCCCTCGCTGCCCCCCGTAACCCACAGCCCCCCCAGCCCGGCCCCTCGCTGCCCCCCGTAACCCACAGCCCCCCCAGCCCGGCCCCTCGCTCCCCCCCGTAACCCACAGCCCCCCCAGCCCGGCCCCTCGCTGCCCCCCGTAACCCACAGCCCCCCAGCCCGGCCCCTCGCTGTCCCCCGTAACCCACAGCCCCCCCAGCCCGGGCCCTCGCTGCCCCCCGTAACCCACAGCCCCCCCAGCCCGGGCCCTCGCTGCCCCCCGTAACCCCCAGCCCCGGCCCTCGCTGCCCCCCAGCCCGGCCGCCGCCCGGATCTGGCCCGGACCCGGACCCGGAAGCGGCTCGGCCCGGCCCGGCCCGGCCGCACTCACAGGCCCGTGGCGAACATGCCGAGGGTGCAGGCGACGCAGGCCCCCGAGAGCAGCGGCAGCGGCGGCGGCTCCATCCCGGGCTGCGGCCGGCGGGGACCGAGACTGGGGCCGGGCCCCGCCGGGACCCGCCCCCGGCACCTCCCCGGGCCCGAACCCCGGGGCCCGCCGGCCCCACCCCTCGGCCCCCCAACCCCCCAGCGCAGCCCCCGGGGACCCCCAACCCCCCTCGGCCCCCTTCGGCCCCCCAGCGCAGCCCCCGGGGCCCCCCAACCCCCCTCGGCCCCCTTCGGCCCCCCAGCGCAGCGCCCGGGGCCCCTCGGCCCCCTTCGGCCCCCCAGCGCAGCCCCCGGGGCCCCCCAACCCCCCTCGGCCCCCTTCGGCCCCCCAGCGCAGCCCCCGGGGCCCCCCAACCCCCGGGGCCCCCCTCGGCCCCCCAGCGCAGCCCCCGGGGCCCCCCAACCCCCCTCAGCTCCCTTCGGCCCCCCAGCGCAGCCCCCTCGGCCCCCCAACCCCCCAGCGCAGCGCCCGGGGGCCCCCAACCCCCTCGGCCCCCCAACCCCCCAGCGCAGCCCCCGGGGCCCCCCAACCCCCTCGGCCCCCCAATCCCCCAGCGCAGCGCCCGGGGCCCCCAACCCCCCCGGCCCCCAGCGCAGCGCCCGGGGCCCCCAACCCCCCCGGCCCCCCAGCGCAGCACCCGGGGCCCCCCAGACCCCCTCGGCCCCCCAGCCCAGCGCCCGGGGCACCCCAACTCCCCCACAGCCCCCAAGTCACCCCACAGCCCCTCCAGCACCCCCCTCAGTATCCCCGTACAGCATCCACGTCCCCCCAATTCCTCCACAGCCCCCTATGTCACACCTCGCCCCTCCAACTGCCCCACAGCCCCCATGTCACCCCTTGGACCCCCACAGCTCCCTGTGTCACCTCCCAGTCCCCCATGTCACCCCACAGCCCCTTTGGTATGACACCAAAGCTCCAGCCCCTCCGAACACCCTGCATGTCACCCCCAATAAACCCCTACAGTGACACCCCTCGGCACACCCCAACAGCCCTCAATACCCCCCAGTCCCACTCAGTATCATAGTATAACGGCCCTCCAACAATCCCCCCACAGCCCCCTGTCACAAAACCCAGCCCCCGTCACTCCTCCAGCACCCAACATTGCCCACAAACGCCCAGGGTATCTCACACACACACTCAGCAACCACCCCCCCCCCCCGCTGTCACCCCCAGCACCACCATCTGCAGTTGCTCTCCCAGGGCATTACCACCCCGATGCTCCCCACTTATACCCCCTGTACTTCCATCCCCTGACATTCCCAGATATTCCCCCAGTCCTTGCCTACCCCCCAAAATCACTGCCACCCATAACAGCCCTCCCTGGGTGCTCCCAGATATTGCCATCCCAGCCCCCTCCTCCCCACAATATCACTCTCAGATCCGTCCCCATGGGGCAGAGGGGAGCAGCAGGGAACCTTGTGGCCCTGGGCTTTGGGATGTGGGGGAATCGTCCCCCATGACCCCAGGTGCAGGCTGGTCCAGAGAGGGGGTGATGTCCCCAGGGCAGGGGGCACCAGTGGCTCTGGCCGTGTTTGACTGGAGCCAGGACTCCTGGGTTCAGTTCCTGTCTGCGAGGCCCTGTGCAGCCTTGGGTGACTCACTGCCCCTTTCCCAACTTTCCCAGCCTGTCTCTGAAGTGGGGGAGGTGGAGCCTGACTCACCTACCTCCCAGGCTGGGAGCCGCAGCCCTGTCTGCACACCCGGAGCCGCAAAAGTAGCTAGATGGGTTCCCTGAACGGAAGCCGGAGCCAGGGCCTGGGCCTGGTGTCATTGTTGCACATTCCCTGGGCCCGCTGCCCCGTGGATCCACTGCGGCTGCCTCCCAGGCCCACTGGCTGCTGCTGCTCTGCGGGACTCTGCGTGGGCCTGGCTGCCCTCCTGTGCCCCATTCCTGCCGTGACGGTGTCCCAGCTGCTTCCCCCCGGCCGTGCGTGGACACATCACGGAATGAACGGGCAGGGCGCGGTCGCGTGTCGTCTGCCCCCAGCCCAAGGACGGGGGGTTGGTGTGGAACAGCAGGGCTGTGGCAAGGCCAGTGCGTTAACCAGGTGGCAGAGATGGGGCGGGCAGCACCTGCTACAGGCGTTGAGAGGCAGGACATTTCCTGCTCGATCTGTGCCCAGCTGCCAGAGCTCGGCTGAGGCTGTTGCTTTGGGCTGATGGGCCTGGAGAGTTTGGTTCCGGCCTAACTCCATCTCCTGGGGTCTGCCTCTTTGGGAAGCGGGCTAGTTGCCTCAGGAGGCCAGCTCAAGGGCTTGTGAAGGCTGCTCAGGCTCCTAGGCCCCTTCCCATTCCCAGCTGGGCAGAGAGGAGCGAGGCTGCCATGCCTGGACCTTGCAGGTGCTTGGGGACTGCCCCCCTCCTTGCCCAGGACACTGGCGAGCCGCCGGTGACTTTGGCAGGGTGAGTGGCCGCCTCAGCACCTGTGTCTGCTCATCAGCTGGGCTTGGGGTGATGCCTGCACATCTGCCTGGATGTTGCATCTCGGCCTGTCTCCAGCGGGTGGTAATTAGGCTCCGGCTGTGCCAGTCTCTCCCTTGACTCATTGCAGCCTGCACCGGTCAGACCAGCTGCCAGCCACAGGCCACCGAGAGATGGCCTGGTTTGGAACCAGGGTTCCTGGGGTTCCCCAGCTGAGTGGGGCGAGGGGTTTGCTGCCTGTGAGCGTGAAGGGACAGCCTGGTAGCTGGGCTCGGTTTTGGCTCTGCTGTAGACTCGGGTCTCCCTGTGGAGCAGTTGATTGCCTAGTGGTGCAGCGTCAAGTGCTGTGGCCAGTGGGACCCATCCAAGCGCTGGGCTAGGAGGACCCTGGAGGGGACAGAGAGCCCAGCGCTTTGGGCATCAGATACCCAGGTCCAATCCCTGCTCTGCCACAGGCACTCAGCCTTTCTGGGCCTCAGTTCCCGTCTCTGCTATGGGGTAACAGCGCAGCCCTGGTACCTACGGGAGGGGAATAAATACAATCAGGGCTGCGGTGTTCACACCTCTGCTCCCAGGACAGTCCTGGCTCTGGTGCACAAAGGGGGAGTTGGCCTGGGAGTTGCCTCCTGGAGCAGGGTTTTGAAGGCATTTCCTCCTCCCCAGGACAGGAGTCGCCCCTCAGGCCAAGGCTGGGGAAGGGGAGAGGAGCCGAGCCCGGCCGCTCTGGGGAGCGGGAGTCAAAGAGATGCTGCATGGCCCTGGATGAGTCTGTTTGATTTTCGTTCATTGCTGCCAGCCACGTCTGTCCCAGTGGGGCTGCAGCTGCCAGAGGCCTGGAAACATAGCACAGCTCGGTGGGGGCGCAGGGAGAGATGGTCAGGGGCATTCATGGCCCAACTCAGCCCACCCCTTCAGAGTGAGTCCCCTCCCCTCTCCTCCGCCCTGCTCGGGAAGCATTTGTGAATCTAGATCGAAATAATGGATAGCGTCAGCCACAGGGGCTTTGGCATTTTCCACTCCAAAGCTCTCTGCAAACCCAGCCAGTTAATTAACTAATTACAACAGCCATGTAGCCAAGAGCCCACTGCTCAACCCACCTCACCCCCAGAGGCCCAACCCACTTGGCCAGCAGGACCAGCCAGCCATTTTCCCAGGAGTGGAGAAGGCTGGCAAGGGGCACGCTGCCCGGGGAGGGTCTTGAACCCACAGGAGGCCTCTGGTTGATAGGAGAGGGCAGCGCAGGCTTGGAGCAGGGGTCGCTTTCTCTGCCTGTCACCTTCTCTGTGGCTCTAGCCAGGGAGATCCAGCTGGGGCCTGGGTGCTGCCCCTTCAGGGGGGTCTGGATCTTAGCTGGAAGCTTGGGAGGAGGTGGAGATGCTTGGGCATCCTGTTGCCCAGGTTGGGGGAGTCCCAGAGGTGCTACGGTACTGTCCTGCCAGGCCTGTTGGACAAGTGCAGTTGGCACCTTTCCCCACCCCTTCTCCCACAGCAGCGGCCCAGCCGTATCCAAAAGTATTTATTCAAGACCATTTGTATAAAAATTTCAGTGGTAAAAAGGAAGCTTTACAAATTGAGACACATTATATACACTGCTCTGTGCAGGGCCCAGCAGGTGTGTGGCTGAATGAGCCCCTCACCCCATCCAGGCAGCGAGGCGCACACAGGCCGTGGAGATGGGAATACAGGAAGTCTAGAGACCTGCAGGTAGTGGGAACTCCAGCCAGGCAGCAGCTACACTCAGCCTCTGCCCCACCCTGTTTCCTTTACAGGTGGCTGCTTTACAGAGGACAGGCAGTCCTGGGTGGGGCAAGGAGAGGAGGAAGAGATACTGTGGCAATGAGCCTAGGCAGACAGGAATGGGGCTGGGAGTTAGTGCCAAAGGAACTCCAGCTCTCAGTGTTTCTGGAGAGGCCAGGCTGGGGTGGATAGAGGGAATGGGGGTGTCATGGGTTTGGGGCTGCCAGCTCATTCCATCCTCAGGTGATTGTGGAGGACATGTTCATCTCCTTTGGGGAGCCTGCAGCCCAGCTCCCTGCTTCAGGCCAGCCAGCCCCAGGCTCCTGGCCAATGTGCAGTCAGCAGAACTGCCAGGGGAGGTCAGAATTTGGGGAGGGGGCACCTGCTCCAGACAGGGCTATACATTATTTTCCAGGTGTCACACCGTCCGGAATCCCGACACCCCACGTCACTGACACTAGGGTCCTGCGCCAGAAGAAATATTTTGCTCCAGGAGGTCCTGCTCCAGCCTGGGATGTGCTCAGCCCTACCGACAGGCTGTCCATGGGCCATTTGTGTGGGCCGCACACGTGCCTCTGCCTGCAGGACACTTCCACACCACCAGCCCGCAAGGCCTGTCCACCCTGCGCACTCCGCGGGGGCTGGCTCAGCCGGCCAGAGGTGCCAGCACCCCACCCCCTCCGAGTCCAGAGCCACTGGCCGGCCACCCGGCCAGGGCAGCAGCCGCAGTCGTCCGCTCTCAAAGCGAGTGGTGGAAAGTTCTGGCGGTCTCTTCTCTGGCAGTAAGGAGGAGAGGCCGCTCCCCGCAGGGCTGTGGCGGCTTTGGTTGCTCAGCTCAGCTGTGGGTCATTCGACCCGTAATACTGACCCCTTTGGGTCATCCGACCCGTAATAAGTCCTTAGGCTGCCAACGCACGCCTGGCTGAGACCCCAGCTGGGTGCGCACACGTGAGAGCCGCTCACGTGAGTGTTTGCAACAGCCCAGCCGGGGGCCTGCATCTCTCTGGGCCACAGGGTCCATTCCCGGCAGCAGTAGCCATCCAGCGGCTCAGCCGTAGCCATCCAGTGGCTCAGCCAGGCTCCCACCTCACAGGCCGTGCGGCACTAGCAGGGGCAGCAGGAGGCTGAGCAAGGTGACAGGGCTGCCGCTCCGCAGCGCCGAGTTCTGGCCCACACTCCTCAGGACCTGCACGTCCGCGTCGTCTGCAAGAGGAGAGACAGCAGGAGCCGCGTGAGCTCTCGGGCGTGGGGGTCCGGGGACTGAGCTGCAGCCAGTGGCTGACACCCAGCAACCGGGGTCACGTGTGAGCCGCAAGCCAACGGCGAGCCAGCCAGGCACATGCTGTGCAAGCTCCCTCCTGCAGTTTGTGGCTGCCCTTCATCCTGACCCCCAATCCTGCATTGCTCCCTTCTGCCTGGCCTGCAGCCCCCCACAGCCCTGGCAGTCCAGACCTAGGCCTTGGAGCAGGCTCTTCCCTGTACTCTAGTGGGAGGGGATCTCAAGAATCTGGACTGAGGCTGCCAGATGCACAGCTCCATGGGGAACGCCTTTGCCCAGCTGCCTGCTGCTCCCCACAGCCCCTCATATGGCAGAGACCACACCAGCCCATTAGGGTCTGTTGGTCAGAGCCAGTAACGTACCTGCCTGGATCCCCACCTTCTGCACCGGGGTGTGGACGGGCGGCGTCCCAGCTGCAAAGCAAACACAGAGACAAGCAGGTGAAGGGCAGCACTGAAGGCCCGTTACTGACCGCATGCCCCAGCAGCCAACCCGTGCCCCAGGTGTGGCCTCACCCCTTCTCTGCTCTGCAGCCTGAGTCGTTCCCATGCCTAGAGCCCTGCAAATCTGTGGGGAGCCGCTTTCTAGCCATGGACCATGCTGGCAGATCCGCTGGGGATGCACATTTTGTACCCGCGCAGGGCCGTGACCCTCCCCCAGAGCCGCAGGGAGCCAGGGTCCCAGTGACTCAGGCTGCCCTTCCCTGGATGCCTGGAGAGCGCGCAGGGCATGGTGATACAGTCAGGCTGCTGGGGCGCTCTGTGCCCGGCTGGGCGGGACCAAGACCCCAGAGATACTCACTGGTTTTGCCAGCCACAGTCACCTTCAGCTTCAGGCAGCCATCCCCGTGGTGGTGAATTGGCTTTGCTGTAAGCAAGAGACGGGTGGGTCAGAGCTGTGCTCTCCGTACCCACAGGGGCTATTTCTCCCGCTGTCAGGAGAGGCCCACGGAGTCAGGGTCTCTCCCAGGCCAATCAGAGCAGGGGCCAGAGAGCAGACCCTTGTGGGGTGGGGGACATGTAACACCTTAAAGACCATGTCACCCGCACATTAGTCCCTGCCTCCCACGAACCAGCGCACTCCCCTTCCCACTTGGCCTCCATCCTCCACCACAGCCCTGGCCAGGCCGCCCCAGCCCATGTGAGCCACCATAGTCCAGGCCAGGCCTCATACCCCCCAGCCCCACTGCGTCCACCCCTATCCCCAGCCAGGCCCTTCCCCAACCCCCAGCCCCAGTGCACCCATCCATAGCCCTGGCCAGGCCCCACACACTCCAGCCCCTGTGTCCCCAGCCAGGCCCCACCCCCGCCAGCCCCTGTGCCCCTCGTCAGGCCCCACCCCCGCCAGCCCCTGTGCCCCCCGTCAGGCCCCACCCCCGCCAGCCCCTGTGCCCCCCGTCAGGCCCCACCCCCGCCAGCCCCTGTGCCCCCCACCATAGCCCAGGCCCTGCTCCCTGGGCACTCACAGATGTAGTAATAGCTATGTCCCTCCTTGAACTCCTTCCCCAGGGTGAAGGGCGTGAAGCGCTGGAACTTCTCTGAGAACCGCTCGGGGCCGTGCAGGGCGGCCGGCTTGTTGCACTCCCAGCGGATCTGCTCCTTGGAGTGGGGTTTGCAGGCCGCGTACTCCTCGTACTCCACCAGGTAGAGAGTGTAGCGCTCCATGGTGCGGGCCGGCACACTGCCCTCCTCGTAGTGCGGGCAGATGATGTCCAGGTAGTCGTTGAGCCGGACCTCCACTGTGTAGTCATCCAACAGGAACCTGGGGCCAGGAGGAGTGGGCAGGGGGCAGGGCGGTCAGCACGGAGCAGGCAGATGCAGGCAGGGTGAGACTGTGCTGACAAGAAGTCAGCCCTCTACTCCCAGCCAGCCCGCACCATGGGGGGCAGACATCCAGGGAGAGGGAGGGAAGGGGCAGATGCCCCAGATGCAGAGGGGCCAGTGCAGATTGTGGGGATGGGGGTAACAGAGCAGCCACTGGATTGGGGGTTGATTTCCCAGCACTGTATCTTGCCCCCCCGCCCCCTGACACACATCCCCACCCACCGCAGTCTGGGGCATTTTATGAGGTGAAGAAACAGATGGGAAAATAATGTGCCCTGGTGTGACAACCTGTTAAACCCTCTAGTGCCCAGCATGGGGCCGAGACCCCCAAGGCCCACTGCTCCCCATGGTGCCAGGCCAGGAGCCTTGGAGCAGGGAAAAACCGAATGCTGCCCTGGGAACTCCAGGTTCCGCCAGGGGAGATTCCTGGGAGCCGATCACCCTGTCCCCCAGACAGGCCCATCTCTTCCCCCGGGTGGGCACTGGACACACCTCAAACCTGTCCCATGATGTCACAGACCCGCTGTCTTTGCTCAGTGGAGATGCAGTCTGGGGGTCTGGGGGTTGTGGAGGAGGGAGACACCCCCGGGGGGTGGGGGAGGCATGTCCCAGAGAATAACTGCTCCCTCCCTCGGTGTCCTGTTGCTCATCCCCTGGGAGCCAGGAGTTTGAGCAGCTGTCGCAGCTGCCCCATTAGCCAGGGCAGACGGCCAGTCTCTGCTCCATGCTGGTCCCCCATCTCATCACCTCATTAGGGCTCCTCTCCCCGTGCCGGGGCAGACAAGGGCTGCCCCTCCCGCTGCAGGCAGGCTCTCGGACATGGTGACATAGGGGGGAACTGGGCTCTGCTCCCTGAGAGGGCACGGGGGGGGGCAGCAGCTCCCCTCTCCCAAACTAGCTAGCCCCTGACCCTGCTCCAGCCCCTGGAGTCCAGGTACGTCACAGACACCCTCAGAATTGCAGCCATCTCTGGGGCAGGCTGCAGCAGACAGCACAACAGCTGGGGCAGGGGGAGGAAGCAGCTTCTCTCCTGGGGCCCACTCCTGGGGCCAGTGAGCCGGCGACCTCACACCCTGAAGCAAGCTGGGGCTGGCAGCTGAGTGGTTCAAGACCAACAGCCCCCCGCTTGCCCCACGCAGCTGGGGAGGCCCCTCTGCCTGGCCCCAGTGCCCAGGTGGAGAGCTCTGGCTCCGGGGGAGGGAATCGGCCCCTCCTGCTGGGGAGTTTTGGGGGTGGCTCCCAGCATGCGCGTCTCCAGCGGGTAATTCCACCGGCGGAGTCCGGGCTTCGCTTCGCTCCCATCTTCCCTGGGAAGGGGACACCAGGGCCCCGGCCCCCAGCTGACCCGGGCCGAGGGCAAGCGCCTGGCACGGACAGAGGGTCCCAACCCCCCTGGGACCCGCCTGCCCCATCAGCCCCACACCTGGCGCTGACTCGGGGGCAGATTCCGCACAGCCTGGCCACGGCCAGCCCCACATCCTGCCTCCTGCAGCTGCCCCACCGATGTGTTTGTCAACAGGCTTCCTGCCGGTGCACGCGCTTCCCCGTGCCCCTGGCGCCTTCCCCTGGCCCCCCGCCAGCCCCGGGAAGGAAGAGGCCCATGTCCAGCCGGGAGCTGGGTCCTGGGAAAGGAAAGGCCAGCTGGGTTCCCCCCCAGCGCTTGGCGCAAACACCCCGTGGCTGGTGAACTTTAGCCCCGCCAGCTGCACCGGCCGGGATTTTGGCAGGGCCAGGGCTGACCCCCTCCCGCAGCCCGTGGGGCGAGCCCGCTCTTATTCGGCTCCCCCCGTGCCAATGCAAGAGCGGAGTCTGGAGAGTGAGCCCGGCACCCCCGGATCGGCCCCAGTACTGGGGAGCCCTCAGCTCCCCGCCCCGGGGCCCCCGGACCCACCCGGCTCAGGCCAGGTCCCGTCGCGGAGCCGCGGCTGGCAGGGGCCGGTCACAGCCGGGGGCTAGGTGGGGAGAGGGAGGCGCCGCTTGGGCGAAGGATCGGTACCGGGACCTGCTGGCGAGCCCGGCTCAGCCCGCAGACCTGCGCGCCGCGAACAAAGGCCGAACTTCCCCGGGCTCCCCGTTCGCCTCCAGCCCGTCTCGGGGGCGCAGCGCCCCCGGGCACCTCGGGGCTCCCAGCGGGGCAGGGCGGGGGCCGCCCCCCACGTGTTTACAAACTCCGCCGTGGGGCGCGGGGGCGGCCGGTCCCAGAGCCCGGCACCCGCCGGAGCCTGAGCCGAGATCCCCCGACGCGTGACCGGGGCACGGGTCGGGCGTAGCCGGGGGCACCCTCGGGTTGTTCCCAGGCCAGTTTCGTTTGGCTCCTTCCCGAGCGCCCCGGGGCCCGGGCTGGTGGGCGGCTCGGGGGTCCCGGGGCCGGGCGCTGGAGGAGGGCGGGCAGGCTGGAGCAGGGCTGGGGGCTGCCCGGGGCTCCCTGGCGGAGGGGGGCAGGCGGGATGCGGGGCCGCCGCACTCACTTGGGGTTGGAGCTGTTCCAGAACACGGGGTGCCGGTCCGCGGCCGCCAGCCAGCAGCAGAGCCCCAGCAGGGGCGCCCAGAGCAGCGCCATGGGGCTGGCCAGGGGGTCGCTGTGTGCCGGGCACGGCAGCCCAGCCTCCGCCTTATGTACCGGGCCCGCCCTGGGCGGGAGGAGCCGGCCCGCCCCCAGCGAGAGACAACAACACGGGGCGGTTCAACACATGGGGCTGTACCATCAGAGCAGCACAATGCTACACAAAGAACCACAACACCACCACAGAGCAATAGACCCATACAGAGCAAAACAAAAACCACACAGAGCAACACAATAGCCCATGGAGAAACACAGTCACAATATGGAGCAACATAACAACACACAGGCACAGCCACAGCACACACAACACAATGACAATGCACCGAGTCACACACACAGCTAAAGAACAGCATCACACTAGACAACAAGCAAATAGCAAAAGGACAACACACACTGTCACCTATGGCAAAACAACCTGGAGAGTGACACACACAAACAGCGGTACCATGATAACACACAGTACAGCACAAGGCCACACAGCAACACAAACCAGGCACCTGGGAACACTGCCCCAGGAGCTGGGTCCCGTCTCTGGGGGTGGCTTTGGGTCCTGTACTGGTGCCCACACGGCTCCCCTGTGTTATTAGACAGCACCCGAGTGAGCCCTGGCTCATGCTGGCGTCACTGGGCACGAGCCTGTCCTGGTGCGGGCAGCCTGCCAGCCACTCAGCCAGGGCTGAGCACCCGCTCTGAGGCGTCTTGGCGGCCCTTGCTCACTGCAGGGATACAGGGCTCCTCACTTCCTGGCCAAAGAGTCCTGGCCTGGTGCTGGGCACAGATGAAGACCAATCTCCTGCCCCACTGAAGCCAGTGGGAGTTTTGCCAGTGGTTCGGCTAAGCTGTGGACTGCAGGCGGGCGGCCTTAGAATGGCTACCCCTCCCTGGCCCTGAGGTGGCTGCGTGTCAGTGATGGGTGAAGGGATCCTGGAGAGCGGCCAGCTGGCCTGCAGGCAATGCTGTCCCTACACACCTCCCAGAGAACCTGCTTTATCTGGTGTGTTTTGGGGACATCAAAAACATCTGGGCAAGTGGGGCTTGGGGAGCAGCTGATGAGGTGTAGGGGACAGAGCGAGATTTTGATAGGCAGGTAGCTGGATAACAGGCACCCGCCTCCTTTCCCCCTTATCAGCCATGTCTATTCTCCCAGGGCTTTGCACCAGCCACAAACATGCCCAGCTCCCCCACCCCCACTCCTATTTGCTCTCCGTTTGTTTGATATTGTGAAATACCTTCCCAGTAGAATTGCTTTGCCAAAGGGAGATTGCTCCAGCCTGGGGCTGGGGCTTTGCAGCGCTGGGGCCCTTTGGAGAGCCATTCCCGCATCCAGGCCAGACCCATGTGTCCTTAGCCAGCTGACCGGCGCATGGCTATGCCTCGCGTCTGCCCCGAACACCGATCCATTCTTGTTAAGCCTTGCCGAGCGACGCTTCACCGGAGTCTCGTGAGCTGATAACTCAGCCACGTTTGCAAAACAACTTTCCCCTTGTTTATTACATAATGAGCCATTGATTGTGGGTAATGTTGCATGCCCCACGCAGGCTTGGAGCTGGCTGCAGCCACACTGGGACTGGTCCCTGGAGCCGCTGGAAGGTCTTGGTAAGACAACTTCACCTCTGAGTCCTGGCATGGTGGCTGTCACCGGGCTCCCTAGAGCAGTGGGTCCTGACACACCTTCCCACACCAGTCACCTACCACTGGGCCATGTGCCGGTCAGGGTCAAGCACCCACACCCCCCAGGGCATCTCTCGAATGTGCATGTCACATGGGCAGCTGGATGCGATGACCACAGAACGAGGCCAGGCCTTCCTTCCACTACCCCAGGTCCACTGGGGTCAGCAAGGTGCCAGATCCCCCAGATAGGCCCCCACAGCCTGCCCAGACCCCAGCACCTGCCCCATCTGCATCTGCACCCAGCTACCATTGCTGGCTGCTGCTTCCTGTGGTGGTGGGGGGCCCTCACCGTGGCCTCTTTCATCTTCCCTCTTCACAGCCAGCCCATAACTTCTAATTACTGCATTAGCAGGACTCCGGCTCCCACCAAGCTGGCTTGGCTTGGGCAGCCACTGCTTGCATGCATTTGTAATCTCCCAGTAGTGACCTTTGGGGTGGCCCACATGGGGCACAAAATGCTTTAATCCTACACCCTCCAGGGCGAAGGTGGGGTTAGCCCCACTGTACAGCTAACAGGGGAAACTGAGGCAGAAAGTGGGGACAGGATCACACAGAGAGTCAGGGTCACAATAAAGCATAGAACCCAGGAGTCCTGACTCCCAGCTCCTCCCCACAAACCACTGGCAGCCCTGATGCCCTGGTGGTGATAACAGCTCATGAGGCACCTTCAGAGACCCCCCCCGCCCCAGGCTCCAGAGTTGCCGAGCCTGGCAGGAATTGAAGCAGTGGGCAAAGGGAGTTGTGAGACGACCCGTCATGCCAGCCTTTGCCCAGCTCCCTGGGCCTCTGCCCCAGGAAAGAGCCAGACACACCAAGCCAGGACAGGCCCCTTCCCGCCTGAAGGCCCCCGGGACACCCCATTTCTGGGACAAGGAGCAGCCAGGCCCCCACCAGCACGGGTACAACCAACGGGTGAGCTGAGGCTAGGCAGAGCCCTGCTGGTTCCCAGCTGTCCCTCCCCCAATTGCGCTGGGGCGACCTTCCCCCATGGCCAGCAGTAGCCTGGTGATAACAGGATTTATGGCTATGATTTCACTCCAAGGACATCACCCCGTGCACGCTTGCTGGAGGTGGTGGTGGGGGAGCTGGCGACCCAGGGGCCTCGGCATTTGCTCTGTGGGGATGAAGGATTCAGGGCTGGGGGTGGAGGGACAAAGCCCCAAGTGAAGTTGGGATGGCCATATGGGGTGGGAGCTCAGGGCCTCATGGCGAGGCCCGTGCCCCATAGCTGGCAGATCAAGGGGGTGATCGTATTGTCAGCCCCTGGATTTCCAATACAGGTGAGGTTTGGGGTGCATGATGAGCTCCCCCCAATCTAGGGGCCAGGAGTCTAGGTGCTGGCAGGGCAGGGGTGCCTCTCCACGGTGCTGGCAGGGCAGAAGCCGTGCTGGGCAAAGCACAGGAGCAGGACAGGTCTGGGGGTAGGGTTGGTTTGGGGTCACCCCTGCGCTGGGGGCCCGACCCGGCTGGGGGGTGAGGTGAGGGCAAGGGGTAGGGGTGAGGTCAGTGCCAGGGCAGGGCAATGCCCACTCAGGCATGACTCTCCCTTCACATGCTAGGCGACGTGTGCAGGACAAAGGTGAGCGTGCAAGGTGTAAACATGGTGCGAGACAAACACGGTGGGTGGCGCACGCAGTGGGCGGTGCCCAAGGGGCCAGGACCCACACCTTGCAGGCTATTTATGGCTGAGCAGGTAGAGTAGAGTGCCCAGGTGGGAGCTGGCCCCTGCCAGCGGTGACGTGACTGGGTCTGGGGAACATGGCGGGGGCGGCTGGCCCAGCGCCTAATTCGGGAGCAAAGGCCAGGGCTGCTGTGTGATCCGTGCAGCCAGGCAGGTAGCTGAGACCTGGGGGTGGCACCACAGGGAAGCCTGTGCAAGGGGCGGGCCCAGGGAGGCAGGGGGCCCGGGGCGGGGACAGGCTCCTTGGCGTGCCGGAGGTTTAAGAGGCGGCTTGGTGCCCGAGCTGCCCTACAGGCCCTGCTGCCAGCCTGGTACCAGCGAGGCCCTTGTGCAAAACTTTCCTCATCCCCTGCCAGGGTCCCAGGCTGGGTGGGTCTGTGGCTTCCTGCCCCCACAACCAGAGAGGAACCTGGGACCAGCTTCCCAAGGCCCCCTCCCCCCAGCTCTTCTCTCAGGCTCCAGGTACGGCAGGTTCCAGCCAAGGGCTGCCCCTCCCCATGAGAGCGAGGCTTGGGCATGTGTGCACGGTGCCAGCATGGTGCCATGGGGGCTCAGAGCTCCTCAGGGCCCCACTGGGCCTCTCCCAGTGGGCGCAGCATTTAGGGCGGTGACTCCTTGGAGTTCCCATGCAGCCCCTGGTCTGGAAGGGCCAGCGCTCTCCATACCCAGCTCATACCCATACAAGGGGTGCAGTCCCACTGAATTCCTGGAGGCCACGGAGCCCAGCAGGGCCCTACCACTGGCCCTACCAGGAACCTGCCCTGGAGTCCCGAGTCCTGCAGAGCGCATGGGGCTGCCCCATGGCTGGGGGACTCTGGGCCAGGCCAGGCTGGGGAAAGGAGCCAAGTTCCAGGCATGTTGCAAAAGGGATTTTGCAAGTGGAGCTGCTACTCCTCCCAGGGCCTGTGACTCACCTCCCCCCACCCCCCAGCACCAAGGCAACCCCCCCCACACACACACACTGCAAATCGCCTGGCTTTTCCCCCTGGGAGGCCTCTCCACCGCAGGCCAGGTGGGAATAGGGAAGGGGAGCCCCATGCCAGCCAGGAGGAGGGTGGGACGGACAGACGGGAAGCAGAGAATGGCGGAGGCCGAGAGGCCGGCAGCAGGGAGGAGAGCGCTTGCCTCTCCTTTGTGAAATGACCCCCCAGTTACGTCAGCAGCTCCCAGCCTGGCCCGTGGACGGACACATGGCTGCATGCCCAGCCTGGCTTGGGTAACGGGCTGGCTTGGGGGGTCCTGGGGCCACACTTGCTCCTTTGACTCTGCTTCCAGGGGAAGACGGGTCTTCTGAACCCTCAACAGGCTGCTCCCCTGCTGAGCACTGGGCACCCCCCAGCTATAACTAAGCTCCCAGGCACAAGGCTCTCCCTGTCACGGGGCAGGGAGCAGCAGGGCTAGCCTGCTTGCGGGAGGGGGCGCTTCTGGGCAGGGACGGGGTTAGGCTCACTGGAGCAACAGGGGCAGCAAAGCCCCCAGCCCCATAGCAAGGCTGGGGTGTGCCCCACACTCATAGGCCCCAGCAACGCTCAGCGCCTACTCGCTGGAGGAGCCAGGGGTGGGAAAGACGTTTGTGCGGTTCCAGGCCTGGCCAGCACCAAGATGCAGAGACCCCCTAACTGGGAATTGGGTCAGGCTAGTATGTAAAGGTGCAGACAACAAACTCCTTGTGCTTTATGGCTGGCAAACGCGTCAGGCGAGCCAGGCCTGACGCAGCACCTCCTCGCTGGGTGCAGGTTTTTACAGGCCACAAGGCCTGCGCCGGCTGCAAGGCTGAGCCAGTCCAGGAGGCCCAGGGCAAGCGGGGTGGCCATGCAGCCAGGTGTGAGTAAACGCCACTGCTCCCCAGCTGAGCCAGAGGTAAACTCCATTCGTGGCTGGAGCACCCGCCCGCAGGACCTGTCTGGCAGGTTTGCTGGCTCCTCCCCACGCCCCAGACAAGCCTAGACCAGCTCCATGGAGGCAGCTGCCTGCACACCCAGCTGCTGCAGGTGGGGAGCTAGGGGAGCTATGGGGTGGCAGGATCCAGAGAGCACAGCCCACTGGGCAGCACGGGGCACCCATGACAGCACTTGGGCACCCTCTGCCCCAAGATACCAGCTGGGATCGAGCCAGGCCAGCACTGCCCCCATGCCAGCCAGGCGCTGGTTGGATGCAGTAATGGTTTTGTAGTCTCAGTGAATTACCAACTGCAGGAGCTGGGATCCTGGAACCAGATTCCCCCGCCCCCATCTGCTGCTCTGACCGAGTTTCTTTGCCCAAGGGGACTGCTGGGGGCTCAACCCTGGGCCAGGGCCCTGCATCCCTCCAGGGTCTGTCAGCCCGTGGAGCGGGCTGCAGGGGGCTCGGCACAGGAGCAGGGGCCCAGCATCCTGCCAGGTCTGTGTCAGCCAGTGGTGTGATGTGAGATTCCTCCCACAAGGTTACTGTGTTACTGGGGAACAGTGTCAGGACACATTAGCCACAGCCCCCGCCTCCTCCAGCCATCACCTCTCCCAGCAGGGGGTGCTGTGGGGGGCAGGGCTCAGACCCTGGGGTTGGATTGAACTTCCCAGCAGAGGCTTTTGCAAACTAGGGAATCTCCCGCCATGCCCCCAGCAGCTGCTGTCCCTCGAATGCCCTTGCCCTGCACAGGGGAGGGTGTCAGAGCTGTGGGGCTGGCCAAGGCAGCTGGCTGGGAGCCCCTAGAGCTGCAGCTGGGAATGGGGGCCTGCACTGGGGGTCCAGGGCTCCCCCAGGGGTTGAACCCTGCCCCCGCCCCTCCAGGCCTCATCTGCATTCAAGGGGGGAGTTTAAACAGGTTGGACCAAGCTGGTGCTAAGTCCCGAAGGGAGACAGCTGGGGCAGCAGGGCCAGGTGTGCAGGACCTGGCCCAATCCCCCTCCTGCCCAAGCCATTCTGAAGGGGAGCATGGTGGCAGCTCCCCCCCGTGCCATCCCCACACACACTGGCCAGGCAAAGAGCAAGAAGAGGGATTTGGGTTGCAAACTATAAACCCAGATCCATTCCCTGCCCTCCCATTCCTGCCCCCGCCCCCCCAGGAGGTAGGGAGCCCTGGCCAGGCTGAGCATGTCTTACTCAGAGGTCCCTTGACTGCAGGGGGCCCTGTGCTAGCAGGAAATCGGGGAAAAGCTGGGGCATGGGGAGAATGCTGCTGCCCAGACCCAGGGAGGAGCAAGACCCCCCCCGGAGCTCAACAGACCGGCCCAGACAGGGACTGTGGCCAGCGGGGGTGGGGGGGCTGGTGGCGAGTTCGGGATTCCCCATGGGACCCAACTGGCCCCAGCGAGGGGTGCCAGGTACAGCAGGCATGCAGCTGCGAGTCAGCACCTGGGCACCTCTGCCATGGGACTGCCAGCACCAGGACCCCCAAACACAGCAGGAGGAGGTGCCTGGTGCATTCCCTCAACCCCAGCTGGGCTGAGCCCCTCTGGGGTGGGGGGGCCACTTACCTGGGGGCACCCCCAGGTGCCAGCTCTTATCCAGAGGGGGTGTCTCCTGCCTCTGCCAGGCCTGGGGTCCCTGGAGGGGGTTGGATGAGGGAGAGCACTGGTCCTGTGCAGGGACACGCAATCACACACATGCTCTTCTGCATGACAACATAATGCTCACACGCAGAGCCAGATGAGTGGCCACACGCACGGACATACCTAGCCAGGGGCGCTGAGAGCCACTGAACCAAAGGAACCCTGGATACGATGGGAACTGCTTCAAGCCGGGGTTGCAGCACCCCCCGCCCCCCGCCCGTGTCAGCACTTACATACCCAGGGGCTAACCAGGACTCCGCCCACTGTGTTTGCCATGGGACTGCGCCCCCCCCCCCCCGCAGGGGGGCAGGTCTTAGGCTGGCTTTGCCCCTCCCCTCCCCCCAGCTCTCCAGGCCAGGGGCTGGGGGGCTGGACTCGAAGGGCCTGGTTTGCCTGGGCCCCAGCTCTGCCATTATCAGCCAGCCCCACCCACAACGCATGGCACCCGGCCTGGCACCAGCCGCACGGCTCAAGGGAGCTCTGTCCTGGGGCACCGGGGCCAGTCCCACCCAGGCTGCTGTACCCTGCAACCAGCCAGCACCCCTGCCACATGTCAGGATCTGGGGTAATGAGGATGGAGCACGGGCCCGATGGAGGTACCGTGGGTCACCATCCCAGCCCCCACCCACACCCTATGCCTCCCTCCCCATTACCTGGGGGGCCAGCCCCACCTTCCCTGCCCCCCAGCATTACCTGAGGCTGGTGCTCCCATGCTGGACTCTGGGCTCCTGGGCCGGGAATCGCCAAGTCCCTGGTGACAGGAGACCCTGGGCGCTTGGTATGAGTGCCCTGCCCCAAGCCCACTCTGCCCCGAGCCAGCCCAGCCCCCGCCCACAGGAGCCCAGGGCAGCCCCCACTCCTGCCTTCCCCAGGCCTGGAGACACCCCCAGCCCCTGCACTGGGGAGGAGCCAAGGGGGTCAGGCAGCTGGAGTAGGCACGCGCCCCCCGCCCCCCGCACGGCAAGGAGCAGAGCAGGTACCGGGGTGGTGGAGTCACCTCCCGCTGCCAGCCAGCCCCAGGCGCCCAGCACAGAGTGCAGGGGCATGAATGGCCCCTTTGTGCACAGACAAAGCAGGTGGGCAGCCCTTTGAGCTGCTGTTTGCACAGGGAGAGCCCTCCCCTGGACTGAACCTGCTCCCCCTGGCAGGGCCCAGGGAATGCAGCCAGCAAGAGCCCCCAGAGGGCTGGGGGGCAATAGCACCTCCTGGACCCATTCAGACTTCAGGGCATCCAGACCCTGGAGTGCCAGGGGTCAGACCCAGCTCTGAGCCCCATGCAAGCTGGGAGGGCCTGGCAGAGGCACTAGGAGGGCACGTGCCCAGGGCTGTCACACACAAGTGTGCCAGGGGAGCTGTAGAGGTGAGAGGGCCCAGCCAGGGGGGTGGGCATGCCTTGGGTCTAGGAAGTTGGCAGTGCTTGACAAAGGCCCTTGCCAGCTGCGCCCAAGGGCGCCTGACCCTGCGGCCCCAATCCAAGCAGCCCAGGGATGGGTTTTTTATCCTTTTATTTTTTATAGACTAAGAGCAGAATATGAAAATCACCAGCCAAAGCACTTGAAAAAAGGGCAAGTTGCTTTTTTGTGCCCCAAAAAGTGTCTGTGCGTTTGCATAGGTTGGGTCTTCACAGAAGACAAGGAGAATCCAACACTTTCTGACTATGTACAGGCCGGTCCAGGGCCCGCGCTGCTGCCTACGGGCCTTATAGACAGATCTCTCTTGATAGCCGCTCTCTGTACAGGATGTATAGATCTCTATATAGGTATGTACACCCCCAGGCCTGGGGAGCCCTGACCCCCACAGCCCACGCCCTGGGGCCAGCGCTGCTCGTCCATTGCCCATGGCTGGCTACGTAGACCAGGCCCAGCGTCTGGAG
The DNA here is from genome assembly GCF_965140295.1 of Lepidochelys olivacea. NCBI lineage: Eukaryota > Metazoa > Chordata > Testudines > Cheloniidae > Lepidochelys > Lepidochelys olivacea. The sequence continues at coordinate 729,379 of NC_140434.1, forward strand.
GGAGCCCGTAGCATGGGCGCTCCTGAACCACGTCCGGGGCCTGCTGGCACCATAGAGCCCCCGGCCCAGCCGCGTGGAGCTACCAGGCGATGGGACGGCTCAACAGGGCTGTGGGCACAGACGCCCCGTGCATTTGCCATTGGGGCAGGAGGCAGCCAGGGCACGGTGCACGCGGTGGGGGCTGTGTCACGGAGGCTCGGTGCTGGAGGACAGTGCCATGCAGGGTGCCCGACTCCCGGAAGGGCCGAGTCGAGTCTCCACAGGAGCCAGTCGCTAGAGTCCGGGGGCAGATCCCGTGCTCAGGAGGCAGGGCAGGCTCCCTCCTTGTCCTCACGCAGCAGCTCCCAGGCCAGGCTACATCCCTCCGGCACCCAGGCTGGTGTCTGCTGCTGCACCCCCGCACGGTGGGGGGCTCTCGTGGCTCTCTGGCTGCAGCAGGGCCCACGGTTCCGTGCCCAGGCGGTGCGGGGCCCGCTTCCCCCCCGACTTGCCCCCTTCTGTCTTTTCCAAACGGCCGCTGCCAGAGTCCCAGCGCCAGGGGCCAGGGCAGCTGCTGTGCGGAGCCGCGCCCAGGCCCCCAGGCCGGCCGACACCAGGCTAGGAGGCCAAGAGCGACATGAGGAAAAACGCAGCGGCCACGGCCAGCGGCAGGTGTTCCCGCTTGGGGCTGGTGCCGCTGATGCTCTTCTCCAGCTTGGGGTTCTCAGGGTTAAAGTTATCTGTGAAAAGAGAGAGAGAGTGAGGGGGGGTGGCAGGGGCCACACAGGATGGGGCAGTCAACCCACCCCCCCGCAGCTGGCAGGATGCAGAGCCGAGCTCCGCGCAGCGTGGACGAGTTCCCACCGGGCCTGGGACCCTACAAGGGAGTTCAGGGTGTGTGTGTGTGTGTGTGTGTGTGTGTGTGTGTAACGCTGCACCAGGGACAGGGTGTGAGCACCGGCTGCGTGTGTGTAGCGCTGTACCGGGGACAGGGTGTGAGCACTGGCTGTGTGTGTGTGTGTAAGTGTGTGTGTGTGTGTAACGCTGTACCGGGGACAGGGTGTGAGCACTGGCTGTGTGTGTGTGTGTGTGTAACGCTGCACCGGGGACAGGGTGTGAGCACTGGCTGTGTGTCTGTGTGTGTGTGTGTGTGTGTGATGCTGCACTGGGGACAGGGTGTGAGCACTGGGTGTGTGTGTGTGTGTGTGAGACGCTGCACCGGGGACAGGGTGTGAGCACTGGGTGTGTGTGTGTGTGTGTGACGCTGCACCGGGGACAGGGTGTGAGCACTGGGTGTGTGGGTGTGTGTGACGCTGCACCGGGGACAGGGTGTGAGCACTGGGTGTGTGGGTGTGTGTGACGCTGCACCGGGGACAGGGTGTGAGCACTGGGTGTGTGGGTGTGTGTGGGTGTGTGACGCTGCACCGGGGACAGGGTGTGAGCACTGGGTGTGTGGGTGTGTGTGGGTGTGTGACGCTGCACCGGGGACAGGGTGTGAGCACTGGGTGTGTGGGTGTGTGTGTAACGCTGCACCGGGGACAGGGTGTGAGCACTGGCTGTGTGTGTGTGTGTGTGTGAGACGCTGCACTGGGGACGGGTGTGAGCACTGGATCTGTGTGTGTGTGTGTGTGTGTAACGCTGTATGGGAGACAGGGTGTGAGCCATGGCTGGGGGAGCTCCTGACTACTCCAGTCCTGGCCTCACCCCCTAGGTGGCCCGGGGGTGCTGGCTCTGGGGGGCAATGCCCTGTGCTGTCCCGCTGCGCTGGTGCCCTGCACTCACCCAAGTCCTCAATCTTCACCTCGGGCCCCATGGTGAACTGCGGGAGGGTGGGCACCGACTTCTCCCCGGAGTGCGAGGCTGCAGGCAGGAGAGAGAGGAGATGGGTCACAGCCCAGGGGCCACCCCGGGAGCTTTCAGGGGCCCACTCCCAGCCCCTACACTAACGAGCCAGGGGAGCCGCTGCCCCTGGGGCCGCCCCCGCTCCCGAAACCCCCTCCCAAGAGCCCCTGCTGGGCACGGACACACTGCCCCTTCACCCGCCCCCACCCCCCTGGGCATTCGCACACGCACGTGCAAGGCTGTACTCACTGGAGGCACAGCACACAAACACCTTCATCTTCAGACAGGCCCGGCGGTGATTGTGCGTCGGGGTTGCTGCAAGAGAACGAGGAGCCCTGAGATCACACCTGCTCCCCCACCCCGAGGGCCCCCCCCCAGCCAGGGCAGGGGGCTGCTGCCCCCAGGGGGAGCCTGGCAGGGCTTTAGGGAGGCTGCCGGGGTGCCACGGGGCCACACCGCAGCTGTGGATTCGCTCCCACCCTCAGGGGCCGCCCCCCCGGTGCCCTGGGGCTGCAGGCGCTGAATAACATGCAGACCCCGTTGCTTTGCAGAGGCAGCTCTGGGCTTGCGGCTGCCCAGGGGACCCCCCTGCCCTGTGGGCTGCAGGGCCGGCCCCGGCCCCCCGCCCGAGCCGGCCCCCCGCCCGAGCCCGGCCCCACGTACAGACGTAGTAGTACTCCTGGCCGGCGTGGAACTCGTAGCCCAGCGAGAAGGCACTGTAGCGCTGGAACTTCTCGGAGAACTTGATGGGGCTGTGGGGCGCGTGGGGGCGGTTGCACTCCCAGCGCTTGAAGCCCCGGCTGGTGTTGCAGGCGTGGTAGCCCTCCGCGTTCACCATGTAGAGCACGTACTGCTCCGTCCTGCGCACGGGCACCGAGCCATTGTAGTGCGGGCAGTAGATGTCCAGGTAGTCGTTGACGTTCACCTGCACCGTGTAGCCCTCCCGGTGCAGGCTGGGGGGAGAGCGTCAGCGTCAGGGGGCGGGCAGGACCCCTCAGGACCCCCACCCTGCCATACTGCCCCCCCCAGGGCCCCTGGCCTCGCTTCCAGGTGCGCCGCCCTGGGCCCTGCCCCACACCTGCAGGGAAGGGACCCTCAGCCACATCCCTGTGCCCCCCGCCCGCAGTCTGTACAAACCACCTCCGCCCAGACAGACCTCAGACAGGGGGCAGTGACCCAGCTGGGAACTGCAGCTGCCCAGACCCCTGGCTTTGCACAAGGCCCCAGGGGTTTCTCCCAGGCCAGGGCTTCGCCCTTCCCGTGTCCGGCCTGGCCACAGGGCAGGGTGGAGAAGGGGGGGCCTGCATGGGGGCCATTTTCCCAGCTGCCACGGGAGGCAGCACCGATCCTCACATTCATGGAGCTGAGAAACGCCCCCCCAGCTCCCCCCAAGCAAAGGGGGGGCAGCGGCTCGGGCCCCTGCCTGCCCCTCCAGACACTGAATCACAATCAGCCTCAAAACCACCATGAGCCGTCTGAGCGGGGACTCAGGAGAGGGGCTGCGGGCTGGGACTGAGGGGCACCGGCAGAGCTGTCGAGGGGAGCCGGGGTCGGAATCGAGGGGCACCGGCAGCCAGAGACTGGCGGGGGTTGAGTTTGTACAATCCCTCCCTGCCCCCCTGCATCGGCTCTGACAGCAGAAGACCAAGGTCTCGGTGAGGCTCCCCCCACACTAAAGCAGCTACCAGGCCACTCCCCCAGGCAAATCCACACACAGCCCCCCTCCCGCCCCCACCAGACCGACAGGGGCTGCCTCCGTGGTGCCCCGGCTACCGGGGTCTCGCTGCAGGCTGCCCCGGAAGAGAGATTAACGCGGCCCAGCACCACGTGAGGGAGGGACGCTGGGCACCGGTGCCAGAAGTGATCCCCTCCCCCAATGCCATGACCTCCCAGGCCCCCCAGTCCTTTGCACAGACCCCACAGTGCAGGCTCCATCCAGCCCCCCGACTCCCAGCCCCCGCCCAGGCTGGAGGGTCCTCAGCCCCCTGCAGCAGGTGCCGAGGGATGGGAATGGAGCTGGGCTCTCTGGGGAGGAGGTTCTGTCTGTGCCCAGGGGACACCCCCAGGCAGCATCTGCCCACCTAGTCATGGGCAGGGGTATCAAAGCCCCCCAAAGCCCCTGGCCCATCCAGCCCCAGCTCAGTGTCCCCCAGCAGGCACCGCTGCCCCCACCCCTGCCCCTGCCTGGGGCTGCCCCCTCCATTTACCCTGGAGCCCAGTCTATGGATGACGGAGGAATGACACCCTCTGTTCCCAGCTCCCCACTACTTGGGGTGTCTGTTGGGCCGTACAGGCCTCGTGCCTGGGGCTAACTGATGCGGCCAGGAGCCAGGCCTGGAGGTGCCTTGCATCACTACTGAACAGAACCAAACCAAGCCCGAACAGAATGCAAAGCAGGGAACATAAAGGGACGTTAGCCCACCGGGCTACACCCCAGACCTCTCCTGCCCTCCCCCAGCACCTCCACTCCCAAGAGCTGGTGAGGCGTGGAGGGTGGCCCCCGGCTGCCAGCCCCCACTCTGGAGTGCAGCGCGGTGCGCGGGGGGGGGTTTCCTGGGCCCTGCCACACGCCACGGCTCAAAGAAAGGATTTTTCACCCTGTTCCAGCTAATCCTGTTACTGTGTTAATCCCGTAAAGGGTGGCCCTGCGGGAGCCTCATTTACATCGATTACAGCGGCAATCCCCTCAGATCCACTCAGGAGAGACTCCGGCACTCCTAATCCAGGCCTGACTGAAACCCCGGCCGGTGATAATCCTCCCAGCCAACCCGCTGACCTGCCACAGGCGATGCGAGGTGCCGGCTCCGCACACCGACGGGAGCCATGGCACTGGGCTCAGGCCACGATCCCGCTCCCTGCTCTGGGCTGAGCGGGGGCCAGACGGCTGGAACCCCGCAGTCCTGCAGCGCATGCTGGCTGAGTCCCGGCAGGAGCCTGGGAGCGCGGCCAATGGGGCCGAGGGCCGGTTCATTTACACCACGGCCCTGACTGCCCTGGGGCCCATCTGGGGACACCAGAGCGTTTGCTGCTTGCCTCCCCCTGCCCCCCACCCGCTCACTCCCATCCCGCGCTCTGTCCCGGCTGCATCCAAGTCCCAAACAGAGCCAGGCCGTGCAATGGAATTTCAAATCCACCCATCACGGCTCCGCATCTCTCTGACAGGCACTGACCCCCAGTACACGGCAATCTGCTCCTGCAGGCTGGCGCATGGCCGGGCACCACCCGGCCCAGCTGAGAGTAGGGGCTGCCAGAAATGGGGCAAGGATAGAGGGGACCGAGTCCACAAAGCCCAGATCCTGGGGGGCACAGATGCCCCCATCCTCAATGCTGCCCCACGGAGCAGGGCCCTGCTCCAGGGCTTGGATCGCTGGTGAGGCTTCCTGGCCAGGCGAGGAGATGCTGGCACAACCCCCATGCTCTCCCCATTCCAAGCAGCTCCTTCGCGTCCTGCCCAGGCTATGCCCCCCGGTACCGCCAGAATTACGTCTCATCCCACCCAGCACCGGGCCCCCCGCAGCTCACAGGGACTCTGACCATCGGCCCAAGCCGGTGTCTAGCTCAGGGCAGCTCCTGGGTTCTTCACCACCCCGGCGTGGGATCGCTCTAGCCCTGGCTCTTATCGCAGCACCTCCCACTCTGTCTCTGTCGCCCTGCTAGCGAGATGGCTGGAAAGGAACGGGAATATTCTAGGCAGCACTGGGCACAAAGCAGGGTGTGTCCAGCCGGCCAGCGTCTAGCCGTGTGTCCCTGCTCTGCACATGCAAGCAGGGGGCCAGGCTGGCTGTTCCTGGAGGTGTTGCCAGGTGGCGTGCCCAGCGTATGGTCAGAGCCCTACCCTTGGTTCACCCATTGTGTCCCCACCCCTCCATTCCCTGCTCCTGCTGCTCCCCGGGCGCACGGGGCAGAGAGGAGTGGGACACCGGAGCTGTCAATCTGGCTGCTGCAAACGGCCCCTGGGTCCCTGCAAGCCTCCCCCTCCGCCCTCCCACTTCGTCCCAGGAGCCACGGTGCATCCACCGCCTACCCCACGCGGAGCCGTGCAGGGCCAGGGCTCCCCATTCCCCAGCTCCGCTCTGCCCTGCCATGGAGACAGGGGTGCAGGGCTTTGCTCAGCCTGGACGGCCAGCCCCGCTGCACATGCTTCCAGCCCCTCTCACTTCACTCTCCTCCCGCGGCCAAGGCCTGCCATCTGGAGGCGCAGGCTGGCTGCAGGCAGGGCACTGAGCCCAGCAGCACCCAGGGGTTCCACGCTTCTGCCAGCCCCTGCCCAGGTCCCCGTGCCCCACTGAGAGATGGGGAGAACCCTCCACGCAGCTTGGCCATCGACAGGGACATGCACACAGGCCCCTAGCAGCTCAAACAAAAGGGGCTGAACCTCCATACCCCATGCCCAGCTGGCACGGGGCAGTGGCTCCCAAACACCCCTCATGCTCCTTCCTCTCTGCCCCCCACAACAGACCAGCTGCCTCTGGCCCTGGCAGAACTGCCCTCACCCCCTTGATCCCCAGGGCGATCACTGTATCACAGTGCCAGGGTCTGGCGCTTTGCAATGGACATCAGGGCAGGTCCCCACCTCGAACCGCCAGCTCATCCCCTCCCAGGAACACCCGGGCCAAGCCCGCCTGGAGCCCTTCTCCATGCCCTGAAGGCACATCCCATCACAGAACAATGCATTAGAATGGGAAAAGGTGCAGAGAAGGGCCACAAAAAACCATCAGGGGGATGGAACAGCTTCCGTATGAGCAGAGATTAAATCTGGGATTGGTTCATCTTGGAAAAGAGCCGACTAAGGGGGATATGACAGAGGGCTGTAAATCACGACTGGTGTGGGGAAAGCGAAGAGGGAAGTGTTATTTACCCCTTCACCTAACATGAGAACCAGGGGTCATCCAATGAAATTAACAGGCAGCAGGTTATAAACACACAAGGAAGTACTTCACACAACGCACCTGCGGAACTCATTGCCAGGGGATGTTGTGTAGGCCTTAAAGTACAACTCGGTTCAGAAAAGACTGGACAAGTTCCTGGAGGACAATGAATGGCTGTTAGCCAAGACAGTCAGGGACGCACCCCCATGCTCTGGGAGTCCCTCAACTTGGGACTGCCAGAGGCTGGGACTGGACGATAAGGGATGGATCACTGGATAATGCCCTGTTCTGTTCACTCCTGGGAACCATCTGGCACTGGCCGCTGTCAGAGACAGAACCCGGAGTTAGCTGGACACAGGATGGCCGTTATCTCATCTCCCTGAGCCCGTGAAGGGAGTGGGGAAGAAAGTCTCTCTGAGCAGCAATGCCAAGTGCCAAACTGATGGCTCCATCCCCTGCAATCCCTGCCCATCTCTGCTCCCCGAAACCCAGCATGCTGGATGCTGACTGCTATGGAGTGGCCTAGCTGGGAGCCACGCCCCATGGGCTGCACAGCCCAGAGCTGGGGCCTGACACCCCGAGACAGGCACCAGGCTGGATCCCCTCCCCCATCCCAGATCTCATGCGGGCCCCAAGCCACTACAGATATAAGGGGGCAGATGGTGAACACCCCCCCAGCACAGGAGGCATTAGGAGAAGCCAGGAATCCTGTGTGTTCAGTAGCAAGCCATGGCCTGTGGAGGCCAGACTCATGCCAACATCGCTGGATGGGTGCCCTGCCCCAGACATACCGGAGCTCTGGGGAGACACAGTGACCCAGCTGTACCCCCCTCCAACTTCCCAAGCAACGGCCCCCCCCCGTCATCGATCACCCATCTCCCCTAGCTCCCATGGCAGTGCCTGGTTACCCTGGGGGCTCCCCTCCGGGGCTCAGGCAGATCCCCCCGTCCCCAGCAGAAGCGGCTCATTCCAGGGAAGGTGGCCAGCAGGGGGCACTGCGGCAGGCAGCAGTTATCGGGCGGGGGGGACCAGGGGGGCTTCGGCTTACCCGGTGCGACCCCATCTGGCCCAGCAGCGGGGCAGTCCCTAGCGAAGCAATAGGGACCAGGGGGCGGCTGGGTAGCAGGGCCTGGCCCTGTGAACGCCACACGGTGCAAAGACCCCACAGCCCCGCCCGCACACTTCCTGTACAACCCTGCCAGTCCCACTGAGCGAGGGCCCGAAGCCAGGCGGACGGGTAATTCCTCCCCCAGCGCCAGCCAGCCAGCGAGGTGACGCCCCAGCGTGGAGCCAGAGACCTTTCAAGTGCTGCCTTTGATGTGGTGTGAAAGGAGAGAAAAAGGCTCCTTATTAAAGAAACAGCCCCGAGCCCGGAGCAAATCGTGTCATTAACTCCGCGTGGGACCCGGGGCAGCAGGCGGGAGCCCAACTGACCGGCCGGGGGTCCTGCTGGATCAGCCCCCTGGGCTGACACCACCTGGCTCACGGAGCCCCGCTCCCCACAGGGTTCACTGCATGTCTTGGCTGGCGGCCCCCAGGGCCCAGGGCCCCTGCCTGGGCCCCGCCATGGAACAAGCCCCCAGGGCCCCACAGCCCAGGACGGAGCCACTGTGAGCAGGAACAGCCGCCTTCATCTTGGGCTGCCCCGGGGGGATGGCACCACACCAGCCCAGCCTCTCCCACAGGGGCCCATTAGAGCCAGCTCCTGATAAACAGCCTCGTTAAGGAGCCCCTCCGCTAGCCCCTGGAGGGGGAGGGGGCATTTCCCGGGTGCTGAGGCTGCTGGAGAGACGGGCTGCCAGGCGTGGGGGGGCGGGCGTCCCACTGGCTCCGTGCTGACAACACCGCTATGGTGCACCGGCGCGAGGCTGGGGAGCTTCCAAGCGCCCCGGCACGGCGTGGTCCTCCCCGTGGGCAAGCCCCTCACAGGGCTGGGGAGTGTCCGCTGGGGTTCAATGGGGCAGCAAGGGTGAGAGCTCCTGCACACAATGGAGGCACTGGGATCTCCCCCCGTTCCCCACAGCACCCCCTGCTGGGAGTGGCTGGGATCGCCCCCTGCAGCCAGCACGCCCCCCCCCGTTCCCCACAGCGCCCCCTGCTGGGAGTGGCTGGGATCGCCCCCTGCAGCCCCCCCCCCGTTCCCCACAGCACCCCCTGCTGGGAGTGGCTGGGATCGCCCCCTGCAGCCACGCGCCCCCCCCCGTTCCCCACAGCACCCCCTGCTGGGAGTGGCTGGGATCACCCCCTGCAGCCCCCCCCCGTTCCCCACAGCGCCCCCTGCTGGGAGTGGCTGGGATCGCCCCCTGCAGCCCCCCCCCCCGTTCCCCACAGCACCCCCTGCTGGGAGTGGCTGGGATCGCCCCCTGCAGCCAGCACGCCCCCCCCCCGTTCCTCACAGCACCCCCTGCTGGGAGTGGCTGGGATCGCCCCCTGCAGCCCCCCCCGTTCCCCACAGCACCCCCTGCTGGGAGTGGCTGGGATCGCCCCCTGCAGCCACGCGCCCCCCCCGTTCCCCACAGCACCCCCTGCTGGGAGTGGCTGGGATCACCCCCTGCAGCCCCCCCCGTTCCCCACAGCACCCCCTGCTGGGAAGGGCTCGGCTAGCCCGGATCTCCCCTGCCCCACGTTCTAGGTCAGTCTTTTGGCGCTGAGTGGCTCACACTAAGCTGCTGTTCCTGCTGGGGGCACGGACTAGGGGGCACGTCACGCTCCCCGCCAGCACCCGGCCTGGGACCACATTCGGTGACGCATCCCGGGCACGTTGCACAGACGCTGAGAAGCTGCTGCTGCCCCAGCCACCGTCTGCCCCCACGAACGCAGCAGCCCCAGCTGGGCTCCGACTCCACAGCCCTACGGCCCTGGAACCACAGGTCCCACCAGGGGACTCGCCCCCCTCCCGCACTGGTCCATCTCCCCGCGCCCTGAGCCCCAGCAGGCGAGTGGCCAGAAGCAGAACCAGCTGGTCGGGAATCTGGGACGAGCAGGCTCTGTGAGCTGCCCCAGCAGCGGCGAGCTCTCCCCTACTTGCTCTCAGACTTTGCACCCACAGCACGACTGGGGAGCGCATGGGACAGACAGACACACTCAGCAAGAGCCTGGCCCAGCCCTGGCAGCCAAGGGCCTAGGGTGCCCCAATCCGAGAAGGCAGCTTCCACAGGTCCACTTTCAGCCCCATCCTGCTCCGGCTCCTGGCCTGGTGTGGAATTTACGGGATTAAGGTGCCCCAGCCCCTTCCCACACAGGACCCCCACCCTCGGGGCGGGCAGCCCCAGACACTGCACGAACCACGGCTGCCATTCCAGGGCCTGCCCCCCAGGCCATGATCGACCTTGGCCGAGCTGCAGGCAGCGCGGGCTCCGCCAGCTCCCAGAGCGTGGCTCCCACAGGGTTAAGCGCAGGAGCGGAATGGGCTGCATCCCTTCTGCACGGCTGCGTTTCTAGACCAGAGCTTTGCGAGGCAGCGGTGCCCTCCGGCACCGTCGGAGCCGGGCAGGTGGATTCCCCTGGTGGACCCTTCCCGGCCCGGCCCCGACAGGACACTGGCTACCCAGCAAGCCGCAGCCTGGCGGCTGCTCCGCTCCCATCCACCGCGATCAACGCGGGCTGAGGACTGCACGCTGGCTAACGCATGGTGCAGCGCAGGGCTCCCCGCAGCCGGGCCACCCCAGCGGGACCAGCCCGGGCACCGGGCCAGCCCCACGCACCCCGCTGGCCCTGGTGTCTCATCCCGGTGGCGGCTACTCACTGAAGCCAAGGAGCAGCAGCACAGCTAGGAGGGGGCCTGGGTGGCACAGGAGACCCCGGGCGCCCCCCTCTCACAGGGCCCAGCTCAGGCCCCTTGGAGACACCGGGCGGCTCCTCCCCAGCCAGGCGGCCCCTTTGTCCGGCCCTGGGAGCCGGGCCCTGCCGCTGCAGCCAGGGCTCATCGATTGGCTGGTGAACAAAGACGTGCCACTGATTTCCGTGCCCCTTTCAGCCGTGTCCTGCGGCAGCCAGAGGCAGCGACCGACAGGGCCAGGTGAAGCCGGCAGCGGCCAGACAGCCGGAGAGACACCCCGCACCGGGGAGCGCCGCCCAGACCGTCACCAGCAGCCCGCCCCGCCCTGGCCGCGGGAGCAGCCCCCCCAGACAGCCCTCTGCCCACACACCCGGGGCAGGCAGAGCCCCACACGCGCACGGTGCTCCAGACACGCTGTGCGTGCAACACGCGTTGTCACCGCAGAGCCGTGCACATGCAGAGCCCCCCGCGAGCGCACGGACACGCTCCTGGCCCATCTGCAAGTCACACGCCCCGCGCATGCACACCATGAACGGCGAGGCCCCCCCGGGGCCCCCGGCCGCCACATCCCAGGCTTCCCCGACACTTGGCCGAGGTGCTGGGGGTGGGGGGTCAAGGCTGGGTGTGAAGAGAGCAGCACCGCCCGCCCACCCAGCTCCCCAGAGCCCACCGGTTCCCCCAGCTCCCCGCACCTCCTCCCCCATGGCCCTACAATCCTTTTAATCTCTGGTAAAGCCCAAACCTTCCCGGCTTCGCTAACAAGATCAATGAGCTTTTTAATTGGGTTTTAATTAAACGATCAATCCACAGGCAGCGACTCAATTACTGGCATGGACAGGAGCAAGCGGATCCACCCTGGCACCGCGTGCCCCCTCCACAACCCGCCCCACGCCCATGGCACCCCGGCACCGCGTGCCCCTCCACAACCCGCCCCACGCCCATGGCACCCCGGCACCGCGTGCCCCTCCACAACCCGCCCCATGCCCATGGCACCCTGGCACCGCGTGCCCCTCCACAGCCCGCCCCAGGCCCATGGCACCCTGGCACCGCGTGCCCCTACACAACCCGCCCCAGGCCCATGGCACCCTGGCACCGCGTGCCCCTACACAACCCGCCCCACGCCCATGGCACCCCGGCACCGCGTGCCCCTCCACAACCCGCCCCACGCCCATGGCACCCCGGCACCGCGTGCCCCCTCCACAACCCGCCCCAGGCCCATGGCACCCTGGCACCGCGTGCCCCTCCACAACCCGCCCCACGCCCATGGCACCCTGGCACCGCATGCCCCTCCACAACCCGCCCCACGCCCATGGCACCCTGGCACCGCGTGCCCCTCCACAACCCGCCCCACGCCCATGGCACCCCGGCACCGCGTGCCCCTACACAACCCGCCCCAGGCCCATGGCACCCTGGCACCGCGTGCCCCCTCCATAACCCGCCCCAGGCCCATGGCACCCTGGCACCGCGTGCCCCCTCCATAACCCGCCCCAGGCCCATGGCACCCTGGCACCGCATGCCCCCTCCACAGCCCGCTCCAGGCCCATGGCACCCTGGCACCGCGTGCCCCTACACAACCCGCCCCACGCCCATGGCACCCCGGCACCGCGTGCCCCTACACAATACACCCCACGCCCATGGCACCCTGGCACCGCGTGCCCCTACACAACCCGCCCCACGCCCATGGCACCCCGGCACCACGTGCCCCTACACAATACACCCCACGCCCATGGCACCCTGGCACCGCGTGCCCCTACACAACCCGCCCCACGCCCATGGCACCCTGGCACCGCGTGCCCCTCCACAACCCGCCCCACGCCCATGGCACCCCGGCACCACGTGCCCCCTCCACAGCCCACCCCAGGCCCATGACACCCCGGCACCACGTGCCCCTACACAATACACCCCACGCCCATGGCACCCTGGCACCGCGTGCCCCTTCACAACCCGCCCCACGCCCATGGCACCCCGGCACCGCGTCCCCCTCCACAACCCGCCCCACGCCCATGGCACCCTGGCACCGCGTGCCCCCTCCACAGCCCGCCCCAGGCCCATGGCACCCTGGCACCGCGTGCCCCTACACAACCCGCCCCAGGCCCATGGCACCTGGCACCGCGTGCCCCTCCACAACCCGCCCCAGGCCCATGGCACCCTGGCACCGCGTGCCCCTACACAACCCGCCCCAGGCCCATGGCACCTGGCACCGCGTGCCCCTCCACAACCCGCCCCAGGCCCATGGCACCCTGGCACCGCGTGCCCCTCCACAGCCCGCCCCAGGCCCATGGCACCCCGGCACCGCATGCCCCCTCCACAGCCCGCCCCAGGCCCATGGCACCCCGGCACCGCGTGCCCCTCCACAACCCGCCCCACGCCCATGGCACCCCGGCACCGCGTGCCCCTCCACATCCCGCCCCACGCCCATGGCACCCCGGCACCACGTGCCCCTACACAACCCGCCCCACGCCCATGGCACCCTGGCACCGCGTGCCCCTACACAACCCGCCCCACGCCCATGGCACCCCGGCACCGCGTGCCCCTACACAACCCGCCCCACGCCCATGGCACCCCGGCACCGCGTGCCCCTCCACAACCCGCCCCACGCCCATGGCACCCCGGCACCGCGTGCCCCTCCACAACCCGCCCCACGCCCATGGCACCGCATGCCCCCTCCACAACCCGCCCCACGCCCATGGCACCCCGGCACCACATGCCCCTCCACAACCCGCCCCACGCCCATGGCGCCCTGGCACCGCGTGCCCCTACACAATACACCCCACGCCCATGGCACCCTGGCACCGCATGCCCCTTCACAAGCCCCATGCCCATGGTACTCTGGCACCGCGTGCCCCTACACAACATGCCCCACGCCCATGGCACCCTGGCACCACGTGCCCCTTCACAACCCGTCCCATGGCCATGGCACCCTGGCACCGCATGCCCCTTCACAAGCCCCATGCCCATGGTACTCTGGCACCGCGTGCCCCTACACAATCTGCCCCATGCCCATAGCACCCTGGCACTGTGCACCCTCTCCCAAGCAGCCCCATGCCTATGGCACCCTGGCACGACTTGCCCCCTTGCAACCCACCCCACACCCATGGCACTCTGGCACAGGCGCCCTTGCAACCTGCCCATGGCATCCTGGCACAGTGCGCCCCCTCGCAACCCACCCCATGCCCACAGCATCCTGGCACCATGTGCCCCCTCACGGCTTGCCCCACGCCCACTGCACCCCGCCAAACGAGGCAAGGACGTCCCTCCCAGGTGTGACACCAGCCCCCTCCCCACCAGCAGCACAGGCCCCTCCCCACCAGTCCCAAGCATAAGATGCCCCCAACCCCAGGGGTCATCAGCCTGCAGCCTGCCCTGGTCTCAGACCCCACCCCCTGCCATGCAGCAGCAACCTTCTCCCCCCACCAAGCCCTGCAAACATGCCGTGACTCACTGGGCACTTTCGGTGAACACCCTTAACCCCAGGGGCACCAGCTCCTCCCAGAGCCTGGCACCCAGCACACCCCCACTCCCACCTGTCAGGCCAGGCAGCACCAGAGCAGCCAGGGCCCCACGGCCCCTGGATCCGGCCACGGGAGGGAGCACTCAGGCTGCCTCAGGAAGGGATCTGTGCCCCACAGGGATGCCAGCATAAGGCTGCTCAGAGCTGCCCACTACGCCAAGCGCCGTTCGGTCCTCTCCAAGCTGTGGGAGCCCGGGAAGGGAAAGGAGCCTGGCTCCATGCCGGAGCTGCCCTGAGTCAAGGACCGAGCCACACCCACCGTGCGTGGGATCCCAGGGATGGGCCGCGCGGCCAGGCCAGGCAAGGTAATTACAGGCTGTAACGTGGAAATCACCACCCGCCCCTGCCTGGGGCTGCACAGCAGCGCCCCACAGCCCCCCTCCCCGCCGGAGCGTACCCCACAGCCAGTGCCCCCCTGCTAGAACGTGCCCCACAGCCAGCCCCCACACCACTAGAGTCCTCCCCTGCCGCACTGGAGCATGCCCCACAGCCAGCACCTCACAGCATCCCACTGGAGTTTTCCCCACAGCCCCCCCCCCGACTGGAGCACGCCCCACAGCTCCCCCCGACTGGAGCATGCCCCACAGCCCCCCCACTCCCCCTGCTGGAGCACTCCCTACAGCCCCCCCCCACTGGCAGACATCCCACAGCCATCTCCCCACAGGCTTCCCCCACTAGAGTGTGCCCCACAGCCCCCCCTCCCCTGCTGGAGCACACCCCACATCTAGTACCCCGCCCCACAGGACCCACGGCTGGGAACAGCCACCCCACAGCCAGGACACTCTGCTGCCCAGCAGGTCCTCTCCTGACAGCTCCCCCCAACAGCCAGCACCTCCACCCAACTCCCCACTTGGAAAGGCCAACCCTGGAGTAGCCAGGAGCTCCCCCCATAGCTGTCCCCACATCCCTTGGTGCTACACAGGGCAGTGATCTGTGGCGCTGGGTTGGAGTATAGGGCAGGCCGGCGCCCAGGAAGGGGCAGAGGGTCTCTCACTCCAGCCAGGGGGTGCAGCAGCCCCCTGGCACCCCTAGTTCCCCCCTAGGGCCACAGGGGTCCCTGTGATGCAGGGTGCATGGCCAGCCACTGTGACGGTAACTCTGGCTGCCTGCCCGTGCCCCTCCACCGGGAAGGGATCCGCTCACTGGCCCTTCCCCGGCGCCTGTCCTCCACCGCTGGGACGGTCTCCAGGCTGGAGCCACTGGCCAACCCAATCTGCTGGGGGCTCAAGCTGGAGGATGCTTTGCACCTTCATTGGACCCAGGAGTCCCCTGACCCCACGTCCTCCTCCAAGCTGGGGAATAGAATCCAGGAGTCCTGGCTCCCGGGTCACTGGTCTGACCCACGAGCTCCATTTCCAAGTAGAGGAGCCCCCCTGCCCCCAGCGGGCACAGTGCTGCCAGGGGGCTAGCAGGGAGCACAGCCCCCTCCCACCCCCAGGGCAGAGAGGCTGCTGCTCTCAAGGGCTCTCTCTGGGTCTCCCTCGCTCGCTCCTGTTGCCTTCAGCACAGAACCAGCCAGAGAGAAGCTGCCTTGAACAGCTGCTGGGGGGCTGCACACAAGGCCCAAGCCCTCCCCCGCCCCCCCCTGCCTGGCAGGACTCCACGACCAGCCTCCTGCTCAGCTCAAGCCACCCGACACTTGGATACCCAGGGTCACTGGGCTCTCCCCCTCCATGTGTCTGCCCCCTGGCCCTGCGCAGCTAGATCCCCATCCCCCATTCTCACATGGGCCTCGGGATGGCGGGATCGACACCCGCCATGCACTGCTGCCTCCCAGCACTCGGGGCATCTGCCCAGGGCACCATGCAGATGGGGGAGGGGAGGAGTCTGCCCAGGGCACCATGCAGATGGGGGAGCGGTCACTGCAGGGGTACGAACAGCCCAGACAGACAGACACGGGCAGGAGAGGCTGCTTTGCTGTCAGGGGGCTCCACGCAGCCGGCTGGGGTGGGGAGCCCCAGGGACCCGGCTGCACAGGGAGATGGGGACAGTCCCTGCCTGCACCAGGCCTCCCCCCCGAGTGGCCATTTGGGGTGAGCTTGGTTCCCCTCCCCCAAGGGGGTGAAATGATGGAAATATTGGGGGGGTGCAGACGGGCTGTCCACTGACTCCCCCGAGCCCTGTCTGTGGGGCGGATTAAGCCACGTCTGGCAGCCTAGACAAGGGGAGACTAAAGCTTGGCTCTGGGGCTGGCCCAGCCCTGCTCTCAGGAGCACCCTGGAGCAGAGGGACCCCCAGTCCTGCACAGCACCCACTCCAGGACAGCTGCCTTGGACGCAGGCTGCCTGTGCTCTCACTGCGGGGCGGGGCTGGGAGAGCCCCACAGCGACCCCCCAAGCAAGTATGGGGCAGGCAGGGGCTGCACCCGGGGGAGGAGAGGGGTGTGTCCCAATGGCCAGAGCCAGGGGTGCCAGGAGGTGAGAGAGACAGCAACTCGGCTGACCCAGACGCACCCGGGGAAGCCTCTGGGCTCCGGGCATGCCATGTACTCCTAGCTAGGGCACCCCCCAGCCTGCTGGGGCAGTGCCCCCCTTCTCCTGGCAGCACAGCTTGTCCCCTTCCCAGAACCCCACAGGCCGACCCCAATGGCCACCTTTGCCCCATTGCTCTGCCTATGACAGCACCACCCCCCACCCACGCCTGAGGCAGGGAGCGAGGCTGACAGATGGGCCCAATGGCCCGGGCCCTTGACAAGAAAATGGGGCAGGCTGGGGGGGGGGATGGGTGGGCAGCCTGCAGATCCAGGAAGGGCTATCACTCGGAAGAGCTAGGACATGCCAGGGAGGTGCTGACCAGCAGCCAAGGAGATGCAGGGCAGGCATCAGGCTCGAAGGCGAATTATGCTCTGGAGCAGGGAGGCTGGGGACACCCCCCCCAACCCCCAGACAAAGCCCTGCCAGGGATGCTCCAGGTTTCCGTGGCCCTGCTCAGCGCGGAAGCTGCACTCAATGGCCTTTTGGGGTCCTCTAGGACACCAGCAAGAGAGACACCCACCCTTATGTGCCAGAGCCCGCCATCCCTGCATCGCAAACCCTGGGAACCCACTCCCCCAGCTCAGCCCCAGCCCACAGCACTGGGGTTCCTGTGTCCTGAGAGATGCCTCCCGCAGCCCAGCCCCCCAGTGGCTGGAATCCCCACACCCCAATATTTGTGTCTAGCATGGGCTGCCCCCCTCGGCTGGCTGGGGCTCGGCCTTTAGTCCCCAGGGGCTCCCATTACACTCTCCAGTTCATCCAGCTCCATCTGGTGCCTGCTCTGGGCCTGGGGGGGGGTGTCTGCTCCCTGCACTGGGATCGAGCCCCCCACGGTCCGGCCGCTCGCAGGGTTCAGCTGCGTTTATCCCCTGCCTGGCCCTGACCACTGCCCCCGGGAGCATACACCTGCCTTGGCCAGAGACAGAGCCCCCAGGCAGCCGCACCCCGCTCCCCACGTGGCAGAGCCGGGTCCGACCCAGCCGCTGCGTGACGCGCAGCTCTTCCCCACTGCTCTGCACCAAGGACCCCAGAAACGCTGCAAAAGGAGGAGCCCCCAGGAGCCAACTCCACCCCCCACGATGGGTTCAACCCCCAGCAGAGGCAACAGGGTGGGAACCTGTGTCCGCGAGGACCGGGCTGGCATGATGGCCGGGGGGGGGGCGGGCAGGGGTGCGCATCCCCCCTCCCCCGCAAGGCCTTCCCTCCACACTCAGGAGTGGCCCCACAGCTTCCAGGCTCGTTCTGCACCTGCAGTCACAGCCTGCCCAGCACTGCGCCTCTGCCCGGGGAGGGTGGGGGACAGACAAGCCAAACCCTGTCGCGGGGTCCCCAGCGTTGTTTGCTAAGGCTCTGAGGCGGCTGGGGGGAAGTGCAGTGAGGAGTCAGCCCCTCTCCCTTGGGGGCTCTGAGGGGTGGGCCCTTGAGGTGGGCAGCCCCAGCAGAGGGACCAGGCAGAGCAGAGCCCGCCCTGCCCAGGAGCCGAGAGCAGCTGGATTCTGGCTTGGCCACTCCTGGACCTGGATCCAGTGGGTGAGCAGAGGAGAGGGCTGCAGGCGCCCAGCCCAGCGGGGTATGAGCAATTGGTCCCGCTGAGAGCGGGCGTGGTCAGGACCCGAAGGGAGCAGCTGATGCCCCGGGGGCCTGAGATGCTGCTGAGGATGGGGGCAGGGCAGGGCATTGGATGCTGAAACTGATAACCCCCTCGTGCCCCTGTGGAGGGAGACACTCCAGCCTGGGGGGCAGGGGGAGGAGCAGAGGGAGTAAACCCCCCCCCAAAGGACACACAAACACAGCTGCTGGTGATCTGAAAAGCCAGGAGCCTCGGGATGGGACGAGTGCTGCATTCGGGGAGTCACACCCCACAGCTCACCCCCTCGGCAACCCGGGATGCAGGAGCCGCGGCAGCCCTGGTGCGCCAGGACCAGGGGGCTGGAAGGATAGCAGGGCACCAGCTGCGGCTGGCACGCTCCCCTGGAAGGAGGGGCTTGCAGGCCCCCAAGGAGCTGATCCCACCGGGGGTGCCAGGGTTTGTGCACTGCAGCCCAGGCAGCCAAACGCCCCCCATTATTTCTCTCTAATCCTGATGCTTTGCCGCACAGTGGTAACCAAGCCCAACTGGCTGCACTGCCTGGCCATAAATATCAGTGCTTCAACACGCCCAGGGATGGGCCTGCCGCAGCCACCCCAGCCTGGGAGCTGGCTCCTGTCGTGCCCCACGCTGGGTCCTATGGGGTGCAGGTGTTGAGAGAGAGGGGCTGACCAGCTCGCTTTGGGGTTCCTTCCTCCCCCTCCCCCGGGGCTCGGAGGGGCAGAAGGACCAGCGCTCTCTCTCCTGGCAGGCATGTCATCACCGAGGTGGACAGCCCAGATCCCTCCAGCCCAGGCAGCTGAGAGACAGGGAGAAACCCACGGGCACAGCACCACCGAGGATGCCCCAGGCTGAGCCTGTCACAGCAAGGGAACTTCCAGGGACATCAGACGGGCAGAGCTGGGAAATCTGGTGCTGGGCGCCCTGGCATTAGCCCCGGGGCTGGCTCACGGGGGCCTGGCTAAGGGAGGGGCTAGCGGGAAGGTCCCTGTGAAAGGCGCCCGTGCCGGTGTGAGCCAGCCACTTCGCCATTGTGCTGCTCCTCAGCTCTGCACGTCTCACACACACGCGCAATTTATGGGGCCTGCGCTTCCGCCTCACGACACAATCTGAATGGGAAGGGAAGGCGCTACCCAGGGAACGCTCCCTCCTCGGACAAAGAGACACAGAGAGCGGGGGAGTGCCAGACAGACGGGGGGGGCGCACCCCCAGAACCGGCACAGCAGAGAGACGTTCCGGCTGGACCCGGATCCCTCTCCCGTTCATTGTCGAGTCCCCCTGCAAAGGGAACCAGGATGGCGGAGGGTGCGTTTCGCTAAGAGCCAGTGTCCCCTCCTGCCCCCCCAGTGCAGAGCAAGGTGGCTGGGTCTGTGCACCTCCAGCCCCTTCCCTGGCCAGGCTGGTGGGACACCCCAAACGCCCAGCCAGCCTGTGCCCATTTCACATCTCCATCAAAGCCCCCGCTGCACTGCCCATCCCTGCACCACTGGGCCTGGACTAGCCACTGGCTCTACCATGGGAGTGCTGGACCCGGGCTTTCCCTGTTGCAACCTGCCAGCTGCCCACCAGCCCCGAGCGACAGGGCGTGAACCATACCGCGGGGGGGGGGGGGTTTGCTTCGCTCCTGGCCATCGATCAGCTGGGCTCCCTGAAGCTCCGAACACACCAACAATCGTCAGATCTTCACTTACAAACCCTATTGACTGTTCTGAAGCGCTGGCTTCATGACCTCTCCAGCCGCCCGGGCCGCCTGCACCCCGCCCCACGGAGCCACGTCTGGGGGACAGGGCAGCTGGGCCCCAGGAGTCGAGCCTAAAGGTCACCTGTGCAGGGCAGAGGGAAGCAGCCAGCCTCAGCACAGCCCAGAGCAGCTGAGAGTGGGGGCGGCCCCCAGGCCCCATTCCAGCAGCTGGTGTCTGCGGACAGCTCGCTTCCAGGGTCTCGCCCTAGTGGTGTTGCCTACGCTGCCCGGGGGCCACGCCAGCAGCCCTGTGGAGGCCAGGACCCCTCCAGTGCCCTGCCCGGCCCGCAGGGCAAACAGGCCAGTGGGCACCCCGGCCCCTTCCCAGGCCGCCTGCAGCCAGTGGGTGTCGCCCCCCGCGCCCGCCCCAGACAGTCAGGGAGCGAGACGCCTTCTGTCTGTGCGCACAGGGGGCAGGCGGCCGGCCACGGGCGCAGAGACTCCCCCAGGCAGGCGTGGGCTGGCGCGTGGCTTTGACTCACCTGCGGGATCCACGCAGCCCAGCCTCGCGGGGCATGTTCAGACAGGGCCATCCATGCTAGGCAGGGCTCAGTGACAGCCCAGCGGAGGGGACCCCCGGCCCTGGGCTCTATCCCAGCCAGGGGAACGGCTCAGGACAGGTCCACCCAGCACGGCCAGAGCCAGGGGGCAGCGAGTCCAGCCCCAGATCACCCCTGGGAAGCGAGGCCGTTTAGTGACACCCCGCGCTCCCCAGACACCGCGGATGCTCCGGGCCCTCTGGCACCGGCTCCCCAGACACCTTCCGTTTGCAATAAACACCCCCCCGCCCCCGAGCCCCGCGGAGAACAGGCGGCGACTAAACCCACCGGCGCCGCCGGGGCCCCTCCTCCCGCCCGCGGGGGGCGCCCCAGACCAGCCCCCCACGCCCCCTGCCCGGACAGTTCACGTCGAGGCCCGGGTGGGGGACACAAGCCCCTAGCCTCGGGGGAGGGGGGGGCGCGCCACGCACCGTGCCCGGGCGCTGCGGAGCCGCCTCCTGCCTCTCCGCGCACGGACCCCACCACCCCGGGCTCCGGCCCCTTCATAGGAGGGAGGGGGGCAGTATTAAGAGCAACGGGGGGGGGAGGGGAGGCAGGGCAGGGGCCGGACAGGGACAGGGGGCGACTCCGGGCACCCCGAGGCTTCCCCCCAGCCCGACGGCTCCCCCCATCCTGCTACCAGCTCCACCGGAGGGGGGATCCCGGAGCCCCCCGGCGTGCCCAACAGCCACTCCCCAAATACACGCGCCCCCAAGAGCCGCCACCCCCCAGCGCACGGACCCCAGCAACGCCCTCGGAGCAGGACCCTTCCAGCGCGGTCCCCCCCAGAGCCCCGCGCTGCAGCCGCCCCGGCCCCCGGGACTCACTGCGGGTTGGAGCTGTTCCAGTGCACGGCGTGCCGGTTGCAGACGGTCCCCGCCGGCCCCTGGCTGAGGAGGAGCAGCGGGAGCAGAGACAGGAGCGCGGCCAGGCGAGCAGCCATCCTGCCCCTGCAGCGGCGCTCAACCCCCGCCTGCTCCGCGGAGCCCAGCGCGACCCAATGCACGGAACCGAGCCGGAGCCGCCAGCTCGCGAGCCCCGCGCCGAGCTCCGCCCCCCCGCGCGCTCCCGGGCCCGCCCCTTCCCTGCGCGCTCCCGTGGCGCGTTCACGGGCGGGGGGCCCCCGCGCGCGCTGGTCTGTGCTGCCCCCTCCCCCCTAGAGCGGGGCGCCTTCTTCACACAGTTCTGCCTTCTCCCCCCCCATGGGGCGCCCCTTGGGACGGAGCCTGAGGGCCTGGCTCAGCGTGGGGCCAGCTGCTGGGCATGCTGACTGCACCCTCCTGGCCCCCCACCTCAGGGTCCCTCTGAGCCCCCTGCTCTGGGCCGTGGCCTGCAGCAGCTGATGGCCTGAGCTGTGCCTTGGGTGAACCATGGCCCCTCCCACTGCCTCAGTTTCCCCATCTGTAAAACAGGGATGGTCCCTGGGCCGCAGCAGGTCACCAGGATGCTCTGGGTTCTAGTCTTCTTCACTGCTTTCCCCACATCCCACTGCAGCTCCCACAGGTGCTTTCCCTTGCGGGACAGGAGAGAGGAGAGAGAGGCATTTGTTTGTCTTCACACATTTCCCTCCTGGCCAGGTTTGTGCCCGATTCCATAACGGCTTCGTTTGCAACACTTTATTCTTAATCATCTGTCATGCAGCGGCTCCAAGGCTCCATCGTGCTGGCTGCTGCAGGCAGAGGGGAGCCAGCCACTGCCCCTAAGAGCTCACCCTCTACCCGAACAGACAGACGGCTGAGGGGCGGCCCAGAGTGGGAGGTGATTTCCCCAGGCATCCAGCAGGGCAGTGGCAGAACTAGAACCCAGGTGTCCTGAGTCCCAGACCAGTTCCCTGCCCAATGGCTCAGGCTGCCTCTTTCCCCCAATCCCTTGTCCCAGGCTCCATCACAGGCTGCAAATCCCGGCTTCAAAAACTAATGTCAAGGTAATAAGCCCCTTTGCTGCTGAAGGATCCAAGCCCTGCGTGGCCGTGGGCAGCTCCGGAGCCAGCCAGCGAGCCCCAGGAGCGGTGGCTCCCTGGAACGCCAGGCAGTGGAACTGGGAGAAGTAAACTTCAGCACTTTACTCCTCCGGGTGCCTGGCTCTCCCGCCCTCCTTTGCTGCCCATCGCGCCTGGTTACGACACCTCTTTACAACAGGAAGGCTTCCTGGCCCCGGGCCAGCGCTGGATTGGCAACTGACAGGCCATAACCCTGGGGAGTGGCTGGCAGCTGAGAAGGCCAATGCGATTTCCCAGCCCCCCACAGTGCATTGTGCCCATTCCAAGGGGAGGCTGCCCCACAGTGCTCCCTGGTCTGGGCTGCCCAGCCTGGGACACTGCAAAGGGGCCTGGTTCTGTGCCGTGCTGGGCAGTCGAGTCCATTCAGAGTCCGGGGCGCCGCAGGGGCTCAGAGCCCTGGAAACCAGGCTGAACAGATGCTGCATCCCCCTCCCCCAGTCTAATGGGGCTGCAGGCAAGCGAGGGAGTGGGGTGGCTGCCCCGTGGGGCCGGTTCCTTGACTCCCCAGTGTTGGGCTCTTCCTTCCGAATGCACCTGCTGGGCCTCTCGGACCCAGTTCCCAGCTCCGCTGCCCTCCGAGTCCCTGCCTTTCTCCTAGCCCCAGTTCCCCACTCTGTGCCACGGGTGCCCGGCAGGCTCTGTCAGTCATGCCGCACTGGGAGAGACGTACCCTCCTGCTGGTGCCATGGCCGGCCGTTCAGAGCCGGGGCCACCTCTTCCTCCAGCAGCTGAGAGCCACAAGCCCAGCTCTGTCCCCAGCCCTCGGAGCCCCCAGCCCACGAGCGGAGAAGGGCACACCACCTCCGGCGTGGGGAGGGGTGAGGTGCTGGCAGGAGCCCCCACCGGGCGGTGGTGAAACAACAAGAAAGACCAAAAAAGCCTCTATTAATTATTCATCTGAAGAAGTGAAGTGAAGAAAATATACCACGTGCAAAGAGGCTCCCAATGGCCGTGGGGGGAGGGGGCGGGAGGGAAGGCAAAGGGATGGGAGTGGGGAGCATGGGGCAGAGAGAGGGGGCAGAGAGGAGGGAATGGGTGAGGGTGTCTGGGCTGCCCCAGCTGGGCCAAGCCCCCAGGGGTGCTGAGCCATTCCTGCTCCCAGCCCAGGAGCGCCACCTCCCATGACTCTTCCTGTTCTCTGCAGTCGCTGATCCACACTGTGAAACAGGGCCTGGGTCAGGGGAGGAGCAGCTGCATGGCCCCCTGTAGAGGGCTCTGGCTCCCATCTGGCCCCAGGGCAGGGGGACTGGCTGGCTCAGTGGGGCTGGGATGGGACAGGGCACCTTTCCCATGAGGAGGGGGGACCTGGCTCCAGGCTGCCCGCAGGGTGGGGATGCTGGGGGAGGGGGATGAAGGAGGCCGGGCAGGTGTTTCGTTGAGAGCAGTGTGACGGTAGGAAGCTTCCGATGCCACCTCTCTCCACGGGGTACCAGGCAGGACGGGGTGGAGGGGCCCTCCCCCTGCATGCGCACTGGGAATTGGAATGCTGAGAGTACGTCTACACTGCAATGTAAGCCCCAGGGTCGCACTCAGGCTCAAGCCTAGCCCCTTCCATCTACACACAAATCGTGCTAACAGAGGGTTAAACACAGGGTCCCAGGGCCCGGGGGGTGGAAGGTCTGAGCCTGAGTCAAGCTGGAACCCAGGGTTCAAGCCCTCTTGCTTTGCTGTGAAGATGCAGCCCCACTGGACTCCTGCTCCGAGAGTCCACCAAAAGTATCCCAAAATGCCACAGGCAAACTTTCTTTGTCCTCTGGACAGTCAAGTTTTCTCACAAAGGGCTGGAGCAACTGCATTTTGGGAGGGTGCTAGGAAGTCGGGGCTATGGGGGGCTGGACTCAGGCCCATGTTATCACAGTGCAGATGCTGGGGCCCCAGGATTGAACAACTCCTGACCTGGGTTACGAATGCGTGTAGATGCGGTGGGAGGGTCCCAGAACTGCTGCCCGAGCCCGAAGATCGATGCCACAATTGCACAGATCTTTAGCCTGTGCCCCGTGAGCCCAAGGCAGCGGGCCAGGACATGCATTGGAGACATCCCCTTAGTTAACAAACCCAGGGGCTGCTAACTTGAGTTCTACTAACCCCGGGCTTACGCTGCATGGCAGCTGTACCCGGAAACGCTTTGGCTGACAGCAGGACCGGGGCTGGCTCCAGGAACTCTCCACCCAGGGGTCTCTGCAGCAGAGTTATTGGGGCTTGGAACCACCACCCGGGGGCCTTCGCCACCCAGCCACAAAGCAGGCTCTGGGAGCTGTGATGTTTACTCCAGGATAGATGGAAACTCAGCAGCATGCAACCCCAACAAGGCAACTCACGTGCTTAAGAAACATGCTTAAGAACATAACGGCCACACTGGGTCAAAGCCACGGTCCAGCTAGCCCAGTGCCCTGCGTCCGGCAGTGGCCAGTGCCAGAGGCTGCAGAGGGAATGAACCGAACAGGGTTGTTACTGCGTGATCCATCCCATCGTCCAGTCCCAGCCTCTGGCAGTCAGGGGCTGGGAACTGTTGTGTGCAGTGTTTCCATGTAGAAACACCCCACACGTATGGCGACGCACATGCCTCCCCAAGGAAACGCCACAAACACTGAGCAACACGACTCCCCATGGAACCCCCTGCATGGCAACACACAGGGAAACGCCCCCACACAGCACTGCACATGCCTCTGCACAGAGACACACAAACACGCCTGTCTGTACAGAAATCACTCGCTCTCCTGGCTCACACACACTCAGACGCGCTCACACCTACACAGAGAGAGAGCCAGCAAAAGCACACCTACACCGGAAACACACACACACACAAACTTGCACCCTCCACCCAGAGCAACACACAAGCCAACCACACACCACAACACGCGCACCCCTAGGCCTGGCCAACCACAAACACGTCCACTGGCAACAGGGCCAGCCCTGCCCCCTGCCCGCTGCCCAGCACACCCCCTGGCAGGCTGCAGGAGGCGGCTGGGCACTGCCTGGGTGGGTCCCTGCAGGTCGGGGCGGAGCGGCTGGCACCTAGTGGGGAGGAAGCCCGGGTGCCCATGTGTCTGGCCTCAGCGTGAGGGGGAGGCTGTTTCTCACTCAGCGCTGAGTCACTTCCCCACGTCTGTGGCAGGCGGCTCCCGTTCCCACGTGCAGGGAGGGTTTCCAGGCGCTGTCCCTGGCTCCCTCTCCTGCGGGAGAGCTCCCAGCGCCAGCCTCTGGCGTGCCCCTCGCTGGCCATGCCCTCGGGCCCTGCAGCCCCTAGTTCGTCCAGCCCTGGGGAGGAGCTGGGGCAGAGGGAAGGGGCTGCTGCCAGGGCCCCGTGGGGTTGCGGTTTCTCCATATGAGCCACGGGGCTTCCCCATCCCCACTGGATGGTGACCTTGGATACCCCTCCTGCCCGCCCTCTGGGGTCCCCCCTGCTTGGAATGCGGCTCTCTCTCCTCCCCCTCTGCCTCCTTTCCTCCCAGCCTCCCCTATTCCCCCCCCCCCGCTCCCCGCACTGCCAGTCAGTGATGTCAGAAAACCTCTCCCCACTCCTCATCACTGGGCCCACCCCGCACACGGCAGGGCACATGGGACTCGGGGTGGGGTGGGGCTGGGCGAGACCCTGTGCTGGGGCTGCTGCATCCTGGGGCTTCCCCTCCCACCTGCGGCCCGGAGCCAAGATCCTGCCACCCACCCCAGGAGGCCGCATCTCCCAGGGCAGCCATAGAAAGGCACAGAGCCCTGGGCCAGGGTCCTTAGAGTGCTCCTCCCAGCCCCTCATTAGAGGCTGTTTCTCTGTGGCATTCGCTCCCAAATTGGCCCCGTGGGGAGCTGGGTTGCCGGGCGACCCAACAAGCTGTGTGGCTTCTTGGCTTGCCGGAGCCCATCGCATGGCCACAGGGCCCTGCCCTGCCCCCCCATCCCTGTGCCGCACTCGGCCCCGCTCCTGCCTGCGCCAGGCCTGGCTCGCACCGTCGTCCGTGTCAGGCAAGGCCAGAGTGAGTCCCAGGCGGGAGCAGGGGGCAGACGCGCCCGAGGATGCAGAGGGGCCAGCAGCCCTGGGCCCGGCTCAGCGGTCCCCTGTTGGCCGCAGGGCCCCACTGGCCCCCCGCGTGGCAGATTCTCAGCTCTTGGCGTTGTGGGGTGAGAGGGGAGTCCCCTGCCTGGCACAGGCTGCCCTGGCATTACCACAGCGGGGCCGGAGCTGCGGCACCTCCGTGCCAGGATGCCCCCTCACACCTGGGAGATGCTGCCCTCGAGGGAGCTGCCAGCGCCTGCCCTGGTTAATATTTAACCACAGCTTCCAGTGACAGACGATTGCAACGGCAAAGCAGAGACAGCGTTCAATAAATCATCGCGCTGGTCCCGAGGAGCGGGGGGGCTGCCAGAGGAGCTGGCTGTGCCGCGATCAGGAGCAGCGGAGCAAGAGGGGATAAATAATTCATTAAATAAATAAACATGGAGCGAACGCGAGAGGAGA
This sequence comes from Lepidochelys olivacea, assembly GCF_965140295.1. NCBI lineage: Eukaryota > Metazoa > Chordata > Testudines > Cheloniidae > Lepidochelys > Lepidochelys olivacea. Next base: position 756,148 of record NC_140434.1, read on the forward strand.
AGGTAGGAGTGTAACCAAGACCAGGCTCAGTAAATGGGGGCATGAAATATTCACCAGCCACGCCCACAAATCCCAGAACATGCTGAGCTCGGCCTTTCCAGCCTGCCAGGGCGTGTCCAGCAGGACACGGGGAAACATGCTAGTTACAGGCCGGGGGGAGGGCACTCCAAGCAGGCTTGGACAGGGGGTCACGCACCGACACAAGAGCATCATGAAAATAACGTGCAAACATGTCGAGACACACGCCTGGCCACTCACATGCAGGTAGACACAACACACGCAGACACCCAGGACCAAGACTCGTGTGCAAATGTGCAGTCACACCAGCAACATGAAAACACATGCATACGGGCATGCCACAACATGCGTGCACGCCGCCATCCCACAGAAGGCACGCATGCTGGATGACATGCTCAGACACACGGCCCATCCACCAACAGAGGCTGCAAGGAGCTACCCTGGGTGTGTCAGACCCCAGGTCCCCCTCTTGCGGGGTGAGACGCCCCCCTCCCCGCCACACTGTCAGAGGGAGACCCAGAAGCCTTTCCCACACTGCACTGCTGCAGTGACAGCAGGACCAGGGAACCCAGCCATTGCAGTGGGACCTGAATCCCACCGCCCCATTCCTCCCCACACCCTAGCCGTCCTGCAGTCCCCTTTGAACCCAGCGCTCTGGGCTCAGTGGCCTCCACACTTCCTGGGCCCTTTTTTCTCCATGTGCCTCACGGCTGGTCGTGCTGCATCTGCGTCTCAGAGCTGGCCGGCGGGCCAGCAGCCAAAGCACTGGGGGCTTGGCTCTCTCCAACACCTGGCAAAGGGGAATGGACCCCGGCCACCAAGGCCTCAGGCCTGGGAACGTCCTGAGACTCCCTTCCACAGCTGCGGACAGCAGCACCCATGATCCCGTCTCCCCCCCCACACCCCCATGCTAACCGATGCTCCCTCCCCGCACAGCCGGAGCTAGGACCCAGGAGTCCTGACCACACCCATCTCTGTTTTTTATATAGCACCCCTGCTTTAGCAACTGCTCTCCCATGTCCCTGTCACTGCTGGGTCTGGGAGGAGCCGGGCATCTCTGCACCAGGCCAGCTGAGAGCGTGGGAGCACACAGCCCGCTGCACGGGCATGGGATGGGGAGTCCGCAGTCCCGTGCACCCTGCCCAGCTGGGCTCGCTCCCCGCAACCCCACAGCCTGGCCGCGGGGATTCACAGGCTGTCCTGAGAAAGCTGAGCCAAGCGCCACCCCGACCGAGCCCAGCAATCAAAGGGGATTATGGAAAGCAGAGCAGAGGTCGGGGATTATGTCCCAGGGGCCGTTGGGGTGCCCCAGCTCCTCTGTTCTCTTTCAATAGCCAGAGCATTGAGAGCGCGCCCAGGGAATCTGCATCTCAATGGGGTTAGTTATTAGAGAGGGAGCGCGGCACACACATAACGCCACACAGAGCTCCTCAGCATCAGGAGCGCCCAGCCTGGCACACTGAACAGAGCCACAAGGGCACCGCTCCTCCCCAGAGCTAAGCCCATCGCAGCTTGCTCCCACTCAGCCCCACCCCCGGCCCCTCCTGCAAGCACCCCGACCCACCAGCACGTGGGAGGAGGGCGGGGGCACAGCCCGGAGCTAGGGGCTCTGAGGGTGAGATGGACAGAGGCAGACCCCTCGTGGGGTGGGGCTAAAGAGGGTCTCTGGGCCCTGCTGCTTCCCCTCGAGATCTGCAAGAGCAGCTACAGTACTGCAAGGTACAGTACCGGGTCAGCAGGGGGCGCTCTCCCCTGGCAGTCAGTGCCGACCCCAGTGCGGCACTAGGGGGCGCTGTGCTGTGGGGAGCAGGGCCGGGTCAGTAGCATTCTCTGCAAGGAGCTTCCACAGGAGGTACCTTTAATGCAGGAGCAAACCCTGGGGCTGGCCCAGCCCCCCCCGGTGAAAACCCAAGAGAGTGGTGAACGCTGGTGCAAGGAGCAGCAACGGGAATGTTCCCATGGAGAAACACCCAGCACAGCGCCGCGAAACGGAAGATTTCATCACTTGGCCCACAATTGACCTGTGGAACTCATGACCACAGGGTTTATGGAGGCCAAGAGCTCAGCAGGACTCAAAACAAGGCTCAAACCTTTCTAAGGGAAAGGGGAATGGCAAGGGTGAAAGTGACCCAGGCCTATTGGAAGGGGCCAGAGCCAGCACTGGTGGGTGGGAACTTTCCCCAGGGGAGGGTATCCCATCCCCACCTTTCTGGCACTTTCCTCCAAAGCAGCTGGCGCCAGCCCCCATTTGAGAAGTTCCTGGGCGAGGTGGCGCTGTGGCCACAGAGCTCCCCAAGCAGCAGCGTGGCAGGCTCGGCGAGGGAGAGCACAGGGCTGGGAGGGGTGGTGCCCAGCCTGGGGAAGCCCGGGCAGGATGTTTTGGAGCGAGGGACACTGGGAGTGCGTTGGCAGAACCAGAAGCGCTGGGGTGAGGGTGGCTCGTTCCCTGGGCCCCACGTGCAGGCCTGGGACATTCATCTCCCATCCGGCCTGTGGCCGTGAGACCAGAACGGAGTCGGGCGGAGGGGAGCGTTTATCTGCAGAGGCCACCGGAGCGGAGCCAAGCCCTGAGCTGCAGCCGCTGGCAGGGGCGCAATCGATAGCCCCCAGAGAGCAAATCGCTGAGGTCAATTCAGAGCATTCATGAGCTACGCGGGGTAAAGGAACCTCCTGGTCACTCCCCCAGGCAGGCGTCTCACAAGGGCTTCAAGGCCACGGGGCCCCTGCTCCTGAGCACGGCAAGGGCTGAACACCCGAGCCCGGCCACTCAGGCACCTTTCAGACTCCCCAGCACAGGTCCAACCAGAGCCAGAGAAGCCTGGCACAGGTGTGCAAGGAGAGCGTGCGAGAGGCAGTTGTGCAAGGTTCACAAGGGACATGCAGGCTTCTAGAGCTGAGCTGTCCCGTTACTTATGAGCTCAGGCCTGCAGAGGCTGTCCTGGGCCGCATGAGCCCTCCTACCCGTAAGCCCATTGCAGACTCTGCCCTGGGACCCCTGGGGGGTGGACCCCTTATCCAGGAGCCCTCTGTATCCCCAGGGGCCCAGGATGAGCCAGGGCTATTCCCAGCCCCCTGACAGCCCCAGAGCTTGGGACTCTAGAGCAAAGCCAGTCCCTCATGAACCCCAGTCCAGCCCCATGCCACACCCCAGACATGGCTGCATCTCAGCACCTGGTAAGCTCCCATGCTGCACCCCAGAGGTGGCTGCATGCGAGTGCTGGGCGAGCGCTCTGTGTGGGACCCTGGTGGCTGGGGACATGATGCTGCTCCCGGCCCAGGGCAGCACAGACCCACTCGGAGCCCAGCGCTGCCCCATCCTGGCTGCACCTTGAACCGGTGCCGACTCCTCCGCGCACACACTCTCGGCAGCGATGCAGCTGCCCGCGGAGGGCCGGGAGCTCCGGAGCTGACCAGAGGAGCCTGGAGCTCTGCCACTTCACAACCCAGCCAGTGGGACCCAGTGCCCAGCTGCAGCCTCCCCTCACATTTCTGCAGCTCTGGTCACACACACACCCCCGCCCCGCCTGACCTGCTCGCTGCCTGCCCCAGAGACAGAGGGCACGAGGCAGGAGCACCTCCAAACCCAGGGCACTGGGGTGCTCCGAGGGCACCAGGGCATTTGTGCCGGCCCAGCTGGGCTCCGGGGGCTGGGCTGGGTGGGGGTGGGGCCATGCCAGGCTGAAGGAGAGATGGGGTGGCTGGACAAGGCCGCTGGGCGCATGGGGCTGCACGGAGACTCGCCAGGTGACCATGTGGTGTCGGCAGCTCTGACCTGGGTCCCCAAAGTCCAGCCCTGCCGCCTCCGCTCCCTCCACAGGCACCACCCTCACCTGGCAGGGACGTTTTTGCAGAGCGATTTAGCGAGAATGCAAATCAGGAAGCATCTGAAATCTCTGAGCACGTCAGCTCCATCCAGAACGCTCCATTAGCCCCGCGCCCGGCGCAGCGTGCAAGCCCAAACAGCAGAGCCATTTCCTGACAGACACCAGATGCAAACTGGAGGGGAGGGGAAGGCCCCAGCAGGTGTGGACAGTGCGTAGGGGACACAGCACTGTGTGGGGCTGGGGACCCGGGCAAGGGGCTGGGCTGGGGGGAGCAGTGGGGGGGGCACTGCCACAGCACAGGTGTGGGTGTGACAAAGTGGGACTGTTCTTAATATTTCCTCTGAATACCGTAGGGGTGCCTCAGTTTCCCCTAGGTATTTCTTATGTCTCTAGGGGGTGGGATAAGGGGGGTAATTGTTCCAGAACAAAGGGCCAGTGTACATAAATGGCCGACACTCTGTCTCCTGGCAACTGATGGCCTGGGCCCTTCCCCCCTGCAAGGTGAGAGCTAAAGGGTTGGAGAACAAAGGAATCGGGTGACCTCCTGGCCCGGGAAAGGGACAAAGCCCAGAGGAGGAGGGGCTGGAGGGGGAGTCAGTTTGGGGCTGGCTGGGGACGAGGAGTGAAGTGCAGACGTGGTCGTCTGGCTCACGGCCCCGCAAAATGGACCCGGCTGAGGGGTCCCGTTCTCTGCACCTACAAGCTCTGTGTTAGACCATGTTCCTGTCGTCTAATAAACCTTCTGTGTTACTGGCTGGCTGAGAGTCACGTCTGACTGCGGAGTTGGGGGGCAGGACCCTCTGGCTTCCCCTAGACCCCGCCTGGGCGGACTCGCTGGGGGAAGCGCACGGAGGGGCAGAGGAGGCTGAATGCTCCGAGGTCAGACCCAGGAAGGTGGAAGCCGGGTGAGCTGTGTGTCCTGCAGACAGGCTGCTCCCAGAAAGGCGACTGCCCAGAGTCCTGCCTGGCTTCATGGGGAGCAGTCCCAGAGCGTCGCCCGCCCGGGGACGCCGTGACAGCGGGAACCCTGGCGGGGCGCTGAGCTGGGGGTGCGATGTCTTGGGGCACTGGCACAGCTCAGATGTGGGGACCCCGGCGAGGGGCTGGGGGGTATTTCTGGGTTGACTTGTGCAGCGTAATGCTCCGGAGAGTGGGCAGGAGCCACTCGCACCTCGGGAGCTGCCTGCAGACTCAGGAGGGCAGCGACGGTTCTGGAGAGCGAGCGGGAGGCACGGAGACTCTGCAGAGGTGTCCGTCTGTCTGTCCACAGGGGCTGAAGCCTGACCAGGGCAGGGTGCTCGCCGATCCGCAGAAGCCAGGAGAAGCCCTAGGTACTGCCAGGGCTGGGAGGCTACAAGAGAGGGCCCCGCCATTGGCTGAGGGATGGATGCTTCTCACACACAGCCTCAAGGCACCAGCCCCACAGACCCAGGCCCCACGCAGAGGATTTGGGGCCATTGCACCTTGGCCGTGCCGGCCTGCCCTGTCACTAATGCCCCTTGCACCGAATTCGAGACCCTCTGCAGGACGTGTGTGGGGCCAGCAGGAGGGGGGTTCACATAGGCCCCACCGCAGTGTCACCGAGCAGCACCCAGCACCTGGGTATGTGTCCCTGTGGACTGGGGGCCACGTCCAGCTGACCCAGCAGTGCATGGGAAACGGCTCTTTTCCCCACGGGGGCTGCAGGCAGGAGCCTGCCCCCCAGCTCTGACAGGCTGTGACCTGCCATGTGCAGGCCAGCTCTGCTGAGCAGAGGGAGAAGCCGGCTTTGCCTGGTGGGGCTGGGTATGTGGGTCGGGCTGTAGGTGAGCTTTGCTCCTGGAGAAAAAGCCGGGTTGATTTCTTAATTAGCGTCTCGCTGATTTGACTTAATTGATGGGGAGTTTAATGGTGCAGAATCACAGAGGAGGGTTAATTAATGATGCAAAAAAGCTACCAACGGCCCTGCCGGTTTTGCACCCGTCATGCGAGCGCTGCCTTTGTCGGGTGGCAGAGCAGCCAGCGTGCCGGCCTGTCAGAGGAGATCAGTCTCCGCCAGGGCTCTGGGAGTCAATCATGCATATTTTCCTGACTCCAGAATCGCTGCAGAGCCGGGAGGTTCTTCACCAGGATCTAGCCACTTCTGTTTCCTCAGGGGGGAGAGGCGCTGCAGCTGGGAGGCCAGGGCAGCATGAGCCACTTGTGCGCAGGGATCCTTTCACTAGTGCACCTGCCCCATGCACTAAGAGCCCCATCCCCAGCCTTGGAGCATGGATGGGGGTAACCTGGCTCCAGTGGCCCCTTGGCACCATCTCACCCAAGGTAACAGCCCTGAAGAACCCAGTGCGGCCTGCTCAGGGGCTTCCGTCCCAACACACCCCACTCAGCCAGCCCCCCCAGACTGCTCACACCAATGCTTTGGGGACGAGGGCTGGGAGGAGCCTCTGCATGGCAGGGGCCTGTGCCCATGTCACAGGGGCAGGAACCCCCAAGCCAACACCATCAACCCCACAATCGCTGTAGTTATAACCAATCGCAGACCACCACGCCCCCAGGACTAGCCAATCACAGGCCACCAGGCCCTTGGGCAGAGCCAGTCACAGGTCATCATGCTCCAGGACCAATCACAAGCCCTGTGCATGTGTCCCTCTCCCTTGCTACTGGGACTGCAAGCGCCTTGGGGCAGGGGCTGTCTGTGGTGGACCCCAGCTGGGGGCAAGAAAAACACTATACACCTGGCAGCTGCCTGGCAGTATGTTCCTGGCTATGCCTGGGGGGGAGGCTGGGATTGCCCTGCCCACAAGTGCAGTGGCCCCGGACTGGCGAGGGCTAGCCATGCAGGCGTGGAGGCCTGTGGGTGGCTGGCTCTGCAGGCAGAGTGCCCGGCCCTCTCTCAGCATGTCCCTCCTCCCTGGCAGCGCACGGGCCTGTGGCCACCTGCCAGGAGCGCCCGGGCCTCAGCCAGCTCAGCCCGTCTGGTACACGGGCAGTGGCTGCTTCCTCCGGCCCAGCCCCATTATCATCCACTGGCAGCCCCATCCCCGCTGAGCCCCCAGCCCTGCCTGGCTCCACCCTACCGACCCGGCTCCACCCAGCCACTCCTGCACGCCCTGCTACACCGTGCCCGCCCGGCCCATCTCCGCCCACCCAGTCCCGCCGGCAGTGCCATGCATGGCTGGCAAGGAGCAGAGCTGGGGCACATGGAGAAAGGGACATGAACCGACCCAGCTCCAGGGGGGCAGGGGATGAGGGGGACAGAGGGGGGTGCAGAGTTCACTCCCCCCTGCTAACTCCATTATCCCTTCCGTCCCCCTTCGGCCCCCACTATCCCCCGCTGCCCAGCCTGCCCCGCACTGCGTCCGCATCAGTGCTCATCGCACGTGGGCTCTTCCTGCAATACGGACCAGGCTCGCACACGCCCTGCGCCAGACAGCCTGGGGGGCACGGGGTGGGCAGGGCAGCGCGGCCCCTTTAAGCGGCGAAGGGCGGGGGGGAGGCGGGTGATGGATGAGGGGGGGTGCGGGGCCTTGTCAGAGCGGAGAACACGGCGCCCGGCTCCAGCCTGTCCCCGCAACACGAGCAGCTGCTGCTGCTAATTTGATTTTTGACAACAGCCCTAAATTACAGGTCCGGGAAGGGAGCGCGTGTGAGATGATTATCAGCCGCGCCGCCGGCTGGGAGCGTCGCCCCCGCCACAGACAGCCGTGCAGGGGGGCACTGCCCCCCCCCAGCAGAGACACAGGGCACTGCCCCCCCCAGCACAGACACAGAGCACTGCCCCCCCCCAGCACAGACACACCACGGCCACAGGGCACTGCCCCCCCCAGCACAGACACAGGGCACTGCCCCCGCCCCAGCACAGACACACCACGGCCGCAGGGCACTGCCCCCCCAGCACAGACACAGGGCACTGCCCCCCCCCAGCACAGACACACCACGGCCGCAGGGCACTGCCCCCCCAGCACAGACACAGGGCACTGCCCCTCCCAGCACAGACACACCACGGCCGCAGGGCACTGCCCCCCCAGCACAGACACAGGGCACTGCCCCCCCCAGCAGAGACACAGGGCACTGCCCCCCCAGCACAGACACACCACGGCCGCAGGGCACTGCCCCCCCAGCACAGACACAGGGCACTGCCCCCCCCAGCACAGACACACCACGGCCGCAGGGCACTGCCCCCCCAGCATGGGCACGCCATGGCCACAGGGCACTGCCCCGCACAGGACGTGGGTGTGATGGGAGAGGCCTGGCATAGGGGGTGAACAGGGGCGAGACAGACAGACGGAGGGAGCTGTGGGGCGGATGGGGGTCAAAGGGAGGAGGCATGTATTTCATCGTCACTCTATTTGTGCGTGTACACCCCACGCAGCAGGCCCAGCGCAGCCCCCACGGCCCCAGCTCGACCACCCCTTCCTGCCCCATTGGCACAGCGATTGCCACCCCCTCTCCTCCGGCCATTCAGCCTGACGTCCCCAGGCCTGGGCAGGGGAGCCGCAGTGGAGGATCACGTGAGGGTTGGGGTGCTGCGGACAGGGCCTGGGTGGGGCAGGCTTAGCACCCGGGCGGTGGGTGACCCAATGCTGCCAGGGGCTGGGAGGGCAGCCAGCGCCCCCTGCAGAGAGGGCAGGACACCACCCGCCCTGTCCCACATTGCACGGCCCCCAGCAGGGCAAGGCCACGAGTGGGGTGTTTGCCAGGGCTCAGCACTCAGGAGCCAATTAGGCCGTCTCGCAGGAGCGGGGCTGGCGGTGGATCGAGCAGTGACGGATTGCCGGGGCTGGGCACCGCGCAGCTGGGCCAGGAGCAGCCATAAACACGGCACAGCGAGAGCAGCATGCGCCTCGCACGGCCCTGCGGCTTTCCCGCAGCCCCGGGCGCAGGAGCAGCTAGTTCACAGCCAGGCCGGGGCCCCCCAGCCCTGCAGCGGCTCTGCACAGCCCGGGCTGGGGGACGCCTGAGGGAGGGGAGCCCAGGCTGGGGCCCCAGCTGCCCCCCATGCTCATGCTACAGGTCGCGGGGGAGAGGGGAGGGAAATCCCTGGCTCAGTGGGGTTGGGCCAGATCAGTCCTTGACACCCCCACCCCAGCTTCTACCCCCCACCCCCCGATCCCCCTGCAGCACCTGGCTGAGTCAGCTCTATGCCCACTACTGCCAGACGGGGAAGGTGACTGTTTGCAACCCTGCCCCCCCAGACAAGGACTGCACCCCCAGACCTTCCCCCTCCCTGACCTGCACCCCCTCAGGACCCCGCCCCTAGACCTATCCCTGTCCCAGGTACATCCATCCAGGGCCCCCCCAGACCTTCCCCCCCGACCTGCGCCCCCTCAGGACCCCGCCCCTAGACCTATCCCCGTCCCAGGTACATCCATCCAGGGCCCCCCCAGACCTTCCCCCCCGACCTGCGCCCCCTCAGGACCCTGCCCCTAGACCTATCCCCGTCCCAGGTACATCCATCCAGGGCTCTCCCAGACCTTCCCCCCCGACCTGCACCCCCTCAGGACCCCACCCCTAGACCTATCCCCGTCCCAGGTACATCCATCCAGGGCCCCCCCAGACCTTCCCCCCCGACCTGCGCCCCCTCAGGACCCCGCCCCTAGACCTATCCCTGTCCCAGGTACATCCATCCAGGGCCCCCCCAGACCTCCCCCTGCCACCTCCACACACTGGCCGGGGCCTGCGGCCAGTAATGGCCGTGCTCTGCTGAGCCCGAACTCTGGGGGGATCTTTGCCCTGGGAGGCCCAGGCCCTTTGGAGTCTCGCCTCCTCCCCGTGCGGGCCCCAGGCCCTCCAGCTCATCGTCCTGCCGCCCCCCAGCTGGAGGGGTTGGGATGGAGAGGCTGGGGGGGAGGGGGAGAAATGTGCCTGAGGTCCCAGGCCAAGTCCGGCAGCACCAGGAATGGAATCAGGAGTCCTGACTTGTACGAGGCCACATGGTGGGAGCAGGGGTATCCCAGTGTGACGAAGCGGGACTGTTCTTAATGTTTCCTCTGAACAGTGTGGGGGTGCCTCAGTTTCCCCTAGGCAGTTCTTAAGTATCTAGGGGGTGGGATAAGGGTGTATGATCATTGCAGAGCCCTAGAGGGCAGGGGTGTGCACAAGTCTGGACACAGAGAATGGCCCACACCCTGTTTCCTGGCAACCGATGGCCTGGGCCCTTCCACCCTGCAAGGTGAGAGCTAAATGGTTGGAGAACAAAGGACTCAGGTGACCTCCTGGCCTGGGAAAGGGACAAAGCCCAGAGGAGGAGGGGCTGGAGGGAGTTTCAGTTTGGGGCTGGCTGGGACATGGAGTGAAGGGCAGACGTGCTTGTCTGGCTCACTGCCCCCCAAAATGGACCCAGCTGAGGGGTCCTGTTCTCTGCACCTACAAGCTCTGGTTTAGACCCTGTTCCTGTCGTCTAATAAACCCTCTGTGTTACTGGCTGGCTGAGAGTCACGTCTGACTGCGGAGTTGGGGGACAGGACCCTCTGGCTTCCCCAGGACCCCGCCTGGGCGGACTCGCTGTGGGAAGCGCACGGAGGGGCAGAGGAGGCTGAATGCTCCAAGGTCAGACCCAGGAAGGTGGAAGCTGGGTGAGCTTTTTGCCCTGCAGACAGGCTGCTCCCAGAGAGGAGACTTCCCCAGAGTCCTGCCTGGGTTCGTAGGGAGCAGGTCCAGAGCATCGCCTGGGGACTCCATGACACCCAGATACAAGACGGATCCTTCCCCTGCTCCAGCCGGATCAGAGCTTGGTGTCCCCCGGGGCCAGCGCCCCCGCACTGTCTCTGGTGGGTACCGCCCCACAAGCATGAGATTGAAGCTGAAGCAGGCATCGGGAGGGGTGGGGAGGCGCAGGGCCAGGTGCCGGGCGGACACAGCTGTGAGCGCTTCCAAGGAAATGCCAGGCAAGGTGTGAAGAGTGATGGAGCCGCAGCCGGAGCTTCCCTCAGCACCCACGCTGGAGAAGCCGCAGGGACTCGGCTGGGCTTGCCAGGAAGAGTGAGGGAAAGAGTCCGGAGCTGCCTGGCAGGTGCCCTGAGAGCTGCCCTCCCTCTCTGACACATAACCAGCTCCCAGACTATCACCCTCCCGCTGCAGAGCCCAGCAAGGAGTGACTGAGAGAGCGGGGCGTCTCTGGACTAGCATCCAGGGGCAGCCATGCTGGGCAGCAGGGGGCTGCGGGGCAGGACTGAGGGGCAGTGGCAGGGCTGGGGTAGCGTAGCAGGGGTCAGCAGGTCAGGATTGAGGGTAGATCTGACACAAAGGACAAGAAGAGCTGGGGGACTCCTGGTCTCAAGCCTGTTTTGTGCACTGCGTACAAACAGCAATTACAAAAAAATCCCCACATGCTCTGCTTGAAGGTGGCAACAGAATCTGTCTTTATCCAGATCGAGAATTCACAAGGCCAACAGAGAGAGACAAAGCAGGCTGCTCCCAACTCGCCCCAGCTCGCTCCAGGCTGGCCCTCTGCAGACTGCCCCAGCCCCGGGCTTCCCTACGAGCACCCTAGCCTGCAAGCAGGACCAGGAATCCCCTTACAATTTAAGGGGAATTGCCTGTAATTTTAACACAGTTTTCCATGAACCACCAAGCCCCTGCTAGCACTCGGGCGGGGGACTCAGGCTGCCAGCAGGGCTGGGGACTCTGGGAACATGCTTCAGGCCCTTGTGCGGACACAGCTGTGAGCACAGCACCGCAGCAGGTGTCTGCAGACCAGTCCCCCCAGACACCAACTCCAAGGGGGGCCAGACACTGAGCCCTGCCTCTTGTAACACAGAGCCCCTACCCCCAGCAAGCCCTGCAGAGTTGGAGCCCCAGCTGTGCCATGAGCCCTGCTCCGTGCCAGTCTGTAGCTCTGTGAGCTGCCCGGCGCCGGCGCCTAAGTGAGGGTTAATCCGACAGTGGATGACAGGCGGCATTACCGCTCCAGCCGCGCAGAGACCAGGCCGCAGTTAGCATCTGTGGGGCCCCGAGCGGAGATGGGGCTGGGGACACCGCCTGGCACAGCCTGGGCTGAGGGTATCAGGGACACCCAGGAGTGAGCGGCTGTGTGGGCGTGAGAACCTCCAGCAGGGACTGCGCCAGTCGGCTCTGCCCCGTCTCCATTCACAGCCCGGGGCTGTTCTCATCCTGTGCCACGCAGCTGGGAGAGGCGAGGAGCTGCGAGTGCTCCCGCAGCCGGGGCTCCTGCCCCACTCCCCACAGCGCCCCCTGCTGGGAGAGGCCAGGGCTGGAGCAGCTGGGAAAGCCCCCCACAGCTGGGGCTCCTGCCCTGCCCCCCCCCCACACAGCGCCCCCTGCTGGGAGAGGCCAGGGCTGGAGTAGCTGGGAAAGCCCCCCACAGCTGGGGCTCCTGCCCTGCCCCCCCCACAGCGCCCCCTGCTGGGAGAGGCTGGGGTAGCCAGGAGACCTCCCCCTAGGACCAGGTGCCTGCAGGGTCTGGGGACCCTGACTCCCACATCACTGCCCGAGAGCCTCCGCCACAGGCTCCAGACAGACAGACAGACAAGGGGTGGTTAGACGAGAGGGGGTGGGGAGGTGGCAGAGTGGGCCCTGTGCCAGGGCCTGGGACATGGCAGAGGGATAGGCATCCTCACCCAGCGCCAGCTGAGCCCGGGGGTGTCACAGACGGGAAATGCCCAGAGGCTGGGGCAGGACCGGCTACGGCCTGGGGTTCTGCCTTGGCAAATAGTGTCCCAGTGCTGGGCCCATCCCTGCTTCGAAACCCGCCCCAGCTCACAGGCCCTCCCCCAGTGCTGGGGCCCTGTCCTTGGTCCTGGGAGATTCCCCCCCACATCCTCAGTAGAGCGCCGCCCCCCCCCCCCCCCCGATGCCTGAGGCCTTTGACATACACTCCCAGCATGGGGCCAAGGCTCTGGGGTTCTGGCAGGCAGACCTGGGGGGGGGGGAAATGGGGGCTCGGTTCAGAGCCCTCCCCAAGTGACCGAGGCTTTGGTGGCGGTGGAGCATCCGGGGGTGGGTGCACTGCATTGTGAGGATGACCCGCTGCGGTTACAGGGCTCTGTTCACCTCCAAAGAGCAGCACCCACACCACGTTAATTCACAAGCACCACACCCCATGGGCGGAGGCCCACAGCACAGAGGGGAAACTGAGGCACCCAGGAGGTCAGGTGACCAGCGCAAGGCCTGGAACCCGAGTGTCCTCTGGGCCTCCCTGCCATGTGCTCTGAGCTCACCCCTCTCCCTGGGGGGTGATATTTCCCCAGCCAGGGCAAGAAGGTTCCAGCACCTGCTGGGGGGGGGTCTCCGCCCGGCCCCCTGGAGCTGCCCAGCCAAGCCCTTTAGCTGGTGCCACCTCCATATGTCCCGAAGCCTCGGCCTTTTTGGCGCCCTGCGGCCACAGGGCCAGGAGTTTCTGGGATCCAGCCCAGCTCAGCAGCTGTCCTGGGGCCAGGCCAAGGGGCCCAAGGTTCATGGGCTGGGCGTAGCCCCGCCAGCAGCACCAGGAGGCAAACGAGCCAATAAATACCGGGGGGGGGGGGGATTACGTGGCTGAGAGCGACTGGGAAATAACAAATAAAGCTGGGGGGAGATTTCAGGCCCTGACATATTAATCGCTGCGCCAGGCTCAGAGCCGGGCCGTGAGTGATGGCGCGAGGGATTTTTAATAATGCAGCGCTTATAAGAGGCTTTTTAGCGAGCCCTGCCGCGCGCTGGGGGACGGCAGCCATAGATCAGCGCTCGCCTGGTCAACGGGGCGGCCCAGCGGGGGCCCAAACGAAAACAAATGGCCCCTTCGCTGCCCAGCCGCACTGAGCTGGAGCTGCTCAGCAGAGGCTGCGCCCGCCCGGGCTGCACCAGGCTCACAGGCCCTTCGCTGGGCTCTCAAGGGCAGCCTTGGGGGGCCAGACGGCTCCCAGCGGTGCCAGAGCCCGGGGCTGGGGGCTGCCCTGCCCGGGGTGCCAGGACGGGGCCCTTCTCCGCCTGAGGTGGAGGCAGCTCCAGCCCACTTCCTCAGCCCCCAACCCGGGCACCCAGCCCCACCAAGCGGGTGTGGGGAGGAAGGGGGCACAGGGCTGCTCCGTAGAGTGGTGACGCCCCTTGGAGCGGTTGTGGGGCCAAGGCTTGGCGGGGGCCACATGGCCCTCTGGTGGCCCGTTAGGCTGAAGCCAGGGCTGAGGGTCCCCGGGGCAGGGCGGGGTGCTGAGAGGCCGAGGGGCGGCACCCCCTGTTGCTGTGTTATGATGAGGGGTGCACCCTGGACCTGTCTGAGCCCTGCTCCCGAAGAGAGGGGCCACCGTGTCCTCCCCAGCAGCACGCAAGACAGTCTGAACATGCATGTGCTCCCCGGCCAGCAGTCATGGCACGCACCCGCTGTCATCACCCTCTGTCTCACAGAGAGTCAGCCTGGTGAGAGTGACCCTGTGCGTGCGAGCAGCTCCGCGCAGCCCTGCCCGCGGCCGGCCCCACCCAGCCCTGCCTGCGGCCGGCTCCGCCCGGCCCTGCCCGCGGCCGGCCCCGCCCGGCCCTGCCAGCGGCCGGCCCCGCCCGCCCTGCCCGCGGCCAGCCCCGCCCAGCCCCGCCTGGCCCTGCCCGCGGCCGGCTCCGCTCGGCCCTGCCCGCGGCCGGCCCCGCCCAGCCCCGCCCGCGGCCGGCCCCGCCCAGCCCCGCCCGGCCCTGCCCGCGGCCGGCCCCACCCGGCCCCACCCAGCCCTGCCCGTGGTCGGCTCCGCCCAGCCCTGCCCGCGGCCGGCCCCGCCCAGCCCTGCCCGCGGCCGGCTCTGGCGCTCTGGACGGAGCTGCTGTCACTGCGCCTCCCGCGCCCATGCTAAATAATTCAGCGCGTTGATCTGCTGCCAGCTCTAAGTGCTGCCGGCCACAGGCCAGCCCAGGTCACTGGGGGCTGCTGCAGGAACGGGAGCGGGTGCAGGTCACAGGTGGCCAAGGGGCGCTGCAGCAGGTAGTGGGTCCAGTCCAGGGCTGGGACTCTTATGCACAAACCTGCCTCCCCTCCTCCTGCTGACTGCTGCCCATGGCTGGCCACGGGTCCCATCCCAGCTCGGCCCAGACAGATCCTAGATTTACTTGCCCGCTGTAAGTCACTGGGTGAATCTGGGCTTCAGGGCCAGTGCAGGCCCCACTGTCCCCCTCCTCCCCCAGGCTGCTCCCCAGACCCATATGGATACACAATCCCTGCAGAGCTGCCAACTGGGGACACCCAGCACCTCCCGACCGTCCCACCAGCACTTTGGTGTGGGGGGGACTCAGCTCCTGTCTCCAAGGGTGCCCAGCAATGAGGCTCCTTCGCCGGGACAAAGCCAGGGTCCTCAGGCGCTAACCTGGAGACCTGGGCTGGGGGGAACCTGGAAGGCTTCACCAGCAGCCCTCGCTGCTGCCAGTGGCTGAGGGGTCCTGGAGCCCAGCTCTCACCGTGTGGGTCAGGGAGCCTGGAGCTGGAGTGGCCCCAGCATGCAGTGGGGCGCTGGGCGAGGCAGGTAGCGGGTAGCGGCCGTTGGCTAAGGAGGTTCGTTAGCAGCTGCTGCGCCTGGGGACGATCAAACAGAACCAGCGGCCGGATGAACGAACGCGGAGAACCGGCTCGGAGAGACGCAGCACCAGCCCCTGGCACAGCAGCGGGTGCTGCTAATGAAAGCCGGGATCCTCCAGCCTGGCGAGCGCCTGCTACGGTGCCCGTCATAAAGCAGGACGGAGCCTGGCTCCAGCAGACAGAGGCTGGGAACGTGCCTCCCCGTGCAGACACGGCGCACACAGACACACGTGCCACGCACGAGGACCCGTGCAAGCGTGTACACACGGCGCTCCCAGACATACATGGAGCAGCCATGGGGCGCTGGTGCTGGTCGTGTGCCCAGACACGCAGCGACCCAGGACGGACGGACACAGACACACAGAACACGCAGTCACATGCCCTACACTCAGGTACCCACACGCTGGCCTGGGGGCTGGGCACAGCCTGAGCCATGGGGAACACAGCACTGCCAGGAGCCTCCGGCTTCCGTCCTTGGCCACTCGGAAAGATCAGTGACCTGCTAACCCCCCTGCCTGCCCCCTGCCCGCCCTGGTCAGGTCCCACCAGCCTTTAGCCAGTGGGGATTGCTGCCCCACAATCCCAGAGCACTGGACTTGCCATGGGTCCGTCGACCCTATGTCCTGTTTCCACAAGACCAGCCAGCCAGCAGCCCCCTCTGCCCAGCAGTGCTGTGGCTGGGCACGTCTCCGGCCTCGTGGCCCCCGCTCCAAACAAAGGGGCCCAGCCTTCAGGCCTAGACCTGCCCAGAGGCACCTCCGCGGCTGTTCCCAGAGCAGCCAGGCCTGGGGCAGGCGTCAGCCAGGCTGCAGCCCCCGTGGGATCCTTCTCAGTGCCACACAGCCCCTGCCAGAGCCGCGGGTCATGGGCACCAGCTGGGCTGGTGTCCTGGGCAGCCCCTGACTCTGCCCCCTGCCCCCAGCAGGGATCCAGCTCTCCCTGCCCAGCACCATCAGCTGTGCCCGAGCCCCTCGATTCCAACCTGCAGCGCCCGCCAGCCCGGTGCAGGGCCCCACCCCAGCCGAGCAGTAAACACAGCGAGACACACCCCCAGCCCCCCGCTGATCCCACCCCGGTGCTGCCCCCAGCCACGGCCCCCTGTTGATCCCACCCCGGTGACCCCCCCAGCCACGGCCCCCTGCCGGTGCTGCCCCCAGCCATGGCCCCCTGCTGATCCCACCCCGGTGACACCCCCCAGCCACGGCCCCCTGCTGGTGTACCCCCCAGCCATGGCCCCCCGCAGACCCCACCCCAGTTACCCCTCACAGACCTCTGCCGACCCCGCCTAGCCATGGCCCCCTGCCAATGTGCCCCCCTACAGCCACGGCTCCCAACCAGTGAGCCTCCCCCCCACAGCCACAGCCCCCCACTGCTGCCGCCCCCAAGCCACGGCCCTCCTCTGGTGTGCTCCTCCAGCCACGGCCCCCCGCCACAGCCCCCTGCTGATCCCCTGCAGCCACGGCCCCCCGCCAATGCGCCCCGCTACAGCCATGGGCCTGGCCCCAGCCCGTGCCACTCCCCTCCACAGCTCCACACTACTCCTGCCGTGGCCCTGGCCCTGCACAGCTCCCCCAGCAGCCCCCTGGGCAGGGCCATTCACACCCCACTGGCTGCTCTGTGATCACTGTAGCTCTGGCCTTTCGGCAGCCCACAACCCGACTCCCCAGCCCAGGGATTAGGAGCCAATTAGCCGCCCTGGGTCCCAGGCCAGAGGAAGCAGGTGTCAATAATTAACCAAAAATGCCTCTAACGGACCCCTGGGGGGAAGCCCCCTGCCCCTGCCCTGGCCTGGCTTCCCAGTCCCCACCCTCTCTGGGGCAGGGGGCTGCACTGCACCCCCCATTGCTGACCGCAGCAGGACATGTGCCCACCCCGCTGCCTGGCCAGGCCCCACAGCCAGCCTGCGCACCAGGTTCCCGCTCTCTGAGCCAATGCAGCCTGGCGGCCGGGCACTGCCCTCAACCAAGGGGAGTTGGGGGTCAGGTCAGGCCCCCCAGCACTGAGGGGAGCTGCGGGTCAGGGCACTCTGCCCCACCCCCCTGCCGACTCCAGCCAGACGCGGCTGTTCACACTCGCAGGGAAATGGTGTCTCCACACTCCATTTGCTGGTTCACACCCGCTGGGCAGAGCCCATTTATCTGCCCGCCCTGGAGCCGGGAGCCAGCAGCCGCCACAGCCCATCCCCCTCCCCCATGGGGCTCGTCCCCCTTCGGAGTAACTCCCCCCACGTTCTCTGGAGGGTCTCCCGCCACTCCAGAACAAGAGCAGGGGCTGGAGCGGAGAGACACATCGCACCAGCAGGCCTCTGAAGGTGGGATCTGGGGGGTGTCACGGGGTCCCCGGGCGGGCGACGCTCTGGGACTGCTCCCCACGAAGCCAGGCAGGACTCTGGGGCCGTCTCCTTTCTGGGAGCAGCCTGTCTGCAGGACACACAGCTCACCCGGCTTCCACCTTCCTGGGTCTGACCTCGGAGCATTCAGCATCCTCTGCCCCTCCGTGCGCTTCCCCCAGCGAGTCCGCCCAGGCGGGGTCCTGGGGAAGCCAGAGGGTCCTGCCCCCCAACTCCGCAGTCAGACGTGACTCTCAGCCAGTCAGTAAAACAGAGGGTTTATTAGACGACAGGGACATGGTCTAACACAGAGTTTGCAGGTACAGAGAACGGGACCCCTCAGCTGGGTCCATTTTGGGGGGCAGTGAGCCAGACAACCACGTCTGCCCTTCACTCCATGTCCCAGCCAGCCTCAAAACTGAAACTCCCTCCAGCCCCTCCTCCTCTGGGCTTTGTCCCTTTCCTGGGCCAGGAGGTCACCGGATTCCTTTGTTCTCCAACCCTTTAGCTCTCACCTTGCAGGGGGGAAGGGCCCAGGCCATCAGTGGCCAGGAAACAGGGTGTGGGCCATTCTCTGTGTCCAGACCCCTGCACACACCTGCCCTCTAGGGCTCTGCAATGATCATACACCCTTATCCCACCCCCTAGATACTTAAGAACTGCCTAGGGGAAACTAAGGCACCCCCACACTATTCAGAGGAAACATTAGGAATAGTCCCACTTCGTCACAGGAGGGGAGGGGGGTCTAGTGGGTTAGAGTGAGAGGGAGGCTCTGGGAGCCAGGACTCCTGGGTTCTATCTTAGCTGACACTGACTGGCTGGGTTACCTTAGGCTAGCCCCATTTCTGTGCTTGGCGTTCCATCATGGGGCACGGCCCCTCCTGTTCCCCGCAGGGATTAGAAAGCATGTAGGGCCAGTGGGGTAGCGTGGGGTAATGCAAGGTGACCCCCCCACCCCAGAAACTCAGCCCCAGCTCCTCCACGCTGCTCTGGTGCAGCTCCCCAAGGCAGCCTGCAGGGAGGAGAGCCCCGGTTCCCTGCAGAGCAGCCCCTCCGGGGCCCTTGGCCTGCAGCAGCACCACCAAGGGCAGTTCATGCGCATCCAGCTCCGGCCCGGCAGGATTACTGCCCGTCAGGCATAGAGCAGGGAGCGCAGGGAGCTGAGAGCAGCCCCAGCACCTGGGTACGCACAGGGACAGGCGGACACTCGGACAGGCAGACACAGGTGTGTCCACAGATGCAGAGACATGCAGAGACACAGATGTGTGCATGCAGACTTCCCCGTGTGAGCACACCCACTGCAGATACACACATGCACACAGTCATGCACATGCTTGTTCACCCCTCCTTGCACATGCACACTCAGGCCTCAGGAACATGGACACGCACCTTCACACCCACACACACTTGTGCACACTCTCACATCCTGACGTGCACGCCAGGTGGGGTCGACTGATGCACTAGGAACACCTGGGGGGGGCGCGGCGGGCGGGGGGCTGCGCTCATCATGATCCCCCCTCGGGACTCATCACACTCCTCAGTTCCCCTCGGTGGGCGACGGAGCCAGTTTCCAGTTTCCATAGTGACACGGAGCCATTTCCCCATCTCCTGGCAGACGCAGGCAGAGTGACACAGGCCCCCCTTCCCCCCCAGACAGACACGCCCCGGGGCGGGCACATCCTGGGCAGCTGCAGGGGGTGCTGCCCCCCAGCCTCTGCCTGGCACCTCCCCCTGCCTGGGGGTGCCTGGGGGGCAGAGGGCAGCCCTGTGCCATGGCCTGTGTGCTCCTGGCTCAGTGCTGGGGGCACCAAGGGGCCAGTTAGTGTCAGGGTGGGTTCTGCCCCACCACGGTGGCAGCTGCCCTCCAACCCTGGGGCTGCTAGTGCTGAGGTGGGGAGTGGCAAGCACCGCATGGGGCTGCTTCACGGGGGGCTGCCCCTCCCCCATTTCTGCTCCCCCCCGCCCCACCCAAGTTCTTTCCCAACCCCCCACTCCAGACTCTCCTCCGGGACTCCCTGGAGCGGCAGTAGTCGGCTCAGCCCCTTGTCCGCCGGCGGCCCCGCAGCGCAGTCAGGCCTGTCTCCAAGAAGCGAGGGGCTGTTCCCTGCCGATTGAATCCCAGGCCTTTGAGCTCTTTGTGGGTGCCAGCCCCCAGCCCTCCCCTGCCGGCGGGGTGGCCGAGAGCCCTGGCCTTGCCAGCACGGTGCTGTCAGGGCTCCCCTCGAGTGGCGGGGCTCCCTTGTCCAGCTGTCCTGCCGCCTGTCAGTCAGGGAGGTCAGGCTGCCGGCCCGCAGCACCCTGCAGCATGCCAGCTGCGCCGGAGAGGCCAGGGCCTCTTGTTGACCTGCCAATTCCCCTCTCGCACGGAAGCAGCGAGAGAAAAGGCCCTGACAAGCAGCATTAATTCCCGGACAAAGATGCATGTTCCGGCCCCACAGGCAAAGGGGCTCAGGGCCAGGGCGGAAAACGCACCCTGACAGCCCTGGCCTGACGTCACCGCACCGCCCGGGCAGCCACAAAGGGCACCACGCTTGGCCGGGCCAGCGGTTCCTACCCTTTGTGCCCACGCTGCATCCAGCACAGGGGCCGGGGGGGCCGGGGGTGGGTGGGGGAGGCTGCTTCCTGCCACGTCACACAAGGACCCGGCTGTGGCGTGCCGGGCAGGTGGGCGCGGCAGCCAGGCCGGAGCAGGGGAGAAGCGGTTTGCAGGGTCCTGGCAGGGGCTCTGATCCATGCAGACCCCCGGGGGGCGTCTTGCATTCACCCTGCAGTGTGCCCACCGTGTGCCCACTGGCAGCGCCCTTCTGCGGCCCAGGCTCCTGGCGGGTTCGATGGGGCTTGGTCGCTTACACACGGGCAGCCGTCGCAGGCTCCAGCGGCTGGGAGCGGCTGCGCCCGCGTGGGTTGAGTTGAAAATCTGATTGGAGCCAGCGAGTCAATTCCCTCCCTGCCGCCCTCATGCAATTAGCTGTCGCGCGTCGTTAGCACAGCAGGGTAACGGGCCAAGGGCTCACGTCATCCTCGGCGTGCGAGTGGGAGGCGGCTGGGCATGGGGCACCGTGTGTGTGTGTGTGTGTGTGTGGACAGGTGTGCCTGGGGGCAGTGTCTCACCAGGCCTCTGGGCACACACTCCGTCCTGCCTTGTGTCTGGCGGCCAGCCATGCTCCGACCCACGGCGCCCCCTGCTGAACCCTCTGGGGCTGCCCCATGTGCAGAGCAGGGCCAGCACCCGGTGGGAAGCTTGTGGCTCTTTGTTCTCATCCCAAAAGCTCCTGTGGGGCTCAAGGGAGCATCTGGAGCAGGCAGCAGGAGCCACGCCCAGGCTCTGGGGGGGTTCAGCTCCTCGTGGCTCGCAGCTGCGGCCCATTGGTGTGTCGGATGATAGCAGGTGCTTTGGGCCTAGGTCCCCAGGAGGCTCTGCCCCCACCCCAGGCTCTGCATGTCCCAGTGCTGGCGGACTCAGGCCCCTTCCAGCAGCACCAGCTCCAGAGAGAATCACCAGCAGGTGCCTCCCCCTAAGCCGCGCCGTAGCCAGGCAGCCTGGGGACCAGGTCAGCACAGCCCTGCCCAGCCCTGCATCCTGGGTGTGGGCCCACATGTGGGGGGTTGGATGTGGGTCTCGCCCGCACTCCAGCAACCAGCGACTGGCTCTGAGCTAGGCCATGGCCACTGCCCCAAACCCGACGACTGGCCCAGAGCCCTGGGCCCGGCTCCCAGCACTGAGCCCACTCCAGGCACCAGCCTGGCCCCAGCGCCTTCACTGTCTGGGTTCAGCCCCACATGCCTCCGCATCTCAGCCGCAATGGGTCTCAGCTGCCACCCCCTTTACCCTCGGCTCTGCTCCCCCAACTGTCCCTGTCGTCCCCCGAGCCTCGTGCCAGGGTGCCGCCACCCAGCGCGGGATGGGGCTCATGCTCCCCAGCGCTCGCTGAGTGAGCAGCAGCAGGTGAGATGCCAAGAGGGGCCGTGGGGCAGTTCCCTGTCCCCGCAGTGGGGCTGGTTAATCCCGTGGGCTGCCCACGCTGAGCCAGGGGCTGGGAACGCTGGGGAGTGCTGGCTAACCCTGAGCCAAGAGGAGAGAGCCCCTGCCCGAGAACCCAGCTAACGGCCCCGGGGGTGAATCCTGGACATGGAGGGGAGGCAGGAGAGCAGGGACGCCCCGACCTCTGCTGGCTGCAGCATCCCCCCCAGCATGGGGCAGAGCTCCGGAACCCCTGCTCTGGGGCCTTGCGCTTAGGAGGTGAACCAGATGGGGCAGGGCAGACAGGGCTGGCGGGTGAGGGGTCGCAGAGAGCTGGGGGGCTGGTGAGGGAGTGTTTCCTGACCAGGACGCATGTGAGGCCCAGGGTAGCCCCGCGCTGGGACATGGAAAATTCAGCTGGGGAGTGCCATGGGAATGGCTGGAGGGCCTGCCCCGTCCCAGCTGCTGGGGAGGGAACCAATCGGCCCCATGGCCAGCTGGGCCCAGGAGGCTCAACCTCCTGGGAGGGGGTGTCCCACAGCCCACCAAGACACACTCGCTGCCCTGCCCCCGCCAGACATGCACACACGTGCCCTTCCCGGTGCTGCTCCACGGGAACATGCTGACCCAGCACAAAGCCAGCTGAGGCTGTGCAGAGCTGCTGTTTGTAGGTCAGCCCGGCGAGCGGGGAGGGGCTGGCATCACGCAGAAGGCTCCCAGCTCCATCCAGCGCCCGGGCTGGGAGAGGGGCACAGCTGGGGCTTTCTGGTCAGATGCTCACCTGGAAGAGGGAGGAGAGAGCTGGAGTCCAGCGCCAGGCTGGGCAAAGGGGCAGAGGCAGTGCCAAACACCCCGGTTCAAGCTAGAGCCACTGCAGACAGCGAGGAAAGGTCTGTGTCGCCCCCGTGCCCCCAGAACCCCACGCGCCCCCTCCTCATCTGCCCTGCCCTTGGCTCCTGGAGCCCCCTGGCCCGAGAGCTTCTCCCTGCACGGAGGCACAGACCAGCCGCTAATGGCCTCCCTGCACAGGGCCTGGCAACCCAGCCAGGAGGGCGTGCCGGGGAGGGGGCGTGCTGTGCCAGGCCAAGGTCGGCGGGCGGGGGGCACGCTCCTGGGGCCGCTGCACCAGCTGGCAGGGTCACCCCAGAGCAGGTGAATCACCCACAGCCTGGTTCATTGCTGCTGGCACTGGCGGTGCTGCATCCCACAGCCGGTGCGTCATCCCAGCCGGGCCGTGCAGACGGGCCTGGGCCCATCCGGGCTCTGTGCTCAGCATGTGACGGGGACACTCAGCATGTGTCAGCACCAAGGGCCCCTCACAGGGCGCAGACAGGCGCTCCCCAGTCCGCAGGATTCCCCCGGCAGCACCAGCCCTCCACGTGCAGAGTGGTTCCCAGGCCACGCTGGCCCTAGGGCATCAGGCCTGGTCCCCCTGGCCCTGGGCTCCCCAGCCTAGCCCTGCACCTCCTGGCCTGGCGCCCCACCTACACTCTGCCCCGGATACGGGTGCTGCTCCCGGGCAGTCGGTGCCCAATGAACGGGGCTGTGATGGGCCCCGGGCAACTGTAACTCAGGCTGCTGGTAATTAGCGGGGTGGCAGCATATCCCTGGCCATGCACACGTGGGTGCCCATCAATCTCTCCCTGGCGCCGGTAGCAGGGCTGTATTTCCTGGCTGTCGGCTCGCTCCCTGCCATGTATTTATCTCCGGGCTGCACAGTCCTGGTTTGCATTCATTTCTGTGCCCAGCCATAAATTGTTACCTCCACACTGGTGCGGTGTTAACCCTCGTGCGGCCGGCGCTGTTGGCAAAGATCAGGCCTGGCTCAGCTTGGCCCTGCTCAGAGCGGGACTTTGGCCTTCCCACCGTCAGTCACAGGGGAAAAAACCTCCCTTCAGCGCCCCCCCAGGGAGTGGTGCCGGGCCAGGAGCCCAGCTGCTGGAGAGGGAGATCCTCAGGCAGAGGGTGTCAGCAGAACCCTGTCAGATGGGGGTCACTACTGTGTGGAGTCTGGGGGTGCAGATTGGCCACCAGGGGCCCAGAGAGAGGGGAGCTACACTGGTGGGGGGCTTGTCTCTGAGCCCCCTAAGCTGGGAGGCCTCTGCCTGCCCCATACCCCCTGTGGTGACTTGCTCTGCACCCTGCAGCCCGCTCCCTCCCCTATAGCCAGGGCAAGAGGGTGGGCATCCACTGGGCACGGTGACCTCACTAGGAACAGCTGCTGGGGGTCCAGCCCCAGGCTCAGAAGGCAGGATGGGGCAGGGGGCAGGTCTCTGGTAGCCGCTTGGTTCTGCTGCACAGTAACGGAAGCATCGTGACTCGGGCCCCACCAGATTCACAGTCCATTGGGGTCAATTTCAGGTCACAGGCTTTAAAAAATGGCAAGGTTCATGATTTCAGCTATTGAAATCTGACATTTCATGAGGTTGGAATGGTCGAGTTCCTGACCCAAAGAGGAGCTGTGGGGGGGTTGCAAGGTCATGGTAGGGGGGGTTTGTGGTATTGCCACCCTTACGTCTGCCCGGCTGCTGGCGGGGGGCTGCCCTCAGAGCTGGCAAGCTCCCAGGCCAGGGGCGCGTCCTTATCCCTGTCTGGCCACAGCCCGGAGCAGAGCAAGAGGGCATGACCACCTGGGAATCCCTGCCCCCCTGATGGGGGGCACCCTGAGTGAGCCGCACGGTGGGGCCAGAGTCACAGGGAGAGACAGGGACCCCCCAGCCACCCCAACCCAGGCCCAGAGTTCATCCTGCCAGGCACAGCTCACCCTACCCCACAACACTGCCCCCAGACCCCCAATTAGCTGCTCAAGCCCACTGCACCCCACAGCATGACTCCCCCAGGGCTACCCCAACACCGCCCTACCAGACCCACCCCACACAACCCCGCCCCGAGTGACAGCCCACAACACCCCTCTGCCCCACATTGTGCTGCCCAACCCCACACTGCCCCCCCATTCCACCCCACCCCCAGCCCCCTAACCCCACCCTGGCCCATCCCCCAAGAACCCCCAACCCCACAGTGCCCCACCCTCCAGCTCCCCAACCCCTCACCACCCCGCCCCAGCCCTCCAACCCCACACTGCCCCATCCCCCTTTCCACATTGCACCATCCCCTGCCCCCCAAACTGCCCTGCCCGGGCGCTGGGGCGGCTCTTTGCACCCCCCCCCCCCAGCAGCTCTGAGTGGCTGGAGGTGGGGGCTCTGCCCGCAGCAGCTCTGATAGGTTGTTCTATGCCAGGAGGTGGGGCAAGTGGGGCAGGCAGCCAATCAGAGGGCTCAAATTCACTGGGGGGGGGGCTAGAGCTTCTGGCATCACCAGGAGACTGGTGCCAGACCCAGCCAATCCCCTCACTGTGAAGTGTCCCAGAGCCCCTCCCCCCACCCGCACCCCACCTCCTGCCCTGCCCCCCTTTGCACCTGCTGGCGGAGGGGGTTCTGGGCAGTTTCCACGGGGGCTGGAGGCCGGGCGCAGCCAGAGCAAACCGCCTCGGCCCCAGCACCCAGCCAGCCCCACGGTGCTAGGACCTGGGGTGCACCGGCCCGGCTGCCCTGTGCCGTGGGGGGCTCCAGCCCCGCTGCGGCTGCCAGTTGCCTTGGTGGGCATGCGGCCCAGCCCGCGGGCTGCGGCTGCCAGCTTGGGGAAGGGTGGGGCTGCATGCGGCAGTGCTGGGCAGCACAGGCCTGCCGGGGACCTCACCCCACCCCTTCGAGTTGGGGTCTTAGGGAGGTGATGGGAACAAAAGCATGACTTGCCCGAGGGCACACAGAGAGGACTGGAACCCAGGCGTTCTGGCTATCAGTCCCCCGCTCTGACCCACTAGACTCCCCCCCTGCCCCCAGAGCTGGGGCGGAACCCAGGAGTCCTGATGCCCCCCCCCACCCCTGCTCTGACCCACTAGACCCCCCGCCCCCAGAGCTGGGGACAGAACCCAGGTGCCCTGATGCCCCCCCGCCCCCACTCTGACCCACTAGACTCCCCCCCTGCCCCCAGAGCCGGGGATAGAACCCAGGAGTCCTGACACCTCCCCACCCCCCAGAGCTGGGGCGGAACCATAGAATATCAAGGTTGGAAGGGACCTCAG
Organism: Lepidochelys olivacea; assembly: GCF_965140295.1. Lineage (NCBI taxonomy): Eukaryota > Metazoa > Chordata > Testudines > Cheloniidae > Lepidochelys > Lepidochelys olivacea. The sequence continues at coordinate 781,831 of NC_140434.1, forward strand.
GAGGTCATCTAGTCCAACCCCCTGCTCAAAGCAGGACCAATCCCCAATTTTTGCCCCAGATCCCTAAATGGCCCCCTCAAGGATTGAACTCACAACCCTGGGTTTAGCAGGCCAATGCTCAAACCCTTGAGCTATCCCTCCCCCCAGGAGTCCTGATGCCCCCCGCCCCTGCTCTGACCCACTAGACCCCCCCGCCCCCAGAGCTGGGGACAGAACTCAGGAGTCCTGACACCTCCCCACCCCCCTGCCGACCCACTTGACCCCCCGCCCCAAGCCAGGGAGAGAACGCAGCTGCTGTGCATCCCACTGCCCTGCCGTGCCCAGGGCGGGTGAGGCCTGCCCCCGGCCTGGCCCTGGCTGGCCCTCCAGCCTGAGAAGCGGCTGGCCTGGAGCCGGCCCCGCGGGAGCCTGGGGCAGAGCAAATGGGAGCGAGGGAAGGGAAGGGATGAGGGCGCAGGGCCCTTTAATAGATTCTGTTTCTGCCGACGCTGGCCACGGGGCGCGGAGCCATCAATTCGATTCGGGGGCCGGGGAATTTGATTTGGAACGACCACGCCATCAATTAGCTTTTATTGACGCCATTCCTCACGGGCAGTCGATGGGATTGGAAGCCAGGCTGGCTACAGAATACCAAGTGCCCGTGGCTCAAGGACACGGTGCCCCACTCTGCCGGGGGGGGTCACGACTCTTCTGCCTTCCCTGGGGCCCTGCACTAGGCATAAACACCCCCCCCCCCGCCGGCTCCTCGACTGGGATTCGATGGGAATCCCGGCACCAGGCGCCCTGTCAGCCCCCCGGGGGGGGGGGGGGACACCCGCCCCCAGAGCGCTGGGCCAGCAGGATGCTCTGTGTCTGTGCTGGGCTCCCTGGAGCCCCGCGGGCGGCTGGCCCGGCCATGCTGGTCCTCAGGCAAGGCAAGAACCAGCAGCCATTTTGAGGGCAGGCTGGCGGCAAGCCGGGGGGATGCCTGAGGGGGCCACCCCCCGAGCCTTGCCCTGGGTGAGGGCCTGCCCAGAGGGTGGGGGGCTGGCCTCAGCATGGCACTCCGCTTGGTGTCAGAGGCTGCAGCCCATGTGCTGTGGGGGGCCCATGGGGCTGCTGAGGTGGCGACGGGCACTGGGGCAGGATCCTGAGGTGCTGCCGGGGGGGGGCCATCAGCAGGTCAAAGGGAGGGCAGTAGTTGCAGGGGGCAGAGAATCAGGGGAGCCCCTTCATGCCTAGAGGAGCAGCCAGCATGAGCCCTGCTATGGGGTGGGGAGCGGTCAGGGGCAGCAGGCTGAGGGGGCCTTGTGGATGGAGCCAGGGCGCCCCGGCGGATGGGGGACCACGGCCTGGGGTGCTCCAGCCAGATGGGGGAGCGGGGGGAGGGGCCCAGGCGCAGGCTTTCCTCAGCCGCTCGTTGAACGGTCTCTGCAAAGGCGCCGTAAAACCCGCCTGCCGTGACAGTACACTGCAGCAGGCCATAAAAGCGCCAGGAGCTCGGGAGCAGGGCGCGGGGAGGGCGCGTGCCCGCCAGGCCCCCGTCTGCCCCTCACCCCACGGGCGCTGGGCCCAGCAGCGCAGCCCGCGGGCCCCCACGGGTTTTGCTGCGCCATTTCCCCAGTGAAGAATAAAATAAGAAGAATTTGTATTTGTCTGAGGCCTCCAGACACAGGGAGGGTGACTCCATCCCCAGGTGATGGGGAAACCGAGGCAGAGAGGTCAAATGACTTGCCCAAGGCCACACAGGGAGTCAGCAGCAGAGCAGGGAAGAGAACCCAGGAGTCCTGGCTCCCCCTGCTTCCTGCTAATTGCCACTGACACTACCAGGGAGCCCCAGCCCTCTGCAGATCTCAAGGCAATGAGGAACCACAGGCACGGCCTGTTTGGGGCTGCCAGCCTCTCGCTCCCCCCAGAGACAGCCCAGCAGCAGCTCCCCCCACTGGGTTCTCTGTCCTCCCTGGGGGTGAGCCATGTCCAGCACCACCCCCCTCCCTCTCTCCCTCCCCCACTATGATGAAGTGGGAATTTTTTGTAATATTGCTTTGATTCCTTGGTGTGCCTCAGTTTCCCCTGCACTTTGCATTGCTCCCAGGGTGAGGGCAGGATTAAGTTTCCATGCAGGGCAGGCTAAGAGCCATGGGGTGGGGGCAGAACAGAACCTTTAAGGAACTGGCTGAAACCCACCCAGGTCAACAAGGGGGCCAGAGTCAGCGCGAGCCCCACGGCCGGACACACCCTGGGGAAGCAGAGCAGAGACCCCCCAGCTGGAGAACCCAGGGGTGGAGCTCACTCACCTGGGAACTACGGGAGGAAGCCAGAGAGAGACCCCCTGAAAACAGAGCTCCCCACAGTTGGTTGGGGACTAGCTCTGGGCTGCACAGAACAGCTGGCGCTTTGACCCTCCCCTGCTCTGGGCTGACCTACCAGCGGTGTGGGCCCCTTGGCTAATAAACGCCACTGTTCTGACAGCGCGGTTTGGGGGGCACTGCAAATACTGGGTGAGGGGCCTAGCCCTGCAGAGCGGACAGGCCTCTGCCCAGCGTCTGGCTCAGGGGGACTCGCTGGGCTGCACCGCTGGGGCAAAGCAGGAGGAATGGAGCCCCACGCTGGGAGCCTGCCCTGCCCTGGGGGACGAGGGGGACCCCTGGGGGTCTGGCACATAAAAGGGTTCCCCCGAGAGCCCGTGCCAAAGCCAGGGGCATAGCACCGACCCTGGGGCTCTCTGGCTTCACTGGGTTCCTCTCTCTTGGGGACATTCAGAGCAGGGCAGTGTCTCTGCATGGTGCCAGCACGGACGCAGGGCACCAGGCCCCTGGGGCATGGTGTTGACCAACAGCTCAGAGCCCCCAGGGGAGCTCTGCCGGCAGCATGGGGGGCAATGGCCTGGTGGGGAACCCTGCTCAGGAGGAGGTTACGGGGGGACCCCTGCTTGGGCAATGCCCCCCACTTCATGGCAGAGGCTGCAGGACCCAGAGGCGGGTGGCGCAGGCTGCCCGGAGCTGGACCAGAGGGATCAAGCTGCATGTTCCACATAAGGGGCCGTGAAATTGACACACTGTGGTGCTGGCTGCGACAGCCGCCCGGGAGCCGCCCCGCTGCTCCCCAGGCACAGAACTGCAGGCCAGGCCAGCTCTGCTCCTGGAGGCAAAGGACTGAGGGCCGGGGGGCAGGGAAAGACCCTGAAGGGCTGGAGAGGACGTGGGGCGTGGCCAGGAGCAAGCATCGCAAACCCCTGCATGCTCCAGCACTGCCCTGGGCTCTGGGCCCCAGCCCCACAGCCCAACACACTGAACTGGCAGTTAGCCCCTAGGCACAGGGGAAACTGAGTCACAGAGAGGGGCAGGGACATGTTCAGAGCCTTGCAACAACTCCAGTGGCAAAGCCAGGGGCAGAACCCAGGAGTCCTGGCTCCCAACCCCCCTGCTCTACCCTCCTCCGTCTCTCCAACTCTCCTAGGTAGTCAGAAGCCGAGGCCCAGCCCCACCCCAGCTCTGCCATTGCAATTGGTGGGGTCTGGCCCGCCGGTGCAAGGGGGACTCCAGGCCATGTTACCCTCTAGATTCATGGGGTACTTGTCCCCTCCCCCCATAGACAGGTGCCACTTGGGGGGCTGCAGATGGAGAGTGGCTGTGCTCTCCCACCCCAGGGGGGCTTTCCCCTTCTGCTGGGCTGGTGACTGGGTAGCCAGGGGCACCCTGGGGCGCTCCCCCTGTGGGAGGCGTGTCAGGCCCAGGGGCCCTGCCCCTCTGGGCTCAGGGCACACAGGGTAGGAAAGGGTGAATGCTGGCGGACGTGAGCCCGCTGGGCACATGGGCATGGGGCTGCTGGAGCAGTCATCTGCCTGGGAAACATCAGTGGGGGGGGGGGGGCGGCCACTCGGGAGCTCCAGAGCATAAATTTCCAACCCAGGCCCACAGGGCCCAAGGGGGGTGCAGGGATTACGGGGGTGGGAGGGACAACCCCAGTGGTCCAAAACCCTGAGTCAGCCCCCACCAGTGGGGCAGGGGGAAGTCAGGTCTCTATTCCCAGCATTTCTCTGCAGGCACCAGGGCTCAGCCATGGGCCAGCCCACCCCGGCGGGGCCCCCTGGCGGGGAAGCCCCATGGCCAGTGCCCAGCCCTTGCCAGGCAGAGGGGAGGGGGCCTGCACAGCTAGGGGTGGGGCTGCCTCCCTGCAGACACAGCTGCACAGAGCTGGCAGATTTGTGGGCACTGCCGGGGGATGGATGGGCTCATAACCAGGCCAGTCACGCTGCTTTATGGCTGGCACTAATTCTCCCCTAGCACCTATCCGCGCTGCGTATTCTAATTGCCTCATTTAGGCGGGGCGGGGGCACCAGCTCCAGGGAATAAATCCACGGGACGGGCTTTTTACAGCTGTTTTCATTGGGAACGTACAATTGCAGCTCATTCCCGGGTGCTGCTGAAGAGCAGAGGGTGGGCAGAGATGTGGCACCTGGGCATTGCCACAGGAAAGCCCGGCGGGACACTGGTGCGGGGGAGCTGGCAGCGCCAAGGGCCCCGGCGGGACACTGGTGAGGGGGAGCTGGCAGCGCCAGGGGCCCCGGCGGGACACTGGTGAGGGGGAGCTGGCAGCGCCAGGGGCAGGGGAGCTCTGCATTGCAGGAGTCACTCACAGTTGTTGATCTGAGCACGGATGCGACTGCCGCCTCCTTGTTGTCGCGTTGCCAGCGACACGCAGCAACGACAGCCTGGAAATTAACATCTCCCTGGCAGCGAGGTGCCCGCCCCACATGCCAGCCACCAGCTGGGCCCCATGCACCTGCTGCTCCGCAGGGGGTGGGGAAGAGCACTTACTGCCTGGGGTGGGGGGCCGCCCTCTGCTCTCAGGAACTCACGGCCCAGTTTATTCTTTTACCAAGAGGCTTTGGGGGCACGAGAGGAGATGGGGGGGCTGCGTGCCAGCCGGGGTGGGGGGAGAGAAGGACACCCCAGCCCTGGTCTCGGGCTGCAGCCCACTCGCGTCTCGGTGCCCCGGGCTGAGCACAGCACAGTGAGGCCCCAACTCTCCGCTCACCCTTCACCCCCACACTGCCCCCCCGGCGCCCTGCAGGCCTGCCCCTCCCCCCCTCGGATCCTCCCCGGGGTGTCTCTCTGGCTGTGTCTCGCTGTTAACATCTCCCGGCGCTGCAGCCAGCTCACTTGGCTAATCAGCGCAACGTTCCCCATCGATCGCTGGCCGGGCACCAGCCTGAGCCCTGCCGGGGGCAGCGAGCAGCCGCTGGCTCCGGGGAGAGTTACCCTTGCCTGCAGCAACAGCCCTGGGCCAAGGCACCCCACCTGCCGGGCTCCCTGCAGGCCCTCGGGGGCCCCAGAGAGCAGCTCCCTGGGGCAGAGAATTGGTACCAGGCAGGAGAGCGGTGACTGAGTGGGGCACCCCCTGCCCGTTCCCACCCCACAGAGCCCAGCCACCCCTGACTGCTGGATTAGTCTCTGAGCAAAACCAGTTAACCCCTGACTGCTGGATTAGTCTCCCCTACGCAGCCCAGACAGCAGCCCCTGCCCTAGGGAGCCGTCTCCTGGTGCCCCCAGGCCCCCCCACAAGACCATCCCCAGGAGAGCCGGGGGGATGTGCCCGGCAGTGCCCACACTGGCTCCGCCGCGCTGACCGGTTATCGATTCCCTGCTCCCCCCCCCCGTCTCCGCGGAAACCCAGCCTGGCCGTGCTGCAGGCGCCATCAATCAGGGCAGGTGGCCCCGGCCTCCGCACACAGCTCCCGCTAGCCCCCACCTGGCCCGCAGAGCAGCGCCCCCTGCTGGAGGGCCCCACCGCTCGACGGGTCGCCCCCTGCTGGGCATGCGTGGCCACGAGCAGGGCCCCGGCTCCCCGAAGGCGGATGAGCTGTAATTACAGCTTAGCCCCCGGCTCGATCCCACTCTCAGCAATTAAACCCCCAGCAGGAAAGGGGACGATGAGCCAACCCACCATGCGCCCCTCGCCTGCCAGCGCCCCCTCCATCTGAACACACGCCCCCCCAATTCCCACACGCGGGCCTGCTACAGGCTCCCTAAGACCCGGAGAGCAGGGGGGTGGGGGGAGCACAACACACCCTCCCTTTCCCAGGGGTCCCCCAGTGATGCTGGGCCCCCCAGCCCAGCTGCTGCGCTGAGGCAACAGGCAGAGGGGGAGCCCCCTGCATGGCCCCTCGTGGCCAGGAGAAGCTCCGCCAAGGCCAGGGCGGGCCCCCCACGATCCCACACGGGGCTCCCCCTACCTCTCACTCCAGACCCACAGGCCTCTCCCAGGGACCCATTGCCCAGCCAGCTGAGCCAGAGATTGGGGCAGCATCACCCAGAGCCAGCCCCATGGGGCAGGGCCTGGGGGGAGAGCAGGGGCCAGGGTGGGGGCACAGCTGGGCACGGTATGGACCAGCAGCAAGGCCGGGGCTCAGCCGCTCCTCTGAGAGCTGCCCCTAGGGCAAGGGGAGCAGCACAGGGCATGTGGCCTGGGCATCGCCCAGCTGCAGCCTCAGGGGCTGGCGGGCAGCGGGTGCGTCTGCTCTTGCCCAGTCCCAGAGGGGCCAGCGGAGCCGCCGGCATCTTGCAAATGCTTTATTCGTTGGCTCAGTCGCTAAACACAGATACAAAAATAGAAACTGTACACGGCCCAGGGGGCGTCTTCACGGAAGACAGATCAGCCTCGCCAGAGCGAGGGGCTTTACCGGGCTGGCGCCCAGCACCAGGGGCCAAGATGGGCCGGGGCTCCGGGGAGACAGTCCAGCCCTGCCAGTGAAAGGGGGGGGTCAATCCCGGGTGCTGTCCAGGGCCGAACTCTGCAGGGCCAGAACCAACAGGATCCTCCGACTCCCCATGGGGCCTTTGGGAATGTGCCAGGTGGGGAGGAGGTCCCCCCGGCCACAGACCCCCCGGCAGGGTCCCTCCTGCTGGAGTCTCTGGGAGTCGTCCATAAGCAAAGGCCCATTTCACAGGGGCAAGGAGCCCTGACCACCAGGAGGCACCAATGAGGCCAGGATGGAGGCGGGCATCTGACCGGCAGCAGCGGGTGCGTCGGTGACGGAGAAGGGCCCTGGGGAGGGAGAGAGCCCGTCAGGGAGCACGCCGGGCTGGGAAGTCAGCATCAGGCCTGCCCCCTTGCAGGCTAGAGCAGGAGGGGCGGGCATGGTGCCCAGGGACCTGAGCGCTGAGCTAGGAACCGGGGCCCAGAAATCAACACCAAGGGGGAGCCTGCCTGGGATCCGCCCCCATGGCAAATCACCTCTCCCGAAGATGGAGCAGACGGGGGGGCACTTCTATCCAGAGCTCCCTTTACCCCCACAGCCTACCAGCACCAGGGCCCCCCCAACCTCCCACTGTGAGCCCCCAGCTCCTCCCTGTGCCCCAGCTCCCAGCCTGGAGGCTTCCCGGCCAGTCCCAGCCACCCTGGCCTTGCTAACATCCCTGGTACCTGCCCTCCACCAGGGCACCCCCTCTTACCGCCCAGCCAGCCTCTCCTCCTCCAGCCGAATGCCAGCACGGGGCATCTCTGGGTCCAGCACATCCTGGGCTCCAGCACCTCGGCCTGGGCGCTCTGGGGACTGGCAGGAGCAGCGGAGCCGGGGGTACGAGCTGGGGCGAAGGCGCCCGCCCCACAATGCATGGCTGCTTGGAGGTCTTTGTGGGGACAAAGTCCAAAAATCCCCAACTCTGCAGCAAGGAGACAACCCCCTCCCCCCCCCCTCGCCCCGAGGAGTGCAGGGCGGGTCAGAGCCACAGGAGGGGGAGCGGGAGGAGGGCGAGGCTGAGGCAGGGGCCGTGGGGCCGGAGCGTGGCCCGCGCGGTGCTGTGACCTGGCGGCTCGGTGTCTGCAGAGAGAACAAGAGCAAAAGGCCCAGGGAGCTGGGGGGAGCTGGTCATGGTGAGCTCCCCCACTTCCCCCTCCTGCCCATGCCCCCCCCAAGGCATGTAGCATCCCCCCACTATATACTCACCCCCTGTACCCCCTCCTGCCTATTCTCCTGCGCCCAAGGCATGTAGCACCCCCCCGCTACATACTCACTCCCTGAACCCTCCTCCTGCCTATGCCCCCCACCTCCCTGGGGAGGTAGCACCCCCGCCCCCCACATACTCACCCTCTGACCCCCCTCTCCCACGGGGCTGAGATTTGGGAACTTCTGTCACAGGCTTTGTTGCTGGAAACAAATCAAAACCAGAATCCATCAGTGACTCTGTCTCCAACAGGAAGCTTCCCCCACCCCCGGCCCCGGGATCCCCGGCACTGCCCTTCTGCTGCCCCCCAAGACCCGGGCCAGCCTCCCTGCACCAATGTGCTGCTGCCCCCCCTCACAAGGTGTAGGGGTGTCCATGGCATCTCCCTCCAAATCAGGGGTGCCCTCCCCCCGGCGCCAGCAGCAGAGGCCTCAGGGTGGAAAGGGTTAATGCCCAGGATGAAACCAGCCAGACACCTCGAGTCCCCCAGACAGAGCCGCCCTCCCCCCGCTGCAAGGGATTCTGGGAAGAGTCTAGATTGAGAGCGGGAGGGCAGGGCTGTCTCCCCTCCCCCTCCCCAGGGCTCGTGCCCACCCCACGTCTGGGTCCCATTAGCAGGCTTCTGCCACGTGGAAGGGGGGGCCCCGCTCGGCCCCCCCCTCCAGTGCCCGGCCAGACGGACTCACTCGATGCCTTGCAGCAGACGGCCACTCGTAGCCTCAGGCACCGCCCGGCGCTCTCTGGGCTGGGGATAGCTGGGGGCAGAGACAGGGACGTCAGGGCACTGCCCACATGGGCACAGCTGGGAGTCAGGTCTGCCCCGAACCCAGGGCCCTCCCCCTTCCCCTCCCCTGCGGGAGCCCCCAGCACGCTCGGCCCTCTCCCCCAAGGAGCCACTGAGGGGATTTACAAGCAACTCCTAAGCGCGGGGCAGGCGGCTCCGAGGCGGGGGTCTTAGCCCAGCAGGAAGCACCTGGGCCCAGCAGAAGAGAGTCGCCCCCCCCGTCCCCCGCACAGCTGGGAAACCCATCAGTCCAGCCCCTCCCTCGGGGCGGGGGGAAAGCAGGGTCAGCCAGGGTCACCGTCAGGCCAGCCCGTTAGGGGGACGCCAACGCACCCAGCTACTCCCACCTTCCCACCCACCCACCGGGCAGTGCCCGCCACTCCCCCCCGGGCCCTGGGGATCTCAGCGCACCCCAGGGCCAGCGCTGCAGGGGAGGGGCGTGAGGCTACAACCTGGGGGAGCCCTGCCCCCGACAGCCCAGCCGCCTCGGACCCCCAGCCCACCCCGAGCAGACCAACACTCCCCCCAGGGCGGGCACCCCTGGCCTGGGGTGTGGGGGGAAGAGACCCCGGGGAACTGCGCCCCACCCCTCTCAGAGCCCAGCCCCTGGCAGCCCGGGTCAGCGAGCTCTTGGGGGCAGTGGGCACTGGCTGGCTGGAGCGGGGTGCCCAGCCAGGGCCCAATTCAGGCAGCAGCCAGCTAAACCGTCCCCCATGCTGCCAGGAAGGAGCCAAGACCTGGGCAAGGGGCGCCCCCTCCTGCCCACCTGGCACACTGCAGCAGGCTGGGGAAACGGAGAAGGAGCCTCCTCCCAGGGCACTGCCGCCCGGCCGCATGGACACCCACAGCCCAGCCTGGAGCCAACACCGCTTGGCAGGGCACGGGGGGCCCCTGGGGGCACAAGCAGGCGCGGGGGGCCGGGGGACACTCACAGATGTAGTAGTAGGTCTCCCCCGGCTGGAACTCGAAGCCCAGCGAGAAGGGCGTGAAGCGCTGGATCTTCTCAGAGAAGCGGACAGGCCCGAAGGGTGCGTGGGGCCGGTTGCACTCCCAGCGCTTGAAGGCACCAGGTGTCTCGTAGCAGCCCTGGTAGCCCTCGGAGTCCACCATGTGCAGGCTGAAGGTCTCAGCCCAGCCCACGGGCACTGGGCGCTCGTAGTGCGGGCAGTAGATGTCCAGGTAGTCATTGATGGAGACCTGGACAGCATAGTCTTCATGCAAGAACCTGGGAGTGAGAAGGGGCCCGTGAGTGGGCACAGAGACATGGTGCCAGGAGGGCTAAGGGGGGCCAGCAACGGGGCAGGGAACTGGTGGGGGAGGAGCCATGGTGCCAGGAGGGGCCGGGAAGGTCGGGGACAGCAGTACCCCCTCCGCACCCATCAAACCCTGGCCGGAGCGGCTGTGGGGGAAAGCACCCAGAGTTCAGCCACACTCACCATCTGCCCACTGTACCCAGCAGCTGGAGAAGGAGGTCTGGCCCAGGGGCTGACAAGTGCCCGTGCTGTCTGTGGGCTCAGAGCCGGCTGCCTGGGCGGAGGGGTGCAGTTCCTGCAGCCAGACGCTTAGCAGCAGCTGGGGCAGAGTGGGCCGTGACACCCAACGGTCCCAGCCGGGCCCCACATCCTGAGAGCTGCACCCCCCACACCGGCTTCTCCTGGAGTCTGTGCGTGTCCCCAGGGTGGGTTACAGGGCACCAGCTAACGCCAGGGAAGGAACCGGGAAACTCGGGGGTGATTTGCGTTGGGTTTACAGATTCCTTTGTGCCCGTTTCCCGTGCTGGTGACCCTGGCACTGCCTGCAGGGGGAGGGCACTGGGACAGGGAGACGAGATTCCTGCTCACCCCTCCTGGGCACTTCAGCCGGAGGGGTGGACCCAGCGGGTGCCAGCTCCCAGGGAGCACAGGCCAGACAGGCAGAGCCAATGGGGTCAAGGGCCTGACACAACTGTGCTTGCAGCCTAGACTGGCGCCCGGCTCACCCCACTGCACATGTCACCTTTGGGGGTCGTGCATGGGGAGCAGCCTCAGGCCCTCTCCCCCGGTGGTCAGGACAGGCCCTGGCATGCACAGTCCCCAACACCTGGAGGGGAGGGGGCTCCCCAGCCAGATGTGTCAGCCACTGGCTCCCACGCAGCACTCGGCTCCAGCCTGTTGTTGAAACAGCTACCGGGCAGCCGGCCTCGTGAAACAAAAAGGCATCAGCTCCGATTAGGCTCAGCCTGCTGGAACTGAATGTGCTCGGCAGGGCGGCTGGGGAGCCGGGGCCGCGGCTCAGAGCCACGCCGGGCCGCGAGCTGAGAGCGCACAAAGCCCCTGCCCCAGGCGCAGGCCTCAGTGTCCCGCTGCGCTGATCGGCGGTGACAGACCAGTGGGGGGAAGGGACGCTGCTCACACACCGGGCTGCTGGGGCCAGCACGGGCCCCTGTGCGAAGTCTGGTGCGCACAGTGTATGGCCAGGCCCGGAGGCAGCTCCAATAGGATCCAGATTCCCAGTGGCTGCCATGCAGGATTGAGGCTGGACCGGGCAGCGCTGGCAATGGGAGGGAGCAAGGTCTAGCAGTTATGGCCCAGGAATGGGACCAGGAGATGCAGGGGTCTGAGCTGTGCCCGCTCTGTCAATCCACCCGGAACATGAGACAGACCCATCAAGGGCAGATGAGAGCAGTCCCAGTCCAGCTGAATCCCCTACTCTGCCAGGCTGAGAGGGCAGCTTGGCAGGTGTGCCCAGGAGGCAGGGAGCGCCAGGCTGTGCCCTGCCCTGGCAGGCAGTGGGCTGGGACAGCAATGCCCGTTTAACGAGGGCTGGGTAGGTAAGCGCTCACACTGCCCTGCCCCACCCACCAGCCCCGGCTGCTAAAAGCAGACACCTGGCCGATCCACCTCCCCTGGGCAGGGCAGGGCTGGCGGCATCTGTGTTCACTGGGCAACAGCCTGGGATGTAAACAGGGCTGCAGGCCAAGCCCCGCTGCCCCCCTCCTCTCTGCCCCAGGTCCTCTCCTGGGCTAGGCAGTTGGGAACCTGCCTGGCATAGCCAAGGAGGACAGCTGCCATGGACATCCTGCTACATCACTCCCTGGGCATGGGCACGCACAGGGCTGGGGACGGGCTGCCTAGGGGGCGCAGTGAAAACTACAACTAGTTCTGACCTGGCCTCCCAGCCACAGACCGAGTTTCAGGTGCCCCCTGGCCCACGGGCCACCTCCACGCCCCGTGGGAGCGGCTCCAATGGGAATGGCCAGCACTAGGGGTGCACACCCTGGGGAGCCTCTCCCCCAGCCCACAGTCCAGCCTCTCTGCTGCAGGACACCAGGGAGCTCGGCCCCTGCAGCAGGGCTATCCGAGGCAGGTCCCCGGGCAGCGCCTGGTGAGCACAGCCCAGCTAGTCCCTGCACCGGCCGTGGCAAAGGCTGACGCTGGATTCCAATGGATCAGCCGGCCCCACCTCCACCCTGCTCTGCCAGCTCCCACCAGGGAACCTGGCCCCAAGCCACGGGACAAAGACGCAAAGGGGGGCAGGCCACGGCTCCCTTGCGACGGGCTGGCACAGTAACCACTGGGTGTCAGGAAAGGCCGAGCCTGAGCCCTCCCACCCCCACCCAGAGCATCAGCAACCTCAATCCCTGCCAGGGGGCCAAGCCCACAGGGCCTGGGGGTGGAGCAGGTCTCAGCACAGGCAAGGGGCCCGCATGTGCTCTGTGCCCCAAAGCCAAGGGATAAGGGGCTAACAGCTCCCCTGGCCCTCCACGGGGCAGGGGAATCAGGCACTCGGACGGCGTGATCTGTGGGGCAGGACTCTCAGTGTTATCACCGCAGAGGAGCCCCCAGCCTGGAGAGAACAACTCTCACACCCCCACCCCCTCCGACCCCGAACCGCTGCGGCTCCAAGCGCATCCCAGGGCAGAAGTCAGGTGCTCAGGGTGGGGTTTGCCCCAAATTGCCCGCAATGCTGCAGCATCAGCAGCCAGCTCTCCCCCTGCCTCCCAACAGGCCAGAGCCCTGGGAGTGGGCTGGCAGGGGCTGGGTCAAGCAGGGGAGATGGGCTCACCCCCAAGTGCAGCTGAGCAAGACCTTCCAGGGCAGCCCGGCGCGGCCTGTGCCCAGCACCACAGGGACAAGCCAGGACCCTCCTGCCTAGAGTAGCAGGGAAAGGTCAGGGATCCACATGCACTAGACAGCCCGTCCCTTCAGCCCCCCTCCCTCTCGCCATGGGGCAGAGCCTTCCCTCAGCCCCCCTCCCTCTAGCCATGGGGCAGAGCCTGGTCTAGTCAAGACTCAAACACAATTAAGAGTTGTAGAGGGAGGGCTCTGAAGCTCCCCCATCGCAATCCCCCCTTGTGTCCCAGGGCATGGCCTGTTCTGCCCCATGCTGAGGGAGCCCGGAATCCAGCAGACAGAGGAGCCTTCAGGCAGTGCCCAGACAGCGGAGTCTTTGCTCCTAGACTGATGGAGGGGGCTGGCACCCTCGTGCTGCCCGCAGAGATGGGGCAGGAGCCAGTGCCACGCTCCAGGGGAACAGAAACAGCAGAGACAGGCCCCAAAGCTGCTTCCCAACACTCCACCCCAGAACCCACCTGCCAGCTCAGCCCTGGGGCTCGGTGCCGCAGGCTCACGCCCTGGCAGGCAGGAGAGTTCCCAATTCAAGGCTACAGATCGGGCAGACGGGGGGGCCCTGAGCGGGCGAGTGGGGGGCTGGGTCCTGGGGACATCCCCTGGGCACAGCCAGGAGCCGCGCTGGGCCCTGCCACGCCCACGTGGGCTGCAGGCTGTGAAGCACCGGGCCACCCTCGCCCAGGGCCAGCTACGATCTCTGGGGCCAGCACTTTCCACCTGCCTCAGGTAGCCCCAGGCCCGCAGCCCCCTGCCCCCCTGCCCGTGCTGCTGGGCCGTTCCCACGCCCCAGACTCGCCCCAACTCGCCCCTGGCCGGGTGGCGCCGCTCAGGAACGCTGGCCTGGCACAGGGGAGGCTGGCAGGACCTGCCCAGCGCAACGCCCGCTCCCTGCACAAGCTGGTTAGGGCCGGGGCTGGCTGCGGGCTCCTCGCCCCGCTCCCAGCGCCCCCCGCGGGCATGTTCCCGGCCAGTCGCTGCTGGGGCCGGGGAGCCCGGGGCTGCGAGCCCAGGGCGAGCTGCAGGGCGCAGCCGGGCCCCCCAAGAGCGCGCAGGGCTGCGGGGCCGGCAGGCCAGGCTGGGGCCGGGCAGGGGGCGCAGCCGGCAGCGAGACAAAGGAGCCGCCAGGCGCGCAGCGCAGAGCCGGGGCCGCCGGGGACCCCCAGCCACGGAGCCGTCCCCAGCGCGCAGAGCCGGGCAGGCGCCCCGAGCATCCCCGCTCCCTGGCCGGCCCCCGGGCGCGGCGGCTCCGGGCCGGGCCGGGCCGAGCCGAGCCGAGCCGGGCCGTACCTGGGGTTGCTCGAGTTCCAGTAGACGCTGTGCCGGAGGCCGCGCACCGGCCGGAGCCGCCCCCACAGCAGCGGCCCCCACAGCAGGAGCCGCAGCAGCAGCGCCGGGCACATCGCTCCGGCCGGGTCGGGCGGCGAGCGCGGGGCTGCCGGGCGGGGGACTGGCCGACGGGCGGGCGGGCCGGCGGAGGGGGACCGGGCGGGGGGGCAGGGCAGGCCCCGCCCCCAGCTCCAACTTCGGGCCAATCAGCGGCCGGAGCGCAGCCACCCCGAACAAAGTTCCCCAAGTCCCAGCTTAACCCTTTGGGGGCCGAGCGCCGCCGCCCCCCGTTAACAGCTCGCGCGGGGCCGGGCGGGGGCTGCACGAACACCGGGCACGGGGGGGTCGGGCCTACCCGGGGGAGGCGCGGCGCTTTCGGACCCCCCCACGGCGAACCCCTCCAGGCCGGGGCGTTCACACTGCGAGCCGAAGAGAGCCCGGCAGCGTTGCATGGGGGGCTGGGCCCAGCAAAGGGGTTTCCATGGAAACGGGAAACCCCCAAATATTTGGGCCCAAGCTTTCCCGGCCGCCGGTTCTGTCCCCATTTCCCCGCGGAAAACGGCCCCTTCCCCCACCCCAGCTCCGGGGGTGCTGAGCAGCTTCACCCTCCTGCTCCCCCGTTGTGTCCCCCCACATCCTGCCCCCCAGGGCTGATCCCTTCAGCCTAGGCCCAGCAGCAGCCCCCTGACTGCCCCCCGGCCTTGCCTTGCTCTAACCATTAGCCCCCACTGTCACCCCAGAGCGAGGATGTACCCTACAGGGTGAGGGGCACCGCTAGGGCCCTCTTGTGAGCCCCTGCCCCGCCCCCCCCCGGCTTCATTGTGTCAAACCCCGAGACCGGGGTGGGGGGGGCTCACACTTTTTTTGCTGAAAATATTTCAGGCTCTGACGACCCCCCCTTCCCAGGCCCCCCTCACTTCTGCGCGGCTGCTGGCGGGGGCACTGCCTTCGGAAAAGCTGGGTGCTCGGCCAGCCACCACTGCTCTCCCAACCCCCCACCAGCCTTGTGACGCCCTTTGGGGTCAGCCCCCCCCCAGTTTGAGAAACGCTGCATGAATGATAAGGTCAGGTAGGAACCCTGGGTTCACCCAGGCCAGGGCCCATCCCCACCTTTGGTCCTGTTTGAACCCTGGGAACAAGGACTCGCCTGTGCTTTGTAAAGGTTGCCAGGGACGGAAAATCCCCCAGCCTGTGGCCCGCTTCCTGGCCCGGTGGTTACAGTCACTATTAAAAACTGGCAGCTTATGTCTCGTCTGAATTTGGCTGGCTCCCCCTTCCAGCCATGGGCTCTGGTTGGGCTGCTGAGTGCTCGGAGATCCCATTCATCCCCCCAGGCCAGGCCTTCACTCTCATAAACTAACCCAGTTGCCCCCTGGAGCCTGGCGGGATTGGGTCCCTCTTCTAACCCTTTTTATCAGGCTGGGGGCTCCGCTCTGCCCCTTGCCAGCTTATCAGCACCCTTAGATTGTTGGCCCCTGGCTTCCAGCAGGGCCCAGTGCCCAATAGGGGGGTAAAATCACCTCCCTACGCTGACCCCAGACACACCTGGGCCTGCATCAAGGACCCCACTAGACCCCTCTCCCCTCCCCATGCTGGAACTAGAGCCCAGGCATCCTAACTGCCAGTGTCCACCCCAGGCTGGTCAAACCTTCCCCTTATCTCTGGGAAGCAGATCATTTCTAGATCTCACCCAAAGGGGGGCCTGCCTGGGGGGCCTCACCTAACATCAGTGGGGACATGGCTCCTGGTTGGGCTGCTGGGGGGAGCAGAAGCGCAAGGGGTGCTCGGTGAGCTCAGGGTGTAGCCGGTCCTAACTGCTGCGTTTGGCGAGGATCCCTTCAAAGGCAGCTTGGGCACTTTTCCTGACAGTTTTCCAAAGCCCCAGCCGGGCTTGGCAAGGAGCCAGGAGAGGGCTGCTAAAGCCAGACCAGTGCCACAGTCCCCATCTTCCGGCCCGATAGCCAGCTCCCTCAACAGCACAGCCAGGGAGGCCCTGGATGGACCTGTCCTCCCTGAGCTCTTCCCACCCCATCTCCTGGCTGAGGCTCATGCTGTCCAGCTGCACTCACCTAGCAGCCCTGGGACACCCCCAGCAGCCCCCATCTGCCCAGCTCCAGGCCACTCAGTCCCTACAGCCCCCCAGCATTCTGCAGGCAAGTGTGAAACATCCCCAGCAATGCAGCCTCAGCCCCCCACGTCAGGGTCAGGACGTGTTCCCTGCCCCAGGGGCACAGTCCCTGGCACCACAATGCACCCCACTCTTATGGGGGCTGCATCCCAGACCCAAGGCCTCGCCCTGCCCCCATGCTGTCAGGCATCCCACCTCCCTCCGACTCTCCAGAGCCAGCTGGAGTCTTGGGGCAAGGGCCGGGGCCGGCTTCCCCTATCTAAGCAGCACCCGCCCCAGCCTGGTTAGGCTGCACTCCCAGCACAGCCTCCCCCAGCCGGGTCTGTCACGTAGCCAGGGCCATGACAGAGCCCCAGTGGCAATAAAAGGTAAGCGGCTCCGTGCGGCTGGGCAGCACAAGAGAGACTTTGTTCCCGGGTTCGGGGGCGGTGCAGCCGGACAGACGCGCCGAGTGGTTCTGGAGCACGCAGAGCAGCCTTTATGCTAGTTCCCTGGGCTAGCGCAGGGGAGAAGCCAGGACTCACCCTAGGACCAGAGCCACGGGACATACTACACCCGCCCCCCCCCGGGCACAGCCCTGCCCATCGAGCCGATGCCTGGCAGCACAGACCAGCAGCGACCCCACCGGGCTGAGCTGGGGCATGGGGGTGAGATCCTGGGGCCACACTCTGGGGCTGCACCAGGCGTTGGGGGGGGGGACAGGAACTGCCAGCTGCGGGGGCTCCTAAAGCTGAGCCGGGGGGGGGGAGTGATGCCAACACACCCCAGCAGCACCCCAGGGGGGCATGACATAGGGTGTGGGGGAGTCCGGGCCCTGTACCCCTCTTCCTGGGATTCACTGAGACTCTCAGCCAGCCAGTAAAACAGAAGGTTTATTGGACAACAGGAACACAGTCCAAAACAGAGCTTGTGGGTACAACCAGGACCCCTCAGTCAAGTCCTTCTGGGGGAGCAGGGAGCTTAGACCCCAGCCCTGGGGTTCCCTGCGTTCCTCCACCCAGCCCCAAACTGAAAACTAACCCCCCCCTCCTCCAGTCCCGCTCCTCCTCCCCCTGGCTCCTCCTACAGCCTGTGTCCACATTCCCCAGGCAAAGGTGTCACCTGGGTCCAACCCCCCCAGCTCCGGTTATAGGCTCGGGTCTCCTCACTCCAGCGGAGTCACCCCCGGCTCCTCCATCCCCTGCGCAGACAGTCCCAGCAGAACTAGACACCATTCCCCGGTCAATCCTCCCCAGTCCCTGCTCTGTCACATCTCTCCCCCCTTCGAGACGGAACTGAGCAGGGTCACTCTGACCAGTGACCTGGGGAAGTTCGGGGCCCCCTCTCCGGGACAGCGCATCCACTAACATGTTGGCACTTCCCTTCACGTGGGCCACGTCCATGTCAGGAGCCTGCTCCTGCAGGATTATTTCCATCTGGTGCAGCCAGGTCAGGGGAGAGTGGTCGGTGTAGACGGTGAAGTGTCGCCCGAAGAGATAGGGCTCTAGTTTCTTGAGGGCCCACACCATGGCCAGGCACTCCTTCTCGATGGCTGCGTAGTGTTGCTCCCGGGGTAGCAACTTCTTGCTCAGGTACACGATGGGGTGTCTCTCCCCCTTTTCATCCTCCTGCATTAACACCGCCCCCAGCCCCGTGTCTGAGGCGTCAGTGAACACTAGTGATGGGGGTGGCTATGGCGCTAAAGTGGGGCACAAATCTTCGGTAGTATCCTGCCAACTCAATAAAGGCCTGGACCTGCTTTTTGGTGTGGGGAGCGGGCCAGTCTCTGATCACCTCCACCTTGGCTGGTTCCGGCTTTAGGCGGCCGCTCCCCACCCGATGGCCCAGGTAAGATACTTCCGCCATCCCCACCTTGCACTTCTCAGCTTTTACGGTCAGTCCCGCCTCCTGGAGTCGGTCCAGCACTTGTCTAACCTGGGACACGTGGTCCTCCCTGGTCTGGCTAAAGACACAGATGCAATCAATATACGCCAGGGCAAAACTCTCCATCCCCCTCAGTAGCTGGTCCACCATGCGCTGGAAGGTGGCCAGCGCTCGCTTGAGGCTGAAAGGCAGGGTCAGGAACTCGCAGAGCCCCAGAGGGGTGATAAAGGCTGATTTCAGCCGGGCATCTGCATCCAGTGGCACTTGCCAGTAGCCCTTTGTAAGGTCCATGGTGGTGAGGTACCGAGCTCCTCCCAGCTTGCCTAGGAGCTCGTCCGGCCTGGACATGGGGTAGGCATCAGATACAGTGATGGCATTGAGCTTCCAATAGTCCACACAGAACTGGATCGACCCGTCCCTTTTGGGGACCAGCACCACCGGCGAGGCCCAAGGACTGGCCGATGGCTGGATCACCCCCAAAGCCAGCATGTCCCGGACCTCTCTTTCCAGGTCCTAAGCAGTTTTCTCTGTGACTCGGAAGGGGGAGCATCTTATCGGCGGGTGCGACCCTGTCTGCACCCGGTGGACAGTCAGATTAGTGCGTCCAGGCTGGCTGGAAAACAGCTGTCGGTACGGCTGCAGCACCCCCCTGACCTCAGCTTGCTGGGCAGGGGTTAGCTGATCCGAGAGGGGAATTGTTTCCAGGGGGGAACCAGCTCTGGTCCCAGGGAATAGATCTACTAAAGGGTCATCTCCCTGCTCCTCCCACTGTCCACGCACGGCCAACACCACATTCCCCCTGGCATAATATGGCTTCATCATATTTACATGGTACACCCGGCGGTGGTGCGCCCGGTTCGACAGCTCCACCACATAGTTTACCTCGTTTAGCTGCTTGACAACCTTGAAAGGGCCCTTCCAGGCGGCCTGTAGTTTGTTCTTTCTCACAGGGATGAGAACCATCACCGGATCCTTGTGTGGTCCTACAAGGCCTTCTGCTTCCTCTAGGCTCTGGCTAAATTCTCTCTGGCCAGGCCCATGAGTTCCGCCAGTCTCTCTCGGAAGATCAGGACATACTCCACCACTGACTCTCCATCGGGAGTGGCCTTCCCCTCCCACTCGTCTCTCATCAGGTCCAGGGGGCCCCTCACCCTCCTTCCATATAGCAGTTCGAAAGGCGAAAATCCGGTAGACTCCTGGGGCACCTCCCTGTACGCGAACAGCAGGTGAGGTAAGTACTTGTCCCAATCCTGCGGGTGCTGGTTCATAAAGGTTTTCAGCATCATCTTTAGCGTCCCGTTAAACCTCTCCACCAGCCCGTTGGACTGGGGGTGATAAGCTGAGGCCCAGTCGTGCCGGACCCCACATTTCTCCCACAAGCACCGGAGCAGGGCCGACATGAAGTTGGAGCCTTGGTCTGTCAAGACTTCCTTGGGGAACCCCACTCGGCTGAAAATGGTCAGGAGCGCGTCTGCCATGGTGTCGGCTTCAATGGAAGCTAAGGGCACTGCCTCGGGGTAGCGGGTGGCGAAATCTACCACCCCCAGAATGTATTTCTTCCCCGACCGGGTTGTCCTGCTGAGAGGCCCCACGATGTCCATGGCCACCTTCTGGAAAGGCTCCTCTATGATGGGCAAAGGTCTCAAAGCCGCTTTCCCCTTGTCCCGGGCCTTCCCCACCCTCTGACAGGGGTCACAGCATCGGCAATACTGCCGGACCGTGGTAAAGAACCCGGGCCAGTAAAAGTTCTGTAGCAACCTCTGCCGGGTGCGCCGGATTCCCTGGTGCCCTGCGAGGGGGATGTCATGGGCCAGGGACAGGAGCCTGCGGCGATACTTCTGGGGGACCCCCAGCTGCCTCCTGATCCCACAGGACTCTACTTCCCTTGTGGGAGCCCATTCTCGGTACAGGAACCCCTTCTCCCACAGGAACCTCTCCTGGCAGCCTCTCCTCATGGTCCGTACCACACTGAGGTCGGCCAGGTCCCTGAGCTTCCGCAAGGAGGGATCTTTCCTCAACTCGGTCTGGAACTCAGCGGCTGGGGAAGGGATGGGGCCCAGTTCCTTATCGCTGGCCAGGTCTGAGGCCTCTGCCTCTCTGAGCCGTGCCCCTCGGCGCTCCCTCCCCACCAGGGTAGGGTCCTGCGCCTCCGGTGTGGTACCCTCCCCAAGGTCAGGGTGCAGTGCCCCTCGCCAGCTCTGGCTACGCGTCACAACCAGGGCGGTCTGGGGCTTGCTTGGCCAGTCCTCTAGGTCTCCCCACATCAAAACCTCAGTGGGCAAATGGTGGTGCACCCCCACATCCTTGGGGCCCTCCTTGGCCCCCCATTTCAGGTGTACCCTTGCCACGGGCACCTTGAATGGGGTCCCGCCCACCCCCATCAGGGTCAGGTAGGTGTTGGGCACCACCCGATCTGGGGCCACCACCTCAGGCTGGGCCAGCGTCACCTCCGCGCCCGTATCCCAGTATCCATTGACCTTCCTCCATTCACTTCCAAGGGAACAAGGCACTCTCTCCGCAGGGACAGCCCCGCGCCCATCCTGTAAACCAAGAACCTTGAGTCCGGGCATCCAACCGCCGAGAGGAGCTGGTCTGGGGCCCTCCCCTTCCTGAGCAGTTGATAAGCTGCCAGCCCCCCTTGCCTGGGAAGCCTGCCCCTCATCTGGCTGGGTCCCTACCCAGTTAACTCTGTGTGGGTTCGGTCTGCTCAGTCTGTCCCTGAGCTTGGGGCACCTCTGGCCACAGTAATAGCAGCCAATGTCCCGTTGGTCTCCTCAAGCCGGTTGATTGGCCCTGACGCCGGATGTTCCCCTTGGGAAGGGGTTCTCCATATTTCCCTGCTGGGAGGTCCCATGGTGACTCTCTGCATCATGGGGGCCTGTTCCTTTGGGACTCCTCCTTGCCACCCTGTCCGGCTCGTCACAAACTCATTGGCCAGCCGCCCTGCATGTCACGGTTTCTCTAGCTTTTCATCCACCAGCCACAGCCTCAGGTCGGATGGGCACTGCTCATACAGTTGCTCTAGTATGATCAGTTTAACCAGGTCTTCTTCCGTCTGGGCCCCCTCTGCCCACTTGGTGGCATATCTCTCCATGCGGACGGCTAGTTGCAGATATGAGGCCTCAGGGGTTTTATGCTGACTCCGGAAACTTTCCCGATACATCTCAGGAGTCGGCCCAAACTCATGTAGCAAGGCCTTTTTGTGTAGTTCGTAGTCCCCTTTCTCCGTCCCTTCCAGTCGGTGGTACAATGCCACGGCCTTGGGGGTCCAGTAAGGGGGTGAGAGACCGGAGCCTGTCTGCAGGATCAACCTGGTGCAGCTCGCAGGCCGTCTCAAAGGCATCCAGGAAGTCATCCATGTCCTCCCTCTCCTTACACTGGACCAGGAGGCACTTATCAACGCTCCGTGCCGTCCTGGGTCCCCCCTCCCTCACCGCAGCCAGGGGCTCGCTGCTCCTCAGCCTGGCCAGCTCCAGTTCATGCTGTCTCTGCTTCTCTTCATGCTGCCTCTGCTTCTCCTTCTCCTCCAGCTCATGCTGATGCTGCTTTTCCCACTTCTCCTGCAGTTCCCGCTGCCTGAGCTCCAACTCTCTGTTTTAGCTCCTTCTCCCAGTGCAGCCGCCTCAGCTCCAGCGATGGGGAGCTCTGCCAGGAGGGTCCCCTGCGGGCCTCAGGGGTCACAGTGCCCTCAGTATCCACTGGGCTCCTCCCGGCCCTTCCCCTAGGCATAGGTCGGAGGGGTCTCGGGAAGCCCTCAGCAGCCACCTGTTTGCTCCCCGCTGGGACAGACACCGGTGTCCGCACTGCATCTGCCAGGCTGCTTCCCTCAGAGACAGGGATCGGTTCGTTCGAGGATCTCCCTCCTCCAGCTGGGCAATCAGCTGTTCTTGGGTCTGCGTATTGGGAGGCTCACCACTCTGCCTGCACAGCTCCACCAGGTCACTCTTAAGGCATTTGCTATGCATCTCCCTGCTGGCCACTCTCAGGCCTGTGTGCTCTCAGCTCCCCACGGACTCCAGGGAGAACCCCGAGGGTGCCAGCTCTTCTCGAGGTCACCACCTCTTTGCCAGGGTCGAGCTGCAGACTCCTCCGCCCCTGGGACCACTCGCTGCAATCCCCCGGGGGACCCTGTTACTGCAAAAGTCCTTCTCTCTGGTCACACACTCCCAAGGGTTAACCGCTCCCTGAAACCGTCTCTCTCTGAATCTTCAGCATGCCTGGTCCCCGTCAATCCCCCTTCATTTTACTGCTCCCCAGTCACTTACTGCTGGAAGCGCTGTCCATGGGGTGCAGTAGATCCCATGGCTGCCGCCAGTTGTCACGGAGTGTGGGGGAGTCCAGGCCCTGCACCCCTCTTCCTGGGATTCACCGCGAGACTCAGCCAGCCAGTAAAACAGAAGGTTTATTGGACCACAGGAACACAGTCCAAAACAGAGCTTGTGGGTACAACCAGGACCCCTCAGTCATAATCCTTCTGGGGGAGCAGGGAGCTTAGACCCCAGCATTGGGGTTCCCTGCGTTCGACCACCCAGCCCAAAACTGAAACCAAACTCCCCTCCCTCCCCCAGTCTCACTCCTCCTCTCCCCGGCTCCCTCCTCCAGCCTTTGTCCAGTTTCCCAGGCAAAGGTGTCATCTGGGTCCAACCCCTCCCAGCTCCAGTTACAGGCTCGGGTCTCCTCACTCCAGTGGAGTCACCCCCGGCTCTCCCATCTTCCGTGCAGACAGTCCCAGCGGAACTAGACGACATTCCCCGGTCAATCCACCCTGCTCCATCATAGGGCGTCCATAGCTCCTAGCTCTGGGGGCCACCCCCTGGCCTGCGGGGCGCTGGGAGAACAGGGCATGGGCGAGCTTGAGGGTGATGGAGAGTCTGCCCCCAGGGGGAAGTTGCCCAGAGGCAGAGGGGCCCCCCCAAGCCTGCCCCAGAGGTCGTGGTGCATGTATGGGGAAGGGGTGCCCCCTTGGGAATAGAGACAGTCCCCCACTCCCGGGGATCCCCCAGCCCTCCAAGCCCAGGCTGCCTGGCCAGTGCTTGAGCCACTGCGCCACCTAGTGGAGCATTGGGGTAACCACCGGGGGAATTTTGGGGTCTTGGCTCCAGCAAGCAGCCAGGCCAACCCCAGCCCCCCGGCCAGGAGAGACCTGGGCAGGCCAATGGCACCAGCTCAGAGCGCTCCCCCCGCTGGCCTGCCCTGACGGGAGGAGGCATTAGAAATTTGTTTCTGGGTCTGGGCCTTGCCACAGCGCCCCACAGGGTGGGAGGGGTGGCATTATATGGAGTATATGTCATATATAATGTCATATAATATCAGGGTTGGAAGGGACCTCAAGAGGTCATCTAGTCCAACCCCCTACTCAAAGCAGGGCCAATCCCCAATTTTTGCCCCAGATCCCTAAATGGCCCCCTCAAGGATTGAACTCACAACCCTAGGTTTAGCAGGCCAATGCTCAAACCACTGAGCTATCCCTCCCCCCTAGTTCCAGAGCATTGCCTGGTGACTCTGTGACACCCTGCAGCACCCCAAGGCTGAGGGGAACCCCCCTGAAGCCTCCATTAAGCCACATGGGGAAGGGATCTGACCCCCTGGAGGCCTCCTGGGGTCACGAGAGCACCACATGCCCCCCAAGGGAGAGCCAGCCCCAGGATGGGCAGCTTGGGCTCTGCCCTGGGCACTGCCTGGGCCCTGGCCTGCACGACATGCCACTCCCGGGGCACAGAGAATTCACGCTGGAGCAGAAGGCGTTAACTCAGGCAGCTCCCAGACTCTTTATTAGACAGTTTGCAGATGATCTAAAGCAGGTTCAGAAGCAGCCAGCGCCCCAGAGGAAGGGGGAGCCCCCACCAGGGAGTCCCTCCCCACACAGCCAGGCAGCGTCCCTGTGAATGGCTCTGGCGGTGCCGAATCTCCCAGGACAAGTTCCGGCACGCACCCACTCTCACCTGTGCTCCCTGCCCAGACGCAGCCGCTCCCCTGGGGTGCGCCCAGCCACACCCAGTGCTCGGAGTCCCCAGCACCCAGGGGCTCTCGGGGCCCAATTCCCAGGGGATTGGCAGGTCCAGCCGAGGGGATGGCGCCCTGGCAGGGTGTGGGCAGGCGAGGGGCTTTGGGCAAAGACCCAGGAACAGCGTCCACAGCACAGACCGTAACAGGCCAAGACTCCAGCAGCCCATGGCAAGTTCTGATCCAGCTCTGCAGCGTCCCCGAGCTGGCGGGCAGGGCACCTCCGTGAGGGAGGCGGGAGGAGCCCAGAAAGAGATCCCAGCGCTTGGGACCTTTCAGAGTCAGCGACGGAGGGGACATGGGGGGCCATGCCAGCGACGCAGGGACCAGGAACCCTGAGTCCAACAGGCAGCGACGGACGGGAGGTTCCTGAGGCCAGGCAGCCCACACACAGGGAGCAGTATCCGTCTCACGCTAGATGTCCTGGAGATGCCCAGCGGGGGGTGGGGGAGCTGGCCTGGGGGAGGGAGGAAAGAGGAAATGTGAAACAGATAAGTGGTGGGGGGGGGGGCGGTGTCTGCCTTAGTCACCCCCAAAAAGTCCCAGCTCAGCCCACCCCCTAGTGCCAGCGAGCGAGACTCCCCCGGAGCCATGTCTGCAGCCAGCACTCACCTGGAGGGCAGCACCATGACATGGGGGACGTAGGAGGGCACAGGGGACAGCTCAGGCCTGGAGATGAGGGGCCCAGTGGGGTCCGAGGGCAGCAGCCTCCTGGGCAGGGGTGGCTTGGCAGGGCCTGGAGGCTGCGGAGAGACACCAGGGCGAGTTACTGAGGAGGGCCCATGTCCTGGGGCCCCGTGCAGGCCCCCCACCCCCCGCCATGCCCTGCACATCCCTCGGGGGGAGACGAGGTCGATCCCCCCCACCCCACACGGGCAGCCTGGCACCTGCTTGGCCCCACAGCCAGACGTCCCTCCCCACACACAGACCGCGCCACCGTCACCATCACCCCGCGTGGCGCCCGCCGGCGCCGTTACCTGAGTGCCTTTCAGCACAGGGTCTGCAGGCAGCGGGCGCGTGGGGGGGGGCGGCCTGTCCCGCAGCAAGGCCTGGGCAGAGAGACAATGAAACAAACACAGCGCCCCACGCTGGCGGCTGCTGGGGGTCCGCACAGACCCCTGGGGAGGAGGCAGGTCCTGCCTGCCCCAGCTGGGGGGAGATGTGAGCCCAGCACTGGGTCGGGGCTCCAGGGGCAGAGTGGGGCCAGGGCTGCCCTGCGGGGAGACCAACGCCATGGGCTGGAGCTTCAATCTCCCCACCCAGGGGCAGCCCCAAGGGAAGGAGCTGCAATGCCAGGGGGCCCGTGGGAGCTGCCAGCCTAATGCACCACCCGTGGCCAGGCATGAGAGCCTAGGGCAGGGCGCGCGGGGCCCCTGGGCGGGGGTGTGTGGGTCAGGCTTGGGGGAGACTTTGGGGCAAAGGCCACACGTTGGGTGCTTGCTCCGTCCCATGGCAGCACCCAGGACCCCACAGCCCGGCACAGGGGGTTCCTGGCCCATGGGGCTACACCCCGCCCCCACATTGGGGTTGGGGAAGAGAGACTTATGGGTGACGTGGGGTGGTGGGATGGGGCAGCCCCCCAGACCCTGCGGGCGCCAGTTTCACACTCAGGCCCTGCTCTCCGCTGCTGCTCTGACCCCATCACCCCCCCGTGCACGGGAGGGGAGGCAGAGCCAAGCCCTGGAGCCCAGCCACGTGGGGGCAGAGACCCGGTCAGCCGGGTGCCCGCTGGGAGGACATGCAGTGACAGGCATGCAGGAGCCTCTGCGGGGGGGTTAGAACAGCTGCTGCCCTGGGCCCCCATCCGCGCCGGGCAGGGCCCAAGGACGTTACCTGGGATTCCTTGGGAAGCGGGTCAGGCGGGAGAGGCTTGGAAGG
Organism: Lepidochelys olivacea; assembly: GCF_965140295.1. Classification (NCBI taxonomy): domain Eukaryota; kingdom Metazoa; phylum Chordata; order Testudines; family Cheloniidae; genus Lepidochelys; species Lepidochelys olivacea. The sequence goes on from NC_140434.1 coordinate 807,850, forward strand.
CGGGTCGGGCCTGGCCCAGCCGTGGGGAAGGGGCTGCAGAGAGAAGAGGAGGAGAAAGCGGCAGCCGGGGGGGCGGGGTTGTCAGTGAGATGGGCAGGGGGGTGTAAGAGAGACCAGGATGGGGGGGTAGGAGATGGGCCGGGGGACCATGCAGGCGGGGGTCAGTCGGTCAGTCAGTGGCCATGCAGCATGCGGAGAGTCAACGCACAGGACAGACGCCCGCCCGCCTGCCCATGACCCCCAAGACAGAGCAGATTGCCCCCCCCACCCCCCACCTCCAGCGCAGGCTCCACTCGCAAGGACCCCCCCAAGATCCCAAGAGGCCGCAGCCCATGGACAGGAGCCCCCCACACCAGCGTCAGGGGGCCCTGGGCTGAGGCACTGCCCTGTACCAGGCTGCTCCCCGGGCGGGAGGCCCTTTCCTTTTGGGGGGATGCACAGCACATGATGGCTTCAGGCCTGGTCCCCACTCCTTGGGGGCCGATCCCCCCCCTCACACTGGGGCTGGCCCAAGGCTCCAGATAGCAATCGGACCCCACCACCCGAGAGCCCCTCGCCCAGCGGCATCCACTGCCCACTCCCCTCCCTCCCTCCCTCCGCCTGGCAGCGTCGGAGGGGGCGTAGTGCCGGGATCCGCATCCCAAGCCTTGTGGCCGGGCCAAGAATGGTCAGCAAGCGAAGTCCTGCTGTATCCCTAACCCACAGATCACCTCCAGCCCCACAGCAGCCCTATACTGGGGCCAGCAACTCCTGCTGCCCCCCCATCCCGCTCCCCGCGGCACGCCCCCCGCCCCACTCCATCACCGCCCCGGGGCCAGCCCCGACGGCCAGGGGAGAGCGCCCCCTGCTGGCCCCCGCCCCCCAACCCCGCCCCGGGGCCAGCCCCGACGGCCAGGGGAGAGCGCCCCCTGCTGCCCCCCGCCCCCCCATCACCGCCCCGGGGCCAGCCCCGACGGCCAGGGGAGAGCGCCCCCTGCTGCCCCCCATCACCGCCCCGGGGCCAGCCCCGACGGCCAGGGGAGAGCGCCCCCTGCTGCCCCCCATCACCGCCCCGGGGCCAGCCCCGACGGCCAGGGGAGAGCACCCCCTGCTGCCCCCCATCACCGCCCCGGGGCCAGCCCCGACGGCCAGGGGAGAGCGACCCCTGCTGCCCCCCATCACCGCCCCGGGGCCAGCCCCGACGGCCAGGGGAGAGCGCCCCCTGCTGCCCCCCGCCCCCCATCACTGCCCTGGGGCCAGCCCTGACGGCCAGGGGAGAGCGCCCCCTGCTGGCCCCGCCCCACGGCGCAGGGTGTGACTTGCCGCGCTGGTGCAAGGGGCAGCTGAAGTGGCACCGCCGTTCCCCACACCCCCCCCGGCCGCAGCCCGAACGCCCAGCGCAGCCCGGCACGCGCAGGGCTGACACGCTGCCCGGAGGGAGCTCACCGCATACACGCAGGCATGAAATGCAACCACTCGGCTGCTCATTCTGGGGGGGGTTAGACCTCCCGTTCCCCCCCCCGGCCGTGTCGGGAGCCCGACTCTCCCAAGTGCCCCCCAGGGCCAGCATGGCCCGGGGAGACCCCCTACTTGAGCACCTGCCGTCCGCCAGAGGGGCTGTCTTGGTAACGGTGGCAGACCCCATCCCCGGGCCATGGCATTGTCCATGGCGACGGGACCCCGGCCCCACAGCCCATCCCCCGTGGCCCCCCACCCCAGCCCTGGTGCCCCAGCAGGCATGAGCAAAGGCCTGTGGGGCCCCAGGGAGGGCGGGGGGCACCCCGGGGTGGGGTGGGGGGCACTATGCTGACTCCACCCTGGCACTCACCTTACTGGTGGGCATCACCTGCAGCTCGGTGCTCTGGGGCCGCGGGTGCCCGGGCTGGGGCTGGTTGGAGCCTGGCGGCCCCGGCTGAGAGATCCTGGGGAGGGAACATGTCTCAGGTGCCCCCAGGGCAGGGTCCCCCCACTTCACACATATCCCCGCCCCCAGGGTTAACCCTTCAGCCGCCCATTCCCTGCCATGGGGGGGAGGGGCAAGGCTGCACACACAGGGGTGGGTCAGTGGATTGCCCGGGGGTGGAAGTCAGGACTCCTGGGTTCAATTCCCGGCTGTGGTCCTGACCCCTCTCTGGGCAGGATGGGGCTGGGAGCCGGCGGAGGCGTCCAAGTCTCTGGCCAGGCTGGAGCCAGGTTCCAAGCTATGCAGGGCGGGCATCAGCACCCACCCCAACCAGGGCAGCCCCAGGCGGTCCCCAGGAGTGCCCAGCCCTCGTGTCCCCAATTCCCCAGCCCAGGGGCAGGCAGGACCCCCACAGGAGAGCAGGGCGTCATCTCCCTGGGGCAAGCTGCCCCCAGCATGGCAGGCCCATGGTGACCAGCCACCCCACTGCGTGTGCTGCTGTGGCCACACCCCCAACCTCCTTGGGGGGCCGATCCCCAGCCCCCGGCCAGCCCCCCACGCTCCCAACTGCCAGGCCCCACGGAGCTGGGCATGGGAGACTGGACAGTGCTCAGCGACCAGCAGAGACAGAGGGATTCCCTGTTCAGAGCCTGGGGGGCAGGGGACGGACAGATGGACACAACCCTCTGGGCAAGTGACTCAGAGCCCCCCCTACAGTGAGGGGAACCCATGACGCTCCCCACTCTATCCACCGGGGCCCGTGGGCACGGCACGGCCATGGGGAAATGCCAAGTGAGCCCAGCGTCCAGCCCTCCGCAGCGACGTTACCCGTTCGGGTCGGCCGAGACGCCTGCGCTGAGCAATTGCGCCTGGGTGCTGCAGGGAGAACAGAGTCAGGGTCGCAGCCCGGGCCCAGAGCGTACCCATGGGCCCCGTGGGGAAGCTCTGCCCAGAGCACGTTACCTGTACTGGCAGCTGGTGCCCTTGCCGAGCTGGCAGAGGTGCCGGTGCAGGCTGGCACGCTTGGCGTAGCAAAGCCCCAGAGCGAGGGCCAGGATCAGGGCGGCCAGGATCAGCAGGGTGGTGGGGAGCGCGCTGCCCCCTGGCAGGAGAACAGCCGGTTAGTGTCCCTGGCAGCAAAGCCCCCCACCCCCACCGGCGCACAAAGCCCCATTCTTCTCAAGCCCCACGCAGCTGGGGGGGGCCCTGCATGCACCGTGTGTGCCTGGCTTGGCCCTCTGGTGCCACCAACCCCACCCCAGGGGAGCCAGGTCTGAGGCCCTGCCCCGCCCTGCCGGACGCCTGGGTTCCAACCTCGTCAGTGTCAGAAACAGCGCAATAAGCCCTGCCCCCCATGCCCTGCCCTGCCCTCCCCCAGCCCCCTCACCTTGCTCCAGGCCCCCGGGGCCACTGTCCACGCTGCCCCCGGCCCCCGGGCTGTTGCAGGCGGGGGCAGCCCAGCCCGCCTCACAGTGGCAGTGACCCTTGTTGTTGCAGACCTGAGGGGAGACATGGAGCCTCCTCACTGACAGGCTCTCAGCAAAGGGACAGCACAGTCCCCCCCCGTCCCCCCCGACCTGCTGCCCCGCTCACCCCGTGCCCGTGGCATTTGCTCCGACACTCCTGCACCCCCAGCTCGGAGACGTCCCGGCACTGGCCACTGCTGCACACCTGCCCAGAGAGAGGGGGAATCAAGAGAGAGAAGGGGGGGTCCTGGCCCAGCAACCCCCTCCCCACTTGGCTCCTGCACCTGCTCCTTCCCTGTGCCCCGGGGCGCCCCCCCAGCTCACCTTCCCAGGGCCACAGGCCGTGCCTGGCAGTACCATGGCCAGGTCGCTCACATCCTCGCGCGGGGGCAGAGGGGTCCCGCGGCAACCGGGTGCTGCCCCATCCTGCCGTGCGCCCTGGGCTCTGCCCCCCTGGCACTGCAGCCTCCCGCAGCCAGCGTCCCTGCACGGGCAGACAGGGGTCAGGAGGATGGACCGACAGGGTGGGGGGCAGGAGACAGATGGGTGGTGTACGGGGGCACTCACTGCTGGGCACAGGGGACGTAGGTGCTGTTGGGGTGCTGCCCGCAGTGCCCGTGCTCATCCCCCCTGGCGTTCAGGGAGGCCATGCAGACGTCGGAGACGGGGCCCGAACCTGCATGGGACAGAGAACCGTGATCACCACCGGGGGCCTCGGCACCCACACAGCTCCCTAGCCCCCCTGGGGTGCTGATTCCCAGCAGCCCTCCAGAGCCCCCCCAGCTGTGCACTCCCCCACTCAGCTCCACGGCAACCCGTCCTCCCCTCCCACAGACCCCTGGCCCCTTACCTGGGCCCCACAGCTCCTGGCACTGGCCCTGGTAGGTGGTGCAGGTCCCCCCGTAGCAGTAGGCCTGGCCTCCGGCGCAGGGTTGCCCATCCTGCAGGTACGTGTTGCGGGGGCAGCGTGGGGACAGCCCGTCGCAGAACTCAGGGAGGTCGCATTCACCACGGGGCTCCCGGCACAGGGAGCCGGCCCCTCGCAGCTGGGGATCAGAGAGCATCAGAACGGCGGGGGTGGGGGGCCTGCCCTGAGGGACGAGGGGGACCCCTGGCACACCAAAGGGCCCAAGCTGGGGGCACAGCGCCAACCCCACAGAGCGGTGAGCCCCCCTTGCAGTAAAACCAGCTGTCGTGTGGGACGGTGCCCAAAGCCTGAGTAAACCCAACAGCTCCCGCCAGGTCTGTCTGTGACCCGTCCACAACGGCCGTTCCTGAGCACCTGCTCCAGGGGCTCCCGAGCCGTTTAACGGTTTGCTCCAGGCTCTTTCCAGCCAGCGAGGTCAGTAACGCCCTGGGCCCCACGTTTGCCCTCTCCACCCTCTGGGGGCTCTCGACAAGAAACACCAGTGGGTCTGTGATTGCTTCAGCTCGTTCTGGCAGCAGCCTGGGCCGCATCATATCAGACTGCCCCGGGATTCCAGCGATCGTAGCCCGTTACATAGAACCCCGCTGTTAATATTATTGTGCCGACATTTGGTCCTTGCACCCCCAGAAAGTGAATACGTGGAGCCCAGGACTGGGGTAGCAGGGGCTGTGGGTCAGGAGTGAGGGGCACTGGCAGAGCTTGGGGGGGAGCCCAGGGCTGGGGTAGCAGGGGGCTGTGGGTCAGGAGTGAGGGGCACCGGCAGGGCCCTTCCCACTCACCTTGCAGTCCTGGCAGCAGGTATCCCCCTTGGCGCACTCAGCTCCGGTGGCCAGCTGGCAGGTGCTGGCATTGCAGCAGGGGTCAGCGCACTCCTGTGGGGCAGAGGGGCAGCAGTGAGCGGGGCCCTGGGGTCGGCGGGGGGGGAGCTGTCATGGAGTCCCCGGGTGATGCTCTGGAACTGCTCCCCATGAAGCTGTGACGAAGTGGGACTGTTCTTAATGTTTCCTCCGAATAGTGTGGGGTGCCTCAGTTTCCCCTAGGCAGTTCTTAAGTATCTAGGTGGTGGGGTAAGGGTGTATGATCATTGCAGAGCCCTAGAGGGCAGGTGTGTGCAGGGGTCTGGACACAGAGTCTGGACACAGACTCACTGTGAGAAGCACACGGAGGGGCAGAGGAGGCTGAATGCTCCGAGGTCAGACCCAGGAAGGTGGAAGCTGTGTGAGCTGTGTGTCCTGAAGACAGGCTGCTCACAGAAAGGAGACTGCCCCAGAGTCCTGACTGGCTTCATGGGGAGCAGTTCCAGACCATCGCCCAGGGACTCCGTGACAACTGGTGGCAGAGTGGGATGTACTGCACCCTGTGGATGGCGCTTCCTGCAGTAAGTGACTGGGGAGCAGTAACACGAAGGGGGATCGCTGAGGACCAGGCCTGCTGAAGGCTCAGAGAGGAGCGGTTTCGGGGGGTGGTTAACCCCTGGGAGTGTGTGACCAGCGAGAAGGACTGTGCAGTAATGGGGTCCCCCTGGGGACTGCGGGGAGCAGTCTCAGGGGCGGAGGAGCCTGCGGCTTGGCCCTGGGAGAGAGAAGGACTTTTGCAGTAACAGGGTTCCCCTGGGGATTGCAGCGAGCGGTCCAAGGGGTGGTCTGCCGCTCGACTCTGGCAAAGAGGTGGTGACCTTGAGAAGGGCTGGCACACTAGGGTTTCTCCCTGGAAACCGTGGGGAGCTGAGAGCACACAGGCCTGTGAGTCCACAACAACTTGGGAAGAGCGAAGTGATGGCCTGTCACCATCTCCTTAAGAAGGACATTGTAACCCTGTGCAGAAAGAGAGGGTCGCGCATTGGAAAGTTCACCAAAGCAGAGTTAATCGTGCAGCTGGAGGAGGATGACCACCCTAAGGAACAGATTCCTGACCCCAAATGGGGCTATTGCAGGATCTGGGAGCAGGGAACTCCCTGGAGTGGGAGCCAGGCATGCCCAAGACTCCAGTCCCCAACCAGACGAGGGTCTTCACGATCGGGTTCCCCATCGGGGGATCGAGACGGATGGGATTGGAGCTGAGTCCGAGAGAGCAAGAGGACCGTGGGAGACAGCGAAAGCCCGAGAAAGAGCTGCAGAAGCAGCAGCAGCATGAACTGGCGGTGGTGGGGTGGAGAGGCCTAGGGGACCTCCCCGGGGTGAGTGGGGATAGACCCCGGGGGGCCAGTTCCGCAGGGAACCTCGAGACTAAATTGTTGCCCCTGGTTAAGGGGCGGGGATGTGGATGCCCCCCTCACTGCCTTTGAGCAGGCTGGCGATTTGAACCAGGGGGACCCTGCGGAAAAGCCCCGGTGTCTAGTTCCCTTGCTGGGTCCCAAGACCATAGACTCTGTCAGCCAGATGGGTGGGGAGGTGGACAGGCTCCCACTCCTGACCCCAACCTATATGTGTGACGAAGTGGGACTGTTCTTAATGTTTCCTCTGAATAGTGTGGGGGTGCCTCAGTTTCCCCTAGGCAGTTCTTAAGTATCTAGGTGGTGGGGTAAGGGTGTATGAGCATTGCAGAGCCCTAGAGGGCAGGTGTGCGCAGAAGTCTGGACACAGAGAATGGCCGACACCCTGTTTCCTGGCCACTGATGGCCTGGGCCCTTCCCCCCTGCAAGGTGAGAGCTGAAGGGGTTGGAGAACAAAGGAATCCGGTGACCTCCTGGCCCCGGAAAGGAACAAAGCCCAGAGGAGGAGGGGCTGGAGGGAGTTTCAGTTTGGGGCTGGCTGGGACATGGAGTGAAGGGCAGATGTTGTTGTCTGGCTCACTGCCCCCCAAAATGGACCCTGCTGAGGGGTCCTGTTCTCTGCACCTGCAAGCTCTGTTTTAGACCATGTTCCTCTCATCTAATAAACCTCTGTTTTACTGGCTGGCTGAGAGTCACGTCTGACTGCGAAGTTGGGGGGCAGGACCCTCTGGTTTCCCCAGGACCCCGCCTGGGCGGACTGGCTGTGGGAAGCGCACGGAGGGGCAGAGGATGCTGAATGCTCCGAGGTCAGACCCAGGAAGGTGGAAGCTGTGTGAGCTGTGTGTCCTGCAGACAGGCTGCTCACAGGAAGGTGACTGCCCAAGGAGGGCACCTGCTTCCTTTGTTCTCCAACCCTTTACTCTCACCTTGCAGGGGGAAGGGCCAGGCCATCAGTTGCCAGGAGACAGAGTGTCAGCCATTTATGTACCCTGGCCCTTTGCTCTGCAACAATTACACCCCCTTATCCCACCCCCTAGAGACTTAAGAACTGCCTAGGGGAAACTGAGGCACCCCTACGGTATTCAGAGGAAACATTAAGAACAGTCCCACATCATCACAGGAGCAGACATCCCCTCATGCACGTGCCCCCTCCCCTGCCCTCTCACCTCCCGCAGGCCGCAGTCGCACGTCTCGTCCTTCTCCACCAGCCGGTTCCCGCAGCGCGGGCGCACGGCCAGGCTCTCGGGCTCGGGCACGTTGAAGAGGCACCAGCCCTGGCCCCGGCGCAGGCTCCGCTCCACGTCCTGCTGGCTGCAGCTGCTGAAGCTCAGACCGGGCATCAGCCTGCGGAGGGGAGCCCGTGAGTGCGGGGGGGCAGGGACCGGGGACCCTCCTGCCCCTCGCCCCCCCCATCCCGCGGCACCCCCAGACTCACCCCGTGGGCGGCGCCATGATGCAGCTCCGCTCCTGGTAGGGGCCGACGCAGTCACACTGGCGCCCGGCCCCGTCGTGGCTCATGCCCAGGTTGTGGCCCAGCTGGTGAGCCACGGTGGAGGCCACGACCAGGACGCTGACCGAGTGATCCTGCGCGGAGAGGCCGGGTCAGAGCGGGCTGGGGCAGGGGCAGGGGCAGAGGCAGGGGGAGGGGTTGGGGGAGAGGCAGCTACTGACCACGCTGACCCCGCCCGATCGTGCGGCCGAGCACATGGAGGCCTGGGACGCCATCCCCACCGCCGCCCCCTCCAGCGGGGTCCCCCTGCAAGAGACAGCGAGCGTTAGGGGGCCGGAGCCGAGATCCCAGCCGCACGCCCGGCATCGGACAGGTTCCAGCCTGGCCCCCCCCCGGTCCCCGCACTCACGTGAGCAGCTGGGCGTTGTCGTGCGGGAGCCGGGGCAGCAGCTCCTTCTGCCTCCACTGCAGGAAGCGCTCCAGCGTGGCCTGGGCGCTGGGCCCCACGGCGATGGGGTCCCCCTGGTTCCACACTTCCACAGCCAGCAGCGCCACGCGGATGCCCAGGGGCTGATAGAACTGGGGGGAAGCTGGGGTTAGAGATGCTGGCCGGGCAGCGGGGGCCAGACCAGCCACCGATGGCACCACTGCCCGCACCAGGGCCGTCCAGACTGGGCGTCGGGCTGGGACAGCAGGGGTTGCAGGGCGGGAGGGAGGGGCACTGGATGGGATAACTGGGGCTGTGGGTCAGGAGGAAGACGACACAGAGCTGGGGTAACTGGGGCTGTGGGGTGGGAGGGAGGGGAACTGGCAGAGCCGGGGGGGGGGAGAAGAGGGCATCCCAGGGCCACTAGTGACCCACCGTGTCCACCTGGTTGGCGATCTCCAGCATCCGGGTCTGGATCCGTTCCATGTTGGGGTAATTCTGGAACTGCAGGGGGGAGACAAGGTGTCATGGGGGGACGGAGCCACCACAGGGCCCAGGAGAGTGAGGCAGGTCCCCCCCCGCCCCCCGAGCACAGCCAGGAGTCACTCACCTCTGCATGGTCCACCACCATCACCAACTCCACGAACGGCTGCTCTGGGGCTGCCTCCCGCTTCCCCTGGGGAGAAGAGCGAGCCAGTGAGGGGGGCGGGGGGGGGGCGAACACATGGACACAAGAGCCAGGACCGGGGCGGGGGGGCAGCGGGGGTTGTAACCCGAGGGGTCCCACAGATGAGGGAGGGCAGGAAGCAGTGGCCCAGGCAATAGCTCCCCCCATCCCAGAGACAAACGAGACTTGTCTGGGGTCACAGCTTCCCCCCCCCACCTCCCAATTCCCCTCCCCCACCTACCCTGTGCGTCTCCTGTTCCAGCAGCGGCTGCGTGTGGTTGGGGGGGCCCAGCCCACACTCCCGCCGTCCCAGTCGCATGTCCCGGGGCCTGTAGGCCAGGTGCCTCCCGCGGGGCCCCTGGGGGTCCGGCTCCAGGCCGTAGCTCCTGTTCTCCGAGGCCACGAGGATGCCGCTAGGAGGGGAGGGGGAGACGGGGCGTTAGCTGGGCGGCAGGGACGGGGTTAATCCTCAGGGCGGATCACAAGAGAGGCAGGGGTCAGGAGCTCAGCCAAACCGCAGCCCCTGCTGGGGAGTGGGGTGTCACGGAGTGTGGGGGAGTCCGGGCCCTGCACCCCTCTTCCTGGGATTCACCACGACTCTCAGCCAGCCAGTAACACGGAAGGTTTATTGGACAATAGGAACACAGTCTCAAACAGAGCTTGTGGGTACCCCCAGGACCCCTCAGTCACGTCCTTCTGGGGGAGCAGGGAGCTTAGACCCCAGTCCTGAGGTTCCCTGCGTTCCACCACCCAGCCCCAAACTGAAACTAAACCCACCCAGCAGGTTCCCTCCTGCAGCCTGTGTCCACATTCCCAGGCAGAGGGGTCACCTCCCCGTCCCCCTCCTGGCTCAGGTGACAGGCTCTCAGGTCTCCCAGTGAAACTCCCCTGCCACATTCCCAGGTCAACACCCTGCCCCCCGCCCCCGCTGCATCCCATCTCTCCCCCCTTCGAGACTGAACTGAGCGGGGTCACTCTGACCAATGACCTGGGGAAGTTCAGGGTCCACTATCATGTTGGCACTTCCCTTCACATGGACCACGTCCATGTCAGGAGCCTGCTCCTGCAGGATTATTTCATCTGGTGCAGCCAGGTCAGGGGAGAGGGGTCGGTGTAGATGGTGAAGTGTCGCCCGAAGAGATGGGGCTCTAGTTTCTTGAGGGCCCACACCATGGCCAGGCACTCCTTCTCGATGGCCGTGTAGTGTTGCTCCCGGGGTGGCAACTTCTTGCTCAGGTACACGATGGGGTGTCTCTCCCCCTTTTCATCCTCCTGCATTAACACCGCCCCCAGTCCCGTGTCTGAGTCGTTGGTGAACACCATAAAGGGCTTGTCAAAGTCTGGGTTTGCCAGAATTGGGCCACTGTCCAGAGCCTCTTTCAGCGCCCAGAGACACTCCTGGCACTGCTCGGTCCAGACCACCTTGTCTGGCTTCCCCTTCTTGCATAGCTCAGTGATGGGGGTGGCTATGGCGCTAAAGTGGGGCACAAATCTTCGGTAGTATCCTGCCATCCCAATAAAGGCTTGGACCTGCTTTTTGGTGTGGGGAGCGGGCCAATCTCTGATCACCTGCACCTTAGCTGGTTCCAGATTTAGGAGGCCGCTCCCCACCCGATGGCCCAGGTAAGATACTTCCGCCATCCCCACCTTGCACTTCTCCGCTTTTACAGTCAGCCCAGCCCCCTGGAGTCGGTCCAGCACTTGTCTAACCTGGGACACATGGTCCTCCCAGGTCTGGCTAAAGACACAGATGTCATCAAAATACGCCACGGCAAAACTCTCCATCCCCCTCAGTAGCTGGTCCACCAGGCGCTGGAAGATGGCCGGCGCTCCCTTGAGGCCGAAAGGCAGGGTCAGGAACTGAGAGCCCCAGAGGGGTGATAAAGGCCGATTTCAGCCGGGCATCTGCATCCAGCAGCGCTTGCCAGTAGCCCTTTGTAAGGTCCATGGCGGTAAGGTACGGAGCTCCTCCCAGCTTGTCTAGGAGCTCGTCCGGCCTGGGCATGGGGTAGGCATCAGATACAGTGATGGCATTGAGCATCCGATAGTCCACACAGAACTGGATCGACCCATCCTTTTTGGGGACCAGCACCACCGGCGAGGCCCAAGGGTTGGCAGATGGCTGGATCACCCCCAAAGCCAGCATGTCCCGGACCTCTCTTTCCAGGTCCTGAGCAGTTTTCCCTGTGACTCAGAAGTGGGAGCATCTTATCGGCAGGTGCGACCCTGTCTGCACCCGGTGGACAGTCAGATTAGTGCGTCCAGGCTGGCTGGAAAACACCTGTCGGTAGGGATGCAGCACCCCCCTGACCTCAGCTTGCTGGGCAGGGGTTAGCTGATCCGAGAGGGGAATTGTTTCCAGGGGGGAACCAGCTCTGGTCCCAGGGAATCGATCTACTAAAGGGTCATCTCCCTGCTCCTCCCACTGTCCACGCACGGCCAACACCACATTCCCCCTGGCATAATATGGCTTCATCATATTTACATGGTACACCCGGCGGTGGTGCGCCCAGTTCGACAGCTCCACCACATAGTTTACCTCATTGAGCTGCTTGACAACCTTGAAAGGGCCCTCCCAGGCGGCCTGTAGTTTATTCTTTCTCACGGGGATGAGAACCATCACCGGATCCCCGGTGGCGTAGGCACGGGCCCGCGCCGTGTGGTCATACCAGACCTTCTGCTTCCTCTGGGCTCTGGCCAGATTCTCCCTGGCCAGGCCCATGAGTTCAGCCAGTCTCTCTCGGAAGATCAGGACATACTCCACCACTGACTCTCCATCGGGAGTGGCCTTCCCCTCCCACTTGTCTCTCATCAGGTCCAGGGGGCCCCTCAGCCTCCTTCCATATAACAGTTCGAAAGGCAAAAATCCGGTAGACTCCTGGGGCACCTCCCTGTACGCAAACAGCAGGTGAGGCAAGTACTTGTCCCAATCCTGTGGGTGCTGGTGCATAAAGGTTTTCAGCATCATCTTTAGCATCCCATTGAACCTCTTCACCTGTCCACCAGACAGGCACTCTCTCCGCAGGGACAGTCCCGCGCCCACACTGCAAACCGAGAACCGGGAGTCCAGAGCCTCCAGCCCCCCAGAGGAGCTGGCCTGGGGTATTCTCCCCTCCTGAGCAGGTGGTAAGCTGGCAGCCCGCCTTGCCTGGGCCATCTGCCCCTTGTGCAGCTGGGTCCCTACCCAGTTAACCCTGGGTGGGTTGGGTCTGCTCAGTCAGTCCCTGAGCCTCTGGCCACAGCGATAGCAGCTCATGTCACTTTGGTCCCCTTGAGCGGGTCGGATAGTCTTGACTCCAAGTGTTCCCTTTGGGAGGGGGTTCTCCATATTTTCCCGCTGGGAGGTCCCTTGACGACTCTCTCTCTGCATCGGGGGGGGGGCCTGTTCTTTTGGGATTCCTCCCTGCTACTCCTAGACCGACTGTTCGCAAACTCGTCGGCCAGCTGCCCTGCGTGCTGGGGGTTCTCTAGCTTTTAGTCAACCAACCACAGCCTCAGGTCGGACGGGCACTGTTCATACAGTTGCTCCAGTACGATTAGGTCCAGCAGGTCCTCTTTAGCTTGGGCCCCAGCTGTCCACTTGCGGGCATACCCCTGCATCCGGTTGACCAGTTGTAGGTAGGTGATCTCAGGCGTTTTATGCTGACTCCAGAACCTTTCCCGGTACATCTCAGGGGTCAGCCCAAACTCAAGGAGCAGGGCCTGTTTGAACAGTTCGTAGTCCCCTGCCTCCGCCCCTGTCATTCGGCTGTACACCTCCACGGCTTTGGGGTCCAGTAAGGGGGTGAGGAACTGGAGCCTGTCTGCAGGGTCAACCCTGTGCAGCTCGCAGGCATTCTCAAAGGCCGTCAGGAAGCTATCTATGTCCTCCCCCTCCTTACGCTGGGCCAGGAAGCACTTATCAAAGCTCCTTGCAGTCTTGGGTCCCCCCGCACTCACCGCAGCCGGGGCCCCACTGCTCCTCAGCCTGGCCAGCTCCAGTTCATGCTGTCTTTGTTTCTCCTTCTCCTGACGTTCCCTCTCCTTCTCCTCCTGCTCATGTTGACGTTGCTTCTCCTCATGTTGACGTTACTTCTCATGATCCTCCAGCTCCCTCATTTTCATCTCCCTCTCCCATTCCAGCCGCCTCCGCTCCAGGGATGGGGAGCTCCGCCGGGAGGATCCCTGCTGGCTGCCGGGGTCAGGGTGCCCTTGGTATTCGCTGGGCTTCCCCCAACCCCTCCCCCAGCCCTAGGTAGGAAGGGTCTTGGGATGTCCTCAGCAGCAGTCTGACCCCTCCCAGCCCGGTCAGGCCCCAGGGCCCACGCTGCGTCCGCTGGGCGGCTTCCCTCAGGGACAGGGATCGGGTCATCCAAGCGATCCCTCTCCTCCAACTGGGCAATCAGCTGTTCCTTGGTGGACCTCCCGATGCGCAGCCCCCTCTGCCTGCACAGCTCCACCAGGTCGCTCTTCAGGCGTTTAGCGTACATCTCCCTGCTGGCCACTCGCAGGCCGGGCAGCTTTCCACGGTTTCCAGGAAAAGCCCCTCGTGTGCCAGCCCTTCTTGAGGTCACCACGTCTTTGCCAGGGTCGAGCTGCAGACTCCTCTGCCCCTGGGACTGCTCGCTGCAATCCCGCGGGGGACCCTGTTACTGCAAAAGTCCTTCTCTCTGGTCACACACTCCCAGGGGTTAACCGCCCCCTGAAACCGTCTCTCTGAGCCTTCAGCACTCCTGGTCCCCATCAATCCCCCTTCATTTTACTGCTCCCCAGTCACTTACAGCAGGAAGCGCCATCCAAGGGGTGCAGTAAATCCCACCGCTGCCACCAGCTGTCACGGAGTGTGGGGGAGTCCAGGGCCTGCACCCCTTTCCCTGAGATTCACCATTACTCTCAGGCAGCCAGTAAAACAGAAGCTTTGTTGGACAATAGGAACAAAGTCTAAAACAGAACTTGTGGGTACAACCAGGACCCCTCAGTCAAGTCCTTCTGGGGGGCAGAGAGCTTAGACCCCAGCCCTGGGGTTCCCTGCATTCCTCCACCCAGCCCAAAACTGAAACCAAACCCAGCGCAGCAGGCTCTCTCTTGCAGCTTTTGTCCAGTTTCCTGGGCAGAGGTGTTACCTTCCCCCTCCCGGCTCAGGTTACAGGCTCTCAGGTCTCCCATCCCCAATGAGAAAAGGAGGACTTGTGGCACCTTAGAGACTAACCAATTTATTTGAGCATGAGCTTTCGTGAGCTACAGCTCACTTCATCGGATGCATACCGTGAAAAGTGTAGAAGATCTTTTTATACACACACAAAGCATGAAAAAATACCTCCTCCCACCCCGCTCTCCTGCTGGTAATAGCTTATCTAAAGTGATCACTCTCCTTACAATGTGTATGATAATCAAGTTGGGCCATTTCCAGCACAAATCCAGGTTTTCTCACCCCCCCTCCCTCACACAAACCCACTCTCCAATGTGATCTATGCCATCATGTGCCAGCAATGCCCCTCTGCCATTTACATTGGTCAAACTGGACAGTCTCTACGTAAAAGAATAAATGGACACAAATCAGATGTCAAGAATTATAACATTCATAAACCAGTCGGAGAATACTTCAATCTCTCTGGTCACGCAATCACCGACATGAAGGTCACTATCTTACAACAAAAAAACTTCAAATCCAGACTCCAGCGAGAAACTGCTGAATTGGAATTCATTTGCAAACTGGATACTATTAATTTAGGCTTAAATAGAGACTGGGAGTGGCTAAGTCATTATGCAAGGTAGCCTATTTCCCCTTGCTTTTTCCTAACCCCCCCCCCCCCGACGTTCTGGTTAAACTTGGATTTAAACTTGGAGAGTGGTCAGTTTGGATGAGCTATTGCCAGCAGGAGAGTGAGTTTGTGTGTGTGTGTTCGTTCCCCGGGGGGCGCGGGGTGAGAAAGCCTGGATCTGTGCTGGAAATGACCCACCTTGATTACCATGCACATTGTAGGGAGAGTGGTCACTTTGGATAAGCTATTACCAGCAGGAGAGTGAGTTTGTGTGTATATGGGGGTGGGGGTGAGAAAACCTGGTTTATGCTGGAAATGGCCCACCTTGAGTATCATGCACATTGTAGGGAGAGTGGTCACTTTGGATAAGCTATTACCAGCAGGAGAGTGAGTTTGTGTGTGTGGTTTTTGGAGGGGGGTGAGGGGGTGAGAGAACCTGGATTTGTGCAGGAAATGGCCCACCTTGATTATCATACACATTGTGAAGAGAGTGGTCACTTTTGATGGGTTATTACCAGCAGGAGAGTGAGTTTGTGGGAGGCGGGGGGGCGGAGGGTGAGGAAACCTGGATTTGTGCTGGAAATGGCCCAACTTGATGATCACTTTAGATAAGCTATTACCAGCAGGACAGTGGGGTGGGAGGAGGTATTGTTTCATGGTCTCTGTGTGTATATAATGTCTGCTGCAGTTTCCACGGTATGCATCCGATGAAGTGAGCTGTAGCTCACGAAAGCTCATGCTCAAATAAATTGGTTAGTCTCTAAGGTGCCACAAGTCCTCCTTTTCTTTTAGCTTATCTAAAGTGACCACTCTCCTTACAACTAACTAACACGGCTGTTACTCTGAAACCTGTCATTATGCAAGGCACTGCATTTAGCCGTATGGAGTGGAAATCTATCAACTGCATGAAAAAACTTGTACGGATACAGACAGACATCATCTTCCTTTCCAAATGCAAACAGATGGACATCGTACCAAAAGGACTGAAGGTAAAATATCCATTACAATCTACATACCACACAGACTATGCAGACAGTTTGTGCCACACACTCTGAAAGAAACTGCGGAACCACCTGATCAACATCCTCTACAGCAAACAGGGAAAGATTAAGAATGAGCTCTCAAAAATGGATACTCTCATAAAAAACCAACCTTCCACACAAACTTCCTCGTGGCTGGACTTTACTAAAACTAGACAAGCCATTTACAACGCACACTTTGCTTCCCTACAAAAGAAAAAGGACACTAAACTTTCTAAACTACTACATGCCACAAGGGGCCACAGCAATGGTTCCCTCAACCCACCTAGCAATATTGTTAACCTATCCAACTATACTCTCAGCCCAGCAGAAGCAGCTGTCCTATCTCAGGGCCTCTCCTTCTGCCCCTCCACCCCCACAAACATGATACAGTTCTGTGGTGACCTAGAATCCTATTTTCGACGTCTCCGACTCAAGGAATATTTCCAACACACCTCTGAACAACACACTAATCCACAGAGACCTTCCTACCAAGACTACAAAAAGAAGGATTCTAGCTGGACTCCTCCTGAAGGTCGAAACAACAGACTGGACCTCTACATAGAGTGCTTCCGCCGACGTGCACGGGCTGAAATTGTGGAAAAGCAGCATCACTTGCCCCATAACCTCAGCCGTGCAGAACACAATGCCATCCACAGCCTCAGAAACAACTCCGACATCATAATCAAAAAGGCTGACAAAAGAGGTGCTGTTGTCATCATGAATAGGTGGGAATATGAACAAGAGGCTGCTCGGCAGCTCTCCAACACCACTCTCTACAAGCCTATATAAAGTCTGCTGCAGTTTCCACGATATGCATCTGATGAAGTGAGCTGTAGCTCACGAAAGCTTATGCTCTAATAAATTGGTTAGTCTCTAAGGTGCCACAAGTACTCCTTTTCTTTTTGCGAATACAGACTAACATGGCTGCTACTCTGAAACATCTCTACAAGCCATTACCCTCTGATCCCACTGAGAGTTACCAAAAGAAACTACACCATTTGCTCAAGAAACTCCCTGGAAAAGCACAAGATCAAATCCGCACAGACACACCCCTGGAACCCCGACCTGGGATATTCTATCTACTCCCCAAGATCCATAAACCTGGAAATCCTGGGCACCCCATCATCTCAGGCATTGGCACCCTGACAGCAGGACTGTCTGGCTATGTAGACTCCCTCTTCAGGCCCTATGCTACCAGCACTCCCAGTTACCTTCGAGACACCACTGACTTCCTGAGGAAACTACAATCCATCAGTGATCTTCCTGATAACACCATCCTGGCCACTATGGATGTAGAAGCCCTCTGCACCAACATTCCACACAAAGATGGACTACAAGCCGTCAAGAACACTATCCCCGATAATGTCACGGCTAACCTGGTGGCTGAACTTTGCGACTTTGTCCTCACCCATAACTATTTTACATTTGGAGACAATGTATACCTTCAGATCAGTGGCACTGCTATGGGTACCCGCATGGCCCCCAGTATGCCAACCTTTTTTGGCTGACTTAGAACAACGCTTCCTCAGCTCTCATCCCCTAACGCCCCTACTCTACTTGTGCTATATTGATGACATCTTCATCATCTGGACCCATGGAAAAGAAGGCCTTGAGGAATTCCACCATAATTTCAACAATTTCCATCCCACCATCAACCTCAGCCTGGTCCAGTCCACATAAGAGATCCACTGCCTGGACACTACAGTGCTAATAAACGATGGTCACATAAACACCACCCTACACCGGAAACCTACTGACCGCTATTCCTACCTACATGCCTCCAACTTTCACCCTGATCACACCACACGACCCATTGTCTACAGCCAAGCTCTGCGATACAACCCCATTTGTTCCAACCCCTCAGACAGAGACAAACACCTACAAGATCTCTATCAAGCATTCTTCAACTACAATACCCACCTGCAGAAGTGAAGAAACAGATTGATAGAGCCAGAAGAGTTCCCAGAAGTTACCTACTACAGGACAGGCCTAACAAAGAAAATAACAGAACGCCACTAGCCGTCACCTTCAGCCCCCAACTAAAACCTCTCCAACGCATTATTAAGGATCTACAACCTATCCTAAAGGATGACCCAACACTCTCACAAATCTTGGGAGACAGGCCAGTCCTTGCCTACAGACAGCCCCGCAACCTGAAGCAAATACTCACCAACAACCACATACCACACAACAGAACCACTAACCCAGGAACCTATCCTTGCAACAAAGCCCGTTGCCAATTGTGCCCACATATCTATTCAGGGGACACCATCACAGGGCCTAATCACATCAGCCACACTATCAGAGGCTTGTTCACCTGCACATCCACCAATGTGATCTATGCCATCATGTGCCAGCAATGCCCCTCTGCCATGTACATTGGCAAACTGGACAGTCTCTACGTAAAAGAATAAATGGACATAAATCAGATGTCAAGATAAGCTATTACCAGCAGGAGAGTGGGTTTGTGTGTGTGGGGGGGGGGGGGTGAGAAAACCTGGATTTGGGCTGGAAATGGGTATGATAATCAAGGTGGGCCATTTCCAGCCCAAATCCAGAGTTTAACAAGAAGGTCGGGGAAAAAACAAGGGGAAATAGGTTACCTTGCATAATGACTTAGCCACTCCCAGTCTCTATTCAAGCCTAAGTTAATTGTATCCAATTTGCAAATGAATTCCAATTCAACAGTTTCTCGCTGGAGTCTGGATTTGAAGTTTGTTTGTTGTAATATAGCAACTTTCATGTCTGTAATCGCGCGACCAGAGAGATTGAAGTGTTCTCCGACTGGTTTATGAATGTTATAATTCTTGACGTCTGATTTGGGTCCATTTATTCTTTTACGTAGAGACTGTCCAGTTTGTCAATGTACATGGCAGAGGGGCATTGCTGGCACATGATGGCATAGATCACATTGGTGGATGTGCAGGTGAACGAGCCTCTGATAGTGTGTGTGGGGGAGGGGGGGTGAGAAAACCTGGATTTGTGCTGGAAATGGCCCAACTTGATTATCATACACATTGTAAGGAGGATATGCATCCGATGAAGTGAGCTGTAGCTCACGAAAGCTCATGCTCTAATAAATTGGTTAGTCTCTAAGGTGCCACAAGTCCTCCTTTTCTTATTGTAAGGAGAGTGATCACTTTAGATAAGCTATTACCAGCAGGAGAGTGGGATGGGAGGAGGTATTTTTTCATGCTTTGTGTGTATATAAAAAGATCTTCTACACTTTCCACAGTATGCATCCGATGAAGTGAGCTGTAGCTCACGAAAGCTTATGCTCAAATAAATTGGTTAGTCTCTAAGGTGCCACAAGTACTCCTTTTCTTTTTGTGAATACAGACTAACACGGCTGCTACTCTGAAACTTGTCATCCCCAATGAAATTCCCCTGCCACATTCCCAAGTCAACACTCCCCCACTCCCTGCTGCCTCAGGCTGGTGCGGGGCAGGGCTAAGATGACTGCGGGGCTGCAGATCGGGACTGAGGGGCAGCCAGAGCGGTTCCTCTTTAAAACCCACAGAGGCACCCTCCCTGCCCTCTTCCACTGGGCGGGGCACCCTCCCCCCTGCTGCCCCTCCCCCATCATCCTCGATTTCAGCTCCCAGCCTGGAGCTGCAGAGCTCTCCCCACCTGAGTCCGGAGCAGGCGCAGATGCTGGCCCTGGAGCCTGGAACTCCCCGGACGTAGCCACGGTAGCAGCAGGTGCCCTGCAGCAGAGAGAAGCCGAGTTTAGCTACAGCTCCGAGCACGGGGGCCCAGCAGAGCTCTCAGGGGACCCTGCTGGGACCTCTCTCCCTGCAGAGCAGCCCTAGCCAGCAACAACGGGAGGGACACGGGTCCAAGTAATGGACCAGTACAAATACAACAGCGCCAATGACAGGGCACCCCCCTGGGGAAGCTCACAGCACCCCCCCACCTCCTGAGTCCCGCCTGGCACGGCCAGGGCATTGCAGTCAGTCACCTGCTGGGGGCCGGGAATTTTCTGTAGTATTTTTATGACCCTCACCCATGTGTGCCTCAGTTTCCCCTGTATTTTGCATGGCTGGGGGTGGCCTTTGCTCCCAGGGCAGCTGGAGACAGTTGTGAATGTCACCCAGGGAGGAGTCACTGATAAGAGAACAAAATTAATTACAGGAACAGTGACACCTGGCAAGGAGGCGGGGGAGAGCGGGATTTCACCTGCACGCAATCCCCCAGCTGGAGAACAAAGGATGGGGGAAGGGGAGGGACACAGCTGGGGGCTCTCACTGGGACCTGCCCCAAGGGCGGGGATTTGCAATGGGGTGACAGGGCTCGGAACGGACACTGCTTTCACCTTCAGCACCCAGCACCAGCCTGGGGGCTTCGGAAGCTGCCTCCAGGGAGTAATAAACCTGGTGGGGTGACCGTGCCGTGTGGGTGTCCCTGCCAGCACTGGGCAAGGGGCACCCGTCTGAAGTCTCTGCCAGGCGCCTGACACTGCCGCGGGAAGCAGGAGGGCTGGTGCCTCAGCGGTTCGGTCGAAGGAGGTGGTAAAGCTGCATGGCCTGCACTGGGGGAGGAGTGGGACCCTGGGGGTCTGCAGGGGTCTCCCAGAGCCTGGTCCTGTGGATCCGGGATACCTGCGTGGCCAGGTTTCTGCCCCTGCTGCTCCAGCCACAAACCTACCTGCGAGCCAGCGGCCTGCGTCACCCGCGTGCCGTTGGTCAGGTAATAGAACAGTGCCCGAGCACCCGGAGCCACCTCCCTGCCGGAGACAGACAGACAGTGAGAGCGAGCTCCACGGCCGGAGGGGCTTCCCCCCGCCCTGGGCTGCCACACTCCCCAGTAACGCAGACCGGGGGCTTCCCCCCGCCCTGGGCTGCCACACTCCCCAGTAACGCAGACCGGGGGCTTCCCCCCGCCCTGGGCTGCAAACGCCTCTGGGACTCCACCGGGCACGGGGAGCACGGCCCAGGGGGTGCAGCCCCCCCGACAGGCCAGAGGGACACTGCCACACTCCCCAGTAACGCAGACCGGGGGCTTCCCCGCGCCCTGGGCTGCCACACTCCCCAGTAACACAGACCGGGGGCTTCCCCCCGCCCTGGGCTGCGAACGCCTCTGGGACTCCACCGGGCACGGGGAGCACGGCCCAGGGGGTGCAGCCCCCCGACAGGCCAGAGGGACACTGCCACACTCCCCAGTAACGCAGACCGGGGTGTTCCTCCCGCCACGGGGCTGGGTGCAGCCCATCTGCTGCCAGGCCACTGCCCCTGCCCAGCCCCCCCAGAGCAACACAAAGGCGCCCCAGCCACCCCTGCAGCCCCCCAGCTCCTGCCCCCCAGGGTCTGCCCCAGAACAACGCCCGGGCACCCCAGCCACCCCTGCAGCCCCCACCCCAGCTCCTGCCCCCCAGCAGCCCCCCATTTCCTGCCCCCCAGCCACCCCCTGCAGCCCCCACCCCAGCTCCTGCTCCCCAGCAGCCCCCCATTTCCTGCCCCCCAGCCACCTCCAGCAGCCCCCCAGCTCCTGCCCCCCAAGAACAACGTGTGCGCTCTGGCCATCCCCTGCAGCCCCCCAGCTCCCTCCCCCCCAGGGCCCAGCAGAGCAGGCCCTGTGCAGCTCAGATGCTGCCCCACCCGGCGTGGGCACAGCCAGCTGGCAGGGAGGGGAGGAAGAGGGGTACAGGGAACACGCCCAGCCCCCCAACTCACCGGTTTTGCTCTAACTCCAGCACAAGACGTGCCCTTTCCAGGTCCAGGGCAACCTGCAGCCGGGCTGGGAAACCCTCCTGGGGGAGACCAGGGAGGGGGTTACAGGCCCAGCCCCCACGGCGCCAGGGACAGCAGCCAGCGGCCCCTAGCCTGGGAGTTGCCCCCAACACCCAACCAGGATGGAACATGGAGCCAGTCCCCACCAGGGGGCGCCAGCCCTAATCCGCCCCCAGGGCGGGGGGGGGGGTTCCCTGCCTCACCCCCTTACATGTCCTCTGAGGGGGTGGAAGGGAGTCTCCAGGACCACGGCAGGGGTGAAGCCAGTCCCTCTGCCCCTGCCCCATGGCTGAGCCCCCCATGCAGGAGGCTGGGCAGAGGAATCCTGCCAGGAAATGGCCCCATGGAGGGTGTTTGGGAGGAGAAAGCGTAGGGGGGCACCCGCCCATGCCCCCCGGCAGACCATGCCCCGGCTCACCCCGCCTGGCATCGCAGCTCAGCCCAGCCCGGGCCGAGTTTGTGCTTTGGCCAGGGCTCAGTTCCCCCGAGGGGGCCCGAGCTGTGCCGGGGGGCGATGGGGGGCCGGAGGCAGCGGTGCTCGGGGGCAGCCTGGTCTGGGTTAGGCCCCAGCGTGCCGGGGGTCAGGCAGAGGTCAGGATGGGGGTCCCCTCCCAGAGCGCAGCAGGAAGCGCCCCTCCCACATTAGCTCATTGTCCTGGGGGTGGGGTGTCGCAGGAGGTGTCCCGCCCCCGCCCCCCCCCACACCCTGCGCTTCCTGCCCAGCAGGGAGCAAAGAGGAAATGCCACAGAGGATCCCTGGCTGTGCCGGGCCAGGCCCTTCCGGCGCGGGGAGGGGGGAGGAGGAATGAGCTCACACAGCCGGCCTGGCTGGGGGGGGGGGGATTCCACGGGGACAGAGTCTCCTTCCCTGCCCCTCCCTCAGTGCGGGTCTGAGGGGACCTTCTCCAGGCACCCCCAAGTCCCCGTGTGGGGAGCCCCCAGATGCCCCTGAGGAAGCCCCTCATGGCAGTGGGGCCTGCTGGGGCCAGGGCCTCCCACACGGGGATGGGGGGAGTTGTAGGGGGGGGCAGCAGGTCCCTTCTCCCCCATCTTTGGGGGGGCTGAGGGTCTCCCCATGCCCCCGTCCCCCCAGAGGCTGCAGGTGTTTGCTCCCTGCCGGGACCCCGGAGGCCAGAGCTGGGACAGGAGCTGGGTTTCCTTTGCCTGGAAAGGGAGCAGGGGAATCCAGGGGGGTGCGGAGCGATGTGAGAGTAGCACCCATGGGGCTGGGAGGGCTCCCCGTGTGCCCCCCCAAAGCGGGGGGGTCGCACCGAATCCAGTGCGGGTGCCAGCCTGTGTGGGCACTGCCCCCTCCCTGCCAGCTAGACTGGGTCCCGCCTGGCCCAGAGAGAGGCCCCCCCCGTGGGACGAGCCGGGGCAGGGCGTTCAGCTGGGGGGAGCAGGGGTGCCAGGGAATGCAGCCATTGGCTGCTGTGGGGGAAGGGCAGAGTCCTTACCAAGCCCGTCTCTGCCATGCTGAGCATCCGGTTGCCTTGCAGGATCCAGGGCGTCACGTGCCAATAATGTCCCAGGTCCTCACGCTGCCGCCTGCTGCTGCCGCCTGCATGGGGCCGAGAACAAAGCCATCACCCCGGGTGCCCCTCTGGTCCCCCAGCCCTCGTCCTGGCCCCCCTTCCCCGGATCCTGGAGGCCCTTCCCCACCGCCCTGGGCTTCACCCCCAGACTGGCGCATGGGGCCCCAGATCCCCCCAGGGCTCTAGGCCGGGCAGGTGCACAGAGCGTGCCCTGGGATCCAGACCCCTGCGCTATTCCACATCTGACTTGGTGCCCTGGAAAGAATCGGGGGCAGGCTGGGAGCCAGGACTCCTGGGTCCCATTCCCAGCTCTGAGCCTGGCTCCCTGTGGGCCTGGTAAGCGTCTCTGGCTCTCCACCCCCCACACCATAGGTGGGGCGCGCGCCCCCCTCTCGGTGAGTGCTCAGAGTGAGGCCCGCACCCAGGGCCGGTGCAAGGATATTTTGAGCCCTGGGTGAAACTTCCACCTTGCAGGCCCCGGCCCCACCCCCGCACATCGGTTCATTCAGGGGCAAATCCCAATGAGCCTTTATAGCTGTTACCTCTTGATTATTAAAAAGATATTTCTTAATGATCAGGAACAAATACAAGCATACAATACAAGGGCAGAGGGGATATTTTATTCTTGGGTTATAAATCTTTTTCTCTTATAAATCACATATGCTGGGAAGAAGGAAGGTCTTGTGTGTGAGTCACATGCCTGGGAGTGAGCAGATCCATGTTCGATTCCCAGCTTTTCCTCAAAATTCCTGCAACACACAAATTCTCCTCCCTTGCAAGGCACCTCAGAGGAACATCTAGAAGAGCTAGCTCTTACAGAGACAATCTTTGGGGCAACATGACACCTCTATGCCTCATTTTCAATGGACTAGGCACATGGCCCCCCAAGAACTCCAGCAAGCAGGGATAGGGCGTCTGCAGGGCTCACCATCCCGAGAGGACAGGCTACCATATCTGCAACCACTGTGGAGAAAGGTGTAAGGGGAACATGACCACATCTGCAGCCCAGCACCTTTCAAGGGAATTTGTGCACCCAGGGTCCCCATAGTGAGTCCCTGAAGCAGGACGACTTGCAACCACGTCCTATGGATCCTAGGGTGCAGGACAACCCGAATCTGTCAGTTTATGGTTGAAGAGCACGTCAAATGCCATTGCATCTACGAACTGATGATTAGACAATACAGCACCGAAGCATGGCATAACTTCAACCAGGTGAGCCGTCCTGCTCTGTTTAAAGGTACTCACATGCTTCCATGCCTGTAGCATGGGGGCTGGAGAAATGCTCCTGCTCTGGATGGAGTTATGGGGTACAATTCCCAGGGTGCGGTGTTTTAAAAATATTAGTATTAAAGATCTATAGTGCCAGAGGCGCCAACCAAGTTGGGGCCCCATTGTGCTAGGAACTAAATTGATACGTGGTAAATGAACGTCCCAGGTGTTCACAGTCTAAGGACAGGATACAACAGGTGCATGGATAAACAACGGGGCAGGTTGTCATGGTGCATATGGCTGTGGAAATGTTTCTTTTAGAATGAAATCCAAATTAATAAATAAAGTCACTTGGCATAGCCTACCAACACTCAACTTTGCAGTTGACAAATCCCACTCAGTTCATTGCTCATCTAACTTTCAGCAACTTTCATGAAAATCTAGGCTCTTTATCTCTTTGATAAAAAAAACGTATTTCTCTCTCCCCCATCCTCTGAAACCCGAACTACTTGGTGGCTTAGTTGATACGAGTTCATTGTTTTTCAATTGACTTTCAAAATATGCCGTGCAAATATTTGAGGAACAAAACCTCCAAAGGCAGAAAAGGGGGGAAAAGGGCTGTTTTTCCATCCGCAGCTTTCAGAATCATTTTCTTTCTTTGTGAATTTTGAACAATATTAAAGTTAGTAAAACACGACTTGTTTTAAGATGTGCTGGTCCAAGTAGAAACAAACTCACTTTGGATAAACGCATGAAAATACTTTATATTTACTCCTCAACCATGTAATTGGTCTTTATTTATCTGAAATCTGAAGAATATTCCCATCTTGCAGGATAAGCTGTAATCTAGGCAGGGCTTCTTCTGAATTCTGTGCCATTGTTCTGGAAGGTAACCAAGATTTTCAACGGTGGACACAGAATCTGCTTTTCAAACACAAAAGGCCAAAAATGCAATGCGATGGGATATCAAGTTATTGAAGAACCCTAAATATGCATTTATGCGCCGGCCCCCGTGCACCCCGCGGCTCCCCCCTCGCCACGCTCGGGCTCTGCAGCTCCTGGGCACGTGAGCCGGAGGGGCAGCAGCGGCTCATGCTCCTGGGAGCTGCAGAGCCCAAGCGTGGTGAGGGGGGAGCCGGGGCGTGCACGGGGGCAGCCGCCCACGTGCATCTGGTGCAGCCTGCAGGAGCCCCCTGGGGGGGGCACCGAGCCACAGCCTGGGCGGGGGGCGCGGCTGTTCCCCGCTAGCAGTGTCACCGCCTTTGCAGGGCTGCTCCCCCCAGCGCCGCGCTGGCTCCTCCATGGCTGGGTTTCTGACCCCCCAAGCCGATGCTCTGGCTCTCCGGGGCCTCGGGAAGGTGGCTTCTCCCTGCCGAGCCAGGGCATCGCTTTTTGCCCCACCCGCCAACCACTTGGCGCCCTAGGCGACCGCCTAGTTCACCTAGTGGTTGCACCAGCCCTGCCCGCATCCTGTGCCTGCCGTTCGCCAGCGCATGGCCCCTGCCCCGCGGAGGGACAGCAGCACGTTCGGGATACGTAGGCCACGTCCACACTACGGCACAGCTCCTTGCCAGGGGAGAGCTCTCCCACGGCGAAATCAAACCACCCCTAACGAGCAGCGGTAGCGGTGTCCGCAGGAGCGTGTCTGTCGGGCCGACTTCGGGCTAACACGCCGGTGTGTTTGTCGGGCGGGGGGGGGAAAGGGGTGCTGGTTTAGACAAAGCCTGGGGAACTGAGGGCGTAAGTGGGGGGAATCAGGGTGACCTGGGTGGCTCCCAGCATGGGGCTGCGTGTGCAGGACGTACCCTGAGCAGGGAGACCTGCGTGTGCATCGGGGAAGAACCGCCAGGGGTCCCGATCCGAGATGGCCTGGCCAAGGCACGGCAGGCCAGGGCAGCCCCTGGCATCAGGGCTTGCGAGTTCGCACCCCAGGGCTCTCTCCTCGATTGATTCCATCCCAGGCTGGTGGGAAGATCAACCTAGCTGGGCCAATTCCAGCTGGCACCTCAGCAAAGCCACCCATGCCAGCCCCCAGCCCCATGGGGCTCCAGCCGCTGGGGCCACACAGCGAAGCCCTTCGCGAACGTCCCTGCATCTATGGCGGGGGCAGGGCCCATCCCTCCAAAGCTGCACCTGAAGCCAGACGACCCGGCGGGGTTAGGGTGGGGCAATCAGCCGCCCCCGTCCTTCCTCCCAGCCCCTGGCCACATGCCAAGCCCCTGGCACAGCAAGAGCAGGACCCTGGGGGCAGCCAGCGCTGGGTGGAGCTGGAGGAGCCGGTCGGGCCAGGATGCCAGCACAGACCTTCCCGCCCTGCTAGGAGACCACCCCCCCATCATTGTGATTCTGGATCTCCCAGAGCAGGGCTAGGTAACCCCAGCTCCCGCCATGCGCCCCCCCCAACAGGTGTTCAGGCTCCATGGTCCATTCAGCCCTGCTGAGATGCCAGCCAGGGGGCCGGGCAGCAGATAGCACTGGGGAGGGGATGTTGGATGGACATTCATCCCCTGGGCCCCAGAGCCAGCCTAGACTCCAGCCCCCAGACATGGCCAAGGATTGGGGTGGATGTCAGGGGAGAGCTCAACCCGCCCCATACCGATCTCCTCCCCAGCCACTACATCCGCTCCCACCCCCAGGCCTGTGAAGGCAAAGCTTACCCTGGGGAGGGGGCAAAGCTTACCCTGGGGAGGGGGCAAAGCTTACCCTGGGGAGGGGGCAAAGCTTACCCTGGGGAGGGGGCTCAGCCCCCCATCCCCAAAGGTCTGGTACGGTTACAGCTGAGTGACACCTGAGGCAAGTCAGCTTGACCTCCTCCTCCCCCACTGGTGCAGGGACACCATGGGGCTGCTTTCCCAGCCCCCTGGCAGCCTCCATGACCTGCAGCCCCCTGGCACCATACAGCTCTCCTTAGGGCTCGTAGATGCAGCCCGCCCCCCCGCCCCAGCGATGCCAGGCCCTGTGCCAACGCAGCCTGCCCCCCAACCAATTGTCGCAGGCTCTCTGCAAACACAGGCAGAGTCAGGTGCTTGATGAGGGGGGAAGCGGGGAAGCTGCTTTAAGTACTGCTCATGCAGCGAAACCTGCCTGAGTCTGCAGACAGCCTGGGCCAATTGCCCCAGAAGGGAGCTGCTCTCTGCCTCTCACTAGGGCATTAGCTCCAAGCCCCACTGCTCTGGGGCCCCCACCAACCTAACCCAGAGGGGTGCTCTGGTCACGCAGGCAAGGAAAAGCATCGGGGGCCCAGCTCCCCCAAGCAGAGCCATCCTAGCTGCTGGGGTGAGTACAGGGGCCCCGCCGGGTGTGGGGTGCGAAGGCACAATGCACCCAGGGCCCCCCGGTGCCTGAATCCACCCTTGTCAGACAGGAACACGCAGGCTCCCACGTCGTCCCGATGGCAGCTCGCCCCACGGCGCAGCCAGCCCCGACGGGCACCGGCGCAGCCAGGGGGCCCTGGGCAGGAGTCCCAAGGGCAGCCCCGGCTCGCTCACCTGTCGCGGCCTCTCCCTGCAGCGTCTCCAGGTGCTTGGAGAGGCAGCGCCGGGCTGGTGACTCAGCCCAAGTCCCGGCCGCAGACAGGGAGTTGAACCCAGAAGTGCCTCCTCCCGCCCCCCCAACCCCCCTCCTCTCCCAGCGCCGGGGAGAGAACCCAGGAGTCCTGGCCCCCCGCCCCCCCCCGGGGACTGGCGCGCTGGCTCCAGGGGGCTCCGTGCTCCCCGGCCCGGCCCCGG
This sequence comes from Lepidochelys olivacea, assembly GCF_965140295.1. Classification (NCBI taxonomy): domain Eukaryota; kingdom Metazoa; phylum Chordata; order Testudines; family Cheloniidae; genus Lepidochelys; species Lepidochelys olivacea. Next base: position 835,846 of record NC_140434.1, read on the forward strand.
TCTCCCCCGCTCACCTGCGCGCCGGGCGCCCCAGCCGGCTCCGAGGTCCCGCGGCTCGGGGCCGGACTCGCGGCGGTGCCCGGGGAGCCCCGAGCCGCAGCCGCCCAGGGCCCAGAGCAGCCCGAGGAGCAGCCGCAGCCCCAGCCCCATGGCTCGGCTCAGCCGCCGGTCCTGGCTCCTGGCGTGCGGGGCGCTGCGGGTTTATCCCGGTCCGGGTCCCGGTCCCGGACCCAGCCCCGATCCGGCCGGGCCGCCCCCGCCCTCCCGGCTCGCACGGAGCGGGGCCGGGCCTGGCAGCGCCCGCTCGGCCGGGGAGGGGAACTTCCCGGCCGGCCCTGCCAGGGCTCGGGGCTACGCCCAGCGAGCTCCGCCTCCGCCCGTCCGCCCGGCCCCCGGGGAGCTGGGCATCGCCCGCCCCCAAGTGCCCTGCCCCCAAACACCCCCTGCTCCCCACCCCTGCCCCACAACTGCCCTGCCCCCAAACACCCCCTGCTCCCCACCCCTGCCCCTCAACTGCCCTGCCCCCAGACACCCCCTGCCCCTCAACTGCCCCTCAACTGCCCTGCCCCCAAACACCCCCTGCTCCCCACCCCTGCCCCTCAACTGCCCTGCCCCCAGACACCCCCTGCCCCTCAACTGCCCCTCAACTGCCCTGCCCCCAAACACCCCCTGCTCCCCACCCCTGCCCCTCAACTGCCCTGCCCCCAGACACCCCCTGCCCCTCAACTGCCCCTCAACTGCCCTGCCCCCAAACACCCCCTGCTCCCCACCCCTGCCCCTCAACTGCCCTGCCCCCAGACACCCCCTGCCCCTCAACTGCCCCTCAACTGCCCTGCCCCCAAACACCCCCTGCTCCCCACCCCTGCCCCTCAACTGCCCTGCCCCCAGACACCCCCTGCCCCTCAACTGCCCCTCAACTGCCCTGCCCCCAAACACCCTCTGCCCCACTCTCCACCTCTCTGATCCCTCTGCCCTGCTCACTCCCCAGCCCCTGTGCCCCCAAATCTCCCCCTGTGTCCCCACTCTGTCGTCCCCCCCCCCCCCCCGGAGGAAGGGGCTAACAGGAGAGGCTTTTCCTGCTGCCAAGGCTTCAGGACGACCTCGCTGGGTTGGGAGCCAGGGGGTCGCTTGGGGGGGGGGGCAGCCTTTGAATGAGGAGTTGGGTCCACATGTCCTGGAGCTGAGTCATACAGAACTCTGGCCTCAGTGGTGCTGGCTCCCAGCTGCTCTCGCTGGGTCATGGGCATTGAGGGGTGGGGCAATGGGCCGGGACACCAAAGCTGGAAGGGGAGAGTTGAGGATCAGCCCCTGCACTGCAAACACCAGCTCCAGGGGACTGCCCTGACCACAGGCTGCCAGCAGGGTTTGAACCCGGGACACTAGCACAGGCCTCCTCCCCTGGAGCTAAAGGACTAACTCCCTCAGCTGGCAGGAGTAGCAGGCTGTTATCCTGTCTGTGCACCAGCTGCTCGAGGGGGACATGAGACAGAGACGTTTTCACCAGCACAGGGGCAGCCGCCAAGGCCAAGAGCAGCGTCTGTTTAATGAGCCAGGAGCCCCGTCCTGGGGAGGAACCTCCCACTGGCCCCCCCACGCCTCAGTCCGCGTATGTCATCTGCTCCTCGCTGCTGCTGTCTCCAGGCAGGGGCGTGCGGCCAGGGGTGCAGGCGAAGCAGATCTGCCCCATGTCCCTCCAGCAGGACTGGCAGTATGTGGTGCCGCAGGTGGGCGTGGGGCACTGCGGGGAGGCAGGCGAGCCGCACAGCACACAGTACCGGGGCAGAGAGTGGCGCAGACGTGGCCACCAGAGGTAGAAACGCTCCAGCAGGGGCTTCTCCTGCAGAAGGGACAAGGCCAGGGGCTCTAAGTGGGGGTGGGCAGCGGGTCCTTCTCCCCAGGGACTCCGTGACAGGCAGGTTCCCTGGGGCTTTTGCTTGGCATCCTCCCCACAGCCCAGCCCGGGATCTTGTCCCGGCTGTGGGTCAGAGTGGGAGCCAGTCCCCGTGATGTGACGTGGGCCCCAGCTGCTGTGAGCAGGGGAAGCCCTGGCCTGGAATCCGCGATGGCAGACAGCGTGGGGGAGAAGCAGGAGTACCGTGAGCTGGGGAGGGCTGTGGGGGGCGGGGTGGCCATCCACCTGTGGCAACGGGCGTGGAACATCCCCCACAGGCAGGCGAGCGTGTGCACAGGTGTGCAGAGGGTGTGTGCAATGGCTCCCCCAAGCATGTGCGAGTATGTGCACAAGTGTGCAAAGGGGCGGGCCCATCAGGCTGAGTGTGGCTGCTCTCTCCACAGGCGCACAGAGGGGCGTGTTGCCCTGGGCGTGCAAGGCCGTTGGCGAGCTGCGGGGCAGGCAGAGGTGTGTGCATATGTGGGGACTGCAGGGCCATCCCTGTCCCTCGTCATCCCCGTGCCCTGCCCAGCCCGACGCCTGCACTCACAAAAGCCTGGTGCCGCCGGGCATGCCGGGCGATGCGTCTCCCCTGCAGCCGGACAAAGGCCTGGCGTTTGTGTAGCAGCTCGTTGTACAGGAAGAGAACCCGCTTCTTCTCCCGCTGGCCGGAGGGCAGAGCCTGAGGGGCAGCGGGGGCAGGGCGACAGAGCCCCCCCCCCAGCTCCACTCCCCTGGGATCTGGGGGTGACCCTGCCCCCCAGGAGTCTGGGGAGAGTGGGGTCTGAGCCCCCAGCCCAGGCAGGGGGCCCTGGCTGGAACCCACCTGGGCCCGATTAACAGAGACAGGAAGGAGGGGGGTGTGGAGGGACCAGAGGGGAGATGGAGGAAGAGGAGAAACATAGGGGGGTGTTGGGGATAGAGGGGAGGGAGGAGTCATGGGGGGAAGAGGTCAATGGGGGGCTCTCGGGGCAGGGGGTGGGGTCAGTGGGGGGGTCTCGGGGGCAGGGGAGGGGGCCGTGGGAGGCAGGGGCCTCACCTTGGGGAAATAGAAACATAGGGGGGTGTTGGGGATAGAGGGGAGGGAGGAGTCATGGGGGGAGAGGTCAGTGGGGGGCTCTCGGGGCAGGGGAGGGGGGTCAGTGGGGGGGTCTCGGGGGCAGGGGAGGGGGCCGTGGGAGGCAGGGGCCTCACCTTGGGGAAATAGAAACATAGGGGGGTGTTGGGGATAGAGGGGAGGGAGGAGTCATGGGGGGAGAGGTCAGTGGGGGGCTCTCGGGGCAGGGGGTGGGGTCAGTGGGGGGGTCTCGGGGGCAGGGGAGGGGGCCGTGGGAGGCAGGGGCCTCACCTTGGGGAAATAGAAGGCAGCAATGATGCGACGCAGACGGTAGGCATACACCTGCCCCAGGCACAGCAGCACCAGGGCCCCCAGGGGCAGGCAGCTGGCCAGGTAGTCGCTCTGTGTCATGGCCTGGGGCTGCGGAAGGCAGGCTGCAGGGGGGGGGTCGGACGGACAGACAGGCAGGGTGAGGCCTCGGCTCCATGTTCCCCTCGTCCCATTCCCCGCCCCCACCCCGGAGCAGCCAGAGCTCTGAGAAGGGGAGGGGGCACTGCCCTGGGGTCTCACTCGGGAGGCCCCCAGTGAATTCCCTGAGGGGAGGGGGAGCAGGGCACAGATGCCCAAGGCCGTGGACAGCAGCTGGGCTTGGCCTGGGCAGTAGCCCCGCAGCTGGGCAGAGATGGGCCAGGCCGCGGGAGCCTGCACCCGCAGGATCCCCACGTCTGGGGGAGGGCACCCTCCGTGTGGGGGAGGGGCGTCCATCTCCCCCCTCACCCAGGTTAGTCGACTCCAGCGCCATCTCGGAGGACGTGTTCAAGGCTCCAATGGTGCTTCGGAGAAGCCGGGCCAGCAGAGAGTGGCCCCCGACCCGCACCTCCAGGTGGTGGCTGCCTGCAGCAGGTGGAGAGATGGGGTCGTGAAGAGAAGGAACCTGGGGGACACACGCAGGTGGGGGTCTGCAGGGGCCTAGGGAAGGCAGGGAGGGGAGTTGACGAGCCCTGCCTGTGGGGCTGGAGTGCGGGTGCCCCCTGTGATGAAGTGGGACTCTTCTTAATCTTTTCTCCAAATACTGTGTGGGTGCCTCAGTTTCCCCTATGCAGTTCTTAAGTCTCTAGGTGGTGGGATCAGGGGGTGTGACTGTTGCCGAGCCCTAGAGGGCCAGTGTGATGGTGTCTGCACAGAGAATGGCCGACACCCGGTCTCCTGGCCACTGAGGTCAGGTGGCCTCCTTCCCCGGGAGAGAGACAAAGGCCAGAGGAGGGGCTGGAGGGACTTTCAGTTTAGAGCCAGCTGGGGAAATGGACGGAGGCCCAGAACCGGGGCCTGGGCTCCCTACCCCCAAAGATAGACCTGACTGAGGGGTCCTGGTCTCTGCACCTACAAGGTCTGTGTTAGACCATGTTCCTGTCGTCTAATAAACCTCTGTGTTACTGGCTGGCTGAGAGTCACGTCTGACTGCGGAGTTGGGGGGCAGGACCCTCTGGCTTCCCCAGGACCCCGCCTGAGTGGACTCGCTGTGGGAAGTGCATGGAGGGGCAGAGGAGGCTGAATGCTCCGAGGTCAGACCCAGGAAGGTGGAGCCGGGGGAGCTGTGTGTCCTGCAGACAGGCTGCTCCCAGAAAGGAGACTTCCCCAGAGTCCTGCCTGGCTTCGTAGGGAGCAGGTCCAGAGCATCGCCCGGGGACTCCGGGACACCCCCAGCCAGAAGTTGTGAAAGGCACTTGCCGCTGCTGAAGGGAGGCCACCATCCAGAGATGGTACCATGGGTCTGGGGGCACGGCCCCCTCTGGGGACGGTGCCCTGGGGCTGGGGTGCCGGGGGTCAGCTGTCTGTGCCAGGCACTCACTGCGGAAGGAATACTGCACAAAGGAATGGTGCCGGATGACGCTGAACATGGTGTAGAGCACGTGGTCCAGGCCCCAGGCCAGCAGCAGGAAGAGCAGTGGGGGGATGCACTCCAGCAGCTCCAGCATCTGGGGGGGTGCGGGTGCGTTACAGCCTCCCCCAGGCCCGCCAAACGTCCCGCAATCCCAGCCCAGTGCTCCCCCAAAGCACGCCGTGCGATGCTCGCTCAGCGCCAGCCCCACGGGAGTCACGCTGCCGGGCAGCCAGGAACACCCTGTGCCAGCGTGGGCCCCCGGCCCCCACTCACCAGGCTCTTCAGCTCGGGCGGCTGCACGGCCAGCCTGCATGGGAAGATCACGCCGGAGACCTCGGCCCGGCACAGGGGCAGCAACGTGCGCTTCTTCTGGAGAGACAAAGCGGGGCTGGCACCCAGGGCCTGCCCCTCCCAGGGGCCCTCACCCCCCCCCTCCTGGGGGCACCCAGGGCCTGCCCCTCCCAGGGGCCCTCACCCCCCCCCTCCTGGGGGCACCCAGGGCCTGCCCCTCCCAGGGGCCCTCACCCCCCCTCCTGGGGGCACCCAGGGCCTGCCCCTCCCAGGGGCCCTCACCCCCCCTCCTGGGGGCACCCAGGGCCTGCCCCTTCCAGGGGCCCTCACCCCCCCCTCCTGGGGGGGCCCTCACCCCACCCCTCCTGGGGGCATCCAGGGCCTGCCCCTCCCAGGGGCCCTCACCCCACCCCTCCTGGGGGCACCCAGGGCCTGCCTCTCCTGAGGGCTGTCCCCCCACCCTTCCTGAGGGCACCCAGGGCCCGCCCCTCCTATGGGCCCTCACTCCATCTCCTGGCCAGGGGCATTCACCTGGAATAGCCAGAGTGCAGGACAATTTGTGGACTCTCTGCCTGGGACCCTATCCCCGAGTCCACCGATCCCCAGCCCACGGCTCCCCGTGCCCTCCCCAAGCCGGCCAGGTGCCCTCACCTGCTTCCAGCGCCGGGCATCAAGCTGGCGGAAGTAGGTGGTGACGTAGAGGTTGTCGAAGCGGATGTCGTGGTTGTAGTGGTTTGTGTAGGAGAAAGCGCTGGGAGACAAGTGGGGGGAGCTGAGACCTGGGGCCCCACTGAGCCCCACCCCCCCATGCTGGGCACTGACAGACAGGCACATGGGGCACAAAGCCCCTTGCTGCCAGGGGAGGCCTGGTCCCAGAGTCCACACAAGCCCCAGGGCTCACACAGCTCATCCACAGCTCGCAACGGGCTTTATAAGGGCAGGATCCCAGTCTCTGTTTTACACACGGGGAAACTGAGGCACGGAGTCGGGACAGGACTTGCCCCAGGTCACCCAGTGGCCAAGGTGGGACTAGAAGCCCAGTCTCCAGAGTCCCAGGCCGCACTCTACCTGCTAGGCCAACCTGCCTCCCATAACACCCCCCAGGGCATGTGGGAGTGGGGGCTCGGGGCCCGTCCCATGCTCCCCGGGCCGGGTGGCCGAGCTCACGCGATGAAGATGAAGAGGAAGGTGCAGGAGAGCAGCAAGCGCAGCACGGAGATGGTCTGGCTCAGCCGGGCGCTCTGCTGACGCACGTGCGAGGTCACCTCCTCGGTGAGCCGCTCCCGGGACACGTTTGCGCCCACCAGTGTGTCCTGGGGCTCATGCTGGGGGGCAGAGAGCCTGTCAGTGGAGGGGGTGCAGCCCTCCCCAGGGCCTCAGCAGGCGTGGGGGCTGGGCAGTTCACCTCCGGGGGCACTCTGTAAGGGGGGTGCTACGCTCCATCGGGGCCTGGCTGGGGAGAAAGGTCGGGCTCAAACCCGGGAGGTGGGGAAGATGTTACACCTCAGGGGGGGCACTCGTTCTGCCTAGAGTGGTGAGGGAGGTAGTGGGGGGGTCACATCTTGGGGGGAGGGCCGGGGATCACACCCTAGGGTGGGGGAGGGGCATTCACACCTTGACGACCAGCTGGGCGCTGAAGTCCTGGCTGATGCCGACCACGGAGCTGTTCACCTTGTCATAGGTCTGGCCGAAGTTCCCCTCCACGGGGATCTTGTCCCTGCACCATGGGTACATCACTGCAGGGGGTGTGTGTGTGAAGTGATCTGCATGGAGTGGGGAGTGCCCCACTTGCCCCCATCCTGCCGCAGTGTGATGAAGCGGGACTGTTCTTAATGTTTCCTCTGCATAGTGTGGGGGTGCCTCAGTTTCCCCTAGGCAGTTCTTAAGTATCTAGGGGGTGGGGTAAGGGTGTATGATCCTTGCAGAGCCCTAGAGGGCAGGTGTGTGCAGGGGTCTGGACACAGGGAATGGCCAGAGGCATTTGGTGCTGGAGGGGGAGGCCAGCCAGCCCCAAACTGAAACCCTCTCCAGCCCCACCTCCTCTGGGCTTTGTCCCTTTCCCAAGCCAGGAGGTCACCGGATCCCTTTGTTCTCCAACCCTTTAGCTCTCACCTTGCGGGGGGGGGGGGGCAGTGAGGGAAGGGCCCAGGCCATCAGTTGCGAGGAAACAGGGTGTCGGCCATTCTCTGTGTCCAGACCCCTGCACACACCTGCCCTCTAGGGCTCTGCAATGATCATACACCTTACCCCACCCCCTAGATACTTAAGAACTGCCTAGGGGAAACTGAGGCACCCCCACACTATTCAGAGGAAACATTAAGAACAGTCCTGCTTCGTCACACACAGCCCCACCTGTCCCTCCCACCCGGGGTGCTCAGGGCTGCTAAAGGCGGTGGGGGGGCTTCCTGGCTCTTCTGGTCTCTGAGTTGGATGCTCTGCCGGGGTCTGGCAGCACCAGGGCCCCGCACGGGAGAGGACCCCAGCATGGGGGGAGCAATGGAATGAAGGGGTCTCACCCTCCCCGCCGCACCCCCTACGTCCCTGGACCTGGGCACACAGCAGCCCTGCTCTCCTCAGCCTGGGGCTCCCAGCTCCTCCACCATGGGGTCACCCTCTGGCCACCTCCTCTCCCCCAAAGCTGCCCCCAGCACAGGGGCTCCCTGGAGACTCACCCTGCACCACGTGGCAGAGGAACTTGAACTTCATGGGTAGGCAGAGCAGGTGGCTGATGAGGGGCACAGTGATGCTCCGCTGGCAGGCCTTGTGCTTGGCATCGAACCAGGCCTGGCAGCGCCTGATGGCCTCGTCAACTACGTCTGGGGAGGGAGCAGGTCACTGGGGCGTCTCGCCACGGCCCAGCGCAGCCCCCGGCTCAGCCGCACCCAGAGAGCGGAGCCGCAGCCCTGCCTGGTGCAGCCTGGCCCTGCCTTGGCCGCCTGGCACTGGGCCCCCCGCCCCACCCAGCCTGGGCACACTCACATTTGCAGCGCAGTTTGGTTTTCTGCTCGTACATCTGCTGTGTGCTGGGGGCGCGGTGCCCCTGTGCCCGGCGCGGGCGCCTCACGCCGTACCCCGCCTCACTTGCCACCTGCTTGTTCAGCCCCGCAAAAGCCTGCCAGATGTTCCGGGTCTCCGCATTGAGGGTCCGCCCGCCCTTCTGCTGGGGAAAAGGTGCTCATGGGGGGGGGCAGGTCTGCCCATGGGGGGGCGGAACCCTGCCCTGGGCTGAGTGGGGGACCCCCAGGCTCCACCACCATGTGCAGCCCTTACTCCAGTGCCCATCCCCAACCGCCCAGCTCCTCTGCCCGCCCAGCTGGGCTCCCCAGTGCTCAGCACCCCCTGGCCGGGCTCCCCAGTGCTCTGTGCCCTCCCCTCAAGCCGGGCTCCCCAGTGTCCCTGCGCCCCTCCCCCAGCCAGGCTCCCTGGTGTCTCTGTGTCCTACCTAGCCAGGCTCCCCAGTGCTCCAGGCCAACCCCCCGACCCCCCACACTCCCTCCACTGCACACACACCCCAGCCAGGCTGCCCTGTGCCCTCCCTGGCCCCAGCTCCTCATTGCCCGTCCCGGCCGGGCTCCCGCCCGTGCTCCCTGCTCCTCACCACCAAGTCTCGCAGCATGGCACGCAGGGGGGCCGTGGACACCCTCCAGATCTGCCGGCTGTGGTTGATCTGCAGCTCCACGGTGCAGCCCACGGAGTGGATCACCTCGTCCAGGTTGTGCCACATGTTGGCGATGGGGCCTGGGGATGGGCCGTGCGGCCAGGTCACAGCCTCCCCACGCCAGGGCAAGGCCCGTAGCCAGAACCACCTGGCAGCCCCCACCCTGCACCAGAACCACCTGGCAGCCCCCTGCTGAGATGGGGTGAGAAATGCAACCCCCCTCACCATACCCTGAGTGAGGGCGCAGTGGGGAGTGGGGGTCACCCCCAGGTACCCAGGTGAGGGTGCAGTGGAGGGCGGGGTGATGTTATTGACACAAACTGGGACCATATAGATCATTGTTGCAACCAAGGTCCTATAGTGGCATCAAATCTTGTATAAAGGGGGTCAAATAAGGTGTCTAAGACACGGTTATGGTTGGCTGGTTAGGGTTATGCTGTCTGGGTGCACGTACGTACCATTTTTATATTTAAAGTGATCAGTATTGGCTCTGTACTGTCTGTAGTTCAAACTTGTGCTAGGCTTCTGGGGGACACCTGTCACGGAGTGTGGGGGAGTCCGGGCCCTGCACCCCTCTTCCTGGGATTCACTGAGACTCTCAGCCAGCCAGTAACACGGGAGGTTTATTGGACCACAGGAACACAGTCCAAAACAGAGCTTGTGGGTACAACCAGGACCCCTCAGTCAAGTCCTTCTGGGGCAGCAGGGAGCTTAGACCCCAGCCCTGGGGTTCCCTGCGTTCCTCCACCCAGCCCCGAACTGAAAACTAAACCCCCCCAGCAGGCTCCCTCCTGCAGCCTGTGTCCACATTCCCGGGCAGAGGTGTCACCTCTCCCTCCTCCTCCCGGCTCGGGTTACAGGCTCTCAGGTCTCCCATTGAAACTCCCCTGCCACGTTCCCAGGTCAACACTCCCCCCTCCCTGCTGCCCCAGACAGGTTGGGGTCAGCTCTGCCTGGCCTGCTGGATGGCCCATTAAGGACCATCAGCGATACAAGTGACCCATTGAGGGAAGGCAGACATGCCTGGGGACTCAGCCAGGTGGGCAGGGCCCTGCCTATGGACAGGACTCTGGGGTTTTCCAGGCCATGGGCTGGGCAGCTTGTCCTTGGGACAAAGAAAGAGAAGCCGCATGGCAAGAGACTTTGAAAAGCTGCCGCAGCTCCTCCATCTTCTCTTCAGTCCTGCTTCTGGCCTCTGGAGGGACTTTGCTGCAAACGGGAAGCTCTGAACCAAGGACTGAAGGACCCGTCCCAGCTGGGGATGTTCTCCAGAGACTTGATTTGAACCTGCAGCTTATTCCATCCCTGCTGCAGGCCTGAACCAAGAACTCTGCCATTGCTGTGTGTCACTGATTCCACTGAACCAGTTCTAGCCCTCATCTCCCGCTCTTTCTTTTGATGAATAACCCTAGAGATTTTAGATTGTAAAGGACTGACAACAGCGTGATTCGTGGGTAAGATCCGATTTGTATGTTGACCAGGGTCTGGGGCTTGGTCCTTTGGGATCGAGGGAACCTTTTTCTTTTATTGGGGTGTTGGTTTTCACCACCATCTGTCCCCATGGCGAGGGCTCTGGTGGGGATACTGGGGCACTGGGGTGTCTGAGGGAATTTGCTTGTGTGACGTGTGGTTAGCCAGTGGGGTGAGACCGAAGTCCTCTCTGGCTGGCTGGTTTGGTGTGCAGGAGACCCCAGCTTTGGGCTGTGACTGCCCTGCTCTAGGGAACTTGTTTGTGGGGAGCAGGGGTCACACCAGGTGCCCGGTGAGGGGTCACTGCCCCGCCTTCTCCAGCCTCACCCCGGCTCCTTACCGTCATAGACGGCAGCCAGGACGTAGGTGAGCAGGTAGAGTCGCCCCTCCTTGCCCAGGAACTTGGGGGCGACCAGGAGGCTGGCACAGCGGAAGTGCGGGGAGACGCCCCAGCCCAGGGCACTGACACCTGCAGGGGAAGGGGGCTGAGACAGCTGGTGGCTTCTCCCCACAGCCTGCCGCCCAGCTGAGCACCGGTGAGGCCAACCCGCCCCCCACCCACAGGACACAGGCACTGCTCCCCTTCCATGGGCACCCTCCCACCAGGGGGCACCCCCTGTCCTGAGCACCCTCCCACCAGGGGGCACCCCCTCTCCTGAGCACCCACCCACCAGGGGGCACCCCCTGTCCTGGGCACCCACCCACCAGGGGGCACCCCCCTCCTGAGCACCCTCCCACCAGGGGGCACCCCCTCTCCTGAGCACCCACCCACCAGGGGGCACCCCCTGTCCTGGGCACCTTCCCACCAGGGGGCACCGACCCCCTGGGCACCCACCTGCCAGCCCGTACATCAGCTTTATCTTGTGACCCTCGTCGATGCTCATGGGGAAGATGAGGAGCTGGGAGAGGCCTGGACAGCCAAGAAGCTGGAATGTGGGAGCTGCCCTGAGCCCCTCGGGCCCTTCCCTGCCCACAGATCCCTCCCTCCAGCCCCACACACCCCCCACCCCCCAGCTGCACCATGCCCATGGGGCGGGGGGGCGGGGAGCGCTCAGGCCAGCTGCAGGAAGGCCACAGCCTGGCCAGCACAGGGCAATGGCCCCAATTTAACAAAATGGGGTTGGAGGCTGATGTGGCTAAACTGGGGTGACCCCCACCCCAATATCCCCCCGATACCCCAGTGCCCCCAGACACCCCAACATCCCTGTTGCCACCAATGCCCTGGCATTACTGGCCCCCATCACAGGCTCCCAAGCAGCCCCCCCCATGTGTCCACCCCACCCGCTCACCCCCACAGCAGGGACCCCCGTCTCCCGGCCGTTCTGGGCACTAACACCCCCGAAGGCCTCCCCAGCCCCCCGACAGGGCCCGGCTGGGAGGGACTCACCGAGGGCCAGGAAGCCCCCGACGCCCGCACCCAGGAAGAACTTGCTGAGGCGGAACTGGTCAGGCTGGCTCCAGAGGAAGCGGGCACAGCTGGAGGGCAGCAGGCCCACGGCTCGCTTCAGGGCTGTGGGGAGAGATGGGGTAATACCAGGTCTCCCCAGCGCGCCACGGGGGGCATAACAGGGCGCTGGGGTTGAAGGGGCTGGGGCCCAGGCCAGGGTCCCCGAGGGGGGGTCTCACTTGTATTGGGCGGTTTCTGCCGCCTCGGTCTCCCCATGCCAGCTGTGCTCTCCTCCCCTCGCTGTGGCTCCAGGACCCCCTGTGCCCGCCAGTGCCCCGTCTCCCGGCAACGGGCAACGACGCCTGGGGCCCCTGCGCCCGCCAGTGCCCCGTCTCCCGGCAACGGGCAACAATGCCTGGGGCCCCTGCGCCCACCAGTGCCCCGTCTCCCGGCAACGGGCAACGACGCCTGGGGCCCCTGCGCCCGCCAGTGCCCCGTCTCCCGGCAACGGGCAACGACGCCTGGGGCCCCTGCGCCCGCCAGTGCCCCGTCTCCCGGCAACGGGCAGCGACGCCTGGGGCCCCTGCGCCCGCCAGTGCCCCGTCTCCCGGCAACGGGCAACGACGCCTGGGGCCCCTGCGCCCGCCAGTGCCCCGTCTCCCGGCAACGGGCAACGACGCCTGGGGCCCCTGCGCCCGCCAGTGCCCCGTCTCCCGGCAACGGGCAACGACGCCTGGGGCCCCTGCGCCCGCCAGTGCCCCGTCTCCCGGCAACGGGCAACGACGCCTGGGGCCCCTGCGCCCGCCAGTGCCCCGTCTCCCGACGACGGGCCGCGACGCCTGGGGCCCCTGCGCCCGCCAGTGCCCCGTCTCCCGGCAACGGGCAGCGACGCCTGGGGCCCCTGCGCCCGCCACTGCCCCGTCTCCCAGCGACGGGCCGCGACGCCTGGGGCCCCTGCGCCCGCCAGTGCCCCGTCTCCTGGCGACGGGCCGCGACGCCCGCCGTGAAACCCTGCCCGAGTGGGACCTGGCGGGGCCCTGGTGCCTGCGACTCTCTGGCAGTGGGCCACCGGGTCCCTGCGCCGCTGCACAGCTGCCCCCGTCCCCGCTGCCGCGGCCCCTTGGCCCCAGGCCAGGCTTGAACGCAGACTGGGCTGGTGAGAAGGAGAAACAAGGTCCCCCAGTAGCTGGTGCGGGCCAGGGCCAGCTGGGTGCTACCACCCCAGAGCCGCATGGGCCAGCCCCAGCATCTCCCGCAGCAGGGCCCAGCTGATCTCTGCATCACACAGCCCCCCGGCCCAGCCGAGCTCAACGCCCCCCCGGGCTGAGCAGGCAGGAGCCAGCCCCATGCTCACCCAGGCATGCTGGGAGCCGGGCGCCCCGCGGGCACCTGGAGCAGGAGAGAGCCGAGCAGGTGCGGGGTGGGGCAGGGAGGAGGCGTGGGGAGAGGGGCCGGGGGTCTGGAGGTGTCTGGGTCCCAGCGATGCCTTGTCTCTCTGCAGCCCCGGGCCCCGTTCCGTGGGGCGAAGCGGAGGATTCTCCTGCCCCGCGCCAGCTCTATGGGGCTTGTCTCAGCTCTCCGCAGGGCTCTGGGCACATCGAGGCAGGGCCCACGTCCCAGGAGCAGGAAGGGCAGTGGCGGGCCAGGGCTGGCGGGGGAGAGCCCCGTGTGGGGCGTGGTGTGCAGCGTGCGTGGCTTCGTCCTGGGCATGACCCTGGCCAGCCTCTACGGTGCCCTGGTGCTCTTCGCCCAGAGCTACAGCATCTGGTACTGCCTGGTGTCCACCGCCACCCTGGGCACCGGCCTGGGGCTGGGCATGGCCTTCTCCAGCAAGGTGCGCGTCACCGTCCTGCTCATGCTGCCCCACGTCTTCTCCAGTAAGTGCCCCCCGCCAGCCCCAGGGTCCCCAGCCCCCTGATCCCACAGGGACCAAAACCAGAGCCGGGATCACCCGGCGTCACACCCCCTGGGGTCCCCGGGCCCAGCCCGACATACCGGCCGTGCCCCTGCCTGGCAGACCCTGCGCGGCCACAGGAAGTGGGCAGAAGGGGCAGCTCGCCCCACACCCAGCGCCCAGCTCCCAGCCTGCCCCCCGGGGCACCCTGCATCCCCCCAGACCCTGCCCTGCCTGCCCCACTGACGCCGTGGGGTGCCTGCCGCCCCCTGCAGAGCAGGGGAAGAACATGCTTCTGCTGGTGGCGCTGGGCATGGCCATGCAGGGGCCCTGCGCCAACATCCTGCGGAACTTCGCCCGAGCGGCCCAGTCCGTGTCCTGCGGGGCCGAGCTCACCCTCAACCAGACGGCCGAGATGCTGCAGAGAGCCAGGGAGCCGCTGCTCAGTGAGACGGGGAGCGGGGGGCGGGGGGTCACAAGTGGGGAGCTGGGGGGCCAGGGAGGGATCCATTGTGGAACCTGGGGGGAGGGCTAGGTGTTTCAGGGGGATTGGGGCATCCCGTGGGGGGTGCTATGGGGTGCCCCATGTGGGGAGCAGCGGGAGGCCCTTGGGGGGGTGCTCACCATGTCCCCGCCCCCAGACGCCCTGACCAGGATCAAAGCCATCGCCCAGAAGGCCAAGGTGGTGGGCGACCGCGTCCGCAAGTTCTTCCGCTCCGTCATGGACTCTGTGCGACACGTTGGTGAGTTGGGGGGGGGGGAACAAGGCACCAACAGCGACTACCTCCTGCTGGCCCCCCCAGCCCAGGTCAGCTCAGCCTGCAGCCTGCTCAACCCACCCCCGGCCAGCCCCCCACCTGCCCCCAGCCAGCCCCCCAGGCCATGGCCCCCCACCTGTCCCTGGCTAGTCCCACCCAGGTCAACTCAGCTTGCTGCCTGCCCCCTCCCCTGGCCATAACCCCCCTCCTGTCCCACCCTGCCCCGTCTGACCCCACCCCCTCAGCCACCCAAAACCCCAATCCCCCGCTGCCAGCCCTCAGCCTATCTGACCCCTCACCCTAGCCAGCCCCCAAACAGCAACCCTCAACTTGTTCCTCCATACCTGCCTCCAGGCTGGGACCCCATTCGCTACCCCCAGCCAGCCCCCAACCCCAGTCCCGTGACCTGTCCCCCCACCCCTTCCAGCCAACCCGCATCCAGCCCCACTCCTGCTTCCGTTCTGTGTGCTTGCTCGGGCGGGGGGAGGTAGGCACCAGCTGTGGCTTGGAGCAAAGCCCATCTCCTGCACCCCACATGGTGCCCCATGGCCCTGCCCTCATGCCCCAATCCCCCCCACAGCCCCGTGCCCTCCATGGTGCTGCCCATATGCCCCCTCCCCTGTGCCCCATGATTCTGCCTTCATACCCTGTCTTGCAACCCCTTACTCATGGCCCTACGCCACCTTGCCCACCCTCGAACCCCTGCCCTGCTGCCCCCCAGGATGCCCTGTCATGCCATCCCCACAGCCCGGGCCCTGCGGAACGTGTGGTACTGGTTGGTGCACATGGGCGAGGTGTGCAACCAGGAGCTGGGTGCCCCCTACACCAAGTGCCTGCGACTCTTCGACAATGCCAAGGACGAGTGTGAGCGTGTCATCCCCGCCCTCTTCTTCCTCTGCTACATCCTCCTCCTCTTCAAGCCGCTCTGTGGCCTGGCCAATGGTGAGTTCCCAGGGCAGGGCCAAGGGTGAGTTCCCCAAGTGGGGCCAATGGTGAGTTCCCTGGGGGGAGGGCTAATGGTGTGTAAGTACGCTGAGGTGGGGCCAATGGTGTATGAGTGTCTCCAGGGGGCAGGCCAACAGTGAGTACCCTCCAGGGGGGCGGGGCCAACATCTCCAGGGGGCGGGGCTATGCTCAATCAGAGAATCCCAGCAATGTGGGGCTGGAAGGGACCACGAGGGTGCAGCCCCGGGTGCCAAGGCCGGACCCAGTGACTCTAGACCAGGGAGTGTGGGGCCCCCTTGGGGCCTGCTGGGTAGGGCTGGCCGAGGCAATAGGTCCGAAGCCCCCAGCCCACCTGGGCACAGCTCCCCCCATGCAGCCCACCACTTTCCCCACAGTGCTCCTGGTCTTCTGCGTCATCCCCCAGTACGTGGGGCCCTTCCTGCGGAGCAAAGTCGTGGCCCGTGAGTGCCAGGGGCCTGGGTGGGGTGGAGTGGGGTGGGGCGGGGAGGGGGGGCATATCCCCAGGACTCAGCCCTCCACGTGCTGGGGGAGGGCTGGCGTGTAGGCCTGGGAAGGGGCAGCCCCCCCAGCCATGTGCCAGCAGCATTGCACTGCCCAGTGTCCGTTTTCCCCTGGGCCCCAGCCCCCCTGCTCTTCCCCCAGGTCTCCCCCTCCTCCAGCCCACTGGGGTCTCCCCCACCCACAGCCCCCTGCCCCCTCCAGGTCTCCTCCCCCTCCAGTCCCCTGTAGGGATTCACATCCCCCCATGGCTCTGCCACCCAGGCCTTGCCCCCCTGCAGCTCTGCCCCCCCACCTCTCGCCCCCCTGTGGCTTTACCCCCCCACCTCTCACCCCCCTGCGGCTTTACCCCCCCACCTCCCTATAGCTCTGTCCCCCCACCTCTCGCCCCCCTGCGGCTTTACTCCCCCACCTCCCTATAGCTCTGCCCCTCCAGTTCTCACCCCCCTGTGGCTCTGCCCCCCCCCCCCGCATCTCTCACCACCCTGCGGCTTTACTCTCCCACCTCCCTATAGCTCTGCCCCTCCAGTTCTCACCCCCCTGCGGCTCTGCCCCCCCTCAGCTCTCACCCCCCACCCCGCGGCTCGCCCCCCCAGCTGTCCTGAGGGTGCTGAACCGCGTGCGCAGGGAGTTTGAGTTCAACATCTCGGCCGTGAACCAGTTCGACGTCAGCCTCAACTCCACCAAGAGCCTGGCCCAGGTGGCCCTGGACATCATGGAGGCCATTGGCCTGCGGCTGCAGCCGGCCCGTGAGGTGCTGAGCCTCTGCACACACATCTCCTCCGTCGTCCTCCTCTTCCTCTACCTACAGTGAGTGCTTCCTGGGGGAGCCCGCCGGGGACAGACCCCGGGGCCCCTGCTCCAGCCACCAGACCCCATTGCCCCCAGAGCGGGGGGGAGAACCGGGGAGTCCTGGCTCCCAGCTCCCTGCTCCAACCACTAGACTCCACTTCCCTCCCAGAGCCAGAGGGGAGAACCCAGGAGTCCTGGCTCCCCTGCCCTACTCCTGGGGCTGCTCCCCCCTGTCACGGAGTCCCTGGGCGATGCTCTGGAACTGCTCCCCATGAAGCCAGGCAGGACTCTGGGGCAGTCTCCTTTCTGGGAGCAGCCTGTCTCCAGGACACACAGCTCACACAGCTTCCACCTTCCTGGGTCTGACCTCGGAGCATTCAGCCTCCTCTGCCCCTCCGTGCGCTTCCCACAGCCAGTCCGCCCAGGCGGGGTCCTGGGGAAGCCAGAGGGTCCTGCCCCCCACTCCGCAGTCAGACGTGACTCTCAGCCAGACAGTAAAACAGAAGGTTTATTAGACGACAGGAACATGGTCTAACACAGAGCTTGCAGGTGCAGAGAACAGGACCCCTCAGCCGGGTCCATTTTGGGGGGCAGTGAGCCAGACAACCACATCTTCTCTTCACTCCATGTCCCAGCCAGACCCAAACTGAAACTCCCTCCAGCCCCTCCTCCTCTGGGCTTTGTTCCTTTCCCGGGCCAGGAGGTCACCGGATTCCTTTGTTCTCCAACCCTTTAGCTCTCACCTTGCAGGGGGGAAGGGCCCAGGCCATCAGTGGCCAGGAAAGAGGGTGTTGGCCATTGTCTGTGTCCAGACCCCTGCACACACCTGCCCTCTAGGGCTCTGCAATGATCATACACCCTTACCCCACCCCCTAGAGACTTAAGAACTGCCTAGGGGAAACTGAGGCACCCCCACACTATTCAGAGGAAACATTAAGAACAGTCCCACTTCGTCACACCCCCTCAGCCTGGTGTCCCCGCAGGGCCCTACTCTATCGCAGACGGTACCTGCACGACGACGACTTCGACAACATCTATATCACCGAGCGCTTCCTGGCCATGGACGTACTGCGGGCGCGGCAGGGCAGGCCCACTGTGCTGCCCCTCTCCGCGCGGGAGAGCACCAAGTACATTTGCCCGGGTAAGGGGCTGCGGGCAGGGCCCAGCGGGGAGCAGAAGGGCAGGGCCTTGGGCCAAGGGGGCTGCTCCCACCCAGCTCCCACCCGTTCTCAATGGAGCACCGTCTCCCCCCTGGCACAGGCTCCCCGTTCCTGTCGCGCCGCGAGCGCTTCGGTTACAGCCTGGCCCTGGTCGGCGTCCTGCGTCACGTGCTCCTCGGCCTCACCCTCATCCTCCTTGACTACGGTGTCTTCTGGCTGCTTGACCTGGTCCGCTACCAGCTGCACGGCGAGATCGTCGCCAGGGGTGAGTGCCCCGGCCCAGCCCCCGCCCCTCCCCGGCCACCCTTCGGGACTCCCTCTTTGGGCCGGCCGAGCCCCCTGGTGCCCCAGGGATGGCACACTGGGGAGCAGCACATTACCACTAACCTGGCCCTGCTGGAGACCGGGCCCCCAGCTACTCCCCGCCCACTCCCGGCCCTGCCAGCCTCTGGGCCCCAGCCGCTCCCCGCCCACACCCAGCCCCGCCAGCCTCTGGGCCCCAGCCGCTCCCCGCCCACACCCAGCCCCGCCAGCCTCTGGGCCCCAGCCGCTCCTGGCCCTGCCAGCCTCTGGCCCCCAGCCGCTCCCCGCCCACACCAGGCCCTGCCGGGGACCGGGCCCCCAGCCACTCCCGGCCCTGCCAGCCTCTGGCCCCCAGCTGCTCCCCGCCCACACAGGGCCCTGCCGGAGACTGGGCCCCCAGCCGCTCCCCGCCCACACCGGGCCCTGCCGGAGACCGGGCCCCCAGCCACTCCCCGCCCACACCCAGCCCCGCCAGCCGCTGGGCCCCCAGCCACTCTCCGCCCACTCCCGGCCCTGCCAGTCGCTGGGCCCCCAGCCACTCCCTGCCCACACCCGGCCCTGCCAGTCGCTGGGCCCCCAGCCACTCCCTGCCCACACCCGGCCCTGCACTGACCCGGCCCATCTGCCCACAGCCCCCGTGGTGATGAGCGTCAGTGTGAACGGGACGGGCTACACGGGCGAGATCTACCGCGACCTGGTCTCGTCGTTCGACGCCCTGCAGCGTGGCAACGTCAGCGTGCTGTCCCGCCGGTGCCACCTACGTCCCGCCGAGCCGGACTACCGCACCTACCTGCTCATCGGTGACCAGCCGGGGGGGCGGGGGCGGGGGCGGGCACCCCCCCTCGCTGCCTGAGCAGGCCTGGGCACAGCCAGGTGCACGTGTGTGCTGGGCGTGCCCCGTCTGCGTGTGCGAGGCCCCGCGTGGCCAAACCTACGGCTCACCAGCCCGCAGGGGAGAGCTGCACCCACAGGGCTCAGCCTCAGCCCCCCTCCAATCAGCATGGCTGGCAGACGCCCCCCACTGTGCCCAGCACCTCCTCCCACATTGTGCCCCCCTGCTGTGCCCAACAGCCCCTGTCCCCCCACTGTGCCCAGCCCCCCACCTGTGACTGGCACCCCTTCCTGCTCACAGGCCTCATGTATGGCGTGTGCTTCTTCATCGCTATCTTCGGCAGCTACGTGGGGCGTTTGCGCAGGGTCGTGTGCGCCTCGTATTACCCCTCCCGCGAGCAGGTGAGAGCCCCCCGTTAGCCAGAGGGACGGTCGGCCTGGGCCCTTCCCTGGGCCCTCAGCCCGGGAATCTCTCCACACCCCCGCCAGCGATGGGCATGGTCCCCCCAGCCGCCCGCCCCGTGCCGCTCACACGCCCCCTCGCACCCAGCCCCTGCCCCTATGCTCATCCCAGGCCCAGCCCCCCCAGTGCTCACGCCCCCTCCCCCCATGGCGCTCACCCCCTTGTGCCCTAGGAGCGGACATGTTTCCTCTACAACAGCCTCCTGACGCGGCGGACAGGCCTGGCGAGCTCCCTGCTCCGGGCCACGAGGCAGCGGGCAGCCGACGAAGGCCACACCAACCTGCTCCTCATCCTCGCCTCCAGGTAAAGGAGCCCCCTCCCCCTGGGGGCCAGCCCCACGGTCTCGAGGGGCCAGTGGGAGCTTCGGAGCCAGGTGCCTGGGCAGGGTTGAACCGTCCCTGGGGCACCTGCAGGGGCCTGGTGCTGCCCAGGCCCCTGGGTCTTTCCATGCAGGGGCTCATGGGATCCATCCCAGGCCCTGGCGGCCAGCCTGCTCCATTCACTCCCGGGGAAGGAGCCAGGAGCCTGGCAGCACCGCGGCCCCTGACTGGCAGCTATGGAGACCTGGGGGGGGGGCCTGTGAGCCCCTAGTGCGAGGGATGGCATGACCCAGTCTGAGATCCCGCGGGCCTGTCCCCCCTACCCTGTGTAACCCCCTCTGTGACCACCTCATCAGCCCCCCCGCAGTGCAATCCCCCTTCCTGTGCAGGTTGAGTGACCCCCACACTGGGTAACCCCCACTCCCCACCCTGCAACCCCCCCACTGTGCAACTCCCTGTTGTGCATGCCCAGTGACCCCCCCCCCGTGCAATCCCCCCTCCTGTGAGTGACCCCTCCCCGGCGCTATGCCCATAGGTTGCCCCTGTGCGCCTGGCTGGCGCGGAGGATGGGCGTTCACCAGCAGTACTGCATGGGATGTGGGCGCATCAGCGGGGGGGCCGCCAGCCAGGACTTCATCACCTGCATCACCCCTGGCTGCAGAGGTAGGAAGTGGGGCGCAGGCGACAGCGAGGGGAGGGGAGCCTGGGACTGAGGGGGCAGCAGAGGGCAGGGCTGGAGGGGGAACGGGGGGTGGGTGACACCCCCCCGGGCATGGGCAGCCAGAGCGGAGTCTGACACCCCTCCCTGCCCTGCTCTGCTCCCCTCCCCAGGGATCTACTGCAGGGCATGCTACCAGCAGCTCAGCAATGTCTGCGCCATCTGCATGGCCCCCCTGGCCTACCAGGGCGACGTGGACGAAGAGATGTGAGTGAGGGCGGGAGGGGCACTCGTGCCCACCATGGGGCACAGAGCCCGCGGCAGGGGGGCTGGCATCAGCTGGGGCGTCATGGGCATGGCTTGCGTGACTTGTGCCCTTCAGGCAATGCCACGAGAACCCCCGGGGGAGGGGTGACATCCCCCCTCCCATTGGCTGCCTGCCCCACCGTCCCACCTCCTTGGGCAGGGTAGCCAATCAGCTGCTGGAGGAGGCAGGCCGTGTTCTCGCCCCCTCCGCTCTCATGGGGTGGGGAACAAAAGAAATAGGATCTCAGGCCGTGCCCCTTCCCCCCCACCCCCCCGGCTCCTGTGACCAATGAGATGGCTCCTCTGCCCCCCACCAACATCCAGCATAGAATGGGGAGAGGGGACCCCACTGCAGTGCCCCCCCCGGCCTGGGAAAGTGGGTAAAGAGCCCCTGGAGGAGCAGAGGTGGGGCTGGGGGGGGAGAAGCAGGGCCAAAATCACCTTAATGAATCCGAGAGCCATGGAAACACTAATTGTCCCTCTCAGCACCAGGGTGGCGGGGAAATAAAAATCAAAACACCCCAAAACCCACCAGCTCATCTATATTTACAGATCTCTGGAGCATGGGGGCCAATCATGTAACGGTGGGGGGAGGGGGGTCCGATGCATTATTTCTGCCCTCCCCCCGGCTGGCATTGGCCGTTTGATGCCGGGCGTTTAGAGCTCCAACTTGGATAGCTGCCGACACAACATGCCAGCTGGGGCAGGGGGAAGGCGGCTCGGGGCTGGAGCTGGCGTTGCCGGCTGGGCCCTGGGCTAGGCTCCCCCCAGGGCTGGGGTCCAGGCTGTGGGCGGGTGCGAGCCCAGCGGGAGGAGGTGGCCCCCCTGCCGCAGCCTTGCCCTGGGCCCCACAGCGACTCCAGTGACGAGGAGACCGTGGGGCTGTGGCTGGGTGCCCTGCGGGCACTGCGGGGCCAGGAGCAGGAGCAGAGGTGCCGACTGCGCCAGCTGCTGCGAAGGCGTATCCGCCAGAGGGTGCAAGGCCGGGGGTCCTGCCGGCGCCTGCCCCAGGAGCTGGCCGAGTGGGTCTGGGCCCAGCTGGAGGAGGAGGAGAGCGGAGACAGCACTCCCAGCCCCAGGGCAGCAGCTGACGACAGCTCCAGGTGAGCGGCTGGGAATGGGGCAGGGGCGTAGGCCCACGGGGGCCAGGTCCAGGCGCCAGGGCCCATAGGGCAGAGCCCAGAGTATAGGGGAGGGCCCTTGCCTGCCCCACACTGCGTCAGCCCAGGCTGCCTTTCCACCCACTTTTCCGGCCTCCGCCCACCCTGGCACGACTACAGCCCGGCCCGAAAGGCCGAAGGGATTTCGACTGGGGGGCCCTGTGACCTCATGCAGGGGTCTTGCTGCCACCCAAACACGGCCCAGTCCGGATTTCTGAAAGACAATGTTGGCAGCCGCGGGGGGGCGAGCTGAAGGGCCCTGGGGAGAGGGCTTCTGGCCCCCTGGAAGAAGCAGAGAGGGGAGGAGGAGGGAGAGCTGGTACACGGGGCCCAGCAGGATTGCATGGGAGGGGAGTGCAGGGGCCAGGTGCTGAAGGCCGATCTGCCAGCACTGATCTCATGGGCCTCCTCTCTCTGCCCCCCAGCGACCTGGACTTCAGCTACCAGAACCAGCCTGAGGACAGTGACGGGGAGGGAGGGGCCCTGCCGGGGCCCAGCCCCCCAGAGCGTGGGGAGCTGGAGGAAGTGAAGACAGTCCCAGATACCAGCCAGTGAGGGAAGCACCAGCAGCCTGGCCCGTGCCAAGGAGACAGATGCACAGGGCAGGTGGGGGCACTGGGCAGATGGTCCTGCCCCCCAATGCCCAGCTGGCTTCGGAGTTGCACAGACTCTGGCCTGGGCACCAGGGGGCTTCCCCCTGCCTGGGAGCCAGTCCCCAGGGACTGCGCGGGAGGAGCAGCAATTAATAAAGTGCCCTGGGGCTCAAGCTGATCTGTGCACTGAACTCTCTGCCACCGGGGGAGGAGGGGGGGCGGCGGCTCTGGGTGCAAGATGCCCCCCAGCAGGGCTATAAGGAGAGGGCCTAATGTCTGCATCCCCCCATCTCTCTGTGGCCAGGGGCTGCTGTTACCCTAGAACCCCCCATTTTTCCCCTGCCCCAACAGGGGGTGCTATTGACCCTGCAGAGCCTGGGCTCTAGGGCCAGGAGCAGGATCAGCCCAAGAGCCCTGGGTCCCCAGCACAGGCAGGGTCCGGGGGTCTGGGGCCAGGCCCTGCTCCCCGAACCAGCCAGCCAGCCACACACAGACAGGAGCGCCGAGGGTCCCTGCTTCTCCGTTTATTATCAAGCAGCCTTCGTTTAAAAAATAAAAACAGCAACCGAAAAGCGCGTGCGGGGCCCGACCCTGGGCCAGCTCCCGCTGATTCGAGTCGTAGTTTGGTTTCTTTACACTAGAGAAGTTCAAGTAGCCGAGATTTCAAGTTCACCATAAGGCACTTTAAAGCCAGGCCAGGCCCCCCGCCCCGCCCCCGGCAAAGGACTGACACTGATGGCAGACAGCACTGGGGGCTAGGAGGGGGGAGAAATATATTACATCATCTCTTTAAATATAGATAAACTCTGATTTGGGGCTAATACTCCCCGGGTGCTCCGGGGGCTGGGGGCGCTGCTGCCAGGGCAGACGGGAATGTGCAAACAGCAGAGACGCCCCTCGGGGGAGGAAAGCCGCAGCTCTGAGGTGGCCCCTGGGGCTCATCTGCCTCCGCGGGAGGGTATGGGCCCCCAGCCCACAGAACGGGCCCTCCTCCCCTTCCCGGGCAAACTTGCCCAAATAGTGCAACCAGAGAAAGCAGCGAGGAGTGCAGGGGCGAGTGAGGCCCGCGGGGGGTGGGGGCCTCCTCAGTTAAGGCATGGAGGTGTGCAGGGCACCCTAGATTTGCATTTCCCTGCAGTGGACAGCTGTGGGCAGGGGGCTCTAAATGACACTGACCCACAGTCCAATTCCACAAGCTATTTACAAGGGGGTGGGGGGGGCTGAGAAAGCCAGTGGGCGCTGTGGGACACCAGCTCTGCCCCAGGGCATTAAGTGCTTTTCCTCCGCCCAGCCGGTAAATAGAAACATACAGCTTTAAAAACCAGGGGCTGTCGAATGCACGGCAGGGGGGTGGGGGGGGCAGCACAGCTCCTCCCAGGGCATCGCTACGTGACCCCTACATCCCCAGGCCCTGCAGGGCCCTAGGCACGCATGGCGCCTGAGCCAGCCAGCCCCACAGGAGGGGGGAACGTGAAGTCCCCACCCTGCAGAGCCAGTTCCGTGGGGTGCAGGGCCAGCCACAGGCACCAGGGAGGCCACCAGGTGGCGCCCCGTGGCCGGCTGTCAGGGTGGCCCGGCACCCAGTGCTGGGGGTGCAACCAGGCCTGGCACACGGAGGGTTAAACACACCTGATTCATACAGGGAAGGGGCACCTGGTACAAACTGGCTCCAGGTAGAGCCTGTCCCACCCGTGGGGCTGGTGGCTCCCTGCCAGCTGGGGCGGTGTGGACATGCTGCCCCCCCCCCCAGCTCTGAGCACCAGCCAGCAGGGAGGGGCTGTGAGCTGGCAGAACTGCGAGCTCCCTTCTCATCCCCCCTTGGGCAGCTCAGGCACACCAGCCAGCACCTGGCACTGCCCCCCAGGCTGTGGGAGGGGCAGGGCGAGGCCCCCCCAGCATTTCATTGTGCAAATCCGCCAGGGGGAGTTTCCCCCTTTGCATAATTCAGAACAAACAGCGACGGGAAAAACAGGAACAGAAACTTGCGTCGTCAAGTGAGAGAGAGTTTGTGTAGGGAATAGCTTCCCGCCCAGGGAGCAGGGTCAGGCTGCAGCCCCGCCCCAACCTGGGAACAGAAGCCAGGAGTCCTGGCCCCCAGATCCCTGTTCTGTAACCCCCAGACCCCACTCCCCTCCCAGACCTGGGGACAGAACCGAGAAGTCCTGACGCCCAGGCCCCGCATTCTAACCCACCAGACCCCACCCCCCTCCCAGAACCAGGGATAGAACCCAGGAGTCCTGACTCCCAGCCCCCGCATTCTAACCCACCAGACCCCACTCCCCCCCCAGAACCAGGGATAGAACCCAGGAGTCCTGACTCCCAGCCCCCGCATTCTAACCCACCAGACCCCACTCCCCCCCCAGAACCAGGGATAGAACCCAGGAGTCCTGACTCCCAGCCCCCGCATTCTAACCCACCAGACCCCACCCCCCTCCCAGAACCAGGGATAGAACCCAGGAGTCCTGACTCCCAGCCCCCGCATTCTAACCCACCAGACCCCACTCCCCCCCCAGAACCAGGGATAGAACCCAGGAGTCCTGACTCCCAGCCCCCGCATTCTAACCCACCAGACCCCACTCCCCTCCCAAAGCCGAGGACAGGACCCAGAAGTCCTGGCTCCCAGACCCACCTGCTCTAACCCACCAGTCCCCCTCCCCTCCCAGAACCCAGGAATCTTGATTCCCAGTCCTCTGCCAGCTCTTTGAAGAGCGGTGAGACACGAGGAGAAGAGGCCCAGCCTGCAGCCCCCGCTCCAGGGGAGCTGGGATGTACTCCCTGGGCAGCCCCGCCTGCCGCCCCCCCCACAAGACCCACATGCCCGAAAGCCCCAGACGGTCCTTATTGCTTCTTGTGCCCGCTCCCAGCAGGGGCAGGGTCCATGGGCTCCAGCTGGGGGCGCCGTGATGCACTATCCCCAGGGGGTGCTGGGCCTCCGCCCCGCCCAGCCCCTGCTCACCCCACTCCCAGCCCCAGAGCGGGAGCTGCTGGGGCTGTGCCCGCAGCAGCCCCCCACCAGGGCAGGGCAGGGCAGGGCAGCACCCGCCCTGGGGATAGTGCCTGGGGCAGGGCCCTACGCCGTCTCCACGGGGACGGCCCCGTCCAGCTGCGGCCCCTCCTCCCCCTCCTCCTCCTCCTCGTCCTCGTTGGGCGGAGGGGCGCGGGCCGGGTCCCAGAAGCGGGCCAGCGAGAGGCGCAGGCTCTCCAGGCGCCCGTTGGACAGGTCGAGGCCCGGGGGGCCGGCGGGCGGCGGGGGGGGCTCCTCACGCCGGCGCCGGCGTGTCCGCACCTCCAGGCAGTTCTGGCCCTTGAGGTGGCGCTGCAGGTGGTCGTCCTTGGCGAAGGCCTTGTGGCAAAGGTAGCACTCGTAGGGCCGGGCGCCCGTGTGCAGGTGCATGTGGTTCTTCAGGTCGTAGCTGTGCAGGAAGCGAGCGCTGCAATGCTGGCAGGAGTAGGGCCGCTCGCCCGTGTGCTTCCGCATGTGGATCTTCAGCTTGTCGTTCCTGCGGGGGGCGGGGGAGAGAACCGTGAGCGGGGGGCGAGGGCGGGGGCCGCCCGTCGGCGGGGGCCGGGAGAGGCCCCAGCTCAGCCTACGCAGGGGGCAGGATCACACGAGAACTGCCCCTGCCCCCCCGGCACAGCACTGCTCCCTGCCCCCCCAGCGCGCACAGCCATCGTCCCAGCTGGGCGCCGTCATCCATCCCCTGGCATGGGAACATAAGAAGGGCCCTACGGGGTCAGACCAAAGGTCCATCTAGCCCAGTGTCCTGTCTTCCGGCAGTGGCCAGTGCCAGGTGCCCCAGAGGGAATGAACAGAACAGGGACTCACCAAGTGATCCATCCCCTGTCGGCCACTCCCAGCTTCTGGCAAACAGCAGCTAGGGACCCCATCCCTGCCCATCCTGGCTAACAGCCATTGAGGGACCGATCCTCCATGAACTGATCTAGTTCTTTTTGGAACCCTGTTATGGTCTCAGCCCTCACAACATCCCCTGGCAAGGAGTTCCATAGGTTGACTGTGCGTTGTGTGAATAAAATACTTCCTTTGGTTTGTTTTAGACCTGCTGCCTATTCCTTTCATTTAGCGTCCCCTCATTCTTGTGTTATGAGAAGGAGTAAACAACACGTCCTCATTTACTTTCTCCACAGCAGTCATGATTTTATAGACCTCTATCGTGTCCCCCCTTGGTCGTGAAGCAGGGGTGCGCGTGGGGAAATCAGCAAGCAAAGCGGGGGGCAGGGGTGCACAGGAGGGAAACCTACAGGGGGAAGTGGGGGGTGCCGAGGGCACAGCCGGGCACTCACCGGGTGAAGCGGGGGCGCTGGGGGGACGCAGTGGGCGAAGCGGGGATGCCGGGGGCACTCACCGGGTGAAGCGGACGCCACACACCTCACAGGCGAACGGCTTCTCACCGGTGTGGGTGCGCATGTGCCGGGGCAGCTTGCCCGCACCGTGGATGACCTTGTGGCAGACGGGGCACTCCTGGGGCATCTGGGAGCGACGCTTACGCACCAGCTTGTCGGGGCTGTCCAGGCCAGGGGCCAGGGGCTCCTGCTGCAGGGAGCTCAGGTAGGCCATGAGGTCAGGGTCAATGGGGTCCTCGTCAGAGCCAGCGTCCTCGGGAGACAGGGCTGGCTGGTAGGGGTACGGGTAGGGGTAGGGGTAGGGGTGCGGGGGCAGCTCCTCCTCCTCAGCCACCTCGTAGCCCTCGTAGGGCTGGGCCAGGCCCTCGGGCGCCGGGGGCGGCAGGGGAGAGGGCTCCCGAGGCTCGGGCAAGGGGCTACCGGGGCCCGGCTCCTCAGTGTGGTGGTTGAGCCGGGAGGATCGAGCCTGCAGGAACTTGCGGGTCTTCTTGCTGCGGCGGGGGGCCGGGCGGGCAGGGAGCAGGGTGGCCCCGGTTCCGTCCGGCAGGGCGGCGAAGGCCTCGAGGTAGCGACGCGCCCGCTCGCAGTCCCCGTCGTCGGGCCCGGGCGCCTCCCGCCCGCTGCCCTGCAGGATCTCCACGCAGGCGGCGATGACGCAGGGGATCTCCAGCAGCTGGGCGGCCTGCAGCACCTCACCCATGTTGGCGCTGCTGATGGTGAGCGTGGCCGTGTAGGCGAACTCCAGCAGCGCGCCCAGCGCCTCGGGCCCCACGAAGTCCAGCTCGCAGACCTCCTGCCCCGCGCCTGGCCCCGGCCCCGCGAACAGCTTCTTGAAGTAGCGGCTGCAGCCAGCCAGCACGGCCCGGTGGGTGCGGTACTCCAGCCCCCGCGTCTTGATGGTCACGTCGCACAGCACCCCGAGCTGGCGCTGCTCGTTCAGGCTGCTCAGCAACTCGCTGCTGTGGTCCGGGAAGGGGATGCCGATCAGGTCATCCTCGGGGCTCCCCATCCTCCTCACCTGCAGGCAGAGACAGGGCCTGGTCTGAGCCTTGCACTCCCTGCGGCACCCGCCCCGGCTTCTGCGAGTCTGGGCCGGGGGGCAGCGAAGGCAGCTCCCACGCTGGGACTAGCCCTGCCCCGAGCCAGGCCCTACAGGGGGCTGGGCCCCCTCCCCAGAGCGCCAACATTCAAGCCCCAGGGATAACCCCCTCCACTGCCCCAGGGAGCAGCCAGGGCCCTCAGCCCTACAGGGCCCAGGGGGAGGGAAGCAGCCCACAGGGCCGCATGGAAGTGGGAGGGAGCAGCCACTCAAAGGAAACTTCTGTGGTGAGAGCGTTAGGTGGCTGGCTCCGCCACCGGTGGAGGAAACCCCCCCGCCCCGGAGCGATGCCAATGGCGGTGTGCAGGGGGAGTGGGCGTGCAGCCCCCCAGCACAGCAGATTCCTAGAAGAGATAATGCCGGCACCACGCTCCCATGGCGCCGATAAAATCTGCCCCAAGGAGCTCAGACTGACGCCGGCCGGGCAGGGGGAGCAGAACTTGTGGGACCCCTAAGCAGGGGGCAACGTCTGGTGCTGGGAAGGTGCACCTCAAATTCAGCGGCTCCTTGCCCCCCATCTCAAGGGTGTCAGCAGCCCCCCCCCGCCCCGCAGGGCAGGGCTCACGGGCAGACCCCCTGAGCTGGGGATCCGTTTGCACTAAAGCCAGATGCTGCTAGGGGCTCCCTATCCCCAGCAGGTACCAGCCGCCTCCCAGAGCCGGGCAGGGGGAGAGAAGTCTGTGCAGGAGGCCAGAGCTGGGGAGGGGGGAGCAGGGCAGGGGACGCACCTACACCCAGGGCTTAGATTCACGCCTGGGCAAAGGCCCCCTGCCAGGAACCGGGGCTTCGTCTTCCCCCGCAGCCCAGACACAGCCGCAGCACCCGCTCGCCGCCCCCCTCGGTACGACCACACCAAAGGGGGAAATCTCAGCACGCCGCATTTGAATTAGCACCCGGCGCAGGCGGCTTCCTGAGCCGCCACTCACAGCCCCCCAGCGCCCAGCCCTGAGACCTCCCCTGGCACGCACCAGCTCCCCACGTGGGCATGAGACATGGGCACAGGGCCCCAACCTCACCACCAAGCCCCTAATGGGGCAGATGCCCCCATCCCCGGGGCACACACGGGCCCTGTGCTGGCAGCCCCAGCAGAGGCCGAGCGGACTGGCCTCTCTCTGCCCCAGACAGTGAGGGGACCGGGGGTGGGCAGGGGAGCGTGTCCAGCTGCTACCCGGGCTGCACTGGTGCCGAGCAAGGGTCCCCTGGGCTCTCAGCCCAGTGAAGGGAGCCATGGACCCTGATACAAGCCACGCCAACCGGGCCCCTCCCCCCCCCCAAAGCTGAGGGCAGCAGGGCCATGGAGACCAACCCTCCTCCCCATCTGGGACACGGGGCTGGGCTTTGTCTGGGGCAGTACCAGCCCCCCCACAAGGCCCAGCCCAGCCTCACCCCACCGCACCCCCCTGCCCCAGCCGCACCAGCATTACAGCCCCTAAGAGCTCCGAGGCCCAGTGACATCACGAGCTCCGAGAGCCCCAGACCTGCCAGGGAGCCAAACAGTGCAGGGGCAGCTGGGACTTAGCCAGAGCCGGGGATAGAACCCAGGAGTCCTGGCACCCACTGCCCGCCTCTCACCACCAGAGACTGCTGCTGCTGCCGGGGGAGCCTGCCCCAGCGCTCCCCACACTGAGCTGGTGAGAGGGGCCAAGTGGCGCGGGAGGAGCGCCCAGCGCCGGGGTAGGGCAGGACCCATGGCCGCGGGCGGCTGGGCTGGGGGCAGAGCATAGCGAGGAATGAGGGTGAGTGAGGGGCCCCTCCCTGTCCCCAGCTGTGCGGGAAGGCAGGGGACATGCCCCCTCTTGCCCAGCTGGGGGAGGTGTGGACGGCAGCCCCATGGCAAACAGGCCCTGCCCCCCACGGCCGCTCCCTGTGCTTGGGTGCCAGCCAGCTGGGGCTGCCTCCCGGTGCAGGGAGGTGGGAACAGCGCTGCCCCTCCCCTCTCTGCCAAGCAGGATCCACCGGCAGGGCAGGCAGCAGCCTCCAAGTCAAGCAGGCGCCCGGGAAGGAGGCCGCGTCAGGGCTACTGGGGCGAAGCAGAGCCGGGCTGAAACCCCATCTCCAGGGTTTGGTCCAAGCCCCTGCCCAGATGCCCACACAAGGGACCTGCCAGCTACGCAGACCCTGCTGCCCCGCAGCACCCTGCTGCCCCGCAGCACCCAGCCCTCCTGCCACGGGGCACTCTGCCTCTCCCATCTCTGGTGATGCTCCGCTCTGGGCTCAGCCCCACCCCAGCCACAGCAAGGAGCCCCCACTGCTGGGGGATGGGGCCCGAGGCTAGGGCTCCTGCTAGCTGGTGCTTGCCCCTGTTCAGCGCCTGGGGAGTGGGGCTACTGGATGAGAGGAGGGCAGGGACTGGTCCGTGGTCACACAGCAAGCGGGGAAGGGAACCCAGGAGTCCTGGCTCCCAGCCCCACTCACTAACTCACCAGACCCCACTCCCCGCCCCGAGCTGGGGACAGAACCCAGGAGCCCTGGCTCCTAGCACTGGGCATTGAGCACTAGGCCAGGCCTTCTCCCAGCAGCCTCTCTCTCAGAGGGTGCAAGCCTGGCTGGATGAGAGGGAGCAGATTAGCACGGATTAACCCATCCCACCCCTCAGAGCAGACAAGCCGTGACAAAACCCCAATCAGATTAGGGAGGAGATTAGCAGGGGGGATTAGCGAGCAGGAGATTTCACACACAGCAGATCAGCCCCAGTGAGCGGAGGGCACTGGAGTAGTTGGGGGACACCCCCCCACACACAGAGCTAGGAGATCCTCAAGGAGCCCCTCACCCCAAGCCAGAGGCACAGGCTGCCCCAGGGCCGGGGGGCTCTCAAGGCAGGGACCGTGTCCCCAGAACCCAGCACAACAGGGGCTGCCGTGACACAAAGCACTGGCCCAGACCGGGACCCAGCCAGCCCTGGGACGGGGTGCTGAGCTGGGGATACCCGAGCATCTGCCAAGGGCAGAGGGGGAGCAGAAAGACTGTCAGGAGGGAGGGGGGCAGACCCGGGAGAGGAGGCAGCTCCAGGCTGGGAGGGAGGGGCACCGGCAGAGCTGGGGGGCAGGCCTGGGCTGGCAGTGAGGGGCACCGGCAGAGTGGGGGTGGGGGTGCCTGGAATAGCGGGGGGCTCTGGGGGGCGGTCTGGGATTGCCATTTCTCATTCTAGCAGGCCCAGCACACAGGAATCCAGCCCCCACATATTGTTTTGCTCCCTGTATCCTGCCGCACCAGGGAGCTGGGGCCAGCCAGAGCCGCCCAAAACCCAAACACATGCACGGGAGAGGGGCGCCCGGCCTGGCCCTTCACGCTCCACAGCTCTTCCTGTTTCCAGGGCAGCACCAGATTGCCTGGCAGCTAATGGCCAGGGGGGTGACACATCCCCCCCCACCAATACACCCAAATGGCCCAGGTCCCTGCTGGGAAAATTCCACAGCAGCTCAGGGGCCACATGCAGGGGGACGGGGCCCCTCGCACCGACCTGGGCAGGCCCCCTGGGGCTCCACATTCGGGGCCCCTTGCACCGATGCCCCCACAGAGCCTTGCCCCCTTCCCCGACTGTGCCCCCCCCCGACCCGCTCCCCACAGGGCTGATGGCTTGGTGCAGTGAGAGCTAACTGAGAACCCCGGCGTTTCGCTCTCGATTCCCCTGCCGGAGTCAGATCCGCCCCCACCCCCCCACGTCTCTCGCAGTTTCACAGCTCCTGCCCCCACCCGGGTGCAACTCTCCCTGCGGGTGAGAGAGAGGCCCCCACGCCAACAGCGCTTCCCACCCTGCTGCTGCGCCCAGCCAGACCTGCCAGGCCCCGCAGCCAGCACCTCGCCGCTCCCTTTCTCCAGCCCCGGCGGGACCCCTGCTACAGCCCTTTGGGCAACTCCTCAGGTGGCACCAGCCCCCAGGGGCGCCCCCCACTGCCCGGCATGCCCCAGACCAGGCCCCAGCTCAGCCGGCTAGGGGGCCCCTACATCACAAGTGGGAATCTCCAGCCATTAACCTGCAACCTCTTGGGCGCAGAGGAGAGGGAGGCGAGGAGCAGCGTGCCCCATGCCACAGCTCAACGTGGGACCTACCCTGGGGTCACTGCGCCCGACACAGCGACGGGGGGGGGGGCTATGGCCCAGCTGAGCTAGGAAGTGGAGGGTCAGCTGCCTCATAACCCCCTGGCCTGGCAGATGGGCAACGGTCGGCACACAGACCGGATGGCACTGCCAAGGGGCAGGCCCGTCCCAGTGGCGGGCGGGCGGACTTTCCATCACACCCACTGCCTGTTACTGCCCCCCCCCAGTGCATCCTCCCCACAGGAGCAGCTCTGCATGAGGAGCCGGAGTTACCATCGAGCCAGATGAGAGCGATAAGCGACGCGGCGGGGGGGCAGGTGTGTGGGTGCAGAGCGCAGCCCGGAAATGGAGAGCGGCCGCACGGCGCAGCCCCCGCCCCGTGGAGCAGCCAGGCCCCAGGGCTCTGACCCCACGACCCCCCGGCCAGCCCCTTCAGAGATGGTTCCCCAACCCCTCCCACGGGGGTGTGGGGGGTGAACCTGGGCTCGGCGCAGGGAACCACCCCCCGCAGCTGCGAGAAAACAGCAAGTCCCCCACCCCCGTTCTTCTGGGCCAGGAGCCACAGCACCTCCCCGGCCCCGCTGGGCCAAGCTGCTTGGGGCTCTCGCCCCACCCAGCCTTGCTGCAGAGCACAGCCTGGCCTGCGCGGGGGTACGGTGGGTCACGCATGGGCAGGGATCCTGCAACCCAACCCAGACCAGAGACGCTCGTTAGGATCCCAACGATGGGGAGGAGCGGGGGCCTACGTCTCACCCCCTCCCCTGGTTTACCCAGTGCTCCCCCCCCAGCCCCCAGCTCAGGCCCATCCACAGCACCCAGGCCCTTCCCCTGCCGTGAATCATCCACGGCCCCGGCTGGGTGCTTGGGGACAGGGCTCACCCGCGACTCAGCCCTGCAGCGCCCAGCACCATGGGGCCCAGCACAGAGCAGGGCCTGCAGGAGCCGACGGCGCCCCGAACCAAGCCAAGGTGGCACCCTCGCTCTCCCCCAGGCCAGCCATGGAGCAGGGGTCGGGGGACCCCCTGCTCCCAGCACAGCGGCTGGGCCTGCAGCAGCGGGGCCGGGCAGGGCGCCTGGAAGCTGCGTCAGCTCCCGGGCCAGGCCTGGGCCCAGGGTGATCTCACTCTTTCCAGCACAGTGCAGCCAGCTCTGGCACCGGAAAGCAGAGCCAGTGCCGGTAAGGGGGGCCTGTTCCCAATCGCTGCGGTGAGCCGGGGCCGAGGCAGCGCGGCTCCCCACGCCCACGGCTCCTCTCCGAGCTGCCGCATGGCCTCCCAGGGGCCCAGCAGTCCCACCGAGCGGGGGCGGCCTGTCTCCCCAGGTCCCAACAGGCCCTGGCCGTCTCCCCTGGTAACAGGGCCACAGCCCCTGGCGGGGAACAATGCAATCCCCAGCGGGTCAGCCTGACACCATGTGCCCGGCAGGCTGGGCCCCGCGCAGAGGCCAGCTCCGCCCCGCCCCGTGTGTCAGCACGCAGGAGGAGCCCTTGTGCAACTTTATTAGTTACCTGCCCTGCTTCACCTGGCAACCAGGTGGTTCCCAGGGAACGAGCCGCAGCCCAGGTCAGAGCCCTGCCCCTGGCACCGCGAGGGCCTGGGAGCCACCTGGCAAGGGCACAGCCCAACTGCTCGGCTCCTCCTTGCTCTCACGGCCCTTCGTGCGAGGGGCAGGTGGCCAGACCCAGGTCCTGGGAAACCCTCTCTGCGGGGCTGCCTCAAGCCCCTGCCGTTCCAGCTGGAGACGCTGCATCCAGCGCAGAACTGGGCAGCATTGTCGTGCGTTATTCAACAGCCACCACACCCCACCCTAGAGGCAGCTGCCTCTCAGCACCAGGCGAGGGATCGCTGGGCACTTCACAGAATCAGCAGCTGCCGTCCCCACAGTCACACCTCAGAGCCTGCGTCAGACGCAAGAGCAGCCGCCCCATCCAGCTGCCCCCGCGGGGCCCCATGGGAGGCAAACCCCCGAGGTACTGGCAAGCACTGCCCAGCACCCAGCTGGATCCGGCCCTGCTCCAGCCACTGGGGCAATCCAGAGAACCCGCTGCCCTTCACCATCATCCACCCCAGCACCAGCCTCCTTCAGAGCCCTTCCTTCGAGCCCCACTCCCTCCTTCCTGGGGGCAGGACTGGGTTCTGGCTGCTGGCCGGGGCCCCATGGCAATGGTGATTTAACCCACAACTGGTGGGACCCTGGGGGGAACATGCAGGGACTGGAGAGCACCCAGCCCCTCAGCCTCAGCAGCTGTTAACTGTTCAGGTTACACCAGAGCCAGGGGCCCCGGGTGAGGGACGCTCTCGAGGGACTTCACAGCTGCACTGGGAAATGTGAGTCACGGGGGAGGTGAGAGCAGCTCTAACCACTGGGATGTATTTCCTTCCCACCCATCCCCAGAGCCGGGAGAGAACCCAGGAGTCCTGGCTCCCAGCCCCCCTGCCCTAGCCCTGAGACACCGCTCTCTCCTTAGCAGGACAATTTCCTCTTTAGTGCAGGGTCCGTCCCAGCGTCTTTGGGGTGGAGGAAGGGGGGGGGTCTCACACACCCTGCTGTGGGCTAGAAAGCTGTCCTATTGAATTGCGGCCCCAGCCTGCCCCCCCTCCCCCCGGGCTCAGATATGCCCTCGAAGAGCTGAGCCCAGTTGGAGCGGCTCACACCCCCTGGCCTGGGCTGCCCTCCTCATGGCCCACCACGGGCCGGCCCAGCGGGAACCAAACCCACAAAGAGCCAGGCACAGAGCAGGCAATCGCCCCAACTCCCTGTAGGGTCTGGCCGCTGGGCTCGGCTACCCCTAGCTGGCCCCTGAGCACTGGCAGCTCCCCGGCCTGGCCCTGCGGGGCTGCCCCACCGGGGGAAGGGGAGCATCTAAAGGGGGAAAACCAGATAAGACAGAGCCCCCCCAGGGGAGCTCCAGCCAAGAGAAGGGGGACACAGCCAGCGTCTCGCTGCCGAGATCAGAGGTCACCCCCCCACCCGAGCCAGCCCCATGACCGGGGGGCTGCCATGCCAGCATCTGGCGGCGGTGGGGCCCCGTTGTGCAGGCAGGCAGGGGGATGGGGGCTGAGCGGGTTCTGCTCTTTGAAAAACAACAAGCACACAAGAAAGGAAATGGTTTTAAACACGGAGGAAAACAAAACCCACCCACCCCATGGCGGGGGGGGGCATGGAGCCCCATGGTGGCGGGGGGGAGGGGAGTTGTGTGACACACACCCCCCATTCTGTGCAGCGCGCTGTCAAGCTGCCGGCAGGAGCCAACTGTGCGTCGACCTCCAAGTTCAACTGCATCCATCACCGCATCACCCTGCCAGGTGGCAGCTGGAGCAGAGCGACAGGACCACAGACCCTCCCCCAGGGCACAGCGATGGGACCACGGACCCCCCCCACACACACACATGGCACAGCGACGGGACCACGGACCCCCCCCCAGGGCACAGCGACAGGACCACAGACCCCCCCCCCCAGGGCACAGCGACGGGACCACGGACCCCCCCCAAACACACACATGGCACAGCGACGGGACCACGGACCCCCCCCCAGGGCACAGCGACAGGACCACAGACCCCCCCCCCAGGGCACAGCGACGGGACCACGGACCCCCCCACACACACACGGCACAGCGACAGGACCACAGACCCCCCCCCAGGGCACAGCGACGGGACCACGGACCCCCCCCACACACACACGGCACAGCGACGGGACCACGGACCCCCCCACACACACACGGCACAGCGACGGGACCACGGACCCCCCCCCCGGGCACAGCGACGGGACCACAGACCCCCCCCCCAGGGCACAGCGACGGGACCACGGACCCCCCCCACACACACACGGCACAGCGACGGGACCACGGACCCCCCCCCGGGCACAGCGACAGGACCACAGACCCCCCCCCCAGGGCACAGCGACGGGACCACAGACCCCCCACACACACACACACGGCACAGCGACGGGACCACGGATCCCCCCACACACACACACGGCACAGCGACGGGACCACGGACCCCCCCCCCCGGGCACAGTGACAGGACCACAGACCCCCCCCAGGGCACAACGACGGGACCACAGACCCCCCCCCAGGGCACAGCGACGGGACCACAGACCCCCCCCCACACACACACGGCACAGCGACGGGACCACGGACCCCCCACACACACACACACGGCACAGCGACGGGACCACGGACCCCCCCCCCCGGGCACAGCGACAGGACCACAGACCCCCCCCCAGGGCACAGCGACAGGACCACGGACCCCCTCCCACACACACACGGCACAGCGACGGGACCACGGACCCCCCCACACACACACGGCACAGCGACGGGACCACGGACCCCCCCCGGGCACAGCGAGGGGACCACGGACCCCCCCACACACACACACGGCACAGCGAGGGGACCACGGACCCCCCCACACACACACACGGCACAGCGACGGGACCACGGACCCCCCCCACACACACACACGGCACAGCGACGGGACCACGGACCCCCCCACACACACACACGGCACAGCGACGGGACCACGGACCCCCCCCCACACACACACACGGCACAGCGACGGGACCACAGACACCCCCCCCAGGGCACAGCGATGGGACCACAGACCCCCCCACACACACAGCACAGCGACAGGACCACGGACCCCCCCGGGCACAGCGATGGGACCACGGACCCACACACATGGCACAGCGACGGGACCACAGACCCCCCCCGGGCACAGCGACGGGACCACGGACCCCACACACACACACACGGCACAGCGACGGGACCACGGACCCCCCCCCCCGGGCACAGCGACGGGACCACGGACCCCCCCACACACACACACGGCACAGCGACAGGACCACGGACCCCCCCCCGGGCACAGCGACGGGACCACGGACCCCCCCCCCACACACGGCACAGCGACGGGACCACGGACCCCCCCTCACACACACGGCACAGCGACGGGACCACGGACCCCCCCCCACACACACACGGCACAGCGACGGGACCACAGACACCCCCCCCAGGGCACAGCGATGGGACCACAGACCCCCCCACACACACAGCACAGAGACAGGACCACGGACCCACACACATGGCACAGCGATGGGACCACGGACCCCCCCCACACACACACACACAGCGCAGCGACAGGACCACGGGCCTCCCTCCCCCCATAGGGCACAGCATCGGGACCACGGACCCCCTACACACACACACACAGGGCTCAGTGATGGGGCCACGGACCCTGCCCCCCAGGCACGGGGCCAAAGACCCCCCCCCACACACACACACAGGGCACAGCAACGGGACCACGGACCCCCCCACACACAAACACGGCACAGCGACAGGACCACAGACCCCCCCAGAGGGCACAGTGATGGGGCCACGGACCCCCCCACACACACACAGCACAGTGACAGGACCACGGGCCTCCCTCCCCCCACACAGGGCATGGGGCCACAGACCCCCCCCACACACACGGCACAGCGACGGGACCACAGACCCCCCCCCAGGCACAGCAACGGGACCATAGATGACCCCCCCACACACACACACGGCACAGTGACGGGACCACGGACCCCCCGCCCCTCAGCACATAGTGATGGGACCATGGACCCCACACACACAGCGCAGCGACGGGACCACGGGCCTCCCTCCCCCCACAGGACACAGCATCGGGACCACGGACCCCACACACACATACAGGGCTCAACGGTGGGGCCACGGACCCCGCCCCCCAGGCACAGCGACAGGGCCAAGGACACCCCCCCACACACATATACAGGGCACAGCAATGGGACCACGGACCCCCCCCCCCACACACACACAGAGCAAAGCCACGGGGTCACCCCCAGCCCCAGCGGGGAGAACTCACGCCTTTCCCTAATC
Source organism: Lepidochelys olivacea (assembly GCF_965140295.1). Classification (NCBI taxonomy): domain Eukaryota; kingdom Metazoa; phylum Chordata; order Testudines; family Cheloniidae; genus Lepidochelys; species Lepidochelys olivacea. The sequence goes on from NC_140434.1 coordinate 873,555, forward strand.
CTCTAATGGGCTGGGGTGGTGTGTGGGACGCGCGGTCCCTGCAGACACCTGCCACTGCCCCAAGGAGCCAGGGCAACCCCCCACCCCCACCAGGCCGGGCCAGACACATCCTGCCTGGGTCAGATGCCAGAGCAATCCCACCCCAGGCCCAGTGCCAAGGAAGGGGGAACCCCGTCACCCCCACGGCCATGCCTGCTGTCTAGCAGGCTGCAGGGGAGGCCAGGCAGCAAGGCCCCCTGGAGCCAGGCCCCCAATGCATGTTAAACCCCAGCCCACCCCCAAATGCAGGGCTCAGGCGAGAGGCACCCAAGGGGGGCAGAGCCAGGGAGACCAGGCTGATCCAGGACTGACGCGCACCCTCCCGGTGCCTCCAGCCACCCACCAGGCAGAGCCAGGGCATCAGGAGCAGGCCCCTAGATGTGGGGCAGCTCCACAAGTGGGGGACATCCAACCCCTCAGATCCAGCACCAACCCCACCATAGCGCCCGGGGCCTCCACTCTGCTCCACGGTGCCGAACAGAGAGACTAGGTGGCCCAGCTCCCCCAGAGCCTGCAAACTACCCCCGTGCCAACAGGGCCTGCCCAACCCCGACTCCCCCATGGCCTGCACACATCCCCCCACAGGGCCAATCTGTCTCCGGCTCCCCCAGAGCCAACCTGCCCCCAACTCCTCCATGGCCTGCACACTGCCCCCCCCCCGCCACCCTTCCCACACACACACACACACACACAGGGCCAACCTGTCTCCAGCTGCCCCAGGCCCCCAAACCACACACACATCCAGAGCCAGCCTGCCCCCAGCTCCTCCAGGGCCTGCAATTCCCCCGGCCTCTGGCCAACAGGACCAGTCCAACCCAGGCTCCCCCAGGACCTGCATCCCCAACCCCTTGGGCCTGTGTTACCCCCCACCCCCAGGCAGGGCTGTCCCAACCCCATCTCCCCCAGGCCTATGCTCCCCCCTCCCCCACCGGGCTGACCTAGTGTAGCTGGGTCCCAAGCGCTGAGGGTCTCCCCACCTTGTGCAGATGGGTCCAGCTCACTGCCTCAGTCCCACTCCAGCCTATGGGGACCCCTTTGGGCTGGCAGACCCGGGACAGCACATCCAGCCCCCGGCAGAGAAAGGGATCGTCCCCCACCGGAACCCCCACAGAGCATGCATGGCGGCCAGAGGGGGCAGGGACAGCCTGACACTAGGCCACCGGGCTGAGACCTGGGGGCACCTGGCTCCCGTTCCCAGCCCTGCCATAGCCTCTCGCTGGGACCCCAAGCCAGTCCCGCCTCTCTCAGGCCTTGGCTCCCAACTGGCCCTTCCCTCCCAGGCAAGCAGCTGCAGACCAAGTCTGTTCGGGATTGTGAGGCTCAGCCCCGCCGGGAGGAAGCCAGGGCACAGCCCCCCACCTCCGCAAGGGGCACCTGCCATACTAGCAGGGGGGCAAGATGTCAGCATCCCCTTCCCACAACACACAGCCCCCCAGAGCCTCCCTACCCCAAAGCCATGGGGGCACGGAGCTCCCAGGGGAGAGCGCCCCCCAGACAATCCCAGCACTGCCTGGCGCCTGCCAAGCAGGCACAGCCAGGGCACAGACGGACGCCTCGCTCCGCTCGCCCCTGCGGGTGCTGCCAAGCCCACTCCTCTGCTCCCCGCCAACCTTGCCAGCGCATCCCCCGCGCCCATGGCCCCTTACCTTCGGCTGCGTCCCTGCGCGGCTAGCTCTCAGCAGGGCGGCTGGGCTCCGTGTGAACCTGGCCCCGCTCCCCGCTCACACTTCAGCTCCCATCCCACCTCAAAAGGAGTCGACGCCCACACCCCAGGTCATGCACCTCCCAGCCCCGCTCCCCAGAACACAACGGCATTAACCCTTTGGCAGCGGGCCGCAGCGCCAGGGGCCCTGCCTGCCACGGGGGGGCAGCCCCCCCCGCCCCGAAAGAGAGGAAATTCCCAGCACACCAGGCCAACACGTCAGAGCACCCGGGGTGAGGCACAGCCGGGGGAACCCCCTCCCCACATGCCAGACCCTGTGGGGATGGGAACAGGGGTGCAGAGGCCAATCGCATGGGGAAGGGGGCTCAGGGCTGCCCCCAGCCCAGCCATGGGGGTGGTGTTCCCCCCAGGTCCCCTGCTCCAGCCCACCACTGCCACCCTAACGGGGGCCCTGCTGCCTGTGGGATAAGGCTCCACTTGCTGGCTTCGCTGCAGCCCCCGCACCCCGGCCAGCTCAGCCCCCCGGGAGCCCCTGGGGTGGGTGCGCTGCCCGGCCCAGCAGGGAGCCTCGGCGGCCGGCAGCTGTGCTCCAACCCTGGGCTCGCCCCAGGGCGCAGGGCTGCATCACCACCAGAGCCAGGCTCTGCGCTGCGTGCCGTGACCTGCCCAGCCGGCCGACCCCAGGAGCCACCCCAGCCTCCTAGCCCCAGAGGGACCTGGCCCCGCATGCCAGAGAAAGACTGGGGCCGGCAGCTGGGTTGCCCCCAGTGCCCCGGGGGTGAGGGGCAGACAACCTGTGTCTGCCTGCAGGCCCCCTGTGTCTGCCTGCAGGCCCCCTGTGTCTGCCTGCAGGCCCCCAGCTCCCATGTGCATGGCAGGAAGGTGCTGGAGAATGTCTAGGCCACAGGGGGCTCCAGCATAGCCCCCTTGGGACTGCGTTCAGGATGAGCAGCACTCCCGGGTGATCAGCAAGCTCCCACCAGCACCCAGCCAGGGGAGCCTGGCCAAGCACCGCCGTGTAGGGCGGGGAGTGAGACAGGCTCCTGGCAGAGCTGGCCAAGCCGTAGAGCCAGCAAGTGGCCCAGATCCCAGGCAGGGCATGGGGCAGGTGCCGTGCGCATGTTGTATCTCGCACGCTGTTCCTGACCCAGACCCAGACCCCCGCCAGGAGCCAGGTCCCCCTTTGCTGAGCTTCACTCCTTCCTCCTCCTATGCGTCAGGGGTGATGCCCCGGGGCTGGTGGGGGCCAGCCCCCTCCCACTGATCTGCACCCACTGTGACGAGCAGGGAGTGGGGAGGATTGACCTGGGGATGTCGCAGGGGAGTTTTCCTGGACTGTCTGCATTGGGGATGGAATGGCATGGAGGGATGATACCTGAGCCTGTAATCTGAGCCGGGGGGGGGACAGGGGACACGCCAGGTGACACCTTTTGCCCCAGGTGCCACAAGTACGCCTTTTCTTTTTGCGAATACAGACTAACGCGGCTGTTACTCTGAAACTTTTGCCCCAGGATGCTGGACAAAGGCTGGAGGAGGAGCTGTGGGGAGGCTGGGTGAGACAACTGGAGGGGTTTGAGTTTGGAGAGGTCTGGGGAAACGGAGGGAGCCCTAGGGCTGGGGTCTAAGCTCCCTGCCCCACAGATGGACCTGACTGAGGGGTCCTGGTCTCTGTACCTACAAGCTCTGATTTGGACTGTGTTCCTGTCATCTAATAAACCTTCTGTTTTACTGGCTGGCTGAGAGTCGCAGTAAACCGCAGGAAGTGGGGGGTGCAGGGCTGACTACCCCACACTCCGTGACACCCACACACTGTTGCCACTGCCCCCCGCCAGGGCGCTGGGTGCTCCAATCCCCTGGGCAGAGCCTACGGTTGCCAGCTTTGGTTGAACAGATTCCTGGAGGTTTCATCACACGACACAATCTTTAGTTCCTGGAGACTCCAGGACAATCCTGCAGGATTGGTGACCCTAGCAGAGCTGCGGCTTTTCACAGTATCTCCTCCCCACCCCGCCCAAACACACCTGCCACAGCCCGCAGCCCACCCACAGCGCTTGCCGGGCCCTCACCCTGGGCAGCCCACAGCCCCGCTAGGCACACGGGCAGCAGCAGAGAGCACTCCTGGAGCGGCCGCATCGCCCCGCTCGCTGGGCACCAGCTGTTCTGGCAACGCTGGCATCCCCAGGGGCTATGGTAGGTCGCAGGGGCGGGCACTGGGAACCCAGGAGAGAAGGAGCAGCAGCAGGGACCTCTGCCCCAGCACCCGCAGTCCCCAGCCCGGCTTGGTCAGGGCGGGGCAACCGGCCCTCCCGTTGGGGCCTCTCAGAGAGAGACAGGCCACGCCAGAGGGGTGGGGTGGTGAGAGGGACCACAGGCCAGTGCCGGTTTCCCCACCCCACAGCCCCCCAGAGCTCCCCACCGAGTCCATGCTCACACCACGCCAATCCCCAGGAATGCTCGGTCCCCTGCCCAGCAGCACTGGGGGCCCCTGGCAGCCAGAAAGGGGGGAAGGGAGCAGCAATCTAGGGCACTCAAAGGCACCCAGCCCCCCCAGGGAGGGAGCAGAGATGCACCCAAGACCCCTCCATGGCGGCGAGTCCTTACCCACCAGGTGCTTCACAAATGCAGCCAGAGGAACATGCCGAGCGCAAATCCAGAGAACAATCACACTGCTGCTCCGCACGGAGCCGGAGCCGGGGCCAGGGCACTGCCCCCCATGGCACTGCTCCCCCCACCTCACTACCCCATGGCACACCGACCCCCCACTGCCCCCCATGCCACACTGACACCCCCCCACCTCACTGCCCCCCATGCCACACTGACCCCCCCCCTCACTGCCCCCCATGCCACACTGACCCCCCCAACTCACTACCCCCCCATGGCACACTGACCCTCCCACTGCCCCCATGGCACTGCTCCCCCCACCTCACTACCCCATGGCACACCAACCCCCCACTGCCCCCCATGCCACACTGACACCCCCCCACCTCACTACCCCCCATGCCACACAGACCCTCCTACTGCCCCCATGGCACTGCTCCCCCACCTCACTACCCCATGGCACACTGACCCCCCTCCTCACTACCCCCTGCCACACTGACCCTCCCACTGCCCCCATGCCACACTGACCCCCCCAACTCACTACCCCCCATGCCACACTGACCCTCCCACTGCGCCCATGGCACTGCTCCCCCCACCTCATTACCCCATGGCACGCTGACCCCCCTCCTCACTACTCCCCATGGCACACTGACCCTCCCACTGCCCCCATGGCACACTGACCCCCCAACTCACTACCCCCCCATGCCACACTGACCCTCCCACATCCCCCATGGCACTGCTCCCCCCACCTCACTACCCCATGGCACACCGACCCCCCACTGCCCCCCATGCCACACTGACCCCCCCCCACCTCACTACCCCATGCCACACTGACCCTCCCACTGCCCCCATGGCACACTGACCCCCCTCCTCACTACCCCCCATGGCACACTGACCCTCCCACTGCCCCCATGGCACACTGACCCCCCCAACTCACTACCCCCCCCCGCCACACTGACCCTCCCACTGCCCCCATGGCACACTGACCCCCCCAACTCACTACCCCCCATGCCACACTGACCCTCCCACTGCCCCCATGGCACTGCTCCCCCCACCTCACTACCCCATGGCACACCGACCCCCCACTGCCCCCCATGCCACACTGACACCCCCCCACCTCACTACCCCCCATGACACACTGACCTCCCCCACTATTCCTCTATGCAGCAGACACCCTCCCATTGCCCCCCACCCTGCACTGACCCCCCAGTGTTCCTCCATGCCACAGGACCCCCTCCCACACTGCCCCCCACCACATGACCCCCCAGCGCACCCCCCCCTTATGCTGGACCCACACCCCAGCAGGCAGGTGCGGAAGCCGAGCCCTGTGGGACGCAGCCAGGGAACATCTATAGAAGCAGCCTTGACTTTGGGGTCTCCTTCTGCGGAGGGTTTAAAGGGGCCCGGGTCCCAGAGGTGCTCTGTGCCCCTGCTGGAGTCAATGGGAGCTATGGGTGCCAGGCCCCCGCAAGGCATTTGGAGGGGTGTCAGGACTGAACCCCCGCCACGGGGTTCTGGCTCCTGGCTGCAGCCATCTGGCAGAGCAGAACCGATAGGCGGGAGTCAGAGCATCACCTGTGCCACCCACACACAGGAGGGCAGGAGCCTTGCCCAGCCAGCCTGGCACCGAGCCCCCACCTTGGGGCAGAGTGGAGCCCCTCCCCCCAGCCCTGCCCAGGGCCTTGCAGGGTCAGTCAGAGCAGCCACCGGCCCAGGGTCCTACTGCGGGGAGCACCAGGACCCAGCCGCCAGCCAGGAGCGGAGCAGCCAGCCTGGGGCAGCAGAGGCTGGCTCTGGGCGCCCGGTGGGCACAGCCCCGAGAGGAAGGGCACCAGGCACCTGCCTGCCAGCCCTCCACACCTGCCCTTTGCCCCCATAAAGGAGGGGAACGGCTGCAGCTGAGCCAGCCCCCCAGCCCAGGTGCGCCAGGTGCTAAGGGCAGGAGATAAGGTGGGCGAGGCGGGCAGGGAGGGGCATGGGCACAGGGAGTCGCACGCAGCCCTGAGTCAGAAGGATCCCGGTGGTGGCAAGTGAGTCACCGGGTTGTCCCACCCCCGCCCCCCAGGGGTGTCGCAACCTCCTGCTTTCAGTCACCAAAGCAAACCACAAACTGCTCCCTGTCACTGGCAGGGACGGGGCTCCGTGGGGGGCTCCAGAAGCCAGGCCAAAGCCAGGTGGACTCCAGCAAACCAACTACCAGACCCCCCCAATGCAAGCTCAGAGCCAGGGCAGGGACAGCTGCCTTCCCACTACCCCTACCATGCCAGCCTCAGCCCAGACCCCCCTTGTCCCCAGACGCATTCGCACTCCACAGCTGCCCCCCAATGCACCCTCGGCACCTGCCACGGCTCTGCTCCCAGCACCCCTGGCAGCCCCAGGGTGCGAGCTCCCCATCTGCCCCGAATCCCCCATCCAAGGCGGGTTACAGCTCCTTCTATGGCAGACGGATGCCCAAGGCCAATGTCAGCAGAGCCCCCAACCCAGCCGGCCTGGGCACCCACAGCTCCCAGCAACGGCTGCGGGCGCCCAGTACCCCGAGGAGCAGGCCCTATTCGGACAGGTTTGTCCGTCCCACCCCCCCACCGAGACAGTTCCTCCATTGCCAGTGCCAGGGCCCTACAAGAGCCCAAGGAAAGGGACCAGTGGGCAAGGGCCAGCCCAGGTGCTGGGAGATCTTGCCCAGCCAACTCCAGGGAGGGAGGTCCATCCCTGTTATTCACCAAGGGATTTGACCTGGGATGCCAGCTAGGGCTGTGCACCCCCCAACCCCCCACACCTTTGGCCCCATCGGTGTCACTGCCAGAGCAGACAAGCAAGGCGGCACAGATCCTCAAACCTACTCCCCCTGCCCCAGCACAGGACACCCCCCTGACCCCTGACCCCCGCAGGCCTCTGGCCCTGCCCCCCACAAGCAGGACACCCCCTCAGCCCTGCCCCCCCGTCAGACAGCTCCCCTGTCTGCCCCCCGCACAGGACACCCCCCAAGTCAGACAGCTCCCCTGCCTGCCCCCCCCCAGCCGAACAGCTCCTCTGCCTGCCCCCCGGCTCTGCCCTCCCTTCAGGAGAACAGCTCCCCTGCAGGACCCTCAATTCCCAATCATCAAGACCCACCCCCAGGCAGACTGCAGGCCCCAGAAAGCTGCCAGATGCTCCAGGCAGCATTGCATGCTGGGACTCGTAGTCTCCATGAGTTGCCCCAGAGGGGTCCTGGTGCTGACCCATGGGACAGGCCCCAGCCCCACGGGGCTCATGCCAAGGGCGCAGACCCCTTGCGGATGGCTGGGGAGCAGCGTGCCAAGCGGGTGGGCATTGTCATGGTGCAGGTGGGGGGGGACAACAACATCCCTGTATCAGGCTGTGGCTGCTGGGGGAGCAACGTGTGAGGGGGAGACCCCCAGCCACACCTGGCCCCCCTGCAAGGGGAGGCGTTCCACAGGGCAAGCCCCGCAGCCCAGCGGTGGCTCTGGGGGGCAGTTGGCATGAGGGGGGACAGGGCCACGTGGGAGGCAGGAGTAGCGGAAGGAAGGAGTTGCTGAAACGCAGTCGATGGGGGAACAGGAAGGAAATATTAAACAGCAAAAAACCCCAAACCAGAGGGAGACGAACTCAGGGCGTGAGTCCCGGAGGCAGGGCACAGACTTCCACCCCACCCCCCACAGGATGGGGGCCCACTCAGCCTGTCCTGCCTGGGACAATCCAGAAACCTCAGCACCAGGCCCATTCCCCCCACTCCCCACCCCCACTGCAAGAGGGAGCCTGGGCAGACAGTCCTACTAGCCCTGGGGCTATGTGGGGCAGGGGGAGAGGACTGGGCAACTCCAAGGGCCAGGAGAGAAAGCCACCCAGGCAGCTGCCCCTCCGACCCCCCGCAGAGGGACCCTCCCATGGGGTATGCACCCCAAGGCCTTCAGAGGGACACCCATTCAGCCACAGCTGCTTCCCACCCACCCAGGCGCTGGGGGGCAGTGTGCCGGGGAACCCCCACACCTCTACAATCTACAGAGCCCTCAGCCCAGCTCAAACCATGGAGCAGGGCTCCCCCGCCCCATGGGAACCTCTGCGACAGAGCACAAGAGCTGCAGAGCATGAGACGCAGAAGAGGCTGGCTCGGTGCAGCCCCTCCAGCTCTGCCCTTGCGGGAGGGCGGAACGGGCACCTCGTAGCCCAGGTGGCTACTGCTGCCTCAGGAGGGTCCCGCTCCGAGACCCAGTGCTGCAATTAGCCACTGCCTCCACACCTGGCCCTGGACTAGAGGGTTAATTCCTCCTAGGCTCAGCCCACAGCGAGCCAGCAGCAGCCATGCTCTCCCCTGGGATCAGCCCCCCAGTCTCTGTCCTGCCCAGCTCTGCAGCCTTGGGGTGGGGGACAGGACCCCCCTGCTGCATTCAGCTCCCGCTTCCCTCAGCAGCTTCCCCACCCAGACAAGTGCAAACAGTCACGGGAGCTGGCTGGAGGCCGGCCAGCCCCTTGCTGTGGGAACAGGCAGGGCAGGGCCCCCGGGCAGTGCCAGCTCCCAGCCTGGCACCAGGTGGGAGCAGAGTGCCAGCTGGCCCATGCTGGGGCCCAGGAGCAGTGCAGTGAGCTGGGTCAGATCTCAGCCCAGGAGGCCCCTCTGGCCCAGAGCCCACCATTGCCCCTCACACCTGGGCGCTGGGCTGCTCTGGTCTCTGACACTAGCAGCCCCAAGACCCAGAGAGCAGAGCAGCCCAGCCTGCGCTGAATGGCCAGAGCACAGGAGTGGGGACCACAACCCCCCATCCAGGGGCCTGCAAGCAAGGATCCCCTCCTCCCCCCAAGTGCCAACGGCATGGAACGAGCACATCATCAGGTGCAAGGCAAATCCCCAGCCAGCTCAACGCTGCAGCTCACGGGGGAGGCCGGCCCATCAGCCCCCCCCAGCGTCGCCCCGCTCCCCCATCCCTAGAATCCCCCCGTATATGGGGGTGCAGGGCAGCAGGGTTCCCAGCCTTGCTACAACAGGGCCAGAGTTACAGACAGCAGGGGTGCTGGGCTCAGCACCACGACCAGGCCAAGCCTCTGAGCCACTCCATGAGGACAGTGGCTGCTTGGAGCCCAGGCTGGCCCTCAGTGTGCCCCCCCCCCCCACCCAAAACAAAAATAGCTCGGCTTCCGCCCCCAAGGCAGCTGCTGAGGCCACCAAGCTGCACCTGAGCCCAGTGGCCAGGCCAGCGCTGATCCCCGCCAGCCGGAGTGGGCGGTGCTAATCCCCACAGCCCCACAGCCTGGAATAGAGCTCAGAACTAGGCCACTGCCAAGATCCCAGCCCCACCCCGCCCGGCTCAACCCTCCCACAGCCCACGCAATGCCGGCTGCCACGCTGGGGCAGGCCGTGCTGGCCTCCCAGCCATGGGGCTTGGGAACCGCTCCTCACAGCCCTGGGCAGGATGCAGCAGCCATTATGCACCGGGGTAGTGAATGTCACAAGGGGCAAGTGCCCCCTAGTGCTGCCCCCGGGCATGGGGCCAGAACTGACTGCCAGGTGAGAGCGCCCCTGCTGAGCCCCCACCTGCTCCCTGCAGCACAGCGCCCCCTAGCCCTGCACCGGGGTCAGCCCTGCCAGGTGAGAGCGCCCCCTGCTGAGCCCCCACCTGCTCCCTGCAGCACAGCGCCCCCTAGCCCTGCACCGGGGTCAGCCCTGCCAGGTGAGAGCGCCCCCTGCTGGGCCCTGCCGCCCACGGGTGGGGGGGCGTGGAATCATTCCCTCTGCAGTCCCACATGCTTCTCCTGCCAAACCTCCTCCTCATCAACCCCTCTCAGTCAGGCCCCACCCCACAGCACAGCATGTGCAGGGTTAATTACTACTGATTAGGAGAGGACTCTAATGTCCTTGCAGCACACTGAGCACCTGGGGGGTGGGAGGGGGGCATGACAGCCCGTGCCGGCACCAGGGAGGCATCAGGGCCACAGGTTGGCTTGGACAGGTGCTGAGCAGCGGGAGGTCCCCGGGCTCTGCCCCCCTTGCTCGGTCTCCCAGCACCGGGGGGCCTTCACCGGCTCCCTCCCACCCCGCTCTGACAGGGCAGGTCTCCCCAGCAACTGACAGCCGCTAACCCCCAACCCTGGAGATGGGGAAGCCCAGCAAGGCACCTTCCCTCACTCTACCCCTGCCCCAGGCAAAGCCTCTGCCCCCACCCAGGAGAACCAAGCCGTGGTGCAGAGAGCGGAGGGGCCCTGGGCAATTCCAGCACCTGGCCAGCTCCAGTCCGGGGGTGGGGGGAGGACACCCCGGGGGTGGAGCACAGAGTGACTGCGCACTAGGCCAGCAGGGCCTGGATTCAGGAGCTCCCTTGGGGTCAGGCCCTGCTCCCCCACAGTGATCAGCCAGGACACAAGCAAGGGGGCTCAGAGTCAGACTGGGTAAGTCGTCCCCCGCCCGACCCTCCAGGGGAACATGGAGTGGGGGACAATTGGAGCAAGAGCCAGGGGCAGCCAGTGGGGGAGCAGAGCTAGCCCCCCCCCGCACTGGGAGCCCCTGGGACAGCCAGGCCCCCCCCAATGGCTCAGCCTGACATCAGTGCCTGGGCTGCATGCTGGGAGGAGGGGACGCCCCTGGGCAGCAGGACCCCGCCCAGGGGGGGCAGGGCACGGGGAAGCACTCACCACGCTTGCCGGGCGCGGCCCATCGGGGCCCGGGCTGGAGCAGCAGGGACAAGCTGGCAGCAGCAGTGCACCCCGAGCCAGGAGAGGCCAGCGCTCGCCTGACCTACTTCTCCTTCCGCATCACCTGCTTTCATTTTCCCTCCCGCAGCTTGGTCCCCCCCGCCCACCCGCCCACCCGGGGAACCCGGCCAAGCCACACCGGCTGCTCCCTGGGGACGTGGGGCTCCAAGGCCCAGCAGCTCCAGAAGGTGCCAAGAATGCACATGGGCAGGGCAGGGACACCATGAGCGCCTCCCCGCAGGAGCTGAAGGTCACCAGCCTTGGGGGAGCGGGCACGGGGGCAGGGATGGACCGAGCGGTTCCCTGGGGCTCCTCGAATGGGCGCCTGGGGCATCTCAGCCTGGCGCCTCTTAGCACAAGTGGCCTTAAAGCCACTGTGGCACTGGCGAGCCCCCTGGGCCCCCACAGCAGGGAGCAATCCCCCAGGGCCAGGCTGAGACCCATCGTCTGCAGGACTTCAGACTCCAGAGCCCCGTGTGGGCGCCCCACTCCTAGGACACCCCATCTCGCTCCAGCCAGGGACACTGCATGCTGTCTGTTCCCTGGGCCCAATGGGGCTCACCCTGCCCCCCACGGGGAGCACGAAGGAGACATCCAGCAGATCCAGACTCTGATCTGCCCCCGCCCCCACACACGACTCCTGGAACTCCATCCCCCCCAAAAGCTGGGCCCCTCCTCGTCCGGGCCCCTCCCCCAGCATGCCAAGGTTACTACGGCAGGCCCCAAGGCACAGCGTGGGCTCCTGGGGCTTCCAGCACGCTACCAGCAGCTATTTCTCTCTGGTTTCATCATCCACCCTCTCCTGCTGGGGGAGAGGTTCCTGGGCTGGGCATGGCAGCAGCCCCTGCTCCTCCGAGCCCCAGCCAGTAACCGGGACCCAGAGCCGCCCGGCCGGACCAGGCTGGGCCACTCTGGCCCACTGACCCCCTCCTGCTGCACCCCTCACAGAGGCCTGAGCTGGGGAGGGCACCCAGTGCACCAGCAGACATGGTCTCTATGTTCCCTGGGACCCAGAGGGTGCCCCCAGCCAGGGGACGTGGATTCAGGGGGTGTTTTGAGGAGCTGGGGCCCAGCTGGATTCCCTGGGTCTCACATCACATTACTGGGCAGGGAAACGGCTCCAAGTCCCATTGCTCAGCACCCTGTGTGATGCAGCTGGGACTCCCCGGGGTGCTGGGGGCGTCCTCGGCAGACCCCTCCCCTCAAATACCCTCCCGACCTCGGAGCCTCCCCAGGGCACTGCACAGCACGGCACAGCCAGGGCCACCGAACTCCCAGGATTACACCAGCCGGGGGGCCAAGCAGCATTGCCTCCCACCTGACTCCCACAGCTCACACCGCACCCACCCCACACCTGCCCCTCCCCACAGCCGCTCCTCACAGCCAGCAGCGCTTCCTGCCTCGGCCGATGCACCCCCCCAGGGACGCCTGTGGTTCAGGCAAGCTCCAGCTGCAGACATAGCCCACCTGCCCCCCAGCCTAGCCTCCCTCCACCCCCAGGGCCCCCTAGCTCTGCCTTCTCCCCCACACCAAGCTCAAGCCCCTTGTCCCGCCCTTCAAGGCCCTGCAGAGCTCAGCCCCTCCCTTCCAACCCACTGACACTTCCCCAGCCATGCCCCCGCCCACCCTCTTCATACATTGCGGTACATGCCTCCAGAGAGACCTGAAAGGCCCACTCCATGCCCATGGGATGCCAGCTAAGTGAGGGGCCCAGCAGGGACAGCCCATAGGTACACCCCTGGACAGCCCATAGGTACACCCCAGCAGGGACAGCCCACAGGTGCACCCCTGGACAGCAAGCAGGCAGAACCCAGAGGTGCCATCAGAGTGCAGCAGCCTGCCCTACGCTCAGCAGGAGTCAATGCCCTATTAGGGAGGGAGAAACTGAGGCACGGAGCCAGGAAGGGACTCGCCGCCCAAAGCCGCAGTGTCAGAAGCTAGAAGTACAAGTCCTAGTTCCCCCCCGCCCTCTAACCACTAGACCCCATTCCCCTCCCAGAGCCAGGATAGAACCCAGGAGTCCCATGCTCCCTCCATGAGAACACCCCCTGAACTCCGGCCCAGTGCAGGAGCCACGTGCCTGCTGGAGCTGCCCTGGGAAGGTAGATCCCAGCAGGTCAAGGGGAGCCTCAGCCCTGAGACAGCAGCTGCTCGTCATCCCGCTGTGGCCCAGACAGTGTTGGGAGGGTAAATACATGCCCCACCCCCTGGGTAAACACCGTGACCAGGGGCCGGCTTGGGTGGGAACAGCTGCCATGGGCTTGGCACACTCAGGGCAGAGTCCAGCAGCCTCAGAGCAAGGTGAGAGCGATGGGGCACCGGCTTCCCGGTGGGCGGCCCCAGAGCAGAGTCTGACCCAGATGTCCCAAGAATCCCTGTGCCAGACACACACAGTCATCCTGGGATACAGAAGCGTTAATGGGGAGCAGGGGGCAGGGATTATCCCTTCCCACCGAGACCCCCTTCCACTCAGGGACAGGTGACACTTCCCCTGAACATTCCCTCGCCAAGGGACAGCCAGAACACACACCCCATTTCCTGTAGGCCCTACCCAAACAAAGTAGATCAGGTGTGCTAAGCGATGGCTGGGGCGGGGGGGAGGGGGCGGGGCTTTGGTTATGTGCAGGGCCTAGTTCAAGTGCCCCAGGCATTAGTCGGTGACTACTACAGGATAGATTATGGTGACAGTGTCACCCAGTTCCTCCCCACTCTGCTGGCCCACCGGGGGGGGGGGGGGGGGCTGCTCCCTTGGGCCACCCACTCGCCATCAGAGTGGGCAGGGCACCGGAGGGCAAAGGGCCCTGTGCCCAGCAGGACACAGAGAGGGGGTGAGCACACTCCAAGTTTGTTACTGTTGGGTCGCAAGCCAGACAGAGGTAAACAGAACCCCAGAAGGGCCGGATCAGACCATCCTCCTTCTGGGGCCTGCCCAGCCATGAGGGAAGGGCCCCAAGGCCTGAGCAGGCTGCCCCACAGATAGCACATGTCGCCGGTGGGGGGGGGGGGGGGGCAGAGGTCTGCTTAGCTCTCGCCACCCGATTCCTAGCCCAGCACCAGCCCCCTCCACCGCTGCCCCGTGCGGGCACAGCGAACCAAGGCAGGAGCCACGCTCCCACTCCCCACCCCCTCCAGCTTCGCCCCATAGGAGTCAGACTCCCCCACCCAGACGCGGGCAGTGCAGGGGATGCGACGAGTAATCCTCCCCACCCCACCCCTCTCCTCCCGCCTGGCACCCTGCCCACCCACAGCTTCCAGGAGAGCCAGAGCCAGCGGCCTGGCGACGTGTCCACATTCGCTGTAACTTGCCGCTCCCCACGGGCGCACTCAGCGTTTCCATTCCCACCCCCCGGCGCACCAGGGGAGCAGCACCCAGTGGGGCCCAAGCCCCAGGCAACCCTTTACCCCACCGGAGGCCGAGCCGGCTCGCCGCGGGCAGCCCCGAGGGGCATCAGCCGGGGCCCCGACAGCGCAGATCCACTGAGCCGGTGTCTCGGATTCCCCAGGCCAGGCTGAGCCAGGCCGGGCCGAGCCGGGCCAGGCACGCCCGCCCTGCCACTCTCCTACCAGCTTAAGGAGGATTATTTATAACCAGGACCTGAGCCACCAACCCGGCCTGCTCCCCTCCCATGGCAGCCCTCCCCCAGGCGATGATGGGGGGCTCCGCTGAAGGGACCACGACGCACCTGGCGGAGTCCGGGGAGGGACCCGAGCTGGGGCAGCGAGGCGGCAGGAGCCAGACCACCAAGGGGTTCGCCAATGGGGCTCGGGGCAGCCGGGGGTCCGGGCAGCTCCGGGCGCAGGACTCACCGGTCTCCGCTCGGCTCAGGTGCGGCAGGCGGGGTCGGTGCGCTCCGCTGGGGGCCGGACGCCAGGGGCCCCTCGCTCCGCCCGCCCCTCGCTCTGCCCACCTGGCCCGCCCCGGTCCCCACCTCACCTGGCCCGCCCCGCCCCGCCCCACCTGTCCGCCCCCCCGCGGTCCCCCGGCCCCGCCTCGCCGCGGCGCGGCCCCTCCCCGCCCGCCGCCGGCCGGCTGGCTGGCCGGGCCCCCCCGCTCCCCTCCCGACCCCTCCCCTCCACCTGGCCCCAGCCGCTCCGCATCCCCCCTCGCCCTCCCCAGCCGGCTACCAGGAAGCGCCCGCCCCCGCCCCAGCTCATTGGGCAGGGGGTGGGGTCCCAGCCTCTCATTGGCGTGGGGTGCTGCCCTTCAGGGCCCCCCCAGGACACACCCCCAGGGGCGGGGGAAGGAGGGAGGAGTCGGGGGAGCTGACAGTGTCTGCAGCAGCAGCGGCTCGGGCCCCCCCCGACGAAGGGTCCTTTAAAGCTGCGCTGCACCCGGGGAGGGGGGGACCGTGCCCGGGATGGGGGAGCTCGCAGCGCTGGCGGGGGGGTGGCCCTGCCCGGGATGGGCTGAAGCGGGGGGGCTCGCAGCGCTGGGGGGCCCTGCCCGGGATGGGTGGGGTGGGGCTCGCAGCGCTGGCGGGGGGGCTGCCCGTGGGGGGGCTCGCAGCGCGGGCGGGGGGGGGCTCGCAGCGCTGGGGGGACCCTGCCCGGGGGGCGGCCGGCCGCAGGGCGGGGCTCGGGCCAGGCGAGCTGGCGGGGAGGAAGGGTGAGTCAGAGCTGGGGAAGGAGGCTGAAGATGGAAAGTTTGACCCATCCCTGGCCGGACTCGTACCCGGGGAGGGGGGCCGGCCTGGCCCGGGAAGCCTCGGGGCTGGATGCCCCCAAAGGCCCGGCCAAGCTGCTGGCCAGTGGCTGCAAACTGCTGCGGCTGGAGCTAGCCGTTCCTCCCTGGCCCCCGCAGGGCCGGCTTGCCAAGCCTCCAGGACTGGCCTGGAGTCTCCAGGAATTAAAGATTATGTCATGGGATGGAACCTCCAGGAACACGTCCAACTAAAATTGGCAACCCTAGGGCCGGGGGGAGGGTTGTTCCCCCACGCCCTGCCCCGGCTGGCCCGCTGGCCATCTGTCCCTCCTTCTGGCCGTCTGGCCATTCCTCTGTCCATCCCTCCGTCCATCCATCCATCCCCACACATATCTCTCTGTCCATCTGTCTGTCCATCCCCACACATATCCCTCTGTCCATCCATCCATCTGTCCATCCCCACACATATCCCTCTGTTCATCCCATTGTCTGTCCTGCCATCTATCCCTCCATCGTCCCCTCCATCCGTCTGCCTGTCCCTCCATCCAAATATCCCCACACGTATCCCTCTGTCCATCATCCTTCCAGCCACCCCTTCATCCATCTGTGCCCACATAGACCCATCTAATCTAGCGCAGTCTCCCCGTGGCTCCAGGTACTCTGTCAACACACCACCCCAAGCACTGAGGCACCAAAACAGCCAGAATGGGGGACGCTTTCCCTCCCCACAGCCCCCACCTGACTGGCTGTTCTCTCAGCCAGCAGGGAAACTGGTTGGCCCACTCCCAGCCCCACGCCCTGGGCCCTGCTTGTCAGAACATAAGAAGGGCCAGACTGGGTCAGAGCAAAGGTCCATCCAGCCCCGTGTCCGGTCTGCCGACCGTGGCCACTGCCAGGTGCCCCGGAGGGAGTGAACAGACCAGGGACTCACCCACTGCCAGGTGCCCCGGAGGGAGTGAACAGAGCAGGGAACCACCCAGTGACCCGTCCCCCGCCGCCCGTTCCCAGCCTCTGGCAAAAAATGTCCGAAGGTCTCACCTGCACCCGGCAGAGTTACCCCCAGCCAACAGGGAGCCCAACGCCTGGGCTGAGGCACTGAGGGAAGAAGATGGATTTGGGCCAGAACACAAGACTGGGAGCCAGGGCTCCTGGATTCTGTCCCTTTCTCTTTGAGGGGAGTGGGGCCTATGGGGTTCGAACAGAGGGGCTGAGAGCCAGGACTCCGGGGTTCTAACCCTGTCTCCGCCAGAGTCGCTGGGTGGCCTTTGGTGACATCCCCCAGCCCCAGCTTGCTGCACAGAGGTGGTGGCGGGAACTCAGAGGCCTAGCCCCTAAAGATAGCCCAGGCCCTGCTTTCTCCGGGGGCAGGGAGGTCTCTGAGGTGATGGGAGAGAGGTATCCACCCGAGTACACATGCCTCATTAGCCTCCCTTTCCTGTGCCTGCCTGGGAGAGTGGCAGGAAGGACCTGGGGCAATGGGGGCTCATGGAGAGCAAGACACTTGGAGCAGGCAGGAGGGCAGGGCAGGCCAGGGCGGGGCAGACTCCCCGAGCAGCAGCAGCTCCCCCCACCTGTGCAGGTGACTTGGGTGGGGTTACAGACACAACCTGTTTGGCCACAACCGGCGCCCAGGAGGGAAAGAATCAAAATGTTCTGGCTCCTTGCTCACCTCAGCTAACCCCCCCCCCCCATGCCTGTCCCTGCCCTCCAACCCCCACCCCTGCCTGCTGCTCCAAGGAGGGGCTCCCTGGCGGCCTGATTCAGACATGGCCCTGGGCCAGGCCCCCACTGCCCTGCCACCAAGCCAAACAGGGGCCCTGCGCAGACATTAGCTCACTGGCAGGAGGCAAGTCCATTACGGGGGCAGGGATCCAGCTCCGGGTCTCCCCTCCTGCTGGATCACTGCACCCAGAGGCCATTGCAATGGGCACAGATCCAGGGCCGGATCACCCCTCTTGCTGGGGCAATTACCCTGCACGTACCTGGCTGCTGACCCAACAAGGGGGTTCAGCCCTTGGGGCCCCCATGTGTCCCCAGTGGGGTGGGGGAGGGTTGCAAACCTGTCCTCTGGGGCGATGGCCCTGAGGTGCCTGGCCCTGGCTGCCCCCCATGCATTCCTCCCACCCCACTGGGGCAAGTCCTCTGCATTGGCCAGAGAGAGAGAGAGAGAGAGCACCTTTGGTCCATCTGCTCCTCCACCCACCCACCCGTCCATCCATCCCTCTCCCCCTTGCTCAGCAAAGCCCTCGCAGGCTGCTTACAATAACCCGCATGCAGGGTGGGGGCGGGGGCAGAGGGAGATCATGCAGGAGCCACCCAGGGGCCTGGCCAGAGCTGTGGTACCTCCAGGGAGTGGCCTGCCTGGCCCAGCCCGGCTGCTGTCTCTCCCTTGGCCTGAGCAGGCAAGGGTGGGAGGGGGCTGCTGAAGAGCTGGGGACGCGTGGGGACGGATGAGGCGAGTGAGGGGGAAATCCAGAGAAAATCCCCTCTTTGGTGCTGACTTGCAGCCGGCCCAGCCGCCCACCTGCCCGAAACCAGCCTCCCACGGCCCCTCCCACTTTCACTTTCAGGGGCCATGCAGCTGCACCCCGGGGAGGTGGGGGGGAAGGCTGGGGGGCCGGGATGTGGCTGGCAGCCCCAGTCCCTGGGAAGATCCTGGAATCAGGGCCACCACGGGCCTAAGGTGCCAGGCGCTGGGCAATGCCAGGCAGGCCTGGCCCAGGCCTGCTGAGGGCTGGGCGGCATTCTTGGCCCCCGTGTGCCGGGTGGGGGGCACCGCACCCTGGGATATGGGATGCAGTGTTGCAGACCCTGCCGCACAGAGACATCCACGTCCCTGCCCGGCTCCTGGGGGCCCCAGATGGGTGGGGGGAGCTTCCGAGCTTTCCTGCGCCCCAACCACTTCAGAGGCAGCTTGGGGGATGAAAGGCGCCCAGCACTTCGTGTCACAAACCCCCTGAGGCCGCCAAGAGCCGAAATCAAACCCACCGCAGGCCCCGGCGTCGCCAGCTATTTATAGATGCCGCAGGGGAAATGGTTCTAAGGAGGAACCGGCAGGAGGGGCAGGAGCCCCCAGCTCCCTGCACCCGCCCAGGCCTGGCCACGGCCTCCCACTTCCGCATAGGGCGGCACCCAGGGCTAACGGGCAGCCCAGTTCAGCTGCCAGAGCCCATGGGGATGGGAGCCTGGCACTGGACGGAGAGATTCCTCTGCAGAGCGAGAGGCCAGGGACAGCGTCCAGCCCCCTTTCACCCTGGCCTCCCCGCTCCAGATGGTGCCAGCCAAGCCCATTGCTGGCTGCTGGAGTCAGGCCTGGGCGCTGTGCGGGCACCTCCCCCCCCCCACCTCCTGGCTCCAGTGGGTGTAGGGGGAAGTGCTCGCAGCTGGCAAGGCCGCACTCCTCCTCCCTCGCTTCCCCATTCCCTCGCTCTCTCTCCCCTCCCCCGGTTTTCTCTAAGTCGGGCGGCTTCTCTGCAAGCCCCGTGGGCTGGATTGGTGCATGTTTATAGGAAAGAGTCTCTCCCCCTTGGCCCCGCCAGGCCTTGCTGAGCCCGCAGCCCCTAGTGTTCTAGGAACCAGACACCAAACCACACAGCCCCCCGGTGCCCCACCCTCGCCCCAGCGCAGGCTGGCAGATACCAGCCCCCCCTCCGCCGTTGGGGGTGCACTGTGCTATTTTTAGGCACCAGTCTATTTTGGGGTGTGGGGGCTGTGGCTATGTCCCACGGGTGCTGGGCCCATCCCCGTCTCTCCTGCCAAGGGACAGCCCTTCAGCCAGAGCCCCTGAACTGCCCAAGGGCAGCTGGCACCCCCATCGCAGACCCTGGCTCAGCTCCAGCACCCCCAACACAAGAGCTGGGAAGTCGCTTGGCAGGTGCCCTGTCCCCACTGAGCCCAGGACATTCCCATGGGCCCCGAGCGGGACAGGCGGGGGCATCGACGGGCACTCACCTTCCGCCCCCCCAGGACAAGGCCCCTCCGGGGCACTGGGCAGCACAGCAGAGATGAGGGCGCCTGACGGCAGCGGGGCCAGCCTGAGGACAGGGAGCCTCTGATCCCATCTCTGCCCAGCCGGGCAGCGTGGCAGGAAGGACCGGGCGGTCATTGCCGACAGCTGTGGGCGGCCTTGGCTTGTTCTGGCCTGCAGAGGGCACTGCTGGGCACCGAACGGGGAGCCGGAGTGCAAGGGAGAGCCGGAATGGGCTGCACGTGCGTGTGTGTGTGTGTGTGTGTGTGTGAGTGTGCAGGGGTGCATGTGCCTATGTGTGTGTGTGCATGCTAGCCTGTGAAGTGCATGGACATGCATGTGCAGCTCTGTGTGTGTGTGTGTGTGTGTGTGTGCAGGGGTGCATGTATGTGTGTGTGTGTGCGCGTGTGAGGGTTTGTGTACGTGTGTGTGTGCGTGTGTGAGGGTGTGTGTACGTGTGTGTGTGTGTGAGGGTGTGTGTGTACGCATGTGAGGGTGTGTGTACGTGTGTGTGTGTGCATGTGTGAGGGTGTGTGTACCTCTGTGTGTGCGTGTGCAGGGGTGCATGTATGTGTGTGTGCGCGTGTGAGGGTGTGTGTGTGCGTGTGTGTGTACGTGTGTGTGTGCGCGTGTGAGGGTGTGTGTGTGCGTGTGTGTGTACGTGTGTGTGCACGCGCGTGTGAGGGTGTGTGCACGTGTGTGTGTGCGCGTGTGAGGGTGTGTGTACCTGTGTGTGTGAGTGTGTGTGTGCAGGGGTGCATGTATGTGTGTGTGTGCGCGTGTGAGGGTGTGTGTACATGTGTGTACATGTGTGTGTGCGCGCACGCGTGTGCATATGCACGCTAGCCAGTGAGGGGTGCGTGGACACGCGTGTGGCACACCTGGTTAGGCTGCCCAGTGTACCGGCTGTGGTCTGTGCTGTGGGGGTGCCCGGTGTTTGGGGTTGGGGAGGTGCACATCAGAGCCATGGCAGGAAGGCCCCCAGCCCCAGCCATGATTCTCAGGGAGGCCAGGCACCCACAGGCTGGGGGTCCCTCCCTGCCCCACGCCCAGACCCAGCTGTGGACGGGCCGATACCTGTCGCACCCAGCACTGTGGGGCTGGCCCCCTCGCCAGCTGCCATGGTGGTTACTGAGCTCCGCTGACCCCCCCAGCTCCCTGGGCCGCGCAGCAGCTCCCCACGCGCTGGACACAGGAGGTGGGGCCGGCGCAGGGACAACACCTGGGACAGCAGCGATTCCGTGGCACCGTTTATTGGAGTTATAAATAACAGCGCCGGGCCGGGCAGCTCCCGGCAGAGTGGCTGTGGCTATAAGAACTTAGAGCTGCTCCACGCAGCACCGGTGCGGCCCAGCCAGGCCCCTGTGACTGGCAGGGCGGGCTGCGGAGATGGACGGGTCTGCATTGCGGGGGACCTGCAGCACGGCCCTCTGCCCTGCCAGGCTGGGCCCGGAGCTGTCTGCTGCATGCAGGACACCCTGCTAGTCACGAGAACTTCCCCCGGAGGGGCTGCCCCCCCAGCCCCTGAGCCCTCCTAACACGGGAGCTTTGGGTGCTGCTGGCCACCGGGACCCTGCTCCCCCCCCAGCCCTGCTGGCTCCTTCTGAGCTGCCCCCAGCCTCTCCCCACCACTCTCTGTGCCTCCCCCATGCACGGACTGGCCTCTGTGCCCCCACCCCAGGGCCCAAGGTTCCTCCTGAGCCCTGGGGATAGGGGCCTGGTCAGAGCCCCCAGGGCCAAGAATTCGCCCTGTTCTGAGTCCTGCCCCACTGCTACCTCCCTCCTGCTTCACCTCCTCCCCCCTTTGCAGACGTGCTCAGCCCCTCTCAACCTCGAAAACCCCAGCCCAGCCCAGCAGGCTCCCAGAGGGGGCTGAGACTCACCTGGCCACCACCTGGGCCAGTGCCCAGAATGGATCAGCTGGCCCGGCAGGTGGCAAGTGGGCAGGGGGTCGGACTGGCACATGGAGCCGCTCCCGCCACACTTGACAGGATTTTAATCTACGTTTCTTTACAAAAATAAGATAATTTGAAATAAATGTGAGAACTGCCTCCCTGACAAGTGCGCCCGGCACCACAGGGCAGGGCAGGGGCTGGGGGGGAGGGCAGAGGGACGGTGGGGCTGGGGGTAAGGGGAGATGGGGTGGGGGAGGGGCAAGGCAGGGGGAGGGGGAGGGATAGCCAGAGGGACGGGGGTGGGGGGCTGGGGAGAAGGGGAAGGGGGAGAGGAGGCTGGGGGGCAGGGAGTAGGGCAGACAGGGGCTGACCAGGGCCATAGGACCCAGGCTGGGGATGGCTGGAGAGGCCCATAGGCCCAAGCTGCAGGCTCATGATGGGGTCGGGGCGGAGGGAGGCTGCGATGGGGTTTCTCGGTAGAGGGGACAGAGGCAGCGGGGCCAGGCCTCAGGGGTGGGGGCCCGAGGGACGCTCCCCCACTCTACTCGTCTGGCAGGGCCTGTGGCCACAGTGGGAGCGGCTGTGCTGGGCTGTGCCCCCGGTCAGCGGGGCTTGGTGAGCAGGATCTCCAGCCAGCAGGGGCAGGCGGTGATGAACTGGCGGGAGTAGCAGGGGCCCCAGCCCTTGGCGAAGCTGATGCGGATGCTGTTGGGGTCGCAGGGCCCATCACCCGGCCTCCGCCAGCCGGCCTGGCCACCCACACGCTTGTAGTCAAACACCTGCAGAGAATAGCCGGGCAGCACCTTGTGCACGGGCGGGCCGCGGGCGCCGGGGGGCCCCAGCGTGGCGGAGCTGACGAAGATGGGGTGCTCACTGCGGTTGTAGGCCCACACCCCGTCCCATTCCCGGCTCAGCAGCAGCCCGCGGCCGATCTTGCTCCGGGCCCGTCGCACGGCCGCACTGCGCCTCTCGGCCTGCAGCTGGCCCAGGGAGAAGCCGCTCCCCTGCGGCAGCTCGCAGAAGATGTTGACGGAGGTTTCGTGCACGGCGTAGAGACGGCCCACCCGCGTCCGGTGCTCCCAATAGGCCAGCTTGCACCAGCAGCCGTCCCTGGTGGTGCTCCTCTCCAGGCCGGAGTCTGCAGGAGTGAGAAGGGACCTCTGAGCCCATGCACAGAGCAGCCCCCGCATCCCCCCATTGAGCTCCCAGAGAATGAACAGACCACCCAGGGACCCTCCCCAGCGCTGGGACGCAGCCCGTCTGGGGTGGGGTGCGGGGATCGGTTATACAGAGACCCCTCGCCCGGCGCTGAGATGCAGCTGCCTCTGGGGTGGGATGCAGGGGGTGTTTATACAGGGACCCCTCCCCCCGTGCTGGCTGTGGGGGACACACGTGAGGGCTAGTTATACAGAGACCCCTCGCCTGGGTGGGTGAGCTGCAGGGCTCTGGATACAGCCACATAGAACCAGTTTTGGTCGTCTCTTTCAAGCGGCCGGGGGCTGGGGGCAGGCCGGCCTGAAGGCCCCAGATTGAAATGCGGCCCGGCCAGCGGTGTGGGCGAGTGGGGAACAGGCCCTGGGCTCTGCAAGGGGCAGTTTCAGGCCCCGTCTCTGCTGATGAAGAGGAGCTGCCTCGCTCTGTGTCTCAGTGTGGCTGGCGGGGTGACTCCTGCGTGGGGGCTCAGCCCCGCCACACTGGCCCTCCTGGGGTTCTGGCTGCCCGACCCCGCTGGCCCCGAGCAGAAGGACACGACCCCCCCAATGCCCCAGGCTCGGCCCCCCTGGGCTGGAGCAGGGCATCCAACGCCACCGTGGAGCCAGACAATCACGGGGGGCGTGAGTCACGGGGGGGGGTGTGCTGTGATCCGGCACGTAGGCCGGGGACGACCCCAGCCACCGTCCCAGGGGACCGCCTGCCGTGGCGCGGCAAGGGGGGGGCGGGCCCGGCAGCAGGCGCCGGTCCCAAGGCCCTTGAGCTGAGGGAGGGAAGGCGGAGCCCGGGGAAGGAGCCGGTGGCCGGCAGCCAGGCCGGAGCGCGGCTTGTGCGTCAAGGCACATTGTGAGTGTCCCTGTGGGCAGCACTTCCTGCGGCGGGGAACGCGGACGGGCCAAAAATAACAGGCGCAGCCGGGGCTGGGGGACGGGACGGAGCCACCCCCGCAGACAGGAACCCCCCGGCCCTGGCTGCTCTGAGCAGCTTTTCCTCCCGGACTCGGTGGGGGGGCCTGACTCAGGGGTGGGGGCTGGTTATCACCCCCAACCCCCTCCCCTGAAGCCCCAGGGGAGATGGGGGGCAGCAGCAAGGTCAGATCTGCTCTGGGGCTCTCGGGGGGGCGGTGGCTGGGCCAGACCTCACCTGCCCTTCCCACCCCCCAACTCCTTCTGACCTACCGAAGTAGCCCCTGACCTACTGTGAGGGGCTGAGCTGGCAGGGGAGGGACCAGGCTGCCCCAGGGGCCCCATGTCGGCAGCTCTCCAGGCTCTGAGGGCCAGGATGGCTCAGTGGGTGCTCCGCGCCCCCGACTCACAGTGGGGATGGGGGGTTTACCTGACCCACACCCAGTGCTGCTGGCTCCTGAGTGGTGGGCTTCTCCATGGCTCCACCATAGGGCCCTTCCTCTCCAGTGGGGCCCCCAAAACCTCACGCGGGAGGAAGGTGGCGGCAGGATCCCCCTGATACCCAAGGCTGCAGCCTGGCAGGGCTGGTCCCCACACAGCCCAGGGCTGGTCATCCGGAGCCCCCTGAAGCTCCCTGCCTGGGCCTGGGGGTCACATCCCCTGGGTGCCCCCCAGTCCCTCTGGGCACCCCTTGCCCCCCGGTCCTCACTGTACCTCGCCAGTCTCCGTGGGCATTGCAGCCAGACTCCGGGTGGCTGGAGTTGGGGCGCTCCGACACCTCTGTCCATGGGCAGCTGAAGGGGTAGATTTTGGAGTAAGGGGGTGGCGGCGTCTCTGAAAGGGAACCAGACAAGAGCGGAAACCAGTGAGCAGCTGCCTCTGGGGCAGCCCGCTCCCCATCCCACTCCGATGCCAGCTCTCCCCTTCCAGCCCAATGCAGCCCCAAAACTAGCAGGGCAAGGGGGACCAAGTTCTGGGGATAGACAGATAGACAGACAGAGGGGGTGTCTGGGTGTGATGAAGTGGGTCTGTTCTTAATGTTTCCTCTGAATACTGTAGGGGTGCCTCAGTTTCCCCTATGCATTTCTTAAGTCTCTAGGGGGTGGGATAAGGGGGTGTAATTGTTGCAGAGCAAAGGGCCAGGGTACATAAATGGCCGACACTCTGTCTCCCGGCAGCTGATGTCCTGGGCCCTTCCCCCCTGCAAGGTGAGAGCTAAAGGGTTGGAGAACAAAGGAATCGGGTGACCTCCTGGCCTGGGAAAGGGACAAAGCCCAGAGGAGGAGGGGCTGGAGGGAGTTTCAATTTGGGGCTGGCTGGGACATGGAGTGAAGTGCAGACGTGGTTGTCTGGCTCACTGCCCCCCAAAATGGACCCAGCTGAGGGGTCCTGTTCTCTGCACCTGCAAACTCTGTGTTAGACCATGTTCCTGTCATCTAATAAACCTTCTGTGTTACTGGCTGGCTGAGAGTCCCGTCGGACTGTGGAGTTGGGGGGCAGGACCCTCTGGCTTCCCCAGGACCCCGCCTGAGCGGACTCCCTGAGGGGCAGAGGATGCTGAATGCTCCGAGGTCAGACCCAGGAAGGTGGAAGCCGTGTGAGCTGTGTGTCCTGGGGGACAGTCTGCTCCCAGAAAGGAGACTTCCCCAGAGTCCTGCCTGGCTTCATAGGGAGCAGTTCCAGAGCATCACCCGCCTGGGGACTCCGTGACACTGGGGATAGATAGATAGATAGATAGATAGATAGATAGATAGATAGATAGATAGATAGATGGGGGTGTATGAGGATAGATAGATAGACAGACAGAGGGGGTGTCTGGGGATAGGTAGATAGATAGAGGGGGGTGTTGGGGTAGGTAGATAGACAGACAGAGGAGGTGTACAAGGATAGACAGACAGGAGGTGTATGAGGACAGACAGGCAGAGGGGGTGTCTGGGGATAAATAGATAGACAGACAGACGGAGGAGGTGTATGAGGACAGGCAGACAGACAGAGGAGGTTTATGAGGATAGACAGACAGACAGATGGAGGAGGAGTATGAGGACAGGCAAACAGACAGACAGAGGGGGTGTCTGGAGACAGACAGACAGACAGACAGAGGGGGTTTATGAGGACAGACAGACGGAGGAGGTGTATGAGGACAGGCAGACAGACAGAGGAGGTTTATGAGGACAGACAGACAGACAGACAGAGGAGGTGTATGAGGACAGGCAGACAGACAGACGGAGGAGGTGTATGAGGACAGGCAGACAGACAGAGGAGGTTTATGAGGATAGACAGACAGACAGACGGAGGAGGAGTATGAGGACAGGCAAACAGACAGACAGAGGGGGTGTCTGGGGACAGACAGACAGACAGAGGGGGTTTATGGGGACAGACAGACAGACAGACAGACAGAGGAGGTGTATGAGGACAGGCAGACAGACAGACGGAGGAGGTGTATGAGGACAGGCAGACAGACGGAGGAGGTGTACGAGGACAGACAGACAGACGGAGGAGGTGTGTGAGGACAGGCAGACAGACAGACAGACAGAGGGGGTGTCTGGGGACAGATTCGGCAATCGAGTGGTGTGGGTGGGCCAGCCACCCTTCCCATGCTGACCCCCCAGCTCCGAGCGGCGCTGCTTGGCCGGGGGGCCGGGGGGGGGGGCTGTGCCATGTGTGGCCCCCCACCCGGCGCCCCGCCCCACTCACCGGGCCTGGCGAGCCGGCTGAGGTGGTGGGGGTTGCAGCAGAGCGTGGCCCCCTCGCCGCAGCCCCCGAAGCTCTGGCAGCCGCTCAGGCTCTTGAGCTCGTGGGGGTGCCGGAGGTCGGGCCAGCGGTAGAGCCGGCAGAGCAGCACCTGAGGGGGCAGGGCCTGCTTGGTGCCCCGCAGCTCCGCCCGGGCCACCCAGACGCAGCCCGACTGCCCGGCTCCCCGGCTCTCCACCGCCTGCACCAGGAGCTCCAGCTCCTCGTCCTTCAGCTTCTTGAAGAGGGCGTGCGCGGCGGGCTTGAGGGCGCCGGGGCCATCCTCGGGGCCGGGGGCCGCACAGCGGTGCCTCCAGAGCCGCCGCACCAGGCCGGCCCGCCGCGAGCGGAACATGGGGCGCGGGCCCCACCTGCGGGGGAGAGAGGGGTCACGGGCCGCTCCAGAGATCCCCACGGCCCTGCCCGCCCAGGCCCGGGGCACCCAGCCGCGCCGGGGGTAAGCAGGTGCTGCCCTGCAACTCCCCGCCTCCCGCCCCCGGCGTCAGGCGTAGCAGGGATCCAGCCGGACACCGGGGTCCCCACGCCGCCGGGGCTGGACCCGCTCCTTATTGCGGCTGGGCCCCAGCCCGGGGACGACACCAGGCCGGGCTGGCTGGGGCTGCGCTGAGCCAGTCTCCCCAGCGCGGCCCCCAGGCCAGCTGGGCCGGGAGTCTGAATCCAAACCCCCGGGGCCGGAGGGAGGGGGCAGGGTCTGTGCTGGGAGCTGGGCAGCGGCCGGCGGCTCTGAAAGCCGGGCAGGGATTCTCCACCTCTGGCACCCGCTGCCGGGGCCGGCGTGAAGCCCCCGAGGACGCGGCGGGGCGCCCCTCGCCCCTCAGCAGCACCCACCGGGCAGCCACGTCCCCGGGACCCTGGCAGTCAAACCGAGAATTCGATTCACTCCTGACACACTCACTGCCACTCATCTGCTGCTCACTGTCACACACACGGTCCCACACACTCACGGACACCTGCACAAACACACAATGCAGCACACGCCCACGCTGCCGCTCACGGACACACACACTCACGGACCCACACCCTGACTCCTGTGCAGACACACTGCAGAACACACACACAGTCACACCCACGCCGCTGCTCACGGACACACTCACAGACACGCACACTCACGGACACACACCCTGACTCCTGTGCAGACACACTGCAGAACACACACACAGTCACGCCCACGCTGCCGCTCACGGACACACTCACAGACACGCACACTCACGGACACACACCCTGACTCCTGTGCAGACACACTGCAGAACACACACACAGTCACACCCACGCCGCCGCTCACTGACACACTCACAGACACACACCCTGACTCCTGTGCGGACACACTGCACAGCACACACAGAGTCACACCCATGCCGCCGCTCACTGACACACTCACAGACACACACACTCACAGACCCACACCCTGACACCTGTGCGGACACACTGCAGAACACACACACACACAGTCACACACTTGCTGCACAGGTCGATGCAGCGGCTCCCTCAGGCCGTGCCGAGTGTTGCTGGCCAGCTCCAAAGCCAGGTAGCACCCCCGTCTAGTGACTGGTGCACCCCCAGGGACGGGCCAGTCCCCCGGTGTGACGGCCCCCCCCAGCCAGCTCACCCCGCCCCTGACGGGACACGTCCCGCGCTGGCAGCACCTCCACCCACTGCGTCCGCACTCGGGCTGCGCCGGGGTCTCTGGTGTGCGTAGCTCGGCCCTGCAAGCGTGCAAGGGTGAGGGGCAGAGCGCCCCGGCTGGGACTGGGGCCTGGTCCCCGTGCTGACCCCCCAGGGAGAGAGCGAACCCCCCCATGCCCACAGAACAGCCAGGCAGGGTCACGCAGGTAACACCCACCAGCCCCCAGACCTGCCCCCCTTCCCCACATACCTCCTGGCTCCCCGGGGGGGGGGATCTGATGGACCCAGCCTGTGATGAGCAGCATTTATGGTCACGGTGGGGGGGAAGGGGCGGGGAAGGGCGGGAGGAGAGAAAAGGAGCCAGAGACGGGGCAGGGAGGAGGGACAAGGGCCTAGGCTCGGCTGCCTCCCACCCAGAACCCCGAGAGACACAGCCACTCGCACACACACACACACACACACACACACACACACACACACGTCCTGCCTGACACACGTAGTGCCTGGCGCGCACACACACACACCCCTTCTGCCTGACACACGTAGTGCCCAACACATACACACACACATCCTGACACACGTAGTGCCTGGCACGCACACACACACACACAAAAAAACACATGTCCTGACATGCCTGGCACACACACAAGCATGCCCTGACACACATACTACCTGGCACACAGATGCGTCCTGACACAAGTGGCACCCAGCACACAAACATGCATCCTGACACATATGCCATTTGGGGCGCGCACACCCTGACGCACGTACCGCCTTGCACATGACACACACATGCCCTGACACATGTATCACCTGGCACACACGTGTTCTGACACACATGGCACCTGGTGCACACACACACACACACCCCCTAACACATGTACTGCCGAGCACATACACATGCCCTGACAGGCGTGAACATGCCATCGCACACAGCACATGCTCAAACACTCATGCAACCCCTGTGCCATGCACGCGGTGACACGCGGTCACATTGACACACATGCAGAGCACATGCTCACAAACACGCGTGCACACAGTGACACGCACACGCCAGGTGCCAGGCAAGGCCACAGCCCCCCGTTGGCAGAGCGGGGGTGGCTCACTCACGGTGGGGCAGCCGGGGGGCGCGGTGCCTGGCGCTGGGGCTCAGTGGTGGGGCCCTGCTCTCCGGCGGCTGGGACACTTCTGCCTGGCGCACTCTGCGGCCAGGGCTTTTTCCTGCCGGCGGCTCCCCTCCCACGGCCCTCCCAGCTGGGGGAATTAATTGATTCGAGGCTGCTCAGACTTCTTGGCTGGGCTGCAGGGAGGGAAGCTGAGCTCAGTGAAAACAGTGCAACAGGGAACCCCAGGCTGGGGGGGGAAAGAGGGGGGCAGAGCCCTGGGCAGGGGGGAGTGTGGAGTGAGGGGAAGCCCAGGGGGGCAGAGTCCTGGGCTGGGGGGTGTGGGCTGCCCCCAGAGACAGCCAGACGGATGGCGGCAAAGTGCAGCAAGGGGCCGGGAGCTGGGCAGATGCCAGGACCCTCACCACGACCTGGGCAGCATGTGGACAGGCGCCAGCTCACCCCAGGGCTCCCGTTCACACAGAGACCCCCATCTTGGGTTATATTCATGGCGTTAATGGCAAGAGGGGCCAGCAAGATGGGGGGGTCACACTCCAATGGGGGTCACATGCTGCCTTGGGGTTGGGTTGCCCCTCGAGCCAGAGTCTGCCCTGCCCAGTGGGGGAGGCTCTGTGTTGTGGGGCAGGCAGACTCTGCAGTGCTGGTGGGGGCTCTGTGGAGCACGGGGGGGCTCTGAAGCGTGGGGCCATCTTGGTGTCTTTTCTGGGTTGGCCGGTTTTGCTGTCACACCCCTTCCAGTTCTGGTTCTTGGGTCCTTCATGGTTGGGGGGAGCGGGGCCCTGGCAGAGCACTGGGGTGAGACGGGCTCCAGGCCTCCAACCCCACCCCGTCTGGGCACCCTGGGCAGTCACACCAATGCACCGAGGCTACTGGCCTGAGAAGCCAGCCCCATGCCCGTCGGCCCGCTCTGCCAGCCCCACTGCTACCCCCACCCCGCCTCCGCCAGCCCCATGCCCGTCGGCCCGCTCTGCCAGCCCCACTGTTACCCCCACCGAGCCTCCGCCAGCCCCATGCCCGTGGGCCCGCTCTGCCATCCCCACTGTTATCCCCCACCCCGCCTCCGCCAGCCCCATGCCCGTGGGCCCGCTCTGCCAGCCCCACTGCTACCCCCACCCTGCCTCCACCAGCCCCATGCCCGTCGGCCCGCTCTGCCAGCCCCACTGTTACCCCCACCCCGCCTCCGCCAGCCCCATGCCCGTGGGCCCGCTCTGCCAGCCCCACTGTTACCCCCACCCCGCCTCCGCCAGCCCCATGCCCGTCGGCCCGCTCTGCCAGCCCCACTGTTACCCCCACTGAGCCTCCGCCAGCCCCATGCCCGTCGGCCCGCTCTGCCAGCCCCACTGTTACCCCCACCCCGCCTCCGCCAGCCCCATGCCCGTCGGCCCGCTCTGCCAGCCCCACTGCTACCCCCACCCCGCCTCCACCAGCCCCATGCCCGTCGGCCCGCTCTGCCAGCCCCACTGTTACCCCCACCCCGCCTCCGCCAGCCCCATGCCCGTCGGCCCGCTCTGCCAGCCCCACTGTTACCCCCACTGAGCCTCCGCCAGCCCCATGCCCGTCGGCCCGCTCTGCCAGCCCCACTGTTACCCCCACCCCGCCTCCGCCAGCCCCATGCCCGTGGGCCCGCTCTGCCAGCCCCACTGCCACCCCCGCCCCGCCTCCGCCAGCCCCATGCCCGTCGGCCCGCTCTGCCAGCCCCACTGCCACCCCCACCCCGCCTCCGCCAGCCCCATGCCCGTCGGCCCGCTCTGCCAGCCCCACTGCCACCCCCGCCCCGCCTCCGCCAGCCCCATGCCCGTCGGCCCGCTCTGCCAGCCCCACTGCTACCCCCGCCCCGCCTCCACCAGCCCCATGCCCGTCGGCCCGCTCTGCCAGTCCCACTGTTACCCCCACCCCGCCTCCGCCAGCCCCATGCCCGTGGGCCCGCTCTGCCAGCCCCACTGCCACCCCCGCCCCGCCTCCGCCAGCCCCATGACCGTGGGCCCGCTCTGCCAGCCCCACTGTTACCCCCACCCCGCCTCCACCAGCCCCATGCCCGTCGGCCCGCTCTGCCAGTCCCACTGTTACCCCCACCCCGCCTCCGCCAGCCCCATGCCCGTGGGCCCGCTCTGCCAGCCCCACTGCCATCCCCGCCCCGCCTCCGCCAGCCCCATGCCCGTCGGCCCGCTCTGCCAGCCCCACTGCCACCCCCACCCCGCCTCCGCCAGCCCCATGCCCGTCGGCCCGCTCTGCCAGCCCCCACACTGCTATCCCCCCAGCTGGCCCCCTCTCTGCTCCCCTCTACCTAGCCAGCCCCCGCCCCACCAGCCCTGCACCCAGGGCCCTGGCTGAGCAGACCCTGGGGTTCGGCTGGCTCAGGCTGTGGGGAGGGGACTCCCCGAGGCTGGCGCTGGGGGGTTGTCCCTTTAAGAGGGTGGGAGCAGATTCCATGGAAAGGCGGTTAATGTAAACGGGCCCTTATCCCACTCTCAGCCGGGCTTCCTGCTCCCAACTTCCCACTGAGATAAGGCCGCTGTCCTGGCGCCAGCCACTCAGCTCTGCTCCGGGCCCAGGCCCCGCGGAGCCTCCGCACAGTGGGTCCCTGCCGGGGCCGAGACAGCGCCAGGGGGCAGCCCTTCTCCCGGGCGGGCAGCATGGCGCAGCGAGGGGCTCTGGGGACACACATGCCCCACCCCCAGCCTTCCCTCTGGGCTCCCCCAGTCGCCTGCACGGCCATGCCCAGGCTGGCAGGGGGAGGCCGTGGCTGGGATGCCCTGGGCCAGGGAGGTCCTGCAGGGCCTGGGGTACGCCAAGCTGCCGGTCAGCAGCCGGTCGGTCTGTGACCTTTGCTGGAGCTCCAGCCAGTCTGGCCCGCTGGGTGCATTCCTGCCTCTGCAGCTTCCCCCTGGCTCTGGGGGGCAGGAGACAGGAAACGGCCTGGAGTGGAGACAGGCCGAGAAAGCAACTCTCTAAACAAGGAACTGAGTCACAGCCAGATAAACGGAGGGGAGGGGAGGGCTGGTAGCAGGGGCTAGTGGTGAGAGCAGGGGGGCTGGGAGCCAGGACTCCTGGCACCCTGAGACAAAGGTGGTACAGCACAGCGGTGCCCGATCCCTCCCAGGGGAACCCTGTGCTGTGGGAAGCAGTGGTGGGCTCCGATGCCTCTCATGCCATTGTGCTCAGCTGTGGTGCCCTGGCCTGGCACAAGAACCCCGGCATCCTGGCTGCAGATCATCTGCTCCCAGGGACCCTTGCACCAGAGCTGGGCTCCTTCAGCACTTTCTGCCCAAACCACTAGGCAGCGCTGCCTGGTGCTTAGCCCCAGGGGCCTATTCCCTGCCCAGCGCCGGGGCTCCATGGCTGAGGGGGGACAGACGCTCCCGCTGGGGGTTGAGCCAGATCCTGGCCCAGGGCATTTGGCCCCCCGTGAGCTGTGCAGAGTCCCCCGTCCCAGGGCACAGCCCCATGGGGCCATTCCTTGTCTCCTTGCCCATGCCAGCTTCACTTTGAGCGGCATCCCAGTGTGCTGGGCAAGGGACCCCTGCCTGCCCAAGCGGGGGCTGGCTGGGGGAGGGGGCTGGGCCCATGCTGATAATGTCCCAAGCACAGGAAGGAAAAGTTGGATAAACAGCAGGAGCTTTGCAGGAAACTCGGCCCAGAGACTTGGCCGCCAGGCCCTGCCCCCCACCCCACACAGCCCCGACCAGCTCCCAGGCCTGGCCGGGGTAGATGTTTGGAAGGTTCATTGGGCCTGGCGTCAGGGCAGCTGAAGCAGTCAGATGGAGCACTCGGGGAAGTCATGCATTGCCCAGGTTTATTGGGAAGCGCTGAGCAGGGGGCCAGGCACCCACCGTTGAGTCCCCTTCCCGTCCTGTCAGGGCTGGAGAGCCGGGATTCCAGCTAGAGGAGAGAAAACACAGCCAGTAGCCGCGGCTCGGATGCAGCCTGGAGCCCACAGATGTGGGGGGAAAGAGCTGCCCGTCCCCCGCAGGTGTGACAGCACCTCCCACTGCCCTGGGGACCCTGCTGAGCAGAGGGTGCCAGACTGGGGAGCCAGGCTGGGGCACGCTGGCATTTGGGAAGGAAGGAAGGTGTCCTTGGAGCCCCACTCTGATGGCTCTGAACTGCGTGGCTCTGGGGTGGCCATGCCAGCCCGACCCATTCACCTGTTGGCTGTTGCTAGCCGCAGACAGGGGCACTGGGGGAGCCACTTGTGGATTTGCCTGTTGGGGGTAGACACACCCCGCTGGATCTGGGTCCCTGGGAAGGGGCTCGGATCCTGGCCCCACTCTCTGACCAACGCTGGGCTGGCTAGGCAGGAGGCAGTGTCAAGGCTGGGGGACCTTCGTACCCACCTTCTACAGGCTCAGGGCGTCCCAAAGCGTCCCTCTGGTGGGAGCTCCGTCGGCTCCAGGCCCCCCAGCAGCATGGGGTCAGGCGACCACAGAGTGCAGCCAGTGGGTCTAGCCCTGTGGAGGGGCGGGGGGGCTGGGAAGAAACGCACACGGCAGCACGGCACACGAGGGGGCGGGGGGCTAGTCCAGCAGTTCCTTGATGCACCAGCAGCATAGCAGGACATAGGCGCACTCCCGCAGGACGTCCAGCAGCCAGTAGCTGAGATTCAGCCCCACGGGGCCCTTGGGGACGGGCCCCGGCCGCACCATGCCTTGAACCGCCCGTCGCAGGGGGTAAGGGGC
Organism: Lepidochelys olivacea; assembly: GCF_965140295.1. NCBI lineage: Eukaryota > Metazoa > Chordata > Testudines > Cheloniidae > Lepidochelys > Lepidochelys olivacea. Next base: position 907,331 of record NC_140434.1, read on the forward strand.
CAGCTGCGCCAGGGGGTAGCGGGCCAGGGACCGGGACTGCCAGGCCAAGCGTCTGCCCAGGAGATGCATCGTGTGGGGATGAGCTGCCTCTGGGCCCTGCCGCGGGCAGGGGAGAGCCGCGTGACCCAGCCAAGCCCCTTGTGCAAAGGCTGGAAGCTGCTGGATTCTTTGCAGCTGAAAGGGCTGCATGAATACGGCCCCGGGCAAGGTGGGGGAGGGGCTGCTGCCTGCGCCAGGCCTGGGCTCGCTCCCACCCCCAGGGGGCCTGGCCTCCAACCGGACTGAACCTGATGGAAAAGGGGGGCAGCCTCCCTAGGAGACCTCCCCTTGGACAGGGCATGGGGCCCCAGCCCCTGGTGCCCAGGTGGCACCAGTGAGATGCCAGGCCTGGAGTCCCATGCCCGGCGCTGCCCCAGGGAGAGTGCGGATGGGGAAACATGGTGCCAGGGGCAGACATTGCCAGTGACCAAGCAGGACTGGCGGGGCTCTAGCTGTGGTTGGCCTTGGCGGGGGGGGCTCCCTGCCAATGGTTCCAGGGAGGGGTCAGATTCCCTGCAAATCCAATCTCCCAGAATCCTCTGCCCTCCTCAGGCCAGACTGCCATGTACCCACTGACCCACACCTTGGGGGTGATGCTCTGAACCCACAGGGAGCCGGCGCTGGCAGGAGAGGCAGGAGGCTGAGGTCAGCGGGTTTATTCATAGGGCCCCCGGGCCCTCCCTCCGCATGCCCCAGTCAGCAGTGCCCAGCCGGCGGGGGGCACACGGCTGGCATGGGGTGCATCCATGGCATGGGGAGGCAGCGCCCGTGGCGGAGGAGTTGGTAGAGCCGGGGGTGGGTGTCCCGACGACAGTGCCCGGGGGAGCAGCCCGCGCTCAGTCCAGTTCACCACCGAGTGGGGGGTTCTTGTGGCCGGGGCCCGCCTGGCAGGATCTCACTGGCGCGAGGTGCGCTCCTCCTCCTCGTTCTCCAGCAGGTAGGCCGGCCGGTAGCTCTCCTGGCCCAGGGCGTTGGTGTAGCGCAGTGCCGGGTTCTTCTGTGTGTTGCTCATGCTCCCCAGGGAGGTGTAGCTGCAACAGGGGGAGGGCGGCTGTGAGCAGGGTGGGGGCACAATGGGTCCTAGATGCCAGGCGCTGCCCAGTGCCTCCTTCTGTGCGAGAAAGCTCCTGCACCATCCTGGATGGGGCGAGTCTGGCCATGCGTCTGGCCCCGTGCATCACGCCGCCCCATCCTGCCACCCCCTCAGCTCCCTTCCCACACTGCTCAGCCCTCACTCTGCCCCTCCAGAGCCTGGGCAGCACCCAATTGGCACTGACCCCCAGCTGCCCACCCCCAGCGCCATGGAGCCCAGCCCAGCTGGTCCTGCTGGACGAAGGCGCAGGGAGCAGTGGGGGGGTTGGGGGAGGGGAGGCACAGCGCCCCCCAAGCCAGGCTCTTACCCCTTGTCATACAGAATGCAGTAGGGGACGAAGAGCGTGCGCAGGAAGTGCCAGATGTCCCGGTACGTCCAGTCCTGCAGGCAGAACAGAGAAGTCACTACAGCAGCCGTTTGAGCTCCCTCCCCCCGTTTGAGGCCGGCTGGCTGTGAGCCCAGTGGGCACGGGGTGGGGAGAGGGCTGTGTGGGGCTCAGCCAGTCCCTGCTCCATGCCACTGGCATCCCTTCCCCAAAGGCATCAGGACTGTCACTCTCCCCACAATGCCTTCCCTCTCGGACACACCAACCATCCCCTCAGCATGGCCAGATGGGGGGTGGAGGGAAGGGTGAAACAACAGGGCACTGCAAAGCAGGTCAGGGACCCGTGGGGTGTGGACCCGGGCGCACAGGAGGGCGGAGAGCCGTGGGGTGCGGACCCAGGCGCACAGGAGGGCGGAGAGCTGTGGGGTGCGGACCCAGGCGCACAGCAGCTTTAACGCCTAGCCCAGTTTTCTTGGGGCTAGTCCGGAGAACTAGCTTGGGACTGGATCACTGCTGGGAAGGGCCTGAGACAACCCACAGGCGTCAGAGTCTGAGCGGGAGCAGAGGTGGTTGCTGCCCAGGGGAGGCAGGATGGATGCTGTGGGGAGGGGAGAGGTGGGTAGGAGGAAGTGCCGGGCAGGAGAAGGGGACCAAGGTCTCATCCCTTACACCTGATTCCCAGCCCCCCTGCTCTAACCCCCTAGAGCCAACTGCCCTCCCAGAGCTCGGATAGAACCCAGGAGTCCTGGCTCCCTGCCCTGTGCTCAAACCGCACTTCTCTCCCTGACGAGTAGCGGCCCGAGCGCCATGACGCACCAGCAGGGGGTTCACCCGCATGTACTCAGGCCAGCCGGGGTCGGTCATACACATGGGCGTCAGAGTGCGGGAATAGGGATCGGTCCTCCTCGTCCCCATCAGCACGGCCTGCAGCTGGGGGTGCTGGGCCTTCAGGTCTGCTAGTGCCTGCTGGATGTGGCCCTGCACTGTGCAGAGGTGGAGGTTGTACCTAGCACGCAGAAAGAGCAACAGGGGAAACAACATTCAAGGGTGGGAAAGCCCTGTGGGAATGTCAAGGCCCCCACCACAATGAACTGGTTGGTTCATGAGAACGTATGAAAGGCCATACTGGGTCTGAGCAATGGGCCCTCTAGCCCAGTGTTCTGTCTTTTGACAGTGGCCGGTTCCTGATGCTTCACAGGGAATGAACAGAACAGGGCAAGTATCCAGTGATCCATCCCGTCATCCCATCCCAGCTTCTGGCAGTCAGAATCATGGGGGATTCCCAATGATGGGAATGGGGGAATGGGGGACTCCCAACATTCTCTTCGCCTTTTTGACGGCCGCTGTGCACTGCGTAGATTCCTCAGAGGACAGTGACTCCAAGATCTCTCTCTCGAGTGGTAACAGCTGATTTAGAGCCCATCATTGTACATGTATAGTTGGGATGATGTTTTCCAATGTGCATTACTTTGCATTTATCAACATGGAATTTCATCTGCCATTTTGTTACCATGTCACCCAGTTGTGTGACATCCCTTTGTAACTCGTTTGACTTAATCTCCAGTAATTTAGTATCGTCTGCAAACTTGGTTACCTCACCGTTTACCCCTTTTTTCCAGATCATTTATGAATATGTTGACCGGCACTGGTCCGAGTACAGAGCCTTGGGGGACCCTGCTATTTACCTCTGTCCACTGTGAAAACTGACCATTTATTCCTATCCCTTGTTCCCTCTTTTAAGCAGTTACCAATCAGACCTTTGCTCCTATCCCCTGACTCTCTGCTTTGCTTAAGAGCCTTTGGCGAGGGACCTTGGGAAAGACTTTCTGAAAGTCCAGATTCATTGTATCGACTGGATCCCCCTTCTCCACATGTTTTTTGACCCCCTCAAAGAATTCAAATAGTGCTGAGGCATGATTCCCCTTCACAAAAGCCGTGTTGACTCTTCCCCAACCTGTCGAGTTCAGCTTTGGGTCTCATTCTGCTCTCTGCTGTTGTTTCAGCCAACTTGCCCGGTACTGAAGTTAGGCTCACCGGCCTGTAAGTGCCAGAGTTGCCTCTGAAGCCCATCCTGCCTGGGCTGTTCAACTGCAGGGAAGTGGGGAGCTACCTGGAAATACAGCCCCACCCTTACCTCTGGGTGGTGGCCTGAATGAACTGCTCCATCTCGGGGAAGGGGGACACAATGCGAATATAGAGCACCTGCAGCTTCTCCTCCCGCTGTGGGAATCGCCTGGAGAGAGAGACATCCGTCACCACGACACACCATCCCCAGCCGCCTGTCCTGGCCTGTGCAGGGCCATGCAGCGACTCAATGACAGAGCTGGGACCAGAACTATACCCCAATTATACCCCAGTCAGACCAACTTCAATCCCTGGACAGATCCTGGAACATGCTATTAAACGATCCAGTCGTGAGCACCCAGAGGAGATCAGGGCGATACGGAACAGCCAGCATGGGTTTGTCACAGTCATGCCAAGCCAGCTCAATTTCCCCCTCGGACAGGGTTACTGGCCCAGGGGATGCGGGAAGCAGGTCATGTGAGAGATCTTGAGCTGAGTGAGGCTTTTGACACAGTCCCACATGACCTTCTCACAAGCAAGCCAGGGTCTAGATGAAATGACTCTAAGGTGGGTGCACAGCTGGCTCCAAGGCCGTCTACAGACAGTAGTTAGCAGTGGCTCACTGTCAGAGGAGGAGGGCGTACCTAGCGGGGTCAGGCACAACTCCGTATTGTCACTGCTGACTGGGAGAATGGAGTGGAGCACACGCTTACAAAATACGTGGATGGCACAAAGCTGGGAGGGGTTGCAAACACTTGGGAGGACGGGATTAGAGTTCAAAATGACCTTGACAAAATTGGAGAATGAATCTGAAATCAACACGATGAAATTAAGAAAAAGACGAGTGCAAAACATGACAGGCGGGAAGGGAAAACCAAAAGCACAGCTACAAACGGGGACTAATTGAAGGGCGGGGGGGGTGTCACACGGCTGGAAAGGGTCTGGGGCTTACAGTGGACCACAACCTGAATAGGAGTCAACAAATGATGCAGCTGCTAAAAAATCCACTATCTTTCTAGGGCATGTTCCTGGGGGTGTTGTGTGTAAGACACAGGAGGTAAGTGTGTCATGGAGCGTGGGGGAGTCCAGGGCCTGCATCCCTCTTCCTGGGATTCACTGTGACTCTCAGCCAGCCAGTAAAACGGGAAGGTTTATTGGACAATAGGAACACAGTCTAAAACAGAGCTTGTGGGTACAACCAGGACCCTTCAGCCAAGTCCTTCTGGGGGGCAGGGAGCTTAGACCCCAGCCCTGGGGTTCCCTGCGTTCCACCACCCAGCACCAAACTGAAACCAAAAACCCCCCAGCAGGCTCTCTCCTGCAGCCTTTGCCCAGGTTCCAGGGCAGAGGTGTTACCTCCCCCTCCCGGCTCAGGTTACAGGCTCTCAGGTCTCCCATCCCCAGTGAAACTCCCCTGCCACATTCCCAGGACAACACTCCCCCCTCCCTGCTGCGTCACAAAGTGTCACGCTCTGCTCGGCAGGGCTGAGGCCCCAGCTGGCCTGTGTCCAGTTCTGGGTACGGCCTTTAAGGAAGATGGGGACAAACTGGAGGGTCCACAGGAGAGCCACAAAACTGATCACAGGTTTAGAAAACCTGACCTGGGAGGAAAGGCTCAAAAACAGGGCACGTTCCGTCTTGAGAAAGACAACTGAGGGGGCCTGAGAACAGCCTGCAAATCCGCAGAGGCGGCTCTACAGATGGGGATCAATTGTGCTGCACCCCACTGGAGGCAGGACAAGCAGCGACGGGTGAATCTGCAGCGGCGGAGATTCAGGAAACTCTTTCTGACTCGAAGACAAGTGACACTCTGGAGAGGGAGGCAGTGGACTCTCTACCATGGCAGAAGTTTCAGAAAGTTGGACAAACCTCCATCAGGGATGGACTAGCTTGACTTGGCCCTGCCTCAGCGCAGGGGGCTGGACTTGATGACTTTGTGGGGTCCCTTCCTGCCCCACATTTCTATGACTCTCCCCAATAGCTGCCCTTCCCCGCCCCTCCCAGAGCGGGGAATAGAACCCAGGAGTCCTGACTCCCACCCCACTGCTCTAACCCCTAGACCTCACTTCCTCCTTTGAGTGCTATGCCCAGCCCGCTGTGGGTGACTCTGCTGCAGGCCGGACCCTGCTCTGCGAGCGGGGTAGCGGAAGCAGCGGGTACCTCTGCACGGCAGCGTGGAACAGGTGCAGCAGGGCCGTGCAGTCCTTGCCCCCGTTGAAACCCACGCAGATCTGGGCCAGGCTGAACCGATCCAAGGCCTCTTCGATGGTCCGGAGCGCTGCTGCCACCTTCTGGCCCAGGGCGGAACCTGCCACAGAGGAGAGGAGTCAGCGAGGACGCATGCGGTGGGATCTCGATGGGGGATTGGGCTCGGAGACTCCTGCCCCCCTTCCCCCGCCCCAGCTCCATCTGCTGCACGGAGTCAGCTCAGCAGCCAGCAAGGTAGGTCCCAGCCTCTCAAAGCCTGGGGCTGCCCCATCTCGGAGGTTGCTGGTTACACTCCTGGCCAGGGAGCTGCGAGTACTCCCCTGCTCCCCATCACCTTTAAGACCCACCACCTGTCCTCCAGCACTATGTGAAAAGGGACCCTCTCTCCACAGGGCCCCTGGAAGCCTGGCTTTGGGGGTGGGGGGTCTGAACAGGGTTAGCAAAACCATCCTTGAGATCCATGCCCATGTGCCCGTGCAACACAGCCATGCCGGGAGGAAGAGGCCGACCCCAAGGCCCACACGGCGCTGACAGGTGACCCTGCCCAGCTGTCGACTCTGGGGACATTTCACCAACGCAGCTCTGCTGGCACGAGCCCTCGCAGATGCATTTATACTGGCAGAACCGTGCCGGGGCAGGGAACTGGCACAATCGATGCCACCCAAAGCAGAGTTCTCCCAGTGCTGCTACGCCGGGAGGGCACGGCTGGTCTCATTAGGCTGGCATTGACGAGGCCTGCCTGATCCCCAAAGACACGGAGGCTCCAGAGACCTTCTCCACCATCCTTAGCAGCACATTACGGCTGTGCCTACAGGCCCCGCCCATCGTGCCAGGCGCTGCACGGACACAGAGAGAGACAGTCCCTGTCCAAAGAGCTCACAGGCCATACCAGACTCAGCCAGGGCATACACGTCCGTGGCTGCCCGTGCCACAGGCTCTGTCACCAGGGGCACGATCAGCGCAGGGGGCAGGTTCTGCATCAGGAAGCTGTAGGCTTCCTCCAGGTGCTGCTCGGACTCTGAGTCCAGGGTCAGCCTCACGCGGTAGTAGTTGTTGACCCAGTCAGGGTAGGAGCCCAGGTGTGCGTGGCGCCCGAAGCGGGCGTTGGCCTGGTTGAGCACGGGTGCCAGAAGCGTCTCGTCGGCGCTGACGTAGATCTCCCGGGAGTGGAAGCAGGTCTGCTCGTTGCGGAAGAGGTGGCCGAGCCCCTCCAGCGCCCGCTCCATCAGCGCCGGGATGCCTGGGAAGACGTAGACGTTGCGCACACTGACAAGGGGGTATTTCAAGGCATCGCCCGTCCTCTTGTTCATGCCGTAATTGAGCAGCGAGGACTCAGGGACGTGTGCCAGCTTCATCTCGGGGCAACACACGTCCGTCTTGCCAAAGAACCTGTGCACCAGGGTGACCAGCTCTGGGTGGGGGCAAACCTGCTCCCCGAAGGCTTTGGCCACCGCCTCAAAGGTCACATCATCGTGGGTGGGGCCTATGCCCCCTGATGTCAGCACATAGGTGAACTTGGCTGCAAAGGAGGAGATCTCTGTGGCGATGGTATCGACGTCATCGGGTACCACAGAGATTCTGGCAACTTTCACCCCCAGCGACCGCAGCTTCTGGCACATGAAGAAGGAGTTTGTGTCTTGGGTGAATCCCTGTAGGCAAAACTTTTGTGAGATACCCCCCAGCCAGCAAAGGGGCGGTGCATCACAACTGGCCACACGCTGCAGAACTAGGAGATGCCTCTGGGAGTGGGGTTGGGAGTCAGGACTCCTGGGTTCCATCCCTGCCTCTGGGAGGGAGTGGAAGCTAGTAGTTAGAGCCGTGGGGACTGGGAGCCTGGACTCCTGGGTTTTGTCCCTGCCTCTGGGAGGGAGTGGGGACTAGTGGTTAATGCCTGGGACTTTTCAGACCCTCAGGGGGAAGGTGCTGTCTTTGAACATTGTCCAGGCCGTGCACTTCGACCTCCCCACAATATGGATGTCCTAGCTAGGCCCCTGAATAAAACTCAACAGGGACTCTTGGGTGAGATCCACTAGCTTAGGGCCAAATGGGGGCCCCTCCATCCTGCCAAGTAGCCCCGGGTTGGCCCGCAGCGTGAGGCGCCACCAAGGTGAGCATGGGCGATGCAATCTGGCCAAGCGTGGGGGAAGACAAAGGTCACGGCCAGCCTCAGAAATCGTTGTCCCAGTCTCTGCCTACACGGAGCCTGCCCCCAAACGGTGTGACACAGGCGCAGAGGACGGCAGTACTGTACCTTCAGGATCTCATCTCCGATGATGATGATCCCGGCTGTCACGGCAGCAGGGCCGTTCTGCGCAGGGAGGGTGCTGCTCTGTGCAGCCATGGCTTGGAAAGGCCTGCTCTCCCGTCCCACCCGCCCAATGCTCCTGCAGATCCTGAGGGCCCACTGCATGGACACCTCCAGTCAGGTCCCCCCAGCTCTAGAGATGACACCCAGGCATCTCCAGGACAGCGGCACCTGCAACCAAACATCAGAGCGCTCACAAGGATGCTAAGGCGGCATGAATGTGAATGCCTGAGAGAGCAGAGAAATGACCCAAAGGAGAGAGACTGGGTATGAGAGCTGGAAACAGGGTCAGACCACGAGTGGGGGCAGAGCTGGGAAAAGAACTCAGGAGTCCTGGCTCTCAGTCTCCTGGCCCTAAACACTAAACCCCACTATCCTCCAAAAGCCAGGGAGAGAACCCAGGACTCCGGGCTCCCAGCCCCCCTGCTCTGACCCACCAGGCCCCCACTCCCCTCCCAGTGCTCGGGAGAGAACCCAGGAGTCCGGGCTCCCAGCCCCACCCTGCTCTGACCCACCAGCCCCCAGTCCCCTCCCAGAGCCGGGGAGAGAACCCAGGAGTCCTGACCCCCCAGGCCCCCACTCCCCTCCCAGTGCTGGGGAGAGAACCCAGGAGTCCTGACGCCCCAGGCCCCCACTCCCCTCCCTGAGCCAGGGAGAGAACCCAGGAGTCCTGACCCCCCAGGCCCCCACTCCCCTCCCAGTGCTGGGGAGAGAACCCAGGAGTCCTGACGCCCCAGGCCCCCACTCCCCTCCCTGAGCCGGGGAGAGAACCCAGGAGTCCTGACGCCCCAGGCCCCCACTCCCCTCCCAGTGCTGGGGAGAGAACCCAGGAGTCCTGACGCCCCAGGCCCCCACTCCCCTCCCTGAGCCAGGGAGAGAACCCAGGAGTCCTGACCCCCCAGGCCCCCACTCCCCTCCCAGTGCTGGGGAGAGAACCCAGGAGTCCTGACCCCCCAGGCCCCCACTCCCCTCCCAGTGCTGGGGAGAGAACCCAGGAGTCCTGACGCCCCAGGCTCCCACTCCCCTCCCTGAGCCGGGGAGAGAACCCAGGAGTCCTGACGCCCCAGGCTCCCACTCCCCTCCCAGAGCCGGGGAGAGAACCCAGGAGTCCGACCCCCCCCCACCTTCCATGCCGCCCGCTAGCAGCCCAGCGCCTCCAGTCCCGGCCCCGCCTCCCCAGCCCACAGAGAGTGAAGCCCCGCCTCCGCCGAGCTCTCCCGGCCGCCTCAGCCCTCTCTCCTTTCATTGGATAGTCGGGATGCCAGTCAGTAGACAGGAAGACTGTAAATGCGCTGATTGGCCAGTCTTGACCCGAGCGAAAGAGACGTACGTCAGAGCCGGAAGACTCCTGCTCTTCTCAGGGCAAGGGCGGAACCATTGCAGCCTGCGGAGGGCTCCTCCCAGCAATGGCACTTCCTAGCAGCTGATTGGCCTGCATCTTCCCCGTGGGCGGGGCGCTGATGCACAGGGCGTGGCCACAGTCCGAGCGATGGCGGGGCACGGACCGGCGTGCCCTTGGGACCCTTCCCTGGGCGCCCCCTGGTGGGATCCTGGCACACTGCAGGGATTGGCTCGCTGCCCCCCCACCCCACGAGGCCCTACCTAGGCACCCTTCCCTGGGACCTCCTGGTGCTGGGATCCGGGCTTGCTGCCTAGCTAGGGAGAGAACCCAGGAGTCCTGCCTACGCATGCACCCTTCCCAGCGAGTTTCATGGTACTGGGATTGTGGCATGCTGCGGAAGTTAGGCTTGCTACCCTTCCCTCCCTACACCGTGGGGCCCTGCCTATGGACACCAGACCGCAGCTGGCTCTGGCAGCCTGTTTCAGGGACAATTAGCTGTTGGCAATTAGAGTGAGGGGCATGGTTCCTGCCCATACCACTTTACACTAACTAGCTCCTTGCTTCACTGCTCAGTCATGCCGCACTAAAAAAAAGCTGCCAGTAAGGGGGCTAACAAGGATTCAGGGTATCAGGGGCCTGCAGCTACCCCCAGTCAAGTGCTTGACCGGTTTCTCTATGAGCTAAGCAGAGGAGCTATACATCAATAGCTGAGAGACTCCAAAAAGGACATAGGTCATCTCCCCACTAGGAAAACCAACTTTAGCATCTAGTTAGACAGTAGGATGTCTTCTAAACCACTGGTTTTCAAACTTTTGTACTGGTGACCCCTTTCACATAGCAAGCCTCTGAGTGCAACCCCTCTTATAAATTAAGAACACTTGTTTATATATTTAACACCCTTATAAATGCTGGCAGCAAAGCAGGCTTTGGGGTGGAGGCTGACAGCTTGTGACCCCCTAAGGGGTCCCAACCTCCAGTCTGAGAACCCCTGTTCTAAACCTTGAATGCTAAAGACCTAACCATACTTAAACTCTCTACTATGATTATTGCCTTGATGGACAGAAGGTTAGCCTTGAAGCCCTAACATGAATTTTGCAGACAAAGGGTGGGGGTGGGTTTTAGAGAAACACTGGGTACTTAGCAGTGAGGTAATAAGCCTTTTAAAGAGTTAAATAGTCTCATCTCTTTTAGGAAAGATTTTCTGAGAGCAAATGAGATTAAGGCACATTACTAGAATCCTGCAAAGTTATTTCTCTCTACACATCTGTGGAGGATTAACACTTGAAATTAATGAAACAAAGACATGTGTTAGCACCACCTGGTGGGGGTGGGGGAAGATATCCAGTGTTTAGACAACAAAAGGTGGCAGAGAGGATTGTTTCAGATGAATGAGAGGAAACCCATGTTTTTTTAAAAAAACTTCCTCTTTATTGAAGGACTTCAACCACAGATTTTGAACAGACTTTCTAGAACTTTAAAAATTATTCAAAAATACAGATTCAAAAATACATATCAAACAGTGTTAAAGCAGATGCCAAGGAAGTGGATACAGTGTCCACCTGGAATAAAGTCCAACATACCCCCTGGAGTAAAAGGTACAAGCAGCAACTATCACGTGCCAAACAATGTTAAAATATTTATGCTTCAACTGGTGAAGTTTAGATTTTGCAGTTAAAATCTCTCTGCTCAAGTAGAACTCAGGAGAGCATTGACACACTCAGTAGGTAAGAATCATTGGGTTCTATACAACAGGATATTTCTTATGTAAAGGCCAGACTCTAGTTTTGAGTTAAGTCATTTTCTACCAGCCACTATTGTCATGATGATTGGATTTGCTTGAAGTTAATCGCCAGGAGTTTTAATGTATTGAGACATTTGTCAGACATTTTAAAACAGGAGACAAAACCTCCAAAGGTGCATGTATCTAAGAGAAGACAAAGAGGGAGGTTCTATACACAGGTCAAGTGTAACAGGTTCATTTTTCTGGCTTCTTTGGCAGTGGCCGTCGGAACAGCAGTATGTGAGGCTCTGAGAGGAGATGGAGAGCAGAGCATTAGGACAATCTGCAGGTTAAAATGCACAAGCGTTCTGTTCACTTATTCCCTAGTTCCCAGTGTTTGGAAAGGGAATAAAACCATAGACCCGGAGCCCTGTAAATTGACACCGACAATCTAATCTAATTTGCCAGAAGCCCCTTTAGCCAGGTGTGTCATTATATAGTCACGTTATAGATTAGGTCTCCCCCAGGAGCGAGCCAACAGCCCCAGAGTTCAAATGTGCTCAAGCTTGCAGACTGAAAGGGATCCCAGTTGACTGATGACAACGGGAGTTTTCCCTCTTGAACATCCCATATTGCTACAAAGATCACTTCTACAATACCCTGTCCCTCAGCACCTCACTTGGCATACTGAGCCCTCAGCTTCGGTTCTGTCCCCAGGCCAGCTGGGGGACAACGCTACCGTACACAGCGGCCCGCTAGCATGCAGCGGGGTTTATCCTAGGAAGGAACTGCAATGGCAGGAGTCTCTAAATTCAGATTTTGAAGCGGGTGCGGTCTCTTTCTGCAAAGCTCATCACCATTAGTAACAGAAGGCTGGGCCGGCGGCAGGCTCTGAATGTCGCCGGCAATGGGGATGTTCCTGCTGGGGAGTCAGCAAGCCGGCTGCGGGCCGGGCTCCGCTCCCCGCACTTGCCCGTGACTCCTACCGAAGGCAGGAGGGAGACACGTGGGACCGCAGCACAAAACCTGCCCCGGAGCCGGTCCCCGATACGATTCCGGCTTCCCGCCCATCCCCCGGGCGCCCCGCGGCCCCCGGGCGCCCCGGCCCCGGCCCGCTGACCTGGCTCGTGGACCATGTAGTGGACCCAGCCTTGGCTCTGCTGCACGCCCAGGTTCCGCCACTCGGACTCCGACATCAGGTGCGTCTTCGGGACCAGCCTGGCGAGGTCCTTCGGGAGCATCACGTGCCTGCGAGCGGGGGGGGGGGGGCAGCGGGCGGTCAGTCAGGCGGGCGGGCCCGAGCCCCTCCTCCCCCCCCCCGCGGGGCTAGGCCCGAGCCCCCCCCCGCGGGGCTAGGCCCGAGCCCGGCCTCGCGTCTCTCGGGCGGGGCCCCCCGGGCCAGGCCCCCCAGGCACGGGCCCGCGCGGCGCCGGGGGAGGGGGCGGGGCCCGCCCGGCGCCCCTCCCCCCGGCCCCGCCCCCTCTCACCGGTACTCGAACTCCTCGTCGTCGTACTTGTCCGAGTAGTAGATCTGTTTGTGCGCCATGCTCCCGCGGTCCGCCCCCTTCCCGGCAGCCCCTGCGCGCTCCCGGGCCGTACGCGCCGCCTGGGTCGCTCTCGCGCCGCCCTCCCCCCCGCCGGCCTCAACGGCCGCTTTCAAACGCCGCCGCCCCCCGCGCCCATTGGCCCAGCCGGAGGAGGCGGGGCGGACTCCTCTCACGTGATCGCCCGCGACGCGACGGACTGACTCCAGCGGGGGGCGTGTCCCCGCCCGGATGCCGTAGCGCTCTCATTGGCCAAGCCGAGAGAAGGGGGCGCGCGTTCCTATTGGCTCGTCTCCGGCGGGGGTGGGGAGCGGAGCGCGCCCCCGTCACGTGACGGGGCCCGCTGAGGCCGAGCCGGGGCCGGCGGGGCCGGAAGTGAGTGGCCGAGGGAGGGTCCGGGCAGAAGTTTGTGCTGGAGCCGCGGCCGCCGGCAGCCGAGCGAGCCCGGAGGATCCATGGTGCCCCGGTGAGACCCGCCCCGGGCCCGATCCCCCCCCCGCTCCGGGCCCCCCGCCCCGGGCCCGATCCCCCCCCCGCTCCGGGCCCCCCGTCCCGGGCCCGATCCCCCCCCCGCTCCGGGCCCCCCGCCCCGGGCCCGATCCCCCCCCCGCTCCGGGCCCCCCGTCCCGGGCCCGATCCCCCCCCCGCTCCGGGCCCCCCGTCCCGGGCCCGATCCCCCCCCGCTCCGGGCCCCCCCCCCCATCCCGCCCCGGGCCCGATCCCCCCCCCGCTCCGGGCCCCCCGCCCCCCCCCCGCTCCGGGCCCGATCCCCCCCCCCGCTCCGGGCCCCCCGCCCCCATCCCGCCCCGGGCCCGATCCCCCCCCGCTCCGGGCCCCCCGCCCTCATCCCGCCCCGGCCCGATCCCCCCCCGCTCCGGGCCCGATCCCCTCCGTCCCGATCCCCCCTCGCCCTCATCCCGCCCCGGGCCCGATCCCCCCTCGCCCTCATCCCGCCCCGGGCCCGATCCCCCCTCGCCCTCATCTCGCCCCGGGCCCGATCCTCCCCACAACGATCCTGTCCCGGATCCCCCAGACTTGATCCCGGCCCGGGCCCCCCGCCCCCATCCCGCCCCGGATTCCCCAGACCTGATCCCGCTCCGGGCCCGATCCCCCCCATGCCGCCCCGGGCCCGATCCCTCCCGCCACGATCCTGTCCTGGATCCCCCAGACCTGATCCCGCCCCGGGCCCGATCCCCTCCGCCCCCCCCCGCCCCCATCCCGCCCCGGGCCCGATCCCCTCCGCCCCCCCCGCCCCCATCCCGCCCCGGGCCCGATCCCCTCCGCCCCCTCCCGCCCCCATCCCGCCCCGGGCCCGATCCCCTCCGCCCCCGCCGCCCCGGGCCCGATCCCTCCCTCCCCCGGGCCCGATCTCCTCCGCTCCCCCCCCACGATCCCGTCCCGGATCCCTCCCACCCCGGGCCCGATCCCCCCATCATGATCCCAACCCGGATCCGCCAGACCTGATCCCTTCTGCCGCCCAGCCCACCAATCCTGCCCTGGGTCCGATCCCCTTTTTGCCCTGCCCCTGCCCCACTTCCTATGGTGCCCCCTGCTTTACAGGGTCTCAGCTCCCTACTGCCTCTCCACAGCTCCCCCTTTGCCCGCTGGTCTCTATGGGTTCAGGCTCCCCGGGTGTAACAAACCCCCTTGCTCTGGTGCCCCCCAGGAACCTGCCTGCGTCTCCCCAGCTCGTGCTCCTCCTCTCATGGACTGGCCCCAAGCTCCCCTTCCCCGCAGCCTCCCCGGTGCACCCTGCTTCCCCCCCTTGGCAGCCCCCTCGCTCACTCGCTCTTGGTCCCCCCCAGTCGCCCTCTCTGCCTGTTCTCCATCACCCCCGCGGCCCGTGTAGATGGTTCCAGCCATGGACCGGTTACTGTCACTGCACCTGCTCTGGGTCTGTGGTGGCCTTTCGCTCCTTGCTGGACAGTTAAAGTCTCGGGGTCCGTGAGACGTCCCTGTGGGGCACCCTGAGCGGGGCGGTTATCTGCCAGTGGCTGGGAGCCTCTGGGTGCTTGTACTTTCCCCTGTGTGTCACGGAGCAGATGGTGAGTAAGCGAGGGCCACTGGCAGGGTGAGATGGGGCCAGGCTCCCAGTGCCTCAGACCTGGGCTGGTTGGGTCCCAGCGTGACACCCGTAGCCACCTCGCTTTCAGCCTCCATCCCTGCAGGGTGACTGCCAGGGCAGCCCCGCTCTGCTCCGTGAACAGGAGGTGTGAGAACAGGCCAGCACTGGCTGCTCTCCGGTGAGTGAGGAGCCTGATGTCAATGCTCTTGTCAGTGGTAACCGGGTTCCACTTGGGACGGGGTGTGGGAGCAAGTCGCTCCTTTTCCCATGTGGGTTGCGCAGGGCAGCATTGCTCTCAAGTCCCAGCCTGGGTGCAGTGGAGCCAAGGGACGGAAAGCTGTGACTAGCTGTGTCTGTGCCTCGTGTGGCTTTCTTTGGCTCCCCCCACCAGACGCCCCCTTTCCACAGGAAGCGGGTGCTCAGGGCCCCGCTTGGTGTTTACATCCCTGGTAACCTTTGTCCAGCTGTGATTTCACCTTCCTCCCCCGGCTGGAAACATTCCTGGTGTTTCTTCATTTCCTGTTGCTTCCCGGCAGCCTCTCCTCATCCCAGCCTGCAAGGAGTCTGCCTCTCCCTGCTTGTGCTGGCAGACTGAGTAGCTCTGGTTTGCTCTCGGGGGGCGAAGGGTAACGTGTCCGAACGGTAAATCCCTCGGCTCAACGCCTGGCTCTGGGGCGAGCAGACCCATCACACGCTCAGCTGCAGAGCTTTGACTGAGTTTGGGAGCTGTTTGGGAAGGTCTCAGCAGTGGCTCGGGCCGGTGCGTGGCCCTGGGAACTGGGCACTGGTGCTTTGTAAAGTCGCGCACTGCTGGTAGCTGTGCCAGGCGGATCACTCTGGTCTCTGCACTGTGCTAGCTTGAGCCCGCTCCTTGTACAGAGTTGGCCAATGGTAGTGTGAGCAGAGGACGCGTGCTTGAGAGCCTGTGATCCCAAAGGGGCTCCAAGGGGTTGCCCAAGCAGGGGCTGTGTGTTCTAACGTGGCAGGGGGCAGGGCAGGGGGGATTTAAGTGTCTGACCATGGGGAGCTTGCAGCTGCTGACCCTGTGGGCGTGGCAGCTGTGCGGAATGCTCACCCGTCAGCGAGACCTTGGAATGTTTGTCTCCTGTGGAGGGTTTTGGAGTCACGTCTGGCCTGCTGTTGATCAGGCTTCATCGCCTTTGGCACAGTCTGGCTCATCTGTTGCCCAGGGCCCTACAAGCACTAGGACCTTATGCACCAAAAGAAGGATCGACCCCTCCTGCTGTGTTAGACGCTGTTGTAAACAAAAGGCGTAGACTCTGTGCAGGGACGTGTACTGGGCTGTCGCTTGTTGGGTGTATATTTCACAGGCTGGACTCTTCACCTTGAGAGGCAACTGGGCTGGTGCTATTGAGGCCAGTGCAGAAATGCCAAGTTCAGGCTGCAAGTGCAGCGTTCTTTCATCACCGAGCCCAGCCGTGTTGCATAAATGCAGCCTGGGTTCTCACCCAGCCTGTGAATTTCCTGCCTCTTGTGGTTTGCTGTCAGAATGTGAGCGTTGTTTAAACTTTGGGTTTTGTAGCTGATGTTGGTAAATTACAGTGTGCGGTGGGGAGAGCGGGTGAGTAGGATTAGTCACTGGTTCTGTTGCTAGGGACTTGGATTAACACCTAAATTGCTGCCTTTGTGTCCCAGCCTCACAGAGCCTCCCCTCTGGATGTATTTTAAGAACCTCCCCGAGGTCTTGGCATCAGAAGCTGCAGTGAGCAGGAATACTCCAAAAGCCCAACGGTCCCTCATGCTTCCCCTCCCATCTCTGCTCCCCCTCCAGTACACAACAGCCTCCAACCTGAGCCCGGGCATGGATCTGTGCTGTGCTCTGTCCCGGCTTGGGATCCCCCTGGTTGCTGCTGCGTGGGTAGCTTGGAGCGTGCCCTGGAGTGACAGGGGGTGAGCATCACTTTAAGGGCACCGGGTCTGCTGGCAAAGCTGCTGAGGTTTTGCTGCCTTGCCCGTGTTGTGCCTGGCGGCTCTGCCACGTGATTTATTGCTGGCTGCCCAGACCCTAATGACTGCGAGTGGCAGCCAGTGCTGGCCTGTACTCACGTTTATTTATGTCTGAACTCTTCCCCTGTGGGCCAGGGAAATAATCTGGGCCTCTCTAGTCCCAGGGCCCTCCCTGAGTGAAGCTCCTGGGAAACAGCCACTAGTTGAGCCTGCTGCTGGTGTGACTCCCCTGCCCTCGCCGCACTGCATGGCAGCTGCCCAGCCAACCTGCGTGCCAGGTGCTGCTTTGTTCAGACCCAGCTCCCACCCTGTGGGCTGCCAAATGATGTGCGCAGAAATGCTGAGTCAGGAAACAGCTGATCGGAAATGAGATTTAGGCTGCAGAGAAGCCTCCTGTGTTGTGTATCTTCATGGCCCCAGCAGGCTGAATGCTCTGGCGGAACCAGGTGGGCCCAGCTGTGGCTCATAGCTTGGTAGAACAGATGTGGGCCTTGGACTCCAGGGCATATCTTGCTCCATTTCCGGGGTGCTAATCCTCTGGCTCACAGGGAAGATGTGAGTGGGAAGGGGTAGCCCTGCCCTGCGAAGAGTGGGGCTTTGGTTCACTTGGGCCAGCCAGAGCCTGGATCCAGCCCTGGATGGGAAAAGCCCTTTCGCTGTCTCTGCCATTATGAGCAGAAGAAAGGGACTGAAATAACCCCGAGGACGCAGGCTTTGAAAGCGGATTTCTCCTGCCTTGTAGGAGGCGCTCGACTTTCCAGGTGTCCGAAATGGTTTGGCATTGTGTGTGCCC
Source organism: Lepidochelys olivacea (assembly GCF_965140295.1). NCBI lineage: Eukaryota > Metazoa > Chordata > Testudines > Cheloniidae > Lepidochelys > Lepidochelys olivacea. The sequence goes on from NC_140434.1 coordinate 924,797, forward strand.
AGGGCTGCATGCTGGGGGTTGCCCCAGTGTCCGTACCATGGTGGGTGCTCAGTAGACGCAGCCCATGCCCCAAAGAGCTTCCCGTCTAGGAGGCCAAGGGGAGAGACCACTCCAGCCTCTGGCCAAAGTGCTGCTGGGCGCCTGTCCCGCGTCTGGGAATGGGCTCAGCGCAGCTCTGGGGGGCCAGACGTGGTGTTTGTGGGGGAGGGGGGGCAGCGCAGACTGATTGGGGTTTACCCTCAGCTGCCTTTAGCTCCTGCACCCCTGGGGAAGGAGGGGTGCGTGTGGGGGGGTATTCCTGTGTGAAGGGGCCTTTGGCTGGGCTGGTCGGAGAGCCCCTGGGGGCTACCAGGGCATCGCCTCGTTCCAGCACCTCTGGGGTGTCTCGAGGGCTCCTGGGCTCCCCAGATGGGGCCTCTCCCAGGCTCCCATGTCCCACCCTGGCAGTGGCTGTGTTGCCTTCTCCCCTCCCTCTGGGGTGTGTTTCCCTGTGTGTCCTTTAACTGGGTCCTGGGGTGCCCTGGAGCGGAGCTGAGCGCCCCCCAGCCCCGCCGAAGGCTCAGCTAGCTATGAACTTCTCACACTGGCTCATGCTAAATGAGCTGTTACCCTCGGACCCGGGGTCAAAGGGCAAGTGACGTCTCCTCCTGGCTGGCCTGTCCTGGGCTCTGTGATGTCCCCAGGGTCTGCGCAGAGGAGCTGGAGGGGTGTCCCTCACTTGGCCCGTCTCAAGGGAGCAAGGGGCCATCTCTGCTGCAGACGGGCCCCTAGGAAGGACCCAGATAGATAGTTGTGGCTGTGCTCAGTGGGGCCCAGGCGCCCACCCCAGGGCCGGGCTGCCCAGGCAGCTGCATGTCTCCGGGCCCAGGTGCGACCAGAAAGTAGATTGGGTTTGTTTCCCTGCTGTGCTTGGAGGGCAGTTTCCTGTCCAAAGGGAGGATGGGCGGTCGAGCCAGGATCCGATGCAGTGAGCTGTAGCTCACAAAAGCTTATGCTCAAATAAATTTGTTAGTCTCTAAGATGCCACAAGTCCTCCTTTTCTTCTTGGAGCTGAGTGGGACATTTCTGGGCCATAGAAGGAGCCGTGCCCACTGCCCTGGCCATGTTCTCCCTGGGCCTGGAACCTCCTCCCCTTCCATGCCCTGTGCTGGTCTCTGCCTGCCAAGCTCACTGGGTGCAGCTGTGGGCAGGAGTCAGGCGCTGGCTGGGCTGCGAGTGCTGCTCCCCCAGGCGGAGGAGTGGCTGGGCCCACAGGGGTGGTTCCTCGGGAGGTGAGCGCACAGTCCCCACCCGCGGGCTCTGTATGCTGCTGTGGGCCCCGCCAAGGGGCGCACGAACCCAGAAAAGCTGCAGTGTCCTGGGGAGTTCCAGCAGCAGCCTGGGCGGCTCACTCACCTTGGCACTTGGGGAGACCCCATGGTGCGTGGGCTATGAGGGGGCCGAGACTAGGTGCAGCCCTGGGTGTTTGCTGGGACCCAGCCACAGGCCCCCACTTCTTTGCTCCTTCCCGGCTGGAGGTGCTGGTGAAGGCTCCTGGCTCTCCCTGGCTGTGGGGGCAAGAGCCCAGCCTCTCTCTGTGGGGTGCTTCAGTCTGGCCCATGGCAGCAGCATCACAGAAGGTTCTGTCTGGAGGTGGGCAACCCCCGGGCCCGGTTGCTTTGGTCTGTTCCACTAGAATATGGGCTTCCAACGTCGTCTCAGTGGCTCATTGGGTTTGCTGCTCCTCTAAGGGAGATTCCCATGGGCTGGCTGGATGTATGTGTGGCAAGCAGCGTCCCCAGGCGTCCCTTCATGTCCCCACCGCACCCCAGCTGCTCCAGGCCCCGGCATCTCCTGGCAGATGGAGCCAGGCTCACCTTGGCTGAGACCCCAAACTTCCCACACTTGTCTGCTACGCCTCCTCCGGGGAAGCGGGTGCCAGGCAGCCTCCCAAGCAAGCAGGGATCCAAACGAGGAGCCAGTGCCAGGGGTTCCCCTGTGTGATCTCCAGCAGCCAGACACCATCTCTTCCCTGGCTCGTAGTGACCTCCTGGGGCAGGCCTGGCTTGGACGGAGCCAAGCAGCAAGTCAGTGGGGAAAGAGGCTGCCCCAATGGTGGGGCTGGCTCCAAGAGACATGGCGAGTGATTCACTTCGTCCGGTCAGTGCTGAGTGCACGGCAGCCTCCTTGGGGGCTGGGCCAGGCCGGCTAACTCCCTGTTTGTCACTGAACCGCAGGTTGGACTCCACGAAGAGGGGCTTTGCAGCTCTGCTCCCTGTGTGCGGCGCAGATGGAGTACGTGGTAAGGCCAGCGGTTCTCGGGGACTGTGGTGGTGGGTAGGCGGCTTTGGTGATGGACCAGACTTTCTTTCTCTCACTCGGACCTGCTGGTCCCCGCTGGCCTCTCCTGCGTCTTCTTACTGGGCTCTGGTGTGTTTCTCACTGAGTAGCTGTGCCCAACCATGGGGTCATGACCCCAAAGGGGGCCATGAATGTGACTCCTGGGGGTCCCACAATTTTCTGTCCCCCTTGGTGATGAAGAGCCATTCCTGGACACACGGCTCCTGCTGTTGCAGAGAGTTGCAGGGAGCCTGGGTGTGAGAGAGGGAGAGAGAGCTGGCGTGCGCGTGAGATCTGGGAGATGGGACACAGATGCTTTCACCCCATGGGATCGGGTAGCGGTGTCACCGGTGCCTCTGCTGTGTCACTTGGGGAAGGACCTGCCGCTGGCCGAACGTCTGCCTGCCTTCCTGCACGTCTCCCTTCTCTGGTGTGTTTCCTGAGCCGCACGCCCTGCCCGCAGGGAGCACGTCCGCAGCCTGTCGTGTGGCTGCACATCGGGATCGCAGTCTGCCGGGGGCTCTGGCCTGTCCAAGAGACCTTGTGTCAGCTCTGGGCGAGAACAAACAGCTTGCCCACAAGTAGCCATGTCTCCTGGCTGCAGGAGGGAGCAGGTGGGCATGTCAGCCAAGGAAGCATGAATTGGTGCGGCGTCTCCTGAACTCGCACAGACTCTCTCTGTCCGGCTCTGTGCATCATTGTGTGTGCACGGCTCCACGTGGGTTTCCTCCCAAGCTGCTCGCCTGCTCCAAAGCTCTGTCTCAGCTCCCGGGCTTGTATTTCCTAGGAGGGCGTCGGGTGCTGGACCCTGTGGCAGAGGCCCAGGCAGAGCCACTGTGTGCGGCCGCCCCAGAGAAGGAGTTGGGAGGCATCCAGCACGGACCCGAGGGCCCCCGGCCCTTGACCTCTGCTCCTCAGAGCATCCAGCAGGGCTGGAGGAGTCTCCCGGTGTCTCTCAGACTGCTCGCTGGCTGTGGGGGGAGGGCTCTCTGCAGGGCTTGTTTTCCCCACCAGCTCTCCAGAAATGGGATCCAGCACGCTCAGCCCTGGGATGGAGCAGCTGCTTTGGAAGGGGCTGGATTCTGTTGGAGTCCGACAGCCAGAGAGCACGTACTGTGCCCAGCCGCTGGGCTGCAGTCTTCTCTCTTCTGGGCCCCTGCCTCACAATGCCTGGCTGAGGCCGCGCTGCATGGGCCCTGCTGTCTGGCCTTTGCCAGGAGCGCGGCAGGGTGGCTGGAAAGCACAGGCCTTGGTCTCCAGTGAGCCCACAGAGCCTGGGGGCCGGCTTCTCTCCTGGCCCCATGCTACCGCCTGGGAACTCTGGGCAGGCTGTATGTGCCTGGCGGGGAGGGCTCTCTCTGTGCACGGGCGGCTGAAGAAGAGTTAGGCCTCACCTGGCCGCAGTTGTTGACAGGCTGGGTCAGCCCATGTGTCTCTCTAGCCCGGGCTCCTGGCCCACCTGCTTTCCCGGTCTCAAGGGATCTGGGCAGGGATCAGGGTCTGGCTCTCCAAGGGCCCTTGCTCCCCGTCCCCCAGGCCTTGTCCCTGCATCATCCCAGGGCTGGGAGAGAGCAGCTCTGCCTCCACCTCCCTGCAGCATCCAGGGCTCCCCCGTGGGGCGCTGAGTTAACTTCCTCTTAGCCATGGGCTCCCTGCCCTCTCCAGCTCCCCCACCCGCGGCTGTGGTGCTGCAGTTAAACCTCGCTAATGGCTCCGCCGCACACTGGCTGCAGACTCTCCCTTTCTGGCATGGGCTAGCCCGGGCTACTTCCCACACCTGCCTGCAGCCGGTCCTGGCACGAGGGCCTTGCTCCTGGGGCCGCTGGTCCAGACGCAACCAGGGGTGTGTTTTAACCTGGTTTCCCAGCGTATGACTGGGAGTTGTTTACCCCGCTGTCCGTTGGGGGCTGTGCTGGGGGGAGCCGCGCACACTTCCTTGTGTTGGGGCAGATCTTGGTGAAGCCCCAGCTTGACTGCTTGTCTCTGCTGAGGTGCTTGCTCACGTAAACGGGACTCTGGAGACCAAGGAGCATCCATGCTCGCCAGGAGTGGCTCCGCCTGGCCCACGTCACATGTGAAGTGAGTTGTCCAGTCCTATTCAAGTCCCACTTTGTTCTTCTTGCTAAATCTCTGCAGTTTGGATCAGGTCCATGTAACCCGTGCTCCGTGTCTGGGAAACCAAGGACTATTTAGCAGGGGGACCGTGGGGCAGCAGTGAGGGGCACCAGCAGAGTTGTGCAGGGGAGCCCAGGGCTGGGCTAGCAGGGGCTGCATGTCGGGATTGAGGGGCAAAAGCAGAGCTGGGGGAGTCTGGCTGGGATAGGAGGGGGCTGTGGGTCGGGACTGAGGGGCACCGGCAGAGCTGGGGGAGCCCAGGGCTGGGATAACAGGGGCTGTGGTTCAGGATTGAGGGGTGTCACGGAGATTGGGGAAGTCAGGGCCCTGCACCCCCACTTCCTGCGATTCACCGTGACTCTCAGCCAGCCAGTAGAACAAAAGGTTTATTAGAGACGACAGGAACACAGTCCAGACCAGAGCTTGTAGATATGTGCCCTCAGGGGCTTTACGCTGACTCCAGAACCTTCTCCTGTACATCTCGGGAGTCAGCCCAAACATCTTCCTGCTGGCCACTCGCAGGCCTGTGTGCTGGAGCGGTGGTGTCCAGGAGGAACCCCTACTGTGCCAGCCCTTCTCCCGGTCACCACCTCTCTCCCAGGGTCGAGCTGCAGACTCCTCCTCCCTGAGACTGCTCACCGCAGTGCCCAAGGGGACCCCTTTATTGCAACAGTCCTTCTTGCTGGTCACACACTCCCAAAAGTTAAGCGTAGCTCCTCCGGCCCCCGAAACCGCTCCTCTCCGACTCTTCAGCACGCCTTGTCCCTGTCAATCCCTCTTCGTTGTTCATGGGTGCAGTAGATCCCACCTCTGTCACCAGTTGTCACTGAGATTGGGGAAGTTAGGGCCCTGCACCCCCACTTCCTGCAATTCACTGTGACTCTCAGCTAGCCAGTAGAACAGAAGGTTTATTAGAGACGACGGGAACACAGTCCAGACCAGAGTTTGCAGACATAAACAGGACCCCTTAGTCAGGCCCTTCTGGGGGTTAGAGAGCTTAGACCCCAGCTCTGGGGCTCTCTCCTCTTCCCCAGCCCACTCCAACAACGGAAACTCCCTCCAGCCGGCTCACCCGGCCTCCCCCCAGCTCCTCCTCCAGCCTTTGTCCAGCTTCGCAGGCAGAAGGTGTTACCTGGCCCCAGCCACCCTCCCGGCTCAGGTTACAGGCTCAGGTATCGTCCCAGCCAGTGAAGTCACCCCCTGCTATCTCATCACCGATGCAGAAAGTCCCAGTAAACTCCCCTGCCACATTCCTAGGACAATCCGCCCCACTCAGTCCCCACTGTGTCACAAGGGGCACCAGCAGAGCTGAGGGGGGGGAGCCCAGGGCTGGGATAATGGGCTGCGGGTCGGGATTGAGGGGCACCAGCCGAGCTAGGGGGAGCCCAGGGCTGGGCTAGCAGGGGCTGCGGGTCAGGACTGGGGGAACCTGCAGATCAGGAGTGAGTTCGTGGAGCTCAGGGTTTGGATCAGTTGCATAGAGCCCCGCACCAAGCCCTCGCTGCCCATGCCTGTTCCCCCACCCCTGTGCTCCGGGGCTCTGCCCGGTCTGGGAGTGAAGGAGTTAAGGCAAAGCCCTGAGCCGCTCCCTTTGCCCCTCACTCCCTACTCCCATGGGCAGCTGCTTCCTGTGTGTGACTCCAGCCAGCTTTTATCCTGGCCCCTGTGCTGTCCTCGGAAGCTGCTCCAGAGACGTGGGGCGGGCAATGAACAGACCCTTGGCTCCAGGAGGAGTGGAAAAGGCGCAGAGCAGGGAGGTTCAGGCGGGGGCTGCTCTGCCCCCTTCCTGCTGCTGCTGGGGCTAGTCTGCACCGGGCACCTGATGCCACCGGCAGAGTACGGCTCCAGCCCCCCCTGCCCCCTTGTGATAGGCAGGTAGGGCACTGTGCTTTGGTGCTCGGTGACCTTCGACCCCATTTCCATTGGCTGGCTGTTTGCCCCTTCCAGCAGAGGGCAGTGCACAGCTGCCTGGCCTCCGGGGGGCGCAAGCCCCTCCATTGCCTGCCAAGAGCATGCAGCCGGGCTCGGCTGTGGGGTAGAACACGCAGGGCTCGGCTCAGGGAAATCCCGGGTAGGTGGGTCGCTGCTTCCTGCATGCCTTTCAAGTGGCTGTGCAGCACTGCTGGGCCCCAGGCAGAGTGAGCTCTGCTCTCGCACGGACTGTGCAGGGACCCCTGGAATGGTCATTCCCTGGTGCGAGAGGCTGTGGTGAGCGCTGGTGAATGGTGCTGGGAGGGGTGTGTGCACGGGGGTCTCCCGGGGGTGGGGCGCAGAGTGCACGGGGATCTCGTGGGGGCGCAGAGTGCACGGGGATCTCCCGGGGGTGGGGTGGGGGCGCAGAGTGCACGGGGATCTCCCGGGGGTGGGGGTGGGGCGCAGAGTGCACGGGGGTCTCCCGGGGGTGGGGGTGCACGGGGATCTCCCGGGGGTGGGGTGGGGGTGCAGAGTGCATGGGGATCTCCCAGGGGTGGGGTGGGGGTGCACGGGGGTCTCCCGGGGGTGGGGGTGGGGCGCAGAGTGCACAGGGATCTCCCAGGGGTGGGGGTGCATGGGGGGTCTCACCGCTGCGCCCAAGGACTCTTGTCTGTGGTGCTGGTGGCTCCCAGAGGCCGGCTGAGCCTCCCTGCTGTGGTTAGCAGCAGCACTTTGGCGACGCGGGAGGCTATTTCCAGCCTTGGCCAGATTTCCATTTCCCTTGCTGCTCGTGGCTGCCTGCCAGGGCTCGCACCGCGGCTGGGAAGCGCTGACACCTGTATGGGGGACGTGGCCATGGCAAGTGGCCGGTGCTGCTCCGAGGTCTGGAGCCGGTGCTCCCCTGCGATGTGTCTGGCTGGGGGAATGTCGTTTACTCATGCTTAGCCTTTGGGGCTGGCCACACCCAGGAATATCCGTCCTGCCCTGCGGGGCTCAGCTCTGGCCTCAGCCTCCATTCAGAGCCAGAGCAGTCGTAAGGGGACCCGCCAGTGAAATCTCATGGAGTTGGGTCCAGTGGTGGAGCCAGGGCCTTTCGTTTGCTAGGAGTCCACCCCTTGTGTTTCCAGCCCTTCTGGCTGTAGAGCAGCCAAAGGGATTTGCGTGGAACCGAGGTAGAGCTGTTGTCCTGAGTCTGCAGAGAGCCTGAAACAATAGCTCTGAGCGGTGTGGCCTGAGGTGGGTGTTAACTCTGAACACTAGTGAGGACTGCCCACCAGCCCAAACTTCCCTCGCCCGGGCCCGCTGGACTAGAGAGCTGTATTCTGCAGACGCGGTTCTGTGGCCCAGTGGGGAGCTGGCAATTTGCAAGTAGCCCTGGGGGCTGTTGCTGATTGTATCCTTCTCGCTCTTCAGTTAGTACAAACTCTGACCCGAGCCTGCCCCAGAGGCCTCGGGCCTCAGCCCAGTGCTGCCGTGTCCAGAGCTGGCTGCAGCAGCATGTGTGGGCGGGGGGGTGCTGCTCCCCGCGGCTTGGGCCTAGCTGAAAGTGACATGCAAAGGGCGTGAGAACGTGGGTCTCACGTGCCCCGGCTGCTGCCCCCCAGCACCCGCAGTGCTGGAGCAAGCTTGGTGCTCAGAGTGACTGGCAGGTTTGGGAAGGGCAGGGACGGCTGCTGCGGGTGACAGGCGCTGCAGAGGAGAAGGCTCTCTCCACCCACAGCGGGGAGGGGCGGAGCGTCTGGCACAGCATGGAAAGGGGAGTTTGGAGTCGGGTGCCACGGGGCCCTGCTTTACCTGTCCTGCCGGGGCTGGAGAGCTGGCACCCAGCGGGTGTTGGGCCGGATGGGAGAAGGGGGTGAGCATGGAGAGCCGTGGTGCCCCTGCCCGGCACACAGGCCCACGTGTCCCTGCAGAGAGAGGGCACCCCCGGTCTGTGCTCCCCCCTGGCTCCGCCCCACGCCTGTGACCTTGATTTTCTGCTCTAGATACTCCCTGCGACCACACCCCTTCGGGAGGGAGCCAGCGAGTGAGGGCCCCCCCCTCCCCCCTGCTGTGGGCAGAGGCTGTGAGTCAGCACTGCCCTTCCGATTGGCAGCAGCCCCCTCTCCTCTCCCGGGAGCCGCAGTCACTTAGAGCCAGCTCCATGCAGGAAGCAGCAGCTCCTCCCCAGCTCCCGGCAGCTGGGGAATCTCCGCCTGCACCTCTGGCTGCGGCCGGCTGAACGCACCAGCTTCCTGCGCCCTGCCCGGCTGGAGCTGGAGCACCCAGCCCTGCTCAGTCTCTGCCCAGCTCCCTGCTCCTCTCAGTCGCTCTGGGGCCCCAGGCCCTGGCTGGACACGTGCAGCAGCCGCATCTCGCCTTGCCCACGGGACCCCCGCCAAGCCTGCGTGGCTGCCCACTGCCTTTGAGAGGGGAGCATCCCTGGCCCCAGCACGTGGGCCAAGGCACCCACGCCCACGGAGGGGGCCTCGTCGGCTCCAGGCTGGTGCCCAGAGTGCAGCCGGGCTGGGCTGGAACACGCTCTGTGGCTGCCTTGTCTCCGGACTTTAAATATTCATGCCTTTGATTTCCTGCTAGCTGGAGACAGCAGGAGCTGGGCTGGAGGCAGGGGTTGGCGCAGCAGGCCAGGGAGTGCTGGCAGGCTGGCAGGGCTGGGGGCACTGGACTGGACAGTGGTCTCTGGGCAGCACGGCTTGAGGATATCCTGACAGGTGGAGGAGCAGCAGCCCTGGGCTCAGCTTGTGGCTCCGACTGCCTCGCCCACTGGGCCCCGTCGGGTGCAGCCAGCGGCCTCGCCTGCTTCCTCTCTGCAGCTGAGCTGGAATCGTGCAGGGGGCAGGGGTTGCTCTCCAGCCGGCTGCACCAGCGTGTCCCTCCCTGTCCTGCCCTTGCCACGCTGCTTGTTATTGACTGGCTGTAACGAGGTGGGATCCGTCTGCCGCTGCCTGGGGAGCGCTGGTGCAGGGGGCTGTGTGTTGCGGGGAGATGAGCTTTGACTGTGACCAGACGCTGCTGCTCCCTCCTGCCTGCTCCCAGTGACGCTCACCCGGCGTCCCTTTGGCCGGGGGCTCGGGGCCGGCTCTCCCAGTGGTCACGCTGCGCTGGCGGGGGGCTGGCGTGGGAGCTGGTCTAGCTGCATGTTTCTGGAGTCCCTGCTCCACAGGGTGCTGGCTGCCCTAGGCTCTTGGTCTCTTCAGGGGCAGGCCGTAAGGGCCAGGCCAGCCACCCTGCTCCAGAGCCAGATTGGCCTGCCTGAGCCCCTCCAGTATGGATCTGCTGCAGAAGAGTAAATACAGCCACCTCCGGAACGAGTCGGTCTCCTCCCTGGAGGAGGCAGTGGCTGGCGCAGGGTCCCTGGGGTCCCCAGTGGAGTCCCTCGTGCCCAGTTCCCTGTCGTCCTCCTCCCTCAGCCCCATGCTGCCCATCGGGGAGCTTTCGTCGGAGTCCGAGGACAGCCCCACCACCCTGTGCTCCTTCTTCCCCAAAATGGCCAACCTGAAGCTCTCCTACCCCGCCAACTTGCTCGGCCTGCGGGGCTTCTCGGCTGTCAGCATGAAGGAGGCGGGGAGCCTTGGGGAGCCGGGTGCGGCGCTGGCTGCGGTGGACGCCCCCAGCCCCGATTCAGCGGGGCCTGTCGCTGTCTGTCCTCAGGATATGAACAAGCTGAGCTGCGGGAAGAAGACGCGGGTGGAAGGCGGCCAGCTGGGGGGCGACGAATGGACCCGCCACGGCAGCTTCGTCAATAAGCCCACCCGCGGCTGGCTGCACCCCGACGACAAGGTCATGGGCCCCGGCGTCTCCTACCTCGTCAGGGTGAGTGCAGCGGGCGCCCCGGCGTGGCGAGGAGGGAGCAGGGGGCGGACAGGGAGGGGCGGTGACCACACCTGCACTGGGCTGTAGGGACCCAACTGCCTAAGCAGCTGTCCCAGCCCCCCAGCAGGGGACGTTGCTCCACACCCCTGGCTGCCCCAGCAGAGAGGCCCCTGGGCAGGGCAGTGCGTGGGGAGCTCGCCCTGCCAATCTGGCCCAGGTGGCACTTTCCCCTTTGGGCACTGCCCTCCAGGGGAAATGCGGTTCCCGGAAGGCCAGGATTGGATCTGGGTGGGGCCCATGCCTGTCGGCTCCCTGTTGGGGGCAGGATGGGGCTCGGGGGAGACAACGGGAGGGCCAGGCAGGGCAGTGTCTCTGAACCCTCTGCCCAGGGCGCTTTCATTGCCTGCATGGAGGGGGCGGCCCGCGAGTCCCCGGCCCTGAGTGGCTCTGCAGTGCCGCTGCTCTGGGAGGAAGGGACCTGCGTGTCCATTGCCACAGCGCTTCACCTGAGGTCTCCAAACCCCGGCCTGCCAGGGGCCCCTCCTCTGCGGGCGGGAGGGGAGCTGCTCTGGACATAGCTGCTTCCTTTGTGTGCCCAGTGAGATTTCTTCTCCTTTCGTGCACCTCAGCCAGGCTGGCTGCCCCCCCCCCAACTCCAGGGGCACACTAAGGGCTCCAAGGCCCTGGGCCGGCGGCTGCTGCACCCCTGCGAGTGGAGCGGTTTGGCAGGCAGGGTGGGGGCAGCTGGGGTCAGGGTGCCTCCCAAGTCCGCCAGGCAGATGCCCACTCAGGCGGGCGCTGTAGGAGGCACAGGAAGCCCGAGGCAGCCGCTCCATGGGGAAGTGTTGCCACACTCCCTCACTTGCATTGGCGCTGGCCTCTTGCTTGGCCCTCGGGTGCTGGGCCAGGAGCCTTCCTCCTCCCTGTGACCCAGCACAGCTTGCCAGAGCCCGCTCCCAGCGGGGGTCCCTCCCGCGCTGCCCGGCACCCCCGTCGCTCCACGCAGGGACCCCTGCCCTCAGTCTGACGGGCTTCTTCGGAGCTGCCTGTGGAGACTGCAGCTTCCAGCGTGTTTTGCTGCCTGGCCATGCTGGGATCAAAGCCTCTGGGCTGCGCCATCCGCTGGACCGCCCTTGGCCCCATGTGCCTGGGCACGGGTGTAACTGGGCATGCCCAGCCATACCTACACAACCAGGAGTCCGGTGGCACCTTAAAGCCACTCACAGATTGATTTGGGCATCAGCTTCCGTGGGTCAAAACCCCACTTCTTCAGATGCATGGAGAGAACATTACAGATCCAGGCATAACTATATTGGCACACGAAGAGAAGGGAGCTACCTCACAAGTGGGGAACCAGTGCTGACCGGGGCTGGTTCAGTCAGGGTGGATGTGTCCACTCCCAGTAACTGATGAGGTGTCAATACGCGACATCTGGAACCAGTCCGTGGGCACCGCTTAAAGCCTGCATGGGGCCCTGGAGACAGACCCCAGGATGTGCTGGCCAGCCTCCCACACTGGCACCATGGCTCTGGTGCCATGCGGCAGAGGGCGGCACCGAGCCAGACTCGCTGGCCACTCCAGTGCATTGCTTAGAGCACAGTATCCCAGCTCTCCGCTCCAAGAGACGCCCTCAGCCTTGGTGCTGGGGCGCTCCTGGCTGTCTCCCCCCAGGTGGTGTAGCTGGAGCCTGCCTGCAATGTTAGCTCAGCCTGCAGAGCCCCATGCGTGGTGGGGCAGCGCCAGGCACTTCCCCCTGCGTACCAGCTGGGCTGGCCCTTTCCTCTTTGCCTCATGCTTTTCAGCTTGGCTGCCAGCTCTGGTCCCTGCTGCTGAGAGCCACCTCGGGGGCTGGGGCTTGACGGGGTGAGGCTGGGGCAGGGCGCAGGACCAGGGAAGGGGACTCAGCTTCCTACACCCAGCTCTGCCGGGCAGCCCCCTCCTGCCGGGCAGCTCACTGCTCTCCCCCCAGCTCTGCTGACAGCTCACAGCCTGGGTGTGTCTTGAGTGGGTGCAACGCATTTGGGGCAGGACGTGCACATGGAGCACCAGGCGGAGACCAGACAACTCATTTCACTTGTGACCTGAGCCAGGATTAAACAGCCCCGTTTCTAGCCTGCAGGGGCTTGCAGGGGGCCCTGCTCAGAGTCCCTTGCTGGGGGCCTCCCTTCAGAGCCCTACGCCCCCATCCCCGCAGCATAGGAAGAGATAGGGAAGGCTGAATTTAGCTCTTCGGAGACTCCCCCCGCAGCATCAAGGCCACACCTGGGGGGCACTAAATAGAGAAGCTCTGTTCTTGGTAGGCAGAAGTTAGAGTTACCGTGTCTGGCATGAGTGCCTAGCCCAGCTGGGGGCAGGGAGCAAACGACCCCAGGGCCAGTGTCTACCCAGCTGGCATCAGCCAAGAGAGGCAGGGCTCAGGGCTCTGCCAAGCCAAGGGGGCACTAGCGGGCTCCCGAAACCATCCTGGGAATGGGGCTTTTGAATTGTGCCCTTTTCATCATCTAACGGGTGTGCAGGGTGTCACGGAGTGTGGGGGAGTCCAGGCCCTGCACCCCTCTTCCTGGGATTCACTGAGACTCTCAGCCAGCCAGTAAAACAGAAGGTTTATTGGACACCAGGAACACAGTCCAAAACAGAGCTTGTGGGTACACCCAGGACCCCTCAGTCAAGTCCTTCTGGGGGAGCAGGGAGCTTAGACCCCAGCCCTGGGGTTCCCTGCGTTCCTCCACCCAGCCCCAAACTGAAAACTAAACCCCCCCAGCAGGTTCCCTCCTGCAGCCTCCGTCCACATTCCTGGGCAGAGGTGTTACCTCCCCCTCCCCCTCCTGGCTCAGGTGACAGGCTCTCAGGTCTCCCATCCCCAGGGCACATTCCCAGGTCAACACTCCCCCCTCCCTGCTGCGTCACATCCTCACACAGGGCTCCTCCTGAGGGTCCAGGGGGGCTGGGTCATGGGAGCAGAGAGGGTGGGTTACTGACCCCTGCAGGGGATGGTGGGTTCCTCCTACTAACTCCCTGTGATGCTGGGGCCTGGGCGTGTGCAGTGGCTGAGCTGGCCGGGTGCTGGGCGTGTGCAGTGGCTGAGCTGGCCGGGGGCTGGGTGTGTGCAGTGGCTGAGCTGGCCGGGTGCTGGGTGTGTGCAGTGGCTGAGCTGGCTGGGGCCGGGGGCTGGGCGTGTGCAGTGGCCGAGCTGGCTGGGGCCGGGGGCTGGGTGTGTGCAGTGGCCGAGCTGGCTGGGGCCGGGGGCTGGGCGTGTGCAATGGCTGAGCTGCCCTGGGGCCGGGGGCTGGGCGTGTGCAGTGGCTGAGCTGGCCGGGGGCTGGGCGTGTGCAGTGGCTGAGCTGGCCAGGGGCTGGGTGTGCAGTGGCTGAGCTGGCCGGGGGCTGGGCGTGTGCAGTGGCTGAGCTGGCCAGGGGCTGGGTGTGCAGTGGCTGAGCTGCCCTGGGGCCGGGTGCTGGGCATGTGCAGTGGCTGAGCTGGCCGGGGGCTGGGCGTGTGCAGTGGCTGAGCTGGCCAGGGGCTGGGTGTGCAGTGGTTGAGCTGCCCTGGGGCCGGGGGCTGGGCGTGTGCAGTGGCTGAGCTGGCCGGGGGCTGGGCGTGTGCAGTGGCTGAGCTGGCCGGGGGCTGGGCGTGTGCAGTGGCTGAGCTGGCCGGGGGCTGGGCGTGTGCAGTGGCTGAGCTGGCCAGGGGCTGGGTGTGCAGTGGCTGAGCTGCCCTGGGGCCGGGTGCTGGGCGTGTGCAGTGGCTGAGCTGGCCGGGGGCTGGGCGTGTGCAGTGGCTGAGCTGGCCAGGGGCTGGGCGTGCAGTGGCTGAGCTGGCCGGTGGCTGAGCTGGCCGGGGGCTGGGCGTGTGCAGTGGCTGAGCTGGCCAGGGTCTGGGTGTGCAGTGGCTGAGCTGCCCTGGGGCCGGGTGCTGGGCGTGTGCAGTGGCTGAGCTGGCCGGGGGCTGGGCGTGTGCAGTGGCTGAGCTGGCCGGGGGCTGGGCGTGTGCAGTGGCTGAGCTGGCCGGGGGCTGGGTGTGTGCAGTGGCTGAGCTGGCTGGGGCCGGGGGCTGGGCGTGTGCAGTGGCTGAGCTGGCTGGGGCTGGGGGCTGGGCGTGTGCACTGGCTGAGCTGACTGGGGGCTGGGCGTGTGCAGTGGCTGAGCTGCCCTGGGGCCAGTGCTGGGGTCTGTGTGAGGAAATCCCCCAAGGGGCACCTGGAGGGCGTTGGCATCTCAGGGATGGTGCCCCAGAGCCAGGCACCAACCCAGACCCTCCCCTAGAGAAGCACAGGGAGGGTTCTTTCACGCTGTAATATTTCTGCTCCCCACCTCCCCATGCGAGCCCACGGGGGGTCGTGGGGAGCCGAGCACGGCCTTCGGTGAGGCCAGCCAGTGCCCAAACACAGCCCCTCCCCTGTTCCACCCCTGCAGCTCACCCTGTGGTGCGTGGGAGCTGGGGTGTCTGGAGCTGTGGGGCTGGGGGAGGCCTTGTGGAATGGCCCTGCACCCTGAGTGCTGAGCCGGTGCAGGGGAGCAGCCTGCCAGCATTGCAGCCCTGGGGCTGGCGGGAGAGGCCGGGCTGTGCCATCCCAGCGGGCGTGGAGGTTATTGGGCTGACCCCATCCTGCTGTCTGATGCTCTCTCTCTCTCTCTCTCTCTCACACACGCAGTACATGGGCTGCGTGGAAGTTCTCCAGTCCATGCGGGCGCTGGATTTCAACACCAGGACGCAGGTCACCAGGTGAGCCCCAGGCTGCCCTGCCTCCTGTGAGCCCCGCAGGCACAATAGCTGGCTGTGGGCAGAGAGGCCTCACGCCAGGAGGTGCACCCGCATGTACCCCCTTCACTGATGCCCATGGGCCTGGAGGGGGGGTTCTGACCCAGTGCCCTGCGGGTGAGCTGAACTTGGTGAAGCAGGACGGGAGCCCGTCAGGCAGCCAGGCCACTCTGGGCCCAGAGCAAGTCCCATGGTGCCCCCCACCAGTGCTGCTGGGTGGCAGCTGCCAAGGAGTGTGGTGGGGTCTGAACCGCAGCTGCATAGGCGGTGCCAGGGAGACCGGTGCCTCTGTCGATGGGCTTAGCGAAACCAGACACTCGCTCCAGCCTCTGCCAGGCCAAGGGGGCCCCGCCCGTGTCCCTCCCCCGGCTGGAGAGGATGGTTTGGGGACTCTCAGGATGGCAGGCCCTTCCCAGCCCTTCCCCCCTTTCTGCACTCAGCCCACAACCCTTGGCCCCTTTGCGCAAGGCTCGTGTGTATGAACGACTGCAGCCTCTTTGGGGGGCAGGGTCGATCCCCCTTGCAGAGCCGCTTCCAGGCCCTGGACTAGGGGCCCGTCTCCTTGTAGCTTCGCTCTCCCCAAGTGGGCTAAGACCTGTGCCTCCCCTCCCAGCACTCAGGGGTCTGTGTGTCACCGGTCCCTGGGGGAAGGGATACTGTGGGGGGCTCATCGGGGAAGTGGCTGGGGCCTGGCTGCTCCCTGGGGCTGCCCTGACTTTGCCCTGTGGTCCCGCAGGGAGGCGATCAGCCTGGTGTGCGAGGCGGTGCCCAGTGCCAAAGGAGCCGTCCGGAGGAGGAAGGTAAGGCCAGGCCGGGTAAAGGCAGCATGCTCTGGCGGTTGGAGGGGGGCCCAGAGTCTGGACAGCCCTGCCGCTGACTCCCGGGGGCCAGGGGTGGGGGCGAGGAGCGGACATGGCAGGACCACAGGGCAAAGGGGCAGGACTCTGACTCCTTCGCTTCCCACACGCTCGTGTTCTCACCCCAGCCCTGGCTCAGCTGGGTCAGAGCTGGGAATTTGACCCCGGGTTCTAGGAGCCAGGCAGTACTGGTGTCTGGCAGGAGGCTTTCGGTGGGTTGGGGGGAGCACTGGGAGCTGGGAAGCCCTTGTATTTGCAGTCGGGAGGCACATGCACACCCCCTCCCCATGGGTCTCTGGAGGGAGCCGTGCACACTCCTGCTCCCTCCCTCTTCTACTGGAGCAGGAGCCTCCAGCCCTCTCCTGGCTGCCCCTTGCCGTGGGTTGGCAGGTGTGGCTGGCCTGGGCTAGGCCCCCCGCTGTGGGGGCTGATCGATCCAGAGCGGCCCTGTCTGGCGCTAATGGAGGAGCGAGAGGCTCCAGCGCAGCCCTCCCCCCTCAGTCAGGGTGGGGGGGCCCTGCTGCTGCTGGTTAATGAGTGTGGGGCGGGCGGCGGGAGATTGAGGGCTGAGCCGGAGGGGGGCTGCTGCCTTTCCTGGAAGGTGAGGGGCAGTGGGGCCTGCACAGGGGCTGGGCTGCGCTGGAGCGGAGCTCTGCTCCCACCTGGCCCAGGGCCACGGCGTGCTCTGCTGTGGAGGGGCTCCCGGGTCGCTCCGTGCCAGGCCTGGGGTGGCTGGGGCGGTAGATGCGAAGTGTTGGAGGATTGGTGTGGCTGAGCCCCGGGCGCTCGGGGGCCCGACTGGGCAGTGAGGGGTGTTCTCCCCTCGGCCCCATCCCCCTAGCGGACGGTCCTTTGCTTCCGTAGCCCTGCGGCCGCTCGCTGAACTCCATCCTGGGCAAGAGCAACCTCAAGTTTGCCGGCATGCCCATCACCCTCACCATCTCCACCAGCAGCCTCAACCTCATGGCGTCCGACTGCAAACAGGTGAGACTCACCGGGCGAGGAGGGGGGCTCGGTGGGGCCACAGATTCCACTTCCTGTCTGCTATGGCTGGGGAGCAACAGGAGTGGGGCTCCCACCCCTGCCTACCCAGCCCCCATCTCTGCAGCTCCACTCCCCCTGTCTGCCCGGGGACACAGGCCAGGCCTGCCTCTCAGACCCCGTGTGCTGGGCCCCCACGGAGGGTCACTGGTTCGACCCAGGCCCATGATGCCACAATACAGGGCACCATGCAGGGCAGGTCCATGGCTGCCAGCTCCAGGGGCGGTGGGGGGGCCCGAAGGCCAGGCGGAGACCCCACGTCCCTGGGGGTGTCTCCCCCACACAGGTGTCCCTGGCTGGGCAGAGCAGCCGGGGGCTGTGTCTAACCAACAGCTCTCCCTTCCCCACAGATCATCGCCAACCATCACATGCAGTCCATCTCCTTCGCCTCCGGGGGGGACCCGGTGAGTGAGCCGCTGGGGACCTTTGCTCTGTGTCCAGGTTCTGCTGATGGCTGGGCTCCATCCCACCTCCGTCCAGGGCTCCTTCGGAGGGGCGGGGGAGCTCTCCCCCACTGCTGGCCCGCTCGCGGTGCCGTTCTGACCCAAGCCCCTGCATTTGGCCAGCACCCCCGTTACTGCCCCAGCAGGGGTGAGCCGCTCCAGCAGGGCCGGGCTGGTGCCCTGGTACGTCCCCCAGCCCTTCACCCTGGCCTCACGCCTGGGACTGCCATCGCTGTGCTGAACACTAGGCTGTGGGCGATGGGTGGGGTGGTGCCCCCAGCTCTGGGTGCCACTCCCACCTCACCCGCCGCGTCTCACCCACAGGAAACTGCCGAGTACGTCGCCTACGTTGCCAAAGACCCCGTCAATCAGAGAGGTGAGTGACTCCTGCCACCTCTTGGCTGGCTGGCACAGCCATTAACCCCACCGCTGCGGGACGCCTGCCTCGGCCCAGTGCTGCCCCCCAGCCAGCTGGGGCCACGAGAGCTGGGCTGGCGGCCCCCCCAGGCTGCGCTCGCAGAGACGCCCTGGCTGGCTCTAGGCCTGCAGCAGCAGTTGTTGCTTTGCTGGGGCCCTGCTGCCAGGGTGGGCCAGGGGTGGGTGTAATGGGAGCCTGGCAGTGCTCGGGGTGGGTGGGTGGGTGTGGGTGCAGGGTCCCTCCCTCTGAGCCCTGCTCTTGTTTCCTCTCCAGCCTGCCATATCCTGGAGTGCCCCGAGGGCCTGGCGCAGGATGTCATCAGCACCATTGGGCAGGCCTTCGAGCTGCGCTTCAAGCAGTACTTGAAAAACCCCCCAAAGCTCGTAACGCCCCATGACAGGTACGGGGGGACCCTCAGTGGGGTGCTGCAGGGTGTGAGGATCCCCTGGAGCTCCCTGGCCGGATGGCGGGGCTCTGGGTAGGACGCTCTGGCTGCCTGGGTCCAGTCCAGGGGCTGCTGGGCCTGAGACAAGGAACCCCAGTGCCCTTGGTGGGGCGCCAGGCGCTGAGCTGGCCGGGGGAGCGGAGGGCGCGTGGCAGAGCTGGGGCATGTTGCTGCTCACCCCGTGCTGCCCAACCCCTAGGATGGCCGGGTTCGACGGCTCGGCCTGGGACGAGGAGGAGGAAGAGCCATCGGACCACCAGTACTACAATGACTTCCCCGGCAAAGAGCCCCCCCTTGGGGGCGTGGTGGACATGCGGCTGCGTGAGGCTGCCAGTGCGATCCAGACGCCCAATCCCCTGGGGGCAACGCTGGTAAGCATCGCTTGCTTCCACCGGCTCGTCCCACTGCACCCCTTCCCAGGGCCGTGCCGGGTGGGTCCCTTGGGGCCAGCTTGGGGTGGGGGGAGCTACCATCCCCATGGTGTGGCCAGAAAGAGGGGAAGCAACTCAGGGCTGAGTGGGGGGCCTAGGGCCACCTGGCCGATGAGTCCCTCTTTCCTGCTCAGACCCCAGGGTGAAACCTAGCAAGGTACGTCCATGCACAGGGGGCATCTGCAGGCCAGTCTGCCCCCGAAGGGGCTGCCTGTTGCCAGTCGGTGCAGGATGGGTGGCACATGGTCAGACTGGAGGCCACTGGAGCTGGGCACTGTGGGCATGGGGAAGAGAAGGGAACAGTCTGAGCCTTGTCTCTTCCTCCTGCAGCCTGTGGGCCAGATGTCCAGCGCAGAGCACGAGCCCCGGAAGCAGCACCCTCCCGCCCAAGGTACCGGACCACGGGCAGCCGTGCCACAGGTTCCCTCACCCACCTGCTGGGGGCCTCATGGCCTGGCACGGCTCAGCGCCTTCCTGCCCCATGCGACGGGGCTGGCTCCGGCATTGCCTCCACGCTGCCCTCCGCAGTGGGACAGGCTAATCTCTGAGCATCACCCATAGTGCCAGGCCCAGTGCCCTGTGTGTGCCAGGGCAGGGAGCTTGAATACCCCAGGGCTTTCGTGTCCCTGGGTCCAGTTCTGCATCATCTTTGGGTTTGCCAGGATCACATGGAGCAAATCAAGGGCTCCCAGCAGAGTGCGGGGCTGGTCTCCTCCTGCCCCCTAGCTGGGGTCTCTGCTGCTGTCCCTGGGGTAACCCAAGGCCCAGCAGGGGGGGTGTTGGACCCTGTAGCTGAGGTTGGGGGGGAAGGTCTGGCTCTCGGGCTGGCAAGCCCTGCTAACTGCAGCTCCCCTCCCTGCAGGAAGGGATAAATACGCCCCCGGCACCGGCCCAGCCATTCGCACCGATCTGTTTGACGACCCATCCTATGTCAACGTGCAGAACCTGGACAGGTCGCGCCAGGCCTCTGCCACCAGCATCCCGGGCACGGCCAACGGCAGTGCCCAGCGAGACCTCTTCGACATGAGTGAGTGAGGGTTGGCCCGTCCTGCTGGCCCTCTGCACGAGCTCTGCATGGCTGCTGGGCTGAGGGGCCTAGCTTGCCTCTGTCCAACCGGCTAGAGCCTCAGGGCACGGCATGGGTGTGGGCTCCGTGTCCATCCAGCCCCTGCTTCTCTCCCCCCGCAGAGCCCTTTGAGGACGCCCTGCGCGTCCCGCCTGCGGTGCCGGTGGGGCTGCCGCCGGCCCAGCTCCTGGCCTCCATGGAGGAACAGCTGCGGCGGGAGCCCTGGTACCACGGGAAGATGAGCCGCAAGGAGGCAGAGAAGCTGCTGAAGGTGAACGGGGACTTCCTAGTGCGGGAGAGCACCACCACACCGGGCCAGTACGTGCTGACCGGGCTGCAGGGTGGGCAGCCCAAGCACCTGCTGCTGGTCGACCCCGAGGGAGTGGTGAGTCGGCCTTGGGGCCATGGTGCGTGGCTCCCTTCCCCAGTCCTACAGGCTTGGTGCTCAGGGGAAGAGCTAATCAGAGCTGGGAGCCCAGAGCAAAGCCAAGCCACTGCCCAGTGTTACCCTGCGGGTCTCCTGGGGTGCCAGCTGGGCACAGGGCCAGCACCCCATATTCCTGCCCCCCATGGGCTCCTGGGTTCTGTATGTGAGAACAATTGACAGGAGCCCTGCCCCGCTCCGGCCCTGGCTCCAGCTCAGCCCCGTGGGCCCTTAGCCACCCCCGCCCCGGAGGTGGGTACGGCCACCCCACCCTCCTGGAGGTGCCTCAGCTGGGTCCTGCAAGGGGGCATGTGTGGACCGGACGGGACACTGGCTCGTCTCTGCAGGGTTTGTGCTGCCATGTATCATTTGGTCACAAGAGGGCGCACATGCCTCCTGGCTCCACCCACTTATTGGCCATCCTCTGAGCCCGGTTTCTGGCCCCTGCAGGTGCGGACGAAGGATCATCGCTTCGAGAGCGTCAGTCACCTGATCAGCTACCACATGGACAATCACCTGCCCATCATCTCAGCGGGCAGCGAGCTGTGCCTGCAGCAGCCTGTGGAGAGGAGACTGTGAGGCACATGGGGGCCTCGGCAGAGCCCCCCGGGCCCTGCCCACCCTGGCCTTCTCATCCCCTGTCTGCCAGCAGGGCTCTTGGACTGTTTCAGCCACTGCTTCCCCAGGAGGCCCTGGGGCTCCCCGTCTCACCGCCAGGAGCTCAGACTCCCTGGGCTCACACCAGCCCCCCGGAGACAGAGCAGAGCTGGAGGCAGCCGGGGGAGCCAGGGCTGGGTATTGGGGCAGAGGGAGGGGGCCTGTTTCTGCATCCAGGGAGCTGCACCAGCCACGCCTCCGCTAGCACCAAACTCCAGCCCTGTGGGCGGCTGCGGGCACTGCTCCGAAGGCCGATCACAACCACGTGCGCTCCCCCTCGTCCCGTGTTCATCCCCCCCTCAGGCAGGGTGGGTGGGAGGGAGCCTGCCCTGACCTCTAAGTGCCTGCTGAGCCTCTGGGAGGAAGGTCACGGTTCAATCCTATTGGCTCAGAGGCCTGCCTGTCTGGAGGTTTCCAAGCGCTCCTGGTCCCCGCCCTCTCCTGAGAGGCAGCTCACCCCCAGCAGGGAAGGGCTGGATTTTCATCTGCCATTCCCCTGCAATCCCTAGGGGCCAATACCCATGGGTGGCACCACCTGTGTGACCCCTTTGGGAGAACCACCCCTACCCCGCTCCACAGAGCAGTACCAGGGCTCCTGCTGCACAGGGCAAGAACAAGGGAGATCTTCCCCAGAGGCCAGGAGTGGAGGGCCCCCTGCCCTCCCTGGGTGAACCTGGCGCTCTGCTCCGCGAAGCACAAGGCTGGGCCGGCCGCACACCGAATGTACCCGATCACTTTACGTATTAACTCTGTGCCTTGACCCTCCACAGGTCCCAGATACTTATGCAAAACAGTTGGCCCTGGGGCAGGCTGGGGCGAGCAGTCAGCCCACCTGGCTGCTGGGGGAGTGCTGGGAGCACAGCCCCTGTCTTCACGCAAGGCTCCACTGGCTCCCAGAGGCCACAGCCAGGCCTGTTCCCATCCCAGTGTCCTGCTGGCTGGAAGCAGGGCTCAGGTGGCTCCTTCTGCAGCAGGCTGCTCACTGTCCCACTCCTCGTCCTGGAAGGCAACTCCCAGCCTGTGTCCAGGGAGGGGCATGGATGGAAATTAGGTGGGGTAAATGGGGTTCTCCACAGGAAGGCAAGAGCCCCTTGGCTCCCCCGTCCTTTGGGGGGGCAGTGCTGTACATTATGCCCTGCTGCCCCTTGGGCAGGGTGTGACACAGCCAGTTCCCTGTACCCCAGCTTGGCCTAGGCCAACCACGCAGCCAAAGGAAGCACGTAGCACCCAGCAAGATGGCAGCCACAAGGGGGGAATCAGAACTCCCCACATCAGGGGACAAGTTGGGTGCTGAGGTCCCAGGGGAATGGACAAAACCGCTGGCCTGAGCTCTGCTGTTTCCCCAGCCAGTGCTAAGCAGCGTCCGCCAGGAGCAGCCTTCTGGGCTTCCCTGGCTCTGCTGCTGTAGCAGGTGAGCCCTCTCCCTGCAGGGCATGGAGCCTGCACACCCCTGGTCTGCATGGACCGTGGGGATCCCAGTGTTGCATGCACATTGTTATGCTCAGAAGCCAAAGTGTCACCCTCGCCCTCACGCCTCCTGCTCCCCCCTGGAGGAGTCAGCCTGGGCTCAGATGCGGGGAGGGTTTTGCTTTCTCCCCTCTCCCTTCTCTCTCCTTTATATGGGTTTGATTTGTTACCAGGTCTTGATTATACCAAAGGAATCGGATGGTTATTATTAAAGTTAGTATTTCTTTAATGCATGGCTGTGAGTGGCTCCTCGTCTGACGTGGCGGGAGGGGTACATGCAGGAAGGGGCATGCTGCGGCCCTGTCCAGCAGCTGCTCTTTATCCAGGGTACACAGGGCGTGTGCTTGGCTGAGGAGTCTCTGAGCCAGTGGGACCATGCTTTGCCCTTTGGGCCCCAGCAGCCCCTCTCCTTTGCTCTTAGACCCTGAGCTTTACAAGGGCCAGTAACTGCCCCTGCTCAGCCTCCCTTGCCTGAGATCTCCCCCCGCCCAGGTGCCTCCTGCCGCGGTTGGCGGCTGCAAATGAGGTCACATCGCAGCAGCGGGCGGGCAAGCAGAGCATCGCCCCAGCCCTGCATCCAGCTGCCCCCCAGCCACGGCCGTTCAGAGCGGGGCCAGGGCTCAGCCACCACCTGCGACGGCTGCTCACACCAGGCCGGGCTGCAGGTGCTGGACAGCCCCAGCGAGCTGGGCTGGGAGCACCTGGCCCAGCCCGGCCCTGCCTCCTGGGGGAAGCAGTGGGGGGCAAAGGGGGGAGCTCAGGCTCTGGCTCCCTGGGGCTTGGCCTCCCTCTAGTCCCCGGGCAGGGCCCAGCTTGGGGGTGCCCATAGGCAGGGGCCCCAGCGAGGGGCTCAGCTCCCAGGGTGGGGGGCTCAGGTGCCTGGCAGCCGCCTGGCTCCCCGAGCTGCAATGGTCTGTTCCAGCACCCCCCCTCTCTCCGGTGTGTGGAATAGTCTGCCGCAATGGTTCAGCGCCCCCCCCCCGGTTCTGCAGCAATGGTCTGTTCCAGCGCCCCCCCTCCCCAGTGTGTGGAACAGTCTAACCCCAGGCGTGTGTAGGGCTCGCCCCCCCTTTCCCGCTTGGAATGGTTTGTCCCGCCTGCCGCACATGGAGTGGTGGGGCCCGCCCCCGGGAATGGTTTATCCCCCCCTCCCGCGGTGGTAGGGCCCGGCCAGTTTCCGGTTCCGGCGCGGCCGCCCTGAGTGCGGGCAGGAGCCATGGCGCTGCCCGGGCCCCCCCGGCTCTGAGCCCCGGGCCCCCCATGGCGGCTCCGCACCCCGAGAAGCTGGAGGGAGGAGTCCCGGCCCCGCCGCCCCCCCCGGGGCCCCCCAACCCGCCGGGCAGTGGCCCCCCCGGCGGGCCCGGCAGGAAGCAGGGGAAGGGGGGTGAGAGCGGGGCGGGGGGGGCCGTGGAGCGGGGGGGGTCTGAGGGGGTGTAACTGGGGGGGCTGGGGCCGTGGAGCGGGGGGGGTCTGAGGGGGTGTAACTGGGGGGGCTGGGGCCGTGGAGCGGCGGGTGCTTGGGGGTTCGGGGGGGGCTGGGGGCGGAGGGGCCCGGGGGGGGTGTAACCGGGGGGGGGGCTGGGGCCGCGGAGCGGGGCGGCCCAGGGGGGGTGTAACCGGGGGGGGCTGGGGGTGGAGGGGCCCGGGGGGGTGTAACCGGGGGGGGGCTGGGGGTGGAGGGGCCCGGGGGGGTGTAACCGGGGGGGGGGCTGGGGCCGCGGAGCGGGGCGGCCCAGGGGGGGTGTAACCGGGGGGGGCTGGGGCAGCGGGGCGGCCCAGGGGGGGTGTAACCGGGGGGCCGCGGGGCGGGGCGGCCCGGGAGGGGTGTAACCGGGGGGGGGGGCTGGGGCCACGGAGCGGGGCGGCCCAGGGGGGGTGTAACCGGGGGGGGCTGGGGCAGCGGGGCGGCCCGGGGGGGGTGTAACCGGGGGGCCGCGGGGCGGGGCGGCCCGGGAGGGGTGTAACCGGGGGGGGGGCTGGGGGTGGAGGGGCCCGTGGGGGTGTAACCGGGGGGGGTGTAACCGGGGGGGGGGGCTGGGGCCGCGGGGCGGCCCGGGGGGGGTGTAACCGGGGGGGGGGGCTGGGGCCGCGGGGCGGGGCGGCCCAGGGGGGGTGTAACCGGGGGGGGGGGTGGAGGGGCCCGGGGGGGTGTAACCGGGGGGGGGGCTGGGGCAGCGGGGCGGCCCAGGGGGGGTGTAACCGGGGGGGGCTGGGGCAGCGGGGCGGCCCGGGGGGGGTGTAACCGGGGGGCCGCGGGGCGGGGCGGCCCAGGAGGGGTGTAACCGGGGGGGGGGCTGGGGGTGGAGGGGCCCGGGGGGGCTGTACCCGGGGGGGGGGGCTGGGGCGGCCCGGGGGGGCTGTAACCGGGGGGGGGGGCTGGGGCGGCCCGGGGGGGGTGTAACCGGGGGGGGGCTGGGGCCGCGGGGCGGGGCGGCCCGGGGGGGGTGTAACCAGGGGGGGCTGGGGGCACTCGAAGGGGATGAGGGAACTGTGGCAAGGCGGATTGGCGGGGGCTGGCAGGGCCAGGGGGGCTTTGAGGGATGTGGGGCGCTGACGCTGGCAGGGCTGTTGCGGGACTGGTAAATGCTGGGCTGTAGTGAGGGGTGGTGGGGTCTGTATGGCACCCTTCTCCCCTGGGCAGGGCCACGTCACTGGCCCCTATGTCTGGGGCTCTGCACGGAGAGCCTGGGCCATGGGTCCCTGCCCCATGGTGCTTCCAAGGGGGTCTGGCCGTTCCCTGGCTGAGGTGTGCCTGGCCTCCCCCAGCGGGGCACGGCCCAGCAGGCCTGTGGAACATGGCGTGGTCGGCAGGCGTTTTTGCAGCGCAGGAGGGGCCGGCGCGCAGAGGCCGAGCTCGGTCCTGGCGGGGTGCAGCAGCCGTCCCCTCCGGCCCTTCCTTGCACTTGCATGGGCAACGGTTGCGCTGAAGCCATCTGGAGCCTGGCCCTTTGTGGGGGAAGGGAACGCGTTCACCGGGGAGCTGGACCGGGACGCCAGCCACTCTGCACGCGGCTGAGAACCGGGGATTTGCATGCAGGGCCATGGTGCGGCTCAGTCCTGGGGCCATGGGCTGCACCTGTTCTCCCTAGATGAGTTATCCATGACCTTCTCAGGCCATAAAGTTCTTCTGTCCCATCATTAGTGGTCTGGAAACGCTGCCCGTGCCTTGGAGCCTGCCCAGCCCCTGCCCTGGGGGAGCAGGTCAGGTTTGAGAACAGGGAGGCTTCATGGGAGAAGAGAGTTTGGGGGTGTCTGTTCTTTGTGCAGGGCCCGCTTGAGACAGTGAGCATAGGGTTGGCGGAGATGCTGGTCCTTATTTTCCCTCCGTATGTAGGTCGGGGGGAAATGGGGGCAGGATGTCTTCAGGGCATGCCAGGGTTGACTGCACTCACTGACGCTTCCTCTCACAGGTCTGCAAATGAAGAGCCCTGAAAAGAAACGGCGCAAATCCAACACTCAGGTAGGGGGCACAGCTGGGACCCTGTGCATTCAAACCCCGTGATAGAAGGGTGGGGGCCAGGCGGTCAGCCCAGCACCACGACACGAGTGCATGCATGGCACCTGGGGGAAAGAACCCCAAAAGGTTCTGGTGGCACAGACAGCCCCACCCACAGCAGGTTGGAGCCAAACCCTGGGGCTGCTTGGAGTGTCCTGCAGCTTGTACTATGAGAGCAAGGGAGCTGGCCCTGCATCAGGGCCGATGGACGGACATGCACGCCCCCATGGAGCAGCGCACAGCCAGTGGGGGCTGTACGGGCAGCGGTGCCCATCCTTAAAAGCCGCCGGTGCTGGCTGTGCCCATGGGCTAGGGACTATCCCAGTGCCTCAGATGCCTTTGACATGGATGGCGCTAGGAGCCCAGGGTCCCTGCTCCAGCCAGGACTTATTTTCCCCTCTCCCAGTAGCGTGAGGCTCCGGGAGGGGCAGCTTCCTGCTGCTCTGAATGCCGTGGGTTGCCAGGCTATGCAGAGGAACTAGTGGGCTTGGCCCTGCCAGTTTTCGCTCTCTCTCCTCCCAGGCCCTTCCTGGCACCAGCAGGAGCTGAGGGCCTTGTGCTTCTGGCAGGTTGGGCCCCACATGCCTGATTGTTGCATGGGTGAGCCCCTCACTAACTCCTGTGCCTTTTCCCCACAGGGCCCTGCCTATTCCCATCTCTCGGAGTTCGCCCCGCCCCCAACTCCAATGGTCGACCACTTGGTGGCCTCCAACCCCTTTGAAGATGACTTTGGAACGCCTAAAGTGGGGGCCTCGTCGGCTCCGTTCCTCGGCAACCCTGTGCCCTTTGGGAACTTCCGCATGCAGGGGGGCATGACATCCCAGGTGCCACCAGGCTACGGAGGGGGCCCCCAGGCCATGCGGAGGCAGCCCCCGCCCTTTGCCCCGAGCCAGATGGGCCCGGCCTTCAGCATGCCCCCCCAGAACCCCAACTACGTGCAGCCTGGTGGCATGAGCTTCCCCAGCCAGCCCTTCAACCAGCCTCTCGGACAGAGCTTCAGCCCCCCCGCAGGGCAGCTCATGCAGGGGCCAGTCGGGGGCTTTGGGCCCATGATCTCCCCCACCATGGGGCAGCCTCCCCGGGGAGACATGACACCAGGGCCTGCCCTGAATCCCCCTGCTGGCCCCCCCATGGCCCAGAGATTCAGTCAGCCTGCCAATCTCTTTGGACAGTCTCCCATGCAGCGGCCCAGCCAGAACCTGCCCCCAAACACCAGCCCCTTCCCTGGGGCTGACCCTGGCTTCCCGACTGGAGGGGATGATGGGGGGAAGAACCTCAACCCCCCTCCCAGCACCTTCAGCCAGGACCTGCACTCAGGCTCACCAGCCGCAGTGAATGGGGCCCAGCCGAGCTTCGCCCCCAGCAGCGCCAGCCGGAGCAGCAGCACCCCCGAAACTAACAGCCTCCCTCCCTCCAGCAAGGCGTCTGGCAACTCGGGGCACCAGCCACCGCCGGGCCTGGTGTACCCTTGCGGGGCCTGCCGCAGCGAGGTGAACGATGACCAGGACGCCATCCTGTGTGAGGCCTCCTGCCAGAAGTGGTTCCACCGGGAGTGCACAGGCATGACGGAGAATGCCTACGGGCTGCTCACCACCGAGGCCTCGGCCGTCTGGGCCTGTGACTACTGCCTGAAGACCAAGGAGATCCAGTCAGTGTACATCCGGGAGGGTATGGGGCAGCTGGTGGCAGCCAATGACGGCTGAGCGGGCGCTGGGCCCAGCTAGGGAGG
This sequence comes from Lepidochelys olivacea, assembly GCF_965140295.1. NCBI lineage: Eukaryota > Metazoa > Chordata > Testudines > Cheloniidae > Lepidochelys > Lepidochelys olivacea. The sequence goes on from NC_140434.1 coordinate 952,190, forward strand.
GGCCATGCTACCCTCACCTTGTACAGATCCCTGCTTGGTTTTCGGGCCACTCCCCCCCCACCCTTCTTTTGTAGCCACCTCTCTCCCTGCGTGCAAGAGACGATGTTGAGTGCTGGCGTCTGGCTTTGGTAAAGTTTCCTCTCTGTTCTTGCTCATCTGTGTGGCTGGACCTGGTGCAGCTCATGCCCCTTTTAAAATACTCGGAGCATCCATCGGAATGAGAGGCAAGACCAGTTCCTGCCCCCCCCCTTACCCCCACACCTGCCAGCCCAGAGTGTGAAGTCCAGAATGGGGCTCTGAGGTCTCTGTCACTGGCCAAGCTGAGCAGCCAGTGGTGCCAGAATTGCTGTCTGGAAGCAGAGTAAACAACTGTCCCACAGAGAGCCCTGGGGAAGGGGGTGTCCTGCAAATGCTGATGCTTGGAGCAGTCTCTGTGGGGTAGAAGTGGGGCGGAGCTGGCGGGGGTTGTGTCCTGGTGGTGGGGGAGCTGTGGTGTGACCACTAGAGCTGGGAGCTCAGGCCAGAGCAGCGTTACAGATCCCCTGCCCCCGGCAGCCAGGGCTGGGCTCTGTCTCCTGGCAGAACCAGCACACTGAGCCCTTTGCACTGGGGGGGGTGTCCCACCCCTGAACTGCCGCTTCCCAAGCAACACTCGGCCCTGTGCTGTTGCCGGAGGGGAGGGCGGTGGGTCTGTGGCACAGGGTGTGGCTGCCAGCGTGCCTCTGAGCAGCTGGGAAGGCAGCTTTCGCTCCCTTTCCCCAGGCCGCATCCAGTGCCCTGCACGCGTGCTCACGCCTCGCCGGGATTCCACGCATGTCCCGAGTAGCTACAACGCAGGCCCCTTGGAGCGCAGGCCCAGCCTGCTCTACCTGGCTGGGCTGAGCCAGGCCTGCTCCTGGCCTGCTGCAGGCGCGAGGTGGCTTCTCCTGGTCACTGATCACTCTTGAATAGCATCTGCGATGAGACCCCCGGCCCCAGTGCTCTCGGCACCCTGCCCCCCTGGGAGGAACAGCTCTGCGGGTTTCCGTAAAGCTCCAGCCCTGGACCCAGATTAGGTGAGACCCAGCTTTGGTTATGAGTCACCTTCCAGCCCGAGGGGCTGCTGAGAGCAGCTGGGAGACGTGGCCCAAGGGGCTCCACAGCCATCATTAGATGTCCTCGCACTTTGGGCTGCTCCATTTCATCATTGGTTGGACGGTGCCTGTTGCCTCCTGGGCGCCCATGAAAGCCAGTGGGCGGTTACGCAGCTGAGCAGAAGCTGTGCGTGCCCCTTTCTACCGTGAGTTATGTCACATGTGGCGGGCTGGGAGGCGTGGCGGGTCCCGCTGTGGCCGGAGCGTGGGGGGCGCACAGGTCGGAAATGCACATGTTGTGAGCCGGCCACATCCTCTGGCACAGCGGGACCCAGGCCCGTGGAAGCAGCTTCTGAAGGGCATGGCACTGTCAGCTCAGTCTGTCCGGGAGTCCCTCCTGCCCCCCCTTCCCACGCACAGGCAGTAGGCAGCAGTGGGTGTGAAGGTGTTTTCCTGGGGTGGCCAGCAGCCCAGCACAGAGGTGCCTCCCTTCCATCTGTACCAGGGATGTAGCCTGCTGCAGGGCTTGTCTCCCTGGCTCCCAACCTCCCGTGTTGCTCCGATCACCAGCCCATTGGGCTCCTGCGGCTGCCTGGCCGGCTGCTGTCATGACCGGTCCTGTGGGGGCTCAGGCAGGCCGCGGCTGCACTCTGTCGTGTTTGTGAAGGTCTCTCGGCTCCCACGCTTTTAACTCAAAGCGGGGATTCTGGAACAGACTCCCAGATTCAGGGCCCTGCGTTTACTTCTGGTGTCAGCAAGAGCTGCAGAGCCCCAGGGGCTGAGCGCACCCCTTAGCCGGTGCAGGGGGCAGCTTGCTTCCCAGCAGTGGTACAGAGTGAGATTAGCAAGCCAGGTGTAGGGGTGTAACTGTCTGGAACCAGTTACAGCAGAGAGAGAGACTCCTGGGGGGAGCGGGGAACCCAGAGCCTGGCCTGGTAGATGGGATGGGATCTTACTGCTCCAAATGGCTGAGGGAGGTGGGCAGGCCAGTGGTGGGGGCCTGTCATGAGCTGTGGGTGGGGAATGAACAGGGTGAGTGGGCTGAGCTGAGAAGCACTGGGAGCAGCTTGGCGCATGGCACAGGGGCTGTGTTGGTAGGCGCACACTTTACCCAGCTGCGTACACACGTTGCCCGGATGCAGGACTGCTAGCTGGCTAACAGCTGCTCGTATTTAGTAGCCATGGGTCATCCCAACCCTCGCTGGGCACCCTGGACAGGGCTGCAGCTGGCCTGTGTGCTGTGTGAGGGGCTTGGAGCTGGCTGGGCCCTGCTGCTCTCGGGTGTGTTGGGGAACTCTCCTGGGTTTGTTAATTTTTTGCTGTTTTGATGACTTGTTCCCTTTTGTAAAGTGGTTGCTGGTGTGGTTTGTAATAGTTTTTAACCTCCCAGAGCTTTCTGCAGGACCAGGGGGCACAGTCTTGCCCCATTTTAACCGTCTGAGCATTAAAGGAAAACTTTTTGTATTGTCCAGCTATAAAACTCTTTGAAATCAGACTCTTGTCTGTCCGTCCATCTGAGACACATAAGAACGGCCATGCTGTGTCAGACCAAAGGTCCATCCAGCCTAGTGTCCTGTCTGCCGACAGTGGCCAATGCCAGGTGCCCCAGAGGGAGCGAACCTAACAGGTAAGGATCAAGTGATCTCTCTCCTGCCATCCATCTCCACCCTCTGACAAACAGAGGCTTGGGACACCATTCCTTACCCAGCCTGGTTAATAGCCTTTAATGGACTTAACCTCCATGGATTTATCCAATTCTCTCTTAAACCCTGTTATAGTCCTAGACTTCACAACCTCCTCAGGCAAGGAGTTCCACAGGTTGACTGTGCGCTGAGTGAAGAAGAACTTTCCTTTTATTTGTTTTAAACCTGCTACCCATTAATTTCATTTGGTGGCCCCTAGTTCTTTTATTATGGGAACAAGTAAATAACTTTTCCTTCTTCACTTTCTCCACACCACTCATGAGTTTATAGACCTCTATCCTATCCCCCCTTAGTCTCCTCTTTTCCAAGCTGAAAAGTCCTAGCCTCTTTAATCTCTCCTCATAGGGGACCTGTTCCAAACCCCTCATTGTTTTAGTTGCCCTTTTCTGAACCTTTTCTAATGCCCCCTGTTGCATTGGGTTGGTTTTGCTGAACTGGGGCCCCCTTAGCTGAGAAGTTCTGCTCTGTTAGCCTCTCCCAGGATGGTGCCAGCAGTGACCCCCCAGCCTGGTATATTAGCTGGTGCTCGAGCTGGTTATCGGCACCCCCGGGTAGCATCTAGCCTGCCCCAAGAGTCCAAGGACTGGGCTTCGCTGGCCCTTTTGGCGACGCAAAGCAACTGGAGTGGTGGGAAGGCCAGCAGCCCTGTGCAGGGCAAGTGGCTCCAGGGGGGGCTCCCCTTGCCCCACGGGGGCTTTGCTGGGGGGGCGGAGCCCCGAGGGGTGACACGGGCCTTTCCTCGCCACGCGCGCTCCTGGGTGTCGCCCCCGGGGGCGAGGCCGGCGGGCGGGAGGAAAGGGCCGGTCGCCCCCACGGGGCCGCCCCCCAGCTGGGGGGTTGGTCCTGCCAGGGCTGGCCCCGTCCCGAGCGCCGGGGCCTGGGGGGGGGGGGGAAGAGTCCCTGCCTCCTCCTCACTGCCCCCCCCCGACAGCTGGGAGCAGAGGGTGGCTGCTATTGGCTGCGGGTCACGTGCGCCCTTCCCGCCCGCCCGGAGTGTTGCGAGCAGCTGGCGGAGTTTGATACAAAGTTGCTGCCGCGCCCCGGAGCCGGGACCCCCCGGCCCAGCGCCCCCGCCAGCCCGGAGCAGGTCAGTGAGGCCGCGGGGAGCGGAGCCCCTGGCCCGGCTGCAGCCCGCGTCCCGGGGGGCTGAGGTTGGGGTCTCGCAGGTCCCATCGCCCCGTTCCCAGGGCAGCCCCCTTCTGGCCTGGCCAGGGGCGCGGCCGGTGCTCGGAGAGGACCCCGGGGGTTGGGCGCCTTCACCGGCGGGTGCAGGATAGTCTGGGCGAGCGGCTGAGCCCGAGCTGGGTGGGGGCCCCTGGCACGCAGCCCAGCGGGGTGAGCGGCGGGGATCTGCCGGCCCGGTGCGCCCAGCCTGGGGTCCTGTTCCCGAGTGGGCAGAGGGGCTGGCTGGGAGCGGGGGTCCTGTAAGGCCGAGAACCCTGCACTGGTTGAGTTTAGCTAGGGACCCCCTCCATTCACCAGCTCAGGGAGGCCCCTGAAAGTGCCCGGCAGCAGGCGCCGGGCCAAGGCGCCCGACGATGCCCTTGGCGCCTTCGCCGGGCCGGGCCTTGCACAGCAGAGTCTCACCCGAGGATCAGGTTCCTCCGCTCTGCTCCCTGCCCGGCCCCTGGGGCTGTGCCCGGCCCCTGGGGCTGTGCCCGCCGCCCCACGTCGCTCTCCCAGTGTGCCCGCTCCCGCTGCCATGGTGTCCCCGGGGAGGGAGTCTCACCCGCCCGGCTCCGATAAACTCGTTTCTGCCACTTCCTTCCCGTGAGGCGCTGCCAGCAGAGACGGCTGCTGTGCAGCGCCCGGGGAGCAGGGGACAGAAGGGCACCCCCCTGCCCAGCCGTGCCCAGGGGCCCGTCGTGCTGAGCTGCAGCTGCCCTGGCCCCATGGAGCGTCACCATCTCTACTTCCACCTGCTCAACTGCGTTAAAAGCAGCTAAAAGTAGCTCCCCCCTGTCGCTTTCCCATGTTGCAACTGGTGTCATTGGCCTGGGGATCGCGAGGGGGAGGGGAGGCAGGGGCTGGGCCGAGGGGAATGCAGGGCGGGGGCTGCGCAGGGAACAGGACCGTGGGGAGACGGGTGCCCCGGGCAGCTCTCCAGGAAGCTTGGCTCATGCTTGAAGCCCTGCTGTAGACCAGGGATTCTTAACCGTTTTCTTTCTGAGCCCCCCCCCCCCACATGCTATAAAAACTCCACGGCCCCCCCTAGGCCACAGTAACTGGTTTTCTGCATACAAAAGCCAGGGCCGGTATTAGCGGGTAACAAGCAGGGCAATTACCTGGGGTCCACATGCCACAGGGGCCCCCATGAAACTACATCAGTCAGCTTCGGCTTCAGCCCTGGGTGGTGGGGCAGCTCAGGGCCTCGGACTTCAGCCCCATGCAGTGGGGCTTCGGCTCTCTGCCCTGGGCCCCAGCAAGTCTAACGCTGGCCATGCTTGGAGAACCCCATGAAACCTGCTTGCAGCTCCCCAGGGGCCTCGGACACCTGCTTGAGAACCACTGCTGTAGACCCTCTTGAGTCACCCCAGGGGCTGGGCCGTGGGCCCCCTCAGGCTGCACCCGCATTCTGCCGGGCCCAGCTGGGTCTCACCTGCCTGCAGCGTTTCCTCCCTTTCCTCACCTTGGGGCACTTCCTGCTTCTCTTGAGAACTTGGTGACCTGCCCTGGGAGAGCGAGTGCTGGAGAGGGCAGGGCTGCAGCCAGGATCCTCCTGCGCTCCCCTGGGCTGGTGCTGAAGTGGGAGAGCCCAAACCTCACAGCCGCCCCAGGACAGGGGCAGGATCTTTATCCCCATTGTACTAATGGGGAAACCAAGGCACATGGCGGGGAAGGGACTCCCTCAAGGTCACAGTGAGTCTGTGGCATCAAAGCCAGGAATAGAACCCAGGAGTCCTGGCTCCCAGCCCCCACTGTCCTGCTTGCCACAGGTGTGTCTATTAAGGGCTCCCTCCCAGCTCAGCTCTTCCTTTTATGTGAACCAAACCTGTGTGACTTCATCTTACTGTCATGGAAACATTGTGATGTCATGGAGTTTGCTTTGTGACGTCACTGCAGGGGCAGTTGGGGTGAGGTGTGCTCCGGGTGGGAAGGAAGCTCCTGGGTGAAATCCCAAGAGCCCCAGGGGCAGGGAGCTCAGAGACGGGCAATTGGGAGTGACCCCTCTCTCTAGAACCACCTGGAGCTCCAGTCCCAGCCCTGGCACCTGGACTCCCTCCCCTTCTCTGGGCTGCCAGCTGTCGTCTGAGGCCTGGGGCTTCATACCCCATGTCCTGTGCCAGCTGGGAATGCCCCCGCCCCCAGGGGTGGGCCGGGGCTCCTTGGCAGCTGGGCAGGGGAATGCGGCAGCTGGCTCCTCCCTGCCCCCTTCCCCTGATCTCCAGCCCTCAGAACCTGTCCGGGGAATGAGGCTGCCCTCCCCACACCATACCTGGCTGGGGGACCAGGGGTCTGTGTTATCAACGGTGCCAAACCCGCACGGGGCCGCACACTCCGAGCCCCTCCCAGTGCAGGCACCCTGACCCCACGACCCCTGCAAGGAAGAGGGGACTAATGGGTGAGAGCCGGTGGGGCTGGCAGCTCAGCCTCCTGGCTCTATTCCCAGCTCGGGTAGGAAATAAAGCCCAGTGGTTAGAGGGGGGGTGGGGTCTCTTCCTGGCTCCCGTCTGGCCTGGAGCTGTGTCGCACAGCAGTGGGAACATGGCGTTCCCACTCCCATTGTGAGGCCAAGCTGCACGGAAACAGGGCCTGAAGGTCTCTTTGTTTCCATTTGCAAATTTTCCTTTGCAAGTCAAATCACCCAGGGCAGAGCGTCAGCTGGGTACCCAGAGCCTGGCAAAGTCCCTGTCTGGGCAGTGTCTCTCCCCTGGGCCCACACGCTGGCCGTAGTCCCAGGTCGCTGCAGCCAGGTCCCTGCTGGCTGCCCCAGCACTGACCCCTCTGTCCTGCAGGTGGGATCCGGGCTGTCCTGGGACCGGAGCAGGAATGGCTGAGAACTCGGACTCGCGGGACTCGGATAACAGCTGGGTGATCGCAGGCTCCGGGGTACAGGAGGAGGCCCTGGGCTGCAGGGTGGAGATGTACCAAGGGGGGGCCCAGAACTTGCCCTGGCCAAGGTGGTCTCTTCGGTTCTTGCTCCTTTTCCCGCTGGTCTGGGGTGCAGAGCTCCTCGGGGGTAGGGGGCTTTCCCTGGCCTCTGCTGAACACCCAGCTGCTGAGACCCCCTTTACCAGCACTCCCTAAATCCCTGCCCCTCTCGCGAGGGGAGCAGCTGCTGCCTCCTGCTCGGGGGTCTTGGGGGACTCTGAGCTGCCTGCCCTTGGGCAAGGGGTGTCATTGTGCTGCCCCCCCCCTTGGGTTGGTGGCGGTACGGGGTCCAGGCCCAAACCGTGGGCCCCAAACACATCCCAGGGGGCAGCGGGGGTGGGGATCTGAAACCCAGGAACTCTCATTTCAGCATCCGAGGGTCTTCCCTGCTGTTCCTGGCAGGGCGGGGCAGGGCTGGGCTGTGCCTGGGGAGCACCCGGGGGCAGGTAGGGACTGGGGTAACCAGCCCTCTGTGTCTCCAGGGTTTTCCTGTGGAAACCGTGGGCCCAGAGCTGGGCGCAGCCACCCAGACACCCGCAGATGAGGAGCCAGCAGGACACAGCGTCCCCAAGGGGCACCACACCGAGGGTGCGCACATGGGCACGTGAACGGAGCAGATATGGGATGAGCCCCACTAGTGCAGCCCCCTGGCTGTCTGCCCCCGGCTTCCCTCTGCCCAGGCCCCTGGCTGTCTGCCGGCTTCCCTCTGCCCAGCCCCACCCCGTCCTACCCAGCCCCCTGGGCTGTCTGTCCCCAGCTTCCAGCCCGTCTGCACAGCACCGCCCCCCGGCTGTCTGCCTCAAGCTTACCCCCATCCAGCCCCCCTGGCCTGCCCAGCTCTCTCACCGTCTGCCCCTAGTTCCCCACCAGCCCTCTCACCCTGCCCAGTCCTTCTTCCTCTCCATCTCCCTGTCCTGCCCCGTCCCCCCAACTCCCCCCACTCGCGGCCTGGCCCTATGGGTTGCTCTGGCCTCCTGGCTGGGTTCTCAGCTCTCTCTTCCACTTTGGGCTGAGGGAGAGGATCCCTGGGCCCCTTTTGGCTGGGGGCGGAGGGGGTGGGGGGCTTCCGCAGGTGCCCAGCAGGGCTTCTGCATTGGGCAAGAAGGGCCCTAGCTCCCGTCCCCCTCCCCCGGCACTGGGGACACGCTGGCCTCCCCACTCGCTGCCCTCTGGGCCGCTGGATGCTAACAAGGCCGTCTCTCCCCAGCCAGCGCCTCTCCAGGCAAGAAGAGTGAAGGCTCCCAGCTGAACACGTCCCCCTGTCCTGAGGAGGCTGAGTTCAAGGTACGTTTACTGAGGGAGGGTCACAGATGCCCACGCCAGAGACCCACCCCCAAGTGATCCCTAGAGCAGAGCGGTTAGAAAACCAGCCCCTCGGTGATGGAGAACCCAGTACTACCCAATGGTTAATTCCCCTCACAGTTAAATATTTACACCTGACTTGCAGTCTGAATTTGTCTAGCTTTAACTCCCAGCCACGGCTCCGGATAGACCTTCCTCTGCTAGACGGACGAGCCCCTGATTTAATATTTGTTCCCAGGTAGATCCTCAGAGGGGGGATCAAGCCACCCCTGAACCGGCTCTTTGTTCAGCTAAGTACATCAGCTCAGAGAGCTTAATCAGTGCAACTGACCAACCAGCCAAACCGCATGCTTCTCCGCTGCTGGCTGGACCTGTGAGGACCCAGCACCCGCAGCACCATTCCCGCTAAGCTGTTTGCGCGTGCGCACGGCTCCTAAACCCCGTGCACATGGCGAAACCCCGCCCACCCAGCAATCTGCACAGAAGAAATTTTTTGCGCGCACGGCCTGTCAAAAATTAGAGGGAACGTTGCCCGCAGGAGAGAGTTACGAGGAGATGGACAAGGATTACAGTTGGTACTTCTGGTGCATTAGCTGGTAGTCCTCAGCTGCACGCAGGGATCCAGGCTCGCTCCCCTGATCCCTGCACCCAACCAAGATTGGGCGACAGCAGACGCCGGTGGAATTATAGCCCTGCAGCTGGATTTTGTAGATAAATGCTCAGATCTGTCCCCCAGCAAGGGGGGTGTTAGCTTTGGCAGCCTAGGTAACGAGGCCAGTATGCATCATTACCTAATCCCTGATGTCGGGGGTCGGATCTAGAGCTAGGCTCCCATGCTGCCTTGTCGTGATGGGGGAAGGTGCCAGACAAGCCGGGGCACACAGCCCCACCCGGGGTCTCTTCTGCAGAGCTCCTGCCCGCTGGGACCAGGGTGCCCTGCCTGCGTCCCGGGAGGAGGACCACATGGGGGTGGGCGGCGCATGGATCCTGACAGCGTCGCTCTGTCCCCAGGACTCTGAGGAGTATCCCCGGGAGACCCCAAGCTCAGCAGCCTCCCCCAGGCCTGGCGCTCTGGGCCACGAGGCGCCAGAGATCCAGGCGCAGGAAGGGCCACGCTCCGAGGGCCCCAAGCTGGGCTCTGACACCAACACCCCAGGCTCCGCGCCCACTGGCAGAGCAGGTGGGTCCCAAGTCACTGGGCGGCTCCAGGGACAGGCTCCAGGGTTGGGCCACAGGGGTGCTGTGCAGGACTCGCCCCTAGAGACTGGTACACAGCCCCCACCCCTCTACAGAGAGCTCAGTGGGGAGCCTGTCTCAGTGTTGGGGGGGCCCAGCTCAGTAGGTGTTTGTCTCAGGGGAGAGAGAGTGTGGGAGGGAACCATGGCTCAATGGTGGGGGCTGCTTAGCAGGGGGCTGGTCTGAATGTGGTGGCAGGGCCTGGCTCAATGGGGGCTGGTCTGAGTTTCTGGGGGCGGGGCCTGGTTCAGCAGGGGCGGGGCCTGGCTCAGTGGGGGTGGGGCCGAGTTTCTGGGGGCAGGGCCTGGCTCAGTGGGGGCTGGGCCGAGTGTCTGGGGGCGGGGCCTGGCTCAGTGGGGGTGGGCTGAGTGGCTGGGGCGGGGCCTGGCTCAGTGGGGGCGGGGCTGAGTGGCTGGGGCGGGGCCTGGCTCAGTGGGGGCGGGGCTGAGTGGCTGGGGCGGGGCCTGGCTCAGTGGGGCCGGGGCCGAGTGGCTGGGGGCGGGGCCTGGCTCCCTGAGGCGCTCTCGGTGGGCTCCTCTCATTCTCCGCAGGGGAGCCGCAGGAGGAGGGGAGCAGCAGCGAGGATGATGCCCCGGGTCTGCGCCGGCAGCAGCCGCAGGACTCACGCCAGGCCCTGTGGGGCCCTGCCGAGTGCCGTGGGGCCGAGGCAGCCAGTGACGGGGAGAGCGGGCTCCGTGTGAATTCATGCCTTCTGGGCGTGCTGGCGCTCCTGGGCATCGGGCTCCTGGCCTTCTCCGGTGAGTGAGGCCCTGCGGCTGCTGGGGGGCAGATGGGGCTGATGCTGGCGTCTCCTTCACCATCTACTTCTCTCCCCAGGTGCCATCTACGACCCTGGGGATGGTAAGTACTGGGGGTCTCCCCCTCACTGACCAGCCGCGCTGCTCCAGCCCCGCTCGCCGGGCCTCCGCCTGTCTCCGACCCCCAGACTTCCCGCTTAGGGAGCGAAGGGGGCAGTGTCATTGACACCCGCCCCCGAACCGCCTGTGTGGAGCTGCTGGGACACAGACCAGCCGGCTGTTCAGATCTCCTCTCCTTCCTTCCTGCCAGGCCCCATAGAGAGCATGGATCCCAGGGACATCCCAGATGGGGAGCAGCAGCCACTGGCTGCTGGCGTGAAGGTATGTGGCGAGGGGAGGTCTCCAGGCCTGAGACTAGCTTGGCACCCCACTGCTGAACAAGGGGGGTGTCCCCAGCATTGGCTTTGGGGGGAGCAGAGGTCCTGGAAATGCAGCCCCAGGCCTCCTTGCCTTTGTTTCCCGGGCACACAGGCCTGCACGATACTGCCGTGAGATCCCTCCCACCCCTGGGGTAGCCAGCGCTGCAGTGAGGTCTGCCACCCGCTGGCCCCATCCTGCTGGGGAAACTGAGGCACAGAGGGAGGCAGGGTGGGCTGGGGCAGAACTGGGAGGGGAACCCTGGCGTCCTAGCTCTCACGTGCCTGGTACAGTCACAGAGTCGAGCTTTTACCCTCGCTCGCAGGACTGGCTGCAGCAGCCCCCGCTGGACACGGCTGGGGACCCCCAGAGCCTGCACTCCATGAGCCTGCTTCTGGACAAGCTGGCCAAGGAGAACCAGGACATCCGGCTCATGCAGGCGGAGCTGCAGGTGGGTGCTTGGGGGGAGCACACGGGGGGCACTGGCTGCATCATATCCTGTCTGTGCTGTAGCTCTCGGCCAAGGGCAGAGCCAGCTCCTAGCGGGGCCAGGGCGCTCAGCTGCCTCAGGGTGAGCTGCAGCAGGTCCGTGTGGTGTCCGGGAGCCAGCTCTGTGTATCGCCCTGCGGACACGTCGCCCCTTGCCGTGTCTGTGACCGGCTCGCCCACTCTGTGCGCTGGGATGGCCCGCGGCTGAGCTCCCGGGGCAATTCCAGCCTGTGCTGGGGGGACCTGTGGACAGAGCTCGAGCCATTTGCTGTATCTGGGTGGAAGGAGCCTAACGAATAGGCAGAGCAGATATGGGCAGAGGGCACCGGGGGGTGGGTTACTGGGCAGTGCCCTGGGTCAGCCGGGGGGCGGTTTGCCTCCCCCAGGCTTGGACCCGTCTGTCCTGACCCACCCCGGTGTCCGCAGGCGCAGAAGGACGAGCTCCAGGCCCTGCTGCAGAAGAGCGAGGGGGAGAAGGCGTCGGTCGGCTCCCAGCAGCAAAGCCTGGCAGGGGAGAACGCGCGGCTCCACCAGGCGCTGCAGCAGGCGGCCGAGGCTCACCGCTCCGCCCAGGCCGAGCTGCGGGAGCTGCGGGAGCAGCTGCAGGGCCTGGAGCAGGAGGGCGCGGCCGAGACCCTGCGGCCGAGGGAGGGGCTGGCTGCAGAGCGACCCCCCGAGGAGCAGCTGCTGCCCCAGGAGCTGGCCAGGCAGCGTGGGCTGCTGGGCTCTGTGCGGCGGGAGCTGGAGGAGGCCCTGCAGCGAGCCCAGGGCTCGGGCGGGACGGAGCGGCTGCGGGCGGAGCTGGCCGGCGTGGAGCAGCGGCTGGCACAGGAGCTGCAGCGGGCAGAGAGCTGGGAACAGACCGACGGCGGGGGGCGCGGCGGGGAAGGCAGAGGGGCCACGGAGCCATCCCGCCCCCCCTGGCTGGAGCCACCCAAAGCTGACAGGAAGGAGGGTGGGTGGCACAAGAGGCAGGAGACCAGAGCGGAGCGGAGGCGCCGGCATGGGGACCCGGGGGGCAGGGAGAGGAGGGAGCAGGATGGTGCCAAGCCCCCGAAGCGCCAGGGGCTGCGGGACGCCAGGCTGGCCAAGAACCAGAACGGGCAGCGTCGGGCGGGCGGTGGGAAGGGGGCGCTCCAGGGGCCCCACGAGCACAACGTCTTCTGGGAGCCGCCCCGGCTGCAGCGGTACCGGGCGCCCCAGGGCTGCGCCCGCCAGGAGGGGCTGGAGCTGCTTGGGGCCGAGCTGGCGTCGGTGCAGCAGGGGCAGTTCCTGCGGCTGCTGAAGGGCTACATGGCCGGGCTGGGCTGGGGGCAGCACTTCTCGGGGCTGGCAGCCCAGCTCGACGGCGCCTTCGCCCACGACCACCCGCGCTTCCGCCACGTCGTGGAGGAGCTGGCGGAGCTGCTGGCGGAGCAGGAGCAGGGCGACGAGGAGGCGGCCGATGACTTCGAGGAGTATGTGCTGCAGCGTTGCGGCGGGGACGGGTGAGCCTGCCCCCTTCCCGCTGCCCCCTTCCCCCCCGGGCCCTACGGCGAGGACGGCTGAGCCTGCCCCCTTCCCCCCGGGCCCTACGGCGAGGACGGCTGAGCCTGCCCCCTTCCCGCTGCCCCCTTCCCCCCCGGGCCCTACGGCGAGGACGGCTGAGCCTGCCCCCTTCCCCCCGGGCCCTACGGCGAGGACGGCTGAGCCTGCCCCCTTCCCCCCCGGGCCTGCGGCGAGGACGGGTGAGCCTGCCCCCTTCCCGCTGCCCCCTTCCCCCCCGGGCCCTACGGCGAGGACGGCTGAGCCTGCCCCCTTCCCGCTGCCCCCTTCCCCCCCGGGCCCTACGGCGAGGACGGCTGAGCCTGCCCCCTTCCCGCTGCCCCCTTCCCCCCCGGGCCCTACGGCGAGGACGGCTGAGCCTGCCCCCTTCCCGCTGCCCCCTTCCCCCCGGGCCCTACGGCGAGGACGGCTGAGCCTGCCCCCTTCCCGCTGCCCCCTTCCCCCCCGGGCCCTACGGCGAGGACGGCTGAGCCTGCCCCCTTCCCGCTGCCCCCTTCCCCCCCGGGCCTGCGGCGAGGACGGGTGAGCCTGCCCCCTTCCCGCTGCCCCCTTCCCCCCGGGCCCTACGGCGAGGACGGCTGAGCCTGCCCCCTTTCCGCTGCCCCCTTCCCCCCGGGCCCTACGGCGAGGACGGCTGAGCCTGCCCCCTTCCCCCCCGGGCCCTACGGCGAGGACGGCTGAGCCTGCCCCCTTCCCGCTGCCCCCTTCCCCCCCGGGCCCTACGGCGAGGACGGCTGAGCCTGCCCCCTTTCCGCTGCCCCCTTCCCCCCGGGCCCTACGGCGAGGACGGCTGAGCCTGCCCCCTTCCCCCCCGGGCCCTACGGCGAGGACGGCTGAGCCTGCCCCCTTTCCGCTCCCCGACCGGGCCCTACGGTGGGTGGGCACATGGCACCGTCAGCCGAGGCAGCAGGGGCAGGGGAGGTGGCTCTGTGCGCGCAGGGGAGGGGAGCCGGGGCTCCCCGGTGTGTGCAGAGGGGAGGAGGAGGGAGGCCGGGGGGCATTGCCCTTTCTGCTCCCCACGAGCCCCTCCCCGCTAACCTGCCCTGTGCGTTCGGACTTGCAGCTTTGCCAGGAAGGAGAGAGCGCGGCGGCGGGCGAAGCAGCAGAGCAAGGAGCGCCGTGGGCACGGCCCCCCGCGGGACAGGGACGGCCCCCGCGGGAAGGAGAACAGCCCGCCAGACAAAGGCTAGAGCCGGGAAGGCGGCGCCAGCCAAGCGGGGCCCCAGCCAGCCCTGTACTGTGTAGGGGCAGCAGCCAGAGCCCTGTAGGGATGCGATGTTTGTTCTGCTGCGCTGTGTCCCAGGCTAGGGGGGGGCTGGGAGGGGGTGACCCCTGGGGGAAGGTGATGCCAGAGCAGGGGCGTGCCCCCTCTAAATCTGTACGGCCAGAGTTTGATCAGAGCCGTCAGCCCGTGCCCAGCGCACCAGCTCTGCAAACAGCACACCCCAGTGAGATGCCAATGCAGCCGATGCCCTGTGCCTGCTGTCAGGCAGAGAGGCCCCTTCCCATGGCTGAGTTGGGGGGGCTGAGCCGTGACAAAAGGATGGGGGCATTAGGGGGTTTTCTCGGGACAGCAGGGGCCCTGAATGCTTTGCCCACAGCCTGCACTTTCCCCTGGTGCAGTGCCAAAGGGCTCCCCACGGCATCCTGCCACCTGCTCTGTCCCTTCCAGGTGCCAAGGGGCCCCTGATTTCCTTGGCATGGGGCCAGGGCTGGGTCTGTGGGGACTGAGCTCCCACGTGCACCCAACTGTGGGTTGGTAACGGTGTCCCCCTGCTGCGGCCTGGCTTCGTGCCCACTCCACTGCCATCCCTGCACCGAGTCATGCCAGATCCCCCCCACCTCCTCCCGCCACCCTCTGGAGGGCCACGTGGGGCTCCCTCTCTGCTCCCCAGCCGGGCGCTCTCGGCACTAACTGCCCCCCGTGTGATGTTGCACTTTGCTAGAAACAAATAAACTCGCTGTTGGGAAGCTCCTGAGGCTGGCCGCTGTTGAGTGGGGCGGGGCTGCGTACACCGTGGGGCACTGGGGCCGGGGGGCAGCTTCCAAGGGTCGGCAGCACCCTGCCCGCCCACCCACATGGTTCCCTGGGCAGCGCTGCCGTGGGGCCCGTTTCCTTGGGGGACTGGGGGTGGAGCAAATGATGCCAGTGCCCGGTGAGACGCCTCCTTCGCCACTCCCAGGCCCTCCGCTCCCGTGGGCCCCAGGCCAGCCTGCCCCACGTCAGCCCAGCAGAGCCCATTGTCGTCTTCCACCGAACCCCGCATCGCCCAGGCCAGAGAACCCACCCAGGGATTCCTGCGTCCAGCCTGGCCCCCCAGGCCAGAGCTCTCCCCCTCCCAGTAAGCTGGGCCCTTCGCTATGGCTCCCCAGCCCTGGTCTCCTCTGGGGTGCAGGGACAGCTGGCTACTCTCAGCTCCATGGGGTGGGGGTTCCCTGGAGACGCCCCAGGGTTGAGGCTTCTCACCACCCGTGGCCCTTAGTGTGGGGAAGCCTTGTTTCTGCTGCCCTCGATCAGCTCCCATCCCGTGGCCCCGGCACCTGCCCCTGCTCTCCGGGCTGGACTGGGCGGCTGCTTTCGGCACCTGGCTGGAGCCATGGGGGTCGCTGTGGTTGCCCTGGGCTGCAGCTGGACGCCCCACAGCTGTGGCTGGTTTTAAAGGGCTGGAGGGCCAGATCTCACCTTGACAAAAGCTGCCCCATGGCTCTGCTGCCTCGGCAGGGCCATCGGAGCTGGAGCTAGGCCAGGCTGGGACTGAGATGGGCAGGGAGCTGCAGCCCCCCGGAGCCCCCGGCACAAGGGGACCAGAGCACCGTGGCCCAGCCCTGGCAGGGGCCCTTAGTATCTGGCTGCACTGCAGTGACAGACCCCCGGCTTCAGCCTTCCCCTGTAAAGAAAAAGTAAGTTTCTAGCCCTGGGTGGCGGTGCAGGAAGCTTCCAGATGGGGGAGGGGGCTCCGCAGGGGGCGCTGTGCTGGGGGGAGAGGGGCTCCGTGGGGGGCGCTGTGCTGCGGGGGAGAGGGGCTCCGTGGGGGGCGCTGTGCTGCAGGGTCAGGGGGCTCCGCAGGGGGCGCTGTGCTGGGGGGAGAGGGGCTCCGTGGGGGGCGCTGTGCTGCAGGGTCAGGGGGCTCCGCAGGGGGCGCTGTGCTGGGGGGAGAGGGGCTCCGTAGGGGGCGCTGTGCTGCGGTGGTGGGAGGCTCCGTAGGGGGCGCTGTGCTGGGGGGGAGGGGGGCTCCGCAGGGGGCGCTGTGCTGGGGGGAGAGGGGCACCGTGGGGGGCGCTGTGCTGCAGGGTCAGGGGGCTCCGCAGGGGGCGCTGTGCTGGGGGGAGAGGGGCTCCGTAGGGGGCGCTGTGCTGCGGTGGTGGGAGGCTCCGTGGGGGGCGCTGTGCTGCAGGGGAGGGGGGCTCCGTAGGGGGCGCTGTGCTGCAGGGGAGGGGGGCTCCGTAGGGGGCGCTGTGCTGCAGGGTCAGGGGGCTCCGCAGGGGGCGCTGTGCTGGGGGGAGAGGGGCTCCGTAGGGGGCGCTGTGCTGCGGTGGTGGGAGGCTCCGTGGGGGGCGCTGTGCTGCAGGGGAGGGGGGCTCCGTAGGGGGCGCTGTGCTGCAGGGGAGGGGGGCTCTGTAGGGGGCGCTGTGCTGGGGGGAGAAGGGCTCCGTGGGGGGTGCTGTGCTGCAGGGTCAGGGGGCTCTGTGCTGGGGGGGAGGGGGGCTCAAGAGAGGGCGCTGTGCTGCGGGGAGAGGGGCTCCGTAGAGGGCGCTGTGCTGCGGGGGAGGGGGGTTCAAGAGGGGGCGCTGTGCTGCAGGGTCAGGGGGCTCCGCAGGGGGCGCTGTGCTGGGGGGAGAGGGGCTCCGTGGGGGGCGCTGTGCTGCGGTGGTGGGAGGCTCCGTAGGGGGCACTGTGCTGCAGGGTCAGGGGGCTCCGCAGGGGGCGCTGTGCTGGGGGGAGAGGGGCTCTGTGGGGGGCGCTGTGCTGCAGAGTCAGGGGGCTCTGTAGGGGGCGCTGTGCTGGGGGGAGGGGGGCTCAAGAGAGGGCGCTGTGCTGGGGGGAGGGGGGCTCCGTAGGGGGCGCTGTGCTGCGGGGGAGAGGGGTTCAAGAGGGGGCGCTGTGCTGCAGGGTCAGGGGGCTCTGCAGGGGGCGCTGTGCTGGGGGAAGAGGGGCTCCGTGGGGGGCGCTGTGCTGCGGGGGTGGGGGGCTCAAGAGGGGGCGCTGTGCTGGGGGGAGAGGGGCTCCGTGGGGGGCGCTGTGCTGCGGGGGAAGGGGGCTCAAGAGGGGGCGCTGTGCTGGGGGGAGAGGGGCTCCGTGGGGGGCGCTGTGCTGCAGGGTAAGGGGGCTCCGCAGGGGGCGCTGTGCTGCCGGGGAAGGGGGCTCAAGAGGGGGCGCTGTGCTGGGGGGAGAGGGGCTCCGTGGGGGGCGCTATGCTGCAGGGTAAGGGGGCTCAAGAGGGGGCGCTGTGCTGGGGGGAGAGGGGCTCCGTGGGGGGCGCTGTGCTGCAGGGTAAGGGGGCTCCGCAGGGGGCGCTGTGCTGGGGGGAGGGGTCTGTTTCCAATGGAGTTTGCTGCCCGGCGGGGGTGGGACTGGCTGGGGGATCGGACGTAACACGAAGCGAGGCCAAGACCCCAGTTCCCCTTCATACCCAGGGGGAGGAGCTATGGAGGCTCCTCCCCCCAGCAGACTTGACTCCGCCCCTTTTCGGGCTGCACCATTGTCCCCTCTCTTGTGGCAGTGGTAGCGCTCCCCCTCGTGGGCAGCAGCGCCTGGGATGGGCCGGCCCATGTCCAGCAGAGGGGGGGAATCGGGTTTCACCACGTAGGCGGCAGGGTGAAAACGGACTGTACCACGGCGGGCCCGAGGAGGAGGAGGAGCTTCCGACTGCTCGAATCCACGCAGGGGAGTCCGGTTTCGGGGCCCCCCCCGGCCCGGATGGTCTGTCCCGGGCGGGCCCACGTGCGCTGCGCGGCGGGGGTGTCCCAGCCCCATGGCCGGGCTCCCGCGGCTGGTGCTGCTGCTGAGCGGCAAGAGGAAGTCGGGCAAGGACTTCGTGGCGGAGGAAATCCAGAACCGGTACCGGACCGGAGGGTGGGATCCAGATCCGGGACCGGACCGGACGGGGGGGAACCGGGACCGGGACCGGGCTGGGGGGGGGAGCAGGGACCGGACCGGAGGGTGGGATCCAGATCCGGGACCGGACCGGGGGGGAGCAGGGTCCGGACTGGGGAGGGGATCCAGAACCGGGATCGGACGGGGGGGGGTCCGGGACCGGACCGGACCGGACCGGGGGATCCGGGACCGGACCGGCGGGGAGGGAGCAGGGTCCGGACCGGACCGGGGGATCCAGAACCGGGACCGGACCAGCAGGGAGGAAGCAGGGACCGGACCGGACCGGGGGATCCGGGACCGGGCGGGGAGCTGGGGGTGGCTCCGTTCGCGGCGATCCAGGCCAGGGGAGGCCGCGGTGGCGTGACGCTGCTCAGGAGAGGAGGGAGGAGCCCGGGCGGGGATATGGGGCAGCACGAGGGGCGGGGGCAGTGAGGGCCCCACGTGGGGGGCACCTACGCCAAGGTGCTTGTATCGGGACCCCCATCGGGTGGTAGCGGGGGTCTAAGGCCTGGGGGGGGGGTTGCTGGCCGCAGTCTGGCCCTGGGAAGCCCCCCAGGGTCGGGGCACCCTACTTGGGGGGTTGTGAGCTGTCAGCCTCCACCCCCAAACCCTGTTTTGCTTCCAGCGTTTATACGGGTGTTTTAAATGTATAAGGGGGGGTGGCACTCAGGCTTGCTCAGCGAAAGGGGTCCCCAGGATAAACGTTTGGGAACTGCTGGGGTAGGGGGGAAATGCATCTCTCTCTTCCCATGGGCCTGGCAGGAATTGGGGCCGCTGCCTGTCACCCTCCAACCCCTTGTGCCTCCCCCTGGCAGGTTGGGGCCAGATGTCTGCGCCATCCTCCAGCTGTCGGGACCCCTCAAGGAGCAGTATGCCAAGGTACTGCCCTGCCACCCCCCCTGCGGCCCAGGAGGCGCCCGGAGCGGCTGAGCCCAGGCTCAGGGCCACCTCTTCTCTCTCTGCAGGAGCACGGGCTGGATTTCCAGCGGCTGCTGGACGCCAGCGATTACAAAGAGACCTACCGGAAGGACATGATCCGCTGGGGGGAGGAGAAACGCAACACAGACCCGGGCTTCTTCTGCAGGATCGTGGTGGAGGGTGTAACGCAGCCCGTTTGGGTAAGGAGGGGGCCAGCCAGGGAGAGGGGCAACTAGGAGCCACTCCCCCTTGTCGGCAGCCCCCCCCGTGACATCTCCTTCCCTGCGCAGGTGGTGAGTGACACGCGGCGCCTGTCGGACGTGGAGTGGTTCCAGGACGTGTACGGGGCCGCGGTGCAGCTGGTGCGGGTGGTCGCGACAGAGGAGACGAGGAAGAGGAGGAACTGGGTGTTCATAGCGGGTGAGTGGCACCGGTTTGGGGTAACGACAACGGCTGAGAACTGCCAGGTTCTGCTCCGTGTTCAGCCATCACGAGCCAGGCACCAGCAAATGCTGAGGTGTGCGGGCGGTTCGGGTCTTCGCCTTGCGGCCTCTGAGCCTTTCAGTCACGCTCGGGTCTCGTTTCCCTGCACACCATGAGTCTGGGCACTTCTCTGGTCTCTAAGGGAGAGTGGAGATTCTCCCTGACTCCTGGGGCTTGAAGAGAGACCGCACAAAACTCCCTGGGGTTGGCCGTATTGCACCCCCAGCTGCCGCTGCCCCCCTGGTTCCTCCCTCCCAGCTGAGCTGTGTGGAGCAGCCGAGGCTGGAGGAGGAGTGCTGGGGAAGAGCCGTTTTCCAGGCTGGCTCTGCAGAGTTTGCCTGGCTGTGCCATCCCTGGCTGGTGCCCTCAGCCGTGTGGCTGCAGCTCATGGCCATCCAGCCAGGATTGGGAGTGCTGGGGCCAGCACCGGATCGGGGGGACGGTGCTTGTCCATTGCCCCAGTCCATCTGCAGGGAGCTCACATCTCTGGGTTTGCTCCTCTCCAGGGGTGGACAACGCAGAGTCCGAGTGCGGCCTGGACCAGGGCGTGACCTTCGACTGGGTCATCACCAACGACGGGGACGAGCTCTCTCTGGACAGCCAGCTGGAGAAGCTGCTGCACTTCATCTACAGCAAATTATAGCGTCCTGCAGCGGGAGGAGAGGCCAGGCACAGCCCAGGACTCAGACCAAAGAAAACGTCGCAGAAAGCCCCATCCCGGCTGGGACCCCACTGTGGGAGGCGCTGCAGGTTGAGGGCCAGGCGCGCTGAGTGGGGCTGCGCCCAGACTCCATTCCTTGAGGGCAGAAGGCCAGTTCCTGTGGTTCTTTTCAGAGCCCGTTCCAGGGGGTTTGCACGCTGCCCTGCTGCAGGTGCCGTTCAGCCTCTCGCCCTGCGGGACCACCCTGCACTGAGACCAAACAGAGGACCCCAGAGCAGGTCCCTGGGCTCTTGCCCTGTCTTCAGCCTCTGGGGCAATCCCTCTCCCGGGGTGGGACCCAGAGCAGGGCTCTGCTGTATAACGAGCTGTAGCTGCCCTGTCTGCCCCCAGAGGGCGTAGCACCCACCGCTCAGGCCAGGGGTTCTCAAACGCTTTGTACTGGTGACCCCGCGTGCGGGGCTGACACCTCGCGACCCCCAGGTTGAGAACCCCTGGCTTTGGCCCAGGCCGCTCGGTCCCCTCTCACCAGGTCCCTTTGCATCCCCGCTCATTGGCAGCGTGGCCTGAGGCTGCCATCGCCTGCCCCATGATGCCCAGCACTGCTGCCCCTTGCTTAGCTGCCAGCCTCCCTGCACCACTGTGCCCAGACGGCTCATGCCCCCTGTGGCGGCGGCGGCTGTCTGTGCCTTGTCATGGGTGCCCATATACCAGCCTGCTCCACTCTGCACTGCTTTCTGCGTCCCGGGGACCCGGAGCCGCTCATGCCCGTCCATCTTGCCTGCTGCAAACCCCCGCTGGGAATGTAGCTCCCCCTCTGGGTGCGCTAATCACGGCCCACGGCGCCAGGACAGGTGTCAATACGAGGGGAGCCAGAGCAATGAGGTGTCGCTGCCCCTGGAATAAAGCTGACAGGTGAGAAACGCCGACCCGTGTGCGCCCGTTATTTACCGCGTGAAAATGGGGTGAAATCCCAGCCCCCGTGGTGCCGGGTTCTGGGGGAGGGGCTGCCTGGGTGGTGGAGCTCAGCCATTCACACCCCCTCCCCAGAGGCAGCTTGCACTGGCATTGCCCAAGGACGTCCGGTGGCTGGCTCTCTGTCGCAGGAGGTAAATGGTTCTCAGTAGCCTCTCAGAATAGGACAAGAAGCACTGGGCTTAAATTGCAGCAAGGGTGGTTTAGGCTGGATGTTAGGAAAAAATTCCTGACTCTCGGGGTGGTGAAGCCCTGGAATAAATTGCCCAGGGAGGTTGTGGAATCTCCATCACTGGAAGTTTGTAGGAGCAGGTTTGACAAACCCCTGTCAGGGATGGTCTAGATCAGTAGTTCTCAAACTTTTGTACTGGGGACCCCTTTCACACAGGAAGCCTCTGACAGCTCACGACCCCCCCCATGTAATAATTTCACAATCCCCTCAGGGGTCCCCATCCCCAGTTTGAGAACCCCTGGTCTAGATGATACTTAGTCCTGCCATGGGTCCGGGGGGCTGGGCTAGATGAACTCTTCAGGTCCCTTCCAGTCTACGATTTTGTGAGGCTGCTGAGTGAGCGGCACTCTCACCAGTGGGGGGCACTGTGCCCCAATGCTGAGTTAGGTGCGAGGGTGGGAGTGTGGGGTGCCTCTGGCTGGAAGGGAAGCAGGGCAGTGCCAAGCCCATTACAACCTGCAGTGCTCTCAGCTGCAGACGGGATGTCTCCTTCCACTGGTCCATGAATTGCTCCAGCTGGGCTGAGAGCCCTTTGCTTATGGGGCTCACCAATGGGGGGGCTCTCCCCTGCAGGCTGAAGGCCTGGGGCCCACAGCATGGCAGGAAGGAGCCTGTCTGGGCAGGAACTGGGGCAGCCCTAGTGAGATGGTGGGGCGGGGGTTCAGTGGCATTTATCCCCCCGCAAGCTCGGGCTGCCAGCCCGGTTCATGGAGCGTTGCCAGTCCCTGCTGGGAGCTGCTTCCCAGACAGCACGGCCCCATCCTGCCCCTTGGCCTGGTTACCTGCAGCCGGGTGCTGGTGCTGGGACCAGGTGCGTCCTGGCTGAATCTGCAGCTCCCTCTAGTGGCCTCTGTCAATGGTGCAGCCCCTGGGCCTCGGCTTTCTCCAAGCTGTCAGAGCAAGTTGGGGGATTAGGGGGACCAGCTCCTGTGCGGCTCCAGGCCCAGATTGGCTGGCTCAGGGGGTGGGGCAGGGGGTACGGGGCCATTTCCCTCTGGGGCAGGGGACCGGCTGGCTCGGGGGCAGGGGGGACTGCACTTGATGGTCCCCCATTTTTCTAAAAGGAGGGGGGACACTCCAGGCCCCAGAGTTCCAGCCCCCCAGCGTGAGGGCATGTCAGCGTTAGGCACCAACCCGTGGGTCTCCGGCATGGAGCTCGAGGCCAGAGCATATGGCCTGTTGGTCCCTATTGAATATTTGTCCACATCTCACCCACTTGGCTCCAGGGGGTGGAGGGGCAAGGAGGACTGTGGGTTGGGACTGAGGGGCACCAGCAAAGGGGTGGGGGGCAGGTTCAGGGCTGGGCTAGCTGGGGCAGGAGACTGGGGGCCATCCTGGATCGAGAAAGTCACCAGCCCAGACAAAAGTTAAAGTAAGTTTGAGCCCTCGCTGCAGGTTGGGGGGGGGTGGGTGTTCCTATTTGGGTTTCGGAGGCAGGTTTGTTTGGATCTGTAGAGAGGAAAATCAAAGGCTGGAGCCACAGCCCCTCCAACTGCCTCAGCCCCCATGCTGAGCCTGCACCCCTCCGAGAGCCAGGAGTCCTCTGCCCTGCATGCATGGGTAAGCGGTTTAACTCCTGGGGCCGGTGCGGCGGGGGCATGGCAGCTGGGCGCCTTGTGCTGTGGTTAATAGTTTTGCTGCAGCCAATTCCCTGTGGATTAGCTACGTCCTAAGCAGAACGAGCCAATCTAATAACTAACAACTGCAATCCTGTTTCCGTGTGGAGCAGCTGGCTGGGTCAGGGTGGGGCTGGAGGACACTGCCCCATGGGCTGCTCCGAGGTAATAAGGGGGACCGGGGGTTCTGTGCTGGACTCCAGCAGCCCTCGTCCTAGACCTAAATACTGCCTGGAGAGGAGAAAGGGGGCTGGGGCTGTGCAGCCCTCTCTTCCCCCTCCCCCCCACTTCATTTCTCACAGGGGCCACATTCTGGGGCTGGCAGGACTGTGACTCACGTGCCCTTGCTGTGGGGCATTGCTGCATTGGGAGCCCATGAGAGCGGGAGCTCCCGGAGCCCTGGGCCAGCACCGCTGCAGTGTCTAGGAGGAGGGCTGCCCTGAGACCCCGGGCGGGACTAGCTGCATGACGGGTGGGCCTGCAGCCCCTCTTGCTGTGGGAGCTGAACTGCTTTCACTCGCTGCCCCCGGCTTTCCAGCCACACACTCGCATTGCTGGGGAGCCCTGGGCTGGGGGTGCTGAGCAGCACAGCCCAGCCCCCACTCAGTGCCATGGTAGGGTATGTGGTTACTGCAGGGCTAGGCTGAGCTTTGGGTCCAGTCGTGCCCCTTCCCAGCCTAGGGGAGGGAGGACTGACCAGGCAGCTGGGTCTGGGGGTGCCCAGCCAAGCCAGTCTGACGGAGAGTGGTGGGGTCGCTCAAGGTCCCTGCACTCGATGGCAGGGGGAGCTTCGGGGGCCACGTTCATCTACAGCCCCTGGGCCAGTCCACCCACGCACCTGCAGCAGCCTGGGTGGGGCGGCCCAACAAGGCAGCCTGGAGGCCCAGGAGGGGAAAGCAGCAGGGACTTGGGCAAGGCGACTGCGTTTGCCAGCCCCTCTCAAGATGGTGAAGACAGGCTGGGCCGGGTCTCAGGGCTGAGCTGGGGCAGGGGAGAGCTGGGTTCAACGCCCAGCTTTGTGGATGAGTCCCTGAGGCAGAAGCAAACGGCTAGTGATTTAGGAGCCTGAGGGGAGAGAACCCCAAATGTGGGGTGGTTCCTGTGGCATATGGACATTGTAAGCTGTTGCTTTAAATGTCAGGGGATTCCTGTTCCTCGTGCAGCCTATGGCATTCTGCAGGGAAGCCTGTCCGACCAGAGCCAGCCAGCCAGGGTGGGGTCAGTTGTGTGTCTGCCCTGGGAGCAGCCTGCTTTGTCTCTCTCTGGCTTTGGGTTCTTGGGTGTTACTGCTCTGGGGACTAAGCAATCAAACCACAATTCAATGCAACCTTGCAGCAAGTGTTTGATAGTTTGATCTGGCTTCTGTTTGCTTGCAGTGAAGGTAAGCGCTCTGCACTGTGGGCTGATGGAGACAGGCTGCCATGCTACCCCCACAGAACACTCCCAGGAGCCAACCCTTGTTCAGCAGCATGGAGCTTGGTTGTGGGACCTGTGTCAGGGCAGGTGGGAGCTCTGGGGGACCAGGCCCCCTGCTCCGAGCTGGCCTTGAGGGGCTCCATAACTCCTGTCTCCAGCTGCTGCCCATAACCCCCACCCTCTGTCTGCTGCCATCAGCCTTGTCAAAAATCACATCTAAGGCGATTAGAGGAGATGTTATATAATCGCAGCAGCCACAGGAGACTCTTTAAAGGGGCAGCAGCCCCTTGAACTGAGCAGGGACCTCCTGGGGCAGGGTCATCCTCTCGGGAGAGGCCTGGGCCCCATCTCTGGGAGACAGCTTGGCAGGGCGCAGATGGGGGATGGCCGTTAACCACTCTGCAGCCTCCCCCTCCTGCTCTATTTCCCCTCCCAGAGGCTTAGGCCCCACTCGGCGGGGACACAACGTTCTGGTGTGGTGTGTGTCAAGCTACAGCACCCTCCCTGCCCATGCAGGGACCCCCTCCCCAGGCAGCAGACAAACGGCCCACCCTAGTGCCAGCTGGGGACGCGGGGTATCGGCTGGTTAGCGATAGCTGGATTGGCACCCGCTCCCTCCTGCACCCAACTCCCTCTGTCCCTGGCCCAGCCCTTCTGCCCGTGCCAGCCCCGTGGGCAGGCATCCGCCTCCTGCAGATCACGGCTGAGTCCCCAAGAGCGATAGCAGCAGGAAGCCATGTCCATGGCAACCCTTTAACTCAACTTTATGGATGCATCAGCTGGGGCTCCTCGCATTCGGCACCCTGAGGCCATACAGTGCTGCTGGGGAGGCATGTGCCCCATCTCAGCAGGGGAGGCTGCCCCCTCCTCCCCTGGCTGGGAGACCAGCCCCTGGCTGGGGAATGGGCAGCCGCAGCGTCTGCTTCGAGCTGGGGAGGGTGGAGGGGACGGGCAGTGGGACAGGTGCTAGCAGCGCCGGGAAGAGGCAGAGCTTGATGCGAACAGCCTTTGCATCCCAGCGCAGAGCTGCCGAGGTGCAGCGCGGGCAGGAGGGAGCCTGGGGTGGGGGAGGGGGCATGGCACGGGGCTCGATCTGCAAAGACCCCCATAAAGTAATGGGAGGGTGCACCAGCAGGAAGGGGGGGTCTGGCACAGCCCCCTAGATCTCTACTCATGCCTTGCAGGTGGAGCAAAGGGGGAGCCAGTGCACACAAGCAGACACCTGGCCTGGCAGATGGGGCAAGCAATGGGCACGAAGCAGGGAAAGGGAGGGCGTAGGGCAAGGCTTTCCACTACGGCCATTGGGGGGAGTCTCTCTCGGCACAGATGTGCCAGCAGGGGTTGCCACACACCTCATTAAGCACCACAGGAGGGGCCCATTCCCAGGCATGGGGCAGAGGCAGGCAGGTATCGACCGTGGTTACGACCAGCCTGGGAGCTGCTGTAGTGGGACAGATGCTCCAGGCCCCCCCTAGAATGGACAGTTTGGAAGTGAGCTGCCCTGAGAGGAGACACCCCCCCATCAATTAGGGGCAGCTTCTGCCATAAAGCTGGAACTTTAAGGTAGCACCACTGTGGGGTGGCCCCTTGGACCCAGCTGGCCCTCCATGTCCTGCACGTGTGCGCCAGGCAGACAGAGGGACATGGAGCTCAGCCATCGGCATGTTGCCTCCCTTCTCCTTCCTTATGTTCTTAGCTTCCATGAGGTGAGGGGCATCTCTTGAGGCAGAGTCCCGCTCCTCAGACAGGCCATGGCATTGCCATGCTCCGTGCCAGCTGCTCTTCCGTTCGGAGCTCGGCCTTGGCCCTGACTGCCGTGTTCTGGGGGCACCGCAGGGTTGATTTAGGCATAAAGAGGAGGTTTTGCAAGAGGCCCAGTGATGCTGCAGCTGTGGGATTTTGTGAACCCTGGTGGAAGCGGCTCTGTTTGTGGTGATTCCCCCTGCTGTGCTGGCAGCATGGGGCTTGTGCAGAGCAGGCAGGGAGAGAGGTGGGTTAGTGGATCCTGGCTCTCTACACGCGGCACTGCAAACAGCACTCGGGCAGTAAAGAGCGGGCTTGATCCACAGATACGAACACATGAGCTGCACACCAGCACTGTGCTGGCCTCAGCACAGACAGCCAGGCACGTTCCTAAGAGCCTGCAAGATCGGGGCCTGAATTAGGAGTTTAACCTGCAGATAATCAACAAAGCCAAAGAAGTGTGGGTCTTAAAACAGCGTAACGAAGCCATTGCCCCGGGCAACTCATGGCAGCTACTGGCGTTAGAACGTGGATCCTCATGCTCTAGATCCCAGCTCACCTGCTGCTTGGCCTGAAGGAGATTCTCCTTCAGCTGGAGACAGTATAGCTCCTATGACACACAGTTACCCAGCAAAGGGCAGGGATTGTACAAGTACGTGCACACACAGGCCGCCAGCCAGTCACAACAATGTTAATTTTAAGCTCCCTTGAGTTGTTACTAACCTCCAGGAAACGAAGACCCCGTCTTGTGATGAGCTGTGCAGGGGCTCGTTGCAGGATCAGGGCCCAATGGGAAGGGGGGCGCTGTGACGTTATTAATCCCTTATGCTCTCTTCTCTGGGGAACCTGGGAAGTTGGCAGCTTGGGCATTTGCTACCAGGATGCTCCTCTGCCTCCCAGCCAGACTCTGCCCATGATGAGCCGTGTTTCTTTTATCTGACTGGATGGTCGTTGAAGAGCCACGTGTTCATCAGCCCTGGAGAGAGAGGCGGTGCTTCAGGTACCTACCTGGTTTTTGGATGAGCCAGCTGCCCCCACCCTGAATTAGCCCATGTTTACTGCCCCCCCGCCCACATGAGGAATGAGTTTGCCATCCCAGACTGCGAGCAGCGGGAGTGCCAGCCTGGAGACGGGTGCGGCCATTCACTCGGTACTGCCAGCTAATAGCAGGTGCAATTAAAAGCCATTTTTTAAATGAAATTCCTCCAAGAACAAGACAAGGATCCTGGCGGCTGGCAGCTGCTGCTTGGCACAATCAAGCCCGGAGTGGAAACAGCAGAACCTGAACCATCCATATTTAATGCCATGGAAAATGTAATTATAGTGGGCTGGCGTCTGCAGCCAAACCACTCGCAGGGGATGGAGGCCTCTGAGGTGGTTAAACGCTGCATTTAACTAAAGCAGCCCTCTGCCTCTCCCCTGCACCTTGTGTGGACATATGGGGGCTGGGGCATCTGCATCCATTGTACCTGAGCAGATGGATCAGTGTTACACGGGGCTAGATCAACCCAAACATGCCTGATATCGCCCGTGAGACGCAGGTAGAAAACACGCCAAGAGTCCAGCCGGGCCACTGGAAAAGCCACAGGAGAGCACGAGGGATACCAGCAATCCCGGTCTGAGCATTGCAAAAGCAGGAAGCAGATGGAAGCATGCTGCATACAGAAAGAGACCGCAGATGTGTCTTCCTTTCCCTAGAAAGCTACCTTGCTTCACAGCCGAAGCAATGCCCCCTTGCTAACGGTGTTCTCTCTCCAACCCGTGGCTCAGTCCTCTTGCCCTTTACACTGAGAAAAAGCAAATCCAGTACGCTCCTGCTGGTTGGAATGACCATGATCGATGTTTCACTTACCTGCACGTGACTGGCTCCAGGTGAGAAAGGCAGGGGGCAGATTTCCTGGTACCAACAGCATGAAGCCAGAACAAGCTTATTTTTGAAAAAAGAAAAGGAGGACTTGTGGCACCTTAGAGACTAACCAATTTATTAGAGCATAAGCTTTCGTGAGGTACAGCTCACTTCCTCAGATGCATATCGTGGAAACTGCAGCAGGCTTTATATATACACAGAGAATATGAAACAATACCTATTCCCACCCCACTATTTTTGAAGCAGCCATTTCAACTCAGGTTGTGATCTGCCCTCAGCTCTCCAAGCTGAGTAGGACAGGGCCAACTCACACCCAGCCTGCGCTCCAGGAGAAAATGGTGAGGTGATTCAGTAGAGGGTGCTCGTTCCCTCTGAAGCAGTCCCCGGGGTGCAGCTGCTGCAGACAGGGATCCCATGGCACCTTCCCCAGAAGGCAGGTTGTGAAATCTCTTGTCCCAGCCAAGTTCTAACTCTGCTAATCCCACTGCGTCAATCAAAAGCCCCCTGCAGTTTCAGCTGATGTCTTTCAACGGCTGTCTAGCCTTGCTGTATGCTGTTAAAGTGCTGCTATGCCCCTCCCCAGAAGTGACTGCATTGCAAGTGTGGGGAAAGGCATACCCTGAGTGTAGAAGACTTGTGAGGGCCCACTGGGATGAAATTTTTAGCATAACTTTATAACCTGCATTTGTAAATGAGAGGGGACTGAATGGGATGTTCTAATGGGTCTCTGAGCCGATGGACTCTCCTCTAGCCCTACGGCAACCTGACCCCCTTCTATGGTTTCATTCCAAATATCAAATGATTGCATCCGTTAAGTCCAAAGAGTATTGTTCCAATTTCACAGTTCCTGGGGGTCATGTTGGCCTCTGACAGACCAGATGGGAGATAGATGGATTGAGGGATGGGGGGAGGGGGCATCCCCAGGCCTCTCACAGACCAGACAGCTGCCTCACCTCACAAGTCTTTACTGTGTAATGACTGGTGTGAGTGTGGTCACATCCATGCCACTTTACACTTAGAGCCTCTCCGTCACTCTGGGGCAAGGGGCTGAATAGATGCGGGGGAGGTTAATGAGTCCCCCCCCATTCCCTTCCCAACCCCCAGGGCCAGTTTCAAACAGATCCCACAGTGGGAAGAGAAGGGCAGAACAAAGAGAAAATGAGGGGTCTGGTTGCTCCCCCAAATCTCTGTGCAGGAATTCCCCAATTCCTGCTTCTGGGGCACTTGGGAAAGGAATTCAGTCCCTGCTGTACTGCAGTGCCCCTCACTCTGCCTCATGCACCTCCTGCTCCCACCTCAATTTCCACCCATGCGTTCCCCCAACCCCTCCATGCACCCAACCCACCTATGCACCCCAGCCGCCCCGCGTCCCCTCCACACACACAACCCACCTAGGCCCCCACCAGGCACCAACCAACCCATGCACCCCCTGGTTCCATCAAGCACCCAACCCACCTAGGCCCCCTGCCCCCACCATGCACCCCCTGGTTCCATCGTGCACCGAACCCACCTAGGGCCCCTGCCCCCACCATGCACCCCCTGGTTCCATCGTGCACCGAACCCACCTAGGGCCCCTGCCCCCACCATGCACCCCCTGGTTCCATCGTGCACCCAACCCACCTAGGGCCCCCTGCCCCCACCATGCACCCCCTGGTTCCATCATGCCCCCACCATGCACCCCCTGGTTCCATCGTGCACCCAATCCACCTAGGGCCCCCTGCCCCCACCATGCACCCCCTGGTTCCATCATGCCCCCACCATGCACCCCCTGGTTCCATCGTGCACCCAACCCACCTAGGCCCCCTGCCCCCACCATGCACCCCCTGGTTCCATCGTGCACCCAACCCACCTAGGGCCCCTGCCCCCACCATGCACCCCCTGGTTCCATCAAGCACCCAACCCACCTAGGCCCCCTGCCCCCACCATGCACCCCCTGGTTCCATCGTGCACCCAACCCACCTAGGCCCCCTGCCCCCACCATGCACCCCCTGGTTCCATCGTGCACCCAACCCACCTAGGGCCCCTACCCCCACCATGCACCCCCTGGTTCCATCGTGCACCCAACCCACCTAGGCCCCCTGCCCCCACCATGCACCCCCTGGTTCCATCGTGCACCCAACCCACCTAGGGCCCCCTGCCCCCACCATGCACCCCCTGGTTCCATCATGCCCCCACCATGCACCCCCTGGTTCCATCGTGCACCCAACCCACCTAGGGCCCCTGCCCCCACCATGCACCCCCTGGTTCCATCATGCCCCCACCATGCACCCCCTGGTTCCATCGTGCACCCAACCCACCTAGGGCCCCCTGCCCCCACCATGCACCCCCTGGTTCCATCATGCCCCCACCATGCACCCCCTGGTTCCATCAAGCACCCAACCCACCTAGGGCCCCTGCCCCCACCATGCACCCCCTGGTTCCATCATGCACCCAACCCACCTAGGCCCCCCTGCCCCCACCATGCACCCCCTGGTTCCATCGTGCACCCAACCCACCTAGGGCCCCCTGCCCCCACCATGCACCCCCTGGTTCCATCGTGCACCCAACCCACCTAGGGCCCCCTGCCCCCACCATGCACCCCCTGGTTCCATTGTGCACCCAACCCACCTAGGCCTCCTGCCCCCACCATGCACCCCCTGGTTCCATCATGCCCCCACCATGCACCCCCTGGTTCCATCGTGCACCCAACCCACCTAGGCCCCCTGCCCCCACCCTGCACCCCCTGGTTCCATCATGCCCCCACCATGCACCCCCTGGTTCCATCGTGCACCCAACCCACCTAGGCCCCCTGCCCCCACCATGCACCCCCTGGTTCCATCGTGCACCCAACCCACCTAGGGCCCCTGCCCCCACCATGCATCCCCTGGTTCCATCATGCCCCCACCATGCACCCCCTGGTTCCATCGTGCACCCAACCCACCTAGGGCCCCCTGCCCCCACCATGCACCCCCTGGTTCCATCGTGCACCCAACCCACCTAGGGCCCCCTGCCCCCACCATGCACCCCCTGGTTCCATCGTGCACCCAACCCACCTAGGGCCCCTGCCCCCACCATGCACCCCCTGGTTCCATCATGCCCCCACCATGCACCCCCTGGTTCCATCGTGCACCCAACCCACCTAGGGCCCCCTGCCCCCACCATGCACCCCCTGGTTCCATCATGCCCCCACCATGCACCCCCTGGTTCCATCGTGCACCCAACCCACCTAGGGCCCCCTGCCCCCACCATGCACCCCCTGATTCCATCATGCACCCAACCCACCTAGGCCCCCCTGCCCCCACCATGCACCCCCTGGTTCCATCGTGCACCCAACCCACCTAGGGCCCCCTGCCCCCACCCTGCACCCCCTCGCCTCGCCCCTCCCATCCCCTTCTTCGGGGCGGTCCCAGCAGACGACACCGCCCCTAGGCCCCGCCCCGCCGCGGCTGGCCCCGCCCCACAGGTGCCCGGCGCGCCCCGCCCCTCCCGGGCAGGCGGCCAACGACAGCTCCCGCCCCGCCCGCCGGCTCCGCGCAGGCGCGGCACCGCCCCGCGGGCGGGGCGGGGCGGCCAATCGGCTGCGCCGGCGGGCGCGAGGGGGCGGGGCCGGGCGCGGGGGGGGCGGGGCCGGCGAGCACAAGGCGCCCGCCGCGCAGCCCCGGCGAAGCCGCCCAGCCGCCCCGCGCCCCCGCCGCCGCCCCGCACATGCCCGCGCGCGGGAGGGAGGCCGCCGGGCACGGGCCGCCGCGGGGCGCGCGCTGAGGCGGCCCCCGCCCCCCTCAGCATGGAGGCGCCGCCGCCGCCGCCGGGGGCCCCCGAGGAGCCGCCGCGGGCCGGGCCCCGGCTGCTGCACGCCTCGCCCGGCGCGCCGCCCGCCGCCCGCCCGGGCAGCCAGCGGGCCCTGAGCGAGCCGCCGGGCGGCCCCGCGCCGGGCCCCCGGCACCGGCAGCCCAGCCCGCTGGCGCCGCGGCGGGACAGCAACCCCTTCACCGAGATCGCCGTCAGCTCCTGCAAGTACAGCGGCGGCGGCATGAAGCCGCTCAGCCGCCTCAGCGCCTCCCGCCGCAACCTGCTGGAGGCCGAGCCCGAGGGGCAGCCGCTGCAGCCCTTCGGCCCGGGCCCGCCGCCGCCCGCCCCGCCGCCGCCGCCCGAGATCGTGGTGTCCCGCGAGGGGGGGGCCCCGCCCGCGCCGCCGCCCGCCCGCCGCCCGCCCGCGCCCGGCGCCTTCGCCCGCGCGCCCAAGCGGAAGCACCAGAACATCGGCTACCGGCTCGGGCACCGGCGCGCGCTCTTCGAGAAGCGCAAACGCCTCAGCGACTACGCGCTCATCTTCGGCATGTTCGGCATCGTCGTCATGGTGATCGAGACCGAGCTCTCCTGGGGGCTCTACTCCAAGGTGGGCCCCCCCCGCCCCGGGGCGGCGCGGAGGGGGGCGGGGGCGACTCTGGGGGCCCCCAGGGAGACTCTAAATAGGGCGGAGGGGGGCGGGGGTGACTCTGAGGGGGGCGGGGCTGCGGGCGACTCTGAGGGGAGGCGGGGGCCCCCCGGGCGACTCTAAATGGGGCGGAGGGGGGCGGGGGTGACTCTGAGGGGGGCGTGGCAGAGGGGGGCGGGGGTGACTCTGGGGCCCCCCCAGGGTGACTCTAAATGGGGCGGAGGGGGGCGGGGGTGACTCTGAGGGGGGCGTGGCAGAGGGGGGCGGGGGCGACTCGGAGGGGGGCGGGGTGGGGGCGACTCTGAGGGGGACGGGGCGGAGGGGGGCAGGGGCGACTCTGGGGCCCCCCAGGGTGACTCTAAATGGGGCGGAGGGGGGCGGGGGTGACTCTGAGGGGGGCGTGGCAGAGGGGGGCGGGGGCGACTCGGAGGGGGGCGGGGTGGGGGCGACTCTGAGGGGGACGGGGCGGAGGGGGGCAGGGGCGACTCTGGGGCCCCCCAGGGTGACTCTAAATGGGGCGGAGGGGGGCGGGGGCGACTCTGAGGGGGGCGGGGTGATAGTTGGGGGTGGGGGCCTGGGGTAGGGGGCTCGGCCCAGGGGCTCTGAGGCTGTAGTTGGGGGTGGAGGGCGGGTCTCAGCCCTCCCCGGGGTGCCCCAGAGCCCCCGGGCGTTACGGAGCAATCTCCAGCGAAAGGTTTTACGTTCTGTGATAAAACACTCCAGGGACACGTTCCCCCCCAGCCTATAGCAGCCTGGGGCGGGGCTCCCTCCCCCGACTCCCTCTCCCTGCGCTGGCTCTGCAGCTTGGCTCTCCCCACCCGGGGTGTCCCCCCTCCACGCCCACAGCAGCAGCGGGCATGGCCGCAGGCGAGCCCCCTGGCTGGCGGAGCGGAGGGGCCCGGGGCGCTTGGGGCAGAGGCACCTTCCCCACACGCTGAGCAGAGCAGGGGCCCCGGGGATCCACGGTGGCTTGGATGCGCTTGGCACTTGTTACAGCCCAGAGCTGCGGGATGGGGACAGGGTGGAGGGAGAAGCCGCTTCCTCTGAGTTCACAGTGGGGGTGGGTGTGAGGGGGGATTTGCCTGGTGTCAGTTCTCTCTCTCTCCTCCTCCCCTCCCCCCCTTGGCTATCCCCCTGGGGTGGGTGGGCTGCTTGGTGCTGCTCAGCTGTTGATTTTCAGTAGAGCTAATTTCAGACAGGGCGCAGCTGTTGTAAGGCTGGCACATTATTCTGTGAAACCCAGCCGCGGAGCAGGGGCCGGGGATGCCTCTGGCAATGGGAGTCCAGTGGCTCTGGAGGGCAGGCGCTGCTCCTGGCCCCTGCCCGCTGCCAGCCACTGCCTTAGTTCTCAGTTCCCCCTCTGTGCTCAGAGAGCGCTCTCTGATCCCCGCTTTCCTGCCCTCCACAGCTCGACCCCCATCCCTCCTGGCAGCCCCGATGGCCTGGCTCCTGTGGGATTGTTCGCTCTGGTGGACTGGCTGCCCCAGAGCTGCTTTTTCCTCAACGCCTGCTCTTGTGTGTATTCTCATAGGCCCGGTTCAGCCTTAGGGCCCCTTGTGTGGGGGGCTGTACAGAGACCCTGCCCAGGAGGCTCCTTGTTTGGGTGTGGCTGGGGATTCCCCTTGGCTGGCTCTGTCCCCTTCGGGAGAGGGGGCCTGGCCCAGCTATGTTCTGCTATCTGCTTAGAGGAAATTTCCCCATGTGATTGAGCCTTGAGCCCAAGCAGCTGGACCCTGGGGCTGGCTGAGCCCTGTGAAATGCTTCCTTCCTGATAGAAAGTGAGGGCGAAGTTGCCCCACCCCCCCATCCCCAGCTGTCCTGCCATGGGCTCCCCTGGAGCTGGGGATGTGCCTTTGCCTTGGCACAGGGGGTAGCCCCTTGTGCCTTCGGCCCTCCCAGGAGCAGGACCCCTCTCGCAGTAGCACCGTTCCCAGAAGGAAAGACCCACCCCCTTTTTGCTCCAGTGGATACACTGAGCCAGCACGTGGTGGTGCTGGTGGGACTGGGTTCCCCAGGGCTCATTGCATGAGTCAAGCTCCGTGACTCCCCCATGGGATTCTGGGCTCTACCCGAGGCTGGAGCGGGCTGGAGCTGGCTACCTCCTAACTAAGGGATGTCTGGTGCCTTTCCCTCCTATTCCCTTGGGCTCTCCCGACTCCCCATGCTCAGGCCCAGAGGAGGGTGGCTGCCTGTAGGCAGTGCTGGCATGCAGGGGTCACACCTGGCTCCTCCGTCTGTCTGGCCTTGTTTGCAAACAGCCACCAGCCCTGAGGGCACAGCTGTCTGCTCGCTGCCTGGCAGCCCCCAGCCTGGTCTCTGGGGTGGGGATCTCCATGCTCTTGGATTTTCAGGCTCCTACAAGAGGGTCAGCAGCATTTCAACCCCTGTGGCAGGGGTGGCACCATTAAAATGGCTGCTTGGCCTCCCTGGGGCACTGCCCTTGACCCTTGTGGCTGCTCTGCGCCTGGGCCCAGCACTTAAAGAGGTCTGAAATATTGGGGGCTGTGCCCTAATCTGGGAGCAGCCCAGGCTTAGTGCCCCTCACAATCTGGCTTTAAGTATTTTATTTTGCTGGCTCTGCGACCCCAACCTCGCTTGAAAACACTGCCTGGGGCTGGATGCTTGGGCCACAGTCAGAGCATGTGCAAGCGGGTCCTGCCGACCCCAGCCCTGAACAGGGCCCTCGAGTACCAACTGCTGGAGACAAGCCCCTCGGCTCAAAGTTGATCCCTGTGTAGTTAGAAGCTGCTCTGCATGAGCCTGTCCGCGCAACATGTGTGCGAGACCCAGTGTCCCGGCTTGCTCCCTAGCACCCCATGTGGCAGTGAATGGCACACTGCACGCCCCCTCTCCCTCAGAACTCTGTGCCCGGAGTCTGTGGCACAGGCACCCCCAGCTAGTATACTGGTGTGCCCCCCCCCCCCGGCTCCCTTTCTCTCTCTAGCTGTGCGCTGGCAGGGATATGAATAACTCTTTGTATAGACATCTGTCATGTTATTTATACCTATCTGGAGAGGGGAGATGAATAGTCATCCATGCTAGCGGGGTGTGTGCAGTGCAGGCAGGGGCCGGTGGAATGGTCAGGCGCTGGGCTGTGTGGAGAGGGGGATCTGTGCAGCTTGTCCCATTCCTTCGCATTCCTTTGACTCTTGCTAACTGGGGTTTGCAGCCAGGCAGCTGGACTGGTGTCAGGCAGAGCTCAGGTCACATGGGCACAGAGGGAGCAGCAAGATAGGGAGTTGTGTGGGAAGGGGCTGCTCTCTGCTTCCTGCCGCAATCTGAGGAGCTGGGCGATGGGGGGGCAGAAGAGGAAAGGCTGCTTCAGCACTCAGCTCCTGCCTTCCTTCATTTCCCTTGAAACCAAAAATCAGGAGGAAAGGAGAAATGCCTGACCGTATTGGTGGGTGCATAGGGCACCCAAATGGGAGACTGGCACTGATCTGCTGGGTTGGGCTGTTGGCTGGGCTATGCAGGGATTGAGGGGCGGGGGGGACGACAGGGCTAGTTCTGTGTGTTTCAGAGAGGAATATACAGGCGGTGGGGTGAGTGTTCAGGTCACCCCCTGCTGCAGCGAGGTCCGTGGCACCAAGGGCATGGGGTAGGATCCCCTGTGCTCAAATTAATTCCACTTAGGTTTGCTCAAGGCTCTTGGGTGGAGGAGCTGGGTGACTCCAGGGCTGTGGCTCTGACTTGCTCCCTCACCCCCCAGCTGGCTGCTGGATCTTTCTGGTGCCTTGTTCCTGTGTGGCCCTGATGTGGCTTGCCCAGTGTAGGTGTGGCTGCTAGGAAAGGTCTGGCCAGTTGCTGTCCAGGAGAGTAGCTGCAGTGTGCCATGTTTGCCCCCCCTGCATAATGGGAAGTTGCTGGTGCCGCCTCCTTGCTGGAAGGGAGCCTGTGGGTGGTGGATCCCCAGGGAGCAAGGTGGAGGGGGAAGGATCTATTTCTCCCAGAGGTGCCTCTGTCAGCACTTGCCCCTATGTGGGGACGAGGCTTGAGGTGATGCTGGAGCTGGCTCTGCCCCATGTTGCCCCACAGCAGGGCCCCAAGCCATGTCCTGACCCTGACCCACTTCCTAGGGGCCATTGGGAGTTGGGGTGGGAAGTATCTGTGGAATGTGGGGGTGGGGGAAGGGAATGGGACAAGACTTCAATCTGTGGGTGGGAGGGAGGTGCTGCTCGCAGGTGTTTGCCCAGGAGGCAGAGGGGGGTAGTGGGAGCTGATCCACCTTGCTCCTGTTTAATCCCAGGGCTCTGCAGGCTGCGGCATGAGGAATCCGGCTGGCTCTGCTCTCTGCCTTCCCGTGCCAGCAAGGCTGGCGCTTTCCTTTGCGGTGATGCCCACCCCCAGCCCCGTGGCTGGCTCTCTGGGCCCTGTCTCCCCCGCAAGGGGTCTGGGAGGGCTGGGCCCCTGCTAACTATTGGTGTCAGTCCTACCTAGCAAAGTACCTTATCTGTGCGGGCAGCTCTGTCCTCGGGTGCTGGGTGCTTGCCTGGCAGTGCACATTGCCACCAGTGGGTGCCCTAGATAGTGTATTGAGGCTGTGGAGTCCAGAGGAGGGCGGGGGCACTCCAGGCTTGGAGGCTCGTCAGTCCGGGATGCCCTCCAGCTGGCTCCACATGGTCAGCGGTTCCTGGCTATGTGCACGAGCTCTGTAATGCACACAAGCCTCGGCCCCAAAGACCATGGAAGGAGCACATGATGCTTCCTCACTCTGCCAGTGTCACGGAGTCCCTGGGCAATGCTCTGGAACTGCTCCCCATGAAGCCAGTCAGGACTCTGGGAAAGTCTCCTTTCTGGGAGCAGCCTGTCTCCAGGACACACAGCTCACACAGCTTCCACCTTCCTGCGTCTGACCTCGGAGCATTCAGCATTCTCTGCCCCTCAGTGCGCTTCCCATAGCCAGTCTGCCCAGGTGGGGTCTTGGGGAAGCCAGAGGGTCCTGCCCCCCAACTCTGCAGTCAGACGTGACTCTCAGCCAGCCAGTAAAACAAGGTTTATTAGACAACAGGGACGTGGTCTAAAACAGAGCTTGTGGGTTCAGAGAACGGGACCCCTCAGCTGGGTCCATTTTGGGGGGCAGTGAGCCAGACAACCATGTCTGCACTTCACTCCATGTCCCAGCCAGCCCCAAACTGAAACTCCCTCCAGCCCCTCCTCCTCTCGGCATTGTCCCTTTCCCAGGCCAGGAGGTCACCTGATTCCTTTGTTCTCCAACCCTTTAGCTCTCACCTTGCAGGGGGAAGGGCCCAGGCCATCAGTGGCCAGGAAACAGGGTGTCGGCCATTCTCTGTGTCCAGACCCCTGCACACATCTGCCCTCTAGGGCTCTGCAATGATCATACACCCTTATCCCACCCCCTAGATACTTAAGAACTGTCTAGGGGAAACTGAGGCACCCCCACACTATTCAGAGGAAACATTAAGAACAGTCCCACTTGGTCATAGCCAGCTATAAATCCTCTCCACTGAGCCCCCCGGCAGGGAGTCTTTCCTGTGCCTGCTAGCCCAAGGTTGGAATCCCCCCTCCCTGCTGAGTCTCAGCTGGGCTAGGCCAGGGAGTGAGGGGAGAGATGGAAGCTGGAGAGAGCTCTGCAGGGCGAGCTGCCCCCATGCCTCTCACATCTGGGCAGAACA
The DNA here is from genome assembly GCF_965140295.1 of Lepidochelys olivacea. Lineage (NCBI taxonomy): Eukaryota > Metazoa > Chordata > Testudines > Cheloniidae > Lepidochelys > Lepidochelys olivacea. The sequence goes on from NC_140434.1 coordinate 989,855, forward strand.
GAGCTCATAATATGATCTTCAAAGATTGTAGCTTAGCATGGTGTATGATCTTCAGAGATTGTAGCTTAGCCAGGGCTTTGTAGAGCACTCAGTGCTGGGACAGCAAGGGGGCTGTGAATGGGGATAGAGGGGCACTGGCAGAGCTGGGGGTATGGGGCCCAGGTTTGGGCTAGCAGGGGTTGTTTTCCCCAGAGAGAGGGGCTTTGGCAGAGCTCTCTGGAGGAACCCTTTGCTGGGTCTGGCTCCAGCTGTCCAGATGCACTGTGGCCTGGAAGCTGTGCTTTCCGTGGTGCAGAGACCAGGAACCTGGGTCGCACCTACTACTGGGAAATCAAGAATAAGCTGTGCACCTCTGCCTCCTGGGCAAACACCTGCAAGCAGCACCACCCTCCCACCCACCCACCGCAGGACTGGGGCCTCCTGAGCCGCCTCTGGCTGCAGGCTGCCCTGGGCAAGAGGTGTCCTGACTACTCCCTGCCACAATGAGAAGGGTTGTGGACCTGGTTGCAGGGTCTGCTGCAGTGTGTCCCCATCCCTTGCCCACCCCTCCACCCCCAGTGTGAAAGGGGTCGAGGCTGCTCTATGGCCGCTGTTTGAAGCTCCAGCAATGCTCCGATTTGTCTCTAAATATCCCCAGGAAGCTTTCTGGCCCCACTGTGTTAGGAACAGGAGCTCACTGGCCGTGTCCAGAATTCTGTGCTCCTGCAGGGAAGGGGCTGGAAGGAGCCTGGGGCTGCTGCAGTGCTGGGCCCTGGCCTGGCTCCAGCCCTCAGCTGAGAGCAGAATGCCAGGTGCTTGTTTTAGCCTCTCCCCAGCTGGAGGATAGGGCCCCTGCAGCCCAGGGCGTGGCACCTGGAGCCAAGAGCTAGGTGCCAGCAGACAGCACCCCCGTTCTAGGGAGTGTGTGGTGTTGTAGGGCTGTTTGCAGGCTCCACTGTGAGGGCTGGCATGTGTTATTGTAGGACTGCTTGTGAACACCATACCATGTGTGCCACCTTGCCTTCCACTTGGCTGAAGAGGGAGCACTGCATGCTGGGATTTGGAGTCTGGGCGGGGCACCCCAGGGCTGCTGGCTCCCAGGTGCAGTTGTGCCATAGAGCAGCGGCCTTTTGGGGGTGACCTAGCTATGTGCCAATCACACCCAGCAGCCATGCACCCAATGGCGACTGAGTGTGAGGCTCTCCAGTTCTCCTTGTCATGTGGCCTCCCTGGCAGCCTGGCACCCCCATCCCTTTGGTGAGTGATGGGTTTGGGGGGGGCCTGTTCTAGATTGGGCCAGACGTTGGGGTGTCCATGCCCCACACCGTGTGTGTGTAATATATATATATATATATATATAAGGCCATGCAGCCGCCCTCCCCCGACACATGTGTGCACATGCCTGTCCTTGCTCCAGGTGCTCACCTGCCCTAAGCCCCAGTCTCCCTCCGAGCTAAGCTCTGCTTGCCAATGAATCACGTTGATCTCGTTTCTGCCCGCTCTTGGGAGTGAGCATGGGAGCCAGGACTAGCTCTTCCTGTCCAGGCCCCTCTGGAGCCGACTTTGACGGGAGCTGTGCATAAAGACCGGGGCTGTGTGGCAGGTTTTCCCAAAGTATCGTTTGTCTTGTACCTTTCCGCCTTGTCGTGCCATGGCCCCAGGGGGGCAAAGGGGATTGTTGCTCCGTTTCCTGGGCTGTTCCAGCTTGGCTTGGATTGCTTTTTATTAAAGCTGGAAAGCAGCATGCATGCAGGGGAGGGGGGTCTGAGGGACTCCTCCAATGGGCAAAGAAATGTTAACGTGCCCTGGATTCTGTATGCTTGCTTGGCTGGGGTCACCCACACAGCTGGGCCTTTCTTTGGACTGAGCCCTGTTGGGGTGACAGACTGGTATCAAAGCCACTGTGCTCAATCAGCCTAACTTCTGTCATCGTCCCAGCCTCTTCCCATGTCCTGAGAGCAGGGTGATGGAGGGGCAGGTCTGGAAGGGGCTGCAGGTGAGCCAGGTGCAGTGAATCCCATGGGCAGAGAAACCAGGAGGATTTCGCTAGTCACCCTGTAGTGACAGTCTCCCGTGGCTGTGCTCCCCTCTTGGGACTTGGCAATGGCAGGCGAATGCGGGAGGCCTCTGAGGGGGGGCACAGTGGTCTCTTTGCAGTGAAGATTTCAGCATGTTAACAGGCTGTAGCCAAGCCTGTCCTGGAAGAGCCATGTGTCTGGGCGTGAGCTGGGGTTTGCCTTTACTGATGACAAGCTCAGCTCCATCTCTTCTCCCCGTGCCGTGGTAGTCCCTAAGGATCCTCCTGCAGCTTTGCTCAGCCAGCACTCTTGATCCCCCTCTCTCCAGAAGGTCATGCCCTTGTCTCTGGGTGGGATACTAAGCCACCTGCCCAGTGAGTCAGCAGGACCCACTTAACCCTTTCCTAGCAGCATTCACCCCTGCGTTCAGGGTGGAGTGCGACAGATGAACGCTGCCAGCCTCCTTCAGGGCTCCCTGGACGGCTCCATGCAGCTGGCACTGACAGAATCTTCTGGGCATGTTTGTATTCTCTGCTTTGGGAAAGCTCCTCAGCTAACAGCCATTCCTGCTCTGACCAGCTGCCCGGCAGCAAAGGGCTAACACTGTCCAGACAGCGGCTGAAACTGGCCATAATTGATGGCAGAACTGTTCCAGGAGTGACCCCTAATTGCAGTTAACCCTGGGTGTGCCTTGCACAGTGACACTGACCTGCTCAGAACAAGGTTTCCCATTAGGCATCACCATGGCTTGTGCCATAGCAAGCTGTGGGCTGCATTGGCGCCTGGGATGTGGGGGCTCTGCCCTACATCTGGCCAGCAGCCCAGTAGCCTCTTTCAGACAGCCACCAGGACCAGGTGCGCAACGGCAGCACGAGCTCCAGTGTGGTCAGAGGCGTGGCTGTCTGCTGCTGGCACTGCCATTCCCAACTCCATGGGCCCCTTGGGCCAGGGGAAAGAACCCAGGAGCCCTGCTGTGATCAGGGGCAAAACCCCTTCCTGCCTCTTCTGCCCCTCCCACCGTTCCTGTGCCTCATGATAGTAGACTGAGCTCTTCGGGGCAGGGCCTCTCAGGCCAGACTTCCCTACACACACAAGTTCCAAGGGCTAACTACAGGCTGGTGGCACACAGATTGAATTAAAGTGGGGTGGGGGATGGGTGGACAGTGTGTGTGAGGGGGCTGTGTACGCTTCTTGTGGGGTAGCTTACCTATGTCCACCCACAAAATTGCACCAGTTTCACTAAATCCATTTAAACAGGTACAAGTTCATGTGTAAGCCAGTGATGGGCCAGAGTCCCCTGCCACTGGGCACTGCACAAATGCAGAACCAGAAGGCAGTCCTGCTCCAGACAGCTCTCAACCTGAGGCAGATGTGGGAGAACAAGGAAACAATGAGACCAGGCTGTGGTCTCTGCATAGCAGCCATCTAGCCCTTGTCCAGGTGTCTGTAGGTCTGCGTATGCAGCACCTCGCACAATGGGGCCTGATCCCGGCTACCATACTGATACTTGGCTGTAAAGCCCCTCTGCCAGTCCCTCTTCTCTGACTGGTTGGACACCATGGGCCAGACCTGGCATAAACCAGCACTGGGTTCAATGAAATGATGCTGATTTAAGCCAACTCGGGTTCTGGCCCTGCATGTAGGGGGAGGGGCTGGAACAGCAGCAGGCCACACTCAGCACTATACAGCAGCGGCTGCATTTCCCCTCCTGATATGGGGAGACATGGAATTTGGGGCACTGGATCGGGCACTGGCCCATCTGGTGTGGTCTCCTGCCTTGGGTACAGCCCCAGCCCCCCTCCCTTTAGTCATTCCATTGTGCAGTTCTGTGGGTGGCAGTGGGGATTCCTGCCTGACCCCTACAGGTGCTGAGTCTCCCTGAAGCCTGAGGCTGGGTCACTCTGTGTATGTAAATGTTCCGACTCGTCACTGACATTCCGTGCTCTTGGAAAGAACCAGCTAGGATGCAAAAACCACCAAGTCAGGGCAAATCTATGGTACTAGCAAGTGAGGGGTGAGTTTCCCCTTGCTCAGCTCTGCTAAGAGGCATCAGCTCTGTCCTGCAGCCCCCCTGCTCTCCCAGTCTTGGGGGTCTCCCACCCCCAGCACCCAAGTCCCAGCCTGAAGCCCCTTGCTGTTCCAGCCTTGAGCTCCCCCGTCCCTGTCCCGATGCCCTTTGATCCCAACCTGCGTGTACCATGACTGTGCATTTGGTAGCGAAGATGTCCTGGTTTGCCATGGTTTCGTGTCTCCAGGAGAGACGTTAGACCGGCACACCACAAGGTTGGTGGCAAACGACAGTCCAGGGAGGTTCTGGGCTGCCCGGATGTCTGGGTACCTCGAAAGGGCTGGATGCCGCAGAGGCGGGTAGAGGCAGCAGCTCTGCGGCGGCGTCAGAGCTATAGCTGCCTTGGTGCAAGCTGTACTCTAGAGCCTGCCTATTAATAGCCCGCGTTTGGTCTCCAGCCCTCCTGTCGGCACCAGCTGTGCTATCCAAACAATGGAGAGGCAAGTGCCAAGTTGTGAGGCTGACCACAATGCGTGGCCCTGCCGGGCCCCAAGAGAACAATGCTCCCTGTTCGCCAGGCTGCACCCAGAATAGCGCTCCCGCTAGTTCCAACAGGTTATTTTTAGGACCAGTTTCCTCTTGTTTTGAAATGCTGGTGGGGAGGCGAGCCCCAGGGGAGGATCTAAGAGGGAAGGGGGGTGGATTTTCTATAGGCCACTGGGCTCTCTCCACTAGGCCACACTGCCTACCACTGGACCATGCTCTTCAGTGGCCCACATGAAACAAGCTCGTGGTTTCAGGCCAGTGAACATCCTAAAAAGCATCACTGACTGGGCTTCTCTGCTGACAGACATGGTAGCAATGGGGACTGGCCAGTTCCAAAGAGCGACCTGGGCACCTGCCACGCTGGGCTCATGTGCATTTTAATACAGCCAAAGACAGTGCTGTATAGCGTGGGTCCAAGAACAGAGGTCAGATGTATAGCACTTACAGGGGCTGTAGGTTGGAAGGCAGTTACACTCAGACTAAGGAGCCTTGGTAGAAATCAGATGGGCAGAAACACTCCATGTGATGCCACAGCTGGGTTAATGCGACCCTGGGCTGGAAGACTGTGGAGAAAGGAGGTGGTGTGACTGGTAAACAGCATTAGTGAGGTCAGTGCCGGAATACTGTGCATTGGAAAGGATGGTGACAGTTGGAAAGGGTCCAGGAGTCAAGCTCTGGAAAACCTGCTTCACTGCCAGACTGAGGAAGCTCAAGCTATTTCACTGAACAAAGCAAAGGTTAAGAGGTGACTTGATCATGATCTGCAGGCACTTACGGGAGTTGGGTGGGAGATGTCAGATGATAAATGGCTCCTTAATCCAGCCAAAGCAGAACATGGTCCAGGGGCTAGAAGTTGACGCCAGACACATTCAGACTAAAAATAAGGTGCAGTTTTTTCACAGGAGGGTAATGAACCACCAGAACAGCCTGTCAAGGGCTGTGGGGTTTGCCTGTCACTGGGGGAGGTTTGCATGCCTTTCTACCAGACATGCTCCATATGAACCAGACGTTCTGAGCTGGATGCAGGAGTCACTGGGTGAGGTTCTCTGGCTTGGGCTATGCAGGGGGTTAGCCCAGATTATAAGGGTCCTTTCTGGCTTTGGACTCTGTCTGAGGCAGAACTCTCCTTCGGCTCTGGGCTGCTGCCTGCGTGGCAAGACTGAAGCACACTGACCGGGGAAGCTGGCACTGCTACCTGGGCTGTTCTGCCTGACGCATTAACAGAGGTTTGCCTCCCGGAGCTGGTGTCTTGTGCCTTTCCACATTGTGACGAAGTGGGACTGTTCTTAATGTTCCCTCTAAATATTGTGGGGGTGCCTCAGTTTCCCCTATGCAGTTCTTAAGTATCTAGGGGGTGGGGTAAGGGTGTATGATCGTTGCAGAGCCCTAGAGGGCAGGTGTGTGCAGGGGTCTGGACACAGAATGGCCGACACCCTGTTTCCTGGCAACTGATGGCCTGGGCCCTTCCCCCCTGCAAGGTGAGAGCTACAGGGTTGGAGAACAAAGGACTCAGGTGGCCTCCTGGCCCAGGGAAAGGGACAAAGAAGAGGAGGGGCTGGAGGGAGTTTGTTTGGGGCTGGCTGGGGACAAGGAGTGAAGTGCAGACGTGGTTGTCTGGCTCACTGTCCCACAAAAGGACCCAGTTGAGGGGTCCTGTTCTCTGTACCTGCAAGCTCTGTTTTAGACCATGTTCCTGTCATCTAATAAACCTCTGTTTTGCTGGCTAAGAGTCACGTCCGACTGCAAAGTTGTAGGGCAGGACCCTCCGGCTTCCCCAGGACCCTGCCTGGGTGGACTCACGGTAGGAAGCGCACGGAGGGGCAGAGGATGCTGAATGCTCTGAGGTCAGACCCAGGAAGGGGGAAGCTGTGTGAGCTTTTTGCCCTAGGGACAGTCTGCTCACAGAGAGGAGACTTCCCCAGAGTCCTGCCTGGCTTCGTAGGGAGCAGTTCCAGAGCATCGTGACAACTGGGGAGAGGAAACATGAAGAACAGTCCCACTTTGTCACATCCAGCACTGTCTGCATGAGGGTGGATGGCTGCATATATGCTACCGACCCCTTTGCTCATGAGCCACAGGGGATTTCTCTTAACAGTTTAGCACAGCCGCATGGGGTCAGCAGGGCTCTGATGGAGAAGGGCTTCCCTGCCTGAGTCTCTACCCTCCACCACAGCCTGCCCACAGGAGCCAGCTTGGGAACTTCCCTGGGAAAGGAGAGGTGCTCCATGAGTAACTCTCCATGAGCAATCAGCTGTTGCTCTCTGCTCATCCCTCAGCAGCTCTGCCTGTCTGTATCTCTCCCATGGGCCTCTTTATCTCCTGGCACTTAGAACAATCCCACTAAATGCCCTGATTTCCTTGGGCTCTGCTGTCGGGTTTATGGGAATTCCCCTCCGACAGCTGCAGAGAGAAGCCAAGCAGCCCCATTAGCACCAGTGGCCCTAGCAGAGACATGCTCAGTGGGAAGGCAAAGGGAGATCCCCTACCGAGGCCCTTGCAGCAATGGGTCTGTCCTGGGGCTCTGCGGACAACCCCCTGGGTCCCTTTCCCTGGGTAGATTCTGCCCTGCTTAACCCTGGCTCTGCCCCCCTTTGCAACACTTTTGAGAGAGAGGAAGGAGGGTCTTCTGGCTAATGCCTCACGACTCAGGAAAGCTGGGTCTAGCAGGCTCCCCGGGTGGGTGTCCTGGGCCGGATGGCCTGTGCTTGACCCCTACAGGTAGGGTTAGATGATCTACAGAGCTCCGCTCCTGACATGCTGACCTTGCTGGGAAAGTCTGTGTGTTCCAGTTCCACCTCTGCTAATGGGGAGAATAACCCTGCCTTTGTCGGGAGCTTGTCGGGCAGGGGCTGCCTCGCTGTGGTGTCTGCAGTATCCAGCACAACAGGGCCCCACCTTGGTTGCAGCGCCAGGTGCTACCTCAATGCAGCTAATGAGGGGCTAGTATCTGTCTGTGGGGTTCCTGACACCAGCGGGGTGCCGGCTCTGGGACGGTTCCTTCTTGTTCTGCTGGTTGCCTTTGTTTTCCACCTTTAGTCTGTCTTGTGACTGTGAGCAAGCCTGGCTGGTAGGGGGCTGGAATTTGGGAGGGAGCACCCTGCAACTGAGGTCTCCGAGCGCTGCTGCCCCTGTAAACCCCAGGCAGGGGTGCTCGACTACACCGGCCCTGTGCTTAGTAGAGCCAGGTGCTGCCTGGGGCCCTCCCAGCAACTAGGACAGGTAAGCTCGTAATAGGAGGAACGAAGTGTTGTAAGCAAGGCACCCAGAAGCTTGTTTGTCTTGAGAGTGTTGAAGGATGTTGGCTCTGTCAGCTGGAGTGAAATAGGAGGTGGCTGAGCCATAAACACCTGCAGTGGCAGGAGGCCCTCAGGGGACAGTTGCTGGGAGGTGAGAAATGGGCGGCTGGCTGCGGTGTGGGGTTTGCAGAGGGGCTGGGGAGGTGGAGATGGGGCTCCAGGTGTTCATAGCATCTGGGGGAGATTAGAGAAAAGCCAGACTCCAGCTCCCCCTGTTGCTGGGAGGGAAGGGGCAGGTTGCTTGGCACTGAAATTACAGTGGGTTCTTATGTGCGCTGGGTGAGGTGAAGTCACTGGACGGCTGCAATAATAATCAGAATCCTTGCTGCTGGCCTTTGTCCCCCCACGGGAGGGGAACCAGCCCTCTGCTAACAACACAGACTACACTGGGCTGCCAAGACCCAGCTCTTCCTGTCACTCCGTTGGCTGGAGCTGGCCAAGGTCAGTCACTGCCCAGCAGAGACGCCAGTTAGGAGCCCCGGGGCAGCCATCCAGGGCTGGGTGGGGGGAATGAGAGAGACAGTGCAGGGGTCTCTTCTCATGCAGCCACCATGAACACACATGCCTCAGCCCTGTGGAGAGGAAAAGGAGGGAGTGGGTAGGAAGTGAGACAGCGAGGAAAGGAGGGGTTGCGGCTGCCTGGCCTTTCCCGGTGGGAAGCCAGGCAGCAGAGACCTGGGGTCTGGAAGCAGCCACTTTGCTCATGGGCATCTAAGGGCTGGTTTAATTTACATTGCATTGATTAGCAGGAACATCTGATTAGACCATCTATTAGGATGCCATATTACAGAGCTAATGCTGAGACTCAGCAGATTGCTGGAATCCCCTGGCTGGCCGAGGGGAGACGTAATTACATCTAACAGCATTTGATTAAAAACCTCATTGAAAAAAGGGCTGCTCTTCCAGACGGCAAATCGATGCCAATAACATCATGCTCCCAGCTGCTGAGCCCCAGGGGGTGCAGGGACATGGCTCCCCGGGGACCTCTTGGTCCAGCGGCTGCTCACATAGCCTGGCCTGCTTTCTGGCATGCAGAGGCATGGCTGGGCTTTCGGTGGTGGCCCTGAGGAACCTGGGTCAGATTCCTGTTCTGTAAGTCTCCTTGGTCCCCTGGGCCTCAGTTCTGGGATACAGCAGTGTGTGGCTGATGGGAGGCCACTGTGCCACTAGCCTGGATGGTGGGCCTGGTGTGTAGCAGCAGCTGCTGCGTGGGCTGCCCGAGGTCAGGCTCCATAGCCAGGTGGGGTGCTGGCCCAGCTGTAAAGCAGGGATCGATAGTACTTCCCTCCCACTAGGGGGTGGGGCTTTGAGACACTAGGGACAGGGGGTGCTGGGCTGGGCAGTTCCCATCTCACTGGCCTGTGCCACCTGCTTCAAAGGTGCAAGGCGCCCCCCTCCTCCCCCCGCCAGTGATGGGGTAACCTGCCCCAAGGGGAGTTCCCTCCTGACCCCCCAGTGAGAGGCTGGTTTGTGCCCTGAAGCAGCAGGGCTGAGATCCCTGGATGAAGGCACGAGAGTGAGTCTACTATCGCTATTCTGTTGCTTGTATGACTGAGATCAGCTGGGTCCTTGGCCTCAGGAAGCTGCTAACCTTGGGGGCACCGTCTGTTCAGCCGGATTGGGGAACCACACACTGGGCCCCTATTCCCTGGGCCTTCCTGCCAGCATGGGGGCATGGAGTCAGCACCTTTCACCCCTGAGCTTGGGCATTCACATGCTGGTAGGTGTACAGCCTGCAGTGTTGTCATGTGTGAGCACCTTTATCCTCACAGCTCTGTGCAGGAGGGAAGGGATGTTCCCATTTTACAGTCTGGAAACTGAGTCACAGAACTGACTGACTTGTCCAGGGCCTCTGGTAGACCAGGGACTAGACCCCAGGCCAGCGTCCTACCCACTGCACTAGCTTTGCACTAACCTTTGTATCCTGTGCACCCGCAGTTCCGCCAGCAGCCCCTGCTGGGTGGATGTATGAGACGGGAACTGTCTTCAGGCTCATGCAAGGACGCTCTGTTCCCACACCTTGTCATTCTCACTCTGAGGCTTCAACCTGGGGGGCCTCGGAGCTGTATCTTTTTTTCCTCCCAATTGCAACAGCAAAAACAAGCCAATAAGTGGTGGTTTGATGCATCCCTCCATGCTGATGGATTGTGTCATTACAGCCTGAGACTTCCCACTGTAAAACACACAGCTGGGGGCCGGTAACTTGTGAGGCTGCATCCAGTGCTCACATATAAACAGTATTGACTGTTCCCCAGGCACCAGGCTGCTGTCAGCACGAGCTGCCTGAACTCCATTAGGAGTGAATCCGCAGCTGGGGGTGGCTGTGTGGGGTGGGGCAATGGTCGGTCTGAGGGCGAGGGGCACCATTGGGGAGTGGAGTCAAGCTGGTGCAGCGAGAGACAGATGGGCCATCCCCAATGCCCTGTCCCAGCTCTGAGCCCCCATCGCATTACCTGCAGAGAACCTCCAATCTGGCTGCAGAGTCCCCATCCTGCTCCTGGGCTGTCAGCCCAGCTCACCAGTTGCACCCAGGCTGCCGCTTGTACCCCTCCTGCCACGGTGCCAGATGGGCTGGGTGCTGGGCTGCCGTGCACTGTCCCAAAGGAACGTGGCATTATCGCAGCGCTAAGGGGCGCAGACGAGCCGAGCTCCTGTGGCTGCCAGCTCTCTGAAGAGCAATATCTAGTGGTCGGTGCAGGGAGGGTCAGTCTTAGGTTCTCGCTGCGGCCCGGAGGCAGTGTTGTCTAGTGGCTAGAATAGGGCACTGGGGATCAGGACTCCTGGGATCTGTTCCCAGCTGTCGATGACTTGCCATGTGGCTCTGGGTGAGTCACTTACCCCATCGTTCCTCAGTTTGCCCTGAGAAAAGGGGGCAGGATGAATTAGTGCTTGTGACGCACTCGGAGGGCCTGGGGCGGAAGGGGATGCAGAGGCACAGGTATGGTTTAGTATTTTCAGCTGGAGCACCCTGTGCTCGGCCTCCGCTCCCTGCTCTTCTCAGTTGGGTGGCCCATCACTGAGTGGGAGTGTGACCCCCAGATGGGAGACGGGGGGTGGTTGTGCCGGCACGCTTGGAGGAGCTGTACAGAGTCCTGGCTGAGGCTGTGGGGTGGGGCCAGACAGCAGGCATCTCTGGGAAGCTGCCTGCAGTGGGTTGCAGGGGTAGGTAGAGCACATGCTGAGCTTCCGGGCTCAGGAACAGGGGTGGGGTGGGCAGATGCCTCCACCTCACACCTTGCTCTGTGGTGATCCATGTGTCCGCAGTTTCCCCTGTAACGATGGAGAAAGCAGAATGCCTCCAAGGCCCGTGCATTCCCGTCTGCCCTGGCCTATGGACCCAGTTCCCGTTATGTCTCGGTGGGGATGGGGTGATCCCTTCCTGGCCCTCACTCCTCTAATGCTTTCTCCTTCCTTGTCCTACAGGAGTCCATGTTTTCTCTGGCCCTGAAATGCCTTATCAGCCTGTCCACCGTCATCCTGCTGGGCTTGATCATTGCCTACCACACACGGGAAGTGCAGGTAGGTCCCCCTTGGGGCGGGAGCTCCTCCAGAGGGGAGAATCCTGGGGAGAACCAGGCACCCTTCAAGGCATGTCTGCATTCGTGGTGGTGATGAAGCCGCGTGTGTGTGTTGGGGGACATAATGCTGAATGTCCCCCTTGGAGTGGATTTGCACCATCTGTGCTGGACACGGGTGACAGGGATGCTGCAGAGATTGCCACCCTGAGCCTCGTTTGAGAGTGCAGTGCAGGCCCCCTCCTGCAGCTGCTCAGTGCCAAGACGGGAAGGGCCAGGGTCTCCGAAGAAACTCAGCCAGCCATGCTGGCTCATTCCCAGAGGACACCTGCAGCCTGTCTGGATGCTACACAAGCTGCACTAGCCCACGGCCTCTGGAGCGGCGACTCCCTGCTCCAGCCTTCACAGCCTGTCAGGAGCCCTGCTGCTGCTCTGTGGGAGGTAGAGGCCATGGAAAGCAGCTCTTTGCCCTGGAATCCAAGAGCGGCATGATCTTTGAGCAGGAGCAGCAGGGTTCATGGTCCCAATCTCCGCGTGCAGCAGGTTTCATACCGCAGTGCCTGGAGTGGGGGGTTCACATGTCTGGCCACATGGCTGGCCTCATTGAACTGAGAGGGCCAACTGCTGGTTCCCTGGTTGGCCCAGCCATTGGCTCGCTGTGTGACCGCCTGCAGGGGAAAATGTGTGTGTGAAGAGAGGTGATTGGAAAAGCAAACTTCCTGTACTGGGGGCCAGGCCATGGGTCGGCTGGGCTGGGAGGGAGCTTTGCTAGTGGAGGGGCTGGGAAGCCACCTTCTGCCTCAGCTGCTCTGGTTTAATGGTCCTTCCCACCAAGCTTCCCGGGAGAGTGATTGTATTCTCTGCTGTTTGATGCAGGGGGATGCCAAGGCTGCTCTAGCTGGGAGCTGTCCAGCAGCAAGTGGCTGGGCCCGCCCTGCTCTCAGCCTTTCCTCCAGGCTGGCTGCGGTATCACATACGGTGCTGCAGGAAGGTGAGGGACCCCTGTGCAGGGGAGAGCCGGGGTCCGAGTTCCACTGACCTGCGCCTGATTCCTTGCCAGGCTTAACTTCTACCTGAGCTGGTCTCACGCCTTGCAGGGGGCTCAGGCTAACTCTGAATGGAGTAACCGTGAGCCTCGGGGGCAGAGAATGCGTCTGCACAGGCCGTGAGATGGGGAGCCTCCGTTCTACGTGGCCAGCCTGGACTTCAAAGCACCATATGGCCGTTAGGGAAGGGGCAGGGCTGGATCCTGTGCTGTACCCAGCAGGGGAGAGGGCAGCAAGAGGCTTCAATCCACCTTGGTGCCTCCCTGGCTGGTACTGACCTGGTACTGGTGCGTAAGTGGGAGCAGCCCTGGGGATGCAGGTGCCTAATGCCTGATCCAGTGGGAACCATGAGAGAGTAGCTCCCTTCCCCCATGCTGGAACCCCGTGCCCAACCACAGCCGGGAGTTAGATTGGTGCCTGCTTGTTCCCTGGAGCAGCCCCAGAGGCCCGACGCTGAAACCTGTACGTGGGCTGCTGTGTTTTGAGACATGTTTCTTAGGGAGTTAGTACCTGCCCGCTCCAGAGCAGCGCTTTGCTGGGGAAACAGGGCAGCGCTGCTGTTCCAGTCAGCATGGATCCGAGCACTTCCTCCATGCTGCAGGGCACAGGCTGCTCCTGCCTGAGAGTAGCTTCCCCTTTGTGCCTCAGCCTCACCAGCAGGGATGCTGCCACATGTGCTATGTGAGGGTCTGAACAGGCAGGCAATATCCCCTCCCCCCCATCAGCAGGGCCTGCTGGAGCAGGAATAAGTGGGCACTGCTGACTAGCAGGGGCTCATTACAGCATCTGGTGAAGGAAGATCTAGGGGGTGGGCTGAGCAGACCTGACGGAGGAACAGCCATGCCTGGGGAGAAGTTCTGAGGTGAGCTATGTTACATTGATGTGGATTTCTTTGTTGATAAAACCATATCCAGGAAGGTCTGATCACACACTGCATTTGAGCGTTGTCCAGGAGCCTGGGTGGGAAAGCCGCTTGCTCCCAGGGGATGGGTGCTAAACTGGGGCTGGGTGAGGGAAGAGTTCATCCATCGCCTAGTCGCGTTTGTGCTGAGCGGGGCTCTGCCCAAAAGGGAGATGTTCTTGGGGCCATGTTTGGTACCTGGAAGGGCCTACTGTGGGGCTCCCTGCCTACCACGATGCTCCTCCTCTTTCACAGGGGAGCCTCAACACACACTAGCCCTAGACAGTGGGGGACAGAGATTGGGAGCAAACCAACGTCCTCATCCACAGTCTGTCCCAGCAGGCTCCAAACCTCCACCAGTCCCCTGAAGCCCAGTTTAGCCCTGACGAGCTGGCCAGTCCAAAGCGGCTGATCTTGGTATGGAAGAGAACTACCCGTTTCAACCCCCAGTGTTTGGCAGAGTTCTGCTTCCTGGCTCGAACGCTGTTCCTCCCCCAGGCCATGCTGCCTGCGGTTACCAGTGTTAACTTTACCCCCCTTCTCTAGTGTTGCCTCTTGTGCTATGGTTTCAGGATTCAGCAGCCACAAAGCCCACACTGTGCATTGGTGATGGGGTTCTCCTGGGCTTGGGGTGTCATTTTTATGTTTCTTCACGGAAGACTTGGCCGTGTTCAGCACAGTCAGGTCATAGCCTAACCAAGGCAGCTCCTAGGAGAGCAGAAAAGCCCCTTCTGCAGCAAGGAGGCACTTTATGTCTGATGGGAGAGGATGGGAGCCAAATGGAAAAGTGAAGAGGGGCACTGGGAATAGATCCAAGCCTGAGCCAGGAGCCTGCAGCTCGGCCCCAATTTCTGTGGAACAAAACCCTCTGTGTGCAGGTGAATTTCTGGTTGTGCTTTGTATGAAGGGTCCGTTCCTAGAGTTTGCACAGGCTGGTAACTGGCTAATCAGGTCTTGTGCATTGCTCTAGAATCCCACAGGCCACCGGGCTGCTGAGAGCCCTCGGGTGCTCCTGCTACTGATTGGCTTGTCCCCATTTCCAGCACTGCAGCTCCTGTCGGTAGCATCTCTTCATCACTTATTAACCCTTTGTAAATGGAGCCTTCCCACACAGAGGGACCAAGCTCCCCTTGCTCCGGCCTCGGGAACCTAGAGATTGCAGACCGGGTGGGACCAGAGGTCCATCCACACCAACGTACAGACTGACCCAGGCGCTGCAGATCCCTGATTTTTATTTGTAGTGTTATGTACCTTTGCCAGTGGCAGAAGCCCATGAGTGTCTAATAGAGGTGGTGCCAACTCAGGCCTCCTGCACTGGGAGCATCAGCAGTCCTTGCACTTCCCTTCCCTCCCTCCCTCCCTCATCTCTAGAGCTTAATTTCTCCCTCTCTAAGTGCTATTGTTTAAGATTTTGCCCCTGAGTGCAGCTGGAAGCAATCTCTTCAGAGGGAGCCAAGGGGGTTGTTCTGGGGCCAATCCAGGGGGAAGAGCCAGCAGCACAGCTACTTGCGAGAGGGGCTGGCAGTCTGCAATGCTCTGTGTGGGGAGAACCACATCCCCAGGGCTCCAAAAGCAAATGGTCAGAAGGGCAATGGAACCACTGAAGAGCAGCTGTGGGTCTCACAGGCTGCTCACAGCCTGAGCTAGCTGGCCCTCCTGGGGATGTGAGAGGAAGCCTGCGTTCTGGCTAGGGACTCTCCCGCCTTGCAGTGAAGATGATAGTCCTCCAGTGCCTTCCCACGTTTCCCCCCTGTGTGTGCAGGGACAGACAAGCTCTCCCACAATTCACCAGGAAAATCAGAGCTGCTCAAAACCCCATGGGAGATGCCCCCAGAAGTCCTAGCGCCAGAGCTGGGGGAGTGCAGCACCAGAGGGCACAGGGTGACTTGGTACAGCTTTGCAGAGTGGCTGCTCACACCCAAACTGAGCTAACCTGGGCACTCAGACCAGGTGCCAATCACCTGGGCTAGCCCTTCCTCAGGCTGCATGTCACAGGGAGCTTCTCTGTGGGGGACCATCAATGCTGCTCCATGTCCCAGGCCCGCGGCAGTCAGAGGCGCTGCCCAGTTCCTAGGCCTCCAATGCGGCTTGTCAGATCCTTTAGTATGAGAACTGGTCCAGTTGGCAGTTTTGCGTCTCTTCCCCCCCATACCAGCTTTGCAATCACCCACTGCCAAGCACACCGAGAACTCCTGATAGGTGCAACATTTGTCACGAAGTGTAAAAGCTGCTGCCCTGAGGGAACAGTTTGTTTTCCTCACTGCACAGGCCGCGTGTTTGGCCACTTCTAGCTGAGGCTAGATAAGACGCTTGATTTTTTGCGGCACTCTCAAGAACCCACGTTGTACTGTCATGAAAAACGCCCAGGGTCCCCTCGGGCTCTGGCAGTAGTCGGTGTCTGGGCAATGCACAGATTGACCTGTGACTCCACCAGAGGGACTGGCAAATGAGCGGTTGCTGACCTTTCCTCTAGCTGAACATTTCAAAGTAAATATTTGGGAGAGCTCTGGCCTTTGCAGAAATAATCTCCCCCGAGGCTGCTTTGTCAATGCAAGCTTCACCCTATGCCTGCTTGTCCTCTCTGATGAGAGGTTCCCAAAGTCCACCCCTTGAGCTGGGCACAGGGCTTCACAGGTCTGATCTACCTCTGATTGAAAGCAAAGGCAAAATTCCCATTGATTTCTGAATCAAGGCCTTGGATTCAAGAGCCTAATGTTTGGCACCCACACGCCTATCTTTGGCCTTAGCATCTCCAGGTGGCATTGTCATATTTGCCCAGCAAAGACTCAGCAACTTTCAGTGGGGTTAGTCATAAACGTAAAGCAACCCAACGAGAACAGCCCCAGCAAGACCAATCCAAGTTCCGTCTGCAGCAATGTGTGCTTTGTGTGGCACTCGGAGAGGAGAAGCAGGAAGCCAGAGACGGTGCTTGTCCTCCACAGCATGGAGTGGAGAAGCTGTGAGGGGAAAAGAATCTCTGCTACTGAGGGGTCAGAACAACCTGTAGGAACAGCAGAGAGGGGCCAGGGGAAAAGATCTTCCACAAAGAGCACCTGGAGGAAATCCACGCCTGACCTAGCAGCTGACTCCTGTAATAAAACACTCTGCCAGCATACGGACTTTCCTGCTCAATGTCTGTCACTGCTGTAAGTCCGTCGTGACCAGGGCTTGGATATGGGGCTTGAAGGGCAGGGGAGCAAGCCTGGATCCCTGCGTGCAGCTGAGGGCCATGTTCCAAGCACTAGTAGCTAATGCACCAGAAGCACCAACTGCAATCCTTGTCCATCTCCTTGTAACTCTCTCCTGCGGGTGCTGGGTCCTTACAGGTCCAGCCAGCAGCGGAAAAGCATGCGGTTTGGCTGGTTGGTCAGTTGTACTGATTAAGCTCTCTGAGTTGATGTACTTAGCTGAACAAAGAGCTGGTTCAGGGGTGGCTTGATCCCCATCTGAAGATCTACCTGGGAACAAATATTAGATCAGGGGCTTGTCCATCTAGCAGAGGAAGGTCTAACCAGAGCCAATGGCTGGGAGTTGAAGCTAGACAAATTCAGACTGAAAATCAAGTGTAAATATTTAACTGAGGGGAATTAACCATTGGAACAACTGACCCAGGGTAGTGCTGTGTTCTCCATCACTGCCAACTTTTAAATGAGGAGTGGCTGGTTTTCTATCAGCTCTGCTCTAGGGTTCACTTGGGGGCAGGGCTCTGGGCTGGGAAGTTCTGGAGGTCAGACAAGATGATCACAATGGTCTCATCTAGTCTTGGAATCTCTGAATTTCCCCAGTCAGTGTCTTCCGATCAGCCACAAACAAGAACATGTAAACCTAAGTGACAAATGTTCCTGTCTGGAGTGTAAAATCTGCCACTACAAGGAAGCAATTTCTTTCCTTGCTGTGCAGCAAAATGCAAAAAATCCTCTCTGAACAGCTCCCAGCCAGTCCTAGCCTCAAAGAGGAACAGAGTATCTTCAGTTTCCCAAACATACAGCAAATTTAGGCTGAGTAAAGAGCCAGATGGAGTTAGGACGTGTTTTCTGAGCATTAACTTCTAGGTGTGAGAGCTGAATTGAGATGTCACGCTGGTCTCTAGCTGCCTGTACATTTTACTAATAACTGACAGGAATTGATTTAGTCCCATCCATTGAGGCTGAGTCCCCAAGCTGCCCAAATTCACATGAACGGTACCACATCCCCTAAGTGTTCTTGAAAGGCTCAGCCCCCCGCGTTTCCCAGTCCCTTTGCAATGGGCTGGTGCTTCAATAGTGATGCTGCCTTGAGAACCCTAGCAGGATGGCACGAGCCGCTACAGGGCTGAGAAAAGTTTTGCCCATGCACCAGAGCAGAGAGAGGCTGCCCCTTGCTGGTCTCTCCGCAGGGCGCTTGGCAATTGCTTTCCAGATGGAGGATTTTTTTCCTCCCTCAGGAAAGGCTTTCCAGCTGGAAGCCTGGGTTTCAGTGTTGGTCTTTGCTCACGTCAGCCTGGATCTGCAGTCAGGAAGTTCAGTATGAGGTTTGGGACTTGGATGCAGATAAGACGGTGTGATTTGGTGGATAAAGTCTGGGTCTAGGAGCCAAGCCCTTCAGAGTTCTAATGTAATGCCTGTGGACTGTTCTGTGTTTGTATAGTGCCTGGCACAATGGACTTCCAGCTAACAAACAGAATTAATCGTCCGCCTCCTAGCTCTGGCAGAGACTCACTGTGGTGCCTTTGTCGACTCTGGGTCCATTGTGCCTGCTGGAAAATGGGGATTACCCCTCTTGCCCTCCCCTGGGCTGGGGAGCAGGAATGTTCTTGCAGCACTTTGAAGACGAAAAGCTTGAGCTCCATGCAAAGTCGTATCCACCTTGTTCCTGCCGAGAGATGCCATCCCAGGCTGCCTCAGAGTTGTCAGTCTCCTTTCCAGTGTAGAGGGCTTTGCGTGGGTCTTGTTCTCAGTGCCCCAGGCAGCAGACTGGTGGCACTTTCCTTCGGAGAGCCTATGGTTTGGCTGGGCAGATCAGCTCCCTAAGCGGAGTCATGGCTTTGAGGCATTCCCGAAGGCTGGAGCCCAGGCCGGTGGAAGTTCCCTGTTGCAATGGTGTCACGGAGTCCCCGGGTGGGCAATGCTCTGGAACTGCTCCCTACGAAGCCAGTCAGGACTCTGCTGAGGTCTCCTCTCTGGGAGCAGCCTGTCTGCAGGGCAAAAAGCTCACACGGCTTCCACCTTCCTGGGTCTGACCTCGGAGCATTCAGCGTCCTCTGCCCCTCCATGCGCTTCCCACAGCGAGTCTGCCTAGGCAGGGCTCCCGGGGAAGCCAGAGGGCCCTGCACCCCAACTCCGCAGTCAGACAGGATTTTCAGCCAGCCAGTAAAACAGAAGGTTTATTAGATGACAGGAACATGGTCTTAACACAGAGCTTGTAGGTACAGAGAACAGGACCCCTCAGCCAGGTCCATTTTGCGGGGCAGTGAGCCAGACAACCCCGTCTGCACTTCACTCCTTGTCCCCAGCCAGCCCCAAACTGACTCCCCCTCCAGCCCCTCCTCCTCTGGGCTTTGTCCCTTTCCCGGGCCAGGAGGTCACCCGATTCCTTTGTTCTCCAACCCTTTAGCTCTCACCTTGCAGGGGGGAGGGGCCCAGGCCATCAGTTGCCAGGAGACAGAGTGTCGGCCATTTATGTACATTGGCCCTTTGCTCTGCCATAATTACACCCCCTTATCCCACCACCTAGAGACTTAAGAAATGCATAGGGGAAACTGAGGCACCCCTACAGTATTCGGAGGACACATAAGAACAGTCCCACTTCGTCACAAATGGGTGGAACAAGCAAGAGCTGTTAGCAGCGCCATAGCAATAGGCTAGTTCCTACGCCTTAGCCCCTGGGCAGTGCTGGAGCAATGCCGGAGCTGAGTCCCAGGGTTTAACAGCTCAGGGGGCTTCTCACAGGGGCAGGTCAAGCTGCCTGGAATTGGGCCTGACTCTGATGTCAGGTTAGCGACTTTACACTATTGGCCCATGGAACCTGTATCCTGCCTGCAGCATCCAACAGGAGATGTTCAGGAGAAAGCACCGAAAGCATCAGCAGTTACAGGCCCCAAAGGTGCAAGGCTGCAGATGGAAGAACGTTCCTGCCTCATGGCAATGGTGTCCAGTTGACATTCTGATCGCTCTTCCCGCTCTTAGCCTGTGTCACTGGGCACGCTGGGCCATGCACTGTCCAGTCTGCTCCAGCCGCTGGCGGTCTATGCGACCAGGCGAGGGGGAGACCTCAGGCTGCCGTGCTGCAACACTGAATAGTGCTAAATGCCCTGCCCTTCCATGGTTCGCCCTGGCTCTTCTGGTGTTGAGGGGGGCTGAATGCTTTCGCTGAGTGGGACTTTTGTTCCCTGGGATAACGGAGAGCACAGGCCTGTGGCCACAGTGTATCTGCTCCGAAGATCCTGCTTCATCAGAGCCCTGTGTGATGCCTGGGGAGTCCGCTCTACTCCCACCGTTGTCCATTACCTTGGGCTTATCCCAGTTACATTCATGCTGTCCCACGGTGCCTGGCATGCCGGACAGCACCGGAAACTTCTCTCGCTCTCCCTAGCGTCTGCAGCTGAATTGCAGTTACCTTGACCTGATGCAGGAGGGGCAAGGCCGAGATGTCTTCCTCCTGAGGATTTATAGGCTCAACTGGCAAGAAAACCAGATAAAAAACAGCTGCTCAGGCTCCTGGTTTCATTTCTCATGGTCTGGCTTTAATGACATACGTGGGGCAATTTATGGGGCTGCCCTGCCCAGGTGGCAGTTCTCTTCCACTGAGCGACCAGCAGCCCCTAGCCTGGGCGAGTCTGACCGGGGATGATGGCTGCTCCTGCTTGGAATGGGATGCTGTGCTGGAGCCAAGCTCTGAAAGGGAGTCTGTCACTATCTGGAAGCATGAAGCCCAGCACGGAGAAATCTTCTGGCTGCCCCCATGTGAGCTGTATGCTCACTCACAATCTGTGTGAGAACAGACATAGACCTGCTCCCATTGCAACCACCAGCAGCTTTGCCACTGATTTCTGTGGGAGCAGGAGCAGGCCCAGGCCCTGTGTGAGGCTGGGGCCCGATGTTCCAGAGAGCCCAGCGCTGGGCTCCTGCCAACCCATCCCTGAGCCCTGCTGAAGCACTGCTGATCCACCAGACCTGGCCAGTGGAGGTGCTCTGGGAGAGGGCCTGCAGCTCTCTCCCCATCACTGTGGGGATGCAAGCAGGCTGGATAACTACCACCCCTCTGCCTTGGGCATTGTTTCTCCGTGGTCCTCAGTCCCCAGCTTTGCAACCTGGTCCAAGCCAGGAGCTCAGGCTGCGTTCACAGACTCAAATCTGCCCTGGGCTGCCCGTTCCTACCCATTTGCTCGCACTCGACTGACACTCATACCTGGGCCCAGCTGCTAAGACCTCCCCAGGCACCCGGCCTTGCCTTTCACTGGGGACACTGATAATTGCATCTGCAGCCCCGACAGCTGCTGGGGCCTCTTCGGATCCTGCTTCATGCACTTCAGCACAGAGCGAGTTTGATGGGCAGTGAGTGCCACTCAATCAGTGCTTTGCAGCTGGATTCCTGGGCGTGCCTGCCTGAGGTGCACCCATCAGGAGATGCCAGGCAACTGGAAAGGTTGGGCTAGTGTGCAGAACATGGTAAAAAGTTCTCTGTGCTGCAAGGGTACAAAGGACATTGCCTTAGCAAAGTGGACCATGAGGGAGTTGTGGCAACAGCTTAAGGAGATTAATGCAAATACCAGTGGCACATGGAGTTACAGGAGGGATGTTCCTCCCGAAAGCTTCCTGTGGATGCTAATCCAAGGGCCCCTGCTTTTCTCTCTGATTAAGGTCATTTGTCTGGAACGTGCCTCTCCTCACATCCCCATCTAGCAGTTCTTCCTTTCAGGGGCATACGATCATCTCGGAAGAGCCTGGGATCCCTGCTTGGCCTGCCCAGGATGGATCGCACCATACTACAAATCTTAGAGCTTGGCTTGGAAATTACAAATCTGTGGGATGATGATGTGAATCAGTGCCTCTCCTGTTGGCTCTGAAACAAAATCAGGACATAGTGTAGGGTCCAAAACAACCCCCCTTCCTGGTGGTTAGTCACTAGTAAAAAACTGAATCGTACCATAAACCTCAGCTCAGACCTTCTCCGAGGCCTAGCTGCTCCTGAAGATCCTCCCTTTGGACTGCCCAGCCCACACCCTAGATCCTCTCTCTTTAATGTGCTACTCCCAAATCTCCTCTTGTCACCTCCCCTTACATCAGGGAATCAGCAGACTGCACTTAACCCTTGCCCAGCACCTGCCACTAGGGTGGGGCCTCATGCAAACACCACCAGCTTGGTACACACCCTGTTATCATTCATTATGATTTATGTCGATTGCTGATGCATTCTGTAAAAAGTGTTATGTACAAAGAGGACTCCGTCCTGGACTGTCAGAGACTCAATGCATCCCCAACTGCCCCTCCACCCTGCCAGCTGGAGGGACTCCCTCCCTGCCTACATTATTGTCTCTCCATGCCTGTCTCCTCCCACACTCAGCTTTCTCGCTCCCACCAGCTTCCCTCTTCTCGGTGATGGTTTCGCTGTACGAATAATACCGTCTTATTTTGCTGTGAGGCCGTGACCCATGGTAAACTGTATGAGCTGCCTCTTTATTTTAGTAAGCAATTCTCCACTCCCTGCCCCAGGAGTCAGTTTGGACTTTTCCCCTCTCCAGGGTGAGTAACTTTAACCCCTTCACTGCTGCAGGTCAGGTCGCTGGCTCCCAGCAGGGAGTTTCCAGCTTAGTTGAAGTGGGACAGGGCTGGAGGATTAATTGGCAGTCCAGGCAGTTTGGAATGCTGCACAGTTAGCAAACATCTGTAAGTGGCTTATGCAGGAGGTCAGACTAGATGATCTAATGGTCGTTATACTCTCTGAAGCTACAAGGCCGATGGCATGGCAGCCCAAGGGGAAAGAGAAGGGGCTTGTGAATACAGCACTAGACTGGCGTGGGCAGAGCTGGGTTCAGCTCCTGGCTCTGGTGCAGCCTCCTGTGACACTGGCCCAGGCCCTTAGGCTGCAACTTTCAACCCTCTATGCACATCCTAGTCTTAATCTGGACTGTCCTTGATCTCCCAGATGTAGAATGGCAGCCATCACATTTACTTTCTCTTACCCTCTGTCTTGTGTATTCAAACTGTGAGCTCCTGGGGCAGGGTCTCTCTCGCTGTGTGTACATACAGCACTGAGCACTCTGGGGCCCTGAGCTCAGCTACAGCCTAGTGCCACCGTTGTAATGCAAATACGACACCTGAGGGCCTTGGCTATCCTGGTGAAAGCAGATCCTGCCAGGAGCCTGCAGAGCGTTCCAGGGCCTGGGGTTAAGCCACGGTCGCCCCTCCCCGGCTCTGCCCGGGGGCAGTGCCCCCAGCAGTGGGGGACAGATGACTGGGAGTTGCACTCTAGCAGGATGGTGCTGAATGGGCTGCCCCCCTTCCAGCCCCAACTGTTGGTCAGTCGGTTTGCGTGTGTGAGGCCAGGCGTGATATATTACAGCACTCCCCTAGCCCGGTCGGTTTGGACTGAGCTGTCCATATCCATTTGCAGAGCGGCTGCTGGGCATGCTGCTCCCGTGTGTGATTGCTTGAGAGAGCCTCATTTGTCTGTGTCTGGTAGCTGTCAGTAAAGACAGGGCCATTCTGAGGGAGGGGCGGGGGGGGGAGGAAGCGCTGGCACTGTGGGAAATGAGAGGGAAGGAAGCACCTGACCCTGGTGGAACTGGGCAGTGGAAAGCTCTAAGGCCCAGTTAGAATGAGAATGTGGGTGGGGCTGTTGCTGAGACATTCCTGCTCCCCCTCACAGACTGACACTACTGTCCTACTGGGTGAGGACTGCACAATGGAGACAAGATGGGCTCTCACCGGCTGGAGAAGCACAGAGCTGCCACCCTGTAACCATGTGTGGGGAGGGTCCTGGTAGATAAACTCTGAATTGGTAGGTAGCCGAGCCACGAGGGCTTAGCTCACGTTCCCGGTGAGGATGTCTTCAGAGCTACGGGGAGTGTCTGGGCCAGATTTTCAGCGGGTGTAAATGGGTGGCGCTTCATTGGCTTTGATGGTTATACTGATTTACACCATCCAGGGGGCCTGTGCCACATCCAGCATTGTAGGGATGGGCCAGCTCCTGTAGCCATGACAAGGCCTCAGTGCACATGCAGCCACTGGACCTGCTGATAGCGTGACTGCCGAGTGCTTACCTGGCCCTGAAGGGTCTGTTGCACCCTGCCCACCATGGGGGCTCTAGCCAGTTGGGGGGCAGCACACCTATGCTCTCAGGCCTCTTCTGTCCTGGGGCTCGGCTCCCCTGGTGCCATGGGCTTTGCCTGTCTGTGCACCCACAGCCAGACTGGGGGTGAAGGTGGCTTCAGTGAGGCACCCACAGCCAGACACCGGATCAAGTGCTCCCTCTCTCTCGAGAGGCCGGGGGATTGAATTGAGCCCCTGCCCTGTCAGCTTGTATAACAGGGTTAGGGGAGCCCAGCTCAGGCCCTGCGGCTTGGTTCAGCACCACTGACCGCCACCCCCAGGAAGGGCCTAGCAGCCAGAGACGAACTGCAGGAGCCCAGGGCCGTGCACCAGCGCTCGCCTGGAATCCCTCAGCGGAACACTGTGAGGAAGGCTCCAGCTGCAGCCAATCAGAGGCTGAATTTTTCTTGTACCCTTTAAGTCAGCTTTGGGATACAAGACAGCTGGGGGAGGAAGGGGAGCTTAAGCCTGAACGAACACCTAATGGGAGGAGATGAACGAGGACAGATGATTATTCTCTGAGAAAGATTTGGAGCCCCTCCTCCAGCCCATGGGTGACCTGCCTGTAGCTGAGTTGCCCGCAGGCATGGATAGGGTGGGCTCAGAGACACGTTAGGGAACTTGGGAGTACTTGACTCTGGTTTCAGGGCCGTTTGCTGCTCCACTCCTATGAAGTTAACAAAATGAGGGTGAGCGGCTTCCTGAGCAGTGAGCGTCTCCCACCACCACAGCACCCAGCCACCACCACTGGGCGTGAGGAAAAGAACAGGCAAGGCCAAGGGGTGAGGGTTTCCCTGTCTCCTGTGTCGGACTGAGCCTGTCGCTTGTGAGGGGCTCAGAGCAGGGGGAGCAGATGAGGATACTGGCTGTGGGTGCTGCAGGTTGCTTCCTGAGAGACTGGACCTTCTCCAAGGCTCCGTGCTGGCTCCCTTGCAGTTTGTATCCGATGGAATCCCTCCCTTCCATCAGGAGAGTTGGCCTGGTGCCTGTGACCTTTACAGACAAGGGAACCTGGCCTTTCCTTAGGAGAGGCTGACGTCAAGTGTTACTGACGTTCCAGTAACAGTGAGAGGCCCTAGCCATGTGGGCCAGGTCCTGCAGAGAGCTGGGGTGAGACCGTCTCTGCCTCCCCTCTTGCCATCAGCGTGATCTCCGTGCCCTCAGTGCAGACCTGGTGGTGCAGATGAGAGGACCATGTCGCGCTCTTGCTCTCTGTTGTTGGACTTCTCTGAGCAGAGCAGAAGGGGGTGGGGGGGGGGCAGCTTTAAGGCTGAAGGCAGCTGCTGGGGAGATTAGGCTGTCCACAGCTGCTTGTTCTGTTTAGTCACATGAAGCTGCTTCACCTCCCACTACCTCCGGTAAAAGGTAGTGCTGAACGTTGGCCTGGCTGGGTCAGCAGTTCCGGGGGGGTGCACCTTTCCAACATGGGGAGGGAGGGGCTGAGCCAGGCCTCAGCCAAACAACCTCCAGGGCATGGGCACAGGTTGGCTGAGGACTGGGATATAGGCACGTCCCTTCTCTATTAGGGGGTCTGAAAACCAACTAGGCAGGGACCCATTTCTTTTCCAAATTCAAGCCAGTTCTGTGGAAGAAGTAGCACTGAATGGAGGGGCCTGATGCTGCATCTCTTGAGACGGTGTCATCAGGGAATCCTGGCTGGCTGGTAGCTCAAGGCAGGCTATCTGCCTGTTCTGTCTGACTTTATTAGGTCACATGGGGTGAAGCTTGTCTGCTGCTCCCTCCCCCAGCCCCCAAGCAGGGATGCCCAGTGCAGGAAGCAGATGTGCACTGATTTCCAAGAGCAAAGATGAGAGCTTGTCCTCTCCTACAGGGATTGGGGTTTCTCGCTCTCAGCTAATGGCTTGCAGGCTGAGAATGCTAATGAACCAATTACCTCACTCTTAAGGTCCGAGCGATCCATTCTTGAGCAGAACAGGCTGCCAGCTGATCCAGAACCTGGCCTGTAACAGAGGCGTTTGGGGGAGAGAAAAGTAGGGCCCCCTTTCCCTCCCCTGACAATGTAGGGTGCAATGTGTAGCATATATAAATGGCAGTGCTGAGCATCTCTTATCCAGTGTGGGCTCTGTGCTACCCGAGGAGCAGGCATTGGCCAAGGCCAGCTGAGGTGCTCATTGTGGGCAGCTTCTCCTAATACGATTACTAACACTTGGAACAAACACAACAATTTCCCCTCTCCCTATGTTGGATGCACATTAGCCACATAAGCATCATGGCTCCCCAGGAGATGGGTAACCCATTTTACAGATAGGGAAATTGAGGCAGAGAGCAGGGCGGGGACTTGCCCAAACTTCTTTTCACCCCAGGTTCCAAGTGCCATGGGTGCTGCCGTTGCTTTGGCTGCAGCGTGGGCCCAGCTCTGTAGAGCATTTGTGGTCAGTGTTTGTGACGAAGTGGGACTGTTCTTAATGTTTCCTCTGAATATTGTGGGGGTGCCTCAGTTTCCCCTAGGCAGTTCTTAAGTATCTAGGGGGTGGGGTAAGGGGGTATGATCATTGCAGAGCCCTAGAGGGCAGGTGTGTGCAGGGGTCTGGACACAGAGAATGGCTGACACCCTGTCTCCTGGCAACTGATGGCCTGGGCCCTTCCCCCCTGCAAGGTGAGAGCTAAAGGGTTGGAGAACAAAGGAATCCGGTGCCCTCCTGGCTGGGAAAGGGACAAAGCCCAGAGGAGGAGGGGCTGGAGAGAGTCAGTTTGGGTCTGGCTGGGGACATGGAGTGAAGTGCAGACGGGGTTGTGTGGCTCACTGCCCCTCAAAATGGACCCGGCTGAGGGGTCCTGTTCTCTGCACCTACAAGCTCTGTGTTAGACCATGTCCCTGTCATCTAATAAACCTCTGTATTACTGGCTGGCTGAGAGTCCCGTCTGACTGTGGAGTTGGGGGGCAGGACCCTCTGGCTTCCCCAGGACCCCGCCTGGGCAGACTGGCTGTGGGAAGCGCACGGAGGGGCAGAGGAGGCTGAATGCTCCGAGGTCAGACCCAGGAAGGTGGAAGCCGGGTGAGCTGTGTGTCCTGCAGACAGGCTGCTCCCAGAAAGGAGACTTCCCCAGAGTCCTGCCTGGCTTTGTAGGGAGCAGGTCCAGAGCATCGCCAGGGACTCCGTGACAGTGTTATTCTGGCAGGCTGCCAACGTTGCCTGAGGAACGCAAGTGAGAAAAGGATCATGGTGAATTTTTAAAGAGTTTATAACTCTGCCTAAGCTGAATGGAGTTGCCTGGCCCTAGCAAAAGGCAGGGCACCAGTGTCAAGGCTTTGTCCCTGCCGAAGTTCAAAGGCCTGCTGCAAACAATGAAGATGTTACAGCTTCTCAAAGAAAAGGACATAAGAATCTTTTATGATGGAAAGTGTTAGGCAAGCTAACTACAGGGAAAGCTGGCAACGGCCCCCAGAACAGTGGACAAGGACCATCGCTGGCTGCTCAGGCTTCTGGCAGTTAATGTTAGAGCCTGCCTCAATAGCACTCCTGTAAGGATGTGGCTTGGTGGTGAGCTGGCTGAGGCTAGGGGTGCTGTGGGGATAGTACCCCCAGCCTCCTGCATAGGGGAAGGCCTCTTTTCATTTCCAGCACCCTGCTGATGAGCAAGGTGTCAGAACCCAGAGCAATAGACTCAATGCAGACCATGTTCCAAGCACCAGTACAATGCCATGCCCCCAAGGAAAGGCAGGGGGTGTAAATGAGACAGACCGAGAGGGCCCTTCCCCACTGCTCAGGCTCTTTGGAAGGATAAAGACAGCACGTATGGCTGGGGTCCAACTGTGCACTCCAGCCTTTGTCACTGTGGGTTTTAACTCTGCTCTAACGATAGCGGATATTAACTGGTAGGCTGGTTGGGAGCACTTGCTGGAGGTTGGGCTGGGAGTCGCATCCCTGCTATTAGCAAAAGGAGAACTTTCCTTAAGCATGGCTCTTTTCTTTGGTTTGTGGCCAGGCATGGGGAAGGGAAACTGAATCCTCTCCCATTTTCTACCTCTTTGTGTCATTAATTAGTACTCTCTGGGCAACCGCAAATGGATTTCTCACCCTGCTGCTGCAGGATGCATCAGGAGTCGGTATGTATATAAACGGGGGGGGCTGCATTGTAGTCACATGGTCAACATCACTGTTAGTGGCCCCACATTGCACCTCCGTCTTCCATGACCTGTAGATGAGAACATAAGGAGGAGATTTTCAAAGGTGCACGTGGGGGAGAGCTGGGTGCCGAACTGTCCTTTGTGCCTTTGAACCCCATCCTGCTTTGCCTCCCCCAGCAGACTAAGCGAGAGAGCTAACCAGGAACTGGGGAGCAGATTCAGCCGTGCACTCGTGTTTAAAATTAAGCATCTGCTGGAGGGTTTTGCAGAACTGGGAGTGCTTAAAGCAGCAGGTGCATTCTCTGCGGCCTGGCCCAATGCACCAGCGCAGGCTCCGCAGCTGTGGAGCTGAACCCTGCTTGAAACTAGGGTAACTGGCACCTACCAAATCAAGCTCATGGCAGTTATCTCTGCACGGAGGGCTTGTATGGGTGTGGCCACAGACAGCTGAAATCAGGACTGATCCCCACAGCACACAGAACCTACAGGCCCTACTCTGCTCCCCTTGACTTTAACCAAGCAGGATCCAGCCCCTCAGCACGTGAATTGTCTGCTCTAAAGATGGTGCCTGTGGAGCAAGCGTCACTTCTTCCTCACAGGCTCAGCCCGCCGCATGTTGTGCAGAAGGCGAGCAGGCGTGTGGCAGGGCTGGCTTTTGGAAAGGGCTTGGCTGTGACTGATTTAGGTGTAAAACACTCTGAAGGTCAGAGCCCCCGGAGCTGGCTCCCGGCTGCCCAGAAGGAACTGCCTGTGCCCTGGCAGAGCTGGAGGGCAGTGTGCAGGAAGCTCTGAAGGAGGCAGACACCCTGGCTGGGGTGTACAACAGCTGTTGTTGTCCTGAAAGTCCCAGCTTTATGCAGACGCATGCACTGCAATGTCGGCTTGAAAGGATGTGCCCAGCTGCCCATGCCAATGGCCCCTCCTCCCTGAGAGTGAAGTCAAGGGCCGAAGCAGAGCCTCAGATCAGGCTCCTCTCAACAGCCCTGCCCCGAGCACTAAGGAAAAGTCATCCCTTGATGAGCCCTGTAGGAGCCAGGTGTGCGCTCCTGTGACACTCTGCAGCGTGCTTGAATCCCCAGCTATAAGAGGGCACGCGGGAAGTGGCAGCAAACGCCAGAGCGGGTGCCCGGGATGCTGCCCCAACTGGAACTTCTCCCACACCAATGGTTGCAGGCCCATGCTTCTTAACAGAGGCATGAGCGTCTTGGTTTCTTCCTTCCCTGTTCTCCAGCTGCATTGTTGTTTCCTAGCCACTGTGGCAAGTGCGCTCGCGCCTTTCCCTACTGGCAATCCTGGGGAAGCCTATTTGGATATTACTGGATTTTGGATGTGGTTTCCATAGAAACCCTAGTAGCGACGGTGCACTCCTAGCCTGCATGCTGGAGAGAACTTTACAAAGGCAAAAGCTTTAAAAAACCACACACACAACCCCTTTTCGCTTCCCTGCTGGTGGGGTAAGATTACAACCAACAAACACGAAATCACCCCACCCACCCCAGGAGGCAAACAGCTTTTGGGCTATTTCCTTTGCTGTTTGTCATACTCTTCACAGGGAGGAATGGACTGTCAGCTGCTACCACCTCGAGCAGCGTCCTGACAGTTTGTAGCATTTTTATGAACAATTGCTTACACAAAGCAGCTACAAGCTGCGGAGCTTTCCAAAGAGACCAGGGCAGAGAGGCCAAGTAGCTGACTGAGTCAGCCTGTGGGTTTGTTCGCCCAAGACGGATGCTCACACCCAGCCCCAGGCAGAGCTGCTCAGAGCAGCTTGCTGTCCCTGGCTGGGCAAGTGGGGAAATGAGACTGGAGTCCTGGCCACATGGGAGCCAGTATCTTCCGGGATCTGCTCAAGGGAATACATTGGCCAGGAGGCCTGAGATCTGGTCTTGGAGCTGCCTGCTGCAGGACCCAGGACAGTCTCTTCCGTGCTCCCCTCTGACCCTGTGTCTTTCTTTAGACTGCACGTTTTGGGGGCTCTAATTACTTATGTGGCTGGTGAGAGTGGGGTAAAGGAGGGACAACCCTACCAGGCTCTGAGCTCAGCACCCCCCCTCCCCCTTCCCCACAGTGATGGAACATCTGTGTAACTAAAGTGAAAGGGGAGGGGGTGATGCGTCAGCGAACATGACGACTCCAGTTTGAGTCTCTGGCAAGCCTAGCTCTCCAAGCTAGAGAGCTGTTTGTCCGGGACTAACGGTGCCTGGCGTGCCCGTCCCTCCCACTGAGCTGCTAGGAATCACAAACCAGGGATGGAAAAGCCCGAGGAGTTCCCATCCCCTTCCCCCCTGCCCTGCGCCCTGTGCCGGTTTGTTCTCTAGTGTGTTCTCCAGTCTCGGGGTCAGTGGTTGGAGGAGACTCCTGCTTGGTTGTCCTGTGACTGAGCCCAGAGCCATCGCTTTGTGCTGCTGCTGTCCTTGCTCTGTCAGTCTGGGAACCCCTTCGATGCTGTCCTCTGAGACCCAGCGAGCAGGGTCTGCCCTGGCAGCGAGCAGCCAGCCTGGCTGTCATGCCTAGGACTCCTAGCCTCAGCGTCTTTTCAAAGCTCTGCTGAGCCAGGCTGTGACGGGGGTAGAGCTGGGCTTTACTTAGCAAAAAGGAGCTGAAGAAGTGGTTTGAGTGTAAGCTCTGTGGAGTGGAAACCAAGTCTCCCTCTGCGTGTCTTATGGAGTTGAGTGATGGTCAGTGCTTAATGAATACAATAATGCACTGCCCCATCAGAGCCCCACATAGGCAGCGTTGGGACCCAGGATTCTCAACCCCCATGGGAGCAAGAGCTATGCAGATAAACAAGGGTTTCAGGCTCCAGCCCTGGTGCGTTCCAGTGCGGTGTCCCCAGTGCAGCCAGCCTGACCTTCAAAGCCAAGGAGACCCTGCTTCCTTAGCCAGTCCTTCCTCGCTGCTTGGCTGAACCTGCTGTTGCCATGGGAACCTGATGGGATCTTTCCTCACAGCAGGGTGCCTGGGTGTTGCAGTTGAAAAGCTGGCTGCCCCATTGTATTGCTCTGATTTTGCCTTCCATCAGCAGTTGGGAGCAAGGGGGCCTTTAAGGGCCATTCAGTCATGTTAATTGACAGTGCAATGCTCAGCATGGAAGCTGGGGGCTGGGCCATTCTAAGGCAAAGCGTGAGCAACAAATGAATTGGGAGGGGAGGCAGCTGAGAGCAAAGGGGGCTGGAGAAGGCCCCACCGCACTAAGGCAGTTTAGGCAGTTCCTTGGCTGACGCAGAGCACTGGGGTGGCCTGAGCTCTGCAGCCCTGGGTTGGCCCTGGGTCCCCTGCAGGCTCTGCTGTGCACTCTAGAGAGGCACCATGGGCTAGATAAGGCATGAGGCTGGGAGCCAGGAGACCTGGCTTCTGTTCCTGGCTCTGCCATTGTCCTGCTGGGTGGCCCTGTGCAAGTCACCTGGGATTCTGTTTCCCCTCCTGCCCGTGCTCTGTTTAGACAGCAAGCTCATCAACGCAGGGGGTGGCTCTTGCTACGCCCAGCGTCTGGCACAAGAGGCTGGGGGAGAAGGGCCCTGAGAGTGGTGAGGCAGGCCCTGCACTCCGGGTACAGCGCTCTGTCCCTGCGTTCGCAAGCCAAAGGTGCAGGACGCAGACCACAATCTCCATTTCTTTCTGGTTCGGCCCCTGCTAATCCCCAGAGCTTTTATCTGGTGGTTCCTGCTGCAGCATCCACTAGGACTGCTGGGTTTGGGTGGTGCCTGTGGCTACTCAAGTCCCATCATGACACATGCACAGAGGGGCTGCCCCTCTTCAAATGGGGCCAGCTGAAAAGCTGCATGAGCCACTCCCTTGCACCAAAGCAGCCCAGCAGGTGGCCATCACCTGTGCCCAGTCCAAGGTCTGCCAGACAGTAGCCACCTCAAGGCAGCCTGCAACGGTCTGGCCCTGGCATGCAGCTCACCTAACTGCCTTGGGGCTGGTGGCCCCCTCTCCATGCGGCTGTCTTGCACCGGCTCTCGCTGCGCCTGGCCTCCCTTGTTCTAAGGCAGTACGGCTGGCAGTGCTGGAGCTAGGGCTGCTCTGCACTCAGCTGGCTTGTGCTGTGGGGTTGAGCCCCTGTGCTAGTGTAGACAGGCCTTTCTACCACCCTGGTGTGGAGCCTCCCCGCTCTGTTTGTTTGTTTGTTTAGTTTTTAAAGCAGCTGGAGAACCCTCCGCCCCTAGCAGTGTGCCTGTGTGAACCGGTGGTAGACCGAGAAATTCAGGGATGAGAGCTGGAGAGGGAAAGCTTTTCCCCAGAGTGTTCTGTCCTGGTATAAATAACCTCACCTAAGCCAGTTCCAGTCCGTGGGCTCCCCAGGAGAAACCGGACCTTGAACTTGCTCTGGAGTTTATAAACACTCTCCCATGCTGGAGTCCAGCAATTCAGCCGGTTCCCTGCTGACCCTCCTTCCAGCCTGCTTTATTGACTGCAGTGACCCTGCTGCTGAGCTGTGCTCGCAGGCTGCTCAGCCGGGTCCGGCACACGCGTGGCTGCCCACCCAACTGCTGCTCCAATCAGGCAGGGCTAAGTGAGCACAAGTTACCTCCACGCACCACAGGTGCCCAAGGATGACTATGAAAAGCTATGGGCCTGATCTTGCCCGTCTGTGCTGCTATGACTTACACGATTCCCGCGGCACTGCCTGCCTGAGTAAGCATTAGCAGGAGGTTGGTGTCAGTGGTAGGATTAGAACCTGAGTCCTGGGGCTT
This sequence comes from Lepidochelys olivacea, assembly GCF_965140295.1. NCBI lineage: Eukaryota > Metazoa > Chordata > Testudines > Cheloniidae > Lepidochelys > Lepidochelys olivacea. The sequence goes on from NC_140434.1 coordinate 1,022,240, forward strand.
CCTGGGGGCAGCTGCTACAAGTCAAGCCAAGAAAGCCTCTGTGCCTAAATGGGGCAGCTCGGGCATGGGACACAGTGTCAGGACACCTGGGTCCTGTTTCGCCGCTGGGCAAACTGCCTCCCCTCTGTTTCCCCATCCCGCTCTTTGGACTGTGAATGCTTTGGGGCAGGGCCCAGAGCTCACATTGGGATTCTGGACCCTGTACCGTAGCCAGTATGAATTCCCTCACGTTCTGCCTGCGGTCTCCATTCCCTGGGGCTGGGCCCTGCAGGGTAGCCCATGGGAAGGAAGGCAGCGTGTCGCTAACCGGGTGCTCTCTCTAATCACGTGCCTTCCATCCTGCTAGCTCTTCGTGATCGACAATGGCGCTGATGACTGGCGGATAGCAATGACTTATGAGCGCATCCTTTACATCAGCCTGGAGATGCTGGTTTGTGCCATACACCCCATCCCTGGGGAGTACAAATTTTTCTGGACAGCACGTCTGGCCTTCTCCTACACACCCTCGAGGGCAGAGGCTGATGTGGACATCATCCTCTCCATCCCCATGTTCCTCCGCCTGTACCTGATTGCCCGGGTCATGCTGCTGCACAGCAAGCTCTTCACTGACGCCTCATCACGCAGCATCGGGGCACTCAACAAAATCAACTTCAACACCCGCTTCGTCATGAAGACTCTCATGACCATCTGCCCCGGCACAGTGCTGCTGGTCTTCAGCATCTCCCTGTGGATCATTGCCGCCTGGACAGTCCGTGTCTGCGAGAGGTAAGCTGGGGGTGGGCTGGGGGGGTGTTGGATTAACGAGGCTTCTCCTTGGAGCAGTGAGTGGTGTGCATGCCCTCAGCACAGGGCATGAAGGGGAGGAGATGGTACTCTTCCCTTCTTCCCACAGGTGTTTACAGCCCTGGAGAGGGGCTCAGTGGCTTGGCAATTCTAAGGTTTCCCAGAGATGAAGGGCTGAATCAATGATGTGGGCTCCATACAGAGCTCTCCCTCCCTAAGGCAGGCACCCCTAGAGCCTCTGGGGTACATCTGCACTGCAAAAACAAAACCCAGGGGCAGCAAGTCGCAGGGCCTGTGTCAGCTGACTCGGGTTTTCACTACGGGGTAACGTTCCTGCTTGGGCTGGCACCCAGCAATGGGGGAGGGTCTCGGAGCCCGAGCGGGAAGGTCTCCACTGCTAAGTTCAGCCCCGTAGCATGAGCCTGAGTAAGCTGACCTGGGCTCTGGGACTCACTGCCGTGGGGTTCTCTTCGCCATGTAGATGTAGCGAGGGAGCAGGATGCAGGAGCCAAGGATTTTGTGTGTGAGCGTGCTTTGCGGGTGCCATGTGAGCAAACCCAGGGGATTTGGGTGTGGTGCTGTGAAAGGACAGCTAGCTGGCTATGCAACACCCCTGCCCGCCCTGGGATCGTGGGGTCCAGGAATACTTACCAGCTGGCCCAGCCCAGGCCAGGCCAGTGAAAATAAATCAATGGCTTCCTGAAAATGGGAACCCAGGTTTCTGTGGGCAGCGCCTTCCTAAAGTACCCAGCGGAGGGCTGCCTGGCCAGGCTTCGCTGCTGCTGTCCAGGGAGGCTGTGTGCATGCAGCCCTCTCCGTTCTCACCAGCAGCCCCATTCTGCTGTGCCAGGCTCCCCGGCAGTCCTTGGCAGGACGACAGACCCCACTCAATGGATCTTCCCAGTCAGGGTTTGACCAATGGACAGAGCCTATCCTCCAAGTCACACAAGTGTTACAAGGGGAGACTGGTCTCCAGTGTCCTAAACTGTATCTGGAGGAGCGGTGCGGGCAGCTGGGGTCATTCAGCTCACCAGCGAAGGCCGGGCTGGCTCAGATGGCTGGGCCCAGCCCTATTCTGCTGGGCACAGTCTCCTGTGGAATAGTGCAGGGGGAGCTGCTGGACACACAGAAGGTGCAAAATAACTTGCCAAGCCCCAAGGCCTGGGCTCTCGCTCTAGCTTCGCTGATAGCAACTGTCATGACAACACAGTTACACAGCAGCTCTGGGCGAGCGTCTCGCTGGGACTTGAGCTTGCTGTGGAGACGGCCCCGTACAAGGTGTGAATGTGGGGCAGCGAGTGCACTTCTAGCCTGGGGGGGATGCAGGGATACGTCTCCTTCCGGACTATTCATTTCACAACCCCGCCAGGCCACCCACAGGCACAGGGAGGTTACGGGGTCACAAATGCTCTCCGCGTTGTTCTGGGGCCAGAACAGAGACGTGGCTTGACAGCAGGATCATGTTAGTCATGACACGGGAAGGGGTACTGACAGCTGCTGGCATCTTGCAGGGCATGACTGGCATTTCCCCAGCCTTCCCCAGCATGGCAAAGATCTGTCCATGGAGGTTCCTAATTAAACCCTTCCAAGTGGGAATTAGCACTTGGGGCTGAGCTCAGCGGCTTTCCCGGAGCCTCAGTCTGACGGTGACAGGTTTGGAGAGGCAGGCTGTCCTCGGGGTGAGACAGAAACCCACAGTGCCACAGCTTGCCAGGCAGCACTTAAGCACTGAGCACTTTGTGGGCACAGATGGGGGATCTAGCTGCTGATTTTCCCTTGACTCCATGCACATCAGCTGCCTCTGCTGGCGCCCTGCTCTCTATTTGCTGTCTCTTTGAACCCATTTCGTTCTTGCTGCCAATTCGTACCCCTCTGCTCCCCCGTTAGCACCCTCTCTGTCCAAGCAGTGACAAGGGGTGAGTCAGGGAGCAGAGGCTCTACCCTCGATCCAGCTCCCTTCAAGACTTGCACAATCTCATGCCCCTACAGGTAGGGCAACTGAGGCAGGGCTGCTGCCTGAGGGCCCTCAGCAACTAAGGGAGCCCTAGGAAACTGACTGAGCGGTGGACAGAAGGGGGAAGGGAATAGGCAGATGAGCACAGCTGGGTGCATGGGACATGTTTGTAAGACGGTGGAGATAAAAATTCCTTGCAGGCATCTCTTTAAGACCAGCTGCGTGGCATTGACCGGGGAGGGGCAAAACTCGCTGGCATTGGCCCCGTCTGCCGTTCAGCTGAGAGGTCATTTCCCAGCCTCCCTCCATGGCCGAGGAGTCTCTGGCCTCTCATTACCTGAAAACCTTTTCTGGAAGTGGCCACCCACCTCTGCTGTATTATTACTGTGGCGCTAGGAGCTGGACAAACACAGAACAAAAAGACAGTCCCTGCCACAAGGAGCTCCCAACCCGCGTATAAGCCAAGAGACACCAGAGGGAGACAGCCAGGCAGACGGGAGCACAAGTGAACAGTGAGACAGTGCTGGTCAGCATGCCAGGCCGTGGGCTCTGCACCCCAGTAGCCGAACCATTGTCCAGATCTTTGTACGCATCACAGCAAAGGAGAGTTTGGCAGAGGGATTGGAAGGTGGGTGCAGAAGTGGCTCTGGGGGTGTCGTGAGGGGCAGCGCAGGAGAAAGTACACAGTGGCTTGTTTGAGAATGTAACAAGTGGGCACTGGAGGCTGGTGTTATGGGCCAATCAGAGGTGAGCTTCAAAAGCTCAGCTGTGAATAAGAGAGGATAGGAAGCTGGGGAGAGGTGGGGAAGGGCCTGGAAAGCAAAGACCAGCAGCTTACTTGGGGTGTGAGAGCAAAGTGACATGGAGAGAGGGACAGGCTGGGGAAACGATCTCTGCATGGCTCTCAGCAGGCCAGACTGCATTTGTCCAGGCCAGAGAGGCAGCTGCCCAGTAACCAAGATGATGGTGAGACCTACCTGTGTGGAGGGAGAGGCAATGGTTATGGGTTAGCTGCATTGCCAGGAGCCTGTCAGATCGGGACCCCGCAGCGCCAGGTGCTGGGCCAAACAATCCCACCTCAGGGAGAGAACAGGGAGGGGAGAGAGAAGAGCATGGAGTGCAGGGAGCACAGCACTGGCCGTGGGGGTACTGCGAGATACTCTGGCACTATGGTAGGGCGCCCGTGGAAGTACCTGATGGATGGACAGACAGACAGGGAGGGGGAGGGGTAGGCCAGAGGCTCCAATGCTGGCAATCCTCAGCCTGTTGAGTCGGAGCGTGTGTGGCCCTGTCTCTGTCTCTGCGCTGCTGGGGGCCAGGGGCTGTTTGATGCAGAGCAGCGATAAAAGCACGGGGAAGCCAGAGTAGCTAATTGATCAGAAGGACTCTCAGTGGCCTCGTTTGCATGTTTGCCCTGCACCTGCCATTTGCCTAACAATACCGCTGGCTCTGGCTGGCCGGGCTGGAAGTGCTATTGGGAGCCTGGGGCCTGCTCCCTCCCCCCCCCACCCCCAGATGAGCTTTTCCAGCCCACGTGGGCTGGGGAAATCATGGAGCGGGGGAGCAGCATAGTCTGTCTGCGGGGAGGAACTGGGCTGCCAATGAGGGGTGAGGAGATGCGCTCTGAGGACTCACAGGCCTCTGCGCTGACTCCCAGCTGCCTGCTCAAACCACCCCGGAGCTGCTTCTCTACCCTCTCCTCCCCCTCCCTTGGATCTTTGGGTCTCTCCCTCCCTTCTCTTTTCTCTAGACTTGTCTCTCTCTGCTTTGGGAAGCACCTGCTCACTGCCCAGCCTTCACCCTTGCAAGCTGGTCATTGCTCAGAGGAGCGGCACCGCCTGTTTGGGCAGCGGAGAGCCCCCTCCGTAGCATTCGCCTCTCTCTCGGTGGCTCAGTTCTGGTCCCATACATGGAGGCTGTCTCTCAAAATCCTCTCCTAACTCCCAGAGACACAGCCGGGGATGTAGCACCAGGACTAGCCCAGACCTGACGTAAGGAACCAGACTAAGCTCCCGGTGTGTAAGCACTCAAGGATATTCCCCACAGCTGGTCACCACCTGGCCAAGAGCTCTCCACTCCCTGTCCTGCTGTGCACCCCAGGGTAGGCAGACCGGTCCTCGTGTATCCCTCCCAAGCTCGCACTGCAAGGTCTAATCAGTGCTTGCTGGTGAAGCCTTAGATGAAAGACCCCACTGCTGGGCAAAGTACTGTCCCAGCTGGCTGCTCACCGCAGGCCAGTCCGCCACCAGAACCTAGTCATTCGTGCACTGGGGTACGGCCGTTCCAAAGGGCTGGTGCAGACAATGGCAGGTCCTTCCTGTCAGCGGTGCCATATCTGCTGTTCACCTCTTTGCCGTGCAGGCAGTTGGGGTCTCCCTGGGGGGAACTGGGCAGGAACGTGAGTGCTGCTCTCTCCTGGAGCCCCGCGGGAAGGGCGCTGGCAGCGCCACTTCGTTAGCTCAAAGCACCTGCCGAAGCTACTCAGTTCTCCAGCTTGCTGAGGGAGAGACAGGCAACACCTTCCAGCTGCACCTCTTCCGTGCCTCTTCCCTGGCTAGGCAGATTCCATCTTCCGCACGTTGTGCTTGGTAGCTCGGAGGATATTACAGCCAAGAATGAAGCGAGCCATATCCAGCTCTGGCCTCCTCACTTCCAGCCAGTGTCAGTGTGGAGTCAGCAGATCAACACCTCGTGCTTTGCACTGCCATGCACAGACGATGCTGTCCTGCCCTACACAGACCCGCTTTGAGTTAGCCGCTGCTACTGCTATGCAAGGAAAGGATGGAGTTTCCTAGGGCAGATGGGCCTGCCCAGATTAACTTCACTGGCTGTACCCTGCGTCGCTGTCATCCCAGGGGGCGGGTGCACTGGGAAAGGGGAGCCTCAGTCTGGATTCCTGGAACCTGTGACAAACCGAACCCCTCTTAGAGTTGTGCTCATGCATATTGCTGGTAGAGCAGGAGCAGCTATGCCCGGAAATGGCTGTAAAACACCAGGAAACCATGTTTTGCCTTTAATCTGGTCTGTACAGACAGCACGCCAGGGTTTTCTCTGCCAGTGGGGGCCAGATATGAGCACAAACCTAGAGGAGTCATGGAGGACTCAATCCTTGGCCCTGGTGAAATCCCCTGTGTGCTGCTAGGGCCTAGCCTAGGGCCTGAGAACTCAGCTTGACCTTCGATGTCTTGTTGGAGTTAGCACTGAACAAAATGCTATCACATCACATCCTTGAAGTCTGAACCGAGCCACTATCAACCGAAGAATGTCTCCAAAGCCATGCCAAGTAATCCAGGCCGTCTGCTTTGCAGCACTGAATCAGCTCCCTGTGGGTTTGCTGCCACCGGAGATGCAAACCAAAAGCCCCAATAACCAGCTGCCTCATGCCAGGTTTCTGTTTTGGAGGGTCACCAGCCCCCAGGCTCAGCTGGGTTTAACAGGAGCAATCTGCTGGGGGAGTTTGAGCTGCAGACCGAAAGGAGTTATTGGCAAGTCAGAGGGGTGAAAATAGGGGGCTAATATTGATATTAGAGCTTTGTTTAGAGACCCCAATCAAGGAATGTCCCTCCACCCCTGTGCTGGGCACTGTGCTACAGACCTTGTGCTCTAGGTCATTAAAACTTTCTTGCAACCTGGACTTGTGCTTTTGCTCCCCAGGCAATGATAATTGTATTACGGTCGGGCCCATATTGTGCTAGGGTCTGTACGAACCATAGTGAGAGACGGACCCTAATTTAGAGTGTACAGCATGAACAGCCATGGTTCAGAGTCTGAGATCTTTAAGGCCAAAGGGGGTTGTTGTGATCTCCTGCAATTTCACCCTGTAATCATAGAATCATAGGACTGGAAGGGACCTTAAGAGGTCATCTAGTCTAGTCCCCTGCACTCATGGCAGGACTCCATGTTATCTAGACCATTCCTGACAGGTATTTGTCTAAGCTTCTCCTAATTCCTGCATCCAGGCCATAACTTCTGAGTGAGCTACAGCAGATCTTTTAGCAAGACAGTCAAACCTGACTGAAAGATTTCAAGTGACAGAGAATCCACCAGGTTCCTAAGAAAGGTGTTCCAATGGGTAATTTCCCTCCCTGTTAAAAACTCTCCCCTCAGTTCTAGTTTGAATTTGTCTGGCTTCAGCCACAGGATCACATTCTGCCTCGCTAGATTAAAGAGTAATAATTTACTAGCCTGTTTTTTCACCCCGTGTAGGTACTTTCAGACTATGGTCAAATCAACACTTAATCTTTTGGTTATACTAAACAGATTGAGCTCCCTAAGTCTCTCACTATAAGGCAGTTTTTTCCAGGCCTGGAATTATTCTTGTAGCTCTTTATAAACCCCTTCCGATTTTTCAACATGCTTTTGGCAGTGTGGACACCAGAACTGCCCCCAGGATTGCAGGAATGGTCTCACCGATGCCCTGGACACGGTCCTGTCCCAGTTCAGTATTTGTTTCCACGTTGCTATCACAGTGACTTGCTCAGCCAGCAGTGCACTGCAAGCTCGGGTTCAGTTGGTTATCTGCCCTACGACTTTCCAGGACACAGTCCTCCAGCTCGGCAGTGCACCAGCGTCCCGAGGTGTACGTTGTTCACATAAGCCTGGCTTACCAAGTGATCCAGGTCACTCTGTGGCATTGCCCCATCCTGATGGCTTGTGCGCGCTCCCTACGCGGAAAGGAAGGATTGTTCTCTCCATTTACAGACGGCGGCACAGAGGGATTACGTGATTTGCCCCAGATCTTGCAGGAACTGAACCCACAGCTCCTGACGCACAGGCTCATGCCTGAAGCAGCCCATCCTGCCATGGAGATGGTGAAATCAGCTGTACCTGGGCGGACCTGTGCCAGGGACTGCAGGGACCTTCGCTGGCCCTTTGAAGGACGGGCACTGACCCTCTTCTCTCCCTCTCAAGTGCCTTTCCCCCCCGCTGCCTGACCCCGCTGGCACTGCTATCTGTGCATGGGATCGCAGCGCCACTCAGGTTTGGCCTGGCCCCTCAGCTGCATGGCCTCTGTGCTTCCACTGTCCCAGCCTGAGTAGGGGAATCCTCAGGATCTCTCCTGGGCCCTCGGGCAGGAGCTTATGGGAGACGGAGCCACCGAGAGCAAGAGACCGTTCACCACTTTCCAGGTGCCTGGACTAGGTGCCAGGTCACTACAGAGCACAATGACGGCCTGGTCTAGGTTGCTGGGGCTCGTTAAAGGGGAACTTGGATTGCTTGAAGTCCTATGGAAGAGTGCTGGTGCCACACCCACTGACTGGCCGAGCTTTTCTATGCTGCGGGGATGGGGATGGTTATCTGACGGTGCTATGACAGTGTGGTTTATGGGTTCTGCATTTGAGGGATTTAAATGGGCTGGCAAGGTCCCTGGGCCCTCCTGACTATGAGTTTCTGTCCCTTGTGGGATTGGGCTGGAAAATGAAATGTAAATAAATAAGCATTAATACGAAAAAATAGCCACTGTACAAGTTAGCGAGCGCCCTACTACACATCACAGCCATGGTAATGATCCATACCACGACAGCACCATCCTTGGCCAAGCAGCAACCACGAACGAATGCGCCCTTATGCCCCCACAGCTGGCCAAGGTCTGCGAGACACAGGGATTGTCCCACTGAGACCGGAATGCAGCCCTCTCTGGGGTGGCCCGCAGAATCCATCAAGAAGCAGCAATGCTACGTGACAGTTTAAGACAAGAAATACAGAATAACTTCTTAGCCAACTGAAAAGGCAGGTGTCAAAATGCAGTTAATGCGGATGGAATTGGGCCAGGGGACAAGCTGGCAGAGCAAGCAGCCCCCACCGACCTCCCTAACCCCCTGCACACATGGCTGGGCAGAGGGAGATAGAACACAGAATAGTGACTTGACCTTTTCTAGTGCTGCCCAGGCATAATGGCCAGGAGAGCCTGTGGCTTCGTTAGTACAGGGAATGTCTGCCAGTGCACAGCTCCACACAGAGAGAGCATGAGTGTGGGGGGGTGGGGAACCGGATCCTCGTGTGCATCTGTCACCACTGCCTTGTGCTGGGATGGCTGCAGTTTGCTATACAGCAGGAGGTTGTGCCAGCAGACTCGCTCCTTTTCTTTTAGGACTAAACACGGGAGTCCAAGCTCTGTGACTCATCCGTTCCTTGGCCTCTGCTGATTGGGGTGGTTTTGGAGCTGTGGGCACCTGTGACCTGGGGACCCCGACATTCATGGCACATGGGATGCTGTGTCCCTTGGTCACTTTCCCCCAGCTCCATTCTTCCTCTCTTTCCCCTCTGCATTTCACAGCCCTTTGCTCTCTGTTCTCTGCCTGGCTGCTGCTTCCCTTTTGTTCCCTGCTCGCTTCCTCTGCTGAGTCCTAACCCCCAGCATTGTCAGGGGTGGGTTGTGGTTTTTCAAAAGGCTTTGCGTTGCTTAGCAACTCATCAGTATGCTTTATACACTGCGCCTGCTCAGTGAGGTTGCTGGCTCCCCTACTAAGAGGGCCACATGTTTTGCCCCCATCAGAACAGAGCTCTGGTGTACAGAGCCTAGATGTTAGCACAGTTAACCCTCCCACTTCTTTACATTCCGGAAAGTTCACACCCATTAAAAGCTGCTTGGAGCCAGGTAGTCTGCAGCATAGCTCACCCAGCTACAGCTTGTTCCTCCCCATTTCCTGGGGTGGGGGGGCGGTTCTGGGGCTACAGGACTACCACGGGCCCCATACCTCAACCCATTCTGGCTTGTGGAAAAAGGCATCAGCACAGCTCCAGGGTCAGTTCCCAGTGACCAGCCACAGCTGGGTAGTTGCCACACACCGCTCAACAGAGCGTGAAGTGTGCCCTGTGAGCATGGCTGGGTGCTCTCCAGGTGGGCATTGCATTACCTTCATTCACCCACCTGCGACAGACCCAGCTGAGTTGTTTGGCTCCCTTGTCACCCTTGTCTGAGCTCAGCCTCCCCACGCCAACTCTGCTCTGTCACCACTGCCAGCCTCAACACCCCTGCGTTTGCCCACTTCTTCCTCCTGGTCACTCCCCTCCTCTCCTCTCCCATGACACCTACACAAACCAGTGAACTGGCTGTCACTCGCTCACTGTGGGCATTGCCTAGGAGGAGTAACATGCCTCCTTGCACTCAGATACTCCACTTCCAAACTGGGCTGAGAGGGCAGACGCGTGTGGGAGGCTGAGCTTCGAACACATGGAAGGAACACACGGTCCCAGAGGCTTGGTAGAGAATGGCCCTGCACTGGTGGAAAGCAAAGTCAAGGGACGTCGAGAGAAAGCCAAGCAGCCTGGGCAAGTTTGCTCCCAGCAGCAGCAGCATCATTTGGCTTTGCTCGTTCAGGGGAAGGCGGGTGGTGGAAATGAATGCTCTGGTCAGAGCAACTGCATCAGCCTTTGGTGTGAGCATGGTCCTGCATCCGGCTCTCGCAGCTTTCACATGGCAGGGTGCGTGCCAGCTGTCCGGCTGGACAAGCATCATCTGCTCAAAAGTGCTTTTTGGGAAAAAAGAAAAAAACTTTGGTACGTTGGCCTGTCCCTAACCCTTTTCCTTCTGAACCCCACCAAATTGTTCTCATCAGCCAGGCTCCTCTGTTCACGTCCTGCTTGTGGCAGGCAGAGAACAGCTCCAAGCCCTTTATCAGAGGCACACAGCTGCCTGATGGAGGGGAAGTACTTTTTCAGGAGGAGGAAGATCCTGCTGGCTGGTTAGCAGAGAAAGACGTAACCCCCCAACTGAAAATCTGCCTGCGAGAGGGGGTGAGCACGTACAGCAGACGATGGTTTCAATGCATAGTGGAGAGCAAGGCTGGAGTAGCATTCTTGGTATTGGCAATTGCCTCAAACAGAGCTGAGATTCATGAGTCCACCTCCATCCCTCGCTGCAGTAACATCTTGCTATCCATGGCTACGTATGGAGTTGACCAGACGCCCTGCTCTGTGCTGGAGTGTAATACGGAGCAGTCAAGCTGCACAGGTATTGGGGAGAACTGCAACTGTCTTCGCTGAGTGTGGCACTCTGCTTGCTTCCTCCAGCCCAGGGCTCCTTGAGTAGTCTGCTTACTGACTATTCCCTCTCGCTCAAGTTAAGGGGTTTCCGGGCTTACGGCTCTGCTGTTGGCCATGCTGAGTCTAGAGGGTAGGACTGTGTGCTGGCGGATTTCTTTCCTGGGGTACAAGATCCTAACACCATCTTCTGTTTATATAGCATCTTTTATCCAGAAAGGTGGCAGAGCATTTTACAGATCGACTGGCCTTAGCTGGAAGTGGCTCGGGGAAAGAGCACCGCCTACTGAACTGACAACACTCCTTCTTGCAGCCCCTGGGTTTACCTTGGAGTCTCCTATGCGACAGCTGCACACTTGGCTTTTGTGATACTGCAAGATGAGTGCACCGCTGGCACAGCTGCACACTGGTCCCATGTAACTGGTTGTGCAGAGAAAGGGAGGTGAATAGATGGCACTGGGATCTCCTCACAGGGTATGGTTCAACGGTGACTTCTGTCTGCCCTTCTGCAAATGCAGCCCGGGAAGGCTAGGTCTTTCTGCGGCCCCTGAGTCTGTGCAGCGTTCCTGGACTGCCTCGTCGTTGGCAGACACTGTTTTTTTTCTAAAAGCTGTGCGCTAGCTCGAAGAGGAATGAAGTGTGGGAAGTCCTATGGCCTGTGTTACATGGGAGGTCAGACTACATGATCAGTGGTCCCTTCTGGCTTTGGAATCTATGCATCTGAGACATACTATGGCAAGAGAGAAGCTTGTTTTGATTCGAGCCGGGGCCTCTGGGACCTGCCTTTCTGACTTCCTATAACCTCTAGCTAGACACTGGCTCCCTAGATGTTTGCTTAAGAGTAAGTATCCCGTCTCCTTCTGGTTCCCAGAGAGTGCTGCTGTGCACTGGGTGGGAGCCTGTCTGTTTTTTTTCTAGTCTAGCATCCCCAGGTGGGTCACAACTGGCACAGTTGTCTTCACGTTGTGGTGGGAGACTGTCTTTAACTTTGATAAAAAAGTTATGAAGCTGTTTTCAGCAACTCCCCTCAGCACAAGAGGCTTCCCACATCCTTTGGTTTCCCAGTCAGCCACACTGCAGCATGTGACTTCCCAGATAGCTGGCTGGCCCAGTGGGAGTCAGCATTCTCAGAAGTGCTTTTCAGAACAGCTCCTATGGGACTGGAGAGAGGGACACTGAGCTGCAGGCAAGCTCAGGAAATGAGGCTTTATCAAATGAAGCCACCAGCATCATCTGAGACCATTGCCTCATCTCTCCCAGCATTCGGTACATGGAGGTTTTCCCACCTCCTTCTCCCAGAGACCCTGCACCTTGGTGATCTTTCCTCAAGGGAAGAGGGCTGAACACAGCTCCCCTCTGCTACAGCCTGTCAGTACCACTCTGCATCAGCCGGAGCCACCCAGATGATGCAAGGCGCTCCCTCCTCCGAGGGTGGAGCATGCGGCCTTCACAATACTCTGGAGACTTGCACTCAGAGCCCTGCATTGGGCTGCCTCAGTAGCACTGGGCAAGCCAATGACTTGTGGTCTCTTTCACCCCAGAACAGCTTTGTTACTGCAACTCGGAGTCTGTAACCCAGAGGGGAAGTCTGTTCTTCTCCAAAGCAGGCATTTTTTGCCTCTGATCCTCTACTTTAGGAGTAGGGGACTGCACTGACTAGCACTGTTATATACACCAGAAGCCTCTCATCCATATAGAAAACAAACAGCCCTGTTCCTAATTCGCATTTCAGTAGCGTTTTCCAGCTCTGATCCCAGAGCACTGCAGAGAAACATTAATCCCTGTGGGGGGCCAAATATCATTTTCCCCTTTTGTGGGAACTGAGGCCCAGTGTCTTCCCCAAGTGGCAGAGCCGGCAAAAGAAACCAGGAGTTGGGACCCCCAGTCTCCTGCTCTAATCACTAGATCATATTCTCCACCAAGAGCTGGGAACAGCAGCCAGGAGTCCTGTCTCCCAGTCCCCTGCTCTAACTACTAGACCTCTCTCTATGCTAATACTAGGGTGGGGAATGTGATATTAAACAGATTCTTGTCAACATTTTTTTATGCTTGCATATTTCATTAGACTCTCCAGATAAGGAGACTTGGGGAAATAAAAATAATAATAAAATAGTCCAGAGAGTTCTGAGTTGAGAAACTTGGACAAATTGATTTGGAGGAAATTGCCAAAAACTCCATCTGTTTTCCCTTAATGATTTCACAAGGAAGCTGAGAGAAACCCGCCCCGGAGAAGCAAACAGGCCTTGGCAGATCCAGCCACAGCACCCCATCAAGTATCTGATCCCCTCTTCTCCAAAGGGGCCTGGAAATAAACATCTTGAGCACAGCAAGCAGATGGAGAAGTCAAAGGAAACTATGGAGTCACAGCTGGGTCTTGAAGACAACAGGAGCTGTGGTTCTCATCACGTCTGGAAACCAGGCCATTCGGAACTGCATCACAAAGCTGGGTGCCTCTGAGAGGCTCCGTATACACCAGGTTGCTGCTGCTTGTTGGAAGTGGCTTCCAGTCTCGAGTACCATTGCACCTGTGCAGAAAGCAATCACGGTAACAGCACGTTGGGCTATGCCCTCTGCCACCCGCAGGCCAATGCCAGTCTCCTCTTTAAAACACTCCACCCTGGAGTGCGTACATCTCAGCCACCTGCCCTCTGTTGGAGAGGTCTAGATTGTATTCCTCCACTAGGAGTTTGTCCGCACTGCTCAGACTGGCTGGAAGAGGGCAGCTGGTTCGAACACTCTTCTGGGGCAGAGCAGCGAGAGGCTGGGGGTGCCATCTGGCATGACAGTGCAAAGCCCCACAAGGTCAGCAGGCTAGGCCGCTCCTAACTAGTCGGAGCTTCTGGTTTTTTGAGCAGTTGGAACATAGGCCTGGAAGGGAGCATCTGGGTCATGGAGTCCAGCTCCCTGCTGTTGCAGGCAACCCCTTATAGAATGTTGTTTATAAACTTGTCAAGCTCCATCTTAAGCCTAGCTAGGTTGTTTGAAAGGGTAAGGTGTCCTGGATCTGCAGCCAGGGAAAGAGACCAGCAGTAACCAGACCAGAGTCCTTTGCTGTGTACGCTGATGCATTACTGCTGCTGGATCACACCATCCAAGCCAGCCCAGCAGTTCCAGTTCATCTCCCCCAGGTTACAGGCTCAGTTACTGCCGAGGAGATGGTCTGGCCTGGCCTGGCCTGAACTGAGCCTGAGGATCTGGCAGAGGCCTGCGACAAGCTGGCCTGCAGAGATTGGGGGCCAGAGGAGCAGGCCTCACGGCTGTACAGGAACAGGAAGAGAAGCAGCTGAGGCTCTGGGGGGCCAGCCAGAGAATTTGTTGACCTTGTCAGGAACAGGAAACTGACCAGAATTCAGTGTTTTGTCCAAAGGACGGAACGTGGCAATGGAAACCTTACAAAGTTTCCCTGGAGTTACTAGCTGAGGCTAGGAGTGCCACTGAATTTTCACATGCTTTGAGTAAAGCGCAGTCACAAGTCTTTGCAGGATTGGGCATAAGTTTTCCTGCAGTGGAACCTGACCCCCTTACCTGGGGGGCAGCCAGGGAAAGAGCCAGGAGGATGTGGGAGCAGAGCAGGGGGCATTGGTTAATGTGACACTGGGTCTCTAGTCTCCCTAACCTCAGTCAGTGGCCGGGTGTGTAGGTGCAGGAACAGAAGTCAGAAAAAATACATTAATATTGGGTTGATACTAATGTCATTTGCTCGCTCTGGGTTGTTTTACAAGCCTCTCACCTGGAGACCGAGCTGCTAACCAGAGAAGCTCAGAATGATGTATAAAGCCACAGGAAGGGGTTGAAATTGCCAACATGCTCTGTTAGTTTGTGCTTGTTGTTTGCAGGGGGCATGTGCGTGCTAAATCCATAATCCAGGGCCAGTTTCACATGAACACTAGAGGCGAGCTGCCATTGCTGTCAGACACCCATAATGCAGACAGTCTCCGTGCCAGCTTGAGCCCAAATAGGGAAAGTTATCAAAGGTGTAAACTGACACAAGTGCATTTCAGTTCTGTCAGGAGGGGAATGAATTTGTTCTCATGAGGTCTGCATCACTCGCAGGGAGGTGGCGATAATGAGTTTGCAGGAGACAACATTGTGCTGTGAGTTCAAATGTAAATGAAAAGTTCATGAGGAACCTTGACAAGTTGAGCAACTGGTGGGAACAGAGCAGCAGTAGCAGCTCTCAGCCTGCGCCTCTCCTCTCCATTCAGTCACATCTGTTTCCCCATCAGACAGACATCCCTACCCAGCAGCCTGGCCCCAGTGCAGATGGAGCTGGAGGGTATTTCGCTAAAACGTGACTGCAACGCTGACTGAAAGCAAAATCTTTCCGCTGAGTCTTTGCTCTGTGTGTTTCTGTGTGCGCGCCCATGGGGGGTTTCTTATGAGGAAATTGTGAAATTGCTGCAGCTGGGGCACATTCTGTTGCATTATTATTTATTCCCTATTTTGCAGTATGGTCTCATGCTGGGTGAGTCCAGAGGCTTTCAGGCCAAGGTTAATTAAGTCTGGAGAGGGGTGGGCGCCTATCTGATTCCATAATCTTGCTGCAAGTAATCTTTTAAGCCCAGCTGCTATGGCAGTGCATGGTTCTAAGATGTGGTCCTGAGGCCATACAGAAGCAGGGTTGCAGACATCCAGCATGGGAAGACTGCAACCTGAGGCCATTGAAAATGCCCTTTTGACCAGTCAGTTTTGCAGGGATGGGTTGTGCAGGAACAAGACAGTGCTTGCTTGGTGTCTTCTGCAGCTGCCTGCTGACACTGGGGACCAGTGGATAGACAAGGCCCTATTTCCATAAGCACCATTATCTGACCTGGCAGAGACCCCCCCGGGCGGGGTGAGGGGGAGAGTTCTGTGAGATGACTGGTTTCCTGTTCTCTCCTGCTACACTGAGGTGTACATCTCCTTGGCAGGTACCACGATCAGCAGGATGTGACCAGCAACTTCCTGGGTGCCATGTGGCTCATCTCCATCACGTTCCTCTCCATTGGCTACGGTGACATGGTGCCTCACACATACTGTGGGAAAGGCGTCTGTCTCCTCACCGGCATCATGGTAAGGCTGTTTTCTCAGGGAAGCGGCCCGGGGGAGAAAGTACACAATCTGGAGCAAAGCTTCAGGGAGCTGGGGCCAGCAGACTGACCCTCACACCCACCCACTGGGTCCTTCCTGTACTGAGCCATGGAGATCCTGCCTCCATTTCCTTCCCGTTTTTAGAACACACTCCTTGAGGCTCTTTAGTCAAGGACTGGATAGGGCTCCATTAGGACTCCACTGATGCCCCTTCCAGGGTCTAACCCAGAGCTACAGCTTGGGAAGCAAGACAAGACAGGTTTTGTTTGGGGGATTTTACAGAGCCCCCTTCCTTCCCCACTGGCTGGGAGCTTCTCAGCTAGTTTGACCATGAGCAAGACTTCACAGCTTTTGCTCCTGCTGCGCTACTGCTGAAAGCTGGCAAGACTGTGAGCAATCAGGATGCTGGGAGCTGGGGAGGTCAAACCCTCATCAATAGTAAGTAAAACTCACAGCGTTAATCTGAACTGCTGCATGCACTGGGACAGTGGGGTGAACGGGAGGTCTCCTGGGCCGGCCAGCACTCAGTGATGGAACTCACTCCAGTCTCTGGGTCGCTGCGTTGAGCTTCCATGGATCTGACATGTCCTTTGTCTGAGGAATGAATGACACTTGGACAGGATCTAACAGGTGTTTTCCAGATCTTGACACACAACTTTGGAGTGTGTGTGTGTTGCGGGCTTTTCAGGTAGCCTGTAAAGTACCATGGGCCCAGTTCTGTAGCCAGCGGATGCACGGAGCTATGCTGGGTGGGAAGGCTGCAGTGTGTACAGTGTCTCAGCAATACTGGGCTCCAGCAATGGTTGCCAACCCTCAGTGGGGCAGTGAGACCTGCCCACTAAGCAGGCAGGCTCTAAAACAGCAGATAATGCCAAGCAACACAGGATGAGCTGCGGATAAATAATGGGCACAGGTGAGTCTTTAGAACAAGTACGGGGTCAGGGGCACAGATCCAGCCGTCACTGAGGAAAGGCTGCTGAACAGTACTGTGTGACACAAGTTTTCTGGATCTCAGCAGAGCAACTCCACAGAGACCCTGGTCTGTGCGACAGAAACATCCCTCACTCAGTGCCCAGCAATGGGGTTTGGCAGCTGTCCCAGACAGGCCAACCGCTCAGCCACTGGTTTTTACAAGCGTCTGCCTTTCTCTCCCCGCACTGAGCTGCAGAGCATCTGACTATCCCCGGATTGTCTCACTGACTGACTATCAAACCCCCCCAGCTTCTGTGGCCAAGCTCAAGAAAAGATGTGGAAAATGAGTCTCTTCCTCAGTGTGCAGAGTTGCCTCCTTGCAATGCTACGTGTTACTGGCAGAATGAAGCAGGGGGAGAATGTTTTTATTAGCGGAATGAAATCTCACTAGGTACAACAAACTATTCCAGCCACCTCACTCCTCAGCAGCCTGCGATGGGCCTTGAAGAGGGTGACTCTCTCTGTGTATTATACACTAGGATCCTTGCTTTGGCATGAAATAATGCTCCCCGTTTTCCTTAATCAAGCTAAACTAACCAGCCATAGCTACCCGCTGTTTTACAGCCGGTGTCAGAGTCCCACAGCCATTTATGTCACTAGCCAAGGCCTATTCCTCTTTCATGTACACTTGGATGCTGGGAACTCTGCTCCTTAGCCCCTGTTTAGGCCAACAGCTCCATAGGGTTACCTCATGGACACCTTGTGCATCAAGGAATCTCTCTTGCTGAGTCATTTCTCTCCCCTCCCTCCCAGGCCACACCCTTTCTATGCAGGATCCTGGGGATGATTACAGTAATTAGTTAAAGGCAGCCTCCCCATTTGGTTACCATGGAGGCCAGGACTAGGCCTGCATGTGCGGGTGCTGTGATTAGGTTTAATAACAGGCATCTTGCAGAGTTCCCAGTAACCATGTGGTGATTAGCCACCAAGCAGGGGTCAGAGCACTGTGGCTCCTGCCTACCAGGGAGTTTCACCCACCACAGCAGACACTTGGAGCGCCTCTGCATTTCAGGAGGAGACGCCATGGCAGCTGCCTCACGGCGTCGCACCGCTCGCCTGTCTGGCTAGGCATTTGGAAAGTACCCAGCAGTGCGGTGTCCAGCCAGTGGCCTCTGGAGGCCCTGTTGGCTCTAGGCTGCAGTACCAGAGCAAGCAGGAGTGAGAACTGGGGCTGATTCCCCCAGTGCAATGACATTGCCTGCAGAGGAGCGTCTCTCAATCTCGCTCTGAGAGAAGCAAAGCAGACTCTGAGCTTCCAGGCCAACAGAGGATGGGTGGATTCGGTACAGGAGGCTGGGGTGACCCACCCCCATCACAGGTAGGGCTATCTCCAGGACAAGCCAACATCTGGAGCAGGCTGGTGCTTGGTTCCTAGAGCTGTTTGTCAGAACAGAGATGGTGAGCATCCCTAGTGGACTTGTGGGGATTAGATTCCATCCTAAAACCGCTCTGTGCCAGCTGGTTTCAATCACGTTGGAGCTACTCCAGCTGTTGTAAGGAATCCTTTGGAGCGACAAGAAGCCAGCTGTGAAGTCTCCACACCCCCTCATTCCGTTTGTCATTTTCACCTCTTCATTAATATTTCATTTTGTTTGTGTTCTGGAAACTAAGCTAATGGGGTCAGTTCTCCCAGGGTTGAGAGAGAGGTACCGGGTCCCTCTCCAAAATCCTCTTGATACATTCCAGCTTCTAGAGTTCTCCAGCTGGAGATGTCTCATGGAAGCCAGCCTGAAGGAGAAGCTGAGAGGCACTCAAAGCTGGAGGTGTGCAACCTTGACTCACTAGAGAGATGGATGGGTCGTTATCGAATGAAGATGCACAAAATTGTCTGTGTGGGAGGTCCTGGTGCTGTGTTGCACTGTTGGGCCATGATGCAGCATGATCTTGACTGAGCACTATTGCGTATTGACACACTGTCACCAGGCAAATGCCACAAGAGAGCACTGGAACTGTTGTGTGGGTCTCTGCTCCTCCATTCAATAGACAGCGCCAGGTCCGCAGCTGGTGTAAATTGGCATTGCTCAGGATCTGGCCCAGTCTTCCCTCCCCAATCATTGGGTGCTGGGGATGAGGGGGTGTCTTCTCTCTACTCCTCCTTTCTATCGTCAGGAGAGATCCCAGCAACCACTGTGGGGTGCACCGAAATCTGGGTAAAAATCTACCTGTGCTGACCAGCTGCATGAGGCCTATGCACCAATTAAGCCCTGCGTATACCTTGGGGGTTTAAGTGGTCCACAGCCCTGGATGCAGGCCCACAGGAGGTGCACAAAGGCCAGAACAGCAGTTGGGAACTCCAGAGAGACAGGCTTACGCTGTGTCTACACTGCAGCCACTCCAGTGCTGTGGCTGTAGTGTAGACCCTCATGCTGTTGACAAAGGGGGTTTTCCTGTTGCTGTATTTAATGCAACTCTCAATGAGGCCGTACCTCAGGCAATGGAAGAATCCTTCTGGCGAGCTCGCAGCAGCTCCACTCGTGCTCAGGCTGGCTGAACGGCTGCTCTCAGGGGTGTGGGTTTCTCACGGAGGTAGGGCAACCGACGTTTCAGTGATAGACCAGGCCTCAGCTTGCTCCCCTAACGCATTTCCGAGCACACACAGCATCAGGTATTTCTAAGCCCAGCTTTGTGTCATTCCAAGGGTTCCTCTTGCATCATCCCTCTGCTCCTCTTCACTGTGCCGCCTGGACTTGCCTGCCTCCCTTGCAAGACCCTCTCCTTTAGGGGCTGCACCTAGCTACTGAGTGGCACTAAGGGTGGGCACAGTGGGATCTAGTGCATCAGGCTGGAGCAATGCTGTGGGACTCACTCGCTGGCTAGCATGTCCTGGGGGTCTGTGCCAAACTAATGAGGCATGAATTTGCTCCACTGACTTACCAGTTCACAGATTTTCCAAGTTCTGTGAGAGCAACTGGTTCCCCCTCCTTCTCCGGCCCCTAGAATCCCAGGCTTGCAGGACTCTCAAGAAGGGTAATTTTCAACATGCCAGAAACTACCCCTCAGTGTCTGGGTTTTAGTCCTGCCTCCATGGTTAGCTCCTGCTGCTGTTGTGCTGTGCCGCACGCACAGACCCTTTGAATGTAGCTCCCTGCGGGAGCGCTCACTAGCCTGGGAAAGTACTTGATCTGGCTGCTGCCACAGTAATGCCAGCCAAACGGGAGGAGTGTGAGTGACACTTCCCAGCAAACAGCCAGAAAACGAGTCTGTTAGCGTCTGCCACAACCCGTGGCGCTTCCTGCCACAGCTGACAGATCAGCCCCTCTGCTCAGCCAGCTGCAGTGGAGGAGAGCAAGCAGCATCTTCTGGCGTGTGAGTTCCTGCAGCTGGGAGGACACGAGATAATCTCATCGCTCCCCAGCTGAACAGAAGCAACAAGGGTCAGGCTTAGCTGTGAGTGCGGCTAAGCATACAGGGAGCCAGGCGTCAGGGAAGCTGCCTGCTCAGAGCCGCCCTGATGATGGAGTTGAGCTGGCTGCCTCCACCATCATCTCAAAAAGGAGAGTTTGTCACAGGCACTCAATGGCGTAGTTTGATCTTAGCAAGCTTTGGCCTAGAACAGCAGGGACCTGAGTGCCCCTGCTTTCCTGGGACCCAGAGGATTGTATAGTGCCTTCCAGTGTGGTTAAATATGCTGTGAAATACACAGGGGACCCACCTATGCTGCCTATCACAGTCAAGCCTGCTGTTTTTTGAGCCCCAGGGGTTCATGAACCACAAGGAGCCCTCCAGTGCCGCCCCTGCCATTACAATCCATGGACCACCTGTCAGCAGAGCCCATGGATCACAAAACCCCAGCTGCGCCTCAGAACCTGCTTCTACCAGCTCGGGCTGCTGGGGTGCTGGAAACAGCAGTGCAGCTGTTGCAGCTCAGGCTGGAGCACAGACTCTGAGGAACTGTCCCAGGCCTCACAATCTGAGCTCCAGCCAAACACCTGCAAGGCTTTTCGTAGCGCCCAGCATGAGCTCCATGAGCCTGGGTCTGTAGAGCCAGGCTCTGAGACTTGCTGCCCCAGGTTTTAAAACTCAGGGTAGACGTACCCAGGAATAACAGGGGAGACACCCCCAGTTTCCCCATCTGTGAGCTGTTTCCTTAGAGCAGTGGTCTCCAAACTTTTTGGCTCGCGCACCCCCAGGGTGAAGAGCGGAAGACTTGCCGCAGACGCGCCACTGACGGAAGAAGGCCGGAAGACTTACCGCGGGTGGGCCACTGGAGGGGAACACCAG
The DNA here is from genome assembly GCF_965140295.1 of Lepidochelys olivacea. Lineage (NCBI taxonomy): Eukaryota > Metazoa > Chordata > Testudines > Cheloniidae > Lepidochelys > Lepidochelys olivacea. The sequence goes on from NC_140434.1 coordinate 1,043,223, forward strand.
CCTTGGGCGTGCGGAGCTGCTGCCGAAGAAACAAAAACAGCGGAGTGCCGTGCGGCAGTACTCCTGCCGCTGCACACCCCCGGGATCATCTCACGCACCCCAGTTTGGAGACCACGGCCTTAGAGGATTAGCGAGATTGTGTTACCTCTCGTGGGAAGAGCACACGCCGGAGCCAGCTGCTCCTGAGTTCTAATCCTCGGGCTAACAGCGACTCCCTGAATGACCTTGGGTGAGTCCCTGCCTCGCTCTGTCCCTCGGTTTCCCCATCTGTAAAATGGAGGTGATAGCATGGAGGTGTAAAATGGAGGTTGTGAGGTTTAGTTCGCTGTCTGTTCGGAACATGAAAGGGGAAGAGAATGAAAATGTAAGAAGCATGGATATTGTTATCCCCCTGTTCCTTATTCTAACCACAGCTTCTTGATACAACCCCTGGCATCTCTGCAGATCCCAGGCTAATGCACACAGCATCCCTGAGTGAAGTCACTTTTGGGGTGGAGGGTGATAATTAACTGCACAAAAGCCAGGGAAGGAAGGAAATGTTTCCCCAGTGACCCCAGGGCTTACGAATCATGCCAGGTCCATGTAGAACAGACAGAGCCTCCATCACTTCCAGGTGAAGGCTGAGTCCTCCCAGTGGGAGCTGAAGCGGTGGTTCCAGTGAGTCTGTGGTCTGATTTTCAGAGGGGCAGAGGCTGGAAGCTCCCCTGGGGCGCTGCACGTGTCCCACCAAGCTCTGAAAGAGAAACTAGGAGTTGTAAATCTGAGGCATGGCCTGAAACACCCTGCCCCCGATCTGATGGAAAGTCCTGTCCGGAGGAGCGAAGGCAGGCAGGCCCTAGGCACAGATGCCTGGCATATCTGCAATGTTTGGACATGCACTCTGTAAAAGACATCAGCCTGGTGGTTAGATCCAGGGTGGGTCTGCAGAGCTCAGACACCACCATGATGGGCATGGCAGAAGAGAAGAGCAATACCAAAAATCGCTTGCAGCAGTGAACTGGTCCCAAGTTAGCCTCACAGCTAAGGGAAGATGCCCAATCCCAAGCTAGACTGGGTGAACTAGAAGAACCTCCACTCCAAGGGAACGGAGGGAATAAAAAGTGTACGTACGGAGCCTCACAGGAGAGCTGCAGGATTCAGCTCAGACTGGGATGTTTGTTAATGACTCTTGAATTAATTAAAGGTCACTCCCCAAGGTCACAGTCTCTGCCACGCAGCATGCGGGAGGCGGACACACACACGCTTTCAGGTTGGCACCTTTTGCTTTTAAAGCCAAATATATCCAGGAGATAATAGCTACCAACTGGGCTCTCCATTTGCCAAATAGAACATATCCTGACTCAAACGGGCACAGTTCCTACTGTAATTGCCTGGTAAAAGGGAGCTACCAGCTGTCACCGTTTAGGGGGAGAGAGAAGGGGGAGGGAGGACGAGACAGAGACAGTGATTCACATGATCTCATTTCTCTGCCGAGCCTCACTGTAGTAAAAATGGGGAGCTGACCAATGTGCAGGGTGCCAGCAGCCTTTTCTAAAGGAATCGCTTAGGAAGAGCCAAGCAGAAGGTGCCAGTTTCAGCTGTGCTAAAAGGATAGGCAGGTTTTTTTTTCTGTGAAGCTCCATGAGAGAAAACAGGGATTGAGCGAGAGTGAGGGAGTGCGCCTGCAAACCTGCTGGGGTGCTGGATCCATCTTCTTCCCAGCCGCGTGGCCCTGCAGGCTAATACAGGAGACACGCACAGGGCTTCCTTCACGACTCTCACAAGGGAAGCTATTTGTTAAATAACAAAGGGTTTAGTCAGGCCAGTAAGTGTCATTATTCCCATTTCACAGATGGGGAAACTGAGGGGAAGGAATATGCTGCCAAAGTCACACAGTGAGTCAGGGTAAGAAACTCAGGAGTCCCGGTTGTCTGCACTAACAGTTCTCCCACAGCGGTGAATGGAGTCCAGGAGTCCTGGCTCCTAGTCCTCCTGGCTTAGTTGTGAGCATACACTCCCACCCAGAACTGGGAACAGAACCCAGGAGTCCTGATGCCCAGTTCCCCTGGGTCTGATGACTAGCCCATGATCCTTTCCAGGGCTGGGAATAGAACCCAGGAGTCCTGATATCCCTTTCCCTCGTCCCCACAAAACAGACTTCCTCCAGGAACCCGAAATGCACCCTAGTCCTGATGCTCTACTCCTAAAGGCAGTGGGGCCAGCTCCTTAGCTCAGTGGCACTATGCCAACTGCATCAGCTGAGCTGGAGTACTGAATGCAGCTTTGAAGCCTCCTGGGAGGGTCAGGATAGGGCGAAGGTTTCCTGATGACCCCCTACCAACCAGCAGCATGGTCCATTAGTTACACAAGCAGCTGCTCAAGGACACGTGTCCAGCACTGCGGGTGGCTGACCCCATGGGATCTCCTCACTGGAGTAATTAAATATATGACCTGCTGAACAAGGAGGTGGGGGGAGAAGTTTGTTTAATGTATGTAAATGGCTAGGAAAGCCTCGGGTGGATGGGGCTGCGGCCATGCAAAGCACCATCCCTGCAATGTTTCATCCCGAGCATCCCTCTGCTGGAAGGCAAGTGGGTCATTTTGGAAGTAGGAGGGGGCCACTCACTGCTCCACAATTAACTCTTTGCCGCCTTCTCTCCTCCCTTGGTTTTCCCATGGCAGGGGGCTGGCTGCACTGCCCTGGTGGTGGCCGTGGTGGCCAGGAAACTGGAGCTCACCAAAGCCGAGAAACACGTGCACAACTTCATGATGGACACTCAGCTGACGAAGCGGGTAAGGTGCTCCGGGCGGTGGGGCATCTGTCACGGCTAGTTGGGGTAAAAATCCCCAAACATAACAGCAAGGAGAAGCCTTAAACCAGCTGGTGTAAATCCACTTTGATCTCAATGGAACAATGCTGCTTTAGGCCTGCTGAGAGTCTGGCCTGACAGTTCTCATCCGATGAAGTGAGCTGTAGCTCACGAAAGCTCATGCTCAAATAAATTGGCTAGTCTCTAAGGTGCCACAAGTACTCCTTTTCTTTTTGCGAATACAGACTAACACGGCTGTTACTCTGAAAGTTCTCATCTTGTAAACTAGATTGTGGCATCACTGAGTCAATGAGACCGGAGGTTGATCAGGGAGGAGAAAACGTGCATGTACCCAGAAACTCCTCAAGCATCAACAATGCTGGCTGAAGGGGGCCGCTGGCCATTTGCACTATAAGCTTTTCTTGGGCCCTGACAGAAAACGGTCATGGAATGCTGCAGTGTTTCTGTTTCCCCACATTTCTGCAGGAATGTTTTCCTCTCCAAAGCGCACTTCTCTAAATCATTTCCCCCCTTGGTCACTCCAGGTAATTTTCCTCACTTCCTTATGGAAGTGGGTAGATAAAATGAAAAACCAAAGTCTCCTCTCTGGGCCAGAGCTCAAAAGATCACTGAACGGGTGCACTGGTGCAGGTCTGCTTGCAAAGACAGCAATCAAAGGGGAAAACACTCATGTAGAGCAGGCAGAGATGTGTCCATCACGGAGCAGTGGGGCACATTAACAAGTCAGGAGCTGTTTATTTAAGGACAGCTTTTGTGGCAAGTTTTCCCAACGCTTCTGTGTGCATGAAGATCCTGAACCACCACCACCACCAGTGTCAAAGCCCTGCTGTGCTCAACTGGCCTCTGTAAGGCTGCCGCACATTGATAGCATCATTAGAAACTGAGCTCTTGCTTTCATCCTCGGCGGCCTACATTCAGCATAGAGGGATTTTTATTGTGGAGTCATAGCAATGCATGCCCAATTGTCCCTGCAGCCCCGTTTCACAGGGGAATTACTCATGAGAGTTGAGCTGTTTTGCTTTGACTATAAATTGTGTTGGTGGAGAGTGGAGTCTTTTTTTGGTTTTTTTTTAAGGAGAATATACAGCGGTCAAAAGGAAAGTTCAGGGACATATTCCTCTGCTGTCGATACGAAAAGTACAGCCTACTTCACATTACAGTGGCACGGCAACTGCTGTCGCATAATAGAAAATAAATTGTATAATCCGTACATGGTCTGAATGCTGTGCAGACTTGGAAGAGGAGCTGTCAAGTCTGTAATGAGCAAATAACACCAGCTCTCTCTCAATCTTCTGCTCCAAAAGGACTTAGAAAAATCGGGAATGCCCAACTGTGCACCCGAACAGAGGAAGTGCCACAGGCTGATTTAGAAATAACCCTGTCCTAGAAGGAGATAGGCAGCCTTTCCCTTCTCAGAGGAGGATCTTCCTCCTCATCTCTCCAGAGCAGGCCTATGCTGACTGGAAGCACAGTGCTTGTTTACATGCTTTGGATCCCAGCTGGGCAGGGCCTAATGATCACTCCAAGGTTCTTTGTACTTCAGCAGCAGGGCCGGTATTTCAGACAGCTGCCCATCCAATTCCTAGTCGTTCTTTATGCTGGGATGGTACCACTGTGTACTCGGCACTGTACAGACACCCAGGAAGACAGTGGCCCTGCTCCAAAGATCTCATGATCTAAAAAGCTCAGCCAGACAGTAAGGCAGAAGGGATACCTACAGTAACTGAGCACTACAGGGCTGAGAGGGGCACAGAGTCAAGTACTAAACAAAGGAATCCATCATACAAATAGATAGCTTGATACATTCATTATAAAATGTAGTTTTGTTTGTTTACTGCAAGTTTCAAATCCTTTGATAGGACTTATTCTGCCTTTGCTGTAGGAGCAGTGGAAAAGTCTCCTAAAGAACTGGCCCTAAGTGAACAAGACATCGTGTTATTTAAAGCCATGCTGGCCAGGCAGGGTGGCCAGTAGAGGGATTTGACAGAACATCAAATCTGGGGTTTACCATAGGTTGGACTAACTTCTCTGCTGGGATAAATGGGTGCAGCTCTATTGACTTCAGTAGAATTTCATCCATTTACATCAGCACAGAATTTGGCCCCATGTCTCTGATCCCAAAAAGGGCTGGAGGGAAAGTTGCAGAGCCAGAAGCTTTTCCCACTCAGGGCAGTGCAGGGATGTCTGGGATGCTCCCTGCACGGAACCTTCCAGAGGTAAAACAGGAGGTACAGTGATCTTGTTAATTGTGGCCTAGCACTCGCAGACACACACACCCCCCCTTGCCCCTATGTCCGGGGGAGTTCATTCTTAAAGCCATTTTCCATTTTCTTCAAGAGCCTCCAGATGAGCCCTCGTGTTGAGCTAGAATGATGCCTAGAGCAAGCCAGCCTGGAGTGCAGCAGGTAGCCGTAGGTTCTGACAGCTGTAGGGGAGTCTAGCCAGGGAGCTGCTCCACGAGGAGAGGATGGAGCCAGCACACTTACACCTCTCGCCGTGAGTATTCAGGTTCACACTTGTATAAGTCAGTGCAACTCAGCTGAAGCAAAGGGAAATTGCTTACATGAGGGTTGAATTTGGCCCATTAACTTTTAATGAGTCAGAGTGGATGATCCTTGCAAAGCACACGGAGTCTAATCTTTCCACTTACAGCAGCATGGCATTAGTGCAACTCCCCTGACTTTAGCCGAGTTACACTACAAACTTGTGCTGGTGTAACTATGGAAAATCCACCCCCTTACACCGCCTCACCCCCGGTGCAGCCAGCGCTGTGTTGGCAGGAGGGCTACTCCCATGCACACAGCTACTGCCTCTCGGGGAGGGGGAGGACCTACGCCGAGGGGAGAGGTGCTCTCGGTGGCGTAGGTAGTGTCTCCACTAAGCTCTACAGAGCCGCAGCTGCACCGGTACAGCCCCGTAAGTACAGACCACCCCTAAGTCTGGATTTCGCCAGCATGAATGAGAGAGTTCCTCAGAGGAGGGGAAAATCACTGAATACCCAGTCTGAGCAGCCTAGCCATAGGCATGCACTAGAAATCTGGCAGTGTATAATGACTTTATTCCCTGGGGTGACTGTACTTGTCATTTCAAAGGCGAGTGGTGCCAGCAATTTTTCGTATGAGTGAGATGGCAGTGACTTTGGACTGGCTCAGAATCATGACTTGGAAACTCAATTTTCAAATGTGTCTGGATCCTGTGGAGACTTTGCCGTAGAGGAGATAGAGACCACTGGTAGGGCATTGAAACTGTCAAAGATAAAGAATGTTACACAAAGCTTGAGTGCAATGCAGTACCCTCCTGCTGAAGAGGGAGAGAAATCTAGGAGCAAAACCAGATACCTCCCTTAAGCAGCAGAGAACTGAAATGATGATCATCCTAGCCAGGGACTTGGGGCAGTCAGAACAGCAAAAGAGCTTCCTCTGTCCTCATTTTTAAGGGATTTTAAAACATGGTGAAAAAATAAGCCAGCAGGTTGATGTGGGATGTACTTGGCCAAGGACTTTGCAGTGGATCCTTTTGGTGATAAAGCTAGGATTGTTATAAAGCAACAAAACATCCAAAGTGACGTTTGGAAGGAAAACTGAGGAAGCCTAATTGTCCATGCACCCTCATTACAGCTTTCTTTCGGGTCTCTCCATTCTCATCACTAGAGCAGTGCCCCGTGTTACTCACTCCCCAACCCTTGTGTATGTTTTATTTGTTAAATAAGCTCTAGGTCCTACAGAAATCAAAGGCAGCTACAGAGAAAATCCAAGTGGAAAATCTGGTGGAAAACCAGGAGCCCCCGAGAGGTTTAGGGATAAAATTGTCATACTCCCTAGAACATCCAGGGGCCTTGGGGAGATTCTGGTGCCTCACTCCTTCCTTAGGAAATCTGCACTCTCCTCCTTTCCTTCACTCCTGTTGGGCCACGTGGCCCAGCCCCAGTGTCATTGCAAAGAGACATTTGTTTCTGCAGGGTGCCCATTTGGAGCTTGAGTATCTGGTAGGGGAGGAATGTCTTGCAAAGAGCAAGCTGCCTAGGAGGCCAGGAAAGGGGTGTAGTGCAGAGAATGCAGAGTGCCTGCCTTGCAAGGAGACCACAGCCACAGCCGCGTTCATGGTGACATAAGCAATACAAAAAGCAAACAGTGGTTAAAACCTGTTCTTCCTCCTGTGGCCGTTGATCTGCTGGCTTTGTGCCAAGTGGTCTGTGGTCAATTCATTTCAAAGAAAGCACGAAAGCTGCCGTTTAACAGCAAATGCTTAAAGCCAGGTTCATGCACAGACTCTCAGACTGAGCCACCAGGAAGGGGGGTTAATACATTCAGTGATGTCGGTGTTGCACTGTGGTTTGTGTGTGTGTTTGCAGGCGGAGGATCCTGTTTTCCCACTCCTGACAGCCCTGCCTAGCCAAGACGAGAGCAGGTGGAGTCCTGATTTAAGAAATACTTGGATTTGATTTCTCTGGGCACAGCCACCAGCCTAATGTGAAATTTAATTATAAACCCCGGAACGGAAAGTGTAGGGCTTGGGGGTGGTAGAAAGAGGAGAGACCTGGGTCATTGTCTCACCAGCACTGGCACTGATAGGCCTGTGTTCAGGTGTGACCTGAGACAAGTAAACATGGGAAGCATGTGACCGAGTGTCACTAACACCTGACAGCTGCTGCGGGGGTCTCAGTCCATAACAAAAGCAAACGATTGGCTGGTTGGCAGCCTCCGCAGAGAGGCCAAAGATGGAGCAAGCCATGGAGACTGCTGTCCCGCAGTCAGTCCCTCCAAGCGGTGGAGACACACGGGCCCAAGAGAGTGGAGGAACCTTTCACTTGCACTGCCAGTTCTGTAGACAGAGGACCTGAGTCTCCCGGGCTGTTGGTTACTCACACAAGGTTGTGTATAAAAATTCCCCCTGGTACTCACAACTTCTTTGTTCTCCTGCCCCAGAACCATAGCAATCCGTAATGCTTTTGGAAATGTCTGAGCAGTGGTTATCTGTGCTTAAACTCCCAACACAGTAAAACATGCAAAAACCCAAAAGGTAACAGTTAATTAAAAATCCGTTTGTCTTGCCTGCAACCCAGGAATGCTTCCCCCTGCTCTTCTCACTCATTACTCAAGATGTCTGTGTTTAAATGAAAACTTTGTCCCTAACCATCTGTATCCTGTTGGTCTGTCTCAAATCGGTGGGGCACTGAGTGATATCAGCCGTTTCCATGCCAGCATATAGGAGCCATCCGCAGGAATATGTGACTTTATAGCAGGGAGAGGGAGCTGCAAAGGGGAAAAGCTCTGGCTTTGATCCTTGGGGATAAGTACAGGAAATGGCTGTGGTGCTGTCCCCATTTCCCGTGTTACCAAACCTACCTGTGTGTGAAACAGCGGTGACACTGGTGTGGCTGCCGTGGGGAAGGGGTAGCTGGCACTGGGGGTGGATTCCGCTCTGCACGTGAGGCGTGTTCACACCGGCAGCTGACACAGAATCCATGCCCTCTCGGGCACAGGGATAAATATCTGCCAGGCAGCGTTCTCTCTAATTTTTTACAACCATGTGCGGAATTAATTTTGTTATGTACACCAAAATGGAAGTGATGTGTGGCGGGGTGGGGCCGAGGGGTTCAGAGTGTTGCAGGGGGCTCAGGGCTAGGGCAGATGATTGCGGTGTGGCCGGGTGAGGGCTCCAGCTGGAGTTTCAGGCTCTGGGGAGGGGCCGGGGATGAGCGGTTTGGGTGCAGACTGACCCGGGACTATGGTGGGGAGAAAGGACTCCCCCAGCCCTCTCTTGCTGGGTCCAGAGGAGAGGCGCCTCTCACGCCTGGGCGCCTCTTGATAGCTGGTTAGAGGGAACTTAGCTGCCAGGGACTCTCAGTGGTGTTTGGATGGCCTGGAACTGATTCCATGAAGAACGTGGTCCTGCCCAGCACAGGGTAGATTGTTGCACATTTAGGCACAAGGTAAAAAGTGAGGAGCAGGCTGGGGAGTGTGGGGGAACCCAAACAAGAACGCTGCTGCATGGTCCCCAGCCCACTCCTGCCTCGCGTGCGAAGTGCCCAGCAAAGCACCTCGTCAGCATAAGGAGGAGCCCACTCATCCCATGTCGCCTCAGACCTGCCACCCACCCTCTTTCTTACCCGTCACTCTTGCAAGCAAGGGCTCGATCCTGCCAAGTGCTGAGCAGTCCTGTAAGGTGCCGAGTGCCCTCAGTTCTGACTGACTTTAATGGGAGGGGAGGGTGCTCAGCAGGTTGTAGGACCAACTCCTCAGGACACAGGCACTCAGAGGGCTGGGGGAGTCCTCTCTCCCCTCTGCCTAGTGCTCACCCCTATGTGTGTAGGCCTCCTCGTACATCCAGAGCTCTCCACTCAGTGCTCAGATACCACAATGATGGACACATCAGGCAGCAGATAAGCTGGAGCACAACAGCCTGTTGCATCCTGCTGTGCAACCCAGAAGACCTGAAGGATCAAGGTCATAAAGAGCCCTGCCTAAATACGTCAGTCAGAGCATCATCCAAAGGAATCCGTGCGATTCAGGCTCCGAGTCCCTCTAAATTCCAGCTTGGAGTAATCCAGATCATCCCCTTGTAAAGGGTGTTATTTCTGTTCCGAAAATACCAGTACAGACCAATCCAAACCATTGCCCCAGGCCTAACATACGAGATACTGCATCCCATATGCTCCCTGAGCTAGGTGGGGGAACTAACCTGCAGCTTGGTCTCCGCTTTTGTCTTGCAGATCAAGAATGCTGCAGCCAACGTCCTTCGGGAAACGTGGCTTATCTACAAACACACAAAGCTGCTCAAGAAGATTGATCATGCCAAAGTCAGGAAGCATCAGAGAAAGTTCCTTCAAGCCATTCACCAGTAAGTGGAATCCACTCCAAATGGCGACCAGAAGAACAGTGGGGTGGGAGGGAGAATGATCAGCATGGTCCAGACCTCCATGTTCCAGCTCAGTTCATAGAGAAGAAAATCTGAGCCATTTTCCATTTCCTTGCCAGATGCCGTTATAAATTTGCTTGTATCTTGTTACCTGTTTGCTGTGTGTGGCTAATCCCAGCTGGGTTCCCAAAGCAATTAATGCTGATGGAGGGACCAGCACACGGAAAAGGGACATGGCTGTATCAGCATTTTCTTCTTCCACAGGCTGCGCAGTGTGAAGATGGAGCAGAGGAAGCTGAGTGACCAGGCCAACACACTGGTTGACCTTTCCAAGGCAAGTCTCTGAAGTTCTCTCCGAGGCCCACAGGGCTGCAAGCCTTTCATCTACATTTACTGTATAATCAACTGGTCGGAGCTGGCTGAACGCAGTAGACAAAAGGTCAAACACTCAGCATCTGGAAATGGCAGTTGGGGACATTACTCAGATCCTGCAGCAAGGGATAGGGCCCCCGGTTGTAGCTATTGCTGCACTTGGAGATTGGGGCTGGATTCCTAGGATGCTGCTGTGCAGATTCTAACAGAGGCTGAAGTTGGATAGGTACAGTAGTATTGTGCCTCATCTCTGGAATGGGAACGGCTGGCATAGATGGGGTGTGCCAGTTCCATTTGCAACCCACACACAGCAAAGCAGGATCTGGGATCAATCTTTTAAGATCAGGCTTCTCAAAGGGGCTTTAGGCAGACAGGTGCCCAATTCCCACTGAAAATCCACAGCAGCTGGACTAGCTCAGGCCCTGTTGAAAATGACAGCCTGAAACATTAGCCAAAGATGCTCTTCGTCTGATGACAAAATTCTGGTAAATTCTTTCCCCCCACCGCCGGGCTCCTCATTTTAACATCCCAGAGACAGAATATCAGTGGAGCCACAGCAGTGTGGCAATGGGCATGTCTTCAAAGAACTGCCAGAGCTGAAAGCTCCCAGGCCTGGAACGCCCAGCTGCGCCATTGGCAGAGTTTGGAGGACATTATTTCTGGTTACTCTCATCTTGATCCCGGGTTAGATTTCGTAGCAGCAGGAAACCTAGTTGGAGAGCCAGACTAAGAGCTCAGTTTTCACATGTGGTGTCCTGCTGAAAAGATTATTTAATTTGGGAGCAGCTTGGTGCTTCCTCTCCCAAAGGAATAGAAGCTGGGTTGCTGTCAATGCGATGGCTTGTCTTTACTGCGGAGATGGGCTAAGACAGCAGGTCCCCAATGGGGATTATCCTTATGATGCAAATATCAGTGTCCCAAACTAAACCACGAGCAATTCAGGAACTACCCACACAGCAGTGTATCCTCAAACCAGAGGAAGATCCAGCCCAACCCAGAAAGCAGGTCCCTGTTCTGTTCGTTGTTACTGTATTATGAGTGTGCCCAAAGGCCCCAATCAGGCTGAGGGCCCTGTTGTACTCAGTGTTGTACAAACACAGGTGACTACTTCATGGCCTCCAGGGCTCACAGTGCAGAAGATGAAGGGCTGGAGGTGGAGACAGAACACATGCAAATGACTGTGGGGATGATAGGCGTAGCTGAGGCTGGGGATCATGGTTAATCATTTCAGCAGCATGCAGATGGACCGTAACACAGAACAAGCTGCAGAGCATTAGCCAGAGGCGAAGCTGCACAGGCTGCTCGCACTGCTAGTAAATAAATCTAAGTATCTGATACAATCAAGCCTAGGCTGAGTCCTGCCAGAAAAGAGTTAAATCAGACTGTTCCAGCTGCTGCCAGTGTGTGCACCTTGCAGCCAAGAGGTGAACTCTGATGTTCTGCTGATCAATGTCTTTCTTACCGGGATGCTCTGGACCAGCCAGAAGTCTCACATCTTTCGTCTCTGTCCAGGCTTCCCCTGGCATTCAGTCACCAGGCAACGAAATAGAAGAGCATAGCATCTCTCTGGTAAAAACCTGTTAAAGGAATAAACTCCTTACAGCAAAATCCTGTAACCGGCTTTTCTTTTAACGAGTCATTGATTCATTTTAAAGACTTCTCTCTTGATTTGGGAAATATGCTTGTGCCTCGCTACACAGGAAACATCTTCACTTATTGACTCAGCACTTTTGTTGCAATTTGCTCTGTTGCAATGGAAGTTCAGTCTCTGAACAGAGATTTCCCTCTTCCTGGTATCCATGTGAAAAGGCTTCGCTGTTCACACAAGGCTCTATTTCTGTTACAAGTATTGTTTTAGCTAGGTGCAACTGTACCCTAGCTCCCTCTAATCAAACTTTCATCTCCCTGCTGTAATTTTCCCTCTTATATTCTTTCTTCTCCCCTTTTTGCCACCTGTATTTGTCTGTTCTCATCTCTTTGCTTTCACAGTCTCTATCAGTTCCCCGTCCACTCTATTTTATGAAAATCATCAGAATCACTTGGTGGGGGTGTGCAGAAATCAGTTCACTGAGGTTGCATGTGTGTGCACTCATCTCAGACCACATCAAGAGTCTCAAATCCCAGCAAAAAGGACCAAATGTGATGGAAGACTCTAATTTCCAAAATAGCTGGTATTTCCACATGCCAGATTCCAGAGAGGAAGTCTTGCCTATTAGTTAGAGTAGGGGCAAGTCCAACTTTGCTACTGACTCACCGTGTGACCCTGAACAAATCAGTTCACCTCTAGGCGCCTTAGACAACCCTTACTTTTGTGAAGTGCTTTGAGATCTTTCCATGGAAGGTGCTACCTGAGTGTGAAGCAGCATTGTTATTTAGATCTAGTCCTATATGCTCTGACTCTGATTCCAAGCGTTCCCAAAAGACAGCAGCCAGTTTTAATTTCTTAATTTTTGGCCATTAGCTGGTTAGTGGCTCCTCAACTGGGAGAACGTTCTGTCCGTCATCTTCCCAGGATTTGCCAACAAGATGTATTTTCAAGGTTTCTGCAGCCAACAGCTTGGCGGGACAGAGAGTAAACATCCAGCGTTTGCCACTTAGCTTTCACAGGGTGAAATGTTTTCTTCTTAGTCCCAGTACAGAACTCTCAGCCTCTGAGGCTTCATTCCAGGGTTAGCCAGCTTGTTGCTCTCCCCCGCCCATCAGAAATGCAACCAAAGAGGTTCTCGCCCAAATATTTCGGATCTCCAAGAGAGACAGGGCAGGTCTTTCATATACAACATCCTGCTGGCTGCTACTCCATTCTTGCAGGCCTTTGCCAACTGTGCCAGCTCAGCTGTAAACGGCCTTTATCTCCCACTTGTTCTGGTTGTTAGTGTCCTCTGCACTAATCCCACTGATGTCTTCTTTGTCCCCCAGATGCAGAACGTTATGTATGACCTGATCACAGAGCTCAATGACCGGAGTGAGGACTTGGAGAAGCAGATTGGCAGCCTAGAGTCCAAACTGGAGCAGCTCACCACTAGCTTCAACTCTCTTCCCCTGCTCATCGCAGAAACCCTGCGCCACCAGCAGCAGCAGCTCCTCGCAGCTGTTATCGAGGCTCGTGGCATCAGTATGGCAGGGGGCACCCCGCAGACACCCCTGTCCGACAGTCCGATTGGGGTCAGCTCCACCTCCTTCCCAACCCCTTACACGAGTTCAAGCAGCTGCTAAATTGCAGACCGAGCCCCCAAGCCCTACGAAGACAAACAAGAAGAGCTACTTGTAGGTCTTCAGAGTCAAGTCAACTTTCTTCCGGCCCTCTGGCCGCCACAGAAACACCCAGGCCAAGCCAATGCTGAAAGCATGACTGAATTAACGCCGAGGTTAGCTCAGAGCCCTCGGAGTTCAACAACGCCTTGGAACCAGAAATCCAATCTCTGTTTCGGTGCCTCTACGTGTGACGAGAAGGAAGCGGATGTGAGGGGAAGCCTCTGGCAAGGCCTTTGCTGCAGTGTTTGGTGGAGGACAGAAATCCACACTCAATCTCAGGTCTTCAACTAGGGAAAAAAAAAAAAAAAGTCCGAAGCACTGAAGCAATGGAGCTGTACCAGAGGGAGAGTACTCCACAGGGTGGGCTATGAGCCATGGGCAAAGGGGCTGCTTATCTGCAGGGCCTTCTTTCGTCCCCATTCCTCCCAGCCCTGTTTAAGTGTCTTGCCAAGGAAGAGTCAGGGAGGAGGACAATTAATTTGCCAAGACTGCTATCCCTTTGCCTCCTGCACCTCACACAGCCCCCCTGGGGAGCTGCCTTCTTGCACAGGCTCTGAGCTCAGAGGCCCACTTGCCACCCTACCCCCGGCCAAAACACTGCCACATACACACATTTCCAGTTAGGGGAGGGTGTTTCGTTCGCTCTATTCTGAGTCTCTTCAGAGTCCATATTCTGCCTGAAGCCATGTGCTGGAGCGCAGTGTTCAGGTGTTGTGCACCGCATCTGGGGCATGCCAGCTTTGTGCGGGTTTTTATTGCATTACATGGCGGTTACAGGGAGATGTATGATGAGGCCTGGATGAAACACACTGCAAGTCAATCCAACGCTGATGGTTTAAAAATGCACTGCCACTCATAGTATCATAGAATCTCAGGGTTGGAAGGGACCCCAGAAGGTCATCTAGTCCAACCCCCTGCTCAAAGCAGGACCGATCCCCGACTAAATCACCCCAGCCAGGGCTTTGTCAAGCCATGACTCCAATAGAGCCATGCGAGGCATCCGAGTTCCAAGCATCCTGCGTCAGCAGGGCAGGGAGGGCTGCAGAACCAGTGCGCTCAGCCAATGGTCAGGAAGGGCTTTGTGGAATGGAACCAGATGGTTCCTCCTGGAGCTGCATCCAGTCCTGTTTGAGTGGCGCAAGGGTCATTGCACTGCAGGGCTTTCAAGGGGGCACCCTGGATTCCTCCTGAAAACCCCTCTGAAGAGTAGAAAAAGTTTTGTGTGGTGGATCTTGAATTACCTGCATCACCCACAAACCAGGGCCACCAGTAATAGTCTCAGCAAATAATCCAGTACCTTTCCAATCCAGATACTCTTTGAAGGGGCTTCAGAACTGAAAGGTGAAACACCAAGGGCCAATCAGAGAGAGGGTCTTAAATTGTGACATTAATTTAAAAATTCTTCCCCTTGGCTGACAACGACATTCTACTAGCTCAAACACTGCTGTGACCTCACCATGAGGTGGCTTTAATGGGAGGTAGTAATGGGGAGAAACACAGAAGAATGTTGATTAGGACACTTCATCAGTTTAAAACAGAAGACTAATTAATTGCAGTGATTCTGTTGAGTCTTGGTAGATAGCAGCAGAACCACCTGGGGGTAAATGGTGCAGTGCACGGCTTCGCAGGCAGCTAGACACATCCACACCACTGGGTGCTGCCCTTTGTGGCCAGCTGCTGGTGGAGCTGCCTTCCACAGCAACAGTCAGGAGTGGAGCTGGACGGGCAAGTTGCTGCCACTGACGGTGGGAGAGTCCATGAGAGAGAGATGGCTAATCCTTGCTAGTTGTCACCATGGGCCTGGACACCTCCCAGCTTCCCCTTGGAACTAAAACGTTCCCTTCGCCCTCTGACATTTTCACTTCTTAAAACTCTTTGTTCAGCCCCAGCTCCTGCCTTTGTTGTTTTAATGCCTTGTATGGTCTTTATTCAGAGTTTTGCAGGCAGCCCAAGGCGCTGCTTGCTTTCTTAGAACTCCGGGGATGGTGTTGGCTGCTCTCAATGAACACTCAGCAGAGGATATTTATATATTTTTAAACGGATGAAGTAACCATGTAATTACTCTGTGATATTAATTACACATCACCCAGCGGTGTCTGCTAATTGTAGTGAAAGTCACTGTGTTACTCCAGGCATACTTAGCCTGGAAGCTTCTCCTCTGTAACTCTTTCACTTCCATAAAGAACACTGGATTCCATAGGTACCTAGGCAGGGGTCTATCATCAGCACAGGGGTTTACATGCAAAACTCTCCTTGCTGCTGCTGGTAGGTGTTGTGCACCTCAAGCCCTACAATGAAAGTTTCTTAGAAAACAATCACTAGCTGGAGAGGAATACACCTTCTGGAGAGGAATACGCCTTCTTCCCACCTGCTCTACCCCCTGGAATGCTGGTGGCACAATGGTATTGCTCTGCTGCATATTGTGGCAGAAACACCAAGGGAGTTCTGCTAACAATGCCCTAGTACCCAGAGGTCTGACTAACCCCGTCGGTAGAGCAGGAGCAAAATACTGCAGAGGCAAGGCAGGATGTTACACAGCCCCATGCCAACAGGAACAAGGGCACCATGGACACCTTTCCATCAGCCCCACCCTCAGAGGGTTTCCTGCGCCAATGCTGTGGTACTCCTCACCCAGAACATCTTTCACCATCTTGAGACATCGCAGACTCTTCCCTCCACACAGCAGCATTAGATAATCACCATCACCCCTCAAAGCCCATTGCAGTGTGGGGAACCAGGGCTCAGACACACCCATTTCCATAGCGGGAGAGATTTCCTGGTTTATAGCCACACCATGGTTTGGCCTCTCACCCTCCAAGTCGTAGCCATCAGATCTTTCTCCTACTTCAGGAATGCTTCCATTTCCACTGCCATCGTTTGGTCCTTGCTTCCCTCCGTCCCAGCCACAAACGCCCCAACTGCACATGCAGCATTCGGAGAGGAGAGATGGCTACACTAAGATCACTGCCAGTGTCCCTCCAGTCAGAATACCTCCTTCTGGTCAATCTACAGTAGCCATCTGCTCCCCCTTTCAAATACCTTGTATGTGCAGAACTGCACAGGGCACAGTGTAGGCCAGTGGTTAGGTCACTCGACTGGGAGTCAGGAGCCCTGAGTTCTAGTCCTGGCTCTAGTCCTTGGGCAAGTCACTTGTCATCTCTCTGCCTCCATTTCCCCTCCTGTAAGAATGTGAGGACAATGCTTATCCATCTTTATAACGTGTTTTCAGGTCTAGAGCTGAGAAAGGCTTTAGAAATGCTAAGTAGTGTTATAAAATACACTTGTCTTCATCTCTGGTGGTTCACAGAGGACTAAACTACAGCAACTTACACTGAATCTGTGATATAAGGACTAGCAAGAGACAGAAAAATATACCCTTGAGTTTTAGATCACTAATGGGAGTATCCGTTGCAAAGGATTAGTATCACCAGCAGGAAACTTGTGCCTAATACTCAATTTTGGTAAATCCTATTGAATGAGATGAGACTAGAAAATGCCAAATCACTAACAGATTCAAAGCTTTAGTGAGGAATGAGGCACAAGCAGTGAAAGCTTCAATATCACGTGTGGTGGATGAGAATTTTTCTTCAGGCATAACTGTCTAGTACAGTGTAATTTCATTAGGATTGATTATTATCTTGACAGAAGTTTCTTGCTGGTTTATAAGGAGACACAGATACTCGACTGCCCTGCCAGCTGGTATCTCTGGTGTGGCAATAAGCAACGTACTGTGATTCACTTGGCTCGTCCAGTACTCGTCACCATTGCACTACCAGTCTCCACTGTTGCTCCACCCCACCAATTCTGCATTCCCTCACATTTCAGCACCCTAGACAGCAGTCTGGTTAATCCAATCCTCAGTGGCAACAGCATGTTTGACTCTACCTCTGATACCCGTTTTTACTCCTTTGTTTCCAGCTACCATTTTTAAGGTGAGTATGGAAGTGAAAGCAATGATGTTTGCAGTGGCATTTAAACGATTCTACAGAGCCATTGCTGTCAGGCAGCCTTTGCTAGTAGAAGGATAAGCCAGCCACTGATTATCTTAATGAGACAGGCACATCCTGTAATATAGTAGAACCTCAGAGTTACAAACTCACCAGTTAACCACACACCTCATTTGGAACCGGAAGTCTGCAATCAGGCAGCAGCAGAGCCAAAAAAAAAAAAAAAAGCCAATACAGGACAGTGCTGTGTTAAAGGTAAACTACTAAAAAAATAAAGGGAAAGCAGCATTTTTCTTCTGCATAGTAAAGTCTCAAAGCTGTATTAAGTCACTGTTCAGCTGTAAACTTCTGAAAGAACTACCAAACTATTTTGTTCAGCGTTACGAACAGTTCAGAGTTACGAGCAACCTCCCTTCCCAAGGTGTTCATAACTCTGAGGTTCTGCTGTATAGTATCCATTTCCCCAATGTCCTAGGCTTACCCTGAGTAACTAAGGGGAGTTTTCCTAGATTTACTAAGCCGCTTTAATAGGACTCCTTTTATAAACAAGTAACTGGCATCTCTCCTATACTGGAAACACCTAACCTGAACTGGAATTTCCCTACGAGTAGTCCATTGGCAAATCTTTAACAACCAGTCTCCATCTCCCAGTGGCAGGGGGTATCTCTGTTTACACACCTGAGAAAGGCATTCTGGAATGTGCAGTAATGGGCCAGGAGATGACACCCCCTCAAACTGAACCAGAACAAAGGAAGGGAAGAACCGAGACTAGCTGAGACTGAGGGAGGAAAAGCACAGGAGTAAAATTCAACCATAGTTATCAGCCCAAAGAGATGCTGACATTATACCACCAAAAAGCAGTGACAAACCACACGCAAATCAGACTGAACCAGCCAATGCCCACGTTTTACGGTAGAAGGAAGGGGAAAAATAAACATTCTCCGGCTCATTAATGCCAGAGAAATTCTCATCCTGAATCTCATACAGGACCCAACCATCTTCAACAATCTCATTTCCTGGCACAACCTCAGTTTTGCTCCAAGAACCTCTATTCTGCACGGTCCATGAGGGAAAAACCACAAAGAAGCAGAATGCCAGAACCGATAAAACATCCTCTTTGCAACTCTTAAACCTGAAATGTTTGTATTCAGACTTAGATGATAAGCATCCATATGGGTTTGCATCTTGCCTCTGTACCGCTTGCTTTTTTTTTTTAATAATAGGAGAAAGCATAATAGTTTATTTTAACTATGAAATATATTGCTATATTATAAAGGGTATTGTAACTTTCCATTACGTTTTTCTATCAAACTAGTTGGTTAGCAGGCAGAGGTGTCAGCCTGCTGTCAAAATGTCTGTTTCTGAGTACATGTCACTGCAGATTTTAGCTTAACACAGGGACTAAGGCAAATGGTCAGCAGATTAGAGCCTTTGCAATGCATTTGTAGAGACTCCACATAGTCCTAACCCTTTGAATTTGTGACGATTAATATGCACGATATAGGCGCTAGGCAGAGAGAAGGGAAAGATTCAATGCAGGTCTTCAGCTGGTGCAAACCAGTGTAGCTTTACTGACCGCAAAGAAGCTCCCCCAGCTTCCACCAGCTAAAGTGGCTCTCATTCAAGTCCTAACATGCCCTGCCAGACCGTTTCTCTCCCTCGTTCTCTGTCTCCAGATGAATGCAGGAGCCTGGTGCCTAGGCCACAAACTGCATGAATCCAGAATCCAAGCTCTGCAAACTCAAGTTTTCCCAGTGGGGCGTAGTAGCTTGTGGAACGAGCAGTTAAATGCCCCTCTCCCGGGAGCCCTGGGTCTCAGTGCAGTCTGTGCTGTTCAGTCGGGATAAAAAGGCTTGACGGCCTCCGCTCAGTGCCCCCTGACAGAGGCCAAAAGCCCAGGATGCAGACGCACTGCTCTGACCTGGGAATAGCTTGCGCCCAGACAAGGATGGGGGTCCGAATGTCCTCCTAGAATAGAGCACATCTGCAGGGCAGCTGGAGGGAGCACACGGAAGCTCCATGTGTCGCTCCTGGCCTGTAGATCAGCAGAGAAGTTTGGTTTTCAGCAGCTGTTGTCCCCGAGACCCCCAGGACCATGTGTGTTCAGGACTTCCTTGGGGTGGGGAGGTGAATAAAGTTCTCCCTCTGTTTCTCCCCTGCCCTCGGTCATCACCTGACTTCCTGTGCGATAGTGTAGTACTGCCCTGCCTCGATTATGTTTGCTGCTGCAGATAAGGTCTGCTTCCAGGGGAAATTGTTTTAAGTGAAACAGACCCGACAGTGCTCTGTGCCTCACTGAGGTGCACTGCCCCGCCTGGTCACCACTAGCTCCCCGAGGAACTGCTCAACGTTCTTAGCCAGAAACGAACGCGCCATGCCAGGCCTGGATGGGGCCAGGACCCTCTGGGCTCATATGGCAGCCAGTTCTAAGATGCCAGTGTGATACCAGGCTTCATAGGATACCCCAGAACGACACTGCCACAGGGCAGAGTTGACACATTTCTTCACTGGTATAAAGAGTCCTAAATTCTGAGAGGGGCTGATTTTCTCGTGGTACAAGGGGATATTCCTTACTGCAGAACAGAGACATTATGAGTTTCCGGGGACTCATCCAGTCCCACCTTTGGGTTTTTGATGCTTGTGGCTTGCAAGTATTCGGAACAAGCAAACAAACAATCCTCTTCCCAATATCTAGTCTGATGGCTGCCTTGGAACTGGGCTGGGCTTGATCTGCACATGGGGTGGGTGTGCAAAGCTGGCATGAGGCTCTCCCCTTTCCACTCCTCTGTGGCTGGTGCCTGGCCAGGCACCCTCTACCGAATTAGGGCTGCTCCAACTTACACTTGCTCCAAATGGCCCCAAGGGTCTGGAACTACAGCCAGTGATCCCCATGGCACATGGGCCTAGGTCAGACTCCTTCCCTCCAGAGCGGGAAGTGGCCAGAAGCTCCGTCTTACAATGGAGTGACCTTCTTGGGCTGGCTAAAGCAGCTTTAGAGCATCAGCAATGCAGCACGGAGCAGCTAGATCAGCCAAAGAGCCCGGCCCTAAACCTCTTTGTTCTGTATTCCTGTTCAGTGCCTTGTACGTCAGTGTCCTGTCCTGTCCTGTCGTCCCCACTGCTTGTGGGCTCTGTCTGCAGTGCTCCGGAGCAGCACCCTTACAGCGACGAGCTGCCATTCAGAGAACAACCCCCCCCATGCTTCCCAGCACATCTTCATCTACCTGGCGATCCAAACGCCCTTTTCCGCTGAGTCGCCAGCGCTGCCCCCAGCAGAAACGCTCTTTGCCCTGGCTCAGCACCATTCAGACATGCACAGCTGCCAGCCTATCACAGGCAACAAACATCCTTCGCTCCCTTTTCCTCTGTTTCCAGTCTGCAAACTATTAGTCAAGGTGAATGCATGAGAGGAGAAGTCCAACTGCGCATTCCTGCCCCTGGGACTCTCATAAGAATCATTTGTTATTTCTTGCAAAGGCAAAGATCCCTGCAGGAAACCCATGAGAGAGCAAAACAGATGGGGGCAGGTTTGCCAGACCATGGAACGAGCGGTGGTCCCGAGACCGGTGGAATTGCTCAGAGGATGAGCCCTCTGCACTATTCCACTCTGGCTTCCCCTCAACCCACCCCATTTTCACTGTCTCCTCTGGCAGCCAACGACTCCCTGCCCAAACTGCCTCCGGGTCAGTTCGCCACAATGGATCCTGGCTCTACAGGGAAACATTGACGATATTACCATCCTTAACCGCCACAAACATTTCCCTGAAGGCAGTGGGGGAACAAAAATCTGCCCTTCTCCCAGCCACAGCCCCTTAGCCAGCTGTGCCCCCCTCCACACCATGAGAACTGAATTACAGAGAAGGGCTTTTCGGGGTTTGGGGAACTATTCCGATACAGGATTAGTTCCCCTCCCTCTGTCAAACTTGGGGCTGTTTTCCTGACGCTTCCTCTGGCCCAATGTTTAACAAAGATGCTCAGTTTTACTTTCCTGCCTGAATGGACATTACCCAACAAGTGTGCTGCTTTCTCACTGCTTCTGTTCAAAGTCATCTCAAAGGCTTTCCCTTCATTTCAGACTCTGCCTCTGGGCCCTTTGGGTCCCTGCTAACAGCACAGTTACTGTGAGACACAGAGCAGGGCAGGGTTTCCACTGGCTTGCTACTGAAAATATCTCCTTTCTTGGCTAACTACCAGTCCAGGATTCCACCGGGGAACTGCCCCGACCGAGGTCAACCCAGTGAACTTAGTGGACTCTGATTCACTAACCCTGAACTGTGAATCATGTCTGGTTGTTATTTGTACGTATCCACAGGCTGGATTTGATCCAGTGCTTACTTTTCCTAGTTCTTCTGCTAATCATATGCGTGGTCCCTGTCAACCCGGGGCTCCCTAAATTTGGGAGGGAGGGGCGGAGATGCATCAGACAGCATTGCCGTAAAACTGATTTGTACCCAGAAACAGGCATGTTTTAAACTAATGGCTTTAACCTGTTCACTGTAAAAAGTGCCTTGGACTTAAATCTGAAGAGGTCAGTATCTATAAATATTTACTATGCGGGTGTGTAAGTAGGTAGATACCTACATATATACACACACACACCCACAAATATACAATCTATACGTACATATATAAAGGCTTCAGAACCCTCTGTCATATTGGTCTTTGGAGCTCTGTTCTTTCCTTCTGATCTTAAATATATTTGCTCAGAAAAAGGCCTTTTATTACCAAGGCCAAACTGCCCAGCAGTGTACATTGTTATGATTCTCTCTCTCTTTTTAAATAACTTTTTATGAACAAGTTGGAGGTTTTTTCTCTTGTGTTTTGAAAGAGCCAATGCTAGGTCTGGTGGCTTTGAATTCCATCACCCCACACCTCCGCCCAGCAGTGGGAGAGCACCAGGACATGTGGAAGAAGCAGGCTCCACTTCTCCGGGCTGCCCTGCTGCGGCATTCTGAAGATGGGTCTTTTGGAAGTGAGTCATGTGGAGACATTTCATTAGGTTGCTTTATTACTTCCTGCAGAATATTTATTAAAGAGGCCTCCAAAATGCTGACTAGACCTTCCCAGGAAAGTGACAGCCCCCATACTACCTGACTCGGTGCTCACAGTCCTGTTACCGCAGTGGATCTGGGTACCTCTGAGACGTTCATGAGTACCCTGTGAGAGAGATCATTTTGCATTGCTCCTGAGCTGAGGTATAGACAGATTCAGTGATTCACACAGGGAGTTTGTGGCAGAACTGGGACTTGAGCCTAGATCCTGTGAGTCCCGATGTCTTAACGGCAAGGCCATCCTTGTCTTCCTCACTCTAGTGCTTCCCGCCGGTAGAGCCACAACGAATATGGCACTTTGCCTGTGGCCGTTCTGTCTCCAGAATGCAAGTGGCATTAACCAGCTGTCCAATCCTCCCCTTGAGTCACAGCGATTAACCCATTTGCAGAGCACAGACAATAGTAGCCATTAATCTGCCATCAGTGAGCAATGCAACTCACACCAGAGACAAGCCTCCAACTTCCCGAGCAAGTCTCCTGGAGCAGAAGCAGCAGCTTCCCCAGTTTAAGCCAGCAGAGTCCATTTGGACACTTCACTGCTGACTTTCCTCCCCAGGGAAGGGGCTTCCCCAAGCCTGGCCCTAATCTGACTGAAGCCTGTATCTTTTCTGAATGAGAGTCTGAGCAGGAGATGGCAAACACAGAACAAAGAGGCAGAAGAAGCAGCGCCAGGCTGCCCCAGAATCTGAACTAGAAAGATTCTTCTCCCTGCCTTCCACAGGCCGAGAGCACTGGAGCTTTTTAACTCTTATTACAAACTGATACAGACAAAACCAAAGATGCTTGATGCTTCAACTCAGAGCCCACCTACCACTGCGGTGGTACTTCATACTGTCTCTCCTGTTAGGAATGAAACCAGGATCACATCACCCCACAAAAATGTTATCTTTTGAAGGGGCTGCTACCTTCCAGTGCTCCCTTAGGAATCTGTTTTGGGACTCAACAATTACATCCTTGTTTAAGGGACAAAGGGATAGGCCATGGTAACTTGTGAATGTTAAACAATGTTCCTCTGGTGCCCTGGCAAGGTACTCTGCACCTGAAAACAAAACGGTGTAGCTCAGAGCAGAGCAAGCTTAGCTGCTGGGCTGAGCCTTCCCGACCAGTTATGCCAGCGTAGCTACGGTGCTGTAGTCCCGCACTGCAGACGTGGCCCAGGTCATGAAGAGCAAAGGGAAAGTACTTGTTATGAATAAAGCGAAGCCCTCAACCTGTAATGGGAGGAAATGCAGACAGGTCTCTCCTACTCCATGTGTACATTCAAATACAAACAGGACAATCAAGGAGCCTAATTCTCACCCACTTACACCAGAGCAAGGGAGAATAGGATCAGGCTTGGTATGTTTTGCATGTTAAGCAAATAGCCAGAGCCCTTCCTTACACACACAGAAACTGGGGTGAAAGGCTTTGAAACCAGATAGAGTCCAGATGGCACCAAAGTGACTCTGTGAAGAGAATGAACTGATAAAGAGAAGCAGGACACAGAGCCCTCCCAACCTGGCATGGGATACCAGAGCCAATGTCCAGCAAATGGCATAAAGGGCTTGTCCAAAACCTGCTGAAGTCAATGGGAATCTTTCCACTGACTCAGGAGCAGTGCCCAAGGGATCAAATGATCCAGCAGCAGCCCTAGTCACTCAGGGCAAAGCAGCGGCCAGGTGACCAAATTCTCATACCCACACACACAAATTCTCCAATCCACCTAGACACATGCAGTCGTGGTGGGAATCTCTCATGCAGTAACCCAGATATGGATACTTTGAGGAAGCCTGAGACATTCAAGGTCCTCCGCTGACACATTTATCATTTCAAAACTATGCCCTGGAGGGTTTTGAGAACTCCACAGTTAATACCTGTCAAATGTGAAAATACCCGCAACAAGCTCTGCAGCACTTCCTTAGAAGATTAAAACCGTGTAACTTTGTTTCCTGTATTACAGGGGATTAAAGAGGCAGTGCCCTGATGTGTTAATTCTGCTGTATTTTCCCACACCACTAGAAATTACACACTGAGATTAGGCAAAATATGCTTAATCTTTCTTTTCAGCAGGAAATCTGTATTTATTAATGGTTCTGGATCAAGGACTCTCCAAGGGGAAAGAGAATAATGCCTGAAACCTAGATCTTCGTTCTCTCGGCAACGATTCACCCACTGGCTTTCTGAACCTGGAAACAGGGACTCTGTTGTTGTTTCAGCCTGGGACCAGACTGCTGGCATGTAAAATTAAAAAGGTGGTAGAGGAGTTTTTAAACTAAGGGCTGGGGAAAGCTGACCAGTGCGGAGGAGCACACAGTTCGGACAGAGCCATCCTATACAAGAGGATTTCTGAAAGGGGATACTCTATATCCTAGTAAGGAGGAGAGGACAGAAGTTGATAAAGTACAGGTAGGAATTGAAGAGAACCAGTAAACAAAAAAAGAACCCCATTCAATTACATCACATGAAGGCAGACAACTAAATATGGACAAACATTATAAGTGACTGTCTATAACTGCTAGAAATCTAAATACCAAGATGGGTGAACTTGAGTTCCTGGTATTAAATGAGGATATTGATACAAAAGGCATCACAGAAGCATGCTGGAACAATAACATTCGATGGGACACGGTATTACCAGGGCACAAAATAGGAATGACGGAATAGGTCGTGCTGGTGGGGGAGTGACGCTGTATGGGAAAGAAAGCATAGAGTCAAATATAACAACAATCTTAAATGAGCCAAACTGTACCATCGAATCTCTATGGACAGAAATTCCCTGCACGTACAGGTTAAACTGGAAAGTTTTGTTGGTTGTATACAGTCCAGGGGTTGTGCATTAACCACCCCAATGTATCATTTCTCCAGTCAGGTCCTGATTCCATTTAAGCGGATTTACTCTTTTCCCCAAGACGTACGTATTATTCTCAGTAATGCTAATGGAAGTTATGCATGTACACCAAGAAGACAGCAGGCTGCTAGTAAGGGTGTGTCATCTCCCAGCACAGTTACCAGAATAAAGAAAAGCTGTATCCAGTTTAGACTAGTGGCCTGGCACTTGTGAAGAAAGCAGCATTTCTCAGCAGGATATGCTGTGAAATGTGCCAGTAAATTACATTTTTTCTAACTAAATGGTTATTTCTGAACTTCCTGCTGCTAGCAGCTACTCAGCTAAGACCATTCTATCAGTTGTGGCCAGGCCAGCATGGCAGCTCCGTTGCACAAACTGCAAACACATCACCATCCTCCTGAGACGCTAGTTCAAAAAGAATCTAAATAGAAACCGTAGGGCTTGGCGCTCTGTTGCCTGGCACCTGAGCCGCCATTTGCACGAGTGCAAAGTGGGGTTGGCCACCACCTTCCAGATGTAGCTGTTTTACTCTCAGTTTACACAGCTGAGAACAACAGAGAATCAGAACCATCAAGGAACACTGCATGTAGCCAGAGATGCCACACCAGGGCGGTGTATAAAATGCAACGCTCTCTATAAAAGTACATTAGCCTAGTGTTAAGAATAAAAGTAATACCATATGTGAACAAAATACAGGAGAACACTGTGGATGGATGCACTCAAAACAAACACCAAAGCAAGGTTTCACATCATCCCAGCCATTGAGAAATGCAGATGAGGTTGATAAATATGTTCCTCCAGTTGGATTTTTGCAAAGATCTGTACTTTTCTTAACAGTGCTGTTCTAAGAGGCCCCCCACAAAGCATAAGAAAATGACGAGCCCCAAGGGAAAGAACAAAAGCTTTGTTCATGCTAAAGATATTCTCCAACTCAGAATCTAATTCAGTCAGCGTACTCCCATCTCACACTTTGTGAGCAGATGGCTTGCTGCTCCCTGCACCAAAGAACTGCCCTGCAAAGACAGGAGACTCCAACTCAGCACCAAGCTGGGCCAGATCAGCCTATCACACAGGCCGTTTATTCCAGGCTGCAAGGAGAGCTGAGTGTGTCTCAACCAGCGGTTTCTGCCTAACTGCGGTGCCAGGATCGCCCACCTGGTAAGTGCTCCCTGTTCTCCCATATGACGGTAGGTCACTGTAACATCGGGGGCTTTCTAGTACCAGCAACTTTAAACTGCTGGGACAGATGAACCCCCTCAAGCTTTGATGGGTTGGCTCCAAACTGCTCCTAGGTTTGGATTTTGCAAAATCAAAGCCCATCTGAAGACATCTTTCGAAACGAAAGCGCCCCCCCTTCCCCTAATTTTCATTCTCTTTCAGATTCACACTGATCAGTCCTTTCAACAACTCTTGTCTCACTTCTAATTCTATATTAATTATAAAAACCCTCCTTATAAAACATCTCTTTGTTGTTACAGCTCTTGGTATGGCAGGATAGGATGGCAAGCCGGAGACCTTCCGTGTAACAATACAATGCTTCAGGGAAGCTAAATGCAACCTCATAAAACTGTACCCACTGCAACAACTTTCCTTTTCAAAACTCCCAGCACTCACCTCTCATGTGAGCTATTCCTCTGGCTAGATATGGCCTCATTCCTGGAGTACCTGAGCACCTCACAGTCTTGAAAGCCCGAGGCTAGTATCCTGAACACTCCACCACCGGCAGAGTGATCATGTGAGCAAAGGTTTATTAATCAGTCCGCAAGGGCAGGATATAAAGTATTAACGCCTGTCTCACTATGGCGGAGATGCTGTTCTTGTGCTAAGGTCTCCTTTCCAGGACACAGAGAGAGAAAGTGTGTCTGTCTATCTGTCACTTTTGGGGTTACCCGAGGCGTTCGGGGAGAATTACTACCCCCTACTCACAGCAGGAGGGAGCTGCACCAACTCGCTCCCTCCGGGGAAGCAGGGCACCCAGGTCATGGGTTTCCCCCCAGTTCGACGCTCTCCTTAGCACGAGGCACTTTGGCAGGTTTAGAGTAAAACCAACCTGGCGTTGGTTGAACAGAGCTCAAGGGAGAGATTCCAACATAAGCCAGCCTAAGGATCTGGAAACGTTAAGGCTACAGGTAAAAGGAACGTAAGACACAGTTTATAGCCTGGACTTAGTAACCAGTGACTTTCCTGGCTCAATCGGTATTTCTCACCCAAATAAGTTCTAAACGGTGCTTGTCCAGTCTAGCAAGCTGGGATTCACCACTGATGAGACAACCCCCCTGGCAGAGTGATTCCCCTTGTCCTCTTTCTTCTTCTCTTATACAGTTATAGACTCTTGTCCCAGGACCCAGGACTCCCCATTCAGAGACTTTTATTGGGGTTCTTTTGTCTTGGCACATACCAAAGCCTGCATCTGGCCAAGAGAGTAAACACCAAATAGCTCAGTCGATGGCTATCCACGGTTCTCATGTAGATTGGATCAGTTCTCAGGCTCCCCCTCCTTAGGTGCTCGGTTTACACCGAACCGATTTGGAACACCATATCCTGCACATTACACAGCTCTAAAACTGCTTCCCGTACAAACCCCTCTCAATAACTAAGACAATCAGCCAGTTCTTAGCTTTTGGCAGAAACCCCACACAACCCCCTTGGTGAAATATTAAGAAGATGGTTGGACACAGAGGTAATCTACCTGCCAGAGCACAGCTGTGTCACAGCACCTTGCTGTAACTGGGAAATCCTTCGTAAAGAAGTGCAGCGGGACTAAGGTAGGCAGGCCCCGTTCACTGCGCCGGGGAGTCAGGGATTTTTAGGCACTGCCATGACTAATGCAGTTATTTTCGGATCCCCCACCTTGCAGGCGATGGAATGGGTGCATGATGCATCTCTGCACCCACCAAGAACAGAGACACTCCTCCCACTACTGAAGAGAAATAGAAGATCACATTGGATATTGCTGAGGGTGGGGGATGAGCAGAAAGCTCTCCATGGACTGCAGTGGAAGCAGAAGTAACCTCCTGACTTCAGTGAACCTGGTCGCATACACGCATTGGCCCCCCTGACACCGAATGATTACTGGCAGACAGTAAGGTAACAGCCACAGGCACAGTAAGGCAAATGAATCGGCTTGTGCTGATTACAGTTACACGGGAGTAAATTGGAGTGACTCAGCTGGAGTCTCTCCAGATTTACATCAGCATTGACCAGAGCAGAGCATGGCCCTTGGATTT
This sequence comes from Lepidochelys olivacea, assembly GCF_965140295.1. Lineage (NCBI taxonomy): Eukaryota > Metazoa > Chordata > Testudines > Cheloniidae > Lepidochelys > Lepidochelys olivacea. The sequence continues at coordinate 1,071,567 of NC_140434.1, forward strand.
AAAAGAAATCACATTTTTCTGTCCTTCACTAAGCTCCTTTCAACATGTCCATCCCTCTCCTCCTTCGGAGCTGCCTCTCCTCTTGTGCTCTGCTCCAGAGCAGGGGCTCTCTGCTTTCTCCAGCCTGCCACCACAAGCTACAGCAGACAAAAGTTTCAGGACCCCTCTGAGCAAAAAAACTGGAGGGCTGGATGGGGAGAGGAGCATGTAGAGAAAATTGCGATTCAGATGCAAGTCCCATGGGATCTGCCCAGTTCCCAGAGTCATAAGGCTATGTCTACATTCAAATCACGACAGCAGCGCTGCTGTAGCACTTCAGTGCAGACACTCCCTATCCCACCAGGAGGGCCTGTCCTGCCAGCATGGGTAATCCATCTCCCCAGGAGACGGCAGCTAGGCTGCCAGAAGAATTCTTCCATCGACCTAGTGCTGGCTCCACCCGGGGTTAGGTCGGTGTAGTTCTCTCTCTCACACCTCAATAGACGGGCCTCTACCAATGTACGTTCATAGTGTTGACCAAGCCTGAGAGAGAGAGGTCCTTTGGAGAGGGGGATAAAAGGAATCTGCTCTGGGCGCCTGGGTCAACCTCTTGCAGGAAACAGACCAGACCAGACCAGATAGACAGAATGGTGGAGAACAACAAGCAGCCGGCGGCAAAATGACCCCTCCTCCTGTGTCGGAACAAGGCCACTTCCACACTGGTGTCCTTAATCCTGCAACGTTCCACCTGCCAGCTCTGACCCCTGCCTCCCCGAGACACACACCAAGCCACCCCAAAGCCGTTGGAGGACGCGGCTTGCTCTGAAGCTGGCACGGGATGTTGGTCAGGAGCAACAGGCTTTATACTCATTAAAGAGAAATCAATTAGGCTGCTAGAAATTCAGCCAGCTGGTGCCTCTATTTTTTCTTCTCCTTCTCTTTTCCCTCAATGTGCCACTGCTGCCCCAGGGAAGTCATGAAAGAAACAATACATATTTTTCTCTCTCTCTATCTCTCTCCCTCAGATTAAAAAATGCTGTATGCAAAGAAATCAGCTCCGGCCATCCAATTACAGTACTGTACATAGTCTCTGAGGTTTGCAAACAGCTATCTTTCTATCCGTTTATCATCTCTATCTCCATCCCTGCCTCTCCATCTGCACAGATCACTGTCTGATCCACGTCTCAGCTCCTCCTGTTGGCTTTATCATTATAAAATGATAATCTGTAGTGAATAAGGGAGTCCTGAGCAAGGTGTAATAGGCTCCCAGGGGATGCAGAAATTACTCCTTTATGTGGGGACGCCCTTTCAGAGGCCCAGATGCACTAGTGTTTCACTTGCTAGACAAACGCATTATACCGTCTCTCGGCTCTCCAGAGCTACATAAACATGAACAAGTGAAGAGACGAGGGCCACCTATCTCCTGGCCTTTCAAGGAGGTTCCTGAAGTTTCTTGAGGAATATGATGGGGCAGGTGGGGGGAATCCACTCAGCTGAGCTTCAAGATGATACCAGGCAAATACTGTGGCTAGTCTGGGTAAATTCAGAGCTGGGTGTCTTCCCTGCTGGGCTGAAGCAGATTTAAATGAGGATGGTGCTGGGCCCCTGGCAGATAGCTCAGAACAGGAGGGAAGAGCAGTGAGCTGCATTCCCCCAGAGTAGCAGCACTGCAGTCAAAGAGGCACACCCCTGAGGATGAGTCTCCGGCCAGTGGCATAGCTATCTGTAAGCAAAGGTCAGACAGATCCTGCCCCAAAGAGCTGACAGTCCAGAAGGTGCACAGATAAGACAAGCCACATCAGGAATCTGGAAGGAAGGAGTTTTGTTTTGGTTTGTTATTATCTCACTTCCTTGTAGGCATGACAGCAGACATGTATCCTTAGCTCAGCAGCCTGGGCAGGTGTCCAAACCATAAAGAGTAGCCTGGAGAAGGGAGCTGTGGGGTGCCGCTGGCAAAGCAGAGAAGGTCACGCTGAGAAAGATTCAGGTTTGGTCAGAAGCACCCTCACTCCAGGGCTCACTTTAAACTCCTCCCTTTCAGTCTCTCTGAATGCAGAGTACGCTCTTCCTCCGACAGATCGTCCTGCACACGGCAGGAGGGGAGCCTGAGAGAACGGTTATGGCTCAAGACTAAATGCAGGATGGAATATTAATGCAGCATACGCTGACACACACTGGAAAGCTGAATGAAGTCTGGGATTAGGGAGGGTCATCAGTGTAACTGATTCACCTTCCGGGAACTGTTGTGTCAGGTACAGTAATCCGGAGGGGAGACACTGACCCACTTTTCACCACCAATCCCCCCAATAACCGGTGCTGCCAGAGAAACAGCGTGGCCACCCTTCCTGCAGAACAATGACACCTCCCCAGGGAGCCCCACTCAACCTCCTATCTGATGCACACGCACCCAGGCCATTGCCCAGTGGGCCTGGATATTACAAGGAGGAGTCTGTGATGCTGGCAGACCTGGTGCCAGCCATGCCAAGCTCCCCATGTCTCCACTGAACACTGACAAATACACAGTCTGGCTCACCTCTGTGTTAGCAGTGTTAAAACAGGCATTAGAATGATAAGAATGTGTTTCGTGTTTAGACTTTATTGAACACTTGTGAGCTGCTGTCTGCATTAATCTCACTTACAACATCTGTATCCCACACTGCACAGTAAGATTTGAACATCTGTATCATAAGCCTTTGCAACTGTGTAAATCACCAGACAGGAGAGAAACATTAACCAGCGTGAAGTGCTAGCCTCCAATGGGTCTCATTGTCCTGCCCGACCAAGAAGGCCCCTCAATGCCAGACGGACCAGAGTGGAACATTAAAAGGGACCAGAGTCTGTTGTTTACCTTTCCTCTTCCCCTTGCAAGTGAATTCCTCCATCAGCTGAGTTTGCAACTGGAAGCAGAAAGGGGGAAAGGGAAAAAAAGCCCCTAACAAGGAGGAACTGCATCTTTATGTGCTTGGACTCCGGGGGTGTAAGGGTTATTAGACATAAGCAACAGCTCTCCCAAGCTTAGCCTGGACTAGCCCTAAAGGAAAACAGAGCTTGCTTATTATAGAAGCTTTCAGTACCTTTTGAAGCTTAACATTGGAACTCATTCTCTATGTTTCCCTGCTTTAACCTCGTAAAGAACTCTCGTTTCCTTTTCTTGTATAACAAATCGTTCCATAGTTTATTATAGGATTGGCTGCAAGTGTTGTCTTTGGTGTGAGCTCTAAAGTGCAACCGACCTAGGGCAGGTGACTGGTCTTTGGGGCCTGGGAGCAACTTGAACATTGTTGTGATACTTGGTATAAGGGACCATCTCTCACAAAGGTAGGTGGCGTGACAGAGCAGAGGACCCGAGGGGACGGCCAGTGACTCCATATTTAGGCTGTTATGGTGCCTGGAAAGTTTACGCTTGATAATTTGTTGGTGAAATCTAAGTATAGAACTCCCAGGCAATCTGGGGTTGGTGCCCTGGCTCTTAGCAGTTTGCCCTGAGCTTGGTGCTTATGCTCTTGAGCAACAGCCTGACAGAGCTCAACTGGGACAGAATGTTCTGGAACAGCATGAAAGCTTCTTTCCTTTGCCGTGGAAAGCAGCAGCACTAAATAGTGTGGTATCCAGCTGGCCCAGATGAGCAGAAGTCTTCTTAGCCATTGGGACACCAAGACAGTACAGCTACTGCCATCGCAGAGCCTCCATGTTATCCCCAAATGAGACCCAGGCCGGCCACGGGCCAGGAGCCCACGGCCCATAGGCAGCAGGTGGCTAGGGCTAGAGGGGGCTCAGCCTCCCCCGTCTGTTTTCTGAGCCATCCTGCTGCCCACGTGGATGCCCAGTTCAGCAGGTAATGCCCATATCTGCCAGGGCCAGGGAGGGCATGGGGTGTAGCGGGGGGAGGGCCCCACCTGCATGCTGGATTCCTGGTGGGTAGAATCCCGGTAGGGGCCTGAGCTGCACTTCCCAGGAAGGTTTGGTGGGACAGGATGAAAGTCCCAGGGAAAGCAGGGAGATCCTCAGGTGATTGTGCAGGGGAAAGGAATCCCAGGGGAGGCAGGAGACTCCTTGCCCTCCCCCAGGGGCAGGGCCTCACCTGCACACAGACATACATGCCAAATGCCACTGTGGCGGGCGCCTCCAAATCTGAGTGGCAGGAGGCCAGAGCAGGGAGCAGGACCCAGGCCCACAGGCCAGGAGCGGACGATGTGGGGTGACAAATATTTTCACCAGCAGCCTATGCTGAGGCCCACACCTGACTTCCATAAAAATGGGGCACCCTCCTCTTCAAAATCGAAGGGCAGCCCAGCATGACTACAGTCCCCCTCGCATAGTGCGGCCTGGGATCGTGGTTCACGATAGCACACTGCGGGCTAGGACATGCCAACTACTTACTACAACGACTGGCATCCTATAAATGCTACAGACTAAATTCAATTAGGCATCCCTGCATTTCTGGGTTCCAGATAAGGACAGTCCTGGCCTGCCCTGCAGAACACCCCAAGCTGGATCTGGCTATGCCTGCAGCTTAGCCAGTGTTATACGTCAAGGGATGGTCAGCCAGGGATACTGCCTGAGAATCAAAATGTTCCGATGCCTCTTTGTACTAAGACATACTGCCTTGTGGAACAGCCCTAAGGATGCTAACACCTTCCACTGCTATAGCTGATGGGGGAGCTCCTGGATTTCAGCTCCTGAAATTGATCCCCCTGCAGCATCCGCACCTGTTTTGCAATGGCGCAACTTTAATAGACTAAAGGCAAGCTGTGCAAATGTGAGAATGTCATCACGCTGTCGGACCAGGCAAGTGTGTAACCAACAGCTGGACAGACGTGGTTGCTCTCCCCGGAGCCTGGCTTCCCTCCCTCCCCACACCCAGCGCTAGCACGATGCGTAATTCTTGCTGACATTTCCCTGGAGAACAGCCACGGCAGCTGCCTCAGTTTTATCAAAGCTCAGGTTCAATCATTCATTCAACAGCAAGAAATCCTGAAAGGAACAGCGTGTGCAATGCCCCAGATAATACAGCTCATTTCTGGGACCCACCAGAAAGCTTGGAAACCCACCCCGCTCTAGACATTAGCAAGGGACAAGGAGGTGGAAGTGAGCTGCCTTCCCGCCACATTTTAGGAATGAAAACCCTCTCCCCTCCGGTGCGGAGACAGCAGTTCTGACAAAGCAGCAGAAACCCTTGCGACAGACCCAGGGAGACGCAGCCTTCTTCATGCACAGGACAAGCAGACCAGGTGGTACATTGCCATGTGCAACCTACCTCCTAGTGCACGTGCACAAGTCAGTTTACACGTTGTTTGGTTAATGGTCCATACCAGCTCATTCACCTATCATTTCACTAGTGTCTTGTGCTAATGTAATGGACTTGTACCAGTGACACTTTGCTTGGCAGGATTGTTAATCGTCCCATGCTCATGTTGGAACAAAGGTACCATCTTTAACACACCCTGATGGACGTCTGTTCACTCACACACTGTGATATTGTCACAAGGCTTTTAGCAACAACAACAAATATTGAAAAAAATGTAAAGGGGAACTGAAGGCACATGGGATGTGGAGACTTTCCAGTCTAGGTCACTGGTTTGCATGGACCCCAAGTGAAGCCAGTGCTACCCATTGTGGGGGCTATGTGTAATGAAGGAGTGTCATCAGTCTAGTTTTTAGCGCTATGTGACAAAACCCCCTTACTTCTCACTGGGAGCCTCTGCCAGGAGGCCAGAACTGATCCTATCTTGAGCTGATCCACCCAGTGCAAAGACAGTGCGTGGGCGTGGGAGAAGTTTGTACCTGTTCCATGGGTAACGAGGAGACTCCAGGGCTATTAATCCAGCACCACCCACTCCAGAAATCCATTCATCTTAAATAAAAACATAGGCTGTTGGGTTTGGGGAGCAAAAAGAAGGGCCACTACAAATCAAGGCCACCAGCCCTTCTCTGCCTGGTGAGAACAGGCTGGCGTCAGGAGCAGAGAGTGGAGGTTCCAGTGTCCTTGAAAGCGGTTTAAAATGAAGCTCTGTGGGAATGGCAGCCTTGTACTAGAACTGTCCTTAGAACAGAAAGTTGGATGGGGGACATGTGCTACAGAGGAAAGCAATACATCGCAATCAGACCCTAGCTGCAGGTTCCAGAACCTCCTTGCCTAGCTGCTTCTTGAGCAAATGCTGCCACCGTGTGGCCTCTGGAGAGCTCTCTGCAACCTTTTAGGAGAGCAAACAACTTGGACCCAGCTCTCCATCTCCCAGGAGGAAGAACTACGCAGGGAAGAAGCACTTCGTAGAGCTACAGCAAACCAGCCCCGGATCCCCCACCCTCACAGAGCCAAGAGCTGACTGAGCCCCATGTCCCCCTCGGCCGGGTGCACTTGCTGAATCTCAGCAGATAATGCAGAGCATGAAATGAAAGCACATCGTCTTCCTGTGCTTCAGCAATGTCAACCAGTTTGCAAGGGCTGCCAAACAGCCCACCGTAATTACTGACTCAGTGACTATACCGTGCCCACATTTCTCTGTACTCCGACCCATTAATCAGTTATTAAACACTGGCCCCAGGCAAGCCCCTTATCTCCAGTATAAACTCACTCGCCCAGCCCGTTCCCAAACAACAAGTGAGTGTTTGTCATTACAACTCCAGGATGCAGACAGGGTATCCGATGAAGTGAGCTGTAGCTCACGAAAGCTTATGCTCAAATAAATTTGTTAGTCTCTAAGGTGCCACAAGTCCTCCTTTTCTTTTTGCGAATACAGACTAACCTGGCTGCTACTCCGAAACAGGGTATTAAGGTTTGTTTTAAAATTAAATAGATAAAACAGCAGTTATTAAAGATGTGACTTTGGCAACTTGCAATCTGCAGAGCAGTGAGCCGCATTCCTATTGAAGGGAGTTTGGAATCCAGCCAATTTTCCATAAATAAGGAGACCTAAGGATGAGCTCCCATTGATTAGCTGAAACTCGTTGCATGTAAATGTCTATATTGCATAATGATCTATAGCCCCATAATTCCTAGCATAGATTATTCCAAGGCAGACTATAGATCATTCCTGTGCGGGAAAGAGAGGCTCTGTTGGGTTTAAGAATAACAAATAAGCACTAAATTAATCAAGATTGTTTCAATTTACAGAATGATCACGAGCAATAAAAAACTGAACAGATCTAGGGCTTGAGTCTTCCCTGCCCTGCATCCTGTGGAGTGACTTACACCAGTGCAAAGTGGGTGTGAAGTGCTCCATCTACCCCTCCCCCCACATCAGAAGGGGAGCATCTTACCCTTCACTTGCCAGTGTTGCCAATTCTTGTAATTTTATCATGAGTCTCATGGTACGTGGTGTCTGTCTCAGATCCCCAGCCCCCCGAGTCACATGAGAATCTTCGCTTTCATTTTTTTATGTCAAGGAAGAGAATGAGTTCCATTGGGTCTAAAGCACAAGGTCCCGATCCTGCAAAGACTAATGCACCTGCTTAGCTTTACTACTGTGCATGGTCCCAAATGAAATCAGTGGAACTACTCCTGGTGGCAAAGTTAAATACACATGTAAGTCTTCGCAGCATTGGGGCATCAATGTGCCCTTATGAGTTACAAGTCTAAAAATGATGGGTTCATTACATTTACATTTCTATATGACTGGTTTTTTTTACAGTCATACTAAGGACACATTAATGACTTGCCCAGAGGGTACTGACTGCAATTTACCAGGATCACCAAACGGAGCTCCTACAGATAGTCATACAAGTTCTATTAAACTGAATGAAAATGCTGTCAGTGCTTAGGAAAACACTCACTGTTAGCTGTAATGCAATTCTTTTTCGAAGCTACCAGTAAAGTCTGCTTGCTGCCTCAGGCCCCAGTCCTGCAATGAGCTCCACGCAGTGGATTCCTGAGCTTCCGGTGTGGGGTCCAGCCACACACAATGCAGAACTGCGGCTTTACCTTCTCTGTCTGAATTACTTGTGAGGTGCAACTACTGCCTACCAGTTATACCCATGCAAACCAACAACAACATGACATGGTGTCACAAACATTACACTGACCACCTTACCCTTCAGGTGGAAAACCCATACCTTACACCATGACACTTTATGCTACTCATACTGTATTCAAAGTAGTTGCTGTCTAGATATTTTGATCTCCTTGCCAGATGGTAAATTACATACAACTATTTACAGGAAAGAAACAACGCAACAGACACGAACAATCTGTTCTATGCCACTCGTTTTCATACTAATACAATTAAGAGGGGTTTCACCTTATGAGATGGAGAATCCGCAGTATTTGAGGGATGAAGCTGTTTTTTAATCAGGATGGACGAGTCCGCCTCCATGTTCCTGGAAAGTGACGTGGGGAAAAGAATGATGGGGTGGTTAATTTTGTTTTGTTTTTTCAAATAGAAATTTTATTAAGAACTGAAATCAGCAGCATCAGCTCTTCTCTGCTCAGTGCAGAGGGGGAACCATAGAAATTAGAAAAAAGAAAAGGAGGACTTGTGGCACCTTAGAGACTAACCAATTTATTAGAGCATAAGCTTTCGTGAGCTACAGCTCACTTCCTCAGATGCATATCGTGGAAACTGCAGCAGGCTTTATATATACACAGAGAATATGAAACAATACCTGTTCCCACCCCACTGTCCTGCTGGTAATAGCTTATCTAAAGTGATTTCCAGCACAAATCCAGGTTTTCTCACCCTCCACCCCCCCACACAAATTCACTCTCCTGCTGGTGATAGCCCATCCAAAGTGACAACTCTTTACACAATGTGCATGACAATCAAGCTGGGCTATTTCCTGCACAAATCCAGGTTCTCACATCCCCCCCACCCCCATACACACACAAACTCACTCTCCTGCTGGTAATAGCTCATCCAAACTGACCACTCTTCAAGTTAAAATCCAAGTTAAACCAGAACATCTGGGGGGGGGGGGTAGGAAAAAACAAGAGGAAACAGGCTACCTTGCATAATGACTTAGCCACTCCAAGTCTCTATTTAAGCCTAAATTAATAGTATCCAATTTGCAAATGAATTCCAATTCAGCAGTTTCTCGCTGGAGTCTGGATTTGAAGTTTTTTTGTTTTAAGATAGCGACCTTCATGTCTGTGATCGCGTGACCAGAGAGATTGAAGTGTTCTCCGACTGGTTTATGAATGTTATAATTCTTGACATCTGATTTGTGTCCATTTATTCTTTTACGTAGAGACTGTCCAGTTTGACCAATGTACATGGCAGAGGGGCATTGCTGGCACATGATGGCATATATCACATTGGTGGATGTGCAGGTGAACGAGCCTCTGATAGTGTGGCTGATGTTATTAGGCCCTGTGATGGTGTCCCCTGAATAGATATGTGGGCACAGTTGGCAACGGGCTTTGTTGCAAGGATAAGTTCCTGGGTTAGTGGTTCTGTTGTGTGGTATGTGGTTGTTGGTGAGTATTTGCTTCAGGTTGCGGGGCTGTCTGTAGGCAAGGACTGGCCTGTCTCCCAAGATTTGTGAGAGTGTTGGGTCATCCTTTAGGATAGGTTGTAGATCCTTAATAATGCGTTGGAGGGGTTTTAGTTGGGGGCTGAAGGTGACGGCTAGTGGCGTTCTGTTATTTTCTTTGTTAGGCCTGTCCTGTAGTAGGTAACTTCTGGGAACTCTTCTGGCTCTATCAATCTGTTTCTTTACTTCTGCAGGTGGGTATTGTAGTTGTAAGAAAGCTTGACAGAGATCTTGTAGGTGTTTGTCTCTGTCTGAGGGGTTGGAGCAAATGCGGTTGTATCGCAGAGCTTGGCTGTAGACGATGGATCGTGTGGTGTGGTCAGGGTGAAAGCTGGAGGCATGCAGGTAGGAATAGCGGTCAGTAGGTTTCCGGTATAGGGTGGTGTTTATGTGACCATTGTTTATTAGCACTGTAGTGTCCAGAAAGTGGATCTCTTGTGTGGACTGGACCAGGCTGAGGTTGGTGGTGGGATGGAAATTGTTGAAATCATGGTGGAATTCCTCAAGGGCTTCTTTTCCATGGGTCCAGATGATGAAGATGTCATCAATATAGCGCAAGTAGAGTAGGGGCTTTAGGGGACGAGAGCTGAGGAAGCGTTGTTCTAAATCAGCCATAAAAATGTTGGCATACTGTGGGGCCATGCGGGTACCCATAGCAGTGCCGCTGATCTGAAGGTATACATTGTCCCCAAATGTGAAGTAGTTATGGGTAAGGACAAAGTCACAAAGTTCAGCCACCAGGTTAGCCGTGACATTATCGGGGATAGTGTTCTTGACGGCTTGTAGTCCATCTTTGTGTGGAATGTTGGTGTAGAGGGCTTCTACATCCATAGTGGCCAGGATGGTGTTATCAGGAAGATTACCGATGGATTGTAGTTTCCTCAGGAAGTCAGTGGTGTCTCGAAGGTAGCTGGGAGTGCTGGTAGCGTAGGGCCTGAGGAGGGAGTCTACATAGCCAGACAATCCTGCTGTCAGGGTGCCAATGCCTGAGATGATGGGGCGCCCAGGATTTCCAGGTTTATGGATCTTGGGTAGTAGATAGAATATCCCAGGTCGGGGTTCCAGGGGTGTGTCTGTGCGGATTTGATCTTGTGCTTTTTCAGGAAGTTTCTTGAGCAAATGCTGTAGTTCCTTTTGGTAACTCTCAGTGGGATCAGAGGGTAATGGCTTGTAGAAACTCGTGTTGGAGAGCTGCCGAGCAGCCTCTTGTTCATATTCCGACCTATTCATGACGACAACAGCACCTCCTTTGTCAGCCTTTTTGATTATGATGTCAGAGTTGTTTCTGAGGCTGTGGATGGCATTGCGTTCCGCATGGCTGAGGTTATGGGGCAAGTGATGCTGCTTTTCCACAATTTCAGCCCGTGCACGTCGGCGGAAGCACTCTATGTAGAAGTCCAGTCTGCTGTTTCGACCTTCAGGAGGAGTCCACCTAGAATCCTTCTTTCTGTAGTGTTGGTAGGGAGGTCTCTGTGGATTAGTATGCTGTTCAGAGGTATTTTGGAAATATTCCTTGAGTCGGAGACGTCGAAAATAGGATTCTAGGTCACCACAGAACTGTATCATGTTTGTGGGGGTGGAGGGGCAGAAGGAGAGGCCCCAAGATAGAACAGCTGCTTCTGCTGGGCTGAGAGTATAGTTGGATAGGTTAACAATATTGCTAGGTGGGTTGAGGGAACCATTGCTGTGGCCCCTTGTAGCATGTAGTAGTTTAGAAAGTTTAGTGTCCTTTTTCTTTTGTAGAGAAGCAAAGTGTGTGTTGTAAATGGCTTGTCTAGTTTTAGTAAAGTCCAGCCACGAGGAAGTTTGTGTGGAAGGTTGGTTTTTTATGAGAGTATCCATTTTTGAGAGCTCATTCTTAATCTTTCCCTGTTTGCTGTAGAGGATGTTGATCAGGTGATTCCGCAGTTTCTTTGAGAGTGTGTGGCACAAGCTGTCGGCATAGTCTGTGTGGTATGTAGATTGTAGTGGATATTTTACCTTCAGTCCTTTTGGTACGATGTCCATCTGTTTGCATTTGGAAAGGAAGATGATGTCTGTCTGTATCCGTACAAGTTTTTTCATGCAGTTGATAGATTTCCACTCCATACGGCTAAATGCAGTGCCTTGCATAATGACAGGTTTCAGAGTAACAGCCGTGTTAGTCTGTATTCGCAAAAAGAAAAGGAGGACTTGTGGCACCTTAGAGACTAACCAATTTATTAGAGCATAAGCTTTCGTGAGCTACAGCTCACTTCCTCAGATGCATATCGTGGAAACTGCAGCAGGCTTTATATATACACAGAGAATATGAAACAATACCTATTCCCACCCCACTGTCCTGCTGGTAATAGCTTATCTAAAGTGATTTCCAGCACAAATCCAGGTTTTCTCACCCTCCACCCCCCCACACAAATTCACTCTCCTGCTGGTGATAGCCCATCCAAAGTGACAACTCTTTACACAATGTGCATGACAATCAAGCTGGGCTATTTCCTGCACAAATCCAGGTTCTCACATCCCCCCCACCCCCATACACACACAAACTCACTCTCCTGCTGGTAATAGCTCATCCAAACTGACCACTCTTCAAGTTAAAATCCAAGTTAAACCAGAACATCTGGGGGGGGGGGGGTAGGAAAAAACAAGAGGAAACAGGCTACCTTGCATAATGACTTAGCCACTCCAAGTCTCTATTTAAGCCTAAATTAATAGTATCCAATTTGCAAATGAATTCCAATTCAGCAGTTTCTCGCTGGAGTCTGGATTTGAAGTTTTTTTGTTTTAAGATAGCGACCTTCATGTCTGTGATCGCGTGACCAGAGAGATTGAAGTGTTCTCCGACTGGTTTATGAATGTTATAATTCTTGACATCTGATTTGTGTCCATTTATTCTTTTACGTAGAGACTGTCCAGTTTGACCAATGTACATGGCAGAGGGGCATTGCTGGCACATGATGGCATATATCACATTGGTGGATGTGCAGGTGAACGAGCCTCTGATAGTGTGGCTGATGTTATTAGGCCCTGTGATGGTGTCCCCTGAATAGATATGTGGGCACAGTTGGCAACGGGCTTTGTTGCAAGGATAAGTTCCTGGGTTAGTGGTTCTGTTGTGTGGTATGTGGTTGTTGGTGAGTATTTGCTTCAGGTTGCGGGGCTGTCTGTAGGCAAGGACTGGCCTGTCTCCCAAGATTTGTGAGAGTGTTGGGTCATCCTTTAGGATAGGTTGTAGATCCTTAATAATGCGTTGGAGGGGTTTTAGTTGGGGGCTGAAGGTGACGGCTAGTGGCGTTCTGTTATTTTCTTTGTTAGGCCTGTCCTGTAGTAGGTAACTTCTGGGAACTCTTCTGGCTCTATCAATCTGTTTCTTTACTTCTGCAGGTGGGTATTGTAGTTGTAAGAAAGCTTGACAGAGATCTTGTAGGTGTTTGTCTCTGTCTGAGGGGTTGGAGCAAATGCGGTTGTATCGCAGAGCTTGGCTGTAGACGATGGATCGTGTGGTGTGGTCAGGGTGAAAGCTGGAGGCATGCAGGTAGGAATAGCGGTCAGTAGGTTTCCGGTATAGGGTGGTGTTTATGTGACCATTGTTTATTAGCACTGTAGTGTCCAGGAAGTGGATCTCTTGTGTGGACTGGACCAGGCTGAGGTTGGTGGTGGGATGGAAATTGTTGAAATCATGGTGGAATTCCTCAAGGGCTTCTTTTCCATGGGTCCAGATGATGAAGATGTCATCAATATAGCGCAAGTAGAGTAGGGGCTTTAGGGGACGAGAGCTGAGGAAGCGTTGTTCTAAATCAGCCATAAAAATGTTGGCATACTGTGGGGCCATGCGGGTACCCATAGCAGTGCCGCTGATCTGAAGGTATACATTGTCCCCAAATGTGAAGTAGTTATGGGTAAGGACAAAGTCACAAAGTTCAGCCACCAGGTTAGCCGTGACATTATCGGGGATAGTGTTCTTGACGGCTTGTAGTCCATCTTTGTGTGGAATGTTGGTGTAGAGGGCTTCTACATCCATAGTGGCCAGGATGGTGTTATCAGGAAGATTACCGATGGATTGTAGTTTCCTCAGGAAGTCAGTGGTGTCTCGAAGGTAGCTGGGAGTGCTGGTAGCGTAGGGCCTGAGGAGGGAGTCTACATAGCCAGACAATCCTGCTGTCAGGGTGCCAATGCCTGAGATGATGGGGCGCCCAGGATTTCCAGGTTTATGGATCTTGGGTAGTAGATAGAATATCCCAGGTCGGGGTTCCAGGGGTGTGTCTGTGCGGATTTGATCTTGTGCTTTTTCAGGAAGTTTCTTGAGCAAATGCTGTAGTTCCTTTTGGTAACTCTCAGTGGGATCAGAGGGTAATGGCTTGTAGAAACTCGTGTTGGAGAGCTGCCGAGCAGCCTCTTGTTCATATTCCGACCTATTCATGACGACAACAGCACCTCCTTTGTCAGCCTTTTTGATTATGATGTCAGAGTTGTTTCTGAGGCTGTGGATGGCATTGCGTTCCGCATGGCTGAGGTTATGGGGCAAGTGATGCTGCTTTTCCACAATTTCAGCCCGTGCACGTCGGCGGAAGCACTCTATGTAGAAGTCCAGTCTGCTGTTTCGACCTTCAGGAGGAGTCCACCTAGAATCCTTCTTTCTGTAGTGTTGGTAGGGAGGTCTCTGTGGATTAGTATGCTGTTCAGAGGTATTTTGGAAATATTCCTTGAGTCGGAGACGTCGAAAATAGGATTCTAGGTCACCACAGAACTGTATCATGTTTGTGGGGGTGGAGGGGCAGAAGGAGAGGCCCCAAGATAGAACAGCTGCTTCTGCTGGGCTGAGAGTATAGTTGGATAGGTTAACAATATTGCTAGGTGGGTTGAGGGAACCATTGCTGTGGCCCCTTGTAGCATGTAGTAGTTTAGAAAGTTTAGTGTCCTTTTTCTTTTGTAGAGAAGCAAAGTGTGTGTTGTAAATGGCTTGTCTAGTTTTAGTAAAGTCCAGCCACGAGGAAGTTTGTGTGGAAGGTTGGTTTTTTATGAGAGTATCCATTTTTGAGAGCTCATTCTTAATCTTTCCCTGTTTGCTGTAGAGGATGTTGATCAGGTGATTCCGCAGTTTCTTTGAGAGTGTGTGGCACAAGCTGTCGGCATAGTCTGTGTGGTATGTAGATTGTAGTGGATATTTTACCTTCAGTCCTTTTGGTACGATGTCCATCTGTTTGCATTTGGAAAGGAAGATGATGTCTGTCTGTATCCGTACAAGTTTTTTCATGCAGTTGATAGATTTCCACTCCATACGGCTAAATGCAGTGCCTTGCATAATGACAGGTTTCAGAGTAACAGCCGTGTTAGTCTGTATTCGCAAAAAGAAAAGGAGGACTTGTGGCACCTTAGAGACTAACCAATTTATTAGAGCATAAGCTTTCGTGAGCTACAGCTCACTTCCTCAGATGCATATCGTGGAAACTGCAGCAGGCTTTATATATACACAGAGAATATGAAACAATACCTATTCCCACCCCACTGTCCTGCTGGTAATAGCTTATCTAAAGTGATTTCCAGCACAAATCCAGGTTTTCTCACCCTCCACCCCCCCACACAAATTCACTCTCCTGCTGGTGATAGCCCATCCAAAGTGACAACTCTTTACACAATGTGCATGACAATCAAGCTGGGCTATTTCCTGCACAAATCCAGGTTCTCACATCCCCCCCACCCCCATACACACACAAACTCACTCTCCTGCTGGTAATAGCTCATCCAAACTGACCACTCTTCAAGTTAAAATCCAAGTTAAACCAGAACATCTGGGGGGGGGGGGTAGGAAAAAACAAGAGGAAACAGGCTACCTTGCATAATGACTTAGCCACTCCAAGTCTCTATTTAAGCCTAAATTAATAGTATCCAATTTGCAAATGAATTCCAATTCAGCAGTTTCTCGCTGGAGTCTGGATTTGAAGTTTTTTTGTTTTAAGATAGCGACCTTCATGTCTGTGATCGCGTGACCAGAGAGATTGAAGTGTTCTCCGACTGGTTTATGAATGTTATAATTCTTGACATCTGATTTGTGTCCATTTATTCTTTTACGTAGAGACTGTCCAGTTTGACCAATGTACATGGCAGAGGGGCATTGCTGGCACATGATGGCATATATCACATTGGTGGATGTGCAGGTGAACGAGCCTCTGATAGTGTGGCTGATGTTATTAGGCCCTGTGATGGTGTCCCCTGAATAGATATGTGGGCACAGTTGGCAACGGGCTTTGTTGCAAGGATAAGTTCCTGGGTTAGTGGTTCTGTTGTGTGGTATGTGGTTGTTGGTGAGTATTTGCTTCAGGTTGCGGGGCTGTCTGTAGGCAAGGACTGGCCTGTCTCCCAAGATTTGTGAGAGTGTTGGGTCATCCTTTAGGATAGGTTGTAGATCCTTAATAATGCGTTGGAGAGGTTTTAGTTGGGGGCTGAAGGTGATGGCTAGTGGCGTTCTGTTATTTTCTTTGTTAGGCCTGTCCTGTAGTAGGTAACTTCTGGGAACTCTTCTGGCTCTATCAATCTGTTTCTTTACTTCTGCAGGTGGGTATTGTAGTTGTAAGAAAGCTTGACAGAGATCTTGTAGGTGTTTGTCTCTGTCTGAGGGGTTGGAGCAAATGCGGGATAGCCGACAGTTCATTAGCACCTTCCCTCCGAATACTTTGTTGCCTCTAACCTAGGCCGTGAGCAGCCTTTACTCATACTGAAGCTGGAGCTGGAGACATTCTGAACTTTGCAGACTACTAACATCGCTGGCAATGCAATGCAAGGTCAGAGGGCCCTTGAATCCAAAACTAGCAACTCAACCAGCTAATTCAAGGGAAAATCCTCATTAGCTGCCTGCACTTATTACTTTTTCCCTCTCCCAGACTGACCATTACGCAACCCTTCCAGTGGAGATGCTGAAGTGGGGTCCCTTCTTCCCTTCTGTAGCAGATGTCTGGCTGGAAGTTAAAGGCAGTTGGGTATCCACAAAACTTTAATCTTGCTTCTTTGTCTATTGAGGAGTAAGGCAGGTCAGGCCCGGATGCCATTTTCCTCTGGGCTGTCCCTCAATATTAGGATTCACTCAATTCAGCAGTAAATAAAATATTCATGAAAGTGCATTCTTCCTAAAGCCGTCTTGTAGCCAGTGTGCGCTATTAAAGAGAAGAGTGCGTGCTACTCACAAGTGAAATGGCCCCTTGCCAAGATGTCTATTTCTTGCCCTAATGGATGACACCTATAAGTAAAACACACTTATTGTCTAAGGGAAGAGCTACGCTCTCCGGAATATTGAACATTCCCATAGCCCTCTTCAAAAAACTCTCAAGAGAGATAACCCAGTTTTCCAGTCCAACATTATCACTCTCAGTAAAGCAGGCTCCCACAGAGAAGGATGAACCTGAGAGCAACCACTCTAATACCCAGGGCTATACCGCTATTTAATACATGAGGCTGGACTGAACCTCGTATCCAGCACGAGATCCAAGGCTGCTCCCTGTCTGATCCCTCAGGCTGAGTACAGGCCCAGTTTACAGGCCTACATTTCTCCTGGCTATTTCATAACATTTTGAAGAAACATTATGACACATTGATGCCAAATCATTAGAATGTGCTTTGTGTGATGAGATTTTGAAATCTCATGACACTCTCTTTGAACCCCAGGGATGGTTCATGAGAAGATGCTGGGCCCCTATCCTCCATAAAGACATTTATTCATCCCATCTGCCCCTGAAAAGTCAAAGGTCCAGTGTGTGACTCTGTACATTGGGAGAAGAGGTATCGGTCTCACAGAAGAGGAAGGGTAGGGAGAAAGGCAAATCCCGAACTGGGGCATCTATCGGCAGAAGTTCAGGGAAGGGAGGATGGAAGTTGCCTTTTAAACAGGGACTGGGGAGGAGAATAGACTGCAACATTCCCCAGCCAGGACCTCAATAAAGGAGGAAACATCCAGATTACAGAGGGTAGGGACCAGAGGAGATATAAGTTCCTGTTCCGCAGAACTCTGGATCAGCAGCAAGAAACCACGTAGCAGATAATTACAAACACAGTCTGTTCGTAGACTTCCTCGTAGGCCACAGCAACTGGCTTTGACAGAGTTTAAGGCCAGGGAGGCCCATTACAGCAGGGGTTCTCAAACTGGGAGTTGGGACCCCTCAGGGGATCGTAAGGTTATTACATGGGGGGTTGCAAGCTGTCAGCCTCCACCCCAAACCTCGCTTTGCCCCCAGCATTTATAATGGTGTTAAATATAAAAAAAAGTGTTTTTAATTTATAAGTGGGGGTTGCACTCAGAGGCTTGCTGTGTGAAAGGAGTCACCAGTTCAAAAGTTTGAAAACCACTGCATTACAGTCATCTAGTCTGACCACCGGCATAACACAGGCCAAAGAAGCCCATTGTGTAGCTCATACCCTGCCCCAAGAGGTAGTCTATTCCTTATATACATCGATCCTATCTGATGTAACTGTGGATGTTCTTATTCATGCAAATGTCTGATCCCCATCTGCATCCTTAGTGCATTCAGTGTCGCTGATGACCCCTCACTTCTGAGACTCCAGAGAAAGACCAAGAAACATCTGACAGTTTTAAAAGCTTGTTAACCTGTCACGTTGCACGGACCCTGCAGCAGGGGAAGGCGAGAAGCACACCTCTGAGGTACGGGGGGAATGCAACCCCAGGCAGGCTCCAGTTGGGTGGGAGGCGAGCGCCTTCCCCTGGGGGCTGAAGGGGGGTAGGAGAGTGCCGTGGACTGTGGGAGTGAGGAGCGTAGGGTTGCTATCTATCCAGGTTTGCTCAGGATCATCCCTTTTCTGAAGTTGCTCTCCTGGGAAATCTGTCGGGATGCTCACTACACACTCCCAGCAGGCCAATTTTATGGGCTCAGCATCATCTCGCATGTCCCTTTTTCGGTACCTCAGAGATGGCACCCAGCAGTGGGGGGAAGCCTGTCCATCAACGGATGGATGTCTCATGAGGTACAGGGAAAGAGGGGGTATCCTGGGGAGGTCTGTTCCTGTGGGGGGATTCCGAAGAGAAGGGAAAATATCCCAGGGGTTGGGGTCCGTTCCAGGGGGGATCCCTGCGGGGAACGGAGATATCCACCAGGGGTGGTGGGGGCCTGAAGGGAAGGGGAAATATCCCAGGGGCATTCCAAGGGAGAGTATCCTGGGGGGTGGGGCCAATTTTTGGGGGGCCCCTGAGAGGAAGGGGGTGTCAGGGGGTGCCCCAGGGGATGGGGCCTGTTCCAGGGTGGGGGACCCCTGAGGGGAAGGGGTGTCTGGGGGTGGGGTCTGTTTCCAGGGGGGTCCCTGAGGGGAGAGGGTGTCAGAGGGTCTGTGGGGGGTCCCTGAGGGGAAGGGGGTGTCAGGGGGTACCCCAGGGGGTGGGATCTGTTCCTGGGGGACCCCTGAGGGGAAGGGGTGTCAGGGGTGCCCCAGGGGATGGTGTTGTTCCCAGGGGGTCCCTGAGGGGAGGGGGGGTCTGTGGGGGGGTCCTGGAGGGGAAGGGGTGTCGGGGGGGTCTGTGGGGGGTCCCTGAGGGGAAGGGGTGCCCTAAGGGGTAGGGAGGTCCCTGAGGAGAGGGGGTATTGGGGGAGTCTGTTCCTGGGGGGGTCCCTGAGGAGAAGGGGGTCGGGGGGGTGCCCTGGGGGTGGGGTCTGATCCTGGGGGGTCCCTGAGGGGAGGAGGGACCCCGGGGGGTGGGGTCTGTTCCCGGGGGGGTCTCTGAGGGGAAGGGGTGTCGGGAGGGTCTGTGGGGGGTCCCTGAGGGGAGGGGGGCCCCAGGGGGCGGGGTCTGTTCCCGGGGGGGGTCTCTGAGGGGAAGGGGTGTCGGGGGGGTCTGTGGGGGGTCCCTGAGGAGAGGGGGGCCCCAGGGGAGCAGGGTCTGTTCCCGGGGGGGTCCCTGTTGGGAGGAGGGACCCCGGGGGGCGGGGTCTGTTCCCGAGGGGGGTCCCTGAGGGGAGGAGGGACCCCGGGGGGCGGGGTCTGTTCCCGAGGGGGGTCCCTGAGGGGAGGAGGGACCCCGGGGGGCGGGGTCTGTTCCCGGGGCGGGTCCCTGAGGGGAGGGGGGACCCCGGGGGGCGGGGTCTGTTCCCGGGGCGGGTCCCTGAGGGGAGGGGGGACCCCGGGGGGCGGGGTCTGTTCCCGGGGCGGGTCCCTGAGCGGAGGAGGGACCCCGGGGGGCGGGGTCTGTTCCCGGGGGGGTCCCTGAGGGGAGGAGGGACCCCGGGGGGCGGGGTCTGTTCCCAGGGCGGGTCCCTGAGGGGAGGGGGGACCCCGGGGGGCGGGGTCTGTTCCCGGGGGGGTCCCTGAGGGGAGGGGGGACCCCTGGGGGGCGGGGTCTGTTCCCGGGGCGGGTCCCTGAGGGGAGGGGGGACCCCCGGGGGGCGGGGTCTGTTCCCGGGGGGGTCCCTGAGGGGAGGGGGGACCCTGGGGGGCGGGGTCTGTTCCCGGGGCGGGTCCCTGAGGGGAGGGAGGCGGGGCGGGGTCTGTTCCCGGGGCGGGTCCCTGAGGGGAGGAGGGACCCCGGGGGGCGGGGTCTGTTCCCGGGGCGGGTCCCTGAGGGGAGGGGGGACCCCGGGGGGCGGGGTCTGTTCCCGGGGCGGGTCCCTGAGGGGAGGGGGGACCCCGGGGGGCGGGGTCTGTTCCCGGGGCGGGTCCCTGAGCGGAGGAGGGACCCCGGGGGGCGGGGTCTGTTCCCGGGAGGGTCCCTGAGGGGAGGGGGGACCCCGGGGGGCGGGGTCTGTTCCCGGGGCGGGTCCCTGAGGGGAGGGGGGACCCCGGGGGGCGGGGTCTGTTCCCGGGGGGGTCCCTGAGGGGAGGAGGGCCCCCGGGGGGCGGGGTCTGTTCCCGGGGGGGTCCCTGAGGGGAGGGGGGACCCCGGGGGGCGGGGTCTGTTCCCGGGGCGGGTCCCTGAGGGGAGGGGGGACCCCGGGGGGCGGGGTCTGTTCCCGGGGCGGGTCCCTGAGGGGAGGGGGGACCCCCCGGGGGGCGGGGTCTGTTCCGGGGGCGGGTCCCTGAGGGGAGGGAGGCGGGGCGGGGTCCCTGCGGGGCAGATCACCTGGTGCACGCGGGGTCACGTGCTTTGCCGCGGCGCCCGCCCCTCGCCCCGTCGCGCTGTGACGCCATCGGCCCGCGCCAGGCTCCGCGGCGCTGAGGAGAGCGGGGTCTCCGGCGGGGGGAGGGGAAGGCGGAGCAGGCGGCGCCCCGCAGCCACTCGGCTCCCGCGTCCCCGGACGGCAGCGGCGCAGCGGTGAGAGGCCGGGCGGGGGCGAGATGCGGGCGGGGATGGCGCGCGCGGGCGGGTGGGGGGGAGAGAAGCGGGAAGCGCCTCGAGGCTGCGCGTGCGCAGTGAGGCTGCACGGGGGGGGCGCATGCGCGGTGTGGCCGGCGAGGGGCCATATCTAGGGAGGGGGCTCGTGTCGTCCCCTCACCCCCCGGGCTTTGCAGCACGCGCCGGGGGGGGGGCCTCGTCCGGTCCCCCCCGCCCCACCCCCAACCGCCCAGCGCCGCCGAAACCCGCTTCCAAGGAGGGGCGCGAAGCCAGCGGCCGGACCCGGCGGTTCCCTTCCCGCCGGGCCTCCCGTCCTGCCCTTCGGGGGCCTCTGCCTGCCCCGCCCCGGGGTCCCGTTGCTGCGGAGAGATGGGTGGGGTGGGGCGGGGCGGGGGAGTGGGTGGCCAAGTGCTCCCTGCTGAACGCTCCCAGGGAATCGTCTGGTGCCGCTAAATCTCCTCCCTCTGCTGGGGTGGGCAGCTTAAAATGGAGCTTGGCGCGTCCCAGTCAGCGGCTGTCACCGAACCGGCCAGGCAGACCGCAGTGTTCAGCGGCCACGCTTCTCTCCTGACTTGCAGGGGGAGAAGAGGCCTGTCCGCCGCCAGAATGAGGGTCGGGCGGTCCCCTTGCACACAGCCTAAGAGGGTGCTCTTCGGAGAGACTTAGAGGGAGGAAGTGACACTTGTTGTCTCAAAGGTCCCCAGCATCTTGAAAGGACGAATGGAAGACTAGGGATTATTTTCCGTTGGGGTGTACAAGTGAGCTTAGCAGGCAAGGGCATTAGTGGATCTTTTGCTTGGTTGGGATAGAAAGGAAGGCCTGGAGTTTAAAGCCCTGGGGGAGAGTTTGATTTCTGAGATGGGAGCAGAGGATGTCCATCTTCCTGAATGTACAGATCTGTTTTGATTTGTTCGGAGTTATTTTTGGTTTCTTGAATGTAACAGACCTATAACTTATGAATGCTAACAGGGTATGGGGAACCCAAACAGAGTTTTGGGGCAGAAGTATTGAACACCTATAGCTCTCACTGACTTTGACTGCTGATGTTGGATGCTCAGCATCTCTGGTTGTCATGGAGATCCAGGGCCTGATTTTCAGTGTTACAAAGGTCAGGTAAACTTATATACCCAATTTTACAAAGTTTTGTTTCATAATAGCCATACAAGATGCTCCAAGGAGTGCATTCCTCGGTGAGCGGTAACCACCTGGAAACGTGCTGTCTAGCCTGTCTTATTCTTAGGGTATTTATCCAAGTAACGGAAACTCATAGGCGCCAACATGGTTATTTTGATCTGAAAAGAATGGGAGATACTGTCACTTTCTACTTGATGTGGAAGCTTTCAGGAAGCAAGCACAGTGTTTGGCTGGGAAACCAGGACCTCTCTCTTCATCCGATGAAGTGAGCTGTAGCTCACGAAAGCTCATGCTCAAATAAATTGGTTAGTCTCTAAGGTGCCACAAGTACCCCTTTTCTTTTTGCGAATACAGACTAACACGGCTGTTACTCTGAAACATTTCCTCAAGTGGACCTTTTGGAGACACAGATTAGCTAAATGTTACCTGTTGCAATGGAATATGGTCCTTTTAAAGTTCAGATTGTGTTTTTTTGTTTTAAACTACAAAATGAACAGATGGTGGCAGTATAGGACTGATTATATGGCATGTGCTTTTTAAAAGGGCTAAAATGTTTTTCCTATCTAGATAGTGTTGTGGCCTCCATCACTGTCATGTTTGTGAGGCACTCAGGAACTGAAGAATTCTCCTCACAACACCTTTGTGAGCCAGCAAAGCATTATTATCCTCAGTAATGATGGCTGGTCTGAAAAACAGATGAGTTCTTTGGTGAGTTCGTTCGCTTCAGTAGCAAATGTGCATGAAGACCGTTTCTAATTAGAGGAACACATCTGTTCGTAGTGAAATAATCAGATATTGACTCCTTTTGAGGATGAATATAGGTATATGTTGATTGAGGCCTAGATCAGCAGTTATTTCCAAGGCTAGTAAATGTTGGTGACCACAAATAGAAGTTGTGTGTAGTAATATACACTGCACATAATTTGTTACTCATGTAACTTGATCATTCTTGAAATTACTGGATACGTAGAACAAAACACAATGGGCTTCCTAAAATACATAGCTGAGAGCTGGTGCTCGGCATGTCAGAGAACAGGGAAACTGCTGCACTGACCCAGGACTGGTGGTGGGACTGGGGGAAGACCAGCTGTGTCTTGAGAGTTTGTCCATCTCTAACTTCCGTATTATCAAAAACAACAAGGAGACCTTGTGGCACCTTAGAGACTAACAAATGTATTTGGGCATAAGCTTTTGTGGGCTAGAACCCACTTCATCCGATGCATGGAGTGGAAAATACAGGAACAAGTATAAATACAGGAAAGGATGGAGGTTGCCTTACCAAGTGTGAGGTCAGTCTAAGGAGATAAATCAATTAACAGCAGGATACCAGGGGAGGAAAAATAACTTTTGAAGTGGTAATGAGTGGCCCAATACAGACAGTAATTTGTGGTAGCTAAGACATCTGTAATGTCGCTTGCCTCCCAAGCTCCACTTCTTCTGTGAAAAAAATTGAGCTGTGGGATCGAAGTGAGAGTAAAAGCAAGCTGGGGAAACAAAAGTGAATCTGAACCACAGCGAAAGGAGGCAGAGCTGGACACAGAAGGGGATTTATTCCTGCTCTTTGTAAAGGGCATGTTAAGTTGGTTTGGGAATGGGACAGTGAAATCTGCTGGCACTTCTGCATCGTCCCTTTCTCTTTTAGTCAGAGACTTAGCCAGCAGCTGTGAGGTTTGTTTCTCCCAGTGAGATGACTTTTTGGTCTTGACTTAAACAGGGATTTTCCCCAAAGCGTATCTAGCTGGAAGGGCCTGTGTGTCTGTCGTTAACGGAGCGGTGGTGACCATGGGGAGGGTAGCTGGAGGAGATCTGGGGCGGGGGCGGGGGTCTTCCAAGTCACATGGGTCTTACTGATGGGTGCTTCTGGCTAGACTGTTCTCCCGGCAGGACTCTCCCCGTTGGCGAGGGGGGGAAACCCAGCGGCCCGGGCTGCAGGAACAGGAGCCTCGCAGGCTGGGGCAGGCTCCGAACCGAAGGCCCCGCTGCGCCGAGCAGGAGCGAGGCAGGCGCTGGGCTCCGCACGTGGCTCCGCTCAGTCGGGGGGGGGGTCGCGTGCATTGCGCGTCATCACTCCTGGCCGGGTCTCCCTCCGCACAACAGAGGCGGCGGCGGCGGCCGAGGGGGGTAAGGAGGCCGCTGGGAGGGGCGGGGAGCCCTGGCCGCATTGTAATCCGAGGCTCTGCGGGGGGGGGCCTGGGGCAGCACCGGGGCGGGGGAGCCCCCTCCCCCCGTGCTCGCTCTTGCCTCCCCCTCCCCCCGCCTGGCACCCCTCCCCCCGCCTTGTACCCTCCCCATGCTCACTCTTGCCTCCCCCTTCCTCCGCCTGACACCCCTCCCCCCGTGCTCGCTCTTCCACCCCCTCCCCCCAGCCTGGCACCCCTCCCCCCATGCTCACTCTTGCCTCCCCCTCCCCCCCGCCTGGCACCCCTCCCCCCGCCTTGTACCCTCCCCATGCTCACTCTTGCCTCCCCCTTCCTCCGCCTGGCACCCCTCCCCCCATGCTCACTCTTGCCTCCCCCTCCCCCCCGCCTGGCACCCCTCCCCCCGCCTTGTACCCTCCCCATGCTCACTCTTGCCTCCCCTTCCCCCCACCTGGCACCCCTCCCCCCCCCATGCTCACTCTTGCCTCCCCTTCCCCCCGCCTGGCACCCCTCCCCCCGCCTTGTACCCTCCCCATGCTCACTCTTGCCTCCCCCTCCCCCCCGCCTGGCACCCCTCCCCCCGTGCTCACTCTTGCCTCCCCTTCCCCCCGCCTGGCACCCCTCCCCCCGGTGCTCGTTCTTGCCTCCCCCTCCCCCCTGCCTGGCACCCCTCCCCCCGGTGCTCGCTCTTGCCTCCCCCTCCCCCCCGCCTGGCACCCCTCCCCCCGGTGCTCGCTCTTGCCTCCCCCTCCCCCCCGCCTGGCACCCCTCCCCCCGTGCTCGCTCTTGCCTCCCCCTCCCCCCCGCCTGGCACCCCTCCCCCCGTGCTTGCTCTTGCCTCCGCCTCCCCCCCGCCTGGCACCCCTCCCCCCGTGCTCGCTCTTGCTTCCCCCTCCCCCCGTGCTCGCTCTTGCCTCCCCCTCCCCTGTACCCCTCCCCTGTACCCCTCCCCGTGCTTGCTCTTGCCTCCCCCTCCCTGGCACCCCTCCCCCCGCCTTGTACCCTCCCCATGCTCACTCTTGCCTCCCCCTCCCCCCTGCCTGGCACCCCTCCCCCCATGCTCACTCTTGCCTCCCCCTCCCGGCACCCCTCCCCCCATGCTCGCTCTTGCCTCTCCCTCCCCTGTACCCCTCCCCGTGCTTGCTCTTGCCTCCGCCTCCCCCCGCCTGGCACCCCTCCCCCCGTGCTCGCTCTTGCTTCCCCCTCCCCCCTGCCTGGCACCCCTCCCCCCGTGCTCGCTCTTGCCTCCCCCTCCCCTGTACCCTTCCCCGTGCTCGCTCTTGCTTCCCCCTTCCCCCCGCCTGGCACCCCTCCCCCCGTGCTCGCTCTTGCTTCCCCCTTCCCCCCGCCTGGCACCCCTCCCCCCGTGCTCGCTCTTGCTTCCCCCTTCCCCCCGCCTGGCACCCCTCCCCCCGTGCTCGCTCTTGCCTCCCCCTCCCCTGTACCCCTCCCCGTGCTTGCTCTTGCCTCCCCCTCCCCCTGCCTGGCACCCCTCCCCCCGTGCTCGCTCTTGCTTCCCCCTCCCCCCGTGCTCGCTCTTGCCTCCCCCTCCCCTGTACCCCTCCCCTGTACCCCTCCCCGTGCTTGCTCTTGCCTCCCCCTCCCTGGCACCCCTCCCCCCGCCTTGTACCCTCCCCATGCTCACTCTTGCCTCCCCCTCCCCCCTGCCTGGCACCCCTCCCCCCATGCTCACTCTTGCCTCCCCCTCCCGGCACCCCTCCCCCCATGCTCGCTCTTGCCTCTCCCTCCCCTGTACCCCTCCCCGTGCTTGCTCTTGCCTCCGCCTCCCCCCGCCTGGCACCCCTCCCCCCGTGCTCGCTCTTGCTTCCCCCTCCCCCCTGCCTGGCACCCCTCCCCCCGTGCTCGCTCTTGCCTCCCCCTCCCCTGTACCCTTCCCCGTGCTCGCTCTTGCTTCCCCCTTCCCCCCGCCTGGCACCCCTCCCCCCGTGCTCGCTCTTGCTTCCCCCTTCCCCCCGCCTGGCACCCCTCCCCCCGTGCTCGCTCTTGCTTCCCCCTTCCCCCCGCCTGGCACCCCTCCCCCCGTGCTCGCTCTTGCCTCCCCCTCCCCTGTACCCCTCCCCGTGCTTGCTCTTGCCTCCCCCTCCCCCTGCCTGGCACCCCTCCCCCCGCCTTGTACCCTCCCCATGCTCACTCTTGCTTCCCCCTCCCCCCGCCTGGCACCCCTCCCCCCGTGCTCGCTCTTGCCTCCCCCTCCCCCCCGCCTGGCACCCCTCCCCCCGTGCTCGCTCTTGCCTCCCCCTCCCCCCGCCTTGTACCCTCCCCATGCTCACTCTTGCTTCCCCCTCCCCCCGCCTGGCACCCCTCCCCCCGTGCTCGCTCTTGCCTCCCCCTCCCCCCCGCCTGGCACCCCTCCCCCCGTGCTCGCTCTTGCCTCCCCTTCCCCCCGCCTTGTACCCTCCCCGTGCTCGCTCTTGCCTCCCCCTCCCCCCGCCTGGCACCCCTCCCCCCGTGCTCGCTCTTGCCTCCCCGTGCTCGCTCTTGCCTCCCCATGCTCGCTCTTGCCTCCGCCTCCCCCCGCCTGGCACCCCTCCCCCCGTGCTCGCTCTTGCTTCCCCCTCCCCCCCGCCTGGCACCCCTCCCCCCGTGCTCGCTCTTGCTTCCCCCTCCCCCCGCCTGGCACCCCTGCCCCCGCCTTGTACCCTCCCCATGCTCACTCTTGCCTCCCCCTTCCCCCACCTGGCATCCCTCCCCGTGCTCGCTCTTGCTTCCCCCTCCCCCCCGCCTGGCACCCCTCCCCCCGTGCTCGCTCTTGCCTCCCCCTCCCACCGCCTGGCACCCCTCCCCTTGCTCATTCCCCCCAGTGCATTGCACCCTTCCTCTTGCTCAGTTGCCCCTCCCCTTACTCATTCTCCCCCCTCCTTGGTGTATGGCACCCCTCCCCCGCTCATTTCCCTCCCTGCACCCCACAGGTAGCCCAGATATACTTACCTATGATGGAAGGAGGGAGCCCAGATATACTTACCTATGATGGAAGGAGCATGTTCCTGGGTTTTCACACACGCAGTGTCCCGCAGTGGGGCGCACAGATCAGTTTAAGTGGGGCAGATACATTTAATGTCACCGGGGTGTGCCTAAAGGAGCAGGTCAAGTAATTAAGAATGGTGGTGTGGGATCAAGGCTGGGAAAGGGATTTGATTTGAAGAAATTCATGCTCTTTCCTTATGAAATGCCCGTATGAGGAACTGCCATGTGACCACATTCATTCACTAGCACATCCTCCCTCAGCACCAAACACATCAGCTCAGAGGCAGGATGATGCAGGAGAGATGAACAGTTGCCCCGGGTTGCTGAGGGAATAGAATGATGTGCACTTGAGCAGGTGGCAGGTTAGCGATTGGCTGGGCCAGCTGTCAGAAGGAAGTGGAGTGGAGATAGATGGAGAGCCCTAGACATCATCATTCCACTGTGAAAGAGAGCCCTTTCCTAATCCAGAGAGGGAGATGTAGCTGCTTTCCACCCCAAGAGTAATTTATAAATATCTGTTGCAAGGCTTCATGTTTTCACTTGGTTCCTTAACACAACAAGGAAAAATTCAATGCAATTAAAAAGCAGCATACCTTACAATTGGTAAAAGAACGTCTTTTTTACATCAATATTAAATTGCAGAACTTGTTGGGACAATATTTATTCAGATAGTTTAGCAGGATTAAAACAAGATTAGATGTTTATATGAATATCAAACACTTAGCTAGTGTAACGTTAAGATAAAGTTACCAGGGCCATTGATCTTGCTTCAGAGCATAAACTGTGGTCAGGATGAAATTTCAACCCTTGTTTAACTGATAAGGTTTACTGAGAGCAAGGTTAGGCTGATGTCACACGGGATACAAAATGGATGGACCACTGATCTGGGGTGACAGTCCCCTTGTGCCTGCCATCTCTCAATAATTTAAGAGAAAAATTCATTTGCCAATCTGTTTGCTCACTAGAAGGGGAAAGAATGAATAAATTGTAGAGGGAAAATAAAACTCACTCTTCTGCACCCCCACAGTTGCCAATAGGGTTGTGGTTCCCAAACTTTTTACCTCATGTCCCCCCTTACTCTAGTGCATGCTCCCCCCTCCCTCCCCCTGGTTCTGGGAGAGGCACGTGGACCGGGTAAGGGGGCCAAGGCTGGGGCCACCGTTGGGGGCTGGGGCAGGACAGGGCCGGGGCCAGCAGCCACATCTGGAAGCAGAGACCTGGAAGCAGGGCTGGCAGCTAGTGCCCTGAGTGCAGGCCCGCAGCCGGTGCCCTGGGTGAGGGGCTGGTGGCCGGGGCTGGGCCAGGAGCGGAGCTGGGTGTCGCTTCCATCACGCTCCCTCCAAACATTCCTCTGCATCCCCCCAGGGGATCTCTGCAATAGAGGCTGCCGACAGTAGTGTCTAGGGGCCTCAGTTGAGATCAGAGCCGACACTGTGCATTCAGACAGTAAGAGACAGTCACTGCCCCAAACATCTTACGGTCCAAATAGACAAGACAAAGGGTGTGGGGGAGGGGAAAAAGGAGGCACAGACAGGGGAAGTGACTTGCCCAGGGTCACACAGGAGGTCAGTGGTTCTCTGGATTCACGTCCCAGTGCTCTGTCCACTTGATCCACTGCCTCCTCAAAGGAAAGGCTGGCAGAATCCCAGGCTCTTGAAATTGCTGGCAATCCAGGGTATGCATCAGGGACAAGAAGTAGCTTTATTGTGACTTCACCAGACGTGCTGCAGTGCTGTATGGGTAGATGTGCCCTTAAAAACTACAAATGTAATTAATGGTCTTGGCACTCATTACCTTCAAAGCATCGTACAGACAATACATAATGAATCCTCACAACACTCCTGTCAGCTAGGGGAGTCATGTAACCTTTTTATACAGCCAGGGAATCAAGCTCTTAGCCCTTCTCTACACTACAAATTACCTTGGTATAATTTACGTTGCTCAGGGTTGTGGATAATCAACACCCCTGAGCACCATAAGTTACACTGACCTAAGCACCGGTGTAGACTGTGCTGTGTCAGCGGGAGAGCTTCTCCCGCTAACGTAGCTACTGCCTCTCACGGAAGGAGGTATTAAGCTGACGGGAAAGCTGGCTCCCATCAGTTTAGAGCGTCTTCACCAGAAGTGCTGCAGCAGCGCAGTTGTAAATAATGTAGTGTAGACATAGCTTGAGAAGCGATTTCCTCAAGGCCAGAGCTTTCCTCAGAGCGCGGTTCAGCCCCTAGCATCCCTGCCAGACTCTAGTCAGCTTCACACCACAGTTCAGGAACACAGGTGCGAGTGTCCTGGGAACGGAGAGAGGAATGTTCTCAGTAATCTGATTTATGGCTTTAAATTCCTGCAAAACAAAATCTTCCACCAAAGAGCCCTTTTCAAGTCTCCCCCACTCCTGCCACTTGGAAGTGGAGTGGAGAAATGCACACCCTTTCTTTCACCAGGTTCTAACAAAAGGGAAACTAGAACCAGCTGTCTTGAGGACCAGGAATGTGCCCAGGAATGAGAGACAGTTCCTGACTGCAGAGTACAGAGGGTAGCCGTGTTAGTCTGTATCCACAAAAGCAACGAAAGCTTATGACCAAATAAATCTGTTAGTCTTTAAGATGCCACCAGGCTCCTCATTGTTTTTGCGTAGTACAGTTTGATTAAAAGTTTGTAAGCCACTGTTTTAAACCAGAGCCAGCTGCAGCAGGAGATGGGTAGAAGGGGATGTATGTGTGGGCTCTGCATGAAAGCCCTGCTCTCTCCTGTTGGGATTATGGAACAGATGTGCCCTGGGCGCTAAGGGCTGCCCAACCCTCAGTGAAACAGGACACCAGGCAAAACAGAGAAGTGAGAGTTAGCTGGAAGAAAATGAAACCGAAACTTAGCTTGGAGCCATTTTAAGTTGACCGAGTGGCTGATTAGTTGTTAGCTCCATGCTGGGCAGAGGGGAAGGGGTGATTAGCCTGTTTCTGTTGTTTGTAAAAAGTGCAGAGGTACTGAGCTTTTCTGTATCTAGCAGCCATTTGTGAGCTCTGCCTGCGACTGTTTGGCTGGCACAGGGAAGAGCTGCTCCCGTCAGTGTTTCAGTTGCCTTTCAACTTCTCCTAGCAGTGTGTGTCTGTGGTTAGAGAGACAAGGTGGGGCAGGCAATATCTTCTGTTGGACCAACTTCTGTTGGGGAGAGAGACAAGCTTTTGAAATACACAGATCTCTTTTTCAGGTCTGGGAACGGCAGTAAGAGTGTCACAGCTAGGTACAAGATCAGACAGATAGTTTAGCATAAGTAATTAGCTCATATTCTAAGGGACCATTCAAGGTGAAGTGGAGATAGTTTACAGTTTGGGAACAGTTCTTTACCTTCTGATCAGTTAAATGAATTGTACTTGTCAGCTTGGGCAACAACAAGGTAAGAGCAACTTCTAAACCCTTCCTTCCTCTTCCAGGCATGTTGTGTGTTCTAAGGATTTCTTTTTAAACTTGGCCAGTGGAACAGATGTGTGTCTCCTAGTAACTAATAGAACTGTGATGGCCGTGTGCAGGAAAAGGGATGCTCATTACCCTTGGGTAACAAGAAGGAGATGTTTCAGAGTAGCAGCCGTGTTAGTCTGTATTCGCAAAAAGAAAAGGAGTACTTGTGGCACCTTAGAGACTAACAAATATATTTGAGCATAAGCATCCGATGAAGTGAGCTGTAGCTCACGAAAGCTTATGCTCAAATAAATTTGTTAGTCTCTAAGGTGCCACAAGTCCTCCTTTCCTTTTTAAGAAGGAGATGTAGCGCTCCTACCTGCTGCACTCAAAATCCGGAGCACATCACTTGGTATCAGTATGGGGTGAACCAGGAAAAAATGCAAGCGGGGGCTGTTTGTGACACTGTTTAGTGCAAGTGAAATTTCAAATGGCCTTAGAACGTTGACCATGTCTATACTAGCACTTATGTCGACAGTGTTGCTGGCATAAACAGTCGTGTGGACAGCGCTGTCATCCCACCGCTCGTTGAGCTGGTTTTATTATGTCAATGAGCGCGCTCTCTCTCTGGATCGGTACAGCTGTGCCGCAGTAAGCCTGCACGTGTAGACATGGCCTTTGATTCTGCACAATAAGGCTGATGCTAAGTGGCATGGCTGGTGTCTGGGGTACTCTTGAGCTGAGTCATTGTGCAAGCACTTACTAATTAGCTCACTTGCAGTGTCCTGTGTTTTTCTCCCTATTTTTAAGGCGATGTAATTATCTATCCACTTACATCCCCCACTTGGTCGCTTTCTGTGTGGGGGTGTAAGTAATCAGTTCTGTTCCTGCACAGGTTCCCTTATAAAGATCTGGGGTGTAAATGTTCTGTTGGGGATATGGTTTCTGTCACTTTATGTTCACATTCGGCTGCTGTCACGCTTGGGTAGGATTAGAGCATCCCATCAATAGTAGTGGCTAGCTTTTTCTTTAATTTTAAAAAATCGAGTGTATCATTCCAGGTTCCAGCCTGACCACTCAGACCAAAATTCATTTGTAATCAAATGATGTTGCCACGTTTGTGACTGGTGTGAGCTGGATTTGAACTGCAGTCCTAAAAGGCTCTGCATCCTATTACCAACCCTCTACGCTATCTGGTTCCCATGTATCTTATCTCTTTAAAGCATCGTGAAATGAGAGAATGAGTTGTATAGGTCACACTCTATCAAGGGAGGAAGGAATGTTCTTGTGGACTGAGCCACAAGTTAGGAGTTTGTGTTCTATTTCCATCTCTGCAGACTCACTGTGTGATGCTTGGCAAGCCACTTGACCTCTCTGGGACTTGTTTTCCCATATGTGAAATGGGAGAATCGTGCTTGGAAAGCGCACTGAGATCCTTAGATGTAGGGCACAATGGATGGGCAAAATATGATCATGATTGAGCCAGCCTGAAATATCCAACAACCAGTGAGGGTGCTGAGTCTTAAGAATGAAGTTGTTTCTCATTGTTAGGCTCATTCAGAATTCCTTTCAGGTCAGTTTTGTGTTTGGGGCAGGGGCTTGGACAAACACTTTGTCAGTTTCATTTACCTGGCATGCATGAGTAGCATAGCAACAGGGTTTGTAGACAAGCTTAGAAAGAAGATGGTTATATATTGTCTTGGAGTGGAGAGGCTGGTCATACTGTACTTCTGGGCTCCTCTGGGAGTGTAATTGAGTTTTGAACCCTTGTTCTTTCCTTTTGGCAGGCCGCTGTGCAGCAATTGTGCAAGTGGAAAGTGAACCACAGCTGCCTCTCTTCTGGTGTGCAAGAGCCCAGATTCACACTTGCATTCCAGCAGCACGCTATGAACACAGGTTTTGGTCGAAGCAAAGGCTCTTATCAAACACCCCCAAAACATAACTACTGCAGTCCTAATCCAGCCTTTTTTAATAACTCTCTCGTCCCACAGGGAAGTAATCTCGACAGACTCAGAAACCAGCAGATACAGTTCCTATTGGGGCGAATCACTGAAGCTCCCCTGTACCCATTTTGCGAACAAAGGCCACAAGTAGAACAACACATCAGGGGTCCGCGAGCTGCTGTACCAATTCCTAGAGGGAGTGGGCACAACAGCTGGGGCACAGCTGGGAGATTTAGACCCCCGTATATCAGTCAGCAAACGCAAAGTTTACCGTCTTATCCCCCAACTCAGTACAACTACAGAAAATCAGAAAGGGAATTTGACCACTTCAACCTGAGTTTCCAGAGACTGACTGTTGCTGGGCAAGACAGGGAGCAAGAAATTTTGACAATTTTAGGGCAGCTTAGGCGGGGGGAGTCCTGTACAGTTCACGAACTCGCCCATAAACTTAAAACCCGAAAGAAAGAAGTCAATCATTATCTGTACAAACTTCTCCAGGAAGGTAAATTGCATAAAGGAGGAGAGACGCCCCCGTTGTGGCGGATCGCACACAGATCTGGCTCTGTAGGGGCCGTGCACAAAGGAAGTGCCACCGCCGACGGGAATCATTGCAAAGACGCAGCTTCTGAGAGTCAAGAAAAGGAAAGCTCCACGGTTAGCTCAGAAGACAATACCGAATCTCCCATCATGGCTGAAGTCAAGGAGAAAATCTGTAACTATTTGTTCAATGTCACAGACTCCACAGCATACAACCTTGCAAAAAACATTGGTTTTTCAAAGGCCAAGGATGTTAACGCCACTCTCAGTGCCCTGGAAAAACTGGGAGAGGTCCACAAGGAGAACACAACCCCCCCAAAATGGTCCCTCACTGACAAGAAACGGGAGCGGATGCAGATCAAGGTAAAAGCCAATGAAGTAACGGAAATGGCACCTCCCGCCCCAGAGCCAGAGTTTCCAGCTGCCTGCGTAGAACCAGATCTGCAGGAGAGTGTGTTGCCTTTCACAGAGGTAAAGATGGAAGAAGAAGAAAATGTAAAGAATGGACAGCAAGCCTCTGAGCAAACAGAACAGACTGACACTCCTGACCCAGGCCTGCGAGCCCGGAAGCCCAGATACCGCTTCATGAACTATGACAACTCTGAAAATGGCAAGTGGGCCACAGATGACATTCCAGATGACTTGAATGCCATCAATAAGCAGGCGGATGAGTGGAGATGCATCATGGAATCCCCCTCATCTCCCAGCTACGCTGCCCAGTTTGATACTGCTTTCCAGTGTACGCCCTTAGAAAAGCTGATTGCCTGTCAGGAGAAGAACCCAGTCAGCGGCCTCATCGAATATAGCCAGTACACTTACCAGCGCTGTGAATTTGCCCTTTTGGAGCAGAGCGGACCCTCACATGAACCAAGGTAAGAAAGAGAACATGGGTTTCCTTTGCTATTATTTTCTGATTAAAGAGAGGTACATAATCTAAATTATGATTTAATTGGTATCACAGAGACTTGTTGGGATAAGTCTCATGGGTGGAATATTGGTATAGAGGGGCATAGCTTGATCAGAGAGTACAGGCAGGGAGAAAAGGGAGGAGGGGGTTACATTGTATATAAAGGATATAGACACTTGTTCTGAGGTCCAGAAGGAGGTGGGAGGCAGACCAGTTGAGAGTCTCTGGGTAAAGATAAAAGGGTTAAAAAATATGGATGATGTCTTAGTCGGGTCTGCTATAGACCACCCAGTCAGGAGCAGAGGTAGATGAGGTATTTCTACAGCAAATAACAGAAATATCCAAAACATAGGACCTAGTAGTAATGGGGAACTTTAACGAAGCAGACTTCTGTTGGGAATGTAATATGGCAAAACACAACATTTCCAATAAGTTCTTGGAGACAATTTTTTGTTCCAGAAAGTGAGGAAGTAACCAGGGGGACACCCATTTTAGACTGGATTCTGACCAACAGGGAGGAATTGGTAGTGAATCTGAAAGTGAAAGGTGATGTGGGTAACAGTGATTATGAAATGACAGATTTCATGAGTCTAGGGAGAGCAGCAGAACAAGGCTACTGGACTTTCAAAAAGCCGACTTTAAGCGACACTGAGGACTGGTAGATAGGATCCCGTGGGAAGAAAATCTAAGGGAAAAAGGTGTTCAGGAGAGCTGGCAGTTCCTCAAGGAGACCATATTAAAGGCACCACTGCAAACTATTCCAATGCAAAGGAAAGATAAGAAAAACATTAAGAGGTCAACATGGCTCCATCAGGAGCTCTTTAATGACCTGGAAATCAAAAGGGAATCCTACAAAAAGTGGAAACATGGTCACATTGCTGAGGAGTACAAAAGAACAGCACAATATCAGAAAATTTGTGTAGGGACAAAATCAGAAAGGCAAAGGCACAAAATGAGTGCCACCTGGCAAGAAACATAGAAGGCAATAAGAAGAGGTTCTTTAAATACATTAGGAGCAAGAGAAAGATGAAGGAAAGCGTAGGTCCTCTACTTGGGAAAGGTTTCAGAGTGGCAGCCATGTTAGTCTGTATCAGCAAAAACAAGGAGTCTTTGTGGCACCTTAGAGACTAACAAATTTATTTGGGCATAACATTTTGTGGGCTAAAACCCACTTCATCAGATGCATGGAGTGGGGGGAAAAAAAACGTAGGCAGGTATATATACACAGTACCTGAAAGGATGGGAGTTGCCTTACCAAGTGGGGAGTCAGTGCTAATGAGACAATTCAGTTAAAGTGGAAGTGGGCTAATCTCAACAGTAGAATACCAAGGGAGGAAAAATCACTTTTGAAGTGGTAATGAGGCCAATGTAAACAGGGTGACCCATTTCAAACAATTGTCAAGAAGGTGTTACTCACCTGTTACTACTGTTACTCAAAAAGAAAAGGAGGACTTGTGGCACCTTAGAGACTAACCAATTTATTTGAGCATAAGCTTTCGTGAGCTACAGCTCACCTCATCGGATACATACTGTGAAAAGTGTAGATCTTTTTATATAAAAAAAACTACACTTATATAAAAAGATCTTCTACACTTTCCACAGTATGCATCCGATGAAGTGAGGTGTAGCTCACGAAAGCTTATGCTCAAATAAATTGGTTAGTCTCTAAGGTGCCACAAGTCCTCCTTTTCTTTTTGCGAATACAGACTAACATGGCTGTTACTCTGAAACCTACTGTTACTCGCACCTTCTTGTCAATTGTTTGAAATGGGCCACCCTATTTACATTGGCCTCATTACCACTTCAGAAGTGATTTTTCCTCCCTTCATCGGATGAAGTGAGCTGTAGCTCATGAAAGCTTATGCTCAAATAAATTTGTTAGTCTCTAAGGTGCCACAAGTACTCCTTTTCTTTTTGCGGATACAGACTAACACGGCTGTTACTCTGAAACTTTTCCTCCCTTGGTATTCTATTGTTGAGATTAGCCCACTTCCACTTTGATTTAATTGTCTCGTTAGCACTGACCCCCCACTTGGTAAGGCAACTCCCATCCTTTCATGTGCTGTGTATATATACCTGCCTACTGTTTTTTTTCCCACTCCATGCATCTGATGACATGGGTTTTAGCCCGCGAAAGCTTATGCCCAAATACATGTGTTAGTCTCTAAGGTGCCACAAGGCCGCCTCGTTGTTTTCGCTTGGGAAAGGAGAGCTAATAACTGGTGACATCAAGAAAGCTGAGGTGCTTTGTGCCTATTTTGCTTCAGTCTTCACTAAAAAAGTTAATTGTGACCAGATGCTCAACACAAATACCCTTAACAACTGGGGGGAAGGAATGCAAGTCAAAATAGGGAAAGAACGGGTTAAAGAGTATTTAGATAAGTTAGATGTATTCACGTCATCAGGGCCGATCAGACTCATCCTACGGTAGTTCAGGAACTAGCTGAAGCAATTATTTTTGAGAACTCCTGGAGGATGGAAGAGGTTCCAGAAGACTAGAGACGGGCAAATGTAATACCTTGCTGCAAACAGGGGAAGGAATAGGATGTGGAGAATAATAAGACCAGTCAGCCTAACATCAGTACCTGAAAAGATACTAGAGCAAATTATAAAACAATCAGTTAGTGAGCACCTGGAGGATAATGGGGTTGTAAGGAATAGTCGGCATGGATTTGTCAAGAACAAATCATGCCAGGCCAACTTAACTTCCTTCTTTGACAGGGTTACTGGCCCAGTGGATGGGGGGAAGCAGTAGACGTGATATACCTTGATTTTTTGTCAGGCTTTTGACACAGTCCCTGATGACAGTCTCATAAGCAAACGAGGAAAATGTGGTCTAGATGACAGTACTATAAGGTGGGTGCACAGCTGGTTAAAAGACCAAACTCAAGGAATCATTATCAGTGGTTTGCTGTCACATTGGGAGGACACATCTAGGGGGTTTCTGCACTGGTCAGTCCTGGGTCTAATACTAGTCAATATTTTAATTAATGACTTGGATAATCGAGTGGAGAGCATGCTTATAAAATTCGCAGTTGACTCCAAGCTGGGAGGAGTTGCAAGCACTTTGGAGGACAGGATTAGAATTCAAAATGACCTTGACAAATTGGAGAATTGGTCTGAATTCAACAAGATGAAATTCAAGTAAGACAAGTGCCAAGTACTTCACTTAGGAAGGACATCATCAAACACACAACTCCGAAATGGGGAATAACTGTGTGAGTGGTTATACTGCTAGAAAGGATCAGGGGGTTATAGTGGATCACAAACTGAATATGAATCATCAATGGAATGCAGCTGCAAAAAGGTTAATATGGTTCTGGGGTGTATTAACAGGCGTGTTGTATGTAAGACACAGGAGTTGATTGTCCCGCTCTACTTGGCACTGGTGAGGCTCTAGGTGGAGTCCTG
Source organism: Lepidochelys olivacea (assembly GCF_965140295.1). Taxonomy (NCBI): domain Eukaryota; kingdom Metazoa; phylum Chordata; order Testudines; family Cheloniidae; genus Lepidochelys; species Lepidochelys olivacea. The sequence goes on from NC_140434.1 coordinate 1,108,701, forward strand.
TGTCCAGTTTTGGGCACCACAATTTAAGAAAGATGGGGACAAATTGGAGAGAGTCCAGAGGAGAGCAACAACAATTATCAAAGGTTTAGAGAACCTGACCTATGCGGAAAGGTTAAAAACCCTGGGAATGTTCAGTCTTGTGGGGACTGATATAATGAGGCTGGTGATCAATTGTTCTCCATGTCCACTGAAGGTAAGACCAGAAGCAATGGGTTTCATCTTCAAGGGAGACTTAGGTTAGATATTAGGAAAAACTTTCTAACTCTAAGGAGAGTTAAGCTCTGGAATAGGCTTCAAGGGAGGCCATGGAGTCCCCGTCATTGGAAACTTTTAAAAATAAGTTGGACCAACCCCTGTCAGGGATGGTCTAGGTTTACTTGGCCCTGCCACAGAGCAGGGGGCTGGACTTGATGACTTGTCGAGGTCCCTGTCAGCACCGCATTCCTGTGATTCTGTTTGGCCTCCATGAACTTCCAATCTAATTGCCTCATCCTAGATTTGCAGGGCCAGGGTGTCAGTATTTGCAATGCTTCCTCCTGGGACAACGAGTCTAATCACCTCCAAGGCTCATGCGCCTCACCCAAAGGACTCAAGGCCTCTTAACTAGGAAATAGAAAAGACCATTTGCCAACATGACCAGCTCTTTCCCTCCGAAACCCCACAGCCACCAGTGAGCAGGACAGAAAAGGAACACACAGTGCTGTCCTTTCTGGTATTTTACTCTGCTGAATTGCTCAGCTGGAATGGAAACCAAAAGCAGCTGAGCATCTAAACAGCCCAATTCTCTCACTTACGCAGTTGCAACTCCCACTGACTCTAGAGTTGCCTCTAGAAGGACTGGAATAAGAGTAAAATGAGGGGAAGTCAGTAAAGGCAGGGGAAATAGAGGAAGATAACTTCTAGAGAGAGCGTTCCCCCTGAAAACGGATGAACAGAAGCTTATGTCTCTGTCCAGGAGTGGGAAATCCTCTGCAGCAACTTACTGGGGGAGGGGGAGAAATGTACTCTAGGTTTCCTATGGTTTCGTGCCATTGAGTCTGTTTTCTTATCCCAACACCATTTGCACTGCTGGGATTTAACCTCCTGGAACCTATTATTAGCAGCTCTGCAGCGAGTCGCTAGCTGCAAGTGTCTCATTGGTGTGGCAGTTCGGAGCGTAGCACGTAACTTGCAGTCATAGAATGCGATTTTTTTCTGGGCTTTATGGTTAGTCTGTTGAGGATACTTTCTGATATTGTGGCCATTCCTGGGCACTGGAAAGGCACCATTTATGCCACACTGGAATATGTCAATAGGCTTACTAGACAGGAAAATCGGCCTATTTCCCAAAGACAAAATCCAAGCTTTCTCTTTAGGGAAAGGTCTGAATGGATTTAGCCCCAACGACCTGTCCCTAGATGCAGTTCAACCTGCTTTTTCCTAAGAGGAGACCGCCTCTGCAAAAGGCTGGGTGCCAGAAAGGAATCTAGCTGGTGTAAGCTGCCATTGGGGTCTGCCCCTGAGAGAGAGGCAGGCACATCTGTCAAAGACAAAAGATTTAAACGAGGAAGTGCCTGGCAAAGATGCTGTGCAGAGAGTTGGCTGGCAGCTCTTAAATGCCCTCTAGGCAGGCAGGGCAGATCCTGCTTGAGGGACAAACTGACCCAAAGTGACTAGGCACAGACGTGACGATTCAGGCTGCCACTAGACCGGTTCTCAACCTTTCTTTCCCCCGTGCAGGAGACTGTCTTGGATTTGCACTCTGTGCGGTGAGAGCAGCCAATGAGTTAATGACTCATGCAGCCTCTGGTGTCTCTGGACCAAGGAGACTCACTCTGCAGCATTAGGGCTAAACTCCCTGGGGTCTCTGCCACTACATCTGCGGTGGAAGGCGGTGTAAACTTCTAAATGAAGCCTCTGAAGGCTTGCACCAAAGTCAGATTGCATCTTTGGTGCGTCTGGCCCTTCTGCAGCTGTGGCTTGTTTGCTTCTACACCGTGGGGACCAGCAGCTCCTTCCCACTAGAGTTCCAAGAGCTGGGCTAGAGGTGTAGTGCAGGAGGGGCAGGTTGGTATCCAGAGTGACCGGTCACATGTTTGTCCTTCTCTCTTCCTCTACAAAGATTTAAGTTCCAGGCTGTTATAAATGGGCGCCGGTTCCCACCAGCGGAAGCAGGTAGCAAAAAACTGGCCAAGCAGGAGGCAGCTGCCAACGCCATGAAAATCCTGATGCGCGAAGCTGAGAACGAAGGGGAGGATGGCATGGAAGGGGAGGAGTCATTTGTCCCAGACAGCTCCGAAGCAGAGTTGGTGAGTCCCGTGCTGCTTGTTCTGGGCAACATTCAGGCTGAAATCGGTGCCTTGATGCCTGTGTTCTCAGCCCTGCTCTCCCGAAAGAGCTGTCCTCTGCTGCTGCTGAGTTTTTCCATTCACAGACGCAGTGCAAAGCAGGCAGGGTTTGGGATGGGCTGGCCCAGCACTAGCTGGCAGGGGAGGGTGAAGTAAACAAGCTAGAGATCCCAAAAGGAAATGTGATTCCAAATTGTGTGTGGGGAAACTATTCAAGCCTGTATAAGGGCTCCACCGCCTTTCTCTTTCGGGAATTAGCCCTCTCAGGTGCTAATTGGGTATTGCCCAGAATGGCCTGAACGTTCCACGAAGAGCCCCACGCTTCTCTTGCTTGTAGCAAAAGTGGCTTCTTATGAGTATAAAAAGGGGTGCAGCAGCAGAACCACCTATGCGAAGCTGACGTGCTCTTGATGCAGTCTGGTGCTCGTTCTCTTGGCCGGGTTGGCTTTACCCTGTAGTTAGCATCGCTGAGTTGACAGAAAGTTGCAGCCCCTGGTCTAGTGCCTGACAGCAGCAACCTGTCAGAGGTTGAGATCTGTGCTCTGGTCTCCTCTCCGCTTCTTGCCGTAGCCTGCACGCCCAGAACCAGAGCCTCCATCTGCCGCGGCACAGCTACACTTGTCCTCTGGGAAGAACCCCATCAGCATATTAATGGAATATGGACAGAAGTCAGGGAGCACGTGCGAATTCCAGCTGCTGTCCCAGGAGGGACCACCCCATGACCCCAAGTATGGCACATCATGTTAATTGGGGGGGAGGGGTATTCTTCAATCAGAGGAACCAGCCAGGTTGCCCCATCTGTCCAGGTTCCCATACACTTCATTGTGTTATCTGAGTGCTCATCTTGCTCCAGGACAACTGGACCTAGCTCCCTCGAGGTCCTGTGCACCCCAGAAAGAGGTCAAGGAATGCCTTCCTCCTGGGAGGCTGAGTGCCTCCAACCCAAGGACAGGCTCAGAGCTCAGGGGCCAGTTCTGAATACCGTGCGTGGCAGAGCCATGCCCGTGTTTTGGAGCATCCAGTCATCCTGATGCTCTTAAACTGCTGATAACTTGGAAATGTTCCTCGTGCATCTTTAGCCCGACTTGAACTGGGAGTTGGTGCAAAGAACAGACTGAAGCCTCTGGGTTTAACATTCTTCTCATGGTGTAACATCCTGTCAGGTTCAAATACTGCGTGAAGGTGGGTGAGCAGACTTTCCCCGTGGTGATAGCCAACAGCAAGAAGGGAGCAAAGCAGATGGCAGCTGAGGTTGCTGTGAAGATCCTCCGCGGGGAGGCTGGGGGGCAGTTCTTCCCAGAACAGGTAGAGAGACCCTTGCACCTTTACTCCTTCTTCCAGTAGGATTTTACCCCGGATGGGTCAGCCGGCAGTAGCCAAGGCTGGCTGTGTGCAGTTACCCTGCCGTAGTACGTACTCCTAAATATTTATCTGGCTCCTCTTGTCTAACTCTTCTTTAGCCTTCCGTAGAGGTCCCAAGCGAGCCGTCCCTGGATCCGCCTGTTGCTCAGCCCCTGAATCCAGATGAGTCAAAAGCAGCAACAGCCAAGGGCATTGGGGAGCTGATCAAATACCTCAATGCCAATCCCGTCAGTGGCCTGCTGGAATATGCCCGTTCCAATGGGTTTGCAGCAGAGTTCAAAATGATCGATCAGACGGGACCTCCTCACGATCCGAAGTAAGTTGCTGTGAATGTCCATGACAAAACTGGCACTGTCTGTGCTGTCCTGAAGTAGGCACAGACTCCTGCCTAGCATAGCAAATTCCTGGGGAAGCTGCAAGCTGGTAACAGAGCTAGCTACTGTCAGAGCTTCATTCTGCCTCCTTACAGTTGGCAGGTACAAATAAAAACCACTTGGTTTTTAAACATTGCTCTCCCAGTGACATGCTGCTGCTACCTCTGTAGGTTTGTCTACCAAGCCAAGGTTGGAGGTCGTTGGTTCCCAGCTGTGACTGCACACAACAAAAAGCAAGGCAAGCAGGAAGCGGCCGACGCAGCGCTCAGAGTCCTGATTGGGGAAACGGAGAAGGCTGAGCGCACCGAAGGACTGAGCATCACAGAGGTAATTTCTCTCTCCTCAGAGCTAGGGTGTCATTTGTCATCCTGCTGTTCAGTCTGGTGGGAGCGCTGTGCTGATCAGTGACTTGTAACGGTAGAGCCAAGCTGGGTCTGTTATCCTTGTGGCTGGCTTTCTCATCCTTTCCTGGCCTGTGCTAGAGCTGCTCCTGGTAGGACACGCACATACTCTGAGCCTGCCTCCTGCCAGCATCTGGTACTGGACTGAGCTAACCCCAAACTCTGATCCATGAGCAGCTGAAGCATGGTCCCGTGGGTAAGAGTAAGCACACAGTGTGATTCCGCTTTCCAAGTTCAATCATTCTTACACCGCCTTGTGGCACCTTCAGATATTGCACAGCAGCTCCGAAACAGCACATCAGTTGTGAACAAAGCTCTAATTCTGGCAGAATTGCTGTCCCAGTTCTGTGCCGTTCTGAGTCCTGCTTTGAGCTCTGCAGTCTCCTAAGATGTGTGTTCCCTGCTGCAGAGCTGATCCTGGCAGATGAGATCTTGCCTAGTAAAAGGGGATCCAGAGCAGTGCCAGAGAAGGCAGCCAGGTGCGCACCATAAACTCTCCCCACAAGCACCCAGAGAAAGAATTCCTTAGGTGCTTGTGACAGACAAAGTCCTACGAGCTAAGCCCTGGGGAGCTGGGGCAGAATTGTTCCTTGCTGTTCAGTTTTAAACGTTCTCAGTGATGGGGTTTCCATTCCTTCCCTGGGGAGACTGTTCCTCACCCCAGTCCATCTTGCTGTCAGGAAGCAAGACTATCCACTGATGTTGGGCTCAGAGCTGAGCGTGAGATTTGGAGCATGTGTACAGCAGAGTTCTCTAAGGAGGTGTCCCCTCCACGCCGTGGTACTCTTTGCATTTGTAGCCCAAAATTGCATTGGCCTTTTGTGCTGTTCCAGCCCATGGCAAACTCACCTCTATATACTCGCCTGCTCTTAAACTCACCTCTATATACTCGCCTGCTCTTAAACTCACCTCTATATACTCGCCTGCTCTTTCCCTTGGCATTTGTGTGCTCTGGATTCTACCCTCCCACTGAACAGCTGTGTTTCCTATCGGCTTCCTTCTTGATCCTTTGTTTACGTAAAGGAATGACCCGCCTGTGAATCTCTTAGCAATGCTGGTGTTGTGTCCCCCTTCCAGCTCCCTGTGAGCGGCAGTACCCTGCATGATCAGATAGCTATGTTAAGCCACCAGCGCTTCAACGCCCTCACTGCTCGCATCCAGCACAGCCTGCTCGGACGGAAGATCCTGGCTGCAATCATCATGAGGCGAGGAGAAGAGGGCCTGGGAGTTGTGGTCAGCATTGGCACAGGTATGAGCCACTACTTCCAGCATGCATTGAACTCAGACTCCCTAGCTAGATACATTTCTTACTAGAAGTAGGCACTGGCCAATCCTGTGGGCTCCTTCAGGGAGAGTGTGATACAGTCCCCACTCAACATCCCACGGGGTTAAAGAACGTTCCCAGGGTTCACACGTTGTCACCAGTAATCTAGTTACAAAAGGAGAAAACAAAGCGAACGTGCCTTCAGTTATATCGCTCATAATCTTTGCTTGGACTGCTACACGCTAGCCTGTGCATCAGAGCCTGGATTTTCGCTGCTGGTGTCAAACAGCACAAGGTCCTACGGCTTACCTCAGCTTTAGATTCAAATATCCCCCTCTCCTTAGGTGGTTGGCACTGCTTTGCTTCTCAGAGGATGGGCAAATGAGGCCTCCAGGTTTGAAGGGACCCTGGCATCAAGCTGGGTAGATCTAGATTTGTGCTGCTCATAAAAAGAGGCAAGCGATTTCTGTGTGGAGTGGAATTCTGTCCTGTTCATTTCTAACTGACTTGGCCAGGATAATGATCCCCGGTAACTGGGGCCATGCTGCTCAGGAGCCCAGAGCAGTAAGATTTGGTGAGATAAAACACTGCCTTTTCAGAGGAGCCCATGCGTTGGCATTGTGAGACTCTTCCCTCCCTCGCCCTCTAGGTAATCGCTGCGTGAAGGGGGAGGAGCTGAGCCTGAAGGGAGAGACTGTGAATGACTGCCATGCAGAAATCATTTCCCGACGAGGCTTCGTGAGGTGAGGGATGGGGGAATCTTTGTTCTCTGTTTGGAGGGAGTCTTGGGAGAAAGGCATGAAAGGGAACACCTAGCTGCCCGTATTGTCCTGGGACCTCTGCCTAGCTGGCAAACCCCTCTCCAGGAGCACAACCAGTGTCAGTGTCTGCAGAGAGTGCTGTGGTGCATAGGAGCTGTGGTTTCCAACACTCGCTGTTTATCTATCTGGCTGTGAAGCACAGCGACGCTGTGTCTTACAAGGAAGGGTCATGCATGACTGTTGCCCACATTACTGCCATGTTGGCAATTTGTCAGGACCCCCAGGTGGTACTTACCATCCCTAGGAGGGTTCAGATTGCAGCCACACTCGTGCAGTACAAAGGAGAGCAATGCAGAAGCTGCACGCCCCATGGTACCATGCACCCTCTCAATCCAAGCACAGCGCTGCTCCGCCCAAGATGGATAGAGCCTTGCGCAGATACAAATTTATATATTTATATCCGGTACAGCCATGCCAGAGGAGCTGCCGGCGTGGGGCGCTGACTCCTGGCAACAGTGGTCCCACATTCTGCTCCTTTTGCCACTGAGGTTCCCAGGAGAGCCCTGCAGTTCCGCGGATACAGATTTATATCCACAGATCCGCTCAGGGCTCTATAGATGGAGCACTGTCTTCTGAGTCAGAGTGTCTCTTCAGATCCAACCCCCACACTTAGGCTCTTCCAGTTCTAATTGCTCCATCCAACCTTATCGGTGCGATCTTGCCATAGGGGGTAACAAACCCAGCCCAGGCTGCTGGGCAAGGCTTTCCAGGCTAAGTCCCACAACCCCGATTGCTCTCTCCTCCCTCATGCATTTAGCATTGCACCTTTTAAACAGCGAGAGAGAGAATCTGGGCTAATTCCGGTCCCTATCCGTACCCCATCCAGCCATTCAGAACAATGCCAGCCCCTCACTGATAGCCTGCACCTCTGTCTGTGCTTGTCACTACACTTGGTGTGTTCCTCCACCCCGGGGACGAGGGGAGCAGGTCCCCAGCAGATCAGTGAGTTAGCGCAACCGTGGGCTTGTGATCTGCGGCCTTGTCCTTCCCATTAATCCCTGGGGCTGTGGTGGGCCGGCTGTTCTGCCTGCTCTGGTACGGCACGCGCCATTCAAGGTGGGAGCGGGGGACGTGGTTCAAGCTGAACTTTGCCTTTTACCGTACAAAGTTGGGAGGTCTCGACGCAGACTGTGCTGGAGCTGCAGTTTTCATTAGTGCTTGGCAGAGTGTAAGAAACCTCAAGGTTTCCCCTGCGCTTGGACAAAAGTAGCAATAAAAGAACCGGGGATTGCAGCCCATTCCTGTGGCTGTGCTAATGACACAGCCAGCGCTCAGCCCTCGCTGGGACGGTGTCGGCTTCAGTGAGCTTCGCGCTGATGAAAGCTGCTAGGTTGGCAGCTTGGCGTTGCCTTCCCCGCAGGATGAGTACACGCAAGCCGCAACCGGGTAAGCGCCCCACATTCTCCTACAAGTATCCCTCTCCACTGACCTGGGGGGATTTTGATCTGTTACCTCTTCGGCCCTTGGCTTCTGGGCGGGGGCTGCCAATGCAGGTATCCACTCCCAGGCTCCAGAGTACTCTCCGCAGAGTCACCTTGTGACGAAGTGGGACTGTTCTTAATGTTTCCTCTGAATAGTGTGGGGGTGCCTCAGTTTCCCCTAGGCAGTTCTTAAGTATCTAGGGGGTGGAGTAAGGGTGTATGATCATTGCAGAGCCCTAGAGGGCAGGTGTGTGCAGGAGTCTGGACACAGAGAATGGCCAACACCCTGTTTCCTGGCAACTGATGGCCTGGGCCCTTCCCCCCCTGCAAGGTGAGAGCTGAAGGGTTGGAGAACAAAGGAATCAGGTGACCACCTGGCCCGGGAAAGGAACAAAGCCCAGAGGAGGAGGGGCTGGAGGGGGTTTTTCAGTTTGGGGCTGGCTGGGACATGGAGTGAAGTGCAGACGTGGTTGTCTGGCTCACTGCCTCCCAAAATGGGCCCAGCTGAGGGGTCCCGTTCTCTGCACCTGCAAGCTCTGTTTTAGACCATGTTCCTGTCGTCTAATAAACCTTCTGTTTTACTGGCTGGCTGAGAGTCACGTCTGATTGCGAAGTTGGGGTGCAGGACCCTCTGGCTTCCCCAGGAGCCCCGCCTGAGCGGACTCGCTGGGGGAAGCGCACGGAGGGGCAGAGGATGCTGAAGGCTCCGAGGTCAGACCCAGGAAGGTGTGAGCTGTGTGTCCTGAAGACAGGCTGCTCACAGAAAGGCGACTGCCCCAGAGTCCTGACTGGCTTCATGGGGAGCAGTTCCAGAGCATCGCCCAGGGACTCCGTGACACACCTCTCCTGGGTGTCCCGCCCTCATGCTCCCAAACCGACAGACACAGCGAACCACATCATGTGTTTCACGGAAGCTCTTTTCCACCTTCATCAGAGACTGCAGTTGGGGCACTGCCTGTCCTGGTCACGTGTGGGCGTTGGGGTGGAACAAGGCCGTCTTCTGACCCATTGTGTTTGTTTCCAGGTTTCTCTACAGTGAGCTGATGAAGTACAATCCCGCCGATCCCTCCTCCACAGAACAGAGCATATTTGAGTCAGCAGGAGAAAACAGGCTCAAAATAAAAGATGACGTGACCTTTCACCTCTACGTCAGGTCTGTGCGGCATGCAGTGTTGCTAACCTTTACTGAGGCTGCCCCATTACTCTACCCCAGCTGATCTGTGTCCTCTAATGGGCATGAGCCCCAGGCTCTCCCCTGACCTTCCCAATCCCCATGTACCAATAGGTTTGGGGGCTGGATAGCAGGAGTTGCAATGCCTTTCTGAGAGTGCTGGATGATACTGATGATACCTCACTCCTCTATAGCGTTTAAAGGGCTTTAAATCTTTAATGTATTTCTCCTCCCATGCCCCCGGGAGCTAGGGAAGTAAAGATAAATCTGCATGTTTAGGCAAGCCTGGAGTGGGAGTGACTTGAGCAAACCTTGATAACAAACTCTCCTGGTGCAGTAACTGTTGTTCCGTGCCAGCGTAGGAGTCCGGCATAGCCCGCGTTATTTCCGTGTCCTTTGGGTTTACGCTAACTCAGCAGGGGCTGTTGGTGTGTTTCTAGCACGGCGCCTTGTGGAGATGGGGCCCTCTTCGATAAATCCTGCAGTGACCAGGCAAGCACAGTGGGGGAAAGCCAGCATCAGCCTCTCTTTGAGAATCCCAAGCAGGGTAAACTGCGCACCAAGGTGGAGAATGGTGAGTCTTGCAAAACCTCAAGAGCCCTTGCTCCGAGCATGCTGCAGTGCCGAGAATGCTGGCGTCTGTATCTTCCAGTCACCCTGAGGATCAGCAGCAGGAAGTGCTCCCTGCCAGTAACTCCTGGCCAGATGGGGGCTTAGCTCCATTAAGCTCTTCCACATGGTAATGTGATTGGAGAATCAGAGCCCTGGGGCCAAAGGCTAGGAGTTTCACAGCTACCTCTCTAGGAAAGGACCCTCCACTCCCCTGTGTCCGACAGAGAGCTGCAGGAGGTGGGAGAGTGGAGCTGGCATGGGGAGGGGGCTAGCGTGTATTCCTGTGAGTCTGAGCACCTGCAAGGTTAGGCACTGGAGAGGTGATGTCCTGCAGGCCTTTCTCCCCTCTGTGCTTGTTATTGCCTTAGGCTCAAGTGAGCAAAGGCAGAGAGGGTTAGAGAATGGGTGAAGGGGACGGGTAAGCGGTTGTGTAGGTGGAAAGTCACACTCCACCTTCCAGCTTTTGTCTGAATCCAGCACCGATGCTTATGTGGCACTGACCTCCTTCTCAAGCGCAAGCTAATTGGGCTTCAGCCGTGTGAAAACTTGCCTCTCTCCCTTGGCTTCACGCGAGAGCTTGCGCAGCGGGACCTGGACGCAGGGCACTGGGTGCAGGAGCATGTTGTCCTCGATCTGCATTGGGGCCATGCCATCTCGGAGGTGTGCGTGCTCACTTCAGGGAGCTCGTGGAGCGTGCTGGCCTGGCGTGTACCCTCTGTGGAAGGGGGTTTTGTAGCAGAGTGGGCTGGCTGGCTCTTTGCAATTTCCCTTTCCTTTCCTCTCCCACAGGGGAAGGCACCATTCCCGTGGAGTCGAGTGACATTGTGCCTACGTGGGATGGGATCCAGCATGGGGAGAGGCTGCGCACCATGTCCTGCAGTGACAAAATCCTGCGCTGGAATGTGCTGGGCCTGCAAGGGGCATTGCTGTCACATTTTATGCAGCCAGTGTACCTCAGCTCCGTCACGCTCGGTATGAAACTCTGAGCCCCTTCCAGCGCTGAGCGCACTGTGCTCTCACCTGGGCTGTGTATGCTAAGTGCCAGTAACCTCCTTACTACAGTAATGGAAAAGAAATTCACCAGGGGGCATGGGAACCGAAGGCTAAAATGTTGATTCCAGCAGAGCTGCACCATTAGGAAACGCATGGGACCTTGTGGATTTTAGGCTCTTGGTTTGGATGTGTGCGGACAAGGGGGAGATCGAAGTTGCCTGTAAATGTTTTATGGCCACAGATCTTGCAATCTGTAAAACTGAACCCTTCACGTGTTGTGACGCAGCGTGGCGGGAGTGTTGACCAGGGAATGTGGCATCCCCCTCCTGGCTCAGGTTACAGGCTCTCAGGTCTCCCATCCCCAGTGAAACTCCCCTGCCACATTACCAGGTCAACACTCCCCCCTCCTTGCTGCACGCGTTAATGACCAAGGAAGTGTCTAGTGATAGGAAAATTGCTTTCCTGATCCTTATCGGCTTCCGGCTTTCTGAGCTGAGCGGTGCATCTTCTTAGATTTCTGCCTGCCCATTAACAATGCAGCTGCTCTGTTTCCTAATGCCTGCATGTGTCTTTTCCCAGGTTACCTATACAGCCAGGGTCACCTGACACGTGCAATCTGCTGCCGCATGTCGAGAGATGGGAGCACATTTGAAGCAGGTCTCCAGGCTCCGTATCATGTTAAACATCCTGAGGTACTGTAGGCTTGGCAGGTCTTAACGTTTCCATTCTCTCCTCTCAGCACAAGGGTCCAACCATCTGCACTGGTGCATTCTGTATTAGTGGGGCTCGGTAGACTTCCTGCCGGAAGGTTCATGCTCAGTGACCCTGCCACCTTCCAGCTGTAGCAGGAAAGTTTAAGTTCTTTCTGGTATTTGTCGGACCAGAGACTGGGTTCAGGACAGAGAAATCGTAGTGGCTGGTTCTGTGCTTCCCTGTCTTTCAGCCCACTGCCACATCTGGCCAGGTGTGAGTGGTTAATGAGCCCTTTGTGCATACGATGGTGCCTGGGCAAGACTCAGGAAACTCTCCAGATTCCATGCATGCCAGATCTAACCAGAGCCCCAGTGAGCCGTCTCTCTCCAGGGGCTGTCGCGGGGCGGTCTTTGAATTGGGTGTGCGTGGCGTAGCTGAGATTAAGAAACATAATAAATGCTTTGCTGGTGGGGCAAGCTAGAATGCAAAGCAATTGCTGGGCACTCCAGCTGGCCGGTCGCTAGTGGGGGCCACAGCTGCATTACCTGTCTACCAGTTCTGAGAACCACACACCCCTCCCAGCTGCATGCATGTGCCCCACTCTGCTGAGCCAACCCTCTTGTCTCCTTCTGGCCATCTAGGTGGGGAGAGTTAGCGTGTACGACTCCGCCAGGCAGACGGGCAAGACCAAGGAGTCGAGCGTGAACTGGTGTCTTGCCGACGAAAGCGAGGTGGAAGTCCTGGATGGCACAAAAGGCAAAGTAGACGGGTGAGCAAAGAGCTTTGAAGCTGGCATTAGGGGAGCTTGTGAAGGGGCGGTTCCGTGCTGTCATGCTGTGTGCCCTGGTGTGTGGGAGGACTTGGGGGACTGGAGCCCCAACCCCAGCTAAAACGGGGATTCACGTCAATCAGAACAGAATATCCGCCCGCTGTTCTCACTCGCTGGGCACACTGCTCCAATCGCTCCCACGCATGGAGCAGTCCTGCCAGTGAGGCCTCCAGCGGGCTTCAAGGCGTAGCTGCTGTGTGTGTAGCACCTTGAGATCCTGGTTGCTGCATCGCTTTGCTCGTTGTTGCCCACAGGTTCGGTTTACAGCCCTGATCCTGCCATGAGACTCTGTCCAAGCACTGGGCTCTGCCCACGTGGATCCAATTGCAGGACCACGTCCTACATCCCTAGCTGCTGTTTGCCCCCATGGCCCACCTCCATTCTCTGGGGTTCTCATTCTGTTCGTGTTCTTCTCCTTTCCAGACCAAAGCTGGAGGTGTCCCGCGTGTCCAAGAGGAGCATGTTCACCCTGTTCCAGCAGCTCTGTGCCAAGGCTGACCGCAAAGACCTGCAGAGCGCCGCGCTGTACTCAGATGCCAAGGAGGCAGCCTCGGCCTACCAGGGAGCCAAGCAGCACTTCTTCAGGGCACTGGAGGAGATGAGCTATGGGAGCTGGATCTGCAAACCCCAGGAAGAGGAGAACTTCTCTCTCTCCGATGCGTAATGAGTTGCCCTCTGTGTGTGTGTCTGTGTGTTCCTTTTGTTTTCTTTTTTTGTTTTTTTAACTGGAGCCAGGAATGTTGACTAGGATTGTGGATTCCCCTGGGTCTCTCTTCCTTTTGGGTCATCCTGGCAGCACATCTTGATTCTGCTAGGAGGGACTCCTGCGTTCATATTGCATTCTTTTGACGTGGGTGAACACTCAGCACATGGTGGTGAGGAGATGCGAGCATGTGTGTGAGTGTGTTTGTACAAGAGAATCCACACTGTCCACGCATTTAAATGAAACCACAGGCGAGCCCGCTCCCCTGTGTCCCTTCATCACAGCCGTTGGGGGAACTCAGCTTTTCACTTGTCAGATGCATTGTCTCAATTGGATCATTTTAAATGGTATGTGTGTACTTCCCAGCGTCTTATCCTCTCCCAGAACACTTCCCTCTGATTTGCAAGATGACTCCTGCAGCTATTGGCAAAACTCCCCGGGACTTTTCCTTCCCAGCAATCCTGCCAGGTGGGCACAAATCGATTTGAAGACAAGGCAATCTCTTGCAGCTGCTATTTAATTCTGGGATCTGCCTGTAGGGCATAGCACGAGCCATGTGTGGCTCAGGGCTAGTGGCAGATTGCGTGTACTACCTGATCTAGATCTCCATAGTTAGCAGGAGTGTTCCTGGGTTGGGTGTAGTAGCCTCGCCTGACATACCCTGTTGATTATGAGGGTTGGGTCTTGGTTTCTGGAGTCCCGCTGAGACGGGCCATTCTAAAACCCTGCCTGACAGTTCCCCCTGCGAGATGGGGCGAGTCTCACCCGTGGGTTGGGTGTCCCAGTCTTGCCAGGCAGGGTGGCACCACTTTAAGACTCACGTCAGTGAAGTGGAGCTTTTCCTCCTTTCCCCAAACGTCCCTTCAAACCAGTTTCATGACTAGCCCATGGCTGGTTCGGCATCGAAACGGGCCCAGGGATCTTTTAGAGCCTGGCATCTTTGCTTTCAAACCAAACGGTCATGAATTGTGTCTTGTCTACAGGCCTCGGGCCCAGCCAGCCTCTCCTCTTTGTTTGCAGGAATCTAAGCCACTGTCTTGGGTGATGGGATCTAAGGCAGGTTCTGTCTGTGTTGGGAACGCTGAATGGTGGCTGTGCTCCAGCCTGCCCTCTCTGCAGGGCAGTGTCCTGGCAGCCCTGGGGGATGGGGGTCATGGGGCTGGTGCTGCGCTAGCAGGGCCAGCAAATTTCTTCTTCCTTCTTGGAAGAAGCACAGGCCTCCTGGCTAATGGACCCAGTCCCATCCAGCCTGCCTGCCCTGCTAGACCTAGAATCCAAGGCCCCGGGTCATGCGATCAGTTTGATCCAGATGTCGGCTGCGTTTGACCTGAGTTGGCCTGGGCTTTGTCAGAAGCTAGTCTGATTTAGCCTGGCCCTGGGAGAAGGGGCGAATTGATTGCTCCGGAATTGAACGGTCAGGTGCTGCGTGGGGTGTACGTTGCAGTGCGGGAGGCTGGGGGCGAGGACAGGGGGCAGCCTGCCCCTCTGAAGTAATTGAAGAGACCCAGACCTGTTCTTACTCCGTTGTTCTGGCATCTCCTTGTGCTATCTCCACCCTGCCCCCATTTATTTTATTTGTAATTAGTTGCACTGTCAGTGGGTCAGAGCAATTCCTGTTGTGCATCATTTGGGGACTGTCTCCTGCATACTTGTCCTACCCACACTCCCCTTTCTTTTCTGTAATGTTAGATTCCTTCTCTTGTCACACTGGTTCTGGAGAGCTGAGTAGACACAAATGTACATTTATTCATGGGAGAACTGTAACCCTCCTTTTTATTTTATTTTAATTTTTGTAAGTCTGCTTTTAAGGGCCCCTCGATATCGATGATTTTAAGTCCTAACATTCCGCATAAAAATTAAAAAAAAATCTGTATTGTTAGACAGCTCCATTCTGTGGGTGGTTTTAATTCCTGGGAGATGGAAAGTGGGGCCAAAGCTGGTGTTAATTTAAATGGCAGTGAGCATGGAGATGGAGTCGCTCAGAAGAGAAACGATGGAGTTATTTGATCGTCAGCTGGACAAAGTGCTGACGGCTGAACCATGTCCCGCACTGATTTCCTAACCAGGTGGGGCTCTGCCCCCGGACGGGGGTGGTCTGTGCTGAGCAGCAGCTCTGCAGGGGCAGGTTAAATCTCTCCCCCCTCAAAGCTCTCGAGTGAATTCTGAAGTGATGCTGTCCCTGGCCCCGGCTTGCTCTGCCATCCCTGGAGCGAGGGGCACCCTTCTGTCCATCCCTGGGCACTTACCTGCGTAGCTCCAGCTGTGCTGAAGCAAGGGAATAACCCCCACCACCACCCCCCTGCCGCCGCCTCAAAGGAGAGACAGTTGGCGATGCATAGATTTAAAGGCCAGAAGGGACCATCAGATCATCCAGTCTGACCTCCTGGGTGACACAGGCCAGGCAATTTCACCCCAGTGCTCCCGTATTGCGCCCAGTGACTTGTGTCTGGCTAACACATGTCAAGCTGGATCTGAAGCCCTCAGCAGATCGACTCCACCACTCCCCTTGGTAGTTGGTTCCAGTGGCTAATCATCCTCCACATTAACAATCTGTCCCTAAACTTGCCTGGCTGCCTTGGGGATTGGCTGAGGAGTTGGGCTTCCCCCTCCCGGTGAGGAGGGGAGTAATTCTCTAGCTCCCGAGCAGTGCCAGAGTGGGCAAGCCCAGGGCCCTGGGGGCATGGAGCCTTGTCAGGCAGCCCCCCAGCTAGACTTGAAGGAGCTCCCTTGACCAGACAGCTCTGACCATGTGAGTCGCAGCCCTGTGGGTTCAAAGTCCAGGTGTGCTGCTAATGTGCTCCACTCAAAGGACGTATCCACAAAGTGCCGTGGCTGTGACTTACCTTCCTGGTTAACAGGGCGACTGGAGAGAGGCTGGGAGGGCCGTGGGAGCGCTGGGAGGGCAGCATCTGCCCAGCGCGGGCCCCATAGCACAGGCTGCTGCTGTTACATTTGAGCTCAAGCTTATTTCAGACAGAGACTGTCCTGCCCAAGAGCAGTTTTATTACATTTTATTACAGCCCCTTCCTGGAGCACCGCTGGCTCTCGCTTCGATCGGAGCAGTAGACGGCGCTGGGGACCAGGCCTGCGAGGTATAGTGCCAGTGATGGGCGCTTAGGCCATTTTGAAAACTGAGGAGAACAGCAAAACTCTGCCAAGGCCTGGAGCTCCTGGCTGCAGCCAGCTGGAGCAGAAGGCGCCTGCAGGGCCCCTGGCTATTGCTCCAGGGTAGGGTTACGCCTCGTGGCTGCACAGGGTCCCACTGTAACCACTGGGAAACCGGGTGCCTTCAAAGCTAAGCAAAGGGGGACTTGTCAATGACTCGGTGAAAACATGATGCAAAAAATAAACCAACGGCTGAAAGGGGCTAAAGAGACTCCTTCAAAGCAGCCAGCCAGTGCCCGAGCAGAGCTCACCCTGCCCGCCATAAAGGGACCCTGTTACGCACCCAGTGAGTACAGGCCTGGTACTGCTCCCTCCTGTGTCTGGGAGGGGGGAGTTAGAAGCAGAACCCAAGAGCGTGACTGAGCCACTGTTGAAAGCGAAGGGGTGGAAGTAGGCAGAGAACGGGAGCTGTCTTCCTGCATCCAGTCTGACTGAAACAGCCTAGGGCACATGGAGGCAGCATCCCACTGGGCTACCCAGGGCTGCTGCCTTTTCTCTCCAGGCATGGGCCAAGGTGCTGCATGCAAGGTTGGGCTGGATTCCCTCTCTGAGCCATCCCGCTCCCGAACGCTAGCCTGGCATTGCAGAGCTCTGCTCTGACTGGTCTCCAGGACTTTGGATTCTGCCACCATGCAAAGCGGGGAGAGGGCTTGTCCCTGAGCCGCTCTGCAGCAGAGCCCGGGGAAGATGTCCGGCAGGTGGGACAGTGATCCTGAGCGCTCCGTGGGCAGCTGAGCAGCCAGGACGGCATTCTCCGGCCCGCGGGGGCTCTTCTGTCGTGGCCGCTTCGTACTCAAACATCTTTTGATTTGAAATATCACTAAAATCTACTCCCGCTTCCCCCGGGGGGCAAAGCTGGGTGGAGTGTAAGTGGCAATCTAACAGCAGTCAGAAGTTCGGGAGCAGGCCGGGACCCTTTGTGCCTGCTGGGGGAAAAGCTGAGAAATTCCTGGCTGCGATTGTTTACAGAGCAAGACTTGCAGCAGCATGACGTGCTCAGCCTGTCCATCTGCTCCGTGGTGCCCTTCCAAGCAGCCTGGAGGATTCACGCTATTTATAGGAGATGTTTTGATTTAAAATTTCCACCCAGGAGGCTAATTCTTGCCTGCACAGGGACCGTGGCACCGGCCTTGGGTTTCCATTCTGCACATGCACTGTCCACCTCCCTCCACCCCACTCCTATCCTCAGCAGTTCCAGGGCACCAGGCAGGGGCCTGGACACAGTTTATAATGATCTGATCGAGCTCCGGCTGTATCTGCTGCCTCTCGCCCCCCAGCAGAGCTGGAACCCGTGAGGGAATGGCCGAGGGCTCTGTCAGAAGGAACGGGCCCTGGGATCTCTCACCCACAGCCTGACAGTTCTACGGAGATCTGATGAGCCACCCTTGGAGTCTTGCAGAGGGAAACTAAAAAGAGGAGGAGCAGAGCAGTGGGCCACGGGGGACTCCTGGGTGTCTCTGCAAGGATCCCGATCCAGCTGGCTCGTGGCTGTAATATGGAGAGATGGCTCTATGGAGGTCCCAGTGCCATCAGCTAAACGGGCGCCCCTTTGCCCAGTGCGCTGCCTCGCAGCACTAAGCCCGCACGACGCACTTTACACGCTCTGTGACACTGGGGGAATCCCGCTTCGCTGCACGTTCGCGCCCACGTCTCACCGACATCTTCCACCGGCACTGACCGTGATCTGCAGCGGCACGAGACCTCTCCCGGCCAGGGCCAGGGGCACTGCACTCTGGCTCGGCTTGAACAGCATGTAAATCGCAACGAGAAAGGGATGCTCTTGGCAATCCCTGGGCCCAACAACCCGCTGAGCTCTCGCTCCAGCCTGACCCACGGTTCTGCCCCCGACTGATTGTTTCAGCTGGAACGGGGAGGGCTGCTCAGCCCAGGGCGGCCTGTCCCTGCAGGGCTCGCTCCTGCGTCCACACTGTCCCAGGTCTTTGCCTTTAAGGGGGTCAGATCTCCCCTTCCCCCGCTGCATTAAAGTTCCCAGCACACCTGGAGAACTGCAGCCCTTCCTTGTGCCCTGCCGTCCCTGCCACTCCCCTGCTCTGGAGACGGGCTTAGAAATAAAGGGGGGTCAAATTAAACCAGGTTTTAAACAATTCTTCCCCCCCTCCCCCCCGCCCGGTGTCCGTGTGATTATTTATTGGACTGCGGTGACACTGGAAACAGCAACTGATGTCTGAGGCCGCCCATGGTAGCGCACCCTCCCCCCCCCCCCAGCTTCCAGGGATACAGTTCACTGCAGCCTGGGGCCCGTTCACCCCCAGATGGTGCCTGGGCCCTGCCGTGCTGAGCTGGAGCGCCCCCCGCCAGCCCTGCCCCTGCTGCGTGCGACTGGATGGCACCGAGCCACCCTGGCAGCAGACTTCACAGCAGAGATCAACCACCCCACTCCACTCATGCCTCGTTACTGCGGGGATCGTTTGGCCTCACTAACCTCTGGGGGGAGGGGAGCCCTCCTTGACCCCCCAGTGCAGTTGCTGGAGCAGTCCCATGCCTCCCAGGAAGGGCTGGGGTACCTCGAGCTGCACCCTGCCTGGGTCTGGGTTGAGAGCTGCGCCCGGTTCATGGCCGGTCTCCTCCATCAGCTCCTGGGGCTTTGCTCTCAATGGGGCAGACGTGGAGCCACCCCAGCAGCGGGAGCCAGGATGCCCTTGGGTGGAGGCAGCACTGAAAACAGCAGCAAGGCCCTGAGACCCCCATCCCGAGACTGCCCCGGGAACCCCCCAGGGCGGCGTGCTCCAGCCACGTGCTCCAGGCCCCTGTCTTTGCCATGTGGCTGCGAAGGTTCCCGGGGGTGATGGCTCCGCACACACGGGGCAGGGCTGCCTGCCTTCCCCCAGCCCTATTTGGAGCTGGGCGGGCCGTGGTTGAGCTGCAGCAGGGAGTTGGTGGCGTAGTTCTGGAAGAGCGGCTGGAGGAACATGCCGATGGTCCCGAAGACGCAGACGAAGACGAAGATCCACAGGAAGAGGCGGTCGATCACCATGGCCACGTACTTCCAGTCCTCGCTCACCTGGAAGGAGACGGCGCGTTCAGAATCCGGGGCACGGCCATCCCACCCCACACACTGAACCTAGGCGGGGCGAGGAAATGGGGCCGTGGCCAAGCTGTGTGTGGCTGAGGAGCTTCAGTCCCAGCAAAGGCAGAGACTCCAGGACAGGGCGGTTACAGGGCGCCAGTCCAGCCTCCACCGTCGCTCCTGCCAAACCTCCTTCCCCCTCAACCCACCTGGGCCCACGAGCCCAGCACCAGGGCCAGGCCTGCTGCCCCCCGGCTGGCTTGTCACCTCTGCTTCCGAGCCAGCTGGTGCAGTGATGGCCTCAGACTCTGCCCGGCAGGCCTAGGGCCACAGATGGGTTCTCAACCCAGAGACCTTGAGATTCCGCTTTCGGCAGGGAGCGGTGGGCAGGAGAGTGGGGAATGGCCCCCAGAGCTCTGTGCTCTGCCTGCTGTGTCTGCCTGCCCCGGGCTTCGTGCAGCGATCGCCCACTCCTCTCTCAGGAAGCTCGCACAGCAGCCCGTGGATCCAGGGCCTTTCTGGTGCCCCCATCATCGTGGTCTCTGGGCACCTCTCCATCTGGTGGGGGTTCGGGGCTGCCCCACAGGCGGATCTGAAAGCGGCTCCCTCCTGCTCCGTGCAGGCTGCATCAGCTGCTGTCTCGCCCCTGCCCGTACAGCAGCATTGAGGCCTGGCAGACACACCGGTTCGGTGCCGCTTTCCCCTCTTGCTATGGGTCTGGGAGGGAGCAATTTCATGCCTGAATCGTGCTCTCATTTCTGTCCCTGGCCTTGCAGGGAGCCTGGCTGAGACGCGACAGGTGGGGCCTTAGCACAGCTCAGGAGAGGGGCAGGCAGGGAGCGAATGAATCCTGCTGCTGAGAGATCGCAGCCAGACCCGAAAATCAGCCTGTCCTGGAGGCGGGCACAAGAGGAGGCTGGTAAGCAGCCTTCACCTTCGCTCCCCCCGGGCCCTGGGACCAGCAGCTTCCTCCCCAGGGCTGGATTCGGTGCTAACGGCGAACCAGGCCTAGGCAGGGGGAGTGCAGCTAAGTGGCAGGAGCAGGTGGCCTCAGCTCTAGGCCTGGCTCTGGCACTGTGTAGCTCTGGGCAGTGCCACCTCTGCCCTGGACCTGCCACGTAACTTCTGGGAAGTGACTTCCCCTGGCGAGGCCTCTTGGTTCCCCTCTGTAAAGTCGGGATCGTTCCAGGGCCGTGGAACTCAACCCCTGGGCTACACTGGCACCCTGACCCCACCGCTCTGCCAACGCCCCACGCTCCCCACCTGCAGCGCACGCGCCCCGGGCTACCCTCGTACACGCGTCTCCCCCGAGGTGCCTCCATCCCACCTCCCATTGCAAAGCTGCAGGTGCCTAGAGCTCCCCTGCCAGGCCAGGCCCACCCGCGTCTCCCCCAAATCCCAGAATCTCAGACTAGGCACCGTGCTGTGACACGGGCCGGTGCCCCTCTGAGCTGGGCCTAGAGCAGCGGCTGCCTCCCTCCCCGGATCTGTCCCGCCCTCCCACGCACCCCTCATCTAAAACCTGCAGCCTCCTGGTGCTGCCCAAGTCCTGACCCGGGCTGGGCTGCTCTCAAATGAGACTGTTCTGGTTACTATAGCAACTCCTAAACCGGGGCCTGACCCCCTCCAGCTGCATGCGGGAGTGACTCACTGGGGCAGGTGCTGATGGTCTGGCAAGGCCCAGGAAGAAGGGAGGGGGGCCGGGGGCCTGGGCCTGCTGGAATCCAGCCGCAGGGTTACCCTGGCACTTTGCACATTTGCATTTCAGAAGCCCCCCACCCTCTGTGTGTTGGCAGAAATCCCCCACCAGCTGGCTCCAGTTCCCCCCCTGCAAAGGAGAGACAGCCAGCTTCCCTGCCCCCTCCCCTGCCTGCATCTCCCATGAATATTTCATGGGCCTTCGACACAGGGACCCAGCAGAGCAGAAGGAGGATATTGATTTTGGACCTTGCCATTTGCTTTGAGAGCTCAGGGCTGGCTCCTTCCCGCCAGCCCTGCAGGCCGGGCTTGGAGGAGAGCGAAGCTCTGCCTGCCGCCCCATTGGCACTAAAGCTGTGCCCTGTGCAGGTCGCCTCCCTCCAGGCCTCCAAGCACAGCACAGCAGGGTGACGGGGCGTGGGCGCACCTTGCTGCTTATCCCTGCAGGGCTCGTGAGAATTTGGCAGTGCTCCTGTGCAAACATTTAGGTGAATTATGGTTGACACAGAGGGGTGGAAGTTGGGGGGTCTCCCCTGCAGTTACTCAGAAGCTGGGCCTGAGGGGGCTGTACCCCAGGGCACAGGGTCCACCCCACGGTCGCGGGAGTCGAAGGAGGCGGTTGTACTGCCTGGGGTACCGTGATGCGCAGGGGGTGCAGCGCTTTCACCACCTCCCTGGGGGACCCTGACTGACTCCAGGGATGAACTTTGCCCATCACAGTTGGGGAGAGGTCGGTGCAGAGACCTGCTCTGAGCAGGCGGGTTTGCCACCCTGTCTCTGCCCAAGGCTTGGCAGCAAAGGGGGCAGGGGGAGCCCAGCTCATCTGGGGCAGGACTGCTCCGTGCCCAGGCCTGAGCCCACCCTGCATGGCCACGCGCGTACCCAGGTATCACTTCATGGCGCAGAGGCCCTGCCCAGCAGCTCCAGAGCAGCGGGGCCAGCAAAAGAAAGCGACATGCACAGGGTTGGGGCGGGCAGTGCCAGGGACACGTGTGCTTTTGTACATATAAACACACCGGCTGGCACACAATCCCACACCCACGCAGCCTTCCATGGGGGCTTGTGCACCTGTACAGCCTCGTACGCAGACGTGTCCATCCCCCCTTCCCCACACACGCTCCCCCTTCCCTCTCTGCCTCCGCCAGCTCCCCCGACTCACGCTCTGGTCCTCGTCCTCGCTCCTCATGTGGTCTGCGATGAAGCGCACCCCATCCACCGCCTCCTCCACCCCGCAGCAGCACCTCTGGCTGGGCGCCGGGGCCTGCCCCTGCCGCTCCCGGTAGCCATTGGCGCTGTCAGCCGCCGCGGTGACCTGCCGGCCGGCCCCCACGCCGAGCTTCTTGATGGTGGCCTGGTTGGCGAAGCAGGTGCAGGAGCGGGTGCTCTCCCGCAGGCAACAGCTGCTGCTGGCCCGCTCCTGGTTCTGCCGGCGCAGCCGCTGGCGGGCACAGTTCTGGCGCGGCTGCTTCATGAAGAGGACGGTGGGCAGCTTGTCCAGGAAGACCACCTTGACCCAGGGCGGCATGGTGTGCGTGGTGGGCGAGCGGTGGTGCACGTTGAGCACGCACACGCTGGTGACGATGGAGAAGGTCACCAGCACCATGGTGAACATCAGGTACTTGCCCACCAGCGGCACGTCCAGCGAGGTGGGTGGCACGATCTTGGAGATGAGCAGCAGGAAGACGGTGAGGGCCAGCAGCACAGAGATGCAGAGCGTCATCTTCTCGCCGCAGTCGGAGGGCAGGTAGAAGACCAGGATGGCCAGCGAGGTGATGAGGATGCAGGGGATGATGAGGTTGATGGTGTAGAAGAGCGGTTTGCGGCGGATGATGAAGTCGTAGGTGATGTCCACGTAGGTGGAGTCGTCGGGGTTCTCGTTCCGCCGCCCCGGCAGAGCGATGATGTCCCACTCGCCGCTAGGCGTGAAGTCGTCCAGGCTGGCCACGTCGCTCTTCAACACCAGGTCGATCTCCGTCCGGTCGTAGGTCCACGAGCGGAACTTCATGGTGCAGTTCTGCTGGTCGAAGGGGAAGTGCTTGACCTCGATTTTGCAGGCGCTCTTGTAGATGGCCGGGGGCAGCCAGAAGATGCTGCCATCGTAGGAGACCACCGCGTTGGAGTAGAAGGAGACCTCATACATCCCATCGGCACTGGGGAGCAGGAGAAGGGCCGTGAGGCAGCAGGGATGTCACGCCCCACCAGGACTGTCCTGCCCAGTGGACCCGGGCTCCGTCTCCCCAGGCAACAGCCACTGGGACCTGGGGGTAGAGGTGGGAAACACCCAACTGGGTTCCCAGCTCCTGGGGGGCAGTTACAGCTCCTCTGTGGGCCTGGGTGGAGCTGCTGAGATCTGGGACGGCTGGAAGCGGGGGAACAAGATGCTGCCTCTTCCCACAGGGGACCCGTGTCTCACCCCTGAGGCTCCCCCACAAATCGGGCCAAGTCCACCCTGGGCAGAACCCTCAGCCAAAGTGAGTGGGGATAGAGTCTGGAGCCGCTGGGGGGTGGGACCCTGGGGGTGGGACCTACTTGTTGTAGAGGACGACATCCGGCAGCCAGATGTGCTTGGAGGGCAGGCGCACCTTCCGCATGTTGTCGAAGTCCCCTGGCTTCCAGGTGAGGCGGTAATCCTCCCACTCCTGCGGAGAGCACGGCACAACCTCAGCACGGGCCTCGCCCCGCCCCGGCCCCCCAACTGCCCGGCCCTGTCCCTGCTGCCCAACCGCCCCGGCCCCCCAACCGGCCCAGCCCCGCCCCGGCCCCCCAACTGCCCGGCCCTGTCCCTGCTGCCCAACCGCCCCTGCCGCCCAACTGGCCCAGCCCCGCCCCGGCCCCCCAACTCCCCGGCCCTGTCCCTGCTGCCCAACTGGCCCGGCCCTGCCCCTGCCCCCCAACTCCCCGGCCCTGCCCCTGCCGCCCAACCGGCCCCGCCCCGGCCCCCCAACAGCCCGGCCCTGCCCCTGCCGCCCAACTGGCCCAGGTTCTGCAGCCCCAGCTCTGGGCCAACGGGAGGGACCCCAGGCTGGGGCTCCCTCCGCCCTAGGGCCTGCACCCCACCCCCCAGGGGCCAGGGCGCTGGCTGGGGAGAGTCCTGCTTGGCGTAGGGTCGGGACCCTCCCCCGCTTCGTGCCTGGAGCAGGCAGGAGGCTGGGGGGAGGGCATAGGGGGATGCAGCGTGGTGGGGGCAGAGTGAGCTGTCCAGGGGCAAGGGGTGACCCCCACCCTGCCCGGCTCTGCTGGGCCCCACGCCAGGCGTCTCACCTGCGTCAGCCACACGTTGGTCGTCATGATCTGCTCCCGCTCGTGCTGCAAACGGAACCACGGCGCCGTTAGCAGGGTCGGGAGCAGCAGGGAGCCAGGCCCAGGCCTCAGCATGGCGTGGGCGCGGGGGGCAGGGCTGGGGCTGGCCGCTGTGGGGAGGGGCAGCCAGGAGAGAGAGCTCGGAGAGGTCAAATCGCATCCCCCCCAGCGCGGGCAGCTCAGCCACAGCCCCCGCTGCAGCGGGCTGGGCGGGGAGCGCCGGGAGGGGATTGGGACGAGGGGTGCTCCAGCCGCAGCGCTGGGCCGGACGTAGGGGAGCGAGTCCGTCCGTCCCCCCCCGCGGGCACGTGCAGGAGCGTGCACAGCGAGCCAGCGTCTCCCTGCGCACGGGGCTGCCCCCGGGTGGTGGGTCTGCACTGTGCCTGGACGGGGTGTTTGCGGCCTGTGACCGGCGTGAGAGACAGGCGCTCAGCACAGCCCAGGAGCCCCTTGTGCCCAGCCCCCTCCCCCCCCATGCCAAGTGCCTCCACCCCTCCGGCGCCCGGTCTCTGCCCGGGGCCCGCACTGTGCTGCAGACCCAGCAAACTCACCACGCTGATGAGCTGGGCCAGCGACACCATGAGCTGCACCGTCACCAGCTCCGAGCCGTTGGTGGCCGGGCGGATCAGCTTGTTGTAGCGGGATGGGTCCAGGAGGTGCTCAACCAGCCGCTCCTCTGTGTCGGTGCCCAGGCTTCCTGAGGGCCAGGGGGGTAAAGGGGTGAGACCCCGAGTACCCAGCCTCCTTGTCCCCACACAGCACCCCTTCCAGCCTGGCCTGGCCCGCAGCCCCCCGCTGGCCGGGTCCTGGCAATGGGAGCTGAGCCGCTGGTCTGTCCCCAAATATTCCTCCCTCCCCAGGTCCCAGCCGTGGTGTCTGGAGAAGGCTCAGCTGGTGGGAGACGGCAGCTAGGCAGCGGCTGCTGGAATGCCAGCCACCTGCTCCGAGAAGGGCTCGTTCGGGTGCCCCGGGGGGGGCCTAGCGCACGGCTCGCCCAGCCCAGCACGGCGGGGGATCCCAGCTCAGTCCGCATGCGGGGGCCTTACCCCCGCTGCCCTGAGGGGCGGGACCCCAGCCGAGTGCTGGGCACTGCACTTGGGCCCCTGGCAGGAAGAGCCCGGACCGACGGGCAGGCCGGACAATAACACTGACCTGATACCGTTCATCAGCCAGGAGCACGACCCGCACCCCTGAGCCTGCCGGATGCACCAGCCGTGGGGCAGCCCCCGAGGGCTGCGGGGGGAGGGCAGAGACCACGCCGAGCCTGGCAGCCGCACGCTCTGGACCCTGGCATGGCTGGGGCAGGGACAAGGCCAGCCGCCCGTCCTCTCAGTATTTACAATGGCCTTGTACCCGGGCCCTGAGCCTGGGTCACTGCACGCGAAGGGTGGGGCTGGGGCTGGGCACTGGCTCAGTGCCCCCCTTGGTGCAGAGGCCCATGCCCAGGTGCCCTGACCAGGGTGGGCCAACATGTGTGTGGGGGAACCTCCCCGGGCAGCTTCGCTAGCCCCACCGGTGCCAGGAGGGAGGGGGTTATGCTGGCCCCTCTCGGCTAACCACGCCCCTGGGGCTCAACCCCCTGGAAGGAAGGAGGGGGCTGAGTGGCCTTTCCAGGGGTCTGGTTGCTAAATGGGGGTGAAGAGGTGATCCCTGTCTGCCCCACCCCGCCCCCTCTGCGCTGGACAAAGTGTGGCCTGCAAAGCTCTAAACAAAGCTGCAGAAAGCGGCCGAGCAGAGAGCTTGGAACCGGTCCCCCAGCACCCCGCAATTCCTACCCCCAAGTCCCCCACCTCTCCCTGACCCCCACCATACACCCTCCTCCCTGTGCTCTGGGCAGAAGCTCTGGTGGGGGGGAGGAGCACCAGGCTGTTCCCGTGGAGGGTTCGTTCCAGCTATGGGGGCCCTTTAGCCCATCTTGGGGCACAGCCCCCTCATCACCAGCCCCTGGCAGGGAGGGCCAACAGTCTGAGCGGTTTTTCAGTGAGTGGCAGGGTGTGAACCCTGGTATCCCAGCCAAATCTCAGTGAGGGGTGTGCCCTTCGCCCTCCCTAAACCGCCCCAACAGGCTTCGTTAGATACAGGATTTGCCACTTCCTGTAAAACTCTTGGCAGCGTTGCTGTTTGGCTGTGAAACAGCCCCCACGCCCCAGCCCAGAGGCAGCTGCATCTCGGTGCCGGGCGAGGAATCCCTGTTTAACTAGCCCGTGCGCCCCACCCCAGAGGCAGCTGCAGCTCAGTGCTGGGTGACCAGTTCCCTCTATCTGTAAAGCAGTCTGGGATGAAAGGGGAGTTAGAAATGTGACCCATTAATACAACTGCAGTAGCGGGTCCTGCAGCTAAGACAGACAGAGAGGAAGCAGACCTAGACAGCGAGCAAGAAATGGGGCTTATTATACAGCCCCCCAACTTTGCCCCCTCCGGTCCCACATACCCCCAGCGCCCTGTGCTCAGAGCCCCCTGGCTGGGAATGCCCTCCCCCATGTGCACACAGATCCAGCCCCATCAGCCCCCACCCTGCTGCGTGCGCCAAGCCGCAGCCCTGGCTTTTCGGGGCCTTTGTCCCCGGCGGCGCTCGGCGCCCGCCCGTCCTTGGGGATGAAGGCGCTGGTGACTGACAGGCCGCTTCAAAGGCCCTGTAATGAGTCTCGCCCGCGGGGTCCGGGCCTGCGGCGGATTCTCGGGCGCCGTCTCATCTTGTCTCCTCCTGGGCACTGCTGATAGCGCTGGGCTCGCTGGCCCTTTGCCCCCATCACGCGCTGCCTTTGTAGCCAGCCCGCGCAGCCGGCTCCGTCCTCATCACTAATCGCCCAGGAGCCAAACCCAGCCCGGAGCAGGGTTACGCCCTGGGGGATTTGGCCCAGTGAGTGCAGAAGCTCAAGGCTGGGCGCCAGGCAGGGAGGAGGCCTCCCCCCCCCCCAGTTCTGAGCCTCAGCGAGTGGGGTCTGGGGGCTGCTGGGGGAGGGGAGCGGGCGGGGGGGGGTGAGTGCCTGCGGGGGAGGGCCCGGCTGCAGGGGTGCTTGGTCCAGGTGCTGGCTCTGGTCTGGAGGGTGTCCTGTGCTCAGCCCCATGCCAGCCTCACCCTCCCGCCTTCCCTGGGCCTGTGGGTTTCATTCCCTTGTTCCCATGTCCAGGGCCGGCTGCTCTGCAACCCTGGACGCCTCCCTGGCCTGGTGCAGGGGTGTGTCCATCCGTCCATCCATGCGCCCCCCCCCCGGTCACTCCCCCCGTGCTGCATGTCGCCGGCTCCGGGAGCCCCAGCAGGCGTGAGGGGAGAGCCCGGGGGACGGGGCTCAATAGCTGAAGGGGCCCAGCCTGCATCCCCCCATCAGCGTCAGCAGCGGCTCCATCCTGCCCCACGTGGGGCTGAGGGGGCTGATCTCAGCAGCCCAGCCAGGGAGGGAGAGAGGGAGGCAGAGCAGGGGGCTGGCCCAGCCAGGGGCCCAGCGCTGCCCGCCCTTGGTGCCGGGTCGCTCTGCATCCACCGCCCCCCTCGTTCCAGACTCGCTGCTTGACAGTGTCAATCAGCCTCCCGCCCTTCCAGCCTGCCCCACCCTACCAGCATCTGCCCCAGCTGCTGCCGAAGCTGGATCCCTGCTGCCTCCCTGCCAGGCTGCAAAGGCTACAGTGGCTGCCGAGTTTCAAGATGACCCCTCTCAGCCACAGGGGCAGCTGGCCCAGGGCCTGCCAAGCACAGAGCTCGCTCCAGGGTGAGCGCAGGGCTGCAGGTGTCACGGAGATTGGGGAGTCAGGGCCCTGCACCCCCACTTCCTGCGATTCACCGTGACTCAGCCAGCCAGTAGAACAGATGGTTTATTAGAGACGAGGGGAACACAGTCCGGACCAGAGCTTGCAGACATAAACAGGACCCCTTAGTCCGGCCCTTCTGGGGGGTAGAGAGCTTAGACCCCAGCTCTGGGGCTCTCTCCTCTTCCCCAGCCCACCCCAAAAAACGAAACTCCCTCCAGCCGGCTCACCCGGCCTCCCCCCAGCTCCTCCTCCAGCCTTTGTCCAGTGCTATCTCATCCCCGATCAGACAGCCCCAGTAAACTCCCCTGCCACGTCACCGGGTCAATCCGCTCCACCCAGTCCCTGCTGCTCCGTCCTTCCTGCCCCCAGAGGACATGGGCAGCTCAGCAGGGGGAGCCGGGCGAGCTCCCGGGCCCAGGAGAGGAGCAGTGGCAGGGAGGGATGCAGCTCTGGTTGGGACTGGGCGCTTGGTGCTGGAGGGAATGGCTCTCAAAGCACTTGGCACAGGAGGCCAGTATCATTTTATAGGTGGGGAAACTGAGGCACAGAGCTAGTAAGTGACTTGCCCAACGGAGCCAGGCCTGGAACCGGTGTCGCCTGAGTGTCGGTCCAGTGGGCTAGGCCAGTGAACCACATGGCCTCTCCCCTTCCAGCTGACGCCCCTGGTCCAAGCCTTGGTAAGTCTCTGCTCAGCTGCCCCCCACTCCGCTCGCTAACGATCCATCACGCTCTGCTCCGAAGCCAGGACACAAGAAACGTTTCCTGACAGTGTAACCGTGTCTCTGGGCCAGGGCTCAGGCAGGCCACAAAGTGCAGCGAGGGCTTGCTACCGAGAGCTCTGAAATATCAATCCAGGAACAATGCCAGCCCCGAAAATGCATTTTCCAGACAGAGACGTGTGGAGGGGGACAGAAACAAGCTGAATTCCTCAGACCCGTTTTCCCTGCCAGCTCTGACCGGAGCTCGGGAATATGTGCACAAGGGGGTGGTCTGTGAGAGGCTGAGGACCGGGACTGGGCCATGGGGCCTTTCCCCTGTAGGGGGCACTGGCTCCGAATCATAAAGTGGGTGGAAATGACCCCCTCAGAATCACACTCCCCCATGTGGGGCTCTGCACCTCCCCAGCCAGGCCCCTCCCAGAGGGGTGGATCGGGGCTTTGCTGAGCGCACTGCACTCTGGGTATTCTCTGCTTCCAGGGGCCCATAGCGGAAGCCGAGCAGAAGAGCCTTGAGGCTGCTCTTACTTATGCCAGGGGCCTAAAGCCACCTGCCGCCCTGCCCTGCCCCCCTGCACACGGACAGGGACACTGAGAATTAAGCCCTCAGGCTTCATCTGGGAGGCTCTGGCCTGCCTGGCCCTAGCTAACGTCCTGCCAGCCTGCGAGGCCACCCGGGGAGTGAAGGGGAAGGAGGGAATCTGGGCATCTGGGAAGGGACCTGCCCTCATGCTGGGAGGGAGGAGGCTAACGAGCTCCTCTTGGCCTGCGTGCGCTAACGAGGCACACCTGCAAGGCTTGCGGAGCCTGGAGGAGCTGAACAGGGGAAAGTTTCACAGGGATGGGGCCATGCTACAGGAGAAAGGCTGCCCTGCCTAGGAGGAGACGCTGCCGGAGACACCCACGCCCCGGGCCGAGCAGTGGAAGGTAAACCCGGGAAGGGGTGTGAGACTGTGAGAGGCTAAGGGGATACAGCCAAACACCCAGGGGCTGCCTGAGGGCCTGCCCCTGTTCCAGCACCCCGCCCCCCAAGTGTTGCCAGCTAGGGCAGAAGAGAGAGTAAATGAGGGACAGTGGGACCTGGGGGACAAGGGAGCCCTGCCCCCCACCCCCACCATCTCAGCTGGGCCCTTCCTGAATGAGTTGGCTTCTCCTGCGTGGGGCCGTGTTGCGTCACACGAAGGGCCCAATCCTGCGAGCCAGCTGGTCCCACCAAAGCGGGTGGTGTGAGCCAGGGCTACAGGATGGGGCTCACAGAGGGAAGCAGCAGGTGCAGAATGAATGCCCGCTGAGCTTTGCCCTCTCCAGCAGCAAGGGGCCACTTTTCCTAGGCCCCCCCCCTCCCGAGTGCATCTGGGAGCTCCTCCCCAAGCCAAGGCCTTGGTCCCAAGTGTCAAACACCAGGTGATAAACTTCCCCAAAAGCTCCTATTGATCCAAGGAAGAAACAGAAAAGCTCAGCAGAGCTGGGCGAGCCTTGCCGGTGGAGTTCAGCAGGGACGAGGTCGATATTGCTCAACCCTGGCCTTGCTGTGGTCAGCCTGCAAATTGCTTGAGAAGCAAATGTGGGTTTGAGGAGGAAAAGGGCAGAGCAGAAGGGTTCTGCTCCTGGGCTGCCATGGTCCAGGGCCCAGCAGGAAGGGCACAGTGTGAGACTGGATGTATTTCAGCCAGGGGCATCTCCAGGCTGCTTCGGGGGTCGCCAGGTCCCCAGGGCTCCTGGACGCTGCTGGCTGCAGCGAAGCTAAAGTTTCCATTGGTTAAGAAAGGGCTTGGCATCCCCTTAGTCTGTGTCAGCTGCAGCTCAGAGCGGGGAGAATCTCCCTGCACAGCCTGTTCTGAATGTCCAAGGTGTGAAATATCGAATCACCCCAGCTGCAGACCCTGGCCCAGCTGCCTCGCAGCGCTTCACGCCTCCCAGGCAAATTGTGTCCCTTCCGCTCTACTGCGTATTGAGTGAGAACTTAACCCCCAGATCCGCTCTGGTCCCTGCAGCAGACTTCTGTAAGCAGACGGTTTGCAGCCGCGGCCTCAGACCGAATGTCCCCTCCCCTCTGCACTGTGGTGCTAGTTGGCTGCTGCTTTCTGCCCCAGACACAGCCGCATTTTAGTGGGTTGTCATGTTCTTGGAGACCCTTTTGGCTGTGATGCTGGAGGACCTCAGGTTTTGCAGAGGTGGGGTGGGGTGAAGGTCGATGCTACATCCGTCGTCTCACTCCAGAAACAAGCTGCAAGGGCAGCTGCTTCTCGGAGAACCGTTCTACTTAGCACTGCCGGCCGGTGCAGCACTGGAAACGTATTAACCCTCGCACACCCAGGAGAGCTCCACTTTCCCCAGCAGGGTGAGGGGTAACAACTCAGCAGCTCCCGGGGCCCTGTATCGGACGGAGCTGTTTGTAGCACCAGTCTGTGCTCTTCGACCAGCACTACACTAAAGCACCCGGAAGCCACTGGGGGCCTTTTCATGGACTGCAGTGGACTTTGGATCAGACCCACGGAGCCAGGCAAGAATCCAGCCTCCAGCAACGGAGCAAGGAGCGCCCAGCCCTGGGAACCAGGGTGAGCAGGCCTGGGGTGGAAGGAAGTGGCTTGTCACTCTGATGGGCTTCGTCCGGCCACGCAAGACACCTAGGAATTGCCATCCCCAACCAGCCTAGCTCACTCACCAGACAGCCACAGTGCTGAGTCCCAATGTGCAAGAGATGCCCCCCCTCCCCCCGGGGTGGGGGAGAATTTCCCAAAGGCGAAGTACGTTTTCCCCGCCCCCTGTCAGTGAGCGTGTGGCTCATGCAAAAGAATTTAGGGCCCTTCCGCAGTATTTTTATCCTGTCTAATGTAATGGCAGCGGCTGTCATCATCCAACTTAGTGTGCAATCCTGCTAAACATTCAGGCTTGGTTATATCTTGTGGCAAGGAGTTCCACAGGCTATATATGCACCGTGAAAATTTATTTTCTCAGTTTTACATTTCTGGCCATTCAATTACAAGTGCATGCATGTGTGTGTACGCACCTACCCCCACACACCTGGGGCTCAGATTTCCAGAGCTGCTCAGCATCCAGCAGCTGCTTTGGTCACAGCTGGGGAGTGCTGGGTGTTGGCCACCTTTGGGGAGTCTGGACAGATGATAAAGATGCACACGCGTGCACACGCAATTGATGTACAGCCAGAGAGCGTGTTTAGATATAACCAAGCCTCTGGCTCTGCCGGAGCACAAGGCAGCCAGGGATGACTCAGGCTGGGAAATAACTGAATGTGAAGTCGGCACCGTATGGGAGAGTCCCCAGCAGCCTGGGCCCGGCAGGGCTTGTCAGTAGCTTTGTCTCTCTGTGTGGCCTGACAGCTGGACGCCTGCGTTGTGTTACAGCTGTTAACACAAAACCCCGCTGTCAACGCCGGGGTGCCCAGGCTCTGTGACTAATGGGAGTCAGCGCAATAAATCACGTGGAGCAGCCAGCCTGGTGCAGAAAAGCTGGGGGAAGGGCAAGGAGCTGGCGGGACATGTCTGGGGCTAAGCACCACCCTGCCCTGCGAGAGCTACAGGACCATGGAGTCTGCGTCTGGCCCCAGGCATAGGCCCAGACACTGTCTGTCTCTCTCTCAAATCTCCATGCACCCCACCGCTGTCTGTCTGTCTAGCAGCCCGTGCTGTGGCATCCAAGCACCGTTTCTAGCTGAAGGGAGAGGGAGGGGGGCTTTGAAAGTGCCTGGCTAATAAGGGAGAGCTGACTTTCTCTAATCTCCCTTGTTCCTCTAGAAATTAATATGATCTCGCGCCTAACTGAACAGAGGCGGCCTGCTGCTGCTTGGAGTCAGAGGCACAGAACGTTGCCCGGGGTGAGTGTGTCTGGGGGGGGTGTATCTGTGGGCCTGGGTGTGCGCCCGCTAGACACACACGCTCTAGAACTGGAAACATTCCCTGGCAGTCAATTCTTCTGGACTGAGGAGATTTGGAAAATTCAAGTCCACTCATGGGCCGCCGCCATTCTCTTTAGCAACAGGCAGGCAGCTAACCAAGACCAGCAGTTCAGGGGTGCACAGAGCCCAGGGGAGAGCCATGGAGCGATGGCCCTTTACACCCGCTGGGAACACGCGCCCACCCCGCACGGGGGGCAGCGGAGCTGGGACTAACCCGGTAGACAAAGCGGACTTGGACAACCCAAGCAGGCGGAGAGGCCAAGGCGCTCTCAGCCCTGGCCCCCTTAGCCCAGCCTGGTGGGGGCAGGTGAGCTTCCGCCTTTGGGGGCACGCAGAGAAGGAAAGGCCCTGTCAGCCCCAGCCCCTGGTGAATGGGAGCCCCAAGGGGCCCGTTGTACCCACCGGGCTGGGCTGGGGCTGTTATTAGGGGCTTTCTCTTATATACACAACGCTCCCTCAGCCCCGAAAAGTCTCCCGATTTCCCCCACTTGCTCTCCGGTCACCCTGCGCCAGCCCGGGCACAAACGGGGCCATGCCGGCCCAGGGCTGCACCGCCCGGCCCGGCCCCCCACCCCGGGGCCGGGGCTCGCAGGGGCCCGGCGGGCACTTACTTCGCAGGAGCCCGAGCAGGCAGAGGCTCAGGAGCGAAGCCAGGGGGGCGGACGGCGGCTGCATCCTCCCGTGGCGGCGGGACATGGCCCCGGGCCGGGCCGGGCCGGGCGGCGCGGCGGGGACCCGGCTGCGGGCTGGAGCGGGGCGGCCCGGGCCGCGGACCGGCGCGAAGCGGCCGCTGTCCCCGGTGCTGAAGCGGCTGCGCCGGCCCCTGCGCGGCTCTGTCCCGGGTGCTGAAGTCGGCGGGGCCGCGGGCGCTGCTCAGACCCCGGCTGCCTGCGCCGCCCCGTGCGCCGCCCTCTGCGCGCCGCAGCCGCTCGGGCTCCCCTCCCCGCGCTGCGCTGCGCTGCGCGGCCGCCGAGCGGGGCTGCCCGGGCCAGCGGCTGCCTGCGCAGGGCGGCTGCGGCGGGGCGGGGACCGGCCCTGCCCGGTGCTGGGGACCGAGCGCTCCGCGGAGCAGCGATGGGGCGGGCGGCCCCCGCCCCGGCTGGCAGGGGGCTGAGCACACGGGGATGCGCGTGCGTGTGAGTGTGAGAGAGAGAGATCAGTGTGTGTGCACGTGTGTGTGAGAGAGAGAGATCAGTGTGTGTGCGTGTGTGAGATCACTATGCCTGTGATCACTGCATGAGGGGGTGCATACAATTACTATGTGTGTGATCACTGATTGTGTGGGTGTGAATATGAGTGTGTATGGGGGGGCATGCGTGCCCCACAGACCCACCTACATTGCTCATGTCCCACTTGACTTTGACTTGGTCCTGTCGCTCTGGGCACCAGACAACACCCTGGGGTGCTGGGACTCGGCGCTCGGGGCTGTCATTTACTCCAGTGGGTGCAGGGTGCCCCATGCTGTCTGGGCACCACCCGGCTTCTGCTTCGCCCAGAGGTCACTGTGCAGGTCAGTGGGGCTGTGTCAGCCGGGCTCACACACTAGACAAGGCAGCAATGGGAGGCTTCCCAGAGCATGGCACAAACAAGCCCCCATGGGGCTCGGCTGGGCAATTGTGGGGGGGGAAGGGGGCTGGCACTGGTGAAATGCTTCCTGTAAGGACTTACCTGCAAACAGCACCAAATGCAGGGCTGGAGCCAGGGGAGGGAGGTTTGCGGCACCCTCCGGCAGGAGAAGCGTGTTTATGGGGCAGAAACTCATGGAGCTCGTTGGCCCTTTGCCACATTCCTCCTCCCAGGGTAATTTTGGGCCTAGCACAGGGGGGCTCCGCAGGGCTCTGGCTACGACGATGGGGGCAGGGGATGCTCCCTACTTTGAAAGCCACATATGAAATAGTGCAGCGAAATCTTACAGCATTTCCCCTGGAGAACAGCCTGCTGGGCTGGTCACCTGGGGAGCGCTCAGATACCAGGGGGACGGGCACTGAGGCAGAGCTGGAGGAGAGGCAGGCCAAGGCGCGGGAGGCAGAATAGCAAGCCAATCTGTGTTCATGCCTATCAGGCAGGCTTTGTCTCTGGGCAGGGGCCAGCACAAACCCACCCCTTTCTGAGACAGGCTGGTGCAAAGGCCTCCTGCTAACTGGCTGCACAGGGCCCAGGTCACCCGCACAGCATCTGGGGTGCTCACACCCTCCTGCGGAGCATGTCCCGGTCACCCTTTCCCCTGCCACTCGGTGACATTCCTTTAAGCATCACCTGCCCGGCATGTCCCTAGCATCAGGTGTGGAATCACCAGCTCTGTGGTCCAGCCACAGGCCAGGTCTGGCTGCTTCCTGCAGAGCACACCCCTTGTTGGCCAGGCTTCCCTTACCAGCCTATGGGGAGGGGGGTGTCTCTATGGGTGGTTTGCTCAGTGGTATCTAGAGGCCCCAGCTGGGATCTGGGCCCTGTAGTGCCAGGCACAGAGCCCTTGCACCAAAGAGCTCACAGTCTAAATAGACAAAACTGACGAAGGGGAAACAGGAGAAACTGAGGCACAGAGTGGGGAAGTAACTTGCCGAAGGTCACCCAACAGGGCAGGGAAGAACCCCAGCCTCCTGCTTCTCTGTGCAATGTCCCAGCCACTGAGCCAAGCTGCCTGAAAACTCTAGCATAGACCAGGATGGGAATGGTGCTTCTGACGTGTTTGTACTAAGGGCCCCCCGACTCTGAATGCCCCCACACCAGTCAATAATAACAGCAGCACATTCCTCCCCGCTCACCAGGGGCCGCCGTCCTCGTTATCGCTAATCCCGCCCTGCAGCCTGAGAAGTCGTTGTCTCCCTTCCTCCCGCTGCTCTGTGACCTCGTTTTAGCAAGCGTGGCGATGGCGGTTGCTAGAGGCCACGTGACCTGCAATCGTGTTGACGTACAGCTGGGTAAGGAGAGGGCTCGCAGAACAATCCAATGGCTGGAAGCTGGAGCTGGCTGGATTCCTGGTGCAGTTTTGTACCAGGGAGGATGATTGGCCAAGGGCCAGGGGGATTCTCCATCACTGGCAGGTTTCAATGGAGCTGGTCTGTTTTCCCACACGATACTTCCTAGCGCAGGCCCAGCGCTTGGCCTGGAGGCAGAGTTCATTCAGGGAAGTCCTGTGCTATACAGGAGGTCAGACCTGGTGGTCACAGATGGCTGTGCTGGCCTTAGAACCCCTTGGTGCGGCTGGATGCCCCCTGCCTTTCTCTTCCCGCATCACATGGGTGCAAGGGGATGGGCCACCTGGCCCCACAGGGGAGACCATGGGCCAGCTCCCCAGTGGCTGGAAACCAGCCGAGCCCCACCGACTCCAGAGGAGTTCTGCTGATCTGCTCCTGCTGCAGACCTGCCCAAGGAGCTAGTGACTGTATTTTCCCTGGTCCTGAGCACGCTGAGCGTGGGGGGAGAAACCAGCCCAAGGCCCTGGCGGTTCTCGCCAGGGTTTGCTCTTAGGCCCAGGGCAGAGAGGAGCTGGGAGGTGGCTGTTCTAGGGGGAGGGGACAAGCCACGGGGGTGGGGTGGGGTGAGGGTGTTCCTCATGGAAAGATATTGCTCTCCTGGGAAGGTGCTCACAGGGAAGAGACCCCAGCAAGCTCCCCATGTCCCCCAGTCTCGGGTGGGACAAGTGAGCCCTCGCACCACTCCCCAGGGCATTTGCATCTGTCCCTCAGCCCTGCCAGCGCCCAGCTGGGACACGGGACAGGGCCTGCCAGGAGGAGCTCAGACCTCTGTTTACAGGTGTACTTGCTATTTAATGATTAATCAGCCCTGCAGCTTAGGAGCCTGGTTTCCTGCTAATTCACATCATCTGGCATTTCAATATGGGGTTAATCATGTTCTCTTGCCTGCATCTGCCTGCTGCCTTGGCTGAATGAGACTGAAATTCACCTGCTCAGCGGCAGGGCTGGAGGGGGGTGTTTGTGGATAGGGCCCCCATTGCTGGGTCCAGGTGCTGCTGCGGTGTGAGAGGTCTGCACCCTCTGCTGCACTGCCTGGTGCCAGTGTGGGGGAAAGTGCGGACCAGACGTCGCCCTGTCACCATGGTAGGTCATCTCAGCACTTGTGGACTGTGACGGTGCCCCCGCATAGGGCTTTATGGAAATATGCTTATGAATGTATATATGACATAATGGAATGTGTTTTGTGCTAAATATGCCATGGAACATATCTCTGTAGAGGTTATGATCTACTGAATCTATTCATCCTATTTGTGTGCATGTCTCATTGTTGTATTCGAAGTTATCAATGTTTGCTGTGTACTTGTCTGATTCTGAGTAGGTTTTAGTGAAGCAGTTGGTCGGCTTCCTGAGAAAAGACCATTCTCAGTAAGTGCCCTGTCAAGAAGCCCTTAAGCCAACAATGAACTTGGAGACGCCAATCCACATCTGAGCTTTTCCAGGAATGTGGCTTGGCTGGTAAGGAACTCAGGGCATGGACATGTGTCTTGCCCAGGTGACTCCAAAACTCCATTTTGTAGCTGGGCTTTGCATAGGAGAGAGGAGGGGGTCTCTACCCACAAGAGAAAGTCTATTTAAATCCCTGACAGACCCCTCCATTTTGTCTTCAGCTGGCTAAAGAAAGAGCCTCCCCACCCCCAAGGATACTTGAAAGAAACTGGAACAAAGGACAGTAACTACAGGGAGTGTGAGTGATTGCTGGACCCAGACTAGAAAGAGACTAGTCTGTAAAAGGAAGTTTACTGGGTGAGGATTTTACCTGTATTCAGTTTCATTACTAGACTTAGACTTGTGTGTTTTATTTTATTTTGCTAGGTAATTCACTTTGTTCTGTCTGTTACTACATGGAACCACTTAAATCCTACTTTCTATATTTAATACAATCTCTTTTTACTTAACCCAGAGTATGTATTAATACTTTTGGGGGGGGGGGGGCAAACAGCTGTGCAAATCTCTCTATCAGTGTTATAGAGGGCGAACAACCTATAAGCTTACTCTGTATAAGCTTTATACAGGGTAAAATGGATTTATTTAGGGTTTGGACCCCACTGGGAGTTGGGCATCTGAGTGTTAAAGACAGGAACACTTCTTAAGTTGCTTTCAATTTAGCCTACAGCTGTAAGGGGACATGGTTCAGACCTAAGTCTGGGTTTGCAGCAGGCTAGCAGGTCTGGCTCAAACCAGGGAGGGCGCTGCAGTCCTCAGCTGCCAGGGCAGGAAAGCAGGTGAAGAAGTGGTCTTGATGCATCAGGTGGCAGCCCCCAGGGGGTTTCTGTGATCCAACCTGTCACATGGTCCATTCATCGGAACCCGAGCAGGGTGCTCTGAGCACGGCTCCATCTCCCCAGCATGGGGCAAGGGGCTGCTGTGCCGGGAGAGGCTTCATCTTTGGGCTGGGACAGGAAAGGCAGGTCCTGACTGCTCCATCTTAAAAATCCTCTGATGCTTTTCACAAGGGTTGGGCATAAACCCCAGTGTCCTGGATAAACTCCAACCAGGA
Source organism: Lepidochelys olivacea (assembly GCF_965140295.1). Taxonomy (NCBI): domain Eukaryota; kingdom Metazoa; phylum Chordata; order Testudines; family Cheloniidae; genus Lepidochelys; species Lepidochelys olivacea. Next base: position 1,146,714 of record NC_140434.1, read on the forward strand.
CAGCAGCTTCCCACCTCCCTGAAATCCCAGGTAGCTTCATGTGCATGAGTGTGCCTCATTTGCTCATATTCTAAACTGCTGTGCAGTGTGGCTGTTAAACAGTTGCCACACCCCACCCCAGAGGCAGCTGCATTTCAGGGGATCGTGAAGCTATATAACCTGGGCCTTGGTGCTGTGGGATGTGTGGGCGAAAGATGCTATTTTGGATCCTTGGCCCGCTGCCTCTCTTCTGTCACTGCAGCACCCAGCACAGTGAGGTACGAATGGGTCTTTGGGTGCTACCTGTTAAGGAAAAGTTAGCATATGTGACTCCATTTTGGTTTGGGGCCCACCATTGTCTAAAAGCAAATACATCATGCACCAGGAGGAGTGTTCCTTAGATACTGCATTCCTGTGAAAACCAACCCCCTTCCCCTTGTTTCCAGCCTGTCTTGACTCCCGGTTTCTGTTCTTTGTTCCTAACTCCCTGCCTCCTGGCCTTGATGTGAGCCTCCCATCCTGCTAAGAAAGGCTACTGGTGCATGGCTTTAGGACCATGTTGTGTAGCTGAAGTAATGGTTTAGCACGAGGGGTGCACTTAGCAGGGATAGGTGGTAGATAAGGGAAAGGTTTGTCTATTGGCTAAGGTTTCCAATGCACGAGGGCAACATACTTTGCTAAAAGGTCTATAATCTCTGTATAACCTGCATTCGGGGTCCCCTCCTGATTAGCAGGGGGGCACCACGCTCGAGCGTAATAAACTTAGTATCTTTGGGAACTTTGCAGTTGTGGACTTTGTTCGTGTGCCTCAGCCTAGACTCGAACTGTGCGTGACCTATCGGGTATAATTCGCAGCAGTTCCTGTGCGTGACCTATCGGGTATAATTTGTAACATACCACAATGCAGATATTCACAACAGTGATCGGGCACAACTCTGTGAATGTTCTTGGTGTGACGAGCCCTGGCCCCTGGTACTTTTTGGAATGGGGCTGGATTTCAGACTGGATCGGAACCACGTGACCCCAGAGAGAAAGTGATCAGGATGGTTCCTGTGACTTCACAGCTCCATCCTGCTGCAGCTGAGGTCAATTACCCTCCAAGCTCCTGCTTGGCAGAGGTGCCGCCCCTAGATTGCAAAGGCAGCTGCTTCCCACTGCAGCTTCTTCCCTGCCCCCCGAAGGCAGGTCACAGCTGGTCAGGGTAAGATTCTCCCATCTGCCACTGCTTCCACTCTGCCCTGCTCACGCTGTGAGTCACCGGACTGTTCTTCCTCCCCTGGCTCCGACTTTCCTCCACCATCCCTGTTGCCCTCAGTGGAATCCTGGCTCAGGTCCCGCAAAGGCTGGCTAACCTGCTTACGTCTTTTTCTCTTTTAAGACCCTTTCGGCTCCTAGAAGTATTAGCCATGGTGTCGTTCTCAGATCTGTTTCTATCACGTAGCACCCACCCGTCAGCTCTGTGGACACCAAGTGAGAGGCACTCCCGGCCCCAAGGAGCCAAAACAGAGGAAGAAAGGGTCATAGCTGCAGTCTGCAGGTGGAGAACTGTGGCCTGTGGATATCTGAATTCCGATCCTGGTCCTGCTGGCATCAATGACAAACATCCCGGGACTCCAGCGGGCCTGGGTTCAGCCTTTGCCTGGTGGGCGTTTAGGTGACCTCAACTCACAATGGGAACTGGTCTCTTCCTCTAGGTTATGGGTCAAGTTCTGCCTAGGAAAGGAAACCACTCCTGGCGCTGCTCCTTTCCCTCCAATACAGCCCCCTCGTGTTTCCGTGTCCCTGGGTGGGAGCATCTGAGCTGGGAAAATGGGGGTGCTGGGTGTGGGGCAGCGACTCGGGGCAGCACCTTTGAAAGGAGCGAGGCGTGTCCCTGGAGAGGGGCTGCCAGGGGCACCACCGCTCTGCATCGTGCGCTCAGTCAGTCAAGGTCAGTCAGTGAGGCAGGTGCCGGGAGAGGCTGGCTCAGCAAGGCGTGATCCCAGGCTCCAAGTTCCCTGTCTCCTGTGGATAAAGGGAGCGAGGGGCCCTAGGAGAGGCCGACCCTGGAGAGCTGCCCAGGCCTAGGGAGGGGTGACACAGGCAGGGCCCCAAATAATGTGGGGAGTCACATGCCTGGGCAGATGCGACTGCCCCCTCCCTGCAGGCCCAACAGACAGAAGCTGGTGCTTACCTCTTTCCTCCCCTGCACTTTCGCCTGCCTCTGAACGTGCTGATTCCCCTCTGGGCAGAGGAAAGCAGAACCCTGCTGGTCCCCTCAGTGCTGTGGAGACGGGACCCCCCTCCTGGTGGCTGCCGGGCTCCTGCTCCAGACGCAGCTTGGCGCCCTCCTCCCAGCTGCCCCCTTCGCCACCTCCGAGTCGCTGCTCAGTCACCCAGCGCTCAGCTCCCTAGAGCTGCAGCATCGTGCATGTGAGTGCAGGTCCGACGTGGCAACTGGCTGGGTGATAAAAGATGGATAAGACAGTACTTGGCACGTCTGGCTGGGCCATGCCCAGGGGTGGGCTCCCACAGGGCCACCTTTCCAGCAGGACCCTGCCTAGGCTGCACCTCCTCTGGCTCCTCCAGCTCCCCCTAACCATGCATTGCACCCTGGCCTAGCACCTCTGGCTGGTGCTCCCCTGTGCCGGGGCTCCGCCCTCCAGGCCCTGTGTCCTTCTGTCCCCTGCCCCGGGGGCTCCTCATGAAGCAGCCCCTGGTGTTGAAGGATGGTGCAAGGGCTGGGGTGGGGGTGGGGGGAGAACACAAGGGGCACAAGCAGCTCAGAGCCCCATGACACAGGATGGTGAGGCCTAGTGGATAGACCAGGCAAGGGGGGGGGTGAGAAGGGAGTGGGAGGCAGGACTCCTGGGTTCCATTTGCAGCTCTGCCACGGACTCGCTCAGGGCCCTGGAAGGATGTCCCATCCCGTCTGTGTGAGTTTCTCCATGTGTAGGATGATGCCGTCTTGGGGAGTTGAGGCCTCCTCCATTAACATGTGTAAAGGGCTCTGTGACGAAGTGGGACTGTTCTTAACCTGGATTTGTGCTGGAAATGGCCCAACCTGATGATCACTTTAGATAAGCTATTACCAGCAGGACAGTGGGGTGGGAGGAGGTATTGTTTCATATTCTCTGTGTATATATAAAGTCTGCTGCAGTTTCCACGGTATGCATCCGATGAAGTGAGCTGTAGCTCACGAAAGCTCATGCTCAAATAAATTGGTTAGTCTCTAAGGTGCCACAAGTACTCCTTTTCTTTTTGCAAATGTTTCCTCTGAATAGTGTGGGGGTGCCTCAGTTTCCCCTAGGCAGTTCTTAAGTATCTAGGGGGTGGGGTAAGGGTGTATGATCATTGCAGAGCCCTAGAGGGCAGGTGTGTGCAGGAGTCTGGACACAGAGAATGGCCGACACCCTGTTTCCTGGCAACTGATGGCCTGGGCCCTTCCCCCCTGCAAGGTGAGAGCTACAGGGTTGGAGAACAAAGGAATCCAGTGACCTCCTGGCCCAGGGAAAGGGACAAAGCCCAGAGGAGGAGGGGCTGGAGGGAGTTTCAGTTGGGGGCTGGCCGGGACATGGAGTGAAGGGCAGACAGGGTTGTCTGGCTCACTGCCCCCCAAAATGGACCCAGCTGAGGGGTCCTGTTCTCTGCACCTGCAAGCTCTGTTTTAGACCATGTTCCTGTCATCTAATAAACCTTCTGTGTTACTGGCTGGCTGAGAGTCACGTCTGACTGCGGAGTTGGGGGGCAGGACCCTCTGGCTTCCCCAGGAGCCCTGCCTGGGCGGACTCGCTGTGGGAAGCGCACGGAGGGGCAGAGGAGGCTGAATGCTCCAAGGTTAGACCCAGGAAGGTGGAAGCCGGGTGAGCTGTGTGTCCTGCAGACAGGCTGCTCACAGAAAGGCGACTGCTCCAGAGTCCTGACTGGCTTCATGGGGAGCTGTTCCAGAGCATCGCCCGGGGACTCCATGACAGGCTCTGAGCTGGCTGCAGGATGGGGACAGGCAGGGCACTGTGGCGGGTTCACCCAGGGCAGGTAAGTGAGCAGGGCAGGGCCAGGCCAAGCAGCGCACAGGGTGCTCTCAGCACCAGGGGGCAGAGCCGGGATTGTTTTCCCTCTGTCCCCAGTTTCCACTCTGCCCTTCTACATGGGCTCAGGCCTTCTGAATCCCCAGCGGAGCTGGGGGGAAGCTCCCCCACAGCCATGCCATGCTACGGCCGTGCCAGGCCTGCCTGTTTCCCTACCGGAGATGCAGAAGATCAAGGAGGGCAGGGCTCCCGAGGGTCCCAGAGAAGCCCCGTCTACCCCGTGCCCAGGAGCAGCATCGGTCCCTACAGTCTATTCTCCCAGGCTCTGGTCTAGTTTTAAACCTCCCCAGTGAGGGGGCTCCCAGCCTTGCCCCAAGGTCAGTGGAGGCTCATTCAGCCCCAGGCTCCACCCTCTGGGGCAAGTGACCAAGAAACCCCCGAGCCGGAGCCCGTGTCTGCACTGTTGCTGGGGGAGGGGTTCGCTTTGTGCCACGGGGGAAGGGGCGTCATATGCATGTGCCAGGTTGCCACGTGCCAGCCAGTGCAGCTCATGGCTGGGAGCAGCCAGTGGGATCATCTCCCGCCTGCCCTGCGGCTCCCGGCCCAGCGAGGCGGGGAAGGGCCCAGGCCAGGCGGGGCCCCCCGATCTGTGCCGGGAGCCTGGCCTATGAGTGACAGCAAGGGGCCTCCAGCATGTCTGTGTGGCTGGTCACAAATCCTTCCCCAGTGGCTCGTGAAGCTGCCAGTCTCAGCACCAGGCGTCCCCCTCCCCCTGCTGCCGGCAAGGTCCCTTGAACACAGAAACTCCAATACCGCAGCCAGCAGCTCCTGCGACCTTTCTCTGCACAGACAAGGTCAGGATCTGACTGCTCCCTCCCGCCCCGCCGCCGACCAAACGCCTCCTCCCCTCCCTCTCTGGGTGTATCTAGCTCCAGGTCTCGTCTCCCCTCCACCACTGCCAGCCTGTCCCACTGGCAGACCAGGCCCGTCAGCACAGAGACTTGGCACCAGGCAACGTGAGAGAGAACCGCCGAGAGGAGCAGGGCTGGAGGACGCAGCCACCCCTGGCAATGGCACCTGCTCAGGCTGGCAGGAGAGTGTCGCCCCTCGGCCAGGTGAGGCAGGAGCCGTGGGAGCTGTCCAAGCTGGGCAGTACCCACGTGGCAGAGCAACGCCCCCATCTCTCCGCACTGGGGTGGAGCTGCTGGACGGCCGGGCTGGCAGAAGGCAGGGACACTGGATGCAGCCTCAGCACCTGGGCACCAGGTTCTCCCTGTCCAGGCTGGCAAGCGTAGCAGAGCCCAGGGAGTGGAAGACCTGCCAGGGGACTGGGTCACGCTCAACCCCTGCTGCCCGCTGGTGGAAATGCCCCACGCTGTCCCCTGTGCGCTGGGTGGACACAGGTGTGATTTAACTGCCTGGGCATGTCTGGGTTACATGGGGGGCTGGTAGGGCTCCGTGTGGAGGGAGCCCAGGGCTGGGGTAGCAGCACTGATTCATTGCCTGTAAGGAAGCAGCCAGCCAAGCGGAAAGCTGTCAGTTCACAGCTTCCTTGCGGCTGCCAGCCCTCAGCGTGGACCTGCCCCCACCTCTTCCCATCTCTGTCTCCCCCGCACTTCCAGCATGTCATGGTGGAGCCTGACTGAACAGGACTGGTCCTGCAGGGAAACCCCTCCCTCTGCCAGCTGCAGACTCACTCTGTCTACTCCCAGCAGAGGCCATGGGGGACTGCACTCAGCCCTAACCCTGCTGTAGTTGGGTGGGGTCTGTCCAAAAAGCCACTCCCCCCCCCCCCCGATCGTTCCCCAGTGGGAGATGGAGGGAGCTGGCAGCAGCTCATGTTGCCATGGGGTGACATAAATGGCATCCCATGGCTGGCCGTGGGAAGCTGCCCTAGCCCACAGAGAGGCGTGGGTATTGCCAGGTGCCTCGGATGCTATCCCGAGAGGCGCCCCAGGCTGGATCCCCCCCAGCCTGTCTCTGTCAATTCCACTCCAGCTTCCAGTGACCTTTCCGGACACCATTTGCCCGTGGCAAATGCTGACTCATGGTTGCAACTCTGGGAGCCGGAGCCCTCGCTGAGCTGAGCCAGGTGGCGGGCGCTGGTTTCCAAGGCCAGGGGCAAGTTCCATTTGTCTGTGTGTTCAGACAAGCACACGTGACATGCCACGGGAAGGATGGGAATGCCACAGCTGGGCCCACCTGACTGGTGGGGGGAGACCTCCAGTTAAATCACTTCAGCATCACTTCTGTGCCCCTCCCGCCCCCCCCTCAGCTCTAAGGTGTGTCTACACTGCAAAGAAAAACCCACAGAGCCCGGTCAATGGACTCAGGCCCAAGGGACTCGAACTGTGGGGCTAAAAATAGCTGTGTCAAGGCTTGGGCTGAGGTCTGAGACGTGCTGCCGCAGGGTTGGGTTTTGGGACTATCGTGGCCCTGCTCCTGCCCACCTTCATCATCCCTGTTTAGGAGCCTCAGCTCTCTCCACCAAAGTCCCCCAGGGATTAAAAACATAAATGATGGCTGGGTGGCTCACTGCTCCTAATCCCGGAGAGCAGAGAAGCCTCCCAGAGGGTCAGTGCGGGCAAGGGGTGGCCCCCTTTCTACAGCAGCCCAGATTCCTGTTGTGCCTGGCAGAGTGGGGAGAACTGGAAGCAGGTGCTGCTCACTGAACAGACATGGGGGGAGAATGGTGGTGTGTTTTGCTGCAAGGAGACCTGCCTGTGTCCAGCCAGGCAGAAAATGCCCGTCAGAACAATCCTGCTTGCAGAGCAGCAGCAGCTGTCGGCAGCACCAGTTCCAGGAAGCAGGGGATGAGCTCTGAATTTTCCACTAGGCTGGAGCCTGGGAGACTTCGCACAGCAACTTCACCCTGGAAATTTGGCAGCTCCAAGGGGTTCGGATCCCCTCCCCACACAAAGGGGGGACAAGGAGAACCCTAGGGAGCAGGGAGCTGAAAGCAATTCCGGAGCATCACTGCCATGGCCTAATGGCCTCAAGGCCCTGACTCAGCACTGCTGCCCTGAGAGCTGTGCACTGGAGAGGAAGGTGGGTCTGGAACAAGGTGCAGCATCATTCCAAGCCATGCACTTGAGCTGGGCTTTCAGGGCAGAGCTCGTACTCAAAGTAACTCTCCAGGTGAGCAGGAGTGTGGTAAGCCAGACATGAGACGTGGTTCTTCCACTCTACTCCATGCCGATAAGGCCTCAGCAGGAATACCATGTCCAGTTCTGGGCACCACACTGCGGGAAAGCTGTGGACAAACTGGAGCAAGTCCAGAAGAGAGCAATAAAACTGATTAAAGATCTAGAAAATACGACTTATGAGGGAAGCTTGACAAAACTGGGTTTGTTTAATCTGGAGAAGAGAAGACACAATAACATAACATGTAAAAGGTTGTTATAACAAGGATGGCAATAAACTCTTCTCCTTAACCCCTCAGGACAATGGGCTTAAATTGCAGCAAGGGAGATTCAGGTTCAACATCTGGAAAAACTTCACTGCAAGGGCGGATAAGCACCAGAGCCAGTTACCTAGGGAGGCTGCGGAGTCTCTGTCATTCGATGTTTTTAAGAGCAGGTTATAGACAGACGCCTGCCGGGGAGGGTCTAGGTAATGCCTGGTCCTGCCTCAGAGCAGGGGACCAGGCGAGAGGCCCAACCAAGGTCCCTTCCAGCCCCGCAATTCGCTGATCCCTGAACCCAGCCTTCAGGAGGGGGAGCGAGTTTCAGCGGCGCCTGGCGAACCGCACCAAGCCCTGGACGGAGGCAGGAGCCTCGCCGCGGTCACGCAGCTGCCCCGCTTCACGGGGATTCCCCCGACCCGCAGGCCCCGCACAGCGAGAGGGCAGCGGCCCGCACCCCACCGAACCCCGCACCCCTGGGCGCTGGATTCCCAGCATCCACCACACACGAGGGGAGGGGCGGGGCCCGGGCCCCCGGGGAGGGGCGGGGGCTGCGGGGCCCGGGGAGGGGGCCGGGGGGCCGGGACCCGGGAGGGGGCCGGGAGTGGGGCTGCGGGTCCCGGGGGAGGGGGCCGGGAGGGGAGGGGGAGGGGGGGTGCGGGTCCCGGGGGGGAAGGGGAGGGGGGGTGCGGGGGCGGGAGGGGGGCTGCGGGTCCCGGGGGAGGGGGGCGGGAGGGGGAGAGGGGGTGCGGGTCCCGGGGGAGGGGGCCGGGAGGGGGAGGGGGGGTGCGGGTCCCGGGGGGGAGGGGGCTGCGGGTCCCGGGGCAGGTCCCCTGGCTCTCGGCCCCTGCCGGGGTCTCCCGCCGGGGGCCGCCTCCTCCTCTGGCCCTCGCTGGCCACCCGCCGGCCCAGGAAGGGGCTCGGGGCCGGGGCCGGGGCCAGTGGGGCGCGCACCCCCAGGCGATGCCACAGCAGCCCGCCCGGCGGGGGGGGGAGGGGGGTTTGTCACGTGGCTGGGGCGCCCCCGCTGCTCCCCCCGTGGCCGGAGCGCCGCCCTCCACCGGGGGCAGTGGGGGAGGGGCCCAGGATCCTCTGCGCCTGCGCCGGGAGAGTTAGCGAGGGCGGGGGCCACTTCCGGCCAGGGTGTGCCCGTCGGGGAACTCACTTCCGGGCCCCGGTGCGTTGGATCTGGTCGTCACTTCCTCTGTCCGGCGGAGGAGCTCAACGTCATTTCCTCTGCGGCTGCTGCTCCTCCCAGCGACAGGTGTGCGGGGGAGGGGCCACTTCCGGTGACGACGACCCGCCTCCTGGCGCGCGGGCCGGTGGGAAGGGGCGGGGTGACTTCCGGGCAGCGGGGCCCGTCCCGGCCGCCATCTTGGGCCGGCTCCTGGCGCTGAGGCGGGGTCGGCGGGGCCCGGGGCCGTCGGCGGCGGAGCGGGTCCCTCCATGGGAAGATGCAGCGGGCGGGGGCGGAGGAGGCGGCGGGGTCGCAGGCGGCGGCGGGGCCCGGGCGGAGCGGGGGCGGCGCGGCCTCCCCCGGGCGGCTCCTGAGGCGGGAGCTGCGGCTGCTCGAGTCCATCTTCCACCGGGGCCACGAGCGGTTCCGCATCGGCAGCGCCTGCCCGGACGAGATCAGCTGCGAGTTCGTGCCCGGGCCGGGGGCCCGCGCCGGGGGGTCCGGGAGCCGGGGCCCGCCCCCCGGGCCCGTCCGCATCCACTGCAACATCACGGTGGGGGGGCGGGGATCGGGGGGAGGGGCGCTCCCGGTTGGGGGGGGGCGGGGATGGGGGGAGGGGCGCTCCCGGTTGGGGGGGGGCGGGGATGGGGGGAGGGGCGCTCCCGGTTGGGGGGGGGCGGGGATCGGGGGGAGGGGCGCTCCCGGTTGGGGGGGGGCGGGGATCGGGGGGAGGGGCGCTCCCGGTTGGGGGGGGGCGGGGATCGGGGGGAGGGGCGCTCCCGGTTGGGGGGGGGCGGGGATCGGGGGGAGGGGCGCTCCCAGGCCTGGTGTCTCGTTTCCAGGCGGTCGCTGCGTGGGGCTGAAACGCCCCAGCCCGGGGCTGGCTCCGGGCCGGCGTCTCCGCCCCATCGCCGGGTGGCCGCGGGGGGGTTAAAAGCTTCCCCGTGGCACGGGCCGGCCCCAAACCCTCGGCTCTTCGGCCAGCACGGTCGGAGCGGCCACGCTGCAAAACCAAACCGCGCCGAGCTCAGAGCCGGCCCGGCTCCTTGGGGCTCCCTCCGTGGGCCTGGAAACAGCAGCGCGCCGGTCCCCTGGGGGCTAGAGCCCCGGCGAGCGGGTGGGTCTCCGAGCCAGGGCTCCAGCCCGAGGTGGGACTGTCTACACGGCTACTTGTAGCCCTGCGGCGTGAGCCCAGTCACTTGACCTTGGCTCGGAGGTTCGCTGCCACAGGATTTTAGGTTTTTTAGTTATTTTTTTAGCAGTGTAGATGTACCCTTTGAGAGGCAGAGTTCAGTCCAGCCTGCTCTTCTTCCTTGCTGTGAATCCCAGGAACTAAAGGGCTGTGGTAGGAATGCTGAGATGAGCCCCTGCCTCCAGTGCTATATTCATCCTCACTAAAATGGTAGTTATCTCTTCCCCTAAGGAACAGTTCCCTTGGCTCATTCAAGTTTAAGCTTCCTGTCCTGCACCTGCTCACTCTCTGGGATGATCAGGAATGGGTTGGGCGTTTAAATTTAAAAGTAAATGACCCATTTTAGTCTCCTTTTCAACATGAATGTAACTGATCTGAAATGCAAACGCCACGCTGCCCCAAAAGGTGCTGCAGGGTTTCTGAGCAGAGTGGAGCTAGAGCAGGGGCAATACGACATGGAGGGAGAGATGTGCATGGTGTACCTATGAATAAATCTCTCTTCAGTCAGGTGGGATTAGCTTCTGGATTAGACCCTGAAATCTCTGCCCTTTAGACACTCAGCTGTAGGTACTGCTGTATGCAGACACCACCTCAGCTGAGGCTGGCTAAGCTGGGGCTCATTTGATGTGAGGTTAAAGTGCTAGGGGTGAGCAGTTTGCTCCTAAAACCCTGACTGCATGTTCATTTCCAGTAACTAGTGAGACACAGCTGCCTCAGGATGCTGTAACCCACTTCACATGTTATGCTGCCTAAGGTGAAGGGGGGTTGCAGATGAGCTGCGCCAACTATTGTCTCCATGGTGCTGGGAATATCACTCAGAACCCCAGGTGCCACTCTCCTCCTGTTCTGATTCAGATCTGACAACTGGGGATTGTGGCACCCCCATTGTCCACTGGGAGGAATTTGGATTATGGTAGACTTGTGCCTGGTGCCAGTTGTGATTTGCAGACTGCTCTATGGTGTTGGGTGAAATTCCTTAGGTGGACACAGGATAACCCAGTCTGACCTTCTGCTATTTCCTGAAACATCAGCATCCTGCTTCAGAGCTGCTGCTCTTTGCTTTCACGGGGAGGATGGCAGCAGGATTGCAGTGCACACACAGAAGCCAGAAGGTCACTGGGCAGAACTTTGAAATGGTAAACTGCAGTCTAGAGCAGCCTGCAGTGCGCACAAACCTTGGTGCAGAGTGCACATTGGGTTGGTGTGTAAGCAGGGTGTGACTGCAGGCTTGCCCTAGTATTGGGGCAGTCTCTGAATTGGATTGCTCCTGAGATTGCAGGAGAGGGATGGTGTTGGCCTGTTGTGACTGGACAGTTGCAGCAGTTAAACTGGCCATGGTGATTCTTGGGTCGGTTTCCCCTTCTGGGGGTCCCAGTGGGAATTCTGCTGGATAGAACTGCGTGCGTGTCTTTGGCCCCAGAGGATTTCCATTATTATCCTCAAAAAAGAAAAGGAGTACTTGTGGCACCTTAGAGACTAACCAATTTATTAGAGCATAAGCTTTCGTGAGCTACAGCTCACTTCCTCAGATGCAAGAAAGCTTATGCTCTAATAAATTGGTTAGTCTCTAAGGTGCCACAAGTACTCCTTTTCTTTTTGCGAATACAGACTAACACGGCTGTTACTCTGAAACCCATTATTATCCTGTTTCTCAGGACATGTAACTGTTGTAAGCGTTTAGTCCAAGACAAACCTCTCTGCTGCCCACCCACGCACAAGGTCTCTGCCCAGGGTGTTTGCATGCAGCTCAGAATGAGGAATTTTTGTTGAAAACACTGGTTTAGCTGTGTTTGAAATGAAACGTCAAATAAGGACTTGATCTTTCTGGTGCACATGAGACTCCTGGCTCTGCGTGGGCTGGATTTTACAGGACTCTGTTTGTTGTGGGTAAAAAGCAAAGGCTGAGAGTTCCCTTTCAGGGAGCAGTTGAGCATGTGCAATAAGAACATTAGCACGCTGCAGGGGGCTTTGGAGCTCATGGGCCTTATGCTGCAGCAGCCTCATTGACTCAAACATTCTTGTTGTACCTAGGTATTGGGGCCTGCTCAGGTAGGGTAGGTTAAAGGCTGGGGTTGCAAGCAGCTTGTCCTGAGGAGAAGCAACATTCTGCACTCCCTTGCCCAGGGGTCTATTTCCATGATGTGAGTTCCGGGATGATTTTCCAGAGGGCTTATTTAAAAAAAAAAAAAAGATACATTACCAAGTGCTGTCAGCAGAATGCAGGGCAGAGGGGGCCTGCTGCCTGCTCTTAAGAGGCTGACAGGCAGTGGTCTGCGTAGGATGGGAATGTAGAATTTAATTCACTCTCCTCGCCATTCCTGATCTGGCCCTAGTGCCCGTAGGCAGTAGTGTGAAGTGACATAGACTTTGCACTTTTCTTTCTCTCGCCTCCCCATCTGGCAGAGAGCTTGTGGGTTGGAGGGAGTGTAGCAGCACAGAATTGACACAGATTAGTGCCATCAGAGCTATTGTTTATTTTGCCTCCATCGGGGATTAGTCCGGAGGGTGGAGTGCATTTGCTTGGACGCTGTCCTGCTGAGCCATGTGTTTGTGAGGGAGGAGAGACAGGACTGCAGCTTGCTGCACCAGTCAGAGGGATGCTCCCTCTGACATCCTAGGCTGGGTGGGGTTGAGGTGCACTCTATAACAATGGCCCAAATGTGACCTTTTCCCCTGTTCTCTAGGAGTCTTACCCAGCTGTTCCCCCAATCTGGTCTGTGGAGTCGGATGATCCAAACCTGGCAGCTATCCTGGAGAGGCTGGTGGAAGTCAAGAAAGGAAATACATTGGTGAGGGTGGCAAGGAGTGGGGAAGGGCTGGATGTGGAGAGCTTGAGTAGTAAAAGCCCTACGAGTCCCGTCTGCTCTGTGGTTCTCTAGTGTTCTGCCTGGTGTGATTGTAAAGGGATTTGGAGAGTCAAGCCGAGCAGTTCAGGCTTGTCCAGCTAGTGAGTCTCCCTATCCTCTTCTGTTACGTGGGATGTGGCTTGGTTGCTGGTTGCAGCCTGCAGTCATTCTGGCATACAGCCCGCACTGGTGCGGTGCAGAAGCTGCGTTCAGTAAGGAGCTTCTCCCATGACCTCCCCACGTATCTCAGTTGCATGCAGTGAAGAGTGTGGTGGTGTTAGGGGCTGCTTAGGCTGCACTCTATTGCTGGGGGCTGTGTGTCTTTTTCTAATGCTGCTTGTCTGTCTCCTCGCTGGGCAGCTTTTACAGCACCTGAAGCGGATAATCTCCGACCTGTGCAAACTCTACAACCTTCCCCAGCACCCAGATGTTGAGATGTTGGACCAGCCTCTGCCGGCAGAACAGGTAACAGGCCTGAGACAAGCTGCTCCGACCTTGACCTGGGGGAAAAGCCTGCTGAGAAGATGGCTTTTGTGCAGCTTTGCACTGCAATGGCCTTTCTCCCATGTGCCCAGCCCTAGCTGGCACTCTGTCTGTCGTGGGATTCTGTGGTGCTAGATCTGGGGGTGCCCTCCAAACGGGGTCTGTTTTCCAGGGTTGCGGCTTTCCTTGCTCTCCTGGAGCATGGCAGATGGACTAGTACCTGTTTTCACCAAAGTGCTGCTTGCCTAGTACTCAGCAATGCCCTGCATCGCGTGTGCTTCTTGTAACATAGAGAGGGCAGTGCACTGCACGGGTCCTTTTCTTGCCCAGTCTCTGTGCGGGTGTCTGTGGAATTGAATGTGTATGTGTTTAGCTTCCGTACCTGAGACGAGTACGTCACCTTGGCATTACTGGCCAGCTTTGTTGAGCCAGGTTGCCTGTGCGGTGCTGGTAGAGCCCCGACTTGGTGATCTCCCCACTCTGGATATGTATGCCAGTGTGTCAGATGTTGCCCACTGGGCTTTCTCTGGTTACTGCCCCAACTTAACCCTTCACCTCTGAGGCAGCTATTCTAGAACAAACAGCCTGTAAAAAGCTTCTGGCTTCACTTTAGCTTTAAGCTGAATTCTCATTGTCAATCCTCATCCAACCTTCCCTGGAAGCATTACAGGGGATTCTAGGGCTCCACTTGCTGTTAATGAGGTACATAATTGCCTAGGCCCCTGCCCCGGAGCACCTGTCGGCAAGCTTTGCCTGGTGGTAGCTTCCTAGCTGAGGTGCTGCTTGTTAGCGCAGGCTTTCTGGGTAGTTGTCACTCAGCTGGCTAGCTCCTCCCTGCAGAATGGCAGCGAATCTACAGGGGCCGTTCTGATGCTTGTCTCCGTCCTCCCATAGAGCACCCAGGAAGAGGGGTCCTCGGAGGATGAAGATGAGGAGATGCCAGAGGTAAGTGCTGGGGAAGTTCACACACTATCCGGCAGCAGGGGTGAGGTGGGGAGAGCGCTGTAGTGACATGTGTCAGGAAAGGAGCTGAGGCAGATTAGCCTGAGCAGCAGTTGTCAGATTCAAACCTGGCTTGTTCCTGTTCAAAGCATGAGCAGCTCCTTATGCTGGCCAGGTTGGGATCCGTCACTGAGCGTGTTTGGGAGTCATTGGGTCTGCTTTACTGAGAGCCTTAAGGAAACGATACTGCTGCCATCCTCTGCATTTGGTTGATATCCGAGACCCGTGTTTTCAAGACTTGCCATTGCCAGGGGGAGATGAATTGTGAGCTGGGAACGGAATCCCTTGGCTTGCTGCTTTGTCTGTTTGTACTGCAGTTCTCCAGGGCCTGAAATTTACCAGCTAAGCTCTTTGATCTCCTTGGTGTGGAGTTTTGAGTTGCCATTGCTGGCATTGAAATTGCATAATGGAAATCTGACCCCTGGAGAGAGAGGGTTAGGCAGGCTTGTGAAGTGTGCAAGCAAGAGACTTGGCCAGGAGGTGAGAGGTAATCGTATCTCACTGCAGGCTGGTGAGGACTCAGTTTTGCTGTAACTCCTGTCGGCTTTAGCTGTTGGTTTGCGCGCTCAAGGCCTTTTCAAGGGGATGGAATAAACCTGACTCTGCATGGTGATGTTGCCTAAGATGCCTCTGGCTAGGAAATGGGTGTGCAAGGTTCATACAGTTCTTCCCAGCCATTACAGCAGAACCTGGGGGGCAGTTACAGGCCCTGTACAATTAGTGGGGGGTGGTACAGTGTAGGGATTGTAGTGAAGATGAGAGCCTGTTGGATCAGGGATAGGCTCATCCCCTGAGAGAGGCTGTTGTGCGTTAAACTGATACGCGACATCACATACAGTATGTGTAAACTCACCCACTTTCCCAGCCTGCCTGTGACATATACACTCCCCCACACTGCGCTGAGCTGGAACTGTCAGTAGTGAATGGACCCTTGAGAACTGGGTGGTAACTAGAGTCTCATGCTTTTTACAAATGTGGAATAACGTAATAAAACGAAAAACCTCACCCTGCAGTTACTGCTGCATCCCACAAGGCTGGGCCCCTCTCCTCACTCCAGGCATTGCAGCTGTGTTCAGGGTGCAGTGCCGCTTCAGGTTTGGCCCTGCCATCCTTCCATCATGACAATGGGGGCGCAGCTGGGCCAAATTTGAGTGAGTGGCGATGTGACCCCATGCACCAGGTCACAACGTCACTCTCTCAAATCTGGCCTGGCCACTGCTGTCACCCCTCCACCCACTGTTGTCATTTTGGGCTAAACCGGAGTGGTGATGTAACCCTGTGTGCCTGGTTGTGGTGCCTGGAGTGGGGAACTGGGCTTAGCCCTGTGGGACAGGAACCACCACTGTGGGGTGAGTGCAGGTCAGGCTCACTTTCAGGGCCTCTGAGCCCCTGGGGCGGGACCAGACCCTAGGGGGAGAGTGGGTGGAAATGGATAAAATGAAATGAAAAAATCACATGGTCCTAGTGATAACACACTTGGTCCTGAGACTCAGCTGGACTAACTCTGACACCTCCAAAATGACCCCTGATCCTGGGCCCTGTGGCTTCCATCAATGTGCTGTGGCCAGGATCACTGTAGGGTGCTGCGCAAATTAATCCCATTTGGAGGGGTTTCCTAGGCAAAGCCCTTCCCAAAACACATCGTTTCTCCGGAATAGCGACAGGTGCCCTGGAGCGTGTCGAGAGCAAGGTGCTCCCTCACGGAGGTTTAAAACTTCATTGAGGTTCTGCACATAGTGAGGAGGTTGGTGGAGTCGGCACTTAGCTAACAGAGCTTTGTATGGAGGGACACTGCATCTCTCCTGAGTGCCGATAACCATCAGTGCCTCAGCGCAAGCGACGAGTGCAGTCTGCGGATGCAATGGGTGTAACGCAACACATTGCTGCGCTGGGGAATGGGGCTTCTGACCATGCTCTGTGAGGGTTGAGCAGCCAGCGTGCTTTGGCTCTATGTGGATAGTGTTTTATGTCCCACTCAGCTACCTTCCCTGGCGAGCTGACTGTGGAGGGAGGGAAGGGGGCTGCAGAGCTGGGGGTGATCTGGAAGACCCTCCACAAGTACCCTGAAATACGGGACTACTTACAGAGAAAAGGGCTCTGAGCTGCTCTGGGTTTCACAAACACAGAGGCCCTGGGAATCTGCCCTGGGTCCCTTCCACATGCTTGGTGACCACAGCGTTTGTCTCCATGTATTGAGACAGCTCCGATCGCTTTCCCCCTTCACGAGCAAAGGCTGAGCGGAGCTACGGAGCCTTCCAGTTTGGGGGAACGTACATAAGGGGATAGTGGCTAATTATAAGAAGAGCTGGACTTGGCAGCAGAGAAGCCGGTAAACAATGAGCTGTACGTGCCAACTTTACATGTGGAGAGGAAACATGCCTGAGGGGAGCAGAGGGAGCTCACCTGGAGTCTGCTCAGAAACCTGCTTAATTTTGGGTCTGGGTTTCCTCTTTCAGAAATCTGCAGCCTCCGCCAAGGGGTCCCCCGATGAAGTAAGGGAGCAGGGACAGCGTTGGGAAGGGGAAAGGGCAAGATGGCTGGTGGTTGGGGAGCAGTTGGATACACAGTGAGATTCTCATGTGGCAGCTGAGACCAGCAGAGCCTAGTAATGACTGGATGTGGGATTTCACCTTTGAACGAGCTGCAGCCAGTTCCCCGTGGGAGGGCTGGGGCTGTGGGAGTGACAGCGGCTACAGAACCTCAGTATTTCTCTTGCTCTGGAGATGAGAATTTCTCGGAGTCCCATTGTTGAAATCGGGGTGAGTTTGCGTGTGCGCTCCAGGGACACGTGTAGTCTGCATGGCTACACGTGGCCAGTAGCTGTGTAGCAAACATGCTGTCTCCAGCAAAGGATGCAGGGATAATCCAGAGAGCTGCGTCTGCTCTGGGATCCTCGGGCGTTCTGAGCCTTGCTGTTCACTAGAGGCAAAGAGCCGTCTTTACTCGTGCTCGCCTGAGTGCAGCGACAGCTGGGAGCTGGAGAAGTGCAAAGGTGTCACAGCTGTATGGCGTCAGGGCGATGGAGTTTGCAGCTCCCTGGCACTCTTTACCTACCTGTCCTGGAGGCAAAGCATTGCAGGATGGGCTGGGGGCCATTCCAGGTAGTTTCCTACTCTCTTCCTGATCCTCCAGAGGAGTGAAGTGCAAGTGGTGTGCTGGACCCAGCTCGCTGCCCAGGGACTGGAATTTCCCATCCCATAGCTCAGACCTGGCTTCCTTCTGCCCCACGCTGGCTTCTGACACCACAGGCCCACCAGGATCTTGTGACATCTCTGCACATGTTGGGAAGGGAGTTGCTGAGAATTTCCACTGAGGGAGACTGGGAGCCCAGGGTGCTCCTGAGAGCCTGCCCTGGTTATCGTACGTTCCATTGAGTTGCTGTAAAACTGCAGCTGCCGGGAACATTGAGGAGTGGAGCTGGGTGTCTGGTGTGAGATCTTTCTTCTCCCTGCCCAGGACACTGAGGACTTGGATCACTATGAGATGAAAGAGGAGGAGCCAGTCGACGGGAAGAAGACTGAGGATGACGGCATCGGGAAGGAAAACCTGGCCATCTTAGAGAAAATCAAACAGAACCAGAGGCAAGATTACTTAAATGTACGTGTCACTAGGAGGGGGGAGGGGCTGGGGCACAGAGGGGGCCGAGGGATACCCAGTGAAGCTGCTGCACCACTTGGGAGAGCAGTGCTTGGGCCTGCGTCGGTCCCCTTCTGCTGCAGTGTTCTAGCTCCCTAAGCACAGTGAGCCTCAGTGACTCCGGTTTCCATGGAGGGATCTGCATTTGCTCAGTGCTCATGACGCTGGTAGTCTGCATGGCCACACCTGGCCAGTAGCTGTGTAGCAAACGTGCTGTCTCCGGCGAAGAATGCAGGGATAATCCAGAGAGTCCACGTGAAGACAACTGTGCTTGGGTGCCTTATCCAAAGGAATCTGGCTCACTTACCTCTAATGCTACTGGAAGCAAGTGCAGCTGCTTCTCCCACTCCTTGCTGGAATTCAGGCCCCCTCCTCCAGTACAGCTGAGCTGGAGCTCTGCCCTGCACAGCACCAGGAGGTCGGACCCTTCCTGGACTCCTCTGTTTTTGCTGGGGTACAGCAGGTGTCTTGGGGTAACACAGGTCTCGCCATTGGTCTGGGCTTGTCTTCGCTGAGCTCATCTCGGGCTCTCTACCTGCCTCCTAACTTAGAGGATCTGAATGTCTGGAGCAGCTGTCACTGGGGAGGGGTGGCCATTACCTGGAAGACTGGAGATCTTGCAGTGCAGAGGAGGGGGCTGCACTGAGGGCAGTAACCCACCTGGGCCAAATCTCCCAGGGCAGAAGTTCTGGCTCAGGCCTTGGCTTCAGTAGCAATGACTGTAGTGAGACCAGTGAAACAATGTGATTGTCTCCCCATCCCTCTTCCCGACCCCCTTGCAGGGCGCAGTGTCTGGCTCTGTGCAGGCCACTGACCGGCTAATGAAGGAGCTCAGGGATATTTACCGATCACCAAGTTTCAAGGGCGGTAAGTGGTGACTAGTCTTGGGCCTGGAAAAGGGGGAAGGAGGGAGGGGCAGCTTCTGACCTTACTTGTGGAGGGCCCTGCTGTGTCTGCCCCGCCTTAATCTGATTGCTTGTGTCATGGTTGTGCCAGCCGGTAACTAATGGCCAGGGAGAGCTGGTCTGTTGAGCAGGTCACTTCCCTTCCCTATGTCCTAATGGAATGGGCTCCCCAGAGCCGTGTTTGGGGTTCAAAGGAGATGGGGGAGCTGGACCAGTGATATCCCGGTCAGTGTTAGAGGGGAACAAGGAGCTTATGCGTGGTGGGGGGCCTCTGAGTTGGTAGTTGCTTCCCTTAAGTCTCTAGATGGCCCTTTCACCGTGCGCATTGGTGGCGGTAGTGGGATGACTGTCCCCCGCCCCTACGCCCCAAGACTCTGGGAGGGGCAGTCAGAGTTGCTGGTGCCCCATGGGGACAGCCTGTCTAGACAAGGGCGCTCCCTGCCAGGTTGAGCTCGTGCTTTGTCCCAAGGTGACTTGGATCCAGAGGGCTGCTGCTCAGATCCTTGTCTGAACAGCGACTGCTGTCTGCAATGGCGCTGACGTGTCCTTTCTCTGCTCCGCAGGAAACTATGCAGTTGAACTAGTGAGCGACAGCCTGTACGATTGGAACGTCCAACTCCTGAGGTAGGTGGCCTGGCTCGGGAGGTTGTAGGCAGAACTTGGGCTGGCTGGGCCCTGGTACGTAGAGCTTGTGTGTAGCGGGAGAGGAGGTGGGAGCTAGTGACTAAAGCAGGAGGTGATGCTTGACGGATCTGGGCTGCGCTCCAGACTCTGCCACTGAGACTCACATGCCCTGCCCACTCTGTGCCTCGGTTTCCTCTTTGCTTCGAGGGAGCTGTGGAGCAGAGAGCTATTTGCTGTTTCTGGAGCTTTGGCATGGGTGCATATGACACAGTCCCGCACCCCCCTGCCCTCCAAATGCAGCCACTCCTTGCCTAAGGCCACACATGCTTCCCTAGGAAGCTGTCGGTGTCGCGCCATGCTCCTGCTGGGGGGTCCTTCCGTCTCCTCCCCTGGTGCATGATCCTGCTCTTGCCTGGGGAGCAAGGGGCTGGGCTGTGAACCTGAATCCCTTCGTGTTTGTGTTCCAGTAGAATGGGCTTGGGGTCAGCCAGGTGCAATTGCCCTGAGTTCCTGTGGGCAGTACAGAATGTTGCCTGCCCTGCGCTCTTACCCCATGGGCTCTTCCTTTGCAGGGTTGACGAGGATAGCGCTTTGCACAATGATCTCCAGATCCTCAAAGAGAAAGAAGGGATGGACTTCATCCTCCTAAACTTCTCCTTTAAAGTAAGGCCTGCTGCCCCCGGTCCCTTCCCGCCCCACTCTGCCCTGCCGGAGCTTGTATTGTGGTTCTCAACAGCCCTGTCTCTCTCTCCTTGCAGGATAACTTCCCTTTCGACCCACCGTTTGTGAGGGTTGTGTCCCCTGTGCTCTCGGGCGGGTAAGTGACCATTCAAATGATTGCGCTTGCCACCAAGTGCTTTGGCTGCGGCAGTCCCTTGTCCCAGATCTAGGGAGCTGCTGCTGGGGCGCAGTTAGATCTCTGCATTAGTACCAAGGATGGTGGTTCTTCTGGGCTGGGGAGGGGGTGTAGATAGTCTCCGTATCTCTTTGGTCCAAGTCCCCTTGCTGGGTCTGCGGAGAGCATTTGAGGTGACGCTCCAGTGACTCCACCCCCCACCCCAGTAGGTCAGTGGCCATCTCCCCAGTGTGCTGTTTGCTATTGGTGACTGGAGGCGCTAGAGGGGGAAGGTGACTGGCCTTTCGTGGGGGAGTGCAGGGCCCAGCATGGGAGGGTGACTGTGGTGGTGACAGAGGTGAAAGGCGCCGGAGACCTGCTCAGCTCCTGTCTTCATAGCAGCTAACTAGTGCTGTTTGTGTAGAACTGCCACCCCCCTTTGATGGGGAGCAGTGACTAGATACCTCAGGCTCAGGAGGGGGAAGGGACTAGGCATTGCTGCAAGAGATCTGTGTGATTGTCCTTCGTGTAACTGACTCAGGTCATCTTCCCTCCCAAGGTATGTTCTGGGGGGAGGTGCCATTTGCATGGAGCTGCTTACAAAGCAGGTGAGTGTCTTCTCTGCAGCGTAGGCTGCTGCACTGTGGGAAGGCCTGTGTTCTCACAGGTGGCCAGTGTGTGCCCTGGGCACCTAGTGCTTAGGTGCTGGGAGCCCTGCTGGTGTCTGAAAATCCTGCTGCTAGTGTTCACGCTCACACACTGCTCTGACTCCTTGACTGCCTGGCGTTATGGGGCTTCCCTGTTTTGTACAGCACTGCTGTCTTCGTTTTCGGGGAGGGAGAAAACATTTGCTTACAGGATATGGCAAAATGTTCAGTCAGTGGGCAACAGTGCCAAGCAGCAGTGTTTTCAAAGCGGGGGAGGACTTGAAGACTGCAAGGTGTTGAAACTTTCAACACAATCTTAAGCAAAGCAAATCTCTTCCCTCCCTCTCCTTCTCCCCCCCCCTCGAGTTAGTGTTCCATCAGCCTCCGAGAACACACCCCAGTTCTCTAGGGCTAGCATTGTTCTTTTCACTTTTATAGGCCAGGGTGAAGAGGGTCATGAAAATGTCCCTCTCTGAACAAGGGGTGACCAGCCTGCAAAGATTGACAAACACTGGCCTAGCACACTAGTGCAGCCTGAGGTGGGCAGGCTGCTGATCCTCTGTTAATAGCCGTAACCCAGCATTGCTGGATGGGGCCTGCCTGGACCCCCCAGCGGCGCCCAGCCGAGAGAAGCCAGCTCCTGCCAGTCAGGAGCAGAACGCCTTCTGTTGGCTGTTGCCTAGTCACTGGGAGGGCAGGTTCCCGCCAGTCTCACTGTTTCACCTTGTTTTGCAGGGCTGGAGCAGTGCCTATTCTATTGAATCAGTGATAATGCAGATCAGTGCCACGCTGGTGAAAGGGAAAGCAAGGGTGCAGTTTGGAGCCAATAAAGTAAGGCCCTGTCTGGAGCAGCAGGGGGAGGAGGGAGTGTTTGAGACCTTGGTAATGTTTCAGAATCATCTACTGTGTGGATGCAGTTTAAAGCCAGGATTCCCAGGTGCCTTAATACTTGGGAGCTGCTGTTTCCTTGGCTGACGTGATGAATCAGAAATGCCAGCAGTGTGCTTTGTCCGGGGCTGTGGGATGGAGCCAATAATCCCGGTGCGAAGCCCCCTGTGCTGTCATGCCTTTTGGGGCCGCAGTACCTACCTGCATCTCAGCACCCTCAGAGCTGCCAGGCATGCTCAGGAAACCTGACTGGGCTTGGGATGACGTGCTGCGTTCTTGTTACAGCTCTGGAGTGGGGGCTGGTAACCCTGCGCAGATGGGATCAGTCGCAAGCTGCCTGCCACCATCAGCTCTGATCATTTGCAGCCTTAGGTGTTGGTCCCAGAAATGGGTATGAAGTGACTTGGGGTGGGACATCCCATGGTGCTGGCCCGGGGCAGCTGGTTTAACTGATGCCCGTGTTCTGTAGTGCACTGACCTGACTGTCCCTCTGGCTTCCCCTTGCAGAATCAGTACAGCCTGACACGAGCTCAGCAGTCCTACAAGTCCCTGGTTCAGATCCATGAGAAGAACGGTAAGGCCTCCAGTGGGGTGTGTGTGTGTGGGGGGGGGGGTGTCTGTCTGCCCTTGCCATGGGGCTCCTGCAGAGGGCACAGCAGAAGAGACAGCATGTTAAGCCTGTCTGTGCCCACTTCAGAATCACTGCTTGAGAGCAGAGTGACTGAGTGGGATGCAGGCAGTGTGTCTAGTGAAATGCCCTGGTTCTCAGCTCGTGCTTGGACCTTGTGCAAAGCCTCCTCTCTTGGCATGTGGGAAGGACCCTTCGCTCGCTGCAGAAAGAGACCGAATGTAAGTGTGTGTCGCGCAGGGGAGATGTTGTGGCATCTGTGCAGTGGCAGGATGTCTGGCCTTGTTAAAATGTTCCTGCACTGCTTCACGATGTCTGATTCCATGAGGCTTTACCCATCTTATCCATGTGGAAGCTAGCAGCTGGGGCAGAGCAGGACTGCGAATAACAAACCCAGCTGGATGGAGAACTCGGTCTCTGAAGAACTGCAGCAGCTCGAAGGAGCTGAATGTGTAATACCTTACTTGGCCTGAGACCGAGATGAGTTACTGCTGACACAGTTCTCTCCTGTTTGCTGAAACTATCCATCTCTTCCTCCACCGCTTCTCAAATGCAGGTGCATGGGGCATATTTCAGGGTGGGTTAAATTTGGTACCCAGCTAATTGAACCATGTAATGCTGCCACTAAAAGAACGGCTGTGTAGCAGAGCAATAGCTGGGTGATGCCTGGCCTAGCCATCCTGGGGGTGCTTGTGGTCCCACAGAACTAGACCAGGTATTGCATGTGCAGAGCTGGAGTGCTCGAGATGGAGAGTATTTTCCTGCCCTGTGCGTGCAGCATGCATACTGTGCAGTGCTTCAGTGTGGGCAGAACCTACAGGCAAGGCATGGGAGGGGGGAGGAGACTGTCCAGCTGTCTATCGCAGAGCTGCATGGTCTCACATGTGAGGCTCTTGTCATATAGAAGGTTGCAGGAATCTGGTGTGACTGTTCTGGGGAGTCTAGCTGTAGTAGTGGGGTGAGACTTGTCCCTCCCATGGAGTCTTTGCTCTTGTTTCAGGCTGGTACACACCACCCAAGGAAGATGGCTAGCACTGACAGCTGGCTGGGCTCTGCAGGACCACTTGGTTACTTTTGAACGCTGTACTTGGCCCGTAAGATGCCCCTGTGGCTCCCTCCTGGGATGTGATCGCTCTGCCTGTTTGCAGGACAGTAATGTCTGTCATAAACTCAAAGGGGAAAACTGCGTAATCAGTCGGACTGACATGAAACTCTTGCTGGACCTTTGCTAGCAGGCATCCTTATTAAAACAAAACTCTTGAGCCTCTTGTATCGCTGGAAACTTTCGACTCCGCTCCGGTCTAGAGCACCCTCCTCACCTATGCTACGGATTTAATTTATTTTCTTATTTCATGTACACTGCTTTTTTTGGTTACAGTGTATGATGGATGTGTATGGAAAATGTATCTTTGAAGAAAAATTACAGTTTGTTAATTTGAAGATGCTGGTCTGACTGTGTTTTCTCATGTTACTGCTGAGCTGAGCTCTACACTGCAGTCACACCATACTGCTCTGAGCCCCTCAAAGCGATTGTGGGCAAGCCAAACTCTGTCTTCAGTGTGGCGGTGGAGCTGTGTTGGGGACGGGGCAGTATGTCTTTCTCTAACTTACCCCTGGCCAAAATCTGCTTGAGATCAACACTTCTGAAATCCCCACAGGAGAACTGATTGGGGAAGTCTGGTATGCAAATGACTTCTTTGAGCATCCAAATTCCATGCTGTAAGGAAGAGGTGGTTAGCCTGCTAATCTGCTAAATCAAGAACAGGTTTTCCTTCTAGAAACCACAAAGCGTCTCACTTCTGGAGAACAGAGGATAAAGTAGCTATAATCTGTATGTGCTCTGGGGGGAGGGGGCTGTCGCTGCTGGGGGGGACTGTAAGAAGCCCTACGCTTGCTTGCATGTGAGATGTTGCCCTGCTCTCTAACCTGTTCTGGTTTTGTCTCTGCCAGGGCTGCTGTTCAGTAAGACACGGGTGAGCAAAGCACCTCGCATTCAGGGAGACAGCAGGTTCAGTACTAAACTGGCTAATAGCTGGGCCAGTTCTGTGCTCCCTGTAGAGGTAACAGAGCATCTCTACCTCCTACACTAGTGAGGCAGGTTACTGGCTGAGGGGAGGTTTGCCTGGAAAGGCAACCCTGTTTATGCCCCCCAAATTCATGGGGTGCTGATGAACTGATTATGGCAGCTGGGCTCTATCCTGTAGCCTCTGACTCCATTTCTGAAGAGGTATATGACTGCCCCTTTTACCCTTGCTGGCAGTTAACTATGTGATCTCAGTCCCCTGGACTTGCTGAGTACAGCTGGGCTTCTGGGCCTGGAATTGTCAGTGTGCAAGATGATGTGAATCCTCTGGCTTCTGGCCTCTAGCTATGGGCCATGAGACCAGCAGATCATCCCCCATCTGCCTCCTGTGTGGTTGGTTCCTTCCTTCCTGAAGCAGCTGCTGCTGGCAGCCGATTGCCCAGAGGTCTCCAATGGGGTAAACTGCCCCCTACTGCTTTCCTGGAGTTCAGGCACCAGGGGAGGGTGTGTGTGTTGGACAGAGTACTCCCTGCTCATCCCCTTGTTCGCTTCCTGTTCTTATCTTCCATCCCTTAAAGGTGGCATTTAGATGGCCAGTACTGTGACTTCATAGCTGCTGTAATATCTAGGCCTGTCAGCATGAACTTTCTCGAATAGAAGCTACCAGAACTCAGGCACTCAGAAGATGCCCATTATCTTAACCAGCAGCCCTTCTGCATCTGTACTCTAGAATTACATGGACCATTTCATGGCCTGCTTGTAAGCCAGTTCTGTTCACAGAATAAAGGAAGCAGAGTGTCATTTGGGAGGGTCCAGGCTGTTTTCCTTACCAATTTTAGAGTTCCTCTCTGACTGAAACCTGCTTCACAAATGCCCTCCACCCTTTGAACCATGGTAAAATACCCATGTCACTGCAATCCTTCAGTAGAGTAAGACCCCGGGACAGGTTCATGGTGGGAGCTGAACTCCTGTTCTGATGTGCCATCAACCAAACACGGCCAAGCCACTTAATGCTAGAGAGAATTTCCCTCAAGCCCTAGCTAAAATAAAGACTTTCCCTGTGATTAGAGCTTTAAACTCACACACTAGATAGCTGGCTATTGTGTTGTAAGCTAGAGCACCTCACTAAAATGTTCTGTCCAGCTTCAAAGCTGCCTGCCTCATGCAGGGGTTTTACAGCTTTGTTTTGCCTTTCAGAAAAAGGCTTCTCTAAGCCAGGTTCACCAGCCTGGAGGTCACTGGGGGAGAATCTCAATGGTTTCACAAGAGCCAGCTCTACCCCCTGACTTTCACTTGTGAAATTAAGCTTGACAACTTCTGATCTAAAACTGTGGGTGAGGTGGGAGCCTGAGGCCATTTTACTTTAAATAAGCTTCTCAAGCTAGCTTTGCTCTGAGCCCCAAACCCAGACACTAGGGGCAGACCGGAGTTATCCATAGCCCTGATTCAATTAGTTTCTTCCCACCTTCAAAAACAAACCAACCTCTGCCCTTAAGCCTTGGCAGTTTAGTCACTCTTAAGAACTGTGTATTTGGGCCCTGTCCAATCAGAGAAACAGAAATTGGGGATTTGTACCTACACTTTAAGATACTTTACCCAAATGAGCTTGCGGGCACAGCGTGGCAAGGCAGCGGCTGAAGGCTCTAGTCCTGCTGAAGAAAGGGCTGCAAGGCCTTGTCCTATTAGCACTGAGGGAACAACCCTCCCTTGGGCCCAAGAGGTGATTTGTTCAGCAGACAGGCACTCTGGACAGCTCCAGCATGCCTGTAAACACAGCAGCTAGCTGAGGCAGCATTAGTGGGACTTGCCAGGGTCCATTTAATAGTCAGGCGCCAGAGGGACAGTCAGCAGCTCCCTCACAAGTCTACAGAAAAATCAAAACTATATAACTTCCCCTTGAAGCTAAGCGGGGACATCACTAAACCTGGAGAAATAAGAGACTCCCCCCACTCACAACAGTGGAGCCAGTTAATAAGGCTGGTTCAGGTTGAAGACTACTTTTCCAAGGTCCAGCAGTTCTCTACCCCGCTCCTCCTTTGGGCAGCTAGAGGCAGGTGCAGCCCCGCAGGGGACTTCAGCTCAGAGCTTCCTCTTCCTCCTCTGCGCAGAAGGTGAAGCTCAGGATGTGAGGCTGGCCCAAGGCAAGTGGGGCAGCGTTAGCAGGTCTCACCCACCATTTCCAAATCCCTCCTCTACAAAGCTGCCATTGGCCTCCCTTTCCCTCCCCCTAAGCCCGTGACCCACTGCCACTCACTCCCCTTCCAGGGAGGCTGGTGGCAGATGGGTAAAGATGTCACAGGTGTGGGAAGGAACCCCAGGGGACCTGGTCACTGCTGTACACACACCAGAAAGCTGGCTCAGGTATGTACGTTGGTCCAATGGTTAGACACATTCACACCCAATAAAATAGGACCCCAGGGTTTGTGATGACAGACGTGACCAATGGTCATGTGCATTTTGGGGAGGACAGCATCCCCTCAAATAACAGGAGCCTTTCACACACCAAGTGTGCAGGGCTACGTATTACCTCCAGGCGAGACGGGCCAACCACCTTCCCTCGCAGGATTTGCCGGACCATGGGTCTTGCAGAGACAATCTCTAAAAGACAAGGAGGGTTCAGTGGGGTTCTGCCCTGCTCCAGACGGAGGAACGCAGGACAGTAACTCAGTACTTTAAACAGCCAAGTGATTCCAGAGTTTACAGGGACCTGGCAGGATGCTCCTGTGTATAAGCTGTTGGCCTGGGAGGTGGGAGACCCAGGGTTAAGGCCTGGCTCCATGTGACTTCATTCTCCACCCGTAAAACAGGGGCATGGTACCCACCCTAGGGAGGTTGTGAGGATACAAAGACAGGCAAATAGAAACCATCTCTTCTGTTTCCAAGCGTGCTGTGGTAGACCCCATTAGCAAGGTGGTATTTTAATCAGAGGCATTAACTAGTGATGGCAGGACGAGGGATGCAAACCAGCAACTAGATTGGTAACCAGGGGGAAATGAGAATTCAGTCCACCCAGGAAAGCCAGTACAAGGTGGGCTTCCTTCCTGTTACACCCAACCCACGCTAGGAGCTGAACTGCTCTGAGGAGCAGCAAACATTTTATGGTAAATTAGGAGTTCGTGATACGTTGTCACTAGGCAGCAACCCAGCAGGAGGAGTGAGAAAGGAGAAATAGGCATCAAAGACCTTCAGGGTAAGGTAAGTTCTACTATGTTCCTGGACGAGCGGGTGACTGTTTTGCCACTGGGACTGTAAGTATCCAAAGCAGAAAAAGCCACAGTGCTTTTACAGCTGCGGAGCGTTCTTCCAGCCCAGGTTTGCACCTCCGCATTGGGAATCGGGGGTTTTCATACTGAAAATGCTGTTTTTTACTGAATGTAATGGAGAGACAAGGTTAACCTTGCTGCCAGTCAAATGCAATACACCCACCTGGCCAGCAAGTGGCACCACCCTACCAGAAGGTTGTTTCTACCAAACTGAAGTTTAAAATCCGAGGGCTGTAGCCATGGGAGGCTGCAAAGGACAAAGCGATCCAGTCAGAGCATCAGTGGGACTCCACACAGCAGAAGGGTTCCAGGTGATCGGATCCCTTTGCAACATCGGGGCCTTATGCTAGTACCTTTCTGGAAGATGAAGGGCTGGGCCAGCGGTTTTATGGCCCAGATATCATCTTCATCCAGTTTCCGCAGCGAGTTCAGAGGGACAGTGGCTGAACGGCCAAAGTCAACAAAGAGAACCACTGCAAGATCTTCCACTTTCTCCAAGACCCAGCACCTGTGAGGGTCAGACAAGAGCCCGTGAGCCCAGAAAGAAGCTACAGGACCTGGGATTTAATATTTGTCCTGCAAAGAGGAGAGAGAGAGAGAGAAGCCAGCTGACTGCCTCAGGGGTTAGGGGATTTTTGTTTGTTTTTCTTAAACAATGCAGCTTAAAGTATCAGCAATATGGAGTTTTGGCTGCAATATTATCTACTGCCACCTCAGTAACTCCGACCGGGAGAGCGAAGCCAGGGCAGGCCCTGTCAATACCTGCATGAGACACCTTCAGGGAAGAAGCCAGGTGAGACAAGAGCTGGTTCTGGGCACTGAGCAGGGGGCACGTTTCACCAGCGTAGTGCGAGGTGACACCGTGCGGCTGGTGAACCGCCAAGCTTGGCTAGAGCGGAACGTGCTTTGTTTGAAGGCGGCCAGGGGTTCACCCCAACACCCGGACAAACCCCAGCTTGGATAACTGCACTAGCTGAGTTGGACTGCCCCTCTGCCAGGGGAATTCACGCTTCGTTCCCCAGTCTCAGCAGCAGCTCGGCAGCTCTGGCACAGAGCGGCTGCGGCTCGGTAGCGGGGACAGAGGCTCCTGCACGTGGTGAAGGCGCGCTAAGAAACCTGCAGCCCAGGAAAGGTGCCACACGCCCTAAGTGCACAGTGGGAGGGGAACAGATATCAGCAAATGCCCCCCGCCCCTTTGGTCCCAGCACTGCCTCGTGCCCAGCTGGTCCATTCTGAGCATGCAGCTTGTTTCCTATACCTGTTCCACGCTGCCCCGTCGTCCCCCAGAATGCACTCTGCCATGCAGCGGGTCCCTCGCTGCACCGCCTGCTTTGCCAGGCAGGGCTGCTTGGACTCCTCTTCCGCCAGCCGGCCGAACAGCTTGTGCATGTTCGAGTGACTTTCCTGCGGAGGAAAGAGCAGATTCCAGCAGCCACTCCCACCCCACACGTCAGGCTCCCAGAGCTACTGCCCAGCCGCCACCACTCACTTGTACTCTTGTGCCAGCCGAGGGTCACAGCCTTGCTCTCCCCTCCCCTCTAGCTTCGGACCACCCGTGCACCCAGCTGGACTCTGACTCCCTCTGCAATCCAGCAAATCATGCTTAGCCCCCCGGGGCCTCAGCGGGATTTCAGCACGATGCTGGCTCAGGAGCGAAGACCCCAGAGCAGAAACAAAACAGGGCAGGGCGGGGGGGAGTGGGAGGTCTTGGAACTTGATCCCATTGTGCCTTTTTCTCGTTAGATTTGAGCCTTGTAAATTCAAAGCACAGAGATCCCAGCATGAAACCGTGCTCAGAATGGGCATCAATCATCCCGTTCCCAGAAATCAGAACTCCCTGCGGTTCCCTTTGCACGTTTGGCCTTTTCCTCTCGGGCCTATATAAACCTTACACAGACTGCTCTTAGACACCAGCAGGCTTCTCACCCCAGGACGTGCTAGCCCAGAAATACGTGTTACAGTCCAGTACGTGCACACCAAGACCAAGGCGACCGTCTCACAGGAGGCTCCTGTGAAAGGACTCACAGCCCAGCTTCCGCCGTGCCTACCTCTGTGAGGTGTATGGCCCAAAAGTACGGGGTCTGTGGCAGAGCGTCCGTCACCAGCAGCCCTGCCTCGCCGTGCAGCTTTGCAATCGCCACTAACCAGTTTAAATCCTTAAAGCAGTCTTTTAGCATGAGTGCCAAGAAGGACCCTCTGGAGAGGAAACAAACTAGCTTAAAAGGACAGTCAGCAAAGGGAAGGCATCTCCTGGGGTACAGCCCTTAGCAAGGTGGGAAAGAGAAGGGGTGCAATCTAGCCAACTGAAAGAGCTTCTCATCCATGGCTGCTCCTTCCCTCCAAGGCTCATTTACAGGGGTCCTCAAGCAGCAGCTCGGCCTCTCGTCTCCTGCCCTGCACATTCGATATGTGCAAAGCAAGGAGCAGCAGGTGCTCCGTTGCCAGCTGGAATGAATTCGTTCTACGGGTTACGAGAAGACAGTCTGGCAGGGAGAGGAGAGGAGCCAATGAGAGGTTGTGGGGTGGGGATCAGGGACCTGGGTCGGCGGAGTTATGGTGTGTCCAAAAGCCGTTTGAGCTATTCTGGGGATGAGGTGAGTGGATTGGTGCCCTGTCCTGGTGGAGATCAGAGAACTGAACTCCTCCAACAAGGTTACAAGCTGTCTGGAACATGGCCGCCTCGACTGAACTAGCAGGGGAGGACTGCCAGAGCCAAGTGGGAGCATTAAACTTCACAGCTCAGTTATCCCCGAGCCGGGGATGCCGGGGTGGGTGCTGGAGTCCCTGGCACGGGTGCTTACCTCATTTCCATGGGAACCGCGTAACAGATCTGCCTCGCTGCATCGGGAGGCGCCGGCTGCAGGGTTTTGTTCTCTGCCTGAGCTAGGAGCAGAGGAAGAACAGGACGGTTTGAGATTTAAACGAACCCTTTAATTAAAATCCGCCAGACAGGATTTCAGTCGCTTTCCCCTCCTGCCCTGGGAGCTCTTGCGGCGGCTGGGGAAGGCTGTAGGAGAACGGGTTTGGAAACCTTACAGCGAGATTGAACAGGAGCAACCGAAACGTGCCCAGCGGCATTTGTCACCCCCAGAACCGAACCCCAAATTAGCTAAGCTGGTCCCTCATGCGGCTGAATTCCTTCGTCCCCAACAGGCCCACGTGCGCCAGGAGCCCGAACGGCACCAGCGTTGCAGCCCCCTGCTCAGGAAGGACAGTTCTGGTGTTTGGAGCCAGTTCTGTGTTTTGTCCTCCACAGGGCGAGCTGCTGACAGCAGGGACTAAGGAAAATGCAGGTGAGCTCCTGCCCGCCAGGAAACAGGAGCCCCGCTGCATTTTCCTTAGTCCCTGCTGTCAGCAGGGTTTGCGCGATTAGACAGTTGGCAGCCCGGGCGGGCACGTGGAAGCCCTGGCCGTGCCGGAAGAACAGGCCCAGCCGGCAGCTTGCTGGGCACCAGCCAGTGCAGACGCAGCACCGCCTGAAGGTCGGGTGTCCGCGCGGGCGCGGCTCGTGCATGCGGGGGCCCCACTGACGGTTCTGCCCGGGGGCCGGGAATTGCCGTCTGGGGGCCTGGTCTAGGAGGACTCCAGAAGGGTGCGGAGCAAAGGGGCGTGGGGCAGCCACCAAGCTTCATTCCCCATGGGGGTGGAAGGTGGGGAGCTGCTGATGGAACCAGTGCCTGGAGGCAGCAGGCCTGGACCCCCCCTCCGCCCCCCGAGAGCTTACCATGGCTCAGACCAAGCTCTCCCCTGGGGACTCTCTCCAAAGCCTGCAAAGAAAACAGAGCTGATCTCACATTACAAGACAGAGCCCCCACAGCCTGGAAGCACTCAGAGCTGGAGCTGCGTCCTGACTGCTCCCCGCAGCGGGCAGCGCAGGGCTGCGGACGGTCGTATTCCAGCCGGCTCTGCGGGACAGGGAAGACGGTGCACCGACACCGGGGCTCTCCTCCAAAGAGCCCAGCGTACTTTGCAAAGGTGGGTTTTATTCTCCTCTTGCACCAGGCAGGTCTCGGACACTGCATCCCCCCGTTCTCCCATTCACACCACGACAGGGCTGGCAACATCCCCCAGGCTTCCTGGTTTGAACCCGGGTCCGTCCTGCCTCCCACGCCCCACTCCGGGAAGCCACCCCCGCGCCTGACTGACGTAACGTGGAGAGAAGGGATGGGTGAGTGTCTCGGGCGCCACCACAGAGCGAGCAAAGGGCTCGGTCCGTCTTGGCCGCACACACTGGTGGGGGGCCTCCCCTTCAGAAAACGGCGCAGCTCAGAGCTCGCAGCAGTCGTACTGGCATTTCCATGGTGCTCTGGGTCTCAGCCGGGTCCTTCCTCCCATTGCCTGCACCCGTGCAGCTCAGAAACAGGCGACGTCCGTTCACGAGGTGCCCGCTGAAGCGCCGGATTGCGGCCTGCGCCTGCTCAGAGGAGCCAAGATCTACAAAGGCATAGCTGGGGAGGGGAGGGGGAGACGTTACACAACTGCGTGTCCAATAGCAAGAGGCTAGAAATGGCCCAGCAATGAACAAGTGCCACTGGGCGGACCTGCAGGGAACTCAGGGCAACGAGCCAGACTGCCGTAGGGCAGAGAGCAGCCCAAACCAAGTTATCTCCAGGAACCGTTCCCGAGAACCTACTCCTTGGGCTGTCTTTGCCTTCCCGTCACACTAGCTTGGTGGGGACACGGGGGGCAGGTGGCGAGAAGCTTCCAGGGTGACCCCAGAAGGTTGTTTTGCTGTTTCTGGACAGAAGGGAGAAGTTATGGCGCCAGCTGGGGGCTCTTCTGAAGACGCCCCCTAGAATGAAATAACATGGTAACTACCCCGACCACCCAGTCTGCGGAGCCAGGGACCAGGTCCTGCCCCATCAGCCATTTGCTCTCCAAGGCGGGTATCAGCAACTAGCCTCTATCATCACAGAGCGAAGCCCCCTGGAGCAGGGACGGGAGCCTGCTGAGCCGGACAACAGGAAGCACTACACTAAGGGCAAAGGAAAAACAAACCTACCTTCTCAACCCCGCCTGGCACCTCTGAATACGCTGCGGGTGGAAGTCCCTGAGCAGGAGCAGTATGTCCTCCTAGGAAAGCAAAGTAGCCCAGGGTCAGGGGGAGGCCTCGTTACAGCAGAGACACCGACGGCGGCTGCAGCAGTCGGTTTATTTGTCAGAGTCGGGACAGCGGGTTCGTCCCCTTCCCAAAGGGACAGGAACACATTTTATCTTGGGTGAGTCCAACCCTTGTCTGTGCCGCCAGGCAGCTGGCAAGGCTGCGGCGAAACCTGGTCCACACAGGCCGGTCGGCCCTGGAACGAGGTCTGCTGGCGCGGTTCCTGGGCAAAGGGTCACGCGAACGGAGCAGACGCCTGCCCCTGGTTCCGAAGGACAGGCAGGAGGGAATGAGAGCAGAGCAACCCCGGGCAACCGGATGAAAGCTCCTCTGCCCGGATCAGAGTCAACTGCTGAGTTCCTGCTGCAGGTCCCCCCCAAGAGCATCACTAATCCCATTGCCAGCACCAACCCGCCACCTCCTTGTCTCCACTCACACCGGGACAAGTGTGGATGCTTGCAAACCGCCTTTCGGTTCCCCTGGAAGAGTATTTGGGGGCAGAGCAGGGAAATCAACCCAAGTAACTGTATTCCGAAGAGAGTTAAGGACAGCAGACTGCACGTACGACTCGGTGGGACGTCAATGTTAATTGCTTAGCTTATATCATTAAAGCAGAGAATGCCCCTTCCAAAACAGCGGGGAAGATACCTCCTTCATATCAGGTGGGACATTTCCAACATAAACTTCCAAGTCCTTTTTCTTGGTGATGCCTTGAAAAACAAGCAAGAAAAACTCCATTTTGTGCTTGCAGCGGAGCAGGGTCTTGACAAGCTCACGGATAAGGCTCGACGCAAATCGCAGGCCGCCACTTTCTTCTGGAAACAGCAACTTGTTTTTTTTAAATAATTGCAGCAAATTTGACTCAAATTTTGGCCCAGCCACCCGTGCACCAGGCCTGCCTGCGAGACCCGAGCAGGACACACAGGATCTCCTGGTCTGGGAGGTGCACACCTGGAATGGCCACTCTCACAAACTGTGACTGCAACTTTTGAACAAAGAAACAAAAACAAAAAAAGCCTCCCAAGCAAAGACAGTCTTAATAACAAACCTGAGAGTTGTCTGAAGGGACCCCCTCTCCCGCTTGTTTAGGGGAAAGGGACAAATACATATTTTGGTAAATAGCTCCCCCTCCACGGTAATACCTGCTATTACGTAAATACATTTTGGGCTAAGTTCTGATGATGGACATTAGCCCACAGATGCTAACAATGCCAATCTGCATATCTGTGCACCGCACACATCTTCAGAAAATTCTCATTAAAATTAGTATTTCTGTACACACACAGACATACACACACAGAATCTCTGGGACGTTAGTTACTTTACTCCTCAAGAGATCAACAAGCTGTATTTTAGTTACAATAAAACGCGTCTTTTATCTTAAAAGCCAAAGATGGATTCCCCCATCACTCCCAACCTCGTGATCCAGGTTTTGGATATTAGTTTCCAGGAGGAGATGCCAGTTTCCTTTGACCCCTGTAAAAGGGTTTATAATGGAAATTCAGGTACAGACTTTTGATCCTGCAAAAAATTACCCACGTCCTTAATGTGTATTCAGTTTAACATCTGCATTTTGTGGGGCTACGTACGGGTTTAACCATTTGCCAGATTAAGGATTTAGCTTGAACTGCCACACATGGATTATTTTAGATCCCACTGGTGTTGATAACAAACAAAAAGCAGTTTGTCATTGCTAACAGCAGGAGAGTGCCCCACAAAAGTGCCTGCAACTCTAACGACTGACTTGTTTGTAATATTAAAAGCGCAGTTGTCAGAAGGTCACACGCACAAGAGATACCCGTCCTGTCACAGGACACAGCTGTAAATCACACAGACCGACTGTTCGACCTCTGACCCCGTAAAGATGACGGACACCTTGCGGTGCAGCATTAAGCTCTTTTGGAGCAGTGCAACACACAGCGGTAAATCCTAGACCCACAGAGAGTTAATGATTCTCTTGCTTTCTTGGGGAGGATGAAAAACAAACAGCCACATGAGCAACCCCACCAGCGGTGGGGAAAAGGAACCAAGGTTTACCTGAGTATTTGAGCTGCTCCGGTTTCCCATTTGTCTTCTGGGGCCTGGGAGGGCCCCAGACACCGCTGCTGCTTGCCCTGAACGGCAGGAAGGAACAGAGGACATGCGCGTTTTGTGAGCTTTTAACTACAGCAAAACGAGACCACCCACCACCCGACAGTCACAGCGTGGAAGGAGGGTGATGTGACAGGGAGCTGCGGGTGCTCAGCGCCTCTGCGAAGGTAAATAAATCAAGCCAGACACACGCTCAGGGCCCTGGGTCCTTGCAATAGGCCACACACGCTATTCACCCCTTGCGCCAGGGCGCCTCTCTCGCACTCACTCACACGTGTGTTTCAAGCCTCATGCCACCGAAATAACCTCAAAACAGGACCAGGGCCTAGATCACAGATCCCAAGCCCAGAAGGGACCACCGTGATCGAGTCTGGCCTAGCACAGACCAGACGTTAGAACCACCCCAAAATAATTCCAAGAGCCGACCTCTTAGGAAACCAGTGCTGTGAGGTTTCCTGAGTTTGCAGCAGCCTGAAATGGTAGCTCTGGAAGGCGTGAACGGAGCTGCGGGGCCCTATGCCAGCGGAATCCCATGCTGCCAGATTTAATTCCGGATAAAGATTTTTTGACGCCACCTCTGGATCCAGGGATGCTGCTGCAGAACTGGGATCCAGTTGGCCATGGGGCCTGACACAGGTCTGATCGGGGGCCGGAGCTTTGTACGGGTAGGGCCATCCCAGGACTAGGGTGGGGGAGGGGCAGTTGCCCAAGACTCTCCCCAAACCGAGCGGTGGCTGGGGCAGCACCACAGAACCCCATGGGACACA
The DNA here is from genome assembly GCF_965140295.1 of Lepidochelys olivacea. NCBI lineage: Eukaryota > Metazoa > Chordata > Testudines > Cheloniidae > Lepidochelys > Lepidochelys olivacea. The sequence goes on from NC_140434.1 coordinate 1,182,211, forward strand.
CTGCAATGTGGGGGGCCAGGAGCTAGGATGGGCATTTCCCAGCCCGGAGCCAGGAGAGCCCCCCCCAATCCCGGCCTGACAGACACCCAGCCCCCCAGCTCACCGCCAGCATGAGCTCATCTCCCCCAGCTACTCACATGGCTCAGGGGTCACAGGGCCCAGCAACCTGCAAAGAGACCAGGAGAGACCGAGTGAGCGGCGGGGGGCCGAGGCCCGTCTGACCAGGCTCTCCCAAGGGTGGGGCCGGCTGGCGCGGGGGCAGCCTGCGGATGGGAACCCAGGGAGGTGCCCTCAGAGATGTGCCCATTGCAGCCAAGTGTGCACCCCTGGGCACCCCCACCAGCTGGCCCCACCTGGGAGGGGCACCAGAGGCCTATGGGGGAGACCCCCTTGCATGGGGAAGGGGGCAATTTCCCTTCCAGGGGTCCCCCCAAAGGGGATTATATAAGGGGGCCAGTTAGCGGGTGGGGCAGTTCCCCGAGGGGCCTGATGGGGAAGGTTTGGGGGGGTCCCGTGCTCAGCCCCGTCCCTGGCCCTACCCAAGAGGGGGACGGACGTGCGGCTTCCGAGCTCGCGGCACCGCCAGCTGCCCCCCGCGTCCCACGCACCGGGGCCCCCTCGGGCACCCACCCCTGCGGTCCGGGCTCGCCGCGCAGCAGCCAGGGCAAAGCCGCCGCCGCTCAGCCCGGAGCCGGCTCCGAACCCGCGCCCCGCGGGAGGAGCGGACGGACCCGCGCCAGGCCCAGAGCCGGAGGGCGCAATGCCCGTCGCTCACTCGGGCCGGGTGCGAAGCTGCCCCGGCGGGAAAGGCCGCGCCCCGCTGGATAATCACGAATGGCCAGCGCGGCTCATTGCAATTATCGCGCGCACGCAGCTTGTCTCCGCCGGCCAGGTCCGCAGAGCGATTCCCGCTGCGGAGCTTGCGCGGGGGCACGACGGTTTTGCGCCCTGGCTTGCGCGGGGCCGAGGGTTATTCGCAGGCGGAGGTCGCAATTCTCACCCGCGCGAAGTGCGTTCAGCGGCGCGCAGGGGCGGCGATTTACAAACCGGGCCCGCAGGCAGAGCGCGCCCCCACACCGCTGGAAATCGCCCTGCTCGCTGCGCGGCAGATTGCGCCCCCGCGCGGTGGGGGTAGCTCTCTGCAGGCCAGGCGCCCTCCCCCTTGCGGCCGGCCGGGGCCCTGCGCCGCCCCCTCCGGATCTGGGCGGGGAGCCCGGGCAGCGCTGGCCGGCGGCCTCGGAGCGGAGCTGAGCGGCAGGGAGCGAGGCGCAGGAGACGCGGAGCCGCCCCCGCTGCGCTGCGCCCCCGCAGACCCCCTCCAGGCCTCGGGGCTGCCCGGGAGCTGGGCGCCCAGTGGCGCTTCGTGGGGCCCCCTGGGGCAGGGTGCAGGACCTGGAGCGACTCCATCTGATCCCCCCCGGGGTGAAGGAGGATCCCCACCCCCCTTCTCCTGCAGGTGAAATTCTCTTCCCCCCCCCACTGCTGCACCCCCCATGGGTTAAGGACCAGCCCCCCCACGAGTGACTCCAGCTCCCCACCTCTGCGATGGGGGCCCCCTTGCCATGACTCTCCCCCCCACGCTGGGACTGTGATTTACCGGGGGCGAGGGGGAAGCAGGACCACCCCGTCTCCCGAGCTGCATCCCCTGCTGGCTCTGAGCTGGCACGGAGCTCCCACGCGGGCCCCGTGTGTGGGGCACACCCCCTCCCCCAAGCCACCAGGCTCCGGATCCCCCCATCCCCACCAAAGGTCACCCCCCCTTCTCCCCCAGCATCTCAGCTTCAGCTTTTCCCAGCCATAGCCCAGCGGCCCCCCTGCCCCATGGCGGCCAAGTGGTTCAAGGAGTTCCCCTCCAATCTGAAAACCGCTTCAGAACGGGCCAGGCCGGGCAGCGGGAGCCTGGGCAAGCTGTGCAGTGCCTCCCGGAAGCCCCTGGGCCCCGCTGAGCCAGGCCCCGGCCCACTGCAGGGCAAAAACCGCAAGAACTCGGCGGCCGAGCTGGGGGCTTGCAGGGCAGCTCCGGGGCCTGGCAAGGATGGCGGCAGCAGGCTGTCCCGGGACAACCTGCAGGGACTGATCCAGGCTGCCACGGGCAAGATGCGCAAGAACTCGCGGGTGGAAGGCAGCCCCCAGGAGGGCCCCCCCAAGGGCACCGGCTGCAGCACCTACATGAACCGGCTCATCAAGGTGGATGCCCATGAGAAGAACGGGAAAAGCTACCCCAGCAGTAGCCCAGCGCCAGCTTCCAGCCCGTCGCCGGAGGAGGACAAGGCCAAGAGCGCCAAGCAGGAGACGGTAAGGAGCCGTGGACGGCCTAGCAGGTAGCGCCCGGAGCTGGCTTTCGCGGGAGCTGTTGTGTGGGCTTGGGCTTGGCTTGGGCAACTCTCCCAGGGGCACCTACATGGCAGCAAATGGCTGTTCTTAACTCGGGGTCAGCCCCCCGGGAAGACACGGCCACTCCGCTTTTCACGGGCGTTAGCAGTGCGGCCCGTGGGGCTTTAACTCCCGCGGCTAACCCGCGGTCAGAACGCAGTGTCCACATGCCCTGTGCCTGGGGAAGGGGATGGTGCTGCCCTGCCGGATGGAAGTATCGGTGCCTAGAGGGAGCCAGCGCCCTCAGGGAGAGCGGCGGCCCCTTTGCCTGGCAGAGATCCCGTGTGCGTGGCCGTGGGCAGGTCACCTTCTCATTCCCCCTCCCCATACCTGCGAAATGAGGGACCTGAGGAAAACTCCTCGAGCAGGCAGCATTCAGTGCCATCGACTCAGCTCATTAGCCCGGCTAACTCTGTGCTCCGAGCCCTTTCCCTTCCGCCGTCTCTTTGTAATTCCCTTTATCCCAATCTCGCTTTAATCCATCACAGGGAGAATAGGCGCTCTGTCCCTCCCGCCTGCCCCAGCTCATTGATCCCACGCTGACCTCGTTTAGTCCCTGCGGGCTTGCCTGCTCATTAAGGGAAGGGGTATGAAAAGTCTGGCTGGAAGGATCCCGTTTGCTGGGGAGCGGGACAGGCTGAGTTAGGGGCTGCGGTTTAGCTAAATAAAGCGTCTGGAATTGGAGAGCCGCTGGCAGCACTGGCCTGAGCCATGATCCTGACCTGCAGCTCTCCTGCTGGCCCAGACAGAGGTGCCCCCGGCCGGTCAGCCCTGACCCACAGAGCGTCCCCCAGGAGCCCCGGGCTGCTCTAATGCACCTCGATTCTGCCCCACAGCTCTCGCTGCTCTTCCTGCCCAGGGCCCCTCCTTGCCCGCTCTGCAGATACGCCCCCGTTCCGACCTGCAGCTCTGCCGCTAGCCAGCCCAGCGGCCAGCCCCAGCCCCCCAGCCTCACTGGATAGCGAGAGTGGGGGAAATGGGCGCCCGGCATGTCCTGTGTGCCCGCCGCACCCACGCTGATAGGCGAGTGCGTTTCACGTTGGCTTCTGCAGCCAATGGCCTCATTAACCCTCTGCCCCTGCTGGCACGGGAGCCCTCGCCTGGGCACCCCCCACTGCCTGCAACCCACGCGTGTCTCTGCCTCTCAGGTCCCGGGTCTCGAATTCAGGGTGCTGCGGTTGCACATCGGGCCCCCTTTGTGCTGGGCGCTGCACTGATGCAGAGGCCTTGTCTTCTCCGGGGACGCTGGCATGCTGCCACCAGCTGGTATGATCCCCGTGAGCGTGAGGCCGTTGCGGTTGTCGTGTGCGTTAGCAGGTGACAGGGAACCCCAGGCTCCCCGCTAGCATCACCGCGACCGGCCGGCATCTGTGAAGGCTGCAGGCCGCCTGGTCTGTGCTGGGAGCTGCATCGACGTGAGAGAGAGCCCCTGCGCCGGCGGCCTCACGGGTCCGAACAGGCAAAGTGTGGGAGGAGAAACTGAGGCAGAGGGGGGGGAAAGGGACGTGCCCAAGGCCACCCAGCAGGGCAGGGGCAGAGCAGGGATAGAAGCCAGGTCTCCTATGTTCTCCCCACCAGGCCAGGCCACCTCGTCTCTCTCTGTCCCTACCAGCTTCTGATCCCTCTGGGATTATATTGTCTTCAACCGTGAAGCATTCCCGTCACCGTGCGTGCGAACGCAGTCGTGTCGCACGGTTGTGTCACCAGTGGCTGTGAAGCAGGGCCTGGAGCTGACGGTGGTGCTGCTGAGCATCCCCCTCTCCATTTGAAGGTGTGGGGGGCTGTGGGTCTCAGCACTGCCGGAAACACAGGCCCTCCCGCCCCATAACTGGGCACGCTGGTGCTGCGGCCCTTAGGGGGCTTGTGGTTGTCCTGGCTGGTATGTTGGGAACTCTTTGCCCCCCGCAGGTCATCATTCTGGAGGACTACGCTGACCCGTACGACGCCAAGCGCACCAAGGGCCAGCGGGAGGCGGAGCGGCTGGAGGAGAACGACGGGTACATGGAGCCCTACGATGCGCAGCAGATGATAACAGGTGCATGGCCGGGGAGCCGCGGCGGGGCTGGCCAGTGCCCATCAGACCCCAGGAAAGGAAAACTCTGGGCGGGATGAGGCATGGGTCAATATTTAAATCTGCCCCTTGCCAAATCGGGGAATGCCTGGCTCTGGGGAGGCTCATTCACGTGGCGTGAAGTCCCATGCAGGGGGGATATTCGCAGATGTTAAAGACCCATCCCCTGAAGCTATGGAGCTGGGTATGATGTGGGTTTGCTCCAGGCTGGGCAGACTCCATCCTTGCAGCAGCCCTCAAAGCGGCCTGTGGAAATGAAACCGAGCTGGAGCAGGAAGCCGGCTCTTCTGTTTCCTGTCGCTCTGCGGGGAGAGATAAGGAGCAGAGTGGGCTCTGGCCAGGGCCTGACCCGGGGGTCGATGGACTCTGACCTCTGCTCAAATCCCTCAGTGAAGGGAAGTGAAATGAGCACACACCCCCCGCCCCAGGAAGCGCTCCATGAGGCCAGGTACTGAATCCCTCGCAGGCCCGATCCTGGTGTGCAGAACCCCCATCGTCCCTGGAGTCCTTGGCCAGACTCAGGTGGGTCGGGCTCCGGAGCTGTGTCTACCTGTGTCTGGGCCTGTTCGGTTCCCTCCCTCCCCGCTCTCTCGCCCGCGTTCTTAGACCAGCCAGCTCAGCTCTGCTGCACAAAGGCCTGGCCAGCGACAGCCCCAGCGCACAGGGCTCCTTCCCCATCGGGTGACCCGGCTGGCTCCTGCCTTCGCCCTGGGCCGACCCACCGGGGCTGGGAGCTCTTCGTTCCCAGGGCTCGAGGGAATCGGGGGTGGGGGCCTGACTCTGCCTTCGGTCACTGACCCCGGGAGGCGGCTGGGTCGTATCTCGGGGCAGGCATGGAGCGTGGCGCTTGGCCCCGTTCGCACGTGGACTCCAGGGACTGCGAGGGGTCTCAGGGAACGAGTGCACACGGCGGAGCTTTGAATTCCCTGGGTTACTGCTTATGCCTCCCCTGGGCTCCGATCCAAAGCCCATGGAAGGCCCGGTTGGTGTCTGGCGGGGGTCAGGTCTGGGGTAGCCAGGGGACACTGGTGTACTTATGAAGTGACTAGCACAGCAAAGGGGGGGGTCTCCATCCCCTGCCCCCCCCCCGACCTGGTGTGCCGGGCGCGTGGCACCTCACTCTGAGTACTGCTGGGCCAGGGAGCGGGTGGTAATCCGTGCCCGTGAGCCTGCCCTGCATAACTCAGCCAAGCCAGAGGCTGGGTGGGCGACGCCTTGGGGAGAGGAGGGGGCGTGGGAGCAGAGTTAGGGCTCTGGGCTGTTTGCGGCTGGAGCTTTGAGTCCCTCCTGATTGCTGCCGGGTTCCACGCCCCAGTTCTGCAAAACAGCCGGGCACACGCCTGAGCCTCATCCCAGTCGGTGGGGCTGGAGCAAGTGTGTAGGGACTCTGTCAGTCGGGGGCTCGGCGCCTTCCCAAACCCAGGGTGTGTCCATCACTGTAAGCAGTTGGGCCGGGTTTCTGCTGCGCCCTCAAGACTGCCCAGGCCTGGGTAATCGCAGCTTCCCCTGGTCAAATGGCAGGGCTTCAGCAGAGCCAGTGTGCCCCGGGCTGGACCGGCAGGGGCTGTGGGTCAGGAGTGAGGGGCACTGGCAGAGCCGGGTGGGGACCCCTGGGCTGGACTAGCCGGGCTACAGGGTGGGATCGGCAGAGATCGCTGGGCGAGCTGGTGCAGCACGTCTCCCGCTTTCACCTCTGAGGTTCTCCCCGGGCGTCTCCGTGGGCAGAGGTTCTCGGGCTTTGTTTCTGTCTCCAGCGCCCCAGGGGTGGCGTGCTCCTGGGCTGCCTGAGGCCCAAGGGACAGCAGCGGGGGCACGGGGACTATCTGGGAGCGCTGCGGTTCCCTCGAGCCCAGAGAATCGGGGTGATTTACAGCTTCATTTCACGGCAACTTTCTCCCGCTGCCCTTTGAAAAATACATCCTGCGGGTGCCTAGCAACCCGGCGTGCTGGGCTGCCCGGCTCCCAGCACAGCCGCCTTCAGCCCCAGCCCGTGCCGTGCTGCGCTGGGCCCGGCTCGCCCCGGCCAAGCAGCTGGGTGGAATAACAGGAAGCCAGTGGAGCGGAAGCTGGAAATGAAAGATTTGCTGCTGGCTGATGGGTTTTTTCCATGCAGGGCGCCGGGGTTCGCAGTGGACGGAGAAGGGTTGGGGGCAGCCGGGTGGTTTTATTGAAGGCTCGGCTGTGCCCACGGTGGCCCCGGCTGCAGGGTAGGCTCCTGTTGCGAGGCGCTGGGCAGGGTCCCTTCCCTGGACTGCCCACAGCAGCCATGTGGGAGCTCCCTCCCTCCGGAGCCAGCGCCATGTGGGAGCTCGGCTCTGGGCCCCCTTCTCCTCGGGGAGCAGCTTGGCTCCGTGACTTGGGGGATAAGGGTCCCGGTGCTGAGTGTGAACATGGAGGGGGGACCGGGGTCAGTCCCCAGCCCCTGGTCAGCTGCATGCGCGTCCTGAGGTCAGCAGGGTTAGCCTGATCCCAGCCCTGCTTCGCTGCGCCCGCTGGCCTGCCATGGTGTAGGGGCTCCTATCGGACAGCCAGGGCGTAGCTTCCTGCCTGCGTTTCCTCTGGGAGCCTGTCCTGCACGTCCCGCTCCATTCTCCCAGCAGGAAGGATCCCTTTGCAGCTCCAGGATTGTTCCTGTTACCGTGGCGCCTTAGGGAGGGGCAGAGAGACCCCAGACCCCCTGGCACTCATCTCCTGATCTGTACCCTAGTGCTGAGACCAGGGGGACACGCCCTCTTCTCAGCTCCATAGCATTCAGGGAGGACAGCACCTTGCCCTCCCAGCTCCATGTGCTGATGTCCCACAAAGCAGCATTAATCCCCTGCCCCCCGGAGCTTGGGTTTGCAGGGCCGGGGGGTTCCCAGGACCAGCTTGGGTCAGCCCTTGGGTACAGGCCTGGCCAACGCCTGTGGGGGTCTGTGGGAGTCTCCCAGGGCGGGGCGTGTTGGATTGAGCCCTGACATTGCAGGTTCCAGGGTGTTCACCCCAACCTTTGGGTCTGGGGGATGACCTGGGCATTATTATGGGGCAGGGGGCAGGCCCCCTTGCTGCCCCCTCCCACCCAGCTCTGGCTGACTCTGGTTCTCCCCTGGCCTTTCAGAAATCCGCAGGCGGGGCTCCAAGGACCCAGTGGTCAAGGCCATCCTGCTGCTGGACGGGCCCGGGGAACTGGGGGAGGGTGGCGCCCGGCCGGACACAGTGCCCAAGCGGCAGGGCTCCAAGGAGCAGGTGGGGAAGGCCCCGCCGCAGCTGTATGATACCCCCTATGAGCCCAGGGAGGCACCGGCCAGCACCACGCAGGACAGGAGGGCGCGGGCCGTGGACAGCCGGCTCCCGGAGAATGACGAGCGTCCTGCCGCAGAGTACGAGCAGCCCTGGGAGTGGAAGAAGGAGCAGATAGTGAAGGCTCTGTCAGGTAGGGGGAGGGGCTGTGGGGCGCTGGCCAGCGGGATGCGGGGGGGGGGGGGGGGGCGCACTGGCTGGCGGGACACTGGGGCTGGCAGGGCATGGGCCTGCAGATGACAGAGGCATACGGGCACATGCCTGGGGCCTGCTCTCAGAGGAGCAGCCATGGAGTCGCTCTGGTTTCTGCATGGCCCCAGGCTGCCCCACTCTCCTGCTAGCAGAGGCCAGGATGTCCGTCCACGCCGTGTGGTGCCCATATCCAGTGGGCAGTGCCCAACCCCTGGCAGGGGGCTCAGGAACATGTCCTTGGGGGTGAGGAGGGGATCTGGGCTCCCCAGCTGCTGGAAGCCCAGGAGCTGGGGAAGAGCCGAGCACAAGGGAGACACGGCTGCCCTTGCAGCCATGGGGAGACGACCGCGGCCCATTCAGGCTGGCTCTGGGGTGGGGAGAGTCGGGCACCTCTGCCCGTGGCTGGATGGCAAACGGAGCCCTTCCTTCCAGTCCAGTTTGAGGGAGCAGAGCGGGCGGGCACCCCCAAGGATGAGGTGCTGCGGCAGCACCATCGCCAGAAGAGCTGGACTCCCAAGACCCTGAAGCCGACGCTCTCAGACCACGGCGAGGGCGAGCGAGTGGACCCAGCCCTGGCGCTGGAGAAGCAACCGTAAGCCCCGCGCCCGGCCTCCCCCTCCCCTGCCTGGCCCCGTGCCCAGCCTCTGCCCGGCCTCCCCCTCCCCTGCCCAGCCCCGCGCCCCAGGAAGCGTCCCAAACAAAATGAGGTTACTTCATGACTTTGGTTCACCATTGCCCCTTCCCACCGGCCTGTCCCTCCGAGGGCTTTGGGGTGTCCCTCGTCTCGACCCCTCTGCCCCAGGCTCTCCCCACTGCCTTTGGGAGATCAAATTTTTCTCTCCTCCCCCTGCCTCCAAATCTTGGCTTTTTGAACGAGGATGTGGAGGAGCTGAGCAGTGGCTCTGGGCCAGCCTCGGTGTTGGGGTCCCCTGCTGGCCCCATCTCCTCCCATCCCAGGATCTCCAGCCACTTCCTAAAGCTAATGAGATTATCAGCCTCCAACGGCCTGGACACCCAGCCCTTAAATGCATCCCCCGCCCTGCTTCCTGGGCCATGCAGGCGCCTTTTACTAACATGAGAGGGAAGTTGGAGACTGTGCTGTGCCATGCACCCCCAGAGCTAACCGCCCAGCAACTTGAGCGCTCCTTTGGGAGAGCATATGAGGGGTTCCTGTAGCCCCCCATTGCTGGGGAGGGGGCCACCCCACACAACCAGAATTCAGGGGCCCCACAGGACTTGCCATGCTCAGAAACCCAGCTCGTTTTCTGCTCCTCGCAGCTGGTACCATGGAGCCATCACCCGGGCTGAGGCTGAGAGCCGGTTGCAGCCCTGCAAAGAGGCCGGTTACCTGGTGCGGACCAGCGAGACGGGGAACGGCAAATACTCCATTGCGCTCAAGTAAGTCGTGGAGACTTTTGCCCGCAGAGGGGCGGGCAGAGCTGAGATCAAGGCCCCAGCCTTGGGTGTTGGATGGGCCTGGCTGAGGGATACGGCTCCCCTGTGGCCAGGAGGGTTCAGCTGGCAGGGCAGTGGCTGTACCATGGGCTGGGATCCATCGAAAGAGCCGATCGCTGGTGGGAGATGCAGGGGTCAGTCCCACTGAGACAGACTGAACTAGGCGTTTCCCGGGAGCGAGGTGACTTGGCCCGTGGGGAAGCCCTGCTGCTGGAGACTTCTACACGGGATAAAATGGGGGGTGACACCCCTGGGGCAGTCATGTCCAATGGACACCTTGCACTGGCAACTACCAGACCCCAGGCCCCTCTGGGCCAGAGGTAGAACCCAGGAGTCCTGGCTCCCAGCCCCGCTGCTCTAACCCACTTGACCCCAATCCCCTCCCAGGGATAGAACCCAGGAGCCCTGGCTCCCAGCCCCGCTGCTCTAACCCACTTGACCCCAATCCCCTCCCAGGGATAGAACCCAGGAGTCCTGGCTCCCAGCCCCGCTGCTCTAACCCACTTGACCCCAATCCCCTCCCAGGGATAGAACCCAGGAGTCCTGGCTCCCAGCCCCGCTGCTCTAACCCACTTGACCCCAATCCCCTCCCAGGGATAGAACCCAGGAGTCCTGGCTCCCAGCCCCGCTGCTCTAACCCACTAGACTCTGGGCCCTTCCCAGAGCCAGGGAAAGAACCCAGGAGTCCCGGCTCCCAGCCCCACTGCTTTAACTCACTGAACCCCATGCCCCTCCCTGAGCTGGAAATAGGACCCAGGAGTTCTGGCAGGGCTCTGTGGAGCTGCCTTGCAGAAACATCTTTGCTGGGCAGAAGGGTCTCTGGGGAGCAGACTGACCCCCTTGGTTTCCGTGCCTTGTGGGTGTGGAGCCCCATGGGGAGCCCCCATGCGAGGCATGGGGCAAGGCCCCGCTCCCTGTTGCTGGCTGTGTCCTGGGAGGGCGGCCCTGAGGGCCGGCTCGGGTCGCAATGATGCCTGGCCCCTGGCTCTCTGGCACAGCGCTGGAGGATCGTTGTCGGCAGTGCTGGCGGTGTTTCCTTCCTGAGGAAGTGGAGCCCCTGGAGCCGAAACAATCGGAGAAGGGAAGGGAACAAACAGGGGGGCTGGGCTGGTGACGAGGCGACCGCGGGGCCGGAATGGCCCTGGGCAGCCCCCAGCCAGGCCCAGCCCAGGGAAATGGGCAACATACCCAGGGACTCGCCAGCGCCTCCTGCGGCTGCTCCCGTCCCACCTGGCCGGGGGGACGATGGTGTCGGTCTGGCATGGGAAGCAGTGGGTGCAAACGGCAGCCCAGAGTGCTGGCAGCAGAGAACCAGGCCCTGGCAGCAGAGCTCGCTGGCAGAGCCTGGAGGGGGCGGTGCCCAGGGCTACACCCCGGGAAACACCCCCGCCCCCAAGGCAGCACGCTGGACAAGGAGCCAGCCCGGAGCTCTCCACCCAGCAGTTCCTGTTGGGTCTGATCCAGCTGCTGTCCGTGGAGAAGTCTCCCCCTGGAGCCAGTCACTGCTGCTCTGGGGTCACCCTTCAGTGCACAGTGTGGGGGGAGCAGGGCACTGGGAGACCAGACTCCTGGGTTCTATTTACAGCTCTGGGAGGGGAGTGGGGTCTGGTGGTCAGGAGCCAAGGCTCCTCCTGGGTTTTCTTCCTGGCTCCGGAGGGGGAGTGAGTTCAAGTGCTTAGGAGCCAGGACTCCTGGGTTCTATTCCTGGGTCGGCCACTAACTTGCTGAGGCCCAGCCTCCCTGAGCCTCAGTTTCCCCTCTGCACAGTGGGGATAACGAAGCTGCTCGGGCCTTGCGAGGTTTCACACCTGAAGTGCTGGGAGGTCTGGGATGGGAGGAGCAAGAGCGAGGACTGCTGCACGCAGGGCCCAGGGACCCCGGCTGCGGTCGCTCCCCATGGGCAGGGCTGATCTCCCCCCACCCCGTGGCTTTGCTGCAGGACCAGTCAGGGATGTGTCCACATCCTCGTGGCCCAGACCAAGGACAACAAGTACACGCTGAGCCAGACCAGCGGCGTCTTCGGCAGCGTCCCCGAGGTGGTGCATCACTACTCCACCGAGAAGCTGCCCTTCAAAGGGGCGGAGCACATGACCCTGCTGCACCCTGTACACAGCAAGCTGCATTAGCGCGGCTGCGCCCAGCCAGCTGCCTGGGCCTTCGTCATGGACATCGGGGCAGCCAGAGGGCCGGGCAGGCGGGCGCGCGTGTGGAGCCAGGTGCATCGCAGCAGCAGCAGGCTCTCCGGGGCCCGCTCTGGACAGAGTCGAAGGCCCTGCTCACCAGCACGGCTGAGCTTGTTCCGTCCGGGGGAACAGCCTGGGAACACTGCCCCATGGAGAACCCCCTTGGCCCTGCATGGAGCCGGAGCTGCCAGGCTTTGGTGCCGGTATAAAGGGATGTAGGGATCACTAGCCTGTCTCCCAATGGCCTGCCCCGCGGGGAGGTGCCCCGGCCTCGGGTGACCCCGTGCTGCCTGGGACTGTCAGTCAGCATGACCCTGGGCAGCTGGTCCTGGTCTCAATGCCCTTAAGGCCAGAGAGGCCATTTGGCTCCTCCAGGCTGACCTGCCACAGGCCAGAGCTCCTCCCCTGCTGACTCCTGCCTCCCGGGCCAAGCCAGAGCCGCTGTCTGAGAGGGTGACATCCCCTTTGGCTTTCTGGGGTCTCGGACGGTTGTGGGCAGCTGGGGCCTGGCACCCTGGGCAGCCATTCTGCTTCCCTAGACTCTCCCTTTGCCCCAGTGCTTCCTGTCCAGGCCAAGATGGTTGACTCAATCGCAAGGTGTCTCCCTGCTGTGAGCATCCTTGTGACCCTCCACTGCCAGCTCATTCCGCCCTCCATGCCTTCTCTTCTCTCCGCTCTGTCCTGCCCTGGTGTAGCCCAAAGACAGGGCCAAACGCCCTGTGGCGGTAGGAACGGAGGGCAACCTCTGTGTTCGGGTAGTGCCCGACGGAGTGCGTTCCCACCTGCCGGCAGGGGCGTGCGGGCGTCTTGCTCCAGGTGGCAGGAAGGGCATTTTTCTGACATGCTTTCAAGTCCCAATAGGTTAATTACTTGTGCTGAGTGCCAGCTTGGAATTAAGTAACTCCCGCTCGGACTGTGGCGCTTTACATGCCCTCTGGGGGGGAGCAGCAGTTGACAGAGGGGTTCTTCCGGGTGCCCTTGGGCCCGTTCCCAGGGGCCTGCCTGCCCATACTTCTGGCAGTGCCCTAACGAGGACTTGCCTAATGGAATGGGGGCACACGTCGTTACCTATTCCTGGTAACCTGTGCCAGTTGCCTCTCCAGGCTCTAAACACCTGACTGCTCCTTTGGGGCATAACTGACGGGACGGCCGGCAGCCATCCTGGCAGCGCCTGCATCTAGCTTTCTCCCTCTGAAAACAAATTGATGGTGCAAGTGTGTTTTAAAAAAGGGCTCCAGCAACCCTCCCGTCACAAACCAGCCTGTGCACGGTGGGACGGCCGCGCTGCCAGGGGGAGAGAGGTGAAATTCACCCTGGTGCAGAGCAGCCTGCGCCAGACCTCGAAGTGGGCATGAAGGACGGACGGGTCCTGGCAGATGGCTGGATTTCCTCACTGCCAGCATGAAAGTCTCTCTTCTGTCTGATGAGGCCAGGGCTGCTAGGGGTAAGTGACCCCTGGGCTTACTGGAGTGGAGAAAGGAGAGAGCAGAATTTCTCAGGGGGCCCTGGGGGCCCAACTTCAGCCTGATCCCTCCCCCTCTCCCCCCACAGTTTGTCACTGGTATATTTGACAGCACGTGTTCGTTGCGTTCATGGGGTTCCCTGTGGTGTAGATACGGCAGCTGGGACAGGACTACACCAGCACAGCCCCCAGGGTGGGCACCCAGCTGCCCTGCACTAAGGGTGCTCCTGGTCCCAGCCGGGTGAGGCCTAGCTAGTGTGACACAGCCTGTTACCCCAGGCTAGGGGGTTGTGCGGTTCGACTGCCCTGAGGTTGGTAGAGCAGCACCGTGGCTCTGCTCGGCCCCAGCCTGAGTCAGGTGATTCCCTCCCCATAAGGGGGCCTGGTCAGCAAAGCCCCTGTGGCCGGGGCTCAGGTCAGCACCTGCTTTGCTGACTTGGCACCTGGCAGGGATTTGTAATGGAGGGGACGCAAACTGCCAGCAGAGCCCCAACTCCTACGGAGGCCACCCCCTCCCCACTGCTCTGCCCCCTACCCAGGGCCTCCCCTGCTGCACCCTTGGGTGGGCAGAGACCAGAAAGGGGCCAGTTAGTGGTTGGGACAATGCTGCCACCGTGTGGCGAGGACTCTGCATTACAGGGTGGGACCAGGCAAGGAAGGAAAATGTTACTCACCCCTTGGTTGCCGATTCTCCCTGCTGGAGCGTGGCCGGAGACCCGGCTGGCCGGAGACCCGGCTGGCCAGCTGTGGCCTCAACGCAGGGTTAGCTCCGCTCCATTGACCCTGTGCCAGCACCCTCGCGGGAGGGGTGCGGATGGCGTGGGGTTGACATGTGCATTGGCTCAAGCCCTGAGTGCCTTTGCCCCATTGAAGGAATTGAATCCCCTTCCCAGCGCAAGCCAGGCTGCTGCTTGGTCTAGCTGTTGTCCCGGGGCATCCGGGTAGAAGGTGCACGCAGCATCCAGCTGGACCGACGCTCCCGGTGTGCGTATGGCCACTTTATTTTTAGGACAGGGCAAGTGACGGGCAGGTCATCCTGGCTGGTCGTCATGCGTTGTTTGAGCCCTGTGCCACATGTGGATCGCTAGCTAGTGTTCGACCTTTGGTTTTTGGAGACTGTGTCTTTAACCAGCTGCTTGTCTGTATTAATTGTTTTTAATGTATTTATGATGTTGCCCAAGAAGGTTTTATGACTTCTCTGAATGTCGGGTGAGAACGGGCACAAGGCTGCTTGTAGCCATGGAGCTAGGAGGAAATAAACTCTCTCTTCAAGGAAAAGCCTTGCCCAGTATCTGTGCGTGTAGCTGAGCCCTGGGCAGAAGAGACGCTCGCTCGGGCTGCAGTGGCAGTAAGTGTGTGGTTCCAAGCCCGTTGAAATCAGGGGCAAGGCTCCCTGGGCTTTGGATTTTCTGATTTGCATCAGCATGAAGGGGAAAAAAATCTTTCCTTCTCCCTTTTCAGTGACAGAGACAGGGTTAGTCAGCTTCCTGCTCTCAGCCGCACTTGGGGAACTTTGTGTCTTATAAAATGTGTGACCAGAAGTGAGAGAGAGACAAGTCACACAGCTGGTCTGAGATGGAGTCTGCTGTTAGCCTGGGGTAAATCTGGCTTTACTTCTGGTCAGGCCTTGTGCAGCTGGGGCCGGCAGAGTTGCTATGGAAGAACCCGCTCTGCATTAGCCATTCTGGTCCAACGGCCTTTGTGGAGGCTCTGGTCTGGAACAGCAGCGACTGTCCCACCCAGAGTGGGAATCGTACCAGGATCGCTTTGCTGGGCAGTTTCCCCCCTGTAGACAAGGCCTAAGAGCAGCATGGGTCCCCGGCCCCCCGCCTGCTGTCTGACCAAGTCTGGAAGCTGTGTGAGCTCCTGCTGCTCTTGGGGGGCCAGGGTGGCAGAACGGCTCCATGAGAACCATGGCGAACCCCTTCCCCCAGGCAGAGAACAGGGAGGGGGCTTCAAAAGCAGCCCTGGGCATGCTCCAGGGGGTGTTTTCCTGCCCGCGGGCTGGTTCCCAGGTTGGTTCCCCCCAGCTTGGGGGCCTGGCTCCTGCACGCCGGGGTGAGGGTGTTAACTCTCACCCTGGGGGCAGAGGGACGCTCCTCACCTGTCAGGCCCTGCCACCAGCTGCTCTGGGGGGAAGGGGCTGACTCAAACCCAGACTAGAGCTGATGGTGGCAGGTACTTTCAGGGTAGGCCATTTACATAGCAGGCAGCAAACCTTCCTCTGCACAGCCCTGGGCGGGGGTGGGGGATGCCCCAGCCACTCACACGGAGAGGGCGCAGACAGCCGTGGGGCTAGCACCCCCAGGGAGGCCCGGGGCTCAGCCCACAGCCTGGCCCCTGCCCTGTACATCTCCCCTTGAATCCACAGCCCTGGGCCCCGCTCCCCCTTTGAACCCATCCCTTCTCCCATGTGCCCAGGGCTCGAGCCCTGCCATCCCCCCAGCTGCTGCTAAGAGTTGGCCAAGACCCTGCTGCCTTCGCCCCCCAGCCCCAGGAGAGACAGCTGCATCCTCTAAGGCAGGGGCCAGCCCCAACAGGGACCCGTCCCCTTCACCAGCTGCAGCCCCTGTTTTGCTTTCTCAGGTTTGCAAAACAAATTGTAGGCCTAAGAGCCAGGACGCCTGGGCTCTCTGCCTGGCTCTGGCCTGGGCTCGCCAGCCATGGAGGAACATGTTAGTGCTCTGCTTCCACCTACGCCTCTCCAGCGCCAGGTACGGCTAATACCCCATGAGCAAACCCATCCCACGCCCCCACCTGGCCAGCAGTAGCCCTGTGCACGCAGTAAAAAACATTTATTGGACACACGTTTGCCAACACACGGTTCTTCCTGTACAAACCCCTGTTAACACAAACACCAGTTTGATGGGGGGGGGGGGAATCCCATGCCCAGTGCTGCACCGGGGAGGGGCGGAGGCCAGTCACACGCCCAACTGAGCATTTGTTACGGCCCCACACAAGCTGCTCCAGGGAGGCGGGGAGGCCTGGGTTCTGCCAGTGCCCTTCTGGGGGACGCTCGGGCGCGTCCTGCCCCCCACGTCCATTCAGACGGTGAGCTCCCTGCGGCAGGTCTGTCGTCTGTGGCTGCTGCGCCTGGCACCGCCAGCCCCGTACAATTGGTGGGGGCAGTGGGATGGAGCCCACTCTAGCTGCCAAGGGCCAGGCGTGGCCCACTACTGCCGGAGCGGGGCAGGCCCTGAGTCCGTCTGCTCCCACCTAGCTGCAGTGCTGGCTCAGACTCTGCTGGCCTTCAGGCCCTGGTGAGCGCCTGGCCGCGGGGCAGTGCCCTGCATGCCCAGTGCCTGGAGCTTGCCTGGCTCTACCGGTAAATGCCCCTCTCCCAGCAGTGGGGCCGGGCCAGCCCTTGCCACCTTCCACGTGGAGTGGGCTCATTGGACGCCCTCCACGCCGTGTCACTCGCGGGGGCGCCGGCCCCGCCCACACCCAAGGACTGTCCAAACCCCGCCACGGGGCGGGCTGGGAAACACTGGCTCCGGCTGCTTGGGGGAGACCGTGGGAGAGCTGCTTGGCTGCCAGTTTGAGCCCCGGGCATCGCTGCAAGTGGGCGCGGGTCCATCTCCCGGGGAGGGCAGAGCAGGTTTGGCTCCTTCCAGCAGCGTCCCTGGAACCGCCAGGAGCCCAGAGCGGCCCGGAAGCGGTTGGCACAGCGGCCCCAGCCCGCCGGGGCAGAGGTAGAGCCATGGTTAAGGGCCGGGCTAGTTCTAGCTGAGCCACAAGGTCGGGGCCCTGGCTTGGCGCCTGCTGGGGCAGTCGGTGTGTCGCAGGCCAGCGAGGCAGGCTCCCCGGCTACTGGGGGACGAGGAGGTAATCCATGTTGGTGACCTCGAAGGGGCCCGTGGAGCCGACGCTGCCTGGTGATGCCGGAGGGGAGAGGAGCGGGGCTTCGCTTACCGGAGACGTGGGGCTCGGAGGAGCCAGCAGCATCAAGGGGTGCTGGACCACCACGCTGGCCTTGCCCTGGCCCAGCGAGCCCCTCCTCCATTTCTTCTTGTACCTTGAACACAGAGCAGGTCAGGAAGGGGCCAAGATTGGGGGGCTCCTGTCCCACAGACACCCCAATTCCTGCTGGCAGTGGGGTTGGGACTCAGGCCAGCATTGGCAGGGTGCCCATGGCCCCGGGACCGCAACACGGCTGCCCCAGGCCTATGGCTGTCCCCGGGGGCAGGCAGAGGGCAAAGCCCCACTGAGTCTCCATCAGTAATGGCCTGTGAGATGGGCATTCAGGGCAGCTCTCCGTGGCACAAGGGCCAGCAGCAAACACAGCCGGTGGTGACTGGGGTGTCCTGTTCCCCCCCACACCTGAAGGCAAGTGCTGGCTGGGGGGCCACAGAGAGCGAGATGCACCCCGCTGCTCCCATGGCAGTGTGCCCGAGCCCCCCACTACACCGTTTGGGTCAGTCACTTGCAGTGGAAGGGGGAGAGTCGTGCTGGGGGCAGGGCTTGGGCCCCTCTGTAACGGATCAAGCCCGGCTGCCCAGCACACAAAGATCAGCTAAGGCAGCCCACAGCCCTCAGGAAAGGACCCCGGCGGAGAGCCAAGCAGGAGTCCATGCTGCTGGACTGCAGGGAAACAGAGCGGGGCTGGAGGGGACTCTCCCAGCCCTGCCGGGGCCTCAGGGGCATCTCTCGGCTGGAGGGAGACCAGGATCTGACTCCCAGAGGCTGCCCAGGCCAGCAGTGGGCACCCATATAAGGGGCAGGGGCCCTTTCCTGTTCGCCAGAAGGCCCCAGACTGCTCTATGGAGACGGCCTCTCTTGGCTCCGCAGGGGTAAGTCCGGCAGGAACTGGGCTGAGCCCAGCAGGCCAGACCCTGTCCTGCCCTGGGAGTCACTCCAGACTCACACCGGAGTAACAGATCCGACCCAGGCGTGCACTGCTGGGCCTGGGGCACCAACTGAGAGTGACTGTCCCTCCCTCAGTGCTTCCCCAGCAGGCCAGCGGTAGCATCGCCCCACCCAGGGCCTGGGACCCAGCACCCCCCGCACCACCCCGGCCGCGTCTCACCTGAGCACGATACCAGCGAGCAGGCCGGTGCCCAGGAACAGGCTCCCTCCGGTGACCAGGAATGTGTACAGGGGCACAGTGGCGCGGTCGCCAACACCAAGAGCCTCCCCTGCAAACCGAGGGGACATGGGCACCGTTACCCAACATGACAAGGCCCAGCGCCCCCCTCCCCAACCTTGTTCACTTTGCAGGGCTGGGTATTGCTGGGCCACCTCCCAGCGGGGGCTTTGCAAAGGCCAGGGGAGCCCTGGAGAATGACGGGGACCACCTGAGCCACCGGCCCAGCCTGGGGCCCACCCATAGGGCTGCCACCTGGCTCACTTTGCCCCGATCAGCCCGTCCTGAGGCAGCTGTACTGGGCTCTCTGTCTGGGTGCTCAGCTCATGCTGCCAGCTGGGCTCTGGGTCGCCCCACATGTCCCTGGCGTGGGAGCCCTGGGCCTGACAGACCAACAACGCAGGGGGGCATCTCATTACCGTTAGCGCCCTCTGTGTTGCTGCTGTAGGGCCCGGGGGGGCCTGTGAACGTGTCGCTGTAGAAATCATAATCCGAGGGGAACTGGAGGAAAGAGACAGGGAAGTGGGGGTTAGCAACAGGGTCCCCCATCCCCGCCCGTGACACCCCCCAACGCACGGCATGTCCCCCGTCCCCGCCCGTGACACCCCCCAACGCACGGTATGTCCCCCGTCCCGCTCCCCCGTCCCCCAGACCACAGAGCCCTTGGGTGGAGCACACACAGTGCTAAGCCCTGAGAGCTATCCACCCTCCCACCAGGGCCCACGGCCAGACGGGCAGGCAGCTCCGGCACCACCCGCCTTACCTGCGAGCTGTAGGATCCTGTCTGCCACTCGAGGCTGTTGGGATCTGCAATCCAAGGAGAGGAACAGTGAGAGAGTAGCCCTGGGAATCGGGACGAGGGGGTGGGGGTCTAGGGACCCAGCTCCTCCCAGAGGATCCCTCCCCTCCCATCTCCCTTAGTCCTACCTGCCCACGGGGTGCCCACGGCCTCCTGGCTCCACTCACTCCACGAGCCATGGCCAAACTCCTCCAGCCCCCGCACCTGCACCATGTGCCGTTCGCCATGCCAGGCATCATGGATCACCAGGGACGTTTCTCTTAACTGGTCGACCTGCAAGCAACAGGCAGAATTAAACCATGAGCATCAGGACTCCCACAGCTCCCCTGTGACCCCAGAACCTCGTGATGCCAACTAGCCGAGGGCACAGGGGGTGCAGAGTTTTACAGGGATCCCCCGAGTCCGTTGTCTAGGATAATTCACTGAAGAGTGGAGGGGGGAGATCTCTGCTGGGCGTCACCACCCCCGTGAGACGTGCGCACGGATCCTCTGGGGAAGCTGGGTCCCTAGACCGGAGGTCTGTAAGGTCTGGGAGTTTAAGCAGGTCACCGGGTGGTGAATGTCTTCCCTTCAGGCAGGCAGGAGACGCGCTGCGTACGCCAGCTAACCGAGATCACAGACCCCACAGGAGCAGACCTCCCAGCCAGCGGGGGTCAGTTTGTGACTGTGACGAAGTGGGACTGTTAATGTTTCCTCTGAATAGTGTGGGGGTGCCTCCGTTTCCCCTAGGCAGTTCTTAAGTATCTAGGGGGTGGAGTAAGGATGTATGATCATTGCAGAGCCCTAGAGGGCAGGTGTGTGCAGGAGTCTGGACACAGAGAATGGCCGACACCCTGTTTCCTGGCAACTGATGGCCTGGGCCCTTCCCCCCCTGCAAGGTGAGAGCTGAAGGGTTGGAGAACAAAGGAATCAGGTGACCTCCTGGCCCGGGAAAGGAACAAAGCCCAGAGGAGGAGGGGCTGGAGGGAGTTTCAGTTTGGGGCTGGCTGGGACATGGAGTGAAGTGCAGACGGGGTTGTCTGGCTCACTGCCCCCCAAAATGGACCCAGCTGAGGGGTCCTGTTCTCTGCACCTGCAAGCTCTGTTTTAGACCATGTTCCTGTCGTCTAATAAACCTTCTGTTTTACTGGCTGGCTGAGAGTCCCGTCTGACTGTGGAGTTGGGGGGCAGGACCCTCTGGCTCCCCCAGGAGCAGCGCCTGAGCGGACTCGCTGTGGGAAGCGCACGGAGGGGCAGAGGAGGCTGAATGCTCCAAGGTCAGACCCAGGAAGGTGGAAGCTGTGTGAGCTGTGTGTCCTGAAGACAGGCTGCTCACAGAAAGGCGACTGCCCCAGAGTCCTGACTGGCTTCATGGGGAGCAGTTCCAGAGCATCGCCCAGGGACTCCGTGACAACTGGGGGAAACTGAGGCACCCCCACACTATTCAGAGGAAACATTAAGAACAGTCCCACTTCGTCACAGTGACGAAGGCTCCAAGGGCAGTCTGAATCTCTCTGGGCTTGTAGCGGGCTAGCCAGGGAACAGCCAGCGGGCTTGCTGCAGGAATGGAAGAGCCCAGCCATGCCCAGCAGCAGTACGCTGGGAGGATCGGGGGCAGCGTTCGCTCCTGGCCCCGTACTAACGTCCCATTAGTAAAGCTCCGGCTCAGTCTAGGACGTGTGTTATGATGCTAGCAAGGTGCGTCTGAACCCTGGGTACCCCGGGAAGCATCACAGTCCCCCCTTCCTTTCCAGCCCCAGGGAGCTGGGTAGCACCCTCCCCGTCCACAGGGAAACGCAATTCACCAGGGCCTTCTCCCCAGGCTGTAACTCTGGGGGCAGGGGCCCAGGCATGGGAGCCCATCCTGCTCAGCAGCTGCAGGGTGGGGCGTGCGTGGAGCTGGCCTGTCAGGCGCGGGGCGAGCGGGGGGGCTCACCTCCGTGTAGCTCTGGGAGCGCTCAGCCCGGTACCGGACCTGGAAGTGCAGCTGGTAGAATCTGGAGTCCCAAGAGGGCGGGTACATCCAGGTCACACGCAGTTTCTGGGGCGCTCTCTCCACCGGCTCCACCAGCACGTTCACCGGCGGGTCCGGCTTCACTGTCAGGGAGAGGGGGGTTGCCATGGCAGGGGGGTCTGGTGCAGCACGTTTGCCCCACCAGCCCGCACCCAGCAGCCCCTGGGGGGAGACCCGGCCGGAACACGGGCAGGACGGCAGGCAGAGCTCCAGGGAGGGGCAGGGGGGTAGGCAGGGGGAGAAGGGGGGCAGCAGAAGGGGCAGCGGGGGTGAGGGCAGCGAGCCGTACGTACAGACACGGTTGGCTGAGATGACCTGGCCCTTGCTGGCCACGCTCCCCGCCCCGTTGCTGACAGACACGGAGACCAGCAGGAGGGTGTCGTCCTCGCTGGGTGGCACCGTGACCCTGCACGTGACTTTGTCCACCTTGGGGAAGTAGCGGCAGCGCTTCTCCGTGGCGTTCTCCCCGGTGAACCTGCCGGGGGCCGGGGACACGGCTCAGCTCCAGGCGCAGCACACAGCCAGCGGGCCCTGCCCCCCCAGCTCCCCAGGGTCCCAAGATCAGCTCCAAGTCACAGCAGGGTCTGCCCCGGGCTGCAACATCCCCAGCTGAGCCAGGCAACAGCAGCCTCATGCCCCGCTCGGGCATTGCCCCTGGCCAAGCGCTTTCTGCAGCCACTCTGGGGTGGAGTGGAGCAGCCGCAGGGCCGCGCTTTGGAACAGGAAGAGGAGAAGGACCTTGTCTGGAACTGAAAGTCGGGAGGGTGTAAGCAAGGGGGGATGGGGGGAGGATGCCTGCAAGGAGGTGCACGGCTCTTTCCTGAGCAGGCACGGTCAGGCCCTTGGCGTGGGGTCTGATCTGAAGGCCAGCAGCACCCCCTGCCCCCCACCAGCGCTGCCCAGGGCTCGGCCCACGGGAGAGAGCCCCCAGGGGATCCCCACATCCAACCCTGCCATGGCGTCCCCCAGTCCAGCACCGTCCCGACTCCCAGCCCTGCGGGATGGCAGCACCCAGTGAGGGGGGAGGGCGATTTGGTGCCAGGAAAGCAGGCTCCAGCTCTGCTCCCAGAGCGCCGGCAGCTGGGGAGCGGGGAGGGACCCTGCCAGGAATCGGCAGCATGGCCATGCTGGCTACATCTACGCCAAATCCTGCCCTGGCCTGGCTCTCATCCCCAGCTGGCTCCACGGCTAACAGCTACCCAGGGCTGGGTGCCCCTCGCAGGGCCTCAGGGTGCTCCCCGACCAGCTCCCCCAAGCCTCTCACCACTTCTTCACCCACAGCGCGGCCCTGGTCCGGGGCGACGGCCTCCTCCGTGGCTGCCACTCGCACAGGACGTCCCTGACGTGGCTCCTCCGGTAGCAGGAGAAACCAGGCGGCTCCGGGGGCTCTGGAGTCAGAAGAGCAGCGGTGAGGGAAGCCCCTGGACTGTGAGCAGGGGCTAGCGGCTGCAGAGCTGGGCAGGGGGCAGAAGGAGGGCCAGCCACACCAGCCAGGCACTCGCCCAGTGCTGCCTTTGGACCCTGCAGGAGGAGTCTGGCAGCCCGGACGCTGCTGCCGCATTCTGCAGGCATGGGGGCCCCCGCAGTCCAGGCGCCCGTGGATCTGGACATCCCCCCCGGCCGCTGGAGCAGGCACCCCCGCCCCGAGCGACTCACCTTCCACCAGCAGCCGCAGCGAGCGCACCAGGCAGCCTCCCACATAGCAGCTGTATCTGCCCGAGTCACTGTCCTGCACCAGGTGCAGCAGCAGGCTGGCCCCCAGCACCGCGCGCTCCGAACTCACAGCCTGGTTCTCCAGCTTCCAGCTGATGGTGCCGTTTGGCTCCGGCTGCCACTGCAGGCAGGGCAGGGTGACATTTGCTCCCACTGCGCTCAGCACCGTGTCAGGCGGGAGGGCTGCAGGAGGGGAAGTTCCATTAGTGCAGAGGGAAGGGAGTGCAGTCTAGGGGTGAGAGCAGGGGGGACCAGGACTTCTGGGTTCCATGCCCAGCTGAGCCACTGACTCATTGCATGACCCTAAGCAAACAACTTTGTTGTGCCTCAGTTTCCCCTTCTGTTCCATGGGGATTGCCACCTTCCCTGGGTGCCACAAGCTGACCAGGAGATGCTGTGACAGGAGAGGAGGCTCGCTGGCTGCTGTGTGCCATGGTGGTGCTGACCCTCCGTCTCACCGCCAGGCTGGAGGCCAGAGCCTTGGCCACTCGGCAGCCCCTTCCCGGCTCCTAGGAAACCACTCGGGAGGGGCTCCCTGACGGAGGAGACAGCCAGCCCGGGTCAATATTTGCTGGAGAGGACAAGCCTGAACGAGCATCTGCCTGGCTGAGCTGTCACTGCCTCACCCACCTCTTTCCAAGGCACTGCGGCTGGGCCCCACCACCATCAGATCCCCCCTTCCCAGCCCGTGCCAGCCACAGCTTGAGACGTCTGGCCAGCCATGCCCCAGCCTGGGCGCTACCTGGGGTGCGTTAACGGGGCCGTGGGCTCCTCATTTCCCTGGGCAAGCTGGGTGCCCAGCAGCAAGGAGGTGCCTGAGAGTGCCCGGAGCCGGTTGCAGGAGGGGTGTCAGGGCTCCTGGGGTGTGGGGAGCAGATTCAAGGGATCCCTGCTCCTCCAGCTCCCAGAGTCTAAAGCCAGGGTACACGGCAATCACAGGGGACCCAGGACCCTGCCAGCAGGGCAGCCACGCAGCAGCAGGGCCCTGGAGGGCTGCTGGCCTCAAAGGGTTAATCCTCAAGCCACCCCTGGGACAGGGTCACCACCGGCCCAGGGATGGGGCCAGAGCTGGGTTTGGTTCAGCTGGATTGTGGCTGGGCCAGGTGGTTTGTAAAGGTCAGAGGCTGACAGCTCCCCCCATCCCCGCAGCCAGGACAGGAGCTGGGATTTTTGCAAACCCACAAGCGTCAATAACAAAAGCAAACACTCAGGTTTCCCAGCGCCCAGCACCCGCACGGCCCTGCCAGGAACAGCCAGTCCTACCCGAACCCACTTACGCAACGGTCTGGTTCAGCACAGGGACCTCTCAGCTGCCTGCTAATCCCGGGGGCACGTCACAGGCGCTGCAGGGACCAGCCCCCATGCATGGGGCTGAGAGCCAGGAGAGCTGGAGTCGAATCTGGGCCAAGCCTTGGGGGGCAACCCCTGCCCCCCAGTAAAGTGGGGGTAATAGGACACCTCAGGGAGATGCTGAGGGAGGGGGCCACCTCTCCGCTGAAGGGACCAGGCACTGGGCTGGGACCCAGGAGAGGTGGGTTCAGTTCCCAGTTCTGCCACAGGCTCCCTTGGGGCAGCTCCGACACCTCCCCAGCCCTCAGCTCCCCGACGGTCCGGCCGGGGGAACCGCCCTACCTCCCTCAGCTCCTTAGGCGAAGCTTCTGGGGCAGGAGCCATCTGCTTCCGCGGCTCTGCGCAGTGCCTGGCTCAAGGACCCCTCAGGGGGGTCCTCTATGCCAGGCCCCCAAACGCCCCTGGAACTGGCAGGCTCGTGCCCAGGGGCTGTGGGGCAGAGTTCCTGGGGACTGGAGGCCACGACTGGGCAATTCCAGACCTGTGCTTTTCCCCCCACCTGGGACTCCTGGGCTGGGGTCCCGCCCCGCCGGGTGGGTTAACCCTTCCATCAGCAAGGGGCGCCCTGGGTATAAGTAACCAGCGACAGTGCGAGGGCTGCTGGCTCAGTGGAGACGCACGTGGCAGCAGGCTGCTCAGAACCCAGCGCCGGGGGCCTGGGCAGCTCCGCACCGCCTGGCCTGCACCCGAGGGACCCACTCCCTACTTGCCCTGCAACAGCAACTCAGCCCTTGGCTATCGGCACACAGGAGGCCTGGGCACTTCCCCATTGTGCTGGGAAGTTTCAGTTCCTCCCGGGGAGAGCAGTGGGGGGCTGGGAGGCAGGACGCCTGGGTTCGTTACTTGGCTCTCCCCAGAGTCAGCAGCTCATTGCTCTTTGTGTGGCGCGACTCCACCGCTGCCCCGGCCTGGTCCCTGGGTGGCCACGGCCAGACACAGAGCAGGGAAGCTCGGAGGCTCCACACAGGAGAACCCCAGATCCCAGCCACAGATGTGGGGCAGTTGGGAGCCCTGCTCATGAGCCTGGCGCAGCCCAGCCGACGGGGGCCATGGGGTGACGCTGGTTCATGCAGGTCGAGAGTGGGGAGGCAGACGGGCACCAGGCCAGGCCTGACCCAAAGTTACCCTCCTACAAGTGCAGAGTTCTCTGCGCCCCCCGGGCCCCTGTCTGGCCCCCGGGGGAGGGGTCTGTGCGGCTTTGGGGAAGGCAGGATGAGAGCGGCAGCAGCCTCTGCCCACATCCCCTGCCCAGGCGGCAGTGGGCTCCACTCCAGTTCCTGTGGTGCCTGCAGGTCACAAGGGCCCAGGTCCCCCCTTTGCAGCGGGGGGTCCCCCCTCCTGCCCAATCCTAGGCCGGGGGCAAGGTGCTCCCTCTGCCCCCACTCCCTGGCAGCTGCAAGAGACTGGGACAGGGGCTCAGAGCACATGGGTCGCTCACAGACTGCCATGCCCCTGGCACCAGGCAAAGGAGTGGGGCCAGCCCCCAGGCAGCCCCAGCTGGGAGCTCTGGAGTTAAGGGCCTCTGAGCCCCCCGCATTTCCCCCAGCTCCGGTTCAGCTTAGCCCAGGGACCTCCGGCCAGGAAGGGGAGCAGGAGCCCGAGGCCAGCCCCATGGGGAGCCCCCAGTGGGGCCCCGCCATTCAGGGGACAGAGGAGGAGGTTGTGTGGGGGTCCCAGCAGGAGCATGCCAGTGGGGAGGGGCAGCGCTCACCCCCGAGTCACAGCGGGGGGAGCGAAGAACAAGGAGCAAATAAATCTCAGCCCTTCTCAGCTCAGACTGAAAATAAGGCGCTGCCATTCCCCAACCCCGGGGAGCGCGGAGAGAACCCAGGAGTCCTGGCTCGCAGCCCGCACCCTCCCTCTAACTCACCAGACCCCACTCCCCTCCCAGAGCTGGGTTAGAACTCAGAAGTCCTGTCCCCGCCCTCCGGGAGCCGGGACCCGAACCCAGGAGTCCGGGACACACACCCTCCTCCGGGAACAGAACCCAGGAGTCCTAGACACACACCCCGCTCCGGGAACAGAACCCAGGAGTCCTGGAACACACACACACACACCCCGCCTCCGGGAGCCGGGAGCAGAACCCAGGAGTCCTAGACACACACCCCGCTCCGGGAACAGAACCCAGGAGTCCTAGACACACACCCCCCTCCGGGAACAGAACCCAGGAGTCCTAGACACACACCGCGCTCCGGGAACAGAACCCAGGAGTCCTAGACACACACCCCGCTCCGGGAACAGAACCCAGGAGTCCTGGAACACACACACACACACCCCGCCTCTGGGAGCCGGGAGCAGAACCCAGGAGTCTTGACCCCCCCCCCTTCCGGGAGCCGGGAACAGAACCCAGGAGTCCAGATCCCCCCCTCCGGGAGCCGGGAGCAGAACCCAGGAGTCCTGACCCCCCCCCTCCGGGAACCGGGAGCAGAACCCAGGAGTCCTGACCCCCCCCCCTCCGGGAACCGGGAGCAGAACCCAGGAGTCCTGACCCCCCTCCGGGAGCCGGGAGCAGAACCCAGGAGTCCGGGACACACACCCCCCCTCCGGGAACAGAACCCAGGAGTCCAGATCCCCCCTCCTCCGGGAGCCGGGAGCAGAACCCAGGAGTCCTGACCCCCCTCTCCACCTCCGGGAGCCGGGAGCAGAACCCAGGAGTCCTGGCTCCCAGCCCCCGCCAATCTTTGCAATGTCCCCATGGCGAAAGAGACCCCCCTGCCCGCGGCTGCCCGGAGCCCCGATCTCCCCGCGGGGTCCCGGCCGGCCGGGGCTGCTCACCTGGCTCCAGGGGACCCCGCGGAGGAGAGGACGCAGCCCGACGCCCCCCCGCCAGGCGCCCCGCAGCGAGCCGCCCCCCCGGCCCCCGCACCCACCTGGCGGCGGGCAGGGCCCCCCCGCGGCGGCGGCGAGCAGACACAGCAGCCCGGCGGCCCGGATCGCCCACATGCTCCTGCGCCCCGGGGGCTGCCGGCGTCCGCCCCCCCGCGAGCATCCCGCAGCTCGGGCGCCGCCCCCGCCCGGGGCTTCCCCCGGCACGTGGCGGGCGGGGGGGGCGCCTGGCGGCGGAACAGCAATTGAGGAACTGGGGGGGCTGCGATTTTGAAAGGGGCGATTCAGCAACGGGGGGGCGGAGCGCGTGGGAGGGTGGGGGGCACCTGCAGAGACGCCCCCCCCCGCGCGCGACTCCCGCCCCCAGGTGCAGGCTGACGTGGTGTCAAGGGGGGGGGCTGGGAGCCGGGACTCCTGGGTTCTACCTGGGGCTCTGGGACCCGGTGGGGTGCGGTGGTTAGAGGGGGCAGGGCTGGGAGCCGGGACTCCTGGGTTCTAGGAGCCTCTGGGGGGCAGGGAGTGGGGTAACAGGCAGCCCCCTCTCCTAGGGCCTGCTCTGAAGAGTTTGGCTGGGATGCCCCCAGACAGGGGGAGCTTTGTGGGTGTGATGGGGGATCCCGCTGGCAGCCAGCCTTGGGCAGGTCTCTGCCCCCCAGTACAGCACTGGTTACTCGGCCTGGGGGGGGACACGCGTGAGCAGCCCTTGGCACTGGCCTAGTGGGCACTGGGGAGACCCAGCTTATGCCCCCACTGTGGGTATGGTCAGGGCTGGGAGGGGGCGGCTGTTTGTGTACCAGCCTCGTTAATCAGTGACAGCGCCCAGGGACAGAATGCAGGCAGAGGCCTGGCCTGCCCCCAGTTCAAGGTGAGCCCCCCCCCCCCGCTCCAGCTGGGGCCTGTTAACCCCCTCCGGACTGGGGCTGTGTCCCTGCCCCGCTCACACGAGGGTAAAACTCCTGATTTCCAGGGGCGGGCAGGAGAGCGGGTGGGGGCCCCGCTCCAGCAGCTTGG